>NC_142888.1:70502500-71964375 GCF_051225735.1 Oryctolagus cuniculus | reverse complement strand
AGTAGGTTAATCCTCCACCTGCAGTACCAACATCCCTTATGGGCACCACTTCTAGTCCCCGTTGCTCCTCTTCCAATCCAGCTCTGCTATGGCCCAGGAAAGCAGTAGAAGATGCCCCAAGTGCTTGGGTCCCTGCACCCAGGAAGAGACGCCTGGCTCCTAGCTTTGCATCGGCACAATAACCGGTCATTGCGGTTATTGGGGAGTGAAGCAACGGATGGAAGACCTTTCTGTCTGTTATTTCCCTCTCACTATGTGTAACTCTACCTCTTAAATAAACAACAACAAAAATCTGTTAACAATAAGACTAAATAGTTTGTCAAAAAGGATGACATAAAAATGGCCAATGTAGGAGTTGGTGTTTAATGTAGAGGTTAAGATGTCCATATCTCAAATCAGAGTATCTGGGTTCAGTTCCTTGCTCTGGCTCCTGACTCCAGTTTCCTACAAATACAGACTCTGGGAGACAGCAGTGAAGGCTCAAGCAACTGGGTTCCTACCACCCACTTGGGAGACAAGGATTGTGTTCCAGGCTCCAGGTCATGACTGGGCCGAGAGCCAGCTGCTGTGGACATTTGAGGAGTGAAGCAATGGATGGGAACTCTTTCTTTTTGTCTGTCTCTGTCTCTCAAGTAAAAATTTTAAAAAGTCACCAATAAACACATGAAAAGATGTTTAGTGTCATTTATTATTAGTGAAAGACTAATTAAAATCACAACGTACCATTATACACCTAGTAGAACAAGGTAGAACCAAGCCCATATGGGCTCTGGTTCCAGACCTGGCTACTCCACTTCCAATCCAGCTCTCTGCTGTGGTAAAGCAGTGAAAGATGGCCCAAGTCCTTGGGCCCCTGCACCCACGTGGGAGACCCGGAGGAGGCTCCTGGCTCCTGGCTCCTGGCTTCGGATCAGCGCAGCTCCGGCCATTGCAGCCATCTGGGGAGTGAACGAGCGGATGGAGGACCTCTCTCTCTCTCTGCCTCTCCTCTCTCTGTGTAACTCTGACTTCCAAATAAATAAATAAGATCTTTAAAAAAAAAACCTGAAACATCAAAAGAGATTTAGAAAATAAGGTAACTTTTTAAAAGAGCATGTCAATACTAAGTAAGACAAGGATGAAGAACAATTGGAACTCCCATACACTCCTGAGAGGAACATAAAAATGTACAGTCACTTTGGAAAACTAAAGTGGTTTTTTGTTTACAAAGATAAACATAAACTTACCATACAATCCAGCAATTACAATCTTGGATTTTCATTTCACTTAGGTAAATACCTATGTTCACACAAAAATGTGTACATGAATGTTTAGAGCAGCTTTGGTTTTTTTAAAATTTATTTATTTTTAAAAGTTTAAAGGACATATAAAAACTGTACATATACATGGAGTACTTTGTGATGTTTCACAGCATGTATAGATTCTGTAATGTCCAATCAGGGTAAATATATTTATCACTACAAGCATTTTACATTTCTTTATAGTGAAAACACCTAAAATTCTACCTTCTATTTTTTTAAATAGAAAAATATACATTGCCTTAATGTTATCTGTAGTCACTCACTGTGAAAGGACTCCAAAATTTCTTATTCCTATCTAGAATAAGCTTTCTCCAAGCCTCCCTTGCTACTTCCCTCCCAAGCCTCTGACAAACATCATTATATTTTTAATGAGATCATTAAACTCCTTTTAATGAGATCATTAAACATATTCTATTAGATTGTGTATTTTTTAGACTCCACATATAAAAGATTATATAATATTTGTCTTTCTGTATTTAGGTTATTTCATATAACATAATGACCTCTAATTCCATTCACATTGTTCCAAGTACCAAGAATGCATTCTTTTTTATGGCTGAGTAATATTTAATTGTTAGTATGTGCAGCAGCATTGATTTTAATTACAAGATCTAGAAATGATTCAAATATCCCACAAGTGGAAATGAGTAAACAAACTGATACATCTCTATGGACTACTAATCAACAAAAAAAGGAACATATGCAACAACATGGATGAATCTCAAATGAATTGCACTAACTGAAGGATGTAAGATGCAGAAAGTTACAAATTAGGTGATTCATGAGTGAATTTCTTGAGGGAGTGATGAAACCATTTGGTATCCTTAATGTATTTTGCATTTGTCAAAAATTATACAAGTGTGAACTAAAAAGAGTTTTACTGTGTATAAATTTGTATTTATTTGAATGGTAGACACATACACACACACACACACACACACACACACACAGAATGAGATAGCGATAGAGAATGAGAACAAACTCACTCCCATCTGCTGGTTCATTCCTCAGATACCCACAATAGCCAGGGCTGGGCCAGGCAGAAGGGAGAAGCCAAGAACTTAAATCAGGATCTCCACCAGGGTGGCAGGAACCCAAGCATTTGCCACCTCCAAGGGTGTACATTAGCAGGAAGCTGGAATTGGGAACAGAGCCAGGACTTGAACCCAGGCACTATGATCTGGGATGCAGGCAACTTAACTACCATGCCAAATGACTGTCCCACTATATATGATTTAAAATGAATTTTAAAAGAAATTTCTATATCTATGGAAACTGTTTCCTACCTCACATTAGTTTCATCATTAAATTCTTCAGCCCACTTCTTCCTTGACTGTGCAGTAGTAGAACCATCTAAACGATAGTAGTCAATGTTTCGGAGCCACTTCCCTTCACCTGGAAATTTAACAAGAAAAAAACAAAAGGTATTGGACATCTTGTTCTGCTAGTATTAACTAGAATTTCTTCCTTGCTTGCCATATAAAAGCAAGTTATATACATTCTATTCGCATAGCAAAACATACTTTGCTCTTAATTCATCATTGAATTCACTGAAATAGATATTGATTAGCATATATGAGAATTTCTTAAAATTGGCCAGAATCTTTATAAACTGCCACAAAGAATATGAAGAAACTGTACTGTTCATGATGCTAAATCTTTATGGCTCAGATTTTATCCCTTCTAACGATCAATCTGATAATGATCAGATAAAAATCAAAGACAAAATACCTTCATGCATTCTTTGAACAAATATTTATCAACTGCTTCCTATGTGCCATAAACTACCTTAGGCACAAATTTCAGCATATACTCCATTTGATGAGTATATCACTTGCATGCGTGTGTCCTTATAAAGACTGCAACTTTGAAAGTTAGTGATCTAGGGGCCAGCGTTATGGCGCAGCGGGTTCACGCCCTGGCCTGAAGTGCCGTCATCCCCTTTGGGTGCCAGTTAAAGACCCAGCTGCTCCACTTCCTGTCCAGCTCTCTGCTGTGGCCTGGGAAAGCAGTAGAAGATGGCCCCAGTCCTTGGGCCCCTGCACCCAGGTGGGAGACCCGGAGGAAGCTCCTGGGTCCTGGCTTAGGATCAGCGCAGTTCCAGCCATTGCGGCCAAACAGGGAGTGAACCATTGGATGGAGGACCTGTGTGTGTGTGTGTGTGTGTGTGTGTGTGTTCGTGTAACTCTGACTTTCAAATAAAATAAATAAATCTTTAAAAAAAACTTAGTGATCCAACATATCAAATTTTTTTTAAAGATTTTCTTTATTTGTTTATTTCAAAGAGTTACAGAGAGAGGTATGTAGAACGAAGGGGGGTGGTCTTCCACCCACTGGTTCACTCCCCAAATGGGCACAACTACAAAAGCTGAGCTGATCCAAAGCCAGGAGCTTCTTCTGGGTCTCCTACATGGGTGCAGGGGCATAAGGACTTGAGCCATCTTCTATTGCTTAACCAGGTGCATTAACAAAGAGCTGGATCAGAAATGGAGTAGCTGCTACTGGAACTGGCAAACATATGGGATGACAGTGCTGCAGGCTGGGGTACCACAGTGTTGCCCCGCAACATGTCAACTTTTAAACAGCTGAAATTATACCAAAAGTTTGCACTAATGCTAAAATATCAAGTGCTTATGATATTTTTATGTTTTATCACACATAATTTCCATTTCAATTCTACAACTGTGGGGCCGGCGCTATGGCGCAGCGGGTTAACGCCCTGGCCTGAAGCGCCAGCATCCCATATGGGCACCAGTTCTAGTCCCAACTGTTCCTCTTCTGATACAGCTCTCTGCTGTGGCCTGGGAAAGCAGTAGAAGATGGCCCAGGTCCTTGGGCCCCTGCACCCGGGTGGGAGACGTGAAAGAAACTCCTGGCTCCTGGCTTCAGATGTGCGCAGCTCTGGCCGTTGCAGCCATCTGGGGAGTGAACCATTGGATGGAAGACCTTTCTCTCTCTGTCTCTACTTCTCTCTGTGTAACTCCTTCAAATAAATAAATAAATCTTTAAAAAAAAATTCTAGAACTGTAAAAATAAGGCTATCTCTCATCCAAGCAAAATTCATATTACCACATTCCACACTTTGTTACTAAAAAAAATTTGTTACTAAAGAAGTAACAAAAAAGATGCTTTTCCCCGTGTTTATTAATACCCATGTCTTTACTTATATTGAAAACATAGAACTTCCTTACTGAAAATGCAGTAATGCCTGAGAAAGACATTTTATTATTTTATTTTTTTTATTTCAACTTTTATTTAATGAATATAAATTTCCAAAGTACAGCTTATGGATTACAATGGCTTCCCTCCCACCCACAACCCTCCCATCTCCCGCTCCTTCTCCCCTTCCATTCACATCAAGATTCATTTTCAATTCTCTTTATATACAGAAGATCAGTTTAGCATACATTAAGTAAAGACTTCAACAGTTTGCACCCACACAGAACATAAAGTGAAAAATACTGTTTGAGTACTAGTTATAGCATTAAATCACAATGTACAGCACACTAAGGACAGAGATCCTACATGAGGAGTAAGTGCACAGTGACTCCTGTTGTTGACTTAACAATTTGACACTCTTGTTTATGGCATCAGTAATCACTTTAGGCTCTTGTCATGAGTTGCCAAGGCTATGGAAGCCTTTTGAGTTCACCAACTCTGATCATATTTAGATAAGGTCGTAGTCAGAGTGGAAGTTCTCTCCTCCCTTCAGAGAAAGCTACCTCCTTCTTTGATGACCTGTTCTTTCCACTGGGATCTCACTCGCAGAGATCTTTCATTTAGGTCTTCTTTCTTTCCTTTTTTTTTTTTTTTTTTTTTTTTGGCCAGAGTGTCTTGGCTTTCCATGCCTGAAATACTCTCATGGGCTTTTCAGCCGGATCCACATGCCTTAAGGGCTGATTCTGAGGCCAGAGTGCTGTTTAGGACATCTGCCATTCTATGGGTCTGCTGTGTATCTCGCTTCCCATGTTGGATCGTTCTCTCCCTTTTTTATTCTATCAGTCAGTATTTGCAGACACTATTCTTGTTTATGTGATCCCTTTGGCTCTTAGTTCTATCATTATGATCAATTGTGAACAAAAATTGATCACTTGGACTAGTGCGATGGCATTGGTACATGCCACTTTGATGGGATTGAATTGGAATCCCCTGGTATGTTTCTAACTCTACCCTTTGGGGCAAGGCAGCTCGAGCAAGGACATTTTATTTATTGTTTTATTTCTTTCAATGAGAAAAACAAGGCATATACATGCAGCCAGAGCTGGGCCAGACAGAAGCCAGGAACTTGGAACTCCATCTGAGTCTCACAGATGGGTATAGAAGCCCAAGGACTTACTCCATCCTCTGCTGCTTTCTCAGGCACATTAGCAGGGAGCTGGATTGGAAGTGGAGTAGCAAAGACTTGAACCAGTGCCCATATGAGATACCACAACAATTTTTCAATAAAAATCTTACAGACCAGGAGTAAATGGAGAGATATAGACCATATTCTAAAAGAAAAAAGTCTTCCAGTCCAGGACACTTTTCCCAGTGTAGCTATATTTCATAAATGATGGAGAAATACAGACTTCCCAAGACAATCGAAAAAGAAATTCATGATCCCCTGACTAACCTTATGATACTTCAGTGTGTACTACATACAGAAAGGTAACTTTCATCATGAAAAAGTATGAAAGTATAAAGCCTACTAGAAAAAGAGCAAAAGATAGTCAAAAAAAATTTTTAAAGCGACAGGCAAGTTATTACAACAATAACTGCATGTAAATGGACTACATCCACAAACAAAACGATATAGACTAAATACATGGATTAAAAAACAAGACTGAAGGCCGGCGCCGCGGCTCAATAGGCTAATCCTCTGCCTTGCGGCACCGGCACACCAAGTTCTTGTCCTGGTCAGGATGCCGGATTCTGTCCCAGTTGCCCCTCTTCCAGGCCAGCTCTCTGCTGTGGCCAGGGAGTGCAGTGGAGGATGGCCCAAATGTTTGGGCCCTACACCCCATGGGAGACCAGGAAAAGCACCTGGCTCCTGCCTTCGGATCAGCACAGTGCGCCAGCCGCAGCGCGCTGGCCGCGGCGGCCATTAGAGGGTGAACCAAAGGCAAAGGAAGACCTTTCTCTCTGTCTCTCACTGTCCACTCTGCCTGTCCAAAACACACACACACATACACACACACACAAGACTGAATAATACAAGATTGAATAATTTGCCAGCCACAAGAAACTTAATTCACTGTTAAAGACAGATACAGACTGAAAGTGAAACAATGGAAAAAGATAGCTCAAGCAAATGGAAATAAAAAGAAAGCAGAAAAAATAGACTAAAACAAAACCTATAAGAAAACAAATAAAGCATCATATAATGATCAAGGGATCAATTTAACAAGAAGATATGACCAGTGTATATGCACCTAATGCCAGAGCAACTAGTATTCTTTTTTTTAAGATTTATTTATTTATTTTATTTCAAAGTAATAGTTACAGAGAAAGAGAGAGAGAAAGATATTCCATCTGCTTGATCACTTGCTACATGGCAGCAATAGCAGGGGCTGGGCCAGACCAAAGCCAGGAGTCAGGAGTTTCTTCAAGGTCTCCCACATGAGTAGCAGGGGCCCAAACATTTGGGCCTTCTTCCAAAGCTTTTCCCAGGCCATTAGCAGGGAGCTGGATTGGAAGGAGGGCAGCCGGGCTCAAGCTGGTACCCATATGGGACATCAATGTTGCAGGCAGCAGCTCAACCAGCTACACCACAATAACAGCCCCTTGCAGCATGGAGTTTTATAAAACAAATGTTATCAAATATAATGGGAGAGATAAGCTCCAATACAATAATAGTTGGATAATTCCAACATCCCATTTTCATCGATGGACAGATCATCTAGACAAACAAACTACACAGAAACCAACAGTTAAACTACACAACTGATTAAATGGACTTAACAGATATTTAGAGAACATTCTAGAACATTCCATATTATAGTTGCAGGATACATATTCATCAGTACATTGGAACATCCTACAGGATAGGCCACAAAATAAGTTTCAAAAAAAAAGAATCATACCATGTATCTTTTCTGACCACAATGAAGTAAAACTAGCAATCAACAAAAGAAACTCTAGCAATTATAAAGATGCATGGAGTAAGAACATGCTCCTGAATGAATTATGAGTCATTTTGAAGAAATCAAAAGGAAAATTTAACAAATGTAAACAGAAACACAACATATTAAAACTTAACACATACAACAAAAACAATACCAAGAGGAAAGTTTACAGCAATAAATACCTACATAAAAAGGCAAGTTATCAAATAAACAAATAATACATCTCAAGGACTTATCAAAACAAGAATAAGCAAATGCAAAATTGGGAGGAAGGAAAGAATAAAACTTAAACAATAAAAGATTTAAAAATGATACAAAAGATTAATAAAGAGTTCATTCTCTGAAGATACACAAAACAGATAAGCCATTTGCTAGACTAAGAAGACTTAAATCAATAAAATTAGAGAAGAAAAATAAGATATTACAACACCACAGAAATACAAAGAATCACTAGAAAATATTTCGAATAACTACATGACAACAAATTAGAAAACCCAGAAAACTAGACACATTCCTAGAAAGATAATTTACCAATCACAAAGATATCAAAAACCTAAACAAGCAGTGATGAGATTCAATCACTAATAAAGTCTCCCAACAAAGAAAAGTCCAGGACCAGATGGCTCTACTGCCAAAATTTTAAAGAAGAACTAGTACCAATTCTTCCCAAACTATTGCAAAAAACTGTAAGGGAAGAGACTTTCAAACTCATTTTATGAGGCTAGCATCATACCCTGAATCCAAAACGAGACAAGGATACAACAGAAAAGAAACTATAGACCAACATTCCTGACGCATATAGATGCAAAAAGGCTCAAGAAAATACTAGCAAATCAAATCTATCAACACATAAAAAAGATCATTCACCCCAACTAAGTTGGTTTATCCCAGGGATGCAGGATGGTTCAACATAACACAAATCATAAACTAAATATATTACATCAAAAGAATGGATAAAAAATCACATGATTATCTTCATAGATGCAGAGAAAATATGTAATAAAACATAACATCCATGCATGTAAGAAAACTGAACAAATCATATATGGAAAGAACATACCTCAATATAATAAAGGCTATATATGACAAGCCCACAGCCAATACCATAATAAGTGAGGAAAAGCTAAAAGCATCTCCACTAAAATCTGGAAGCAGACAAGGATGTCTATTCTTGCTGGGCTTATTTAATATAGTTCTGTAGTTTGAACCAGAATCCTTAGGCTACAGAAAGTAGTATTTAGGCACTCAAATAGGAAAGCAGAATGTCAAATTATGCTTGCTAGAAGATGACTTAATTCTGTATAGGGGAAGCAAAACACTCCACCAATATACTATTACAACTATTATAACTGGTACACAAAGTTGCAACATAAAATCAATAGGCAAAAATCAGTAGAGGGGTGTGATGGCAACGCTGGGAGGGACAGGTTGTGCCTGCTGTGGGTGTCATGGCTGGAATGACAGCCCGAGGCGGCGGTGTGGGCCCAGGCTGTGCTGCTGGGTGTCCATGTTCTCCTACATGGGCAGTAGGTACATCTGGAAGAGTGAACTGCCCAGATCCTTTTCTTGGGTCCACTGATGCAGCTCTCTATGGATTGCCCCTGTGACCTAAGAGATGGGCTGACAGTTGTCCTGGCTTCTTGCTCCTGGGCCTACTGTCTCATAAATGTGCAGTGGTTGCAGAACCAAGTAATCGCGCCCCTGACTGAGGACCTGGTGTTCCGGGCCTGCATGCTGACCATGTTAGTGCCCTGTACTGGCCTGGGCCCTGCAGTGTTCACCTGCCCACTCTTCTTTGAAGATGCCCATTTCCACCACATCATTGAGCAGCTGCGTTTCCACTAGAGCAGTGTGGGGAGCATCTTCCTGTTTGCAGCGTTCCAGTTCTACACAGCTGTCTTCGGTGCCTACACTGCTTTCTCTTCATCCACACAGGACACCTGATCAGGTCAGTTCTCTGTCACTCTTTTTGTAATTACATGGGCTTCCCTATCGTGTGTGCAGCCCAGGAGCACCTGCAGAGGTGGCCCCTGCTGGCAGGCTATGCCCAGGATGTGGGCCTCTTCCTGCTTCTGCTCCAACCCCTAATGGATCCCAAATTCTACAGCAGCCTTCCCCTTTGTGTGATTTTGGAGTGTGCTGGGAACTCAGAGATCTCCCTGTGCTCCTGACCTATACTCCCGTGTACACGCCTATGGATTGTATGGGCTCCTCAGCCCCTCCCCATCAAGGGGTACTGCAGGGGAGGGGATGGCTGGGGTTCCCGAGATCTCAGGAATTCTTGTAGGGGATTGAAGCCAGAGCTAGTTGAATCCCAGGGCCCAAGAGAAAGGAGCAGATATCCAAAGGGTAAAACCCTCTCAAAAGGGGGTTAAGGAGCAACTGGGAGTGAGCGGACAAGGGGCAAGTCCCAGGAGCAGTGCACTCCCCTCCTCCCCATGGACTGCAGCTTCTCTCAGCCTCCCTGCCTCTCTCGGTGTGTGAAAAGCCGCTTGGGTTTTTTGGTTTGTTTATTCTGATTTTCTTAATTTATAAATTTCTCAGGGTTTTCTCATTGACTTTCTGCATCAAGACTTTGTATTGTGATAGTAAAGAGATTTAACTTGGGGGAAAAAAATCAGTAGAATTTTACATACAACAATCCCTGTATGAAACACTCATGAAAGAAATCATCCAACTTATAATAGCTACAATATAACACACATACCTTGGGATAAATTTAATCGAGGAAGTGAAAGACTCCTACAATAAAACTACAGAACATTAACCAAAGAAATTGAAGATATAAAAAAAGTGAAAAGACCTCCCATCTTTAAGGATTAGAAGAATTAATATTAGCAAAATGCCCATACTACCCAAAGTGACTTACAGATTCAATGCAATCCACATCAAAATAGTAATGACAATCCTAACATTCACCCGGAAACACAAAAGACCCAAAAACCAAAGCAATTCTGAACCATAAAAATGAAGCCAGAGGCATCACAATATCAGATTAAAGATATGCTACAGGGCTACTGCAGCCAAAAAAATGGTACTCCCATAAAAACTGACACAAAGATCAATAAAACTGAATAGAAACCTCAGAAATAAATCCATGCATTGATAAAGGTACTCAAAACACTCCCTGGGATAGCAGTTTCTTTACTAAATGGCATTGGCAAAATTGGATTTCCATATGCATAAGTCTGAAACAAGGCCCCTTTCACCCAACACAAGAGTCAACTTAAAATCTCAGAGCCCTGTCTCTATAACTCTGCCTTTCAAATAAATCAATCTGTTTAAAACCAAAGAAGAAATACAAAAGGCCAATAAACATAGAAAAATGCTCAGGAACATTACCCATCAGGGAAATACAAATAAAAACCACAATGAGGTATCATCCCATTACAGTTAGCATGGCTAATATCAAAAAAAATAAAATAATAACTGTTGGTAATATTGTGGGAAAAGGGAACTCTAATACACTGTTGGCTGGAATACAAATTAGTACAGCTATTATGAAAAACAATATGGAGGGTCCTCAAGAAACTAAAGAGGGGTTGGTGCTGTGTACAGCAGGTAAAGCTGCCATCTCTGATGATGGCATTCCATACATGCACAAGTTTGCGTTTCTGCTGCTTCACCTCTGATCCAGGTCCCTGTCAATGGTTTGGGAAAAGCAAAAGATGGCCAAAGTGATTGGACCCCTCCTCCCCATGTGGTAAACCAGGAAGAACTTCCTGGCTTCAGCTTGGCCCAATGCTGGCGACTGTGGCCATCTGGGGAGTGAATTAGCAAATAAAACATCTCTCTCTTTTTCTGTATCTCCTCCTAACAATTTAAAATTAAAAAATAATCTTTTAAAAAAGTTAAAATAGATCTACCATATGGCCCACTTCTGGGAATAGATCCAAAGGAAATATAAGATACCTACATTTAGGCCGGCGCCGCGGCTCACTAGGCTAATCCTCTGCCTAGCGGCGCCGGCACACCGGGTTCTAGTCCCGGTTGGGGCGCCGGATTCTGTCCCGGCTGCCCCTCTTCCAGGCCAGCTCTCTGCTGTGGCCAGGGAGTGCAGTGGAGGATGGCCCAAGTGCTTGGGCCCTGCACCCCATGGGAGACCAGGAAAAGCACCTGGCTCCTGGCTCCTGCCATCGGATCAGCGCAGTGCGCCGGCCGCATCGCGCTGGCCATTGGAGGGTGAACCAACGGCAAAGGAAGACCTTTCTCTCTGTCTCTCTCTCTCACTGTCCACTCTGCCTGTCAAAAATAAAAAAATAAATAAATAAATAAAAAAGATACCTACATTTGCCTATTTTTTGCAGCACTATGCACAATGACAAAGATATGGAATCAATCTAGATGTCCATCACTATATGAATCGATAAGGAAAATGTGGAAAACATATACAATGCAATATCACTGAGTCATCAAAAGGAATAATATCCTGACATTTGGATTCAAATGGATGTAACTGGAGATAATTATGCTAAGTGAAATGAGCCAGAGACAAATACTTCATGTTCTTTCTTATATACAGAAGTTAGAGAGAGAGAAAAAAAAAGAAAAAAAAAAAGAGATGGACAGATATACATAGTAGAAAAAAGAAACGTGGAGGCCGATGCTGTGGCAGAGTGGTTAAAGACGCCACCTGCAGTCCCAGCTGCTCCACTTCCCATCCAGCTCTCTGCTATGGCCCAGGACAGCAGAGGAAGATGGCCTGAGTTCCTGGGACCTGGCACCCACGTGGGAGACCCAGAAGAAGCTTGAGGCTCCTGGCTTTGCATTGGCGAAGCTCTGGCCACTGCAGCTATCTGGGGAATAAACCAGAGGATGGAAGATACACCCCCTTTCTCTCTCTCTCTGCCTCTCCTTCTCCCTCTCTGTAACTAACTTTCAAATAAATACATAAATCTTATTTTAAAAAGAAAAAAAGAAATGTAGATGCTGTGTTGTTTGGTATACAGCTATTACAAAGGTCTTCATCACTGAACCATACCTCTAACATAATATATCTCTCTCATTTTATGATATTTTCCATGTATTCCACCATATATGATATTAATATATGTACCCTGGCATTCTTTGTGTTTCTATTTCCCTGGGGTATATTAAATTTTGAAACTTCCCAAATCTTTTTGACTGGATGTCTCTCTTACATATCATATACAGCTAGGTATGCTGTGTGACCCTTTCTGAAAATCATTTATTATTATTAATGAAAAACAAAGACAAGTGTTTTTATCCATTAATGATAGAGAAAATACAATTATAGTTCTATAAGAATATATTAAAATGCATTTTCCATTGACTTGAAGTAAATCAATATAAATTATTTAATACAGGCTTGCAGATAATCAAACACTACCAGAACATAAAATCTGAGTGATAAAATTAATACTTACTGATACAGGTATCAGAGAACAATGAAAACTCTTCTCTGACGGGTTGTAAATGTATTTCAAACCAACATGTACTAAATAATTAGCCTCAGTCTTTCAAAATGAAGAATGCTAAACTCTAGGATCTATACAACAAAATAATTGCTTCTTGAGGGCTTGTAATCTCCATGTTAGCCAAGGGGCATATGCTGGATTTTCAAAGGCATTATTCTTTTTCCTTTTTTGAATTTAAAGATTTATTTATTTATTTGAAAGGTAGAGTTACAGAGAGGCAGAGGCAGAGAGAGAACGAGCGAGCGAGGGAGCGAACAAGAGGTATTCCATTTACTGGGCCGATCCAAAGCCAGGAACGAAGAGTTTCTTCCAGGTCTCCCATGCGGGTACAGTGGCCCAATCTTCTACTGCTTTCCCAGACCATAGCAGAGAGCTGGATCAGAAGCAGAGCAACTGTAACCCGAACTGGTGCCCATGTGCGGTGCCGGCACTGCAGGTGGCAGCGTTTCCCAATAAGGGATTTTTTTATATATAAGATTTATTTATTTATCTGAGAGGAAGAATTACAGACAGAAAGAGAGACAGAGAGAGGGGTCTTCCACCTGCTGATTCACTCCCCAAAAGCCCGAAACGGCCAGAACTGGGCCGATCTGAAGCCAGGAGCCAGGAGCTTCCTCCAGGTCTCTCATATGGATGCAGGGGCCCAAGGACATGAATCATTTTCCTTTTTCCAGCCATTAGCAGGGAGCTGGATCAGACGTGGAACAGCCAGGCGGAGGCTTCATCTAGTATGTCAAGGTGCTAACGCCTCAAAGGCATTATTTAAAATATGCATAAACTTGAACTTTGTTTTAATGAACTGTATTGTTTTTAATGTTATAAAAACACACGATAAAATATGTTTAAACTGACTATATTTATAGTCAAATAAAAAATATACATACATACTATACATATATATGTTAAAAGTATACCAATAAGAAGGGAGCCTAGAAACAAAGAAAGGGGAAGAATGAGAATGATCAGTTTTATTAGAAATATAGTGTTTTCTCAAAATTTCTTTTAGGGGCCGTCGCTGTAGCGAAGTGGGTAAAGCCGCCGCCTGCTGAGCCAGCATCACATATGGGCACTGATTGAATTTCCAGCTGCTCCACTTCCGATGCACCTCTCTCCTATGGCCTGGGAAAGCAGTGGAAGGAAGATGGCCCAAGTCCTGGGGTCCCTTCAGCTAAGTGGAATACCCAGAAGAAGCTCCTGGCTCCTGGTTTCACATCGGCGAAGTTCCGGCCATTGTAGCCATCTGGGAAGTGAACCAGTAGATGGAAAACACCTCTCTCTCTCTCTCCCTCCCTCTCTCTGTCAATGCTCTTAAATGAATAAATAAATCTTTTAAAAATTTCATTTAAATCGTTGTCAAATACATCCTTAAGAATTATATACTACTATATATAGTATATATATATACTAATATATACTACTAGTAACTGTGATTATTTAAAAACTTACTATATAATGAAGTTGAACATTTTTTCATTTGATTATTGTTTATAGCCTTTGTCCATTTTCCTACTGAACTGATTTTTTAACTTTTCTTTGAACTGTTGATTTAGTGGAGCATTAAGCCTTTGACTAAAATGTAAATTTAAAATGTTATCTCAAAAATAATCAATAAAATATTAAGTTAAAAAAATTCTCAACGTATAACCAGCACTGAATTGTAAGGAGCACATGAAAAAATTTATCATTATGGCATTATTCCCCATGCAAAAAAAGTACAGATGTCCATATAAGGATAATTTCTTTCAGGGCAGGGCTGTGGTGCAACAGGTTAAATCCCCAGCCTGCAGTGCCAGCATCCTACATGGGCACCAGTTCTAGTCCCAGCTGCTCCTCTTCCGATCCAGCTCTCTGTTATGGCCTGGGAAAGCAGTACAAGATGGCCCAAGTCCCTTCACCTATGTGGGAGACCCACTCATGTCAAGAGCCTCGGGTGATCACTGGCGGATGTCATCAATAAGAGTGTCAATTGTTAAATCAACAACAGGAGTCACTGTGCACTTGTTCCCCATGTAGGACCTCTGTCCTTAATGAGTTGTACTATGAGAATTAAAAGTAAAACGAGTCTCCAAACAGTACTTTATATTTTGTGTGTCTGTATGGGTGCAAACTGTTGAAATCTTTACTTATTATAGAGTTGATCTTCTATATATAATGATAATTAAAAATGAATCTTAATGAAGAATGGGATAGGAGAGGGAGTAGCAGGTGGGAACGGAGTGGAGGTGGGAAGGCGGGTATGGGAGGAAGAACCACTATAATCCAAAAGTCGTACCTATGAAATTTATAGTTATTAAATAAAAGCTTTCTATAAAAAATCATGTGTATAGGGCCGGCACCATGGCTCAGTGGCTAACGCCCTGGCCTGAAGTGCCTACACCCTATATGGGCACTGGTTCTAGTTCCAGCTGCTCCACTTCCGATCCAGCTCTCAGCTATGGCCTAGGATAGCAGTACAAGATGGCCCAAGTGCTTGGGCCCCTGCACCCACGTGGGAGACCCAGAAGAAACTTCTGGCTCCTGGCTTCGGATCTTCACAGTTCCAGCCTGCAGCCAACTGGAGAATGAACCAGCGGATGGAAGACTTACTCTTTCTCTCTTTCTTTCTCTCTCTCTCTCTTTCTTTCTCTCTCTCACTTTCCTTTCAAATAAATAAATCATGTGTAGGCCAGCGCCACGGTTCACTTGGCTAATCCTCCGCCTGCAGCGCCGGCACCCCGGGTTCTAGTCCCAGTTGCTGCGCCAGATTCTATCCCGGTTGCTCCTCTTCCAGTCCAGCTCTCTGCTGGGCCATCCTCCACTGCCTTCCTGGGCCACAAGTCCTGGGGCCCTGCGCCCACATGGGAGACCAGGAGGAAGCACCTGGCTCCTGGCTTCAGATCGGCGCAGCGCACCGGCCGTAGCGGCCATTTTGGGGGTGAACCAACGGAAGGAAGACCTTTCTCTCTGTCTCTCTCTCACTAACTCTGCCTGGCAAAAAAAAAAAAAAATCATGTGTATAAAGTTAATAAAAAATACTTCTGAGTAAAAACTAAAAATGGGAATAGGAGAGGGAAGAGGAAGAGGGGTGGGAAGGTGCATATGATGGAAAGAATCACCACGTTCCTAAAGTTGTAATTACAAAAAAATAAACTTGTAATTATGAAATGTATGAAGTTTGTATTCTCAAAGGTTTCGGGTGGGGGGAGAATATCATCCCATCTAAAAAAAATAAAATGAGACTTTAAAAAAATAAAATTATGATATACAAATGTTTGTAACTTACCTTTATAAATAAGGGGTTTATCTTTATCTTCTGTTTTCTCTCTACTAGCCAATTCAAGAAAATCTTCTATCAAATCCAGAGATATGAGAGACTGGCTGAAAACAAGGCTAAAAAACAGATTAGTGTTCATGGATTAGTAAAGATATCACTACTTTCTAAATCAATCTCAAATTTAATACAATTGTAATAAAAACCAAAATATTATTATTATTTTATAGAAATTAACAAATTGGTTGTAAAATTTAAATAACAATAGCAAGCACAGTTGGGGCAATACAACTTTGAAAAAGATAAAGGAATATCCATATACAAAACAATGAACTCTGGTCTAAACCTCATGCTTTATACAAAAATAAACTCAAAATTGAGACTAAACCTAAGTGGAAAAACTGTATAAAGTTTAGAAGAACACATAAAAGAAAATTTTCATAACAGGATTAGGCAAACAATTCCTTATACAAGACACAAAGTATAGAAAAAAACTTGATAGAATTCAACTTTCTCAAAATTACAAACTTTTGCTCTGCCTAATATATTGATTAGAAAATTCAAATAAAATTCTTCCTACTGAAAGCATTCAAGCAATTCAAAATGATGTGCATTCTGCACTTTGTCATTCCATTCCAACTATGTCTGAAAATTCCTGATTCACTAGCCTAGTAGAGAATCCTTTTTAGCCATGCGAAAACTATGTGAAACTATTTGTTCACATAAACTTTTATGTGGAAGTAAAATAAGTAATAAAAACCAGTTGCTTAAAATAATTTTAACTTATCCCATGATTGCAACAAAAACTACTGTATTAGCAATTTTTCTTTAATAAGTAGACTAGAATTGTGTGAGAAGAAGGAAAAGTGTCTCTGATCCTTTACCCTCTCTCTGCTCTAGGTCACACAACTTGCAGGACTCTAGTAGTTTGAAAACCACTGCTCTGAGAAATGGTGGGGTGGTGCGGGGATCTAAAAAGAATGTAGGAGAGTCTCCTCTCCCATCTATATACAAAAATTTTAGGTTAGAAAAGGTATATAAAAACCATATAACTGTGGCAAGCATGCTTCCTTTAAATGTTGTTTTGATTCTAAAAGCTGTACTAGAGAAGAAAGAGAGGTGCTTATAACTCCAGAAGTTTCTTCAGTACACACTCTTAGATGTCCTCAAATTTAGTAGAACTAAAAAGAGTAAGTGAAGCTATGAAACAGCTCC
Organism: Oryctolagus cuniculus; assembly: GCF_051225735.1. Classification (NCBI taxonomy): domain Eukaryota; kingdom Metazoa; phylum Chordata; class Mammalia; order Lagomorpha; family Leporidae; genus Oryctolagus; species Oryctolagus cuniculus. The sequence goes on along the minus strand of NC_142888.1, from coordinate 71,947,067 downwards.
TAGAGTTAATCATGCATGCATATTTTATTGTATGGCATCCTGAACTCTGCCCTGCTTCAGTGTACTATTCCAAGCTGCCAACTCCCAGTATACTGGTAAGGAAATGAATTGACCCTGGTACTCTGACAACCAAGGTCTATGTCTTAACTTATTTTCTAAACTAACAATTCAAAGTAATTCAACCATCATAAAACAGGAGGACATAAAAATAGGAGGACATCTAAAATGAACATAGTAGAAGAAATTCCTGCAGTGAGTAGGAAAAGCCCACTAAAACCCTCCTATATTCTTAGAATTCTGATACTCAAAAATTAACTTTTTATATTCAGAAATTTCTTTAAAAGCTATTAATTTATCTATTTGAGAGAGAGAGAGGCAAACAGAGAAAACTCCTATCCTCTGGTTCATTCTACCTACCCACATACCCCCACACTCAAGTACCCACAATAACTGGGGCTGGGGCAGGATAAAACAGGAGCCAGGAGGCAGGAACTCAATCCACTTCACCCATATGAAAGGTAGGAATCCACTTGATATCTTGAGACACCATCACTGCCTCCCAGGGTTTGTATTAACAGTAAGCTGCAGTCAGAGCAGAGTTGGGTATTGAACTCATGCACTCTGATATGTGGTATTGAACTCTTAAGCACTAAGCCAAGTAAGTGCCTTCCCCTAAAACTCAATTTTAAACCACAGAAGTTGATCACAGAAAAAGCACCTCTACAACAATAGTCTCTTCAGACATTTGCAGAACTCTGCACACAAATATCCACTTCCTACTTGACATCCCTCACCTAACAGGCATCTCAAACTTAACACAGCTAGAGCAGAGCTCTGTGTTAGCTCCTCTCTAATCTTCTCCGAAATAAATAATACTATAATCCACCAGCCACTTAAGCTAGTAGCCTAGAATCATTCTTCAACTGTATTCTCCTTACTGCCCTGTATTTACTCTATCAAGTCTTATTTCTACCCCAAAACATAGCCTTTAATTTCACTAGTACCACTCTAAGTCAATATTATCCTGTACTTGAACCATTTGATTTTGTATAAATAAAGCAGCAATGTGCAAACAATATAACTTTTAGTGAGCACTTACCTAGGTGCCAAGTACAGTAGGCAATAAAATAGTCTGAGTCTTCAAATAGCTTACTATTCCATAAAAAGACAAACCTGCTAGAAAGTGTTAGGAGTTTATTAAAATGCAGTATAGGTATGTAACTGAAGGTCTGCCTCTTTACAGAGAGTTAAAGGAATTAAATTTGTTTTTTTTTCCAGATAAAAGATTATTTTAGCCTTCTGTTAATTATTATTAAAAAGTATTACAGGGGCCAGTGCTGCAGCCTAGAAGGTTAAGCCTCCACCTGCAATGCTGGCATCCCATATGGATGCAAGTTCGAGTCCTAGCTGCTCCACTTCTGATCCAACTCCCTGCTAATGTGCCTGGGAAAACAGCATAAGATTGCCCAAATACCAGATGGCCCAAATCCTCGGACTCCTACATCCATATGGGAGACCTGAAGAAGCTCATGGCTCTGACTTGGCCCAGCCCAGGACATTGTGACCATTTGGGGAGTGAACCAGCAGACAGAAGATTCTCTCTCCCTCGTCTCTGCCTTTCAAATAAGTAAATAATCTTGAAAAAAACTGCATTGCAACTATTTTTTATGAAAATGTTTTATAAAATATACGTTAAGATTAGGGAAGGAGATGTAGAGAACAGAAAGATGGAACAAATGGTATCAGTAAAACAAGCATGAACAAAAGACAAAGGAGAAATGAGGAATACTCAAAGAGGTTATTAAATTAAGTCTCTAACAGATGTTCACCAGATTTGAAGATGGCAAATCATAGATAACAACTGAAAGCTTGCCTGAAGGAATTAAGTTAAAGGTGCAGTAGCTCTAAGTGGAAAACAGGACTGAAGAAAATAATTTGAATATGCAGCTTATGAAGAAGGTGGCTGTTTCTATTGGCCTAGCACTATAGTAATCAAAGAAATTACATCTTTGGCTAAGAAGAAAACATAAATTTGTTCAAATATATTGTTTAAACAACAGAAAGGTTATCAAAGAGTCTGCTCAAATAATAAATATAAGAAAGAACTTACACTTTATCTCCAATTTCCTCTGCCATCCGAAGAATTTCAAAGAGAAGTACCATTTTTCCAGAATGTTCTAAAATCTCAGCATCAGCATCTGTAACAAAATCTTTGTACCAATCTGGAGCTGGGCTGCTTGGATTAGAAGAGGAAGTAGCTTTACCTAAATAAAATAAATGGAACATACATAAGTAGGTATATTAGGAAAGAAAGCAAATGATGCCGATGAAGGCAGAAAAGGACCAATGCAAGGATAGAGTAAGAAAAACAGAATGACCGGGACTTGGGTGCGGGGACAGAAAAATAGACAGACACACAAGCAGGCACCCATGCAGAAAAACCATGGTAAGAGAGAGCAATCTACATTGACATAGAAAGGCACAAAGTGGGAAACAAGGGAAGCCTTTGGGATAAACACAAAGTGAGCATAAGCAAGAGACAGACTTCAGAGAATCGAAGTATGAGAGATAGATTCTGCAGATAGGATGGGGAGCTCAGAAAGACAAGAGGCCCCAGAGAGAAATTCTCTCAGTCTAAAATGAGTAAAACTCCCCCCTTTCCAAGCACACCCCAGCAGACAAGAAACAAGAGCATCTGAGAGAAGCAGAGAGACTCAGAGATCAATAGGGAAAAAGACTTTGGGGTAAGAAAACATTTCACCACGCTACCAAAATCCTAGAAAACACAAATAAGGATTGCTCTTAGAATCACTTTATTACATTAAATTATTTTCTGATTTTTCCTCAAACTTTTGACTATAAAAAGAAAGCAGCACAAAATAATCCATTAAAGAATCAAATACAGTGAGATAAAAAATTAGCAATATATAGGTTTTATTTGTTTAAATATAATTTAAGCAGTAGCTTTTGAAGGCAATGTAGTTAAAAAGTAGTAATTTTGTTATAAAACATTTTTAAGTCATCACATGAATATACCCCACTTTATTCTCCTGCTCACAAACATCTGGATTCTTTTTATTTTTGGCTACTATGAAATAACTTCAATGAATATTCAATTTTGTTGAGTTATACTTTCATCAAATAATGTCCATTTAAGTTGTAAATTGTCTGGCACCAAGTTATATTTAAAATTTTTAAAATATCATGTTAGGGGCCCACACTGTGGCGTAGTGGGCAAAGCCACTGCCTATATCCCATATGGGCGCCAGTTCGAGTCCTGGCTGCTCTGCTTCCAGTCCAGCTCTCTGCTGTGGCCTGGGAAAGCAATACAAGATGGTCCCAGTCCTTGGGCCCCTGCACCTGCGTGGTAAGACCCAAAGGAAGATCCTGGCTCCTGGCTTCAGATCAGTGCGGCTCCTGCCATTGCAGCCAATTGAAGAGTGAATCATCGGATGGAAGACCCCCCCCATCCCCCGCCTTTCCTTCTTTCTCTGTGTAACTCTGACTTTCAAATAAATAAATAAATCTTTAAAAAAAAAACAAACAAACAAAAAAAAAAGGATTCAGCAACCCTCGACAAAAAAAGTTTATAAAGAAAAAAAAAAGATTCAGTGGGTCCAGCGTTGTTGCACAGTGTAAAGGTTAAAGTCATGGCCTGCAACGTCGGAATTCTATATGGGCACCAGTTCGAGTAACAGCTGTTACACTTCTGATCCAGTTCCCTACTAATGTGCCTGGAAAAGCAGCAGAAAATGGTCCAAGATCTTGGGTTCCTGTCCCCATGGGGAGACCTAGAGGAAGCTCTTGACTCCTGGCTTCAGCCTAGTTCAGCCCCAGTCATTGTGGCTATCTGGGGAGTGAACCAGCAGATAGAAGATCTCTGTCTGTCTACTCTTCTCTATCTCTCTCTCTCTGTAACTCTGCCTTTCAAATAAATAAATAAATCTTAAATAAATGATTTAGCTTTAACAAAGGATTCTAAGAACTAAATGAGGCTTGATGATTTATATACTGACCCCAGGGTAGATGGAAATCAACAAGTGCTAGTCTCAAGAGTAGGGTAACTCTAAGAATTCCACAGCACATCTTCTTCAACCTATTGTTTATCAGTTCCCGCTTTGTGTCTGGGCTCTAGAGATTTCTATTATTTTTAGACAATTCACTACATATATATTCAAGCCACAATGAACTAGTGCTTAAAGATGCCAAATACTTTTATGATCCATACTTTTCCTTGAATTAATTCCTTAATGTTCTCTCCTCCTTTGCCAGGAAAAAAAATCTATTCAACCCTTACTAACCTTTAAGAGTCAGCTCAAATTTCATCATATCAGAAAAGCCTCCTTGCAATTGTTGGCCCTTTGCTGCTTTCTGAGAACACAAATGGTAGAGTCCCCAGTATTGATAAGAAAACTCCTGACAACAGTGGTTCACTGTTTGTACAATGTGGTTTATTCTGAACACCCAATGTTCCCTGTGGGAATCTGGAATTTAGAATGAGCCAACAGACAGCGTCTACATGAAGAGCCCCCAGTAAAAAACTTGGGAACTTAGTCTATAACGAGCATCTTTTACAGTGAAAACTTCACAAATAATGTGACTCATTGTGACTGAGCACCAAATAGAGCCCAAACTAGCATGCTTTCCACAGGCAGAGGACTCTTGTAAGGTTTTACTTGGTTTGCACCCAACTTTACCTCATTTTTCTTTTTGTGTCTTTTTATTGTATTAAATAATAATACTGAATATGATTATATCCTGAGTCCTGTGTGTGAGGTTTTCTAGTGAACCTGGGGGTAAGTCTTGGTAACTACTGACACATAGCTGATCAAACAAATGTTGAATACATTCCTTTTAACAATTAGCCAACTGGTAAATCATCACTCATTTAGAGAATTCTATACTTCTATAGGTTGCACACAATGTCTACAATGGTTACCAAAATGTAGAGGACATCTGAACTAAAAAAATCCTTGCAAATATTGCAGCTAGATAGATAAGCAATCTCAATACAGAGGATAGGTTACAATTTCTGGGCAAATACAATGGGTTCCACTATAATTTTTACCTTACTGGATAAGATCATAATACCTTACAGTAATGACTAAAATAAATCACCCAAAGAAATAAGTGTTACTCCAATTAGTAAGTATCCTGGGAATAGGCACATCTCATTTTATTTCATTGTGCTTGACTGCTTTGGTGGATATTTGGATTTTTTTTTTTTTACAAATTGTGAGGTTTATATTTGGGCGGGCATAGGTTAAGATACTTGTGATCCCATAATAGAGTACTGGAGTTCAACACCTGGCACTGATTTTTTTTTTTTTTGGACAGGCAGAGTTAGACAGTGAGAGAGAGACAGAGAGAAAGGTCTTCCTTCCGTTGGTTCACCCCCCAAATGGCAGCCAAGGCTGGCGCTGCGCCGATCCAAAGCCAGGAGCCAGGTGCTTCCTCCTGGTCTCCCATGCGGGCTGGCACTGATTCTGACTTCAGCTTCCTGCTAATGCAGCCCTTGGGAGGCAGTGGTGATGGTTCAAATAACTAGGTTCCTGCCACCCATGTGGGAGACCTGGATTGAGTTCCAGCTCCTTCCATTAGCTTGCCCAAGTCCCAGCTGTTGTAGGCATCTGTCTTCTCCCCTCCCCCTCACCCCTCCCCTCCTTCCCTCCCTGTCTCTCAAAGAAGTCTGTGGCAAATCTGCATCAAGCAAGTCTATCAGAGCCCCTTTCACAATAGTATGCATTCACTTCATTTCTCTGTATCACATTTTGGCAATTCTCATAATATTTAAAACTCTTCTATTACTATGTTATGATGAGCTCTGAGCAAAGATATTTGATGTGGGGCAGGTGTTTGACACAGAGGTTGAGATGGTGCTTGGGAACACCACATCCCGCACTCAGTGCCTGGGCTCAAATACTGGCTTTGTTTCCATCCGTTGTTTCCAATTCCAACTTCTTGCTAATGTGCACCCTGGGAGGCAGAAAATGGTGGCTCAAATAGTTGGGTCCCCCTACTACCCTCACGGGAGACCCAGAATTATGTGCTATTTACAAGCTTCAGCCTGGCTATTGCTAGCATTTAGAAAGTGAATCAGTTGCTGTTTCTCTGCCTTTCCAATGAAAGATCAATACTAATCAGATATATAAATGAAGATCTTTGATGTACACCTATAATTGTTTTAGGGTACCATAAATTATACCCATATAAGAGAGCAAACTTAATGCTGGGGGGGGGGGGGGCGCGCTGGCACTGTGGCATAGCAGGTTAACACCCTGGCCTGCAGTGCCAGCATTCCATATGGGTGCCAGTTTGAGACCCGGCTGCTCCACTTCCGACCCAGCTCTCTGCTGTGGCCTGGGAGGGCAGTGGAGGATGGCCCAAGTCCTTGGGCCCCTGCATCCACATGGGAGACCCGGAAGAAGCTCCTGGCTCTTGGCTTCGGATCGGCGCAGCTCCGGCCATTGCAGCCAATTGGGGAGTGAACAAGGAGATGGAAGATCTCTTTCTCTGTCTCTCCCTCCCTCCCTCTGTGTAACTCTGACTTTCAAATAAATACATCTTTAAATAAAAAAAAATGCTGTATGTGTTCTGATTGTTCCACCAACTCACTAAGCTTTGTCTTTCTCACCAGGCCTCTCTAATCTTCAAGACACACAATATTAAAGTAGGCTAATAACCCCACAATGGCCTCTAGTGTTCAAGTGAAAGGAAGAGCTGCACATTTCCACTTTAAATCAAAAGCTAGAAACAAGTGGACAGAATAAGATGGCAGCTGAGTAAGGTTTGATTGTCTCCTCACATAAACACCAATTTGAACACATATTCACGTAACAAACAACCTTCACAAGAGCTAAGGAAGTCAGGTGAGAGAACACAGTTCCTGATTTTAGCATAATGAGACAAGACACATTGAAGAAGGCAAGAAAGAAAGTTTCCTGATATCACCCCTGCCCCAACTCCAGGCAGCACAACTTGGAGAGAGGTGATCCTGCTAAGGGGAAGGAGAAGGAATTAAATCCAAACCTTCCACTTGAAACGCAGTACCAAACCAGCAACAGTATAACCTAGTATCAGGGCCCCTTGACTCCTTCTCCCAGGTCAGCACCTGCAGACTGAGTCTCTGGATCAGAGAACAAAGGGACTACCTCTAACCACTCCTTCCCCATACTCAGGAAAATGAAGCAAGAATTCCAGGTGCTGGAGAAGCAGGGTAGGGAAGTGAATATAAGACTTACCTTTAGAGCTCCATTACTGCAGTGAGACTCAGCATCAGATACAGTCCAAAGTTCCCTATCCCCAAGGCAAGAGCTCACAGATATAGCCTCCACAACTGCCCCAGCAACAAGCAGAAATCTGTGCCTGAGTTTGGAAAGACTCATGTTTAGAGTTTGAGTGCTAAGCCAGCTGAATGCAGGCCTAACACACACCCCAGGGACTATGCCCATCTCTGTGGCTGAGAAACCCATGTGAGTCAGCTTAGTATTAGCCTGGGTGGTAAAGGGACTGCTTCTACCACTACTCTGCCAATCTCAGGTTGAAAGGGAAGAGTTAGATTTCATTCGAAGAGGATTAGGGTAAAAAAAACTGAGCATAGGGCATTGCCTTAGAGCTCAGGTCAGACCTGTCACAGTGAGACTGAGCAACAAATAGAGCCCAAAGTCCCCTATCTTCAGTATGACAGTCACAGGTGGAGTCTTTGGACCTGCACCCCAGTAGGATGGTCTCATGTTTTGCCCTTTATCATAGCCAGTGTGACATGGTTTAATTTAAGCCTGGGTTGCCAAGGGACTATCTCTATTAGTTCTCATCCAACAAGAGACAGCAAGGAACAAGGCTTCAGTTACTGGAAAGTAGAGCATAAAAGTGATCCCAGGACTAGTGTCGGGACCTAGTGTTGAGCTAGCAAATCCTAAAACTGGGCAGATCCCAATGGTCTCCATCAGGTCAGCAACTGCAGACAGAGCCTCTGGACTCGTCCCAGTGCCAAGTAGAAACCTGTGGTACCAGTCTGTCAGACTTAAATTCCAGCATCAAATGTAGTAGACACAAACCATTACACCATCTCAACATAAGGCAGCCCACAGCAGCATGGGCCTGGGTCCTACCCAAGGACTGTGCAGGTCTCACTGGCTGTGAGCTCTGAGTGTGATCTAATATGGCATTGGTTGCCACAGCACTGCCCACCTCATTCTTCCTCCAACTTCAGGCAGCAAAATATGGACAGAATAGCTGACCATCTGAGAGAAGAGAAGGGGGGGTGAGTGTCAATTCATTACAGAGGAAACCGGGGGCCAGTCCCTACACAGTGAGGACCAGAGCCAGGCATAATTCTATGGTGTCTGACTATAGGCCAATGTCTGTGGATGAGATATCCGGGCAAAATTCCAGATCCAGGCAAAGAGGTGTAGAGATAGGCAAACCTTTTTTAGACACTTCTAATTCAATCTAAATATCACTTCCAAATGCAGATTAGCAATAAATCTGGGATGGAACGCCCTCTAGTGGTGAAATAGAGATAAAATTACAACAGCAGAGTCGGAGAAACATTGAAATAGGGTGTCATCTAGGGCTGAAATAGCTGAAGTACCCGCAGACTCAGAGAAAATAAGCAGAATGTTTAAAATTTCTAAAAGAACAGGCATAAAAAAGATTATACAAAATGCAAAAAGTACCTAATTTTTCGATACACAGATGATGTCATATACAAACAAGCATCAAGCAACTTCATGGAACTATGACTTCATCTGAGAAACAAAAAAACTTATAAGACAGCAAATGATAGCTGCAAACTCCGAGATGCAGAACTCAAAAGAACTCTTTAAAGCAAACTTGAGCTTCAAGAAAACAATGACTCAACATTCTATATGTGAAACCTGAGAGAGGGGCTGGCACTGTGGCTTAGAAGAAAAAATCACCACCTGCAGTGCCGCCATCCCCTATGGGAACCGGTTTGAGTCCCAGCTGCTCCACTTTTGATCCAGCTCTCTGTTATGGCCTGGAAAAGCAGTGGAAGATGGCCCAAGTCCTTTAGAGCCTGCACACGCATGGGAGAACCAGAGGAAGTTCCTGGCTCTTGGCTTCGGATTGGCACAGTTCCGATCAATGCAGCCAATTGGGGAGTGAACCAGCGGATAGAAGTCCTCCCCCCTCCCACCCCTCCTTGCATAATGCCACTAAGAACATTAATGATTCATGAGAGAAGGTCAACATATCAACATTAACGGGAGTTTGGAAGCAGGTGACCCCAAATCTCACATATGACTTTGTGAGATTTCAAACCAGTCGAAAGTAACTAAAAATGAAACCTGAGTTGATTCTTGTGGATCAAGAAAGAAGAAAGTTTCTTGAGATGGAATACATTCCTGGTAAAAATGCTTAAATGATAACAAGAGCTCAGAATATTACATAAAAGAAATTGATGACAAAGTGGAAGGGTTGGAGAGGATTGATTCCAATATTAAAATTTCTATTGTGGGTAAAATACTATCAAATTGCTATAGCATTAAGTTCTGCTGTGAAAACATGCATCAAAAAACAGGTCAGTAGATGGAGCAAAATTCATTATCAAATTTTAAGAAAGTGTCATACACAGCCTAACCTTCAGCAATCATCACCCATATCAAGGAAGTCAGTGGCCTTACACAGCATGGCAAGAGTCTACCAGTTGAAAGACTATGACTCAGTGCAGGTTCAGATGACTTGCATTTGTAGCAATAATGTCTTTTTAAATTAATGTAGGTATATTTATTAGACATGTTATTATATACTTATTAGACATGTAATATCACCATTTATGCCTGAAGGAAATTAAAACTTACAGATACAGCATTGTGAATTTTCTTATTTTATCATCCACATGGATTGTGAATTTCTGTTGCAACTGAGGGAAGTGTGTACATATATATATACACACACATATATATACATAATACATGTACATGCACATACATAACAAATGATTTCACTAAGTACCTGCTTGATCAAATCAAAGGAAAGGGGCTGGCACTATAGCACAGTCAGTAAAGCGACAACCTATAGTGCTAGCACCAGTTCAAGTCTCAGCTGCTCCAATTCTGATCCTGCTCTCTGCTATAGCCTGGGAAAGCAGCAGAAGATGCTCTGAGTCCTATGGCCCCTACATCTGCATGGAAGACACAGAAGAGGCTCCTGGCTCCTGGTGCCAGGTCGGCCCAACTCTGGCCACTGTGGCCATTTGGAGAGTGAATCAACAGATGGAAGACCTCTCTCTATCTCTCTGCCTCTGCCTCTCTGTAACTCTGCCTTTCAAATAAATAAATAAATCTTAAAGGGGGAGGGGGCAAGTGGTGTGGCACAGCAGGTTGGGCTGCCATGTAAGATGTCCACATCCCATATGGGCACTGGCTGGAGTCTCGAATATATCACTTCCAATCCAGCTCCCTGCTAATTAGCCTGGAAATCAGCAGAAGGTGCCATAAGGTTCTGGGCCTCTGCACCCATGTGGAAGACCCAGTTAAGGTTGTAGGTTCCTGGCTTTATCCTAGCCTAGCCCTGACCATTGAAGCCATTTAGGGAATGAATCAGTAGATGGAAGCACGTGCTCTCTCGATCTCTCTTTCTATTTCACCCTCTCTAATTTTGCCTTTTAAAATAAATAAATAAATTTTTAAAAAGAAAGTAAAAACAAATAGAAAAGTAAGACAGGGCTTTAAAAAGTTCATAAAAAAATAAAAGATAAAGTCCATTTTGGTGCAAAAAAGTTTCAAATCCCTGTTTAGTCTTTTCATAAAACTTTTCACTTGGATTTCTATCAAAATAAATTTGGATTTCAAAAGTTTTTTGTATCAAAATGAATTTATTTTTCAGTTCTACTTTCTACAACTGTTGAAATACCTTATATACCTTCATCCTTAAATACTTGATGTATTTTAAGTAAATAAATGATCTGTTATTGCATTGACAAGAAACACTGTAGATTTAAAAAGAAACTATCCAATCATTAAAAGCATTAAGTGTGGGGCCGGCACTGCGGCACAGCCGCCAACTACAGTGCCGGCATCCCATATGGGCGCTGGTTAGAGTCCCAGCTGCTCCACTTCCCATCCAGCTCTCTGCTATGGCCTGGGAGAGCAGTAGAAGATGGCCCAAGTGCTTGGGCCCCGGCACCCACGAGGGAGACCTGGAAGAAGCTCCTGGCTTTGAACAGGCACAGCCCCGGCTGTTGTGGCCAATTGGGGAGTGACACAGCGGATGGAGGACTGCCCCCCCCACCTCCTCTCTATGTGTAACACTGACTTTCAAAATAAATAAATAAATAAAATATTTAAAAAAAAAAACACATTAAGTGTACGTATACTAGACAGAATAGCGCTGTGGTTTGTAACGTCTGAAATGGGAGAAATTTGATTCGAAACAACATTTTTTGTTGAGATATGGTAGGGGCAGGTATTTGGCACAGTGGTTAAGACAACACTTGCAATGTCTACATGTCTTTTCAGAATACCTGGGTTTGAGTACCAGCTACATTCCCTATGCTAGCTTACTGCTAATGTGCAAACAGCTGGTGATGGCTAAGTGGTTGGAGCCCAGTTACACATGGGAGGGACCCAGACTGAATACCCAACTCCCAGTTTTGGCCTGGCTCAGCCCCAATTATGACGTGCATTTGAAGAACAAAACAGTCCATGGGAGATTGCTCTCACTCTGTCTCTGCCTTTCAAATATGCAAAAGAAAAAAAAAAAGAGCACTACAGTAGTAGAGACTTTAAGAGGTATGAGACAGCTGGCAGCGCAGCTCACTTGGCTAATCCTCTGCCTGCAGTGCCAGATTCTGTCCCGGTTGCTCCTCTTCCAGTCCAGCTCTCTGCTGTGGCCCAGGAGTGCAGTGGAGGAAGGCCCAGGTCCTTGGGCCCTGCACCCGCATGGGAGACCAGGAGGAAACACCTGATTCTTGGCTTCGGATCGGTGTAGCGCCAGCCGTGGTGGCCATTTGGGGAGTGAACCAACGGAAGGAAGACCTTTCTCTCTGTCTCCCTCTCTCTCACTGTCTAACTCTCCCAGGCAAAAAAGAAAAAAAAAAGAGATAATTACACTATAAGATGGATGAATGCTTTCCTCAGGACAGCAATTTTTTTTTAAAGATTTATTTATTTATTTGAAAGTCAGAGTTACAAAGAGACAGAAAAAGAGGCAGAGAGAGAAGCAGAGAGAGAGGTCTTCCTTCTGCTGGATCACTCCCCAATTGGCCGTAATGGCCGGAGCTGCGCCAATCCAAATCCAGGAGCTAGGAGCTTCTTCCAGGTCTCCCACATGGGTGCAGGGGCCCAAGGACTTGGGCCATCTTCTACTGCTCTCCCAGGCTATAGCAGAGAGCTGGTTCGGAAGTGGAGCAGCCAGGACTCAAACCAGTGCCCATATGGGATGCCGGCACTGCATTACCCATTATACCACAGCGCCGGTCACAAGGACAGCAATTGTTATACAGCAAGGCTACCCCACAGCTTTTGCCTTTCTCACACACACATCTACTTCTCTTAAATTGACACTGCATAGGCCATCACTAGATGCAACTGCCGAATCTTTTAAATCCCCAGCCTCCACAACTGCAACCCAAAACAAACTTCGTTTTTTATAAAGCATCCAGTACCAGGCATTATATTACAGCAACAGAAAATGGACTAAGACAAATAGTAAGCTCCAAGAATGCATTTTGTTCATGCATTTAACCTGAGCTTATAAAACAGTACCTGGCATATGTAAGCACTCAAATATTTGCTGAATGAATAAATATGGTACATTAGTGATTAACAGAATACCCATGCGAAAAATTATATAAACTTTAAAATGTAAATGTTTACCAGTTAAGCTTACTCTAATAAATAATAAATCTAATACTTCGAAGGAATTTATAGACAGAAAAATTTCCTCTTAATAAAACACTAGCACAGAAATGAGGATACTGTAAGGTAAACTTAAATGACTTATTTAAAATGCTATTTCTCAGAAAAATCAGAAAGTTAATGCTGAAGAATTAAAACGGGAGTTCTTTGAAATGAAAATGATGTAGTAAAATAATGTTATAGGCCGGCGCTGCGGCTCACTAGGCTAATCCTCCGCCTTGCAGCGCCGGCACACCGGGTTCTAGTCCCGGTCGGGGCGCCAGATTCTGTCCCGGTTGCTGCTCTTCCAGGCCAGCTCTCTGCTGTGGCCAGGGAGTACAGTGGAGGATGGTCCAAGTGCTTGGGCCCTGCACCCGCATGGAGACCAGGAGAAGCACCTGGCTCCTGCCATCGGATCAGCGCGGTGCGCCAGCTACAGCGCGCTGGCCACGGCAGCCATTGTTGGGTGAACCAACGGCAAAGGAAGACCTTTCTCTCTCTCTCTCTCTCACTATCCACTCTGCCTGTCAAAAAAAAATAATAATATTATTATACCTCAGAGTCATTTACTTATTTTTAATTATAGATTTATTTATTTATTTGAAAGGCAGAGCAACAAAGAAGCAGAGGCAGAGACAGAGCAAAGTCTTCCATCTGCTGGTTCACTCTCCAAATGGTTGCAATGTTCAGGGCTGTACCAATGTGAAGCCAGGAGTCAGGAGCTTCTTCCAGGTCTCCCATGTGGATTCTGGGCACAAAAGACTTAGGCCATCTTCCACTGCTTTCCCAGGCCATGGCAGAGAGCTGAATCAGAAGTGGAGCAGCCAGGACTCAAACTGGCGCCCATATGGGATGCCAGCACTGCAGGTGGCAGCTTTATGTGTACACCACAGCACCAGACCCAAGCCATCTACTTATTTAATATACCTTCTATAATATATGACCACTTAATATTTCTTATTCAGTCTTTCTTACATGTACTTTTTTTAAAAAATATTTATTTGTATATTTGAAAGTCAGAGTTACACAGAGAGAGGAGAGGCAGAGAGAGATAGGTCTTCCGTCCTATGGAAAACTCCCCAGATGGCTGTAATGGCCAGAGCTGCGCCAATCTGAAGCCAAGAGCCAGGAGCTTCCTCTGGGTCTCCCACGTGGGTACAGGGGCCAAGGACTTGGGCCATCTTCAGCTGTTTTCCCAGGCCATATCAGAGAGCTGGATCGGAAAAGGAGCAGCCAGGACTAGAACCGGCGCCCATATGGGATGCCAGCGCTTCAGGCCAGGGCGTTAACCCACTGCGCCACAGCATCGGCCCCTCTTACATGTACTACAGGAAAGGGATTTCTTTCTAAAGTTACACAGTAATGTGGCCAGGGACATCCTCCTGCGGCGCTGACATCCCATATGTGCGCCAATTCTAGTCCCAGTTGCTCCACTCCCAATCCAGCTCTCTGCTGAACAGTAGAAGATGGCCCAAGTCCTTGGGCTCCTGCAACAGCATGGGAGACCCGGAAGAAGCCCCTGGCTCCTGGCTTTGGTTCAGCACAGTTCTGACCATTGCAGCCATTTGGAGAGTGAATCATTGGAAAGAAGATCTTTTTCTCTGTCTCTACCTCTCACTGTCTATAACTCTACCTCTCAAATAAAAAGTAAATAAAATCTTTTAAAAAAAGTTACACAGTAATGATTATTTATGATGCACGAAAAAATGTTCAGGATCACTAGACATCTGGGAAATACAAATCAAAACCACAATGAGCTTTCAGTTCACCCCAGAATGGCTCTCATACAGAAATCAACAAACAACATATGCTGGCAAGTATGTGGAGAAAAGGGTAACCTAATCACTGTTGGTGGAAGGGTAAACTGGGACAGCCACTATGGAAGACGGTATGGAGATACCTCAGGAAGCTGAATATAAACCTACCATATGACCCAGCAATACCATTCATGGGAAGTTATTAAAAGCAGATTAGATCAGCATATGAAAGAGTTATCTGTACCCCTATGTTCATTGCAGGTCAATTCACAAAAGCCAAGATATAGAATTAACCTAGATGTCCATCAATTGGTGACTGGATAAAGAAACTAAGGTATACATACACTATGGGTAAAAAGGAATGAAATCCTGTCATTTTCAACACAATAGATGCAATTAGACACCTTTATACTTAGTGAAATAAGCCAGTCCCAAAAAGACAAATATCATATGTTTTCTCTGACATGCAATAACTAATACAGTACATAAAAGGTAATCTATGAGTGTAACTGACATTTTGAAACTCAATGATTTGTTAGAACCTTTGTCTCTACTGTTGAGGAATAGTGGTTATTTTTTTCCATACTATCTGTTGAATTCTTTACTTAGTGTAAGGTTCATCTTATGAGTATAAACTGAAAGATTCCTCAATCTGTTTATAGAAAATACATGCAATTTCTATACCTTAAAGTGTAAAAAATCAGATATTTGTTGTAATGATGTGTACCTCATTATCCTAGACTCATCAATTAAGGAAATAAATTCCTTTGAGTCAACCAGTAAAGACAACAAATAACTAAAAAAAGGACTAATAACATGACATTTTCTAAATCATCATGTATAAAGGCCACATTCTTTAGACTCACTTTCTTCCAGCTTCAAAGAAACTGAAGGGTTGTTTCCTGTTTCATCCACATTTCCGTCACCACCTCCTCGAGACCTTGAATTCCATACTTTAATCACTTCAACATCATTGTCACTGCCACTTCCACTTGAGCTACTATCTTTTTTCCCCTTTTTTCCCTTTGTTTTCTTCTTTCTAAAAAAAGGGGAAAACTCAGATTGTAAGAAAGTATAGGAAATAGACAAATGCCAATCATCAGAGGACAATGAGTAAGAAGGAGTTTTAAATGTGTCAATACAGGGTACAAAAAGTACTCAATTTACTTTGTATAATCATCGGAGCTTAAACTCATGGAGGTCTCATCTGAATCTGAAGCTATAAATTCATCCATACTGTCTTCATCAAAATATCCCTACAGAAAAAAAGACACGTTTTAATAATTTATGTCAATTTATATGAGGAATTATAGTGATGTTTATTTCCCTTAATCATAAGTTAATTGACATGAAGTAATGCAGGACTGAAGAACTATCATAGATTTTAGAGAGACATGGCAGATAAGACTATTATATAATGGTGGTGGGGGTGGTGCACCCGGAATGGATCATGAAAAAGAAAAAAAACTTAAGTACAAACATTAATGAGACCCAAATAAAGTTTGATTTTTAGTTAATAGTTTTATACCACAGTTAAATTTCTTGGTATTGATCAATTTACTATAATTATGCAAGATGTGAACATTAGGAGAAGCGGGGTCAACTGATGAACTATTTTTACAACTTACACAAGTGTAAAATCATTTTAAGCTTTATAGACTGGGCTCAATAAAAGATTAACATTTAACACTTCCTGAAATCATAATGCATTCAAGACATATTGAAATGAACTAGAAAAAAATTTAGAATTAATACACAAAAAAGCAACAGAAACTCTTCCCTAAGCATACACTACCTCCAAAAAATACCTTTTCAACAATTTTTAGGTTACCTCATTTACCTTATTTTCTTTGCTAATATAGTCCAGCTGTAAACACCAAGGATGAGTCCAGATTCTACTTAACATCTGAAAATCTTGGAAAAGTTTTGCACCTGCCTTTCCTCTTCCGCCTTCACTGCTATTACCTACACCTGCTCAAATAAAAAAAAAACAAAAAAACAAAACTTTAATATACGAGAATTCTCTGTTTTACCCATGGTGTTTCTAGATTACAGGTCTTTAACCTTAAATGTGATAGCAGGTATTGGCAATGTGAAGAAGCTTACAAACTCTGTTTTTTAGAAATAGATTAAAACACATAAAATAAATGAGATTATGAAATAAGCTGATCATATAAAAGTTATCAAACTACTAAAGGACAAATGTATGGTACAAAACATATGTGACTTTTGAAAATAGTGAAGTAACAATATACATAAAGCAGTAAGTCTATTGAGTACCTAGAACTTTGAGTACTGATGAACATAAATAATTTCAAGACATTAGTAACACAGGGTAAAAAATATCCCTGACTTCTTTGGTGAAGAAGTTAGTTGTCACTAATACTACTATAGTCTAATTGCCTATACTCATAATTGGAAAAAAAATGCTGCCGTTCTTATTCAGGTTTTTATACACCTCTAAATTATATCCACCTTCAATTACAAACTCATGTTATAGGTAAAGTTTTGCTCCATATAGACTGTCCTTTAGCTAGCGATTCTCTACAACTACACTTATTCAAAAAGTATAATTTTCTTAAAGATTTATTTTATTTATTTGAAAGACAGAGTTACAGAGAGAGGCAGAGACAGAGAGAAAGGTCTTCCATCCACTGGTTCACTCCCCAGATGGCTGCAATGGCCAGAACTGTGCGGATCCGGAGCCAGGAGCCAGGAGCCAGGAGCTTCTTCCAGGTCTCAAACGTGGGTGCAGGGGCCCAATGACTTGGGCCATCTCCTACTGATTTCCCAGGCCATAGCAGAAGTTGGATCGGAAGTGGAACAGCCAGGACTAGAACCAGCGCCCATATGGGATGCCAGCGCTTCAGGCCAGGGTTGTAACCCACTGTGCCAAAGCGCAGTCCCCAAAAAGTTTAATTTTAAAAATTGTTTTTGAAGTACAAGATGCAAACATTTGCTTTGTTATTTTCATAATAATTTCAGAGTACTATTCTTAAAACTACAATGAAAAGGAAATGAATACATATTTCATTAATTTTAAAATTTCTGGTGGAATGAAAAAAGAGCACACCTAATTGAAAAGAAAAAAACAGCATTCAAGTAATTATATATTTTCTTAGCCATAGTTCTAAATGCTGTTAAGTCCTGCTTCCATAAGTGATGGGAAAAAATTCAGTAAAGACAGGAAACAATAATAAAACTTCATAAAAATCTGTGATTGCTATTCTGCTAAAAGGTATATTTCCATTTTGAAAAACAGAAATCATTGCTATAAAAATGAACGATCTAATTTCCCAGAATTCAGCTATTCATAGCAGTTTCTTAAAATATTTATCATGTCTTGATTTATTGTGTTGTCTGTGTTACTTTTTGAAACACAGCTAATCAATTATGTTAATAGCCTCAAAGAACCCATTGTTGGTTTCAAAGATTTTCTCTATTTTTGTTTGTCCTAAAAAGTTTTATTTACTTATTTTCAAGAGCAATAGAGAACGACAGACACAGACACAGATCTTCCACCCACTAATTCACGCCCAGAATATGGGCCCAGCCTAGGCCAGAGCCAGGAGTCTGAACTCCATCTGAGTCTCCCAAGGTGGTTGCAGGGTCCCAAGTACTTGGGTTATCATCACCTGATTTACCAGTTGCATTTAGGAGGGTGGTAGAGTGGAAATGAATTAGCCAAGACTCAAACCAGTGATCACATGGTTTGCTATTGTTGCAAGTGATGACTCAATCCACTGTACCACAATGCAGGCCCTTGTTAATCTTTTTTTTACTTTTCCTTCTTTTCACAGTAATTCAAAGGGAGAGAGAGTGCCAAAGGCAGCTTCCACCTGCTGTTTCACCCTCCAAATGCTCCCTACAGCATGGGATGGGCCAGGGAACTAAATATGTCTCCCACATTAGTGGTAGGAGCCATGTATTTGAGCCATCATCTGCGGTCTCCCAGAAGGTGGATCACAAGCAGAGTAGCTGTGACTCAAATTTAGGCACTCCATTAGAATATGCAGGAGTCACAATAGGACGGGTTAACCTGTTGTACCACAATATACACCACATATTTCTTTTTGCTCTTCTGTTACATGTATTCTTTTTTTTATTTAAGATTTATATGTGGGAAAGAGAGTTACAGAGGGGGAGAGGGAGGGTTAGGGAGATTTTCCATATGCTGGTTCACTCCCCAAATAAAGAAATTGTTGGAAAGCAGATACAATTAAATTGGTACTGGGAAGTGTGAAATCAAAGTTGCACAACCCAAAGAGGTATATAGGCAGCAACAACAAAAAGGAGAAAGAGGTGCTGCAGCTGGTAGAAGAGGTCAGTGCCAAAACTAGAACCAAGGATTTAGTAACTATTATGAAACTATGGATAGGAATATGCAGATTACAGTGGTCAACAGAGCACTTCAGGCAAGGCATTGAGGGGGTGGCAATCACCAAAACAATTAATAGCTTTACTAAAGGAGGGCTCTGGAGAAAACAGGAGATGCTAAAGAAACTCATATTGCAGTAAGGAACGGAAGACTGATCTTCTAAGATGATTATTTTGTAAAAGACTTTCTAGTGTACAAGGCACAAATGTGTCCAACTGTGAATAAGTGTCAATTAGTTTTGTTTTTACTTTGTTGTTTGCTATCTGTTATGACTCAATATGGATTTGTGTTTATACAA
Source organism: Oryctolagus cuniculus (assembly GCF_051225735.1). NCBI lineage: Eukaryota > Metazoa > Chordata > Mammalia > Lagomorpha > Leporidae > Oryctolagus > Oryctolagus cuniculus. The sequence continues at coordinate 71,927,771 of NC_142888.1, read as the reverse complement.
ATTTTGTGTGCTTTCATGTTAAACCTCAAATTCTTCCTTATGTGATAGCTAAAAAAAGAAAATAGGGATCAGAGCAGAAATAAATCAAACTATAGAAAAAAAAAATTTAGAGGTATTCTTAGAAAAAAGCAAAGTTGACATAGCCTTAGCCACACTGAGAGAGATTCAAATAAATAAAATCAGAAATGAGAATATATTACCTTTTCAACTGAAGCCTCAGAAATAAAAATGGTCATAAAGCCATATTATAATTATTTACCAACAAACTGGAAAACTACAGGAAATAAATTCCTACAAACAACCTACCAACATTGGGTCTAAAGAAAAAAATAGCCAGAAGAGACTAATTACAAATAAAGAAAATTAATCAAGCAAAATCCTTCCAACAAAGAGGAGCCCAGAATCAGACTGTTTCGCAGATAAATTCTACCAAAGAGGAACTAATAACAAGCTACCTAAAACTTGAATTAGAGGGAGGGGCCGGCACTGTGGCTTACCAAGGGAAGCCACAGCCTGCAGTTGCCAGCATCCCATATGGGCACCAGTTCAAGTCCCGACTGCTCCACTTCCGATCCAGCTCTCTGCTATGGTCTGGGAAAGCAGTACAAGATGGCCCAAGTCATTGGAACGCTGTACCCGTGGGGGAGACCCAGAGGAGGCTCCTGGTTCCTGGATTCGGAGCAATCGATTGGGGTCTCTCTCTCTCTCTCTCTCTCTCTCCATAACTCTGACTTTCAAATAAATTAATAAATCTTTAACAAAAAAAGGTATTAGAAGAAATATTTCCAAACTCATTTTACGAGGCCAGCATTACCCTGACACAAAAGCTGAACAAATATACTGCAAGAAAACCATAAACCAATGTTACATACAAAAAAGTCCTCAATAAATTACTAGTAAATCTAATGGAACACATCAAAGAGTTTACACACCATGACCAAGGAGGATTTAATCCTAGGATAAAAGACTGGTATGGCATATGCAATAATGATATATATCACACTAATCAAATGAAATAATAAAAATCACATAAAGATTTCATGATAAAAAAATAAACAGGTAAAGAAATTTCTTCAGTAGAATAAAAGCGACTTTTTTATATATATTGCCAGGCAGAGTTAGACAGTGAGAGAGAGACAGAGAGAAATTTGTAGACCGTTGGTTCATTTCCCTAATGGCCACTATGGCCAGCACTGCGCCAATCCAAAGCCAGGAGCCGGTACTTCCTCCCGGTCTCCCATGTGGGTGCAGGGACCCAAGCACCTGGGCCATCCCTCCACTACCTTCCCAGGCCAAAGCAGAGAGCTGGACTGGAAGAGGAGTGACCGGGACTAGTACCCGGCGTGCCAACCAGGACTAGAACCCAGGGTGCCGGCGCCGCAGGTGGAGGATTAGCCAAGTGAGCCACGGGCGCCAGACTAAAAGCCATTTATGAGAGCAAAACAGTTAAAACATAATCAACAGGGAAAAACTGAAAGCATTCTAATATCTGGAACAAAAGAAGAGTGAGGACACTAATCACTTCTATTTAAAACAGTACTAGGGCTGGCACTGTAGCACAGTGGATTAAGCTGTTGCCTTCAGTACTGGCATCCGACATGGGCGCCAGTACAAGTTCCGGCTGCTCCACTTCTATCCAACTCTCTGCTATGGCCTGGGAAAGCAGCAGAACATGGCCCAAGTTCTTGGGCTTCTGTACCTGCGTGGCAGACCCGGAAGAAGCTCCTGGCTTAGAATCGGCGCAGCTCCAGCTGTTGCGCGTGACTGGTCTTCCAGCAGATGGAAGAACTTTCTCTGTCTCTCTCTGCCTCTCCTTCTTTCTGTGTGTAGCTCTTTCAAATAAATAAATAAATCCGTAAAAAAATTTAAATAAAACAATACTACAAGCACTAGTAAGAGCAATTAGATAAAGGAAAAATTAACAGGGGAAATCAAATCAAATTAGAAAAGAAGAAGTAAAATTATCCCTTTTTGCACAGGACATGATCCTATATGCAAAAAAAAAAAAAAAAAAAAAAAAAAAAAAAAAAAAAACACACACACTATGGGCCATCACTGCAGTGTAGTAGGCTAAGCTTCTGCCTGTGGCAGCAGCATCGTATATAGGTGCCAGTTCATGTCCTGGCTGCTCCACTTCCAATCCAGCTCTCTGCTGTGGCCTGGGAAAGCAGCAGAACATAGCCTAAGTCCTTAGGTCCCAGCACCTGAACGGGACACCTGGAAGAAGCTCCCAGCTCCTGCCTTTGGATCGGCCCAGTTCCGGCTGATGCAGTCATTTGGGGAATGAACAAGTGGATGGAAGACCTTCCTCTCGGTGTCTCCCTCTGTCTGTCTGTAATTCTACATCTCAAATATATAAAATCTTTAAGTAAAAATGGAATTCTACTAAAAAACTATTAAAACTAATAAATGAATTCAGTAAAGTTACAGAACAAAAACCAAAAAAGGAAAATCATTGTGACTTCTTTACATCAATAACATCTTATCCAAAACAAATTTCATTTATTACAGCATGAAAAGAAAATACTTACAAACAAATTTAACCAATGACATGAAAGATCTGTTCACTTAAAAATGATGAAAAGTACTAAAGAGGGCCGGCGCCGCGGCTCACTAGGCTAATCCTCCACCTTGTGGTGCTGGCACACCGGGTTCTAGTCCCGGTAGGGGCGCCGGATTCCATCCTGGTTGCCCCTCTTCCAGGCCAGCTCTCTGCTGTGGCCAGGGAGTGCAGTGGAGGATGGCCCACGTCCTTGGGCCCTGCACCCCATGGGAGACCAGGAGAAGCACCTGGCTCCTGGCTTTGGATCAGCGCAGTGCGCCAGCCGCGGCGGCCATTGGAGGGTGAACCAACGGCAAAGGAAGACCTCTCTCTCTCTCTCTCTCACTGTCCACTCTGCCTCTCAAAAAAAATAAAAAATAAAAAATAGAAAAGTACTAAAGATACAAATAAATGAAATGGTACCCTGTTCTTTGGATTAGCAAAATTAATATTATTAGTATGTCTACACTAGCCCAAATAATATATACATTCAATAAAATCCTTATAAAAAGTCCAGTGGCATTCTTCTTGGGGATGGGAAGAAGAATTGTAAAACTAATATGAAACCACAAAAGATCTCTAGTAGCAAGTAAAATTTATGAAAAATTTGAAGACATAACATTTTCCTATTTCAACGTATATTGCAAAGCAATAGTAATCAAAACAGTGTGGTGCTGCCATTACAGACAGAATGAAACAGAAGAGATCCCAGAAATAAACCCAAATGTATTCAATCAACTAATGCTTAACAAATTCACCATGAAGAAAAAAATGTCTCTTCAGTAAATGAAGCCAGGGAAACTGGAGAGCCACATGAAAGAAAAAACTGGATCCGTATCTTAAATTACAGATAAGGATCTGTAATCAAAAATCAACTCAAAATGTATTACAAAGACATGAAACTGTAAAACTCCTTGACGGGAGCCAGCACTGAGGTATAGGGAGTAATGCCACTGCCTACAGTGTCAGCATCCCATATGGGCACCGGTTTGAGTCCTGGCTGCTCCACTTCCGATCCAGCTCTCTGCAATGGCCTGGGAAAGCAGTAGAATATAGCCCAAGTCCTTTTAAAAACACATGTTAGAGGGGCTGGCGCTGTGGCGCAGCAGGTTAATGATCTGGCCTGAAGCACCCGCATCCCATGTGGGCGCTGGTTCAACACCCGGTTGCTCCACTTCCATTCCAGCTCTCTGCTATGGCCTGGGAAAGCAGTGGAAGATGGTCCAAGTCCTTGGGCCCCTGCACCCACGTGGGAGACCCAGAGGAGGCTCCTGGCTCCTGCCTTAGGATCGGTACAGTTCCGGCTATTGTGGCCAATTGGGGAGTGAACCAGTGGTCGGAAGACCTCTCTCTCTGCCTCTCCTCGCTCTGTGTAACTCTGACTTTCAAATAAATAAAGAAAGAAATATTAAAAAAAAAAAAAAACACGTTAGAAATAATGCATAAAACAAGGCCGGTGTTGCGGCTCACTTGGCTAATCCTCCACCTGCGGCACCGGTACCCGGGCTTCTAGTCCCAGTTGCAGCGCCAGATTCTGGCCCTGTTGTTCCTCTTCCAGTCCAGCTGTCTGCTGTGGCCCGGGAAGGCAGTGGAGGATGGCCCAAGTGCTTGGGCCCTATACTCGCATGGGAGACCAGGAGGAAGCACCTGGCTCCTGGCTTCAGATCAGCGCAGCGCGCTGGCCGTGGTGGCCATTTGGGGGGTTAACCAACAGAAGGAAGACCTCTCTCTCTATCTCTCACTCACTAACTATGCCTGTCAAAAAAAAAAAAAAGAAATATTACATAAAACAAAAGTATAACAATAAATGAAAAAGAACACACAAGGAACCAAGGTGGCATGCCTAAAATACAACAAAAACATAAAAGAGACAAAAGAGAACAATTTGGATTTCAGATACTGGAATGACCAGACACAGACTATAACCGTTTACCATATTTAAAGAAATGTCATAGAAAAGCGTGAAAATTCACATAGAGAAGACACCTTCTAAATCCTATCTCCTAAACTAGGAGTATAGAATAGCAGGCCTTCGGGCCATGTAAGATCATTTGGTCTGGAATCTGCCAAGGCAATCACATAACAGGCTAATTTTAAGTTGATAATTTCGTAAGGCCCACAAATGATGTAATGAATATCCAAATAGGCAGATGAAAGGTTTCCCAAACCTGCAACCAAACCTAGCACATCATTTTGGGAAATGTACTATAATAAATAACCAACAAGTAAGAAATGTCACTTCAGGGTTTGGGACTGTGGTGTAGAGGGTGAGGCTGCGGCCTGCTGTCACAGTATCCCATATGGGCACCAGTTTGAGACCTAGCTGCTCCACTTCCAATCCTATAGTCTAAGAAAGCAGTAGAAGAAGGCCGAAGTGCTTGGGCCCCTGCACCTGCATAGGAGACCCAGAAGAAGCGCCTGGCTCCTGGCTTCGAATCGGCCAACAGGCATTTAGGGAATAAACAGCGGATGAAAGTTCCATATCTCTCCCTCCCCATCTCTCTCTGTCTCTCTCTGCCTTTCAAATAAATAAATCTTAATAAAAATAAATCGCTCCAGACCACAGGCTTGGTTTGGTTGTGTGAAGAGGGACAACCTCAGGCAGACAATGGGACACACATGCAAGTTTACTGATAACCAAAAAATAACTATTTGGTGTATTTTTAGAAAGTACACAAAAAAAAAAACACAAAAAATGAAAGTCTACTTAGCAAAACCACCCAGAAAACGATTTGGTGAACTTTAAGCATTTGTGTAGATTTTTATCATAACATGGAGAGTATACTACATTCCCTGCCTTGCATTTTGCCTTGTTTTACCTTCAACCATTGTTAACTTGAAAACTGAAAAACAATGACATGGACTTAATTTGCATGTCTTTTATTATTAATGTGGCTGAGCATTTTTGGAAAACACTCTGTACATAAAATGTTTTGGAATGAAATGGACATTTTGAGATACAATGATTGTTTAATAGTCCTTGTCTCTTCCATTGAAGAACAATGCTTCTTTTGTTGAACTCTTTTACTTACTGTAGGGTCAACTTGACGATCATTAAGTAAACCAAAAGTAGATCTCAGTAAAAATTAAGAGTGGGAAAGGAAGGAGGAGGAGGAAGAGGGGTTGAAGCTTGGGCAGGAGGGAGGATAAAGTGGGAAGTATAATTATGTTTCTAAATTTGAATATACAAAATACATGAAACTTGTATAATTTAAATAAAATTTAAAAAATAAAAGAAAATACTCAAAATTCTATGCACCTTCTTCTACTGATTTCCTAAAATAAAACTTTTTCATAAATTAAGGGAATTGTTCCTATATACTGTGTATGTTTTTTCATCAGTTTATTTCTTGAGTTTGGTTTCAACAGTGTCAGGGTACTTCAAAGTGGTTGTGGAAAACAATTACAATAAAATTATTGTGGCGCATAATTTTTTCATAACATGTTTTTCATGAATTTTGAAAAATTTTTGTATACATGGATAGAAAAAATGTTTAAACCAAAATAAACTTATCTTTTATTTACATTTCCCACAAACTTGCTGAAGTATCCTCATACTACTGATTCTTCTTTAACAGAACTACTTTGTGCTTTTAAGAATACCTATTCTATTCAAGTGGAAAAAAGAACAAACATGATAAGATTCAAGAACAAATGCTTCATAAAAAATGTCTATAAAGAAAAGAGAAAACAACAAACTAATTATATTGGTTACCTGTTAAGTGATCTAAGTAGTACTGATAGAGCTTGCATTGAATAGGAGTCATTCTTACAGCTAACACATATTCATGTTTTGGAGGCAGGAACTTTGTTAATGCTGTATAATCTTTCCTCTGTAATTAATAAGAAAAAAAGAAAATCAGTTCATCTAAATATATGACAGGAATGAACTGCTCTAAACATTGTCATTGTGGATAATTAAAATACACATTTAAATAGGTACGCAAAGTACAAGAAAACATTTTCTTAAATACATTTACCCTAAACACACAATTATCCACAATTGATTGTTATCAGTGCCTTTCATATGACTGCACACTAGTATACTGGCAAAAAAAAAAAAAAAAAAAAAAAAAGATTCCAATACACCAGCATAAAGCGAACAATTTAAGATTTCAAGATGGGGCCCAGAGCTGTGGCATAACAGGTAAAATTGCCACCTGCAGTGCAGACCTCTATATAGGCACCGGTCAAGTCCTGGATGCTCCATTTCCAATCCAGCTCTCTGGTATGGCCTGGGAAAGCAGTGGAGGATGGACGAAATCCTTGGGCCTTGGTACCCATGTGGAAGACCTGAAAGAACCTCCAGGCTCCTGGTTTTGGAGTGGCCCAGCTCCAGCTGTTGCAACCATTTGGGGAGTGAACCTACAGATGGAAGATATCTCTCTCTCTCTCTCTCTCTCTCTCTGCCTTTCAAATAAATAAATAAATCTTTTAAAGAAAATATTTCAGGATGGTATTCTCTGCATACAAATAAGAAAATAGCAAACAATGAGGAGCGAACACAGTAGGCAGTGCTAACAAGATGGCTTGCCTGAATCACATAATAAAACCTATGAATCAAAGACTAACACAGCTTAAGATGTCCTCTGGGTAAGATATGCGAATGTGCCAAACAGCATAGAACTACCAAGGTGGCGTTGGCGCAATTGAAAACACCAGCCATGTATAAGCACTCTTGAAACTATTTTATTATGGAGGTATGAAGAAGACATCCTCACTTCCTCAAAAAAAAAAAAAAACAGAACACTAATGTGCAGATATAAATGACTACTTAAACCAGAAAAACTCTGCCTATATACTAGTACAATATAGAAACAGATTTTTTACAGGGGTATGTAGCACATCTAACAAAAAATGATGACTATGTCTTATCCAACCAAAATAAGAGTCTATCTCATTTGTTATAATAAATTTGTGCCTATCTTGGTATCTAACATCTTTAAACAAAGTACTGATCTTAAGATCTATTAATTGCTGAGGGCCAGCGTTCTGGTTTGGTGGGTGGGGCCACTGCCTGCAGCGCCAGCATCCCATGTGGACGCAAGTTCGAGATGCGGCTCCTCCACTTCTGATCCAGCTCTCTGCTGTGGGCTGGGAAAGCATTAGATGATGGCCCAAGTCCTTCGGTCCCTGTGCTAATGTGGGAGAAACGGAAGAAGCTCCTGGCTCCTGGCTTCAGATCTGCACAGCTCCAGCCTTTGCTGAGAAGTGTAGAGTGAACCAGTGGATGGGGGAACTCTCTCTCTGCCCCTTCTTCTCTCTCTGTGTAGTAACTCTGACTTTCAAATAAATAAATAAATCTTTAAAAAAAATTCCTGGCCAAGTGTCTATATATTCATTCACTCATATACTTCATTAAGGATCTGTATACAAACAGCACTAATAACCTCTTCAGACTACAGATATATTTCAAACTAATAAAACTGTTCCTTCAGGCTTTAAAAACTGACTCTTTCTTAAATCATACTCATTTCGCAAAACAATTTCAAACAAGGGAGCCTTAGAATACTACCCAATAAAATTAGGGTAAGTGTAGGAATTTCTTAATCATGACAACTGTGATCCTCTTAAGAACTCAATGAAGAATAACATTAATGTAGTAATGTAGGAGGCTTTATACTTAACAAATAATCAACTACATTCTAAACTTCACACTGAAACTTAGAAATTTTTAAAATCTATTTCTTAAATTCTTATTTATTTCATAGAGACAGAGAAACAGTTCCCGTAATCTCGCTCATTTCCCAAATATGCATAACAGTCAGGATTGGGCTGGGCTGGGCGAAAGTTGGGAAATGAAAGCTGGGAACTCAATCCAGATCACCCACATGGGTGGCAGAAACCCAAATACTTGAACCATCATTGCTACCTCCCATGGTCTGCATCAGAAGAAGCTGGAGTTGGGTTCTAAAACCAAGTACTGGTTTTTTTTTTTTTTTTTTTTTTTTTTTGACAGGCAGAGTGGACAGAGAGAGAGAGAGAGAGAGAGAAAGGTCTTCCTTTTCTCTTGGTTCACCTCCTAATGGCCACTGTGGTCAGCGCGATGCAGCCCGCACACCGCGCTGATCCGCCAGGTGCTTCTCCTGGTCTCCCACGCGGTTGCAGGGCCCAAGCACTTGGGCCATCCTCCACTTCACTCCCGGGCCATAGCAGAGATCTGGACTGGAAGAGGAGCAACCGGGACTAGAACCTGGAGTGCCGGCGCCACAGGCGGAAGATTAGCCTATTGAGCCATGGCGCCGGTGACATAGTCACCTTGATAGCTAGGTCAAATGACCATCCCAGAAAAGTTTTTAAAAAGTTGAATGTTGCAAACTATTCAAAACTAAACACTGACAAAGGAAGAAAAAAAAAACATAAAAAAGGTTTAAAGTCAGAAAACATTATCAGATTCCAATTTAAGAAAATAACATTTTTTATTATTATGGAAAATATTTGTACCTGAACACATCCAGCTAACATCTCATAGAGAATATGAGCACGTTTTTTCATCACTCTGACATCTACCATGGTGGAATCGGCACACTGACCATTCTGAATTGGATTTATGAATCTATTCCTGAACTCCTTAATGGATCCAAGCAAATTTTCCTTGATAAAGTTAACCATACAGTGATCTAAGAAAGAAGATATTAATTAACAATATTAACAATGGTTAAAAAGACTCACAAAAACTCCTAGATGAATTGCTCATGTCAATAATACATGAAATAAAAGCATTAGAATTAAACTACAAAGAAACAAATATCAAATTAAATATAGCATAAATATTAGCTATAAAACAACTATAGAACTGGATTACCTAAATCAGATAAAAATTTGAAATAAAAATCATCCCTAAATACTATACACTAATTTAAAAAAAAAACTAAGGAAACTTTATTCTTAATTTTTATATTTTAAAGAAATTTATTGATACATGAGATTCTCAGGGTCATAACAAATGCATGATAATAACTACAAAAGTTTTATCAATTAATAATGTGATATTAATACAAAGAACACACATTCAATGTAGTTCATAGACATTTCTAAGAATATAATGATACTTTCCTTCTCTCCTCCCTCTCTTAATTTTTTAAATAACATATTTTTAATTTACTATATAGTCAAAAGCTTAATACTATATTAAGTAAAGAATTCAACAAGTAAAAAGTAAAAAGATCATAGTTCAGCAGGAATAAGGCAAAGGTTATAAACAATGAAATGATTACCATACACTCAGACAGTAAATTTTAAAATCAACATAGGTCATTGAAACTATAGTAGTGTACCATTCTTACCTATTTGGCAAACATATAAAACAACATTTGACAAAACTATTTTTGTAGCAATACTGATACATACAGACAATTCTTTTTATTACTGTTTTTACATTTTTTTTAGCTTCCACATGGAAGGAAGAACATGTAGTATTTGTTCTCATTATTCATTATAACATATATAAGACAAGTAAACTGTGGCTCTAACCATGGTTTTTATTTAGTCTAAGACTACCCCATTAGAAAAGATAGAACTCGTCCCAAAAAGAATTTTTGAAATTGCAAACTTGAGGGGCCAGCATTGTGGCGTACCAGGTACAGCCACAGGCTACAGTGCCAGCATCCAAAATGGGCACAGGTTTGTACCTGGCTGCTCTGCTTCCTGTCTAACTCCCTGCTAATGTGCCTGGGAAAGTAGTAGAGGAAGGCCCAAGTACTTGGCTACGCATGTGGGAGACCCAGAATCAACTCCTGGATCCTGGCTCTGGCCTGGTTCAGCCCTAGCAGATGCAACCATTTGGACAGTAAACCAGCAGATGGAGGATCACACTTTCTTTCTCTTTTTCTCTATAATTCTGACATTCAAATAAGTAAATAAGTCTTTAAAACAAATTAATTAAATAAAAGATTTTTCTTCTTTAATTTTTTAAAGATTTTATATATTTATTTATTTATTTATTTGAGAGGTAGAATTACAGACAGTGAGAGGGAGAGACAGAGAAAGAGGTTTTCCAACCACTGGTTCACTCTCCAAATGGCTGCAACGGCTGGAGATGGGCTAATCCGAAGCCAGGAGGCAGAAGCTTCTTCCAGGTCTTCCATGAGGGTACAGGTGTCCAAGTACTTGGTCTACCTTCTGCTGCTTTCCCACGCCATAGCAGAGAGCTGGTTCGGAAGAGGAGCAGCCCCAAGACTCGCAATGGTGCCCATATGGGATGCCAGCACTGAAGGTGAAAAATTAACCTACTGCACCACAGCACTGGTCCCATAAGATTTTTCTTTATAAAAAAAGAATACAATAACTTAAAAATATCAAACGGCTATTACAATGGGAAACAGAAAAATGTGGGATATTATATAGGGAAATTTCAATTTGCATATTTGATGAATAATCTTATATTCCCATCTTCAGTATTAGCATACATGTATGAAAATGAAGGAAATTAACCAGTCACTTCCTGAGTTCCAAAAATCTGTCTTCAGCATCAAACTCTCCTACTATGGATTCAGCACAGTTCTTCTCCCATATCCACTTTTCTGCACTGTTCACATTTCGCATTGCAAAATAGATATTTGTCCTTATAGTATCTCCTGAGCTCACATACGCATTTGTACTTTTTAAAAAATCATTAAGGGGCTGGTGTCGTGGCATAGCAGGTAAAACCACCACCTAGGATGCCAGCATCACATATGAACACCAGTTCATGTCCCTGTTGCTCCACTTCCAATCCAGCTTCCTGCTAATGTGCCTGGGAAAGCAGCAGAATGACTCAGGTACTTGGGTGCTGCCACCCACATGGGAGACTAGGAAGAAGCTCCGGGCTTCTAGCTCCTGGATGCTGACTTTGGCCTGGCCCAGCCCTGAGGGCTGCGACCATTTGGGAAGTGAAACAGCAGATGAAAGATCTTTGTCTCTCTCTCTCTAGATACCCCTCTCTAGGTAACTTTGACTCTCAAAGAAGAAAATATCTTTAAAAAATAAAAATCTTGATACTCTTTGATGCTTTAATGGTATTCTGAATTCTGTATTTATATGCCAACACTCACAATGGCACACTATTTGACTGAAGTTTACTAGTCATATTTTTAAAGCATCTCAACCTGAAAAGAATGTTTTTTCACAGTAGACTAAGTAGAAAAGCCAACGGCAAAGAGGTAAATATATATATCCAAAACAATACCAATATGCTACAGCATCATCACAGATATAAACTCACATTCAATTAGGTTATTTTGAAGTGGTGTTCCTGTTAAAATAATTCTCCTCCTTGATCGTATAGAATTCATAGCTTTTGAAACAGCAGAAGCTTCATTTTTTAGAATATGGCCTTCATCACAAACAACAAAGTCAGGGCCTAAAAATTATATGAAAAAAACAATTAAAATATAAAACTGAAAATCTCATCCAATTAAGTAATCTTTTAATAGTACAGATCTTAAAGGAAGATAAAATAAAATCATAGCAATATTAATATTAATTATATGCCAAAAGTAGAGTATTAAAGTATTCCTACAAATAGTACTTAAGGCCTAGTGAGTGAGTATTCAAAACAAGAAAGAATAATAATAACCACAATGTGGAAAAAGATCTTCAACAGATTTGTGATATTTTAAAATAGCAAACATATTTTAACGCTAAAAATAGTCTCCGAAGATAATACTTGGCATTGGGGATCAGGTTAAAACTATTAGCAAAGATTAACAGGAATATACATAGAACAAAATTTAAAAGTCACATTATTCAATAATAGCAGTGGTCGAACTACATCCCATTTATTAAATATTAGATAAAATTCATCTTCTACTTCAAAAGTCTCCTTCAAAAATAACTTCTTCGGTATTATAGCTGAAATACAATTGTAGTGGCAGGCATTTGGTGTAGTAGTTAAGATATGACTTGGAATGCTCCTGGATCCTGCCTTTCTGCATTTCCCTGCTTCTGGTTTTAATTTCTATCCTTTCACTGTAATAAACTGTGAGTTCTGAGTTCTGTGAGTCTTTCTTCTGAATTATTGAACCTGATATTAATTAAGAACCATTTAAACATTGCAATGTAATATGCAAATTTCTAGGACTGGCAGTGCAGAAGGTTGAGCCACCACTTGCAATGCCACCACCCCATAAGGGATTGCCAATTCCAAGTCCCAGCTGCTCTGCTTCTGATCCAGCTCCATGCTTATGTGCCTGGGAAGGCAGCATGAGATGGGGTAAGTGCTTAGGCCTTTGCCACTAATGTGGGAAATCAGAATGAATTCCGGGCTCTTGGCTTCAACCTGGCCCAGACCCAGCTGTTGCAGCCATTTGGGGAGTAAACCAGCCGATGGAAGATCATTCTCCCTCTTTTGCTCTGCCTTTTGAATAAATAAGTGAGACTCAAAAAATAAAATACCAGCTTCAGAAAGGGAAAAGAATCTCTAGAGCGTTATACATGAAACAAAATGAGACAAGGAGGAAGGGAACATGTATTTCAAGATACACCTTTTTCTACTGTTGGTATTTTCCTTAATAACAGAAATTACTTTTATTATTTCTTTAACATAAAAGAACTATTTCTTAATATGGCAATGGAGGAATAGAAAGTCCTATTCATCCACTGTAAGGATCCCAGAGCAACAAAAGAAAGAATGAATAAAAATAAATATACTTGTCTATAACCCTGTTAACATAAAAAAGTTAAATTATGTTATTCATATTCCATTTACTAGTAAGAATATACACAACATTTTCTAACAAAATATCTAAATGTAGAAACCTTTTAATATATAAAAGGGATATATTTTAGTTACCTTGAAAATAAATTTTCTAAAAAACCTCATTCTGAAATAATATATGAATGAGGGAGTAGAATTTTAAAATACCTACATAGGTGAGGCATTTGGTGTAACAGCTGGGAAGTCACTTGTGATACCCACATCCCGTAAGTGCTTGTGCTTGAGTCCTGGCTCTGCTTCTAATCCTGGCTTCTTACTCATGTGCACCCTGGATGGAAGCAGATAATCACTCAAATACTTAGGTCTTTACCACTCAGGTGGGAGACCCAGATTGAGTTCCTTGCTAGCGGCTTCACCTAGCCCAGTCCCAACCTTTGTAGGTATCTGGGAAGGGAACCGGCAGAAAGATTTTCTATCCATATCTCTGCCTTTCAAATACAATAAAAATAATAAACAAACACCCACACTGATAAATCATTTTATGAAAAGTACAAGAATAACATCCCTGAGGTACTGAAGAGCAGAAAAAAAGGGATTTAGGAAAGGCTTCACAAACATTTCAAAAGTTCAAAAATTCAAGGCTATCGGAAAGATATTATTAACTGAAGATGGTTGAATACACTACAGAAATCTATATTTTATGAAATTACATTGTTAGATCTATTTTACTGCTGAAATCATACAGTAACCTTGAATTATTATTGTATACGCACATATACATTGATTATATCCTCTGAAGCCAAAAATCTAAATACACTAATGTGAATAGAAAACTCTACTAGACCAGTTTAAGTACATTGAACAGGAAAACATGAGTGTCAGGGGTGAGTATTTGGCATAATGGTTAAGATATCACTTGGGATGCTTGCATCCCACATTAGAGTGAGTTTGAATCCTGGCTCCACTCCCAATTCCAGTTTCTTGCTAACACATGCCCTGGGAAGCAGCAAGTGATAGCTCAAGTAGTTGGGTCCCTGGAATCCAAATTTAAGACCAAAACTGTCCATCTCTGAGTTCCTAGATTCAGCCTGGCATAGCCCCAGCTGTTACAGGCATCTGGGGAGTAAACCAATAGATGCAATATCTCCCTCTGTCTCTCTCTCTCTGTCTCTCTCTCCTCTCTCAAATCCATCAAATATTTTAATTAGAGGAAGACAAATTCTGAGTATGTTTTCAAAAACAATTGGAAGGTTAGGGAGAAAAGGCCAGGTAAAGGTTTTGTTACATACTATTTAAATATAAGTTCGTTCTTGGTATGTTACATTGCCACCTACTGGTGTATCTAAAAAGTCAAAAACCATAAATATATTAGAGAGAAATATTGACAAAAAATTCTGTCGGTCTCCCTCTCTCTGTCACTCTGTTGTTCAAATAAATAAAATGGTTGAAATTGCCCATGCATGCCTGTCCCAAATACCAGACTCAGTGAAACCAGGAGAAAATGAAGCGACTGTTATCACCAAAAGCTGATTTCAAAAGGGAACATTTCTAACAAATGTGGGCTGCTCTAAACACTGTTCCAATCCTAACACATGCTCCCAATTTTCCAGGATTCTGATCTAATACCCTCCCAATTTCAGAACTCACCTCAACCTTAAGAATCTGACACTCAAAACTATCTCTGACATTTTGCTTCTATCAATTCAGACTCGTGTTACACTAGAACCCAAGTCTTCATACACTCAGTTGTCATTTATGGGATTCTTCATTACCACCAATTTGCTCCAAATCGAAGAAGACAAATTAGGCAAAAAGGAAAACATATAGTGGAAAACTGAGTTCTGTTCAAAAGATCCCTGCCAATAAATTTAGAAGTACTTAAAGCCGGACACTCTAGACATTGGTGGCAAAGAAAATTATGTATGAAAGATTACTAACACTAAATCATAAAGCTTACTTTATTTAAAATATTTAATAAAAATTAATAAAATATTTAAATATTTTTAAATATTTTAAATATTTACTTTAAATATTTAAAATATTACTTTATTTTAAATATTTTAGAATATTCCTCTTAGTAGATATATTATATATACATATTGGATTTGAGATTCTGGTTGCAATATAGATAGATTTCCCAGATACAACACACCAGCTATCACTACTCCATGCTATGGAAAAAAAAGGAAAGTTAAAACTATAGTTTTTCAATAAAACCTAGTGGAGAGATCAAAGTGTCTCCTAGATTCTAACAAGGATAATAAACCCAGGAATTTATTTTTAAAAAATAACAAAACAAACCGAAAAACTCAACATACAACTAACTCAACCTGACCAATAAAAGCAAAACTCTTATTAAATTTAATGGTCAAAGATGAAGAGCTTTATGAGGTCTTGGGAAGACAACTGCCCTTATCATTTATATTCAGCATTGTACAGGAAGTTCTAGAAAAAGCAAACACATCTATCTGATTTTCAACAAGGATACCAAGACTTTTCACTGGCGAAAGAATACTCTTTCCAACACACTAGTATTTGGACAATCAGATATCAAAATGTAAAAGATAAAATTGGGCATTTCCCTCATACCATACACAAAAACTAATTCAAAATAAATCAAGACATAAATTTAATAGCTAGAACTATAAAACAGTTAAAACAGGTATATATGCCGACGCTGCAGCTCACTAGGCTAATCCTCCACCTGCGGCGCCGGCACCCTGGGTTCTAGTCCTGGTTGAGGCGCCAGATTCTGTCCCGGTTGCTCCTCTTCCAGTCCAGCTCTCTGCTGTGGCCCGGGAGGGCAGTGGAGGATGGCCCAAGTGCTTGGGCCCTGCGCCCACGCGGAAGCGCCTGGCTCCTGGCTTCAAATCAGTGCAGTGCTGGCCGTGGCGGCCCTTTGGGGAGTGAACCAACGGAAGGAAGACCTTTCTCTCTCTCTCTCTCTCTCTCTCTCTCTCTCTCTCACTGTCTAACTCTGCCTGTGAAAAAACAAAAACAGGAATAAATATTCATGGCCTTGGGGCTTGGATTGTGGCATATAGCAGGTTACACCTCTGCCTGTGAGGCCAGCATCCCATATGGGCAACAGTTCACGACACAGCAGCTCCACTTAAGATCCAGCTCCCTGCTAATACATCTGGAAGACTAGCAAAATATGGTCTAAATGCTTGGGTCCCTGCACCCACATTGGAGATCCAGAAGAAGCTCTCCAGCTGATATGACCATTCAGGGAGTGAACCACTAGATGGAATATCTCTCTCTCCCTCCCTTTCTTTGCCTCTTCCTCTCTCTGTAACTCTGCTTTCAAATAAATTTAAAAATCTTCAAAAAAATTCATGGCCTTGAATTAAACAATGGATTTCTAGACATGCACTCAAAGCATCAGCAACAAAAGAAAAAGCAGACAAGTTAAACCTCATCAAAATTTTTAAAACCTAGGGCCAGCACTGAGGCCTAACAGGTTAAGCTGCAACTTGTGTACCAGCATCCCCTATTGGAAGGCTAGTTTGAGTCCTGGCTGTTCTGCTTCTGATGCAGCTCCCTGCTAATGCCCTTGGGAAAGCAGATGATGACCCAAGAATCTAGGTCCCTGCCACCCACACTGGAGACCTGGATAGAGTTCTAGACTCCTGGTTTTGCCTTAGCCCTAGACTTGGCTGTTGGGACCATTTGTGGGAGTGAATCAGCAGATAAGATTTTTTTTGTCTCTCTCCATCTCTCCCTCTGTCATATTGCCTTTCAAGTAAATAAAACCTTTAAATTTTAAACCTGTGCATAAAAGGATAATAAAAGTAAAAAGACAACTCTCAGAATGGGAGTAGGGGGCCAGTGCTGTGGCATAGTAGGTTAAGCCTCTGCCTGCAGCACTGGCATCCCAAATGGGAGCCGGTTGAAGTCCTGGCTGCTCTACTTCTGACCCAGCTCCCTGCTAATGGCTGGGAAGGCAGTGTAGGATGGTCCAAGTGCTTGGGCCCCTGGAAGAAGCTCCTGGCTCCTGGCTCCTGATCGGCACAGCTCTGGCACATAAAGAGATGCTCAACATCATTATTCATGGGGAAAATGACACAACGAGATACCCACTCACATCCATGAGGTTGGCTAGGATAAAACATCCAGATAATAACAAGTATTGACAAAGACATGGGTAAACTAGAATTTTCATATACTTCTGGTAAGAACATCGAATACCATAGCTACTGTAAGAAACTGGCATTCCCTCAAAAAGCTAAAAGATACTTATCATGTGATTCAATAATTCTATTTCTAAGTATATACACAAAATAAATGAAAACAGATGCTGGAATACAAATTTGTAGATGAATATTCATAGCAATATTTTTCATAATAGTCAAAATTTAGAAACAACTGAAATGCCTTGTAACTGAAGATTTAAACAAAATACGAGACCAGCACTGTGGTGCAGCGGGTAAAGCCGCCGCCTGCAGTGCCGGCATCCCATATGTGCACTGATCCAAGTCCTGGCTGCTCCACTTCCGATCCAGCTCTCTACCATGGCCTGGGAAAGCAAAAGAAGATGGCCCAAGTCCTTGGGCCCCTGCACCCAAGTCAAGAGACCGGAAGAAGCTCCTGGTTCCTGGTGTTGGATCAGCATAGCTCCAGCCCTTGTAGCCAATTGGGGAGTGAACCAGCAGACTGAAGACCTCTCTCTCTCTCTCTCTCTCCCCCCCTCCCTCTCCTCTCCTCTCCTCTCCTCTCCTCTCACTCTCTCACTCTTTTAAATAAATAAATAATTTTAAAAAAAGAAATACTATTTGGCCTTGATAAGGCATGAAGTATCAATACATGCTATAAAGTGGATCAACCAGGAGAACATTAAGTGAAAAGATGTCTTTATTATATCTTTATGAAGTATCTTTTTTTAAAAAAATATTTACTTGAGAGGTAGAGTTACAGAAAGAGGGACAGACCGAGAGAGAAGCCTTCCATCTGCTGGTTCACTCCCCCAACATGGCCACAACAGCTTGAGCTGGACCCATCCAAAGGCAGGAGCCAAGAGCTTCTTCTGAGTCTCTCAAGTGGCTGCAGGGGCCCAAGCATTTGGGCCATCTTCCACTGCCTTCCTCGGCACACTAGCAGGGAACTGGATCAGAACTGGAGCAGGCAGGACTGGTGCCCATATATGATGCCAGCGCCACAAACAGAAGCTTAACCTACTAGGCCACAGCACTAGCCCCTTCATGAAGTATCTAAAAATGCTTTTCATGTAAAGTCAAGCATAATCAAATCTGGTGACAGAATGATATGACTTAAATATAGTTTGTCTTTCCAAACTCATGTAGGAGCTTATTTCCCAAAGTCTTAGGTTAACAGGAAAACAGGGTGGAAACATCTCAACTATGGTGTTAAGGGCAGAACACCCATGAATGAATCTTGACAGCTTTACAAGAAAGGGTAGAGAGACATACAAACACAGACATACACACTTCCTGTCTCTTTGCATGTGATGCTCTGTGCCACCTTGAGACTACAAACAAGGTCAACTACCATGAAGTAACTTGGGCCTGGAGCATCTTCTAGTGGCGAAAAGTAATGACATATTCCCCAAAGAGATGGAGCCAATGTTGTAGCACAGTGGGTTAAAACACCATGTGCAATGCCACCATTGCATATTGAAGTGAAAGTTCAAGTGCTATGCTTCCAGATGCAGCTCCCTGCAAATGTGCCCAGTAAAGAAGCAGATATTGGCACAAGAACTTGGGCCACTGCCACTCACATAGGAGACCCAGATGGAGTTTCAGTCTCATAGCTTCAGACTGGCCCAGTCCTGGCTGTTGCAGCCATTTAGGGGATGAACCAGCAGATGAGAGATTCATATTCTTTCTATCCTTATTGTTCAAACAAATAAATCTTTTTTTAAAAAAAAAAAAAGGAGGAGGGGATAATATAAAAGGGATACAGGAACTAACCTTTAAAAGCTCCCAATAGGTAAAGAGAAAGAATTTGAACAAAACAAATAATGTAATATTAGGGGGTATGTTTAGCCTAGTTCATTAAGAAACCAGTAAAGATGCCAGTGTCCCATACCAGAGTACCTAGGTTCAATATCCAGCTTTTTTCCTAACTCCAACTTCCTTCTAATGCAGACCCTGAGAGGCAGCAGGTATGACTGAAGTAGCTGGGTTCTTACCACCTCTGTGGGAGACTTAAATGGAGTTCCCAGCTCCAGGTAATGGCCCAGCCTAACCCCAGCAGTTAGTAATTTGGGGAGTGAACCAGTGGGGAACTCTCTCCTTTCCCTGTCTCTGAAATAAATTTTTAAAAGTTTAAAAATAGTAGCATTAATTATATTCCAATGTATACACTAAAAACAGATGAGTACATACTGATATAAATCAATGACTGACTAATATAATTCGGCAAGAAATGATAAATCTTTCCTAATGAAAAAATCCAAATTTTATGTGTAGATAAAATGTCTACTGTACACTATGATAGATCTACTATTGGAGACTGAGCTTAATTTAGGCCCTCCTCCCATTCAGGTGGGCTAGATTTAGTGACTGCAATAGGCACAGATAAAAAACATCATTCTACAGTTGAGAAACCTGATAAACATTTCATTAACCAAATGATGAAATTCAAAATCACCAGTATTATCATGTGGATTTCATGTACTCCCTGATATGATAAAAAGGGTTCTTTACTTCAGATGTATTCTTTCAAGAACCTATTAACCTCAGTCAAGTCACAAGAAACAGAAGACTGAGATTAGTGAATAATCTACTGGGTACATAAACAGTATGCCTTAAGAGTGAGGAGATAATGAAGAATACAGACAGAAATTTGCCATAGACAAGAAGACACTAAAGAGACAAAGCAACTAAATGTATTCTGCTACCTTGGATGGGAAAACCTAGTGATTAAAAATCAAGAAAAATAGAGGTAAGCAGCGTGGCACAGCATGTTAAGCCAGCAACTCTGATAGCATCACATATAGGTGCCAGTTTGTGTCCCAGCTGCTCCACTTCCAATCCAGTGCCCTGCTAATTTGCCAGGTACTTGAGCCCCTGCCACACACATGGGGACTAAGATAGAGTTTCTGCCTCCTGGCTTCAGCCTGGCCCAGCCCCAGCTGTTGAAGCCATTTGGGGAATGAATCAGCTATTTCTGTGAGTGCAAGTGTATTGGCCATTTGTGAGGACATGAAACACAGAAAGCAGCAAAATATGCCTTCACATGAACAAGCAAGGCCACTGGACAGCTGCAGATGGGAACAATTTTATATAAAAGTCAACCCAAACTTTTTCTGTTTTAACAATGGCATTATTTTGACACCTGTTCTCAAAACTAAAATTTTCAAATTGTTCTTCTGACATTTAGGAAATTCTGTGCTGTGGGTTTGGGGGGGGGGGGGAGAGCCTAATCAGTTAGAAAAAGAAATAGCTGAAGCTGTGCTTAATTTCTCTGAACAAATCAATCCCTCACTGAAGCCTAGTTAAGGTGGATGAGAAATATCTGTCGCTTCACCCTATCCTCCAGGGCTAAGGGGATGGTGGAGGTGTAAAAGTGGTGAAATACATAAAAAGAGTTTCAATATAAGCCCTTGTTGGAAATACCAGAATGTAGGACACATGTTACAGGATTTTCAATATAAGATATATCATATCACAGGTATTTCAGAAATGGTGCTAGATGAATTGGAATGGAAACAAGGGCCATGATTTAGAGGAAAACCAGTACTTGCTAAACACTGTTCAAAAAACTACATAAAACCAACTCAGGCCTAGAATACAGATGGTCAGGGCCAGGGATATAGACAGAATGCCTGAAGTTCCTAACACAAAAGTAAGAAATTGGGGCCAGCATCATGGTGAAGCAGGTTAAGTTGCTGCCTGTGCACCATATATGAGTGTTGGATGAGCCCTGTGATGCTCCACTTTTGATCCCCTCCATTCTAACATTCCCAGGAAAGCAGAAGATGGCCTATGTCCTTGGGACCCTACCACCCACAAGGGAGACCTGGATGGGATTCCAGGCTTCTGGCTGCAGCCTAGCCCAGCCCTAGCTGTGTGGCCATTTAGGAAATGAACCAGTGGATGGAAAGTATCTCTCTATGTCTCCCTTTCTCTCTCTAACTCTGCTTTTCAAGTTAATAAATGAATGTTTATTTTTTAAAAAAAGGGAAGAAATCTTTGTTTAATAAATGACAAATCTTTCTGTCTCTCCCTGTCAATCTGCCTTTTAAATAAATAAATAATCTTTTTGCTTTAAAAAAAAACTGGTAAAATTCAAATGAAGTTTAGATTCTAGTTAATACTGTGCCAACTAAATTTTCACAAGTCTACCATGGCAATATAAGATGTTAACAGCAGGGGAGCTAGGTACAGGGCATATGGGAATTTTCTGCTATCATTTCTAAAATTCTGTAAACAGAAAATTATTCCAAATTAAAGTCTTTTAAATGTCACTAAATAATAAACATGGTAATGAGAAATGTTACCCTTTAACTTCTTTTTTCTTTACTTCCTCATGAACAAATAAGAACATTAAGTTTTTTAAACGTTAAATTGCTTTAAATTATTCCAAAGAAATCATGTAAAAAATCTGCTGCAATGATAATATTCATTATTTATAGTTCTCCAAAAGTAAACCAACAGATTTATAGACACCCACTTTAATCATGGCAAAAAGACACTTACTGGGTCTTAGTTTACCAACGGCAACATTGCTTAGATATGTATTAATACTGTCATTATCATGACACAAAGCCAAAGAATTTAAAAACATTAACAAAGACAGTTACCCAGAGGGTAATGCCTCAACAGTATTTTAAAGAAGTAAGATGTAAGGTAACATTAGAAGAGGGAAAATATTATACATATAAATTTACAATCAGTTTTGAAAAATTCATTTCAGATTTTACAGATAATACAATTTGTTGTTTTTCAGTCGGTCAATAAGAAACGAATATTTAGCTCTCACACCAATTACTGTCATAAAAGGATGAATAGTACTGCAAACCTTAACCCTCTGTGGTGACTGTCCTTTAAAATACAGGAGATGGGCAAGCACCAATTCTACTGATACAAGCTTGGATGGAGACTTAAAAAACTGTTTTCACAAGGCCAGCGCTATGGTGTAGTAAGTAAAGATGCTGCCTTAAATGCTAGCATCCCATATGGGTGCTAGTTCCTGTCCTGGCTGTTCCAATCCAGCTCTCTGCTATGGCCTGGGAAATCAGTAGAAGATAGCCTAAGTCCTTGGCCTGCTGCACCCACATGGGAGACCCTGAAGAATCTCCAGGCTCCTGGCTTCAGATAGGGCCAGCTCTGGCAGTTGCAGCCATGTGGGGAGGAAACAGCAGATGGAAAACCTCTCTCTCTCTCTCTCTCTCTCCCCCTCTCTCTCTGCCTCCGCCTGTCTGTACCTCTGTCTTTCAAATAAATCTTAAAGAGAACAGTTTCACAGTACGAAGAAAGTTATTATCATCCAATATTAAGAGTTGGAAAAACTGGAAATTGTGACATAAGCACCTGTAATATTTTTCAATTTTACAAGGTCTCTGTTGAAAACTATAAACAAATCCAAACTCAGCAAATTCTGAATAGCTATCAATAGTCATTTTATAGCACTGAAGAGATACAAAGAATCCAAAGGAAGGCAAAAGCTGAAACAAAAAATACCTATTTCGGAGTTGCTCTTCTAGTATTTGTTTAAAAAATATATAAACATGTTTTTTCCAACTTCTTTATGTCAGTCCCTGTTGTTATCTTACCTGGATCAACCAAAGCTTTGTTAAATATTTCTTTAAGTTTCCGACTCTTCACATTCCTTCCTTGAGCAAGATTTCTATACATCTCATAACCTATAATCATAACACCACCATCTTCTTGCCACCTCTGCAGCATGTAGCTTCTCTCCTGAGGACGTTTCACAGTTGCTAATTCAGAGACCTTTTGTAAGAAAAAAAGGATTTTTAAAAGCAGCTATTAAAATATATGAATACCAAATATGAAATACGTACTAGAAGTATTTAAAATATTTTACTCTATGAGAAAACATTGAAAATATGATACCTCGAGCTTTTCTTCATCTTTTAATCCTTCTTGCCATTTCTCAAATTCATTCATCCAATTCAAAGCAGTATTAAGAGGACAAACCACTAAAGCTGTGCTGAAATCCAATTTGTCACACAAAAGAACTGTATGAAGAAAACTTACCACCTACAAGAAAATAAGTAAGTTTGCCATCTTCATGTAAATGACTCCTAAGCTTTAATATATCAGTTATACAATATAGTGACTTTGTTCTGCTTTAAATAATAAAGCAACCAATCAAAATGTCATTATTTTCAAACCAGGCAAAGTACAGGTAAAGAGATATAAAAATAAAATGAGAACACTTGTCTACAAGATGTGTAGGGGCCTTAAAACTCTAAAGCTCCATGATTCCACAATCAATATGAATATAAGACACTGTCCCACCAAAATTTTAGACTATTAAAATTATTATACTTCTAAAGGGCGAAGTTGTGAAATTAGGGAATAAGCTTGTATTTTAAGCCATAAAGTAATTACTACAGATTTGTAAGTCAGAATGCATGAAAATGGAACGTACTATGTAAAACAATTCTCTTCTAAATGGCCATGGTATTTTCTGAAAGGCTCTAGGACACTCTATGGAGACCAGTGACTTTGTTCTTGTGTGACAATAACTTATATTCACATTGATCACAGAATCATGGTTTGTAGGATCAAATTGTTTTTAAGTTGTACAAGAATTCTCACTTCAGAGGCTTTGAAGTTCTTGGCCACACCTGTAATTCGTCTGCCTTAATTCATTAAGATTTCAGCTTAAACATCACCTCCTAAAAGATGCCATCCCTAATTCCTTATTAACATTATTTAAAAGTACATATTTATCATTTTATTTCATTAGCCTTGTCTCTCACACCACAGAATATAAACTCCTTGAGAGATCTTTTTCTTTTTGTTCATTTCTATAGCTCCATTTCCTAAAACTGGGAATGGAACATAACAGAATCCCACATATATTAATGTATGCATAAAACAAGGTACCCTTCATATTATTTAATTCTTACCTGTAAAGTCTTACCAAGGCCCATGCAGTGGGCAAGAATGCATCCTGACCCTGGAGATTTCTTTGTCTTTTTCACAGACTCACAACAGCAATCCCACATAAATTGAACACCTAAAAATGACAACCTTATTAAATTAAATTTAAGTCTAAGTTAAAAACATTCCTTTATAAACACATCAAAACATAACCAAAACTTCTAAGAAACAGAATTTAGAAAACGCTAGAAGATAGTTTCTTAAATGTAACTGGTGCCCCCTCCCTAGAAACTGAGAAACAAGAGAGTGAATATAAGCACTTAACATTGTTGATGACTTTCCCTGAGACTGTGCAAAAAGATATAAGAAATCTAAAACAGAAACTTTACCCAAAGAGAATAGCTTCCTAATATATTTGCCACATTACTGAGTCAATCAGCAAAAACAGCCTAAGAAACAATTCATTATTTTTTCTTTTATTCAACAGTAAACACTGAGTAAGAAAGAGATGGCCAATTAATAAATTAATTCACATACACTCTCAAAACTAACTTAATGATTCCACTCTAACAAAGTAGATGGTAGGAAAACTTTGGATTCTAATGCCATTGTAGGATACCATAAACAAAATAATAATACCTGAGGAGCTGGCGCTGTGGTGTAGGATAAGCCTCTACCTGCAGCGCCAGCATCCAATATGGGCACCAGGTCAAGTTCCAGCTGTTCTCCTTCCGATCCAGCTCCCTGCTAATGCCCTGAGAAAGCAGTGGAAGATGGTACAAGTCCTTGGGCCCCTATATCCACATGGGAGACCCAGAAGAAGCTCCTGGCTCCAAGCTTCAGCCTAGCTCAGCCCCAGCTTTAGTGGCCATTTGGGGAGTGATCCAGCAAATAGACGATCGATCAATCAATCGATCAATCAATTTCTCTCTCTCTGCCTTTCCTTCTCTCTGTGTGTAACTCTTTCAAATAAATAAATAAATCTTTTAAAAAAAGAAAATACTGAAATAACATTTCCTGAAGAAGGTTCTGGTTAACTTTACACCTCTTCCAACCTCCCTGCTGCCCTTAATCAACTATTGTAGACAAGGAGAAATCTACTTGCTATATACACCTATCAGTAAATAGCACTTTCTTCTCTATTTGTAACATCCATTGCATTTTTTTTGACAGGCAGAGTGGACAGTGAGAGAGAGAGAGAGAGACAGAGAGAAAGGTCTTCCTCTGCCGTTGGTTCACCCTCCAATGGCCGCCGCGGCCAGTGCGCTGCGGCTGGCGCACCATGCTGATCCGATGGCAGGAGCCAGGTACTTATCCTGGTCTCCCATGGGGTGCAGGGCCCAAGCACTTGGGCCATCCTCCACTGCACTCCCTGGCCACAGCAGAGAGCTGGCCTGGAAGAGGGGCAACTGGGACAGAATCCGGCGCCCCGACCGGGACTAGAACCTGGTGTGCCGGCGCCACAAGGCGGAGGATTAGCCTAGTGAGCCGCAGCGCCAGCCTCCATTGCATTTCTAATAACCCAATTTTGTTCTTCCTTATTTGTTTTTGAGCTGTATATTTTCTTTTTGCTCACCAATGTATCACTAGTGCTTAGCAGAATCTGAGGCACACAGGAAGATACACAAATGCTAGTTAAAGTCTGCCTACACATGATTGAATCATCTGCTAGTTTCTTACCATCTACTTGATGGGGTTTCAATTTGATAACCATATTTCTATGAACCTGTACTAAAGGTTCCTTGGTTTCTTCATCTTCATCTAAAACCAACTTGGTTGTTATTGGACACTTGGTAGGTGAAGCATCTTCAATTTCTATCACCTACAAGAAAGGAAGTTGTTGATGGTTAAGCTCATAAAAATCTTTCAAGCAATGTTGTAACACCAGTCTTACCAAGGGAAATTTCCATATGTCTCCTCCCATACCAAACATCCAGTATTTTGGTTCAGTAATGTCAAGACAAAAAGAAAAAAGGGAAAAAAAAAAAAACTCCACAGGACTGATAATCAATATAATAATAACAATAATCCAGTTCAATGATTTAACTCCGTATATTTAAATCCACATTGGGTAGAACTGTGAAAAAAGAAGCATTCCAAACTAATCTAAGGTGAATAATTAGAATTAGAACAGACAAATGATTCCCAATCAAGGCAGTTCTATTCTTCGAGAGGACATTCAAAAATGTGTTGAGGACACTTAGACTGTTATAATCATCGGTCAGGGCAGATATTTAATGTAGTAGGGGAAGGCAAACAAAACTGTTCTAAAGTGTGAAAGTTTCAAACAAAATGTCAACATGATTCTCACTGAAAAGCACAGGGGCCAGGACTGTGGCACAAAGGGTTAACACCCTGGCCTGAGGCACCAGAATCCCATATGGGTGCCAGTTCCAGACCTGGCTGCTCCACTTCAAATCTAGCTCTCTGCTATGGCCTGGGAAATCAGTAAGAACATCGCCCAAGTCTTTGGGCCCCTGCACCCGCATGGGAGACCAGGAGGAAGCTCCTGGCTCTTGGCTCCTGGCTCCTGGTTTCAGATCAGTGCAGCTCTGGCCATTGTGTCCAAGTGGAGAGTGAGCCATCGGATAAAGGACCTCTACCCCTTCACTCCCCTCCCCTTCTCTCCCCCACCCCGCCCCGCTACTCCTCTCTGTGTAACTCTTTCAAATAAATTTTTTTTTTTTAAAAGAAAAGCACTGTTAAATATATGTTGTAAAAGAGAAGAAATGTTTTCAAACACTAGTGTCACAACAACAGGCTCACAAGCGAGATAAGAATACAAAATTCAATCTAATTTCCAAAAGGAAACAATTATCTCAAGTTCCTTATTTAAAAATAAACAATCACATACACACACATACTAACATATATTTTTGATATGTCATCCTAGTATCTATCAATTATAAGATATATTCAATAACTTTATAAAGTGGGTACAATTATTCTCTATCCTACAAATTAAAAAAATAAATTCCAAAGGATTAAACAAGCATTTTAAATAACTTGTACAAGGTCAAACAATTTTTAACAACTACAATGCTGAGACTTATACCAAGAGAACTGGCCTCCATGCACCATGCTCTTAACTACCAGAAAATACTACTTTAACAAAGAAAATGTGAATATAAAGTTTTATGGTTCCATGAAAAAATAAGGATTTACAATATTTAAATTATAAGCACATTTCATTTCATATTTATAACTGTTACTAGGAACAAATAGGTTTGTTAATTTTCAATACAGAAATTGTCAAACACAAAAGCAGACAGAATAGAAAAACAAACCCAATTACCCATCATCACTTAGTTTTAAAAATTATCAATAAATAGCCAATTTTGTTTCACTGGTAACTTTCCCATATACTGCTCACCAGTTCAGATCACAAATTTAAAACCATAACTACAATGCCATTATCATAACTAAAATCAGCAAAAATAAGATACTTTTAATGAATTATCTAAATAAATGCATTTACATAAAATTTTAAGTGATATACAATTCAAGACACTAGGACATACTGTGGTAGAATAAAACCAGAACAGGTCACTTAGATTCAAACTTCATTTCATCATACTATCTAAACTACCTTAGCTTTTTTTCTGCATATGCATACTAGGAACGATTATCAATAGCCTCCACAGAGTTTTTATGAAAATTTCTTAAGGCAACGTATATAAAATATCTGGAACAGACTAATCATTCACTAAAGTATTATGGTATGCTAATTTGAATGTGTACCCGCTTCATATCACTAGGGCAAAGCCATTAGAGGAAAAAAAAAAAACACACACACAAAATTACCTAAGTGCCATGTACTAATTGCAAGGTATGGAGGCAGAATACTGAAATGGTAGAATCCTGTCCACTCTGCCTGTCAATAAATAAATAAATAAATAGATGGATGGATGGATGGATGGCAATGACAAGGGAGAATGTAGGACAAATAATCAATTAAGCCGGCACTGTGGCGTAGCGGGTTAAAGCCCTGGCCTGAAGTGCCAGCATCCCATGTGGGCGCCGGTTCTAGTCCTGGCTGTTCCTCTTCTGATCCAGCTCTCTGCTATGACCTGGGATAGCAGTGGAGGATGGCCCAAGTGCTTGGGCCCCTGCACCCACATGAGAGACGCAGAAGCTCCTGGATCCTGGCTTCAGATCGGCACAGCTCCAGCCACTGCAGCCATCTGGGGAGTGAACCAGCGGATGGAAGACATCTTTCTCCTGTCTCTACCTCTCTCTGTAACTCTTTCAAATAAATAAAATAAAACTCTTAAAAAATCAATTAAGCTGCAGTAAAACAAAGAAATAAAGTTTATCCCAAATATGAATTAAAAAATGGAAGGGAAAAGAAGCAAAACAAAAACATTTGACCAGTACATTAAAAATCTTAGCTCAAAATTAAAAAGGCTGAGTCCAAATTCTATTTCCAAGACATGATGGAGTATCAGTGACCAGATTTACCCTAGTGCTGTAATCAGAACAGGCAATATAACAAAAAACAATTTCAGACATTAGATAATAGGCACCAACAGGACCTGGACTCCTAAGAGTAGGAAAACCAACAAGGAGAATCCTATGTTCTCTCACGAATTGATACCCAAAGGTACATTCTAGAATCAGGGAAAGGGGGATCCCAAGCACAGCACTGAACTTTTGCAGAGTTGAGGAAACAAAGCTCAGGATAAGACGGCTGAATTGTGGTGAAGAATTATAGAGAAAACAGAGATACACAAAAAGATTACCAGAAAGAGAGAGAGGAATCAGGGCTGGTGCTGCGGTACGGTGGGTAAAGCCACCACCTGCAATGCTGGCATCCTATATGGGCATCATTTTGAGGACCAGCTATTCCCTTTCTGATCCAACTCCCTCTAATGTACCGCAGAAAGTGGCAGAAGACAGCCCAACTGCTTGGGCCCTGCACCCAATGCAGCTTTCTGGGTAGTGAATCAGTGCAGCTCTGCCTGTTGTGTCCAACTGGGGAGTGAACCATCAGATGACAGATCTCTCTCTCTCTCTTTCTCCGTCTCCCTCCCTCCCTCCCTCTCCTCTGTGTAACTCTGACTTTCAAATAAATGATCTTTTAAAAAATATTTTTAACATTATATTCAACTATTGATAAATGAAACGATATGATATGATTTGTAAGATTTACTCTCAAATAACCTGAAGAGAACAGCAGCATGTAATACATACATCAAGGTTTGTTACACTATTCTCTCTACCTGCCCATTTGAAAATGCTTACGAGAAAATTTTATTTTAAAATTGAAATATTTTACATGTTTAAGAAATAATCTTAAACACTGTTCTACACAAATACACACAATCATTGTGGTGATCATTCAAGAATCTCAACACCTGAGGCCAGCACTATGGCATGGCGGGTAAAGCCTCTGTCTGAGACACTGACATCCCATACAGGTGCCAGTTCGAGTCCCAGCTGCTCAGTTCAAACCAACTCTCTGCTAATTTGCCTGGGAAAACAACAGAAGAGAGCCCAAGTGCTTGGGTACCAGCACCCACATGGGAGACCAGGAAGAAGCTCCTGGCTCCTGACTTGGGATCAGCCCAACTCTGGCTACTGCAGCCTTAAGGGAGTGAACCAGCGGATGGAAGACCTATCTGAATTAGAAGTCCAATGCGCTATCCATTACACAACAGAGCCACCTTGGAATATCTGTCTCTCTCTGTAACCCTTACAAAATAAATAAATCTTTAACAAAAAAAAAATGAATCTCAACTCTTTCCATGTATCTAATTATACTAATATAATCCAATAGAACTCTTAAATTGCATAAAATACTACCAGTAGGAAAAAGCAATTATAAGGGCCAGAGCTGTGGCACAGTGGTAAAGCCACCATCTGCAGTGCTGCCATCCCACATGGGAACCGGTTAGAGTCCCGGCTGCTCCACTGCTGATCTAGCTCTCTGCTATGGCCTGGAAAGGCAACAGAAGATGCCCTGGGGCTGGCGCTGTGGTGTAAATGGCAAAGCCACCGCCTTCCATGCTGGCATCCTATATGGGTGCCAGTTCAATTCCTGGCTGCTCATCCAATCCAGCTCTCTGCTGTGACCTGAGAAAGCAGTGGAAGATGGCCCAAGAACTTCGGCCCCTGCACCCTTGTGTGAGACCTGGAAGAACCTCCTGGCTTCAGATGGGCACAGCTCCATCTGCTATGATCACCTAAGGAGTGAACCAGCAGATGACTGACTCTCTCTCTCTCTGACTCTGCCTCTCTGTAATTCTTTCCAATAGATAAATAAATATTGGGGAAAAAAAAAAGAAGATGGTCCTTGGGCCAATCCTGCAACCACACGGAAGACCTAGAAGAGGCTCCTGGCTTCAGATAGGCCCAGCTCCAGTGGCTGCAGCCATTTAGGGAGTGAACCATACAGATGGAAGATCTCTGTCTCTTTGAATCTGCCCCCATAACTCCACCTTTCAATAAACAAATAAATATTTTTAAAAAGTAAAAAAGAAATTATAACTAGAATCCTGAGCTTAGTTACAACACTCCTGAAGTACTGAAAAATATTTATGAAAGCCATATCAAAGAAAAGAAATGATTAAGAGAAATAAATTGGTTACCTCTCTCAATTTCTCTCGCTCACGCTCCCTCTCAGCAATACGTTTTCTCCTTTCTTCCTCTTCTTTAAGAGCATTCTGTGTTTCTGTTCTTAGTTTATCATCTTTAAGAATTTTTCGAATTTTTTTTCTGCCTTTTCCAGGAGACTTAGAGTCATCATTTTCATCTTCCTCCTCCTCTTCTTCCTCCTCCTCTTCTTTTTCTTCTTCTTCTTCAGAATTACTCTATGGAATTTAAATGATTAAAGGTAAACAGTAAAAATTTGTTTATCCATTTTACTTTCCACTATTAACATACCAATGAAAGGTGGAAGAAACCCTGTTGAAAAGCTTTAGAATAATATTTAGCAATAAAGTATAGTATGAAGAAACAAACAATCCAATTAAAAATGGACTAGGGAATACACATTTTTCAAAAGAAGATATACAGTGGCAAATGCATGGTGCAGCAGTTAAAACTGTCACTTGGAATATCCACATCCTGAATCAAAGTTCCTGACTACTGTCATAGCTCCTCCACTTCAATCCTGCTTCCTACTAAGGCACACCCTGGAAAACAGCAGGTGACAGCTCAAGGACTTGAGTTCCTCTCAGCAACCTGAGAGACCCAAATGGAGTTCCTAGCTACTAGCTTTGGCTTGGCCTCACCCTGGCTATTGCAGTCATTTGGGGGGTGAACTGGCATATTGGAGAGCTCTCTCTTCTCTGACTTTCAGATAAAATGAAAATAAATATACACATATTTTTAAGAACAAGATATGGCTAAAAAGCACATGAAAGATGATCAAAGTCACTAGTCCTTAGAGAAATTCAAATCAAAACCATGATGAAATACTGCTTCACACTCACTAAAAACAATAAGGAAAGTAACAAGTAATGGTGAGAATATAAAGAAAGTAGACCTTTGATACACTGCTTCTAGGCAAATGGCACTGCTACTATAGAAAAACAATGTGAGAATTATTCAAAAAATTAAACGGAATTACTGTGGGATCCAACAATTCCACTTTTCTGTATATACACAAAAGAAGTAAAAGCAGGGGCTCAAACATGTATCTCTACACTCATGTACACAGCAGTATTATTCAAATTTTTCAGAAGGTGGATTTTAAAGCACTGAGTGCATAAGCAAAGAAATGTGGTATATACATACAATTTTATTCCTTAAAAAGGAATAAAATTCTCAAACATGCTACAACATGGATGAACCTTCAAATCATTATGTCAAAGAAATAAGCCAGACAAAAAGAACAAATGTTGCATGATTCCACTTATAGGAGGTATTAAAAACAGACAAATTCAAAGATACAAATTAACATAGAGGTTGCCAGGGGCTGGAGGGCAGAAAAGAATGGAGAATTAATGTTCAATGTATATAGAATTTCTGCTTGTAAATGTAAATAAGGCCATTGAATCATGTACTTTAAAAAATTTAAAAGTCAAGTTTTTAACAAAATGAACCCTTACACTAAAACAGAATAGAATCAAATACATTACAGACAACACTAACTTTATGTAAACCTGCCTACATACAAGAAACTCAAATAGGCTCTTTTCACTAGGAGAAGAAAATTATTCACATGTAAATTATCATTCAGGATAAATTCTTCCATGTCAGTGTTTTGTTTGGAATACTTCAATTCACTTCTGTAGCCCTTCAAATGTAAAATGAAATCAAATGGCTTAAAAAGTCAATCAGAAATTAAGGTACAGAAAAGTTTTGATAATGTCAAAGTAATACTTCTATATATTTATAGTCAATAAATCCAATCCACCCAGAAGTTTAAAATGTAAATAAATCAGAGTAAAGTGAATAAAACAGAGAGATAACAGCATATTTACTAATCTACTGTACCAGTCCTAACTCAAGCGTACAGTGAATGTCATTATTACCTTGTTTTCAGAAGATGAATCCTCTTGAACCTTAATGCGTCGCCTTTTCTTTTTCTGTTTATAACTCCGCTGATTTTCTTCCAATTCTGCTTTCTTTGCAGACCTGAAGTAAATTGAAAATGCAAAAAAAAAAAAAAAAAAACACTTCATGATAAGATTCCTTCAATGAATTATGTACTATTTTGGAAATGCTCTACTTTTGTGCATGTTCTTAAAAACAAAAAGCAAAAAAGGAGAAAAAAAATCACTAGGTTCAAAACGGACACTCCAGCATTGGCCTTATAATTTTAATCCAAGTCTCAATATTTTAAGTTATTCAGAGGGGAGGTTTGCTATATGAGTATATGTCAAAGTAATACTTCTACATATGTATATGGTATATGAGTAAGAAGATAGGAACCAGTATTATAGTGTAATGAGTAAAGCCACTGCGTGCAGTGGCAGCATCCCATATAGACAACAGTTCAAGTCCTTGCTTTCCATGCAGCTCTCTGCTATGGCCTGGGAATGCAGTAGAAGATGGCCCAAGTGCTTGGGCCCCTGCACCCATGTGGAAGACCCTGAAGAAGCTCCTGGCTCCTGACTTTGGATAGGCACAGCTCCAGCTGTCATGGCCAACTAAGGAGTGAACCAGCAAATGGAAGACCTCTCTCTTTCTTTCTCTCTCTCTCTCTCTCTCTCTCTCTCTCTCTCCCCCCTCCCTCTCCCTCTCCCTCTCTGCCTCTCCTTCTTTCTGTGTAACACTTTCAAGTAAATAAACCAGCGAATAGAAGACTTCCCTCCCTCTCTCCCTCCCTCCCTCCCTCCCTTCCTTCCAAATAAAGAAACTAATCTTAAAAAAAAAAAGAAAGAAAGAAAATAGATGATGGGACATCAGGAGTATTCGGTTAAGGAGAAATAAAAATGGGCAACATAAAAAATATTCACCATCACTAAAAGAAGCAGATTATAAAAGTTAAATACATTTCTTCAAAGAAGGTTGACAGTGAATTAAAACAAAAATAAAAACATTTTGTGAGAAAAGTATACCTGAGATTAGAAAATGCTATACAAACACACACAGAGCTCAAAAATTAATGTGTTCATCAAAATATGGACAAAGCAGAACTTCTGTGCACTATTTGATAAAAATAGTATAGTACCCACTTTGGGAAACAGTGAGATAGTTTCTCAGAAACAAAATAGAAGTACAACATGATCCACTGTCACTGTTATATATATATATCCAAAGAATTGAAAGCAGAGACTTGAAAAGATTAATGGTACACTCATGTTCCCATTAGCATTATTCACAATAGCCCAAAGAAGCAACGAAGAATCCATCTATCAAAGAATGGATAAACAAAATGTGGCATATGCATACAATGGAATACTATTCAGTCTTAAAAAGGAGGAAAATTCTGACATGGATGAATCCTTAGGACACACCAATGAGTGAAATAAGGTGGTCACACATGACAAATACCACACTTGCATAACTCCACTTCTATGAAGTATATTGATTCATAAAATTCATAGAGATAGAAAGTAGAATGGTAGATGCCAGGGGCTTAGATGAGGGGATAAAGAAGAGTAGTATTTTTAATAAATACAGAGTCTCAGTTTCACAAAATGAAAACCATTCTATACTGGAGACAGGCTGCAAAAGATGTGAATGTACTTAACATTATTCAAAAATACAGATAAGATGGTAAATCTTGGTTTATGTATCATTTGCTACTATTAAAATTAATCATTAAAAAAGGAATGAAGTACTGATATAGGCCACAAAAATGGATGAACCTTAAAAACACTGTTACATAAAATAATTCATTAATAAAATGACACATATTATATGAATTCACTCATATGAAAGGTCCATGTCCAGAACAGACAAATCCATAGAGAAAAAAAGCACATAATGTTTATCATGGAATGAGAACAAGGGAACAGGAAATGACTGCTAATAAACACAGGGCTTCTTTGTGGGGTTCTGAAATTAGACAGTGGAAACAGTTATATAACTCTGCAAATACTCTAAAAAGCACATTATCCTAGACTTGAAAATACGAAATATCATGTTCTGTGAATTATATCTTGGCTAAAACCACTTTTCATTGTATCTCATTATTTCATACAAGGGCAATTCATAAAGTTCATGGCACCATCCCGCACTGCCTTCCAGGGCCACAGCAGAGAGCTGAACTGGAAGAGGAGCAACCAGAACTAGAACCCAGTGCCCTTATGGGATGTCGGAGCAGCAGGTGGAGGATTAACCAAGTGAGCCACGGCGCCGGCCCACAGAAGTCAATAGTGTTTTAACACATGGAAAATATACCCAGTTAGAATACAAAAAGTCAACTATACCTAAAATATGTTTATACCCTTTTTAACAGCCTAAAATCAAAATATGACATACTGTACAAGGGTACTTCAGAAAGTTGTTGGGAAAATGGAATTAAAAGATAAATGTATTTTGGTGGAAAAAAAAAACTGAAATCCAGGTATAGTTGAAATGATTTTTTTTTGAAGGTTTCTTGACCTGAAAGGCAAAGTGAGAGTGAGAGTAAGAGAGAGAGAGCGAGCGAGCGAGCAATCTTCCATCTGCTGGTTCACTCTCCAAATGACTACAATGTGGCTTAATCTAAGTCAAAACCAGGAGTGTGAAATTACATCCAGGTCTCAAATATGAGTGGCAGGGACCCAAGTACTTGGGCCATCTTCAGCTGCCTTTCAAGGCAGATGAGCAGGCCAACTCCAACCCATGAATTTTTGAAGGCCTATTGCATGCATTCCAATTATTTTTGCACCAAAATACTTAAATTTTAATTCAAATTTCCTGTGATCTGATTCTCATACTTAACTTTATTGGTAGCAGTAGCCATTCTACAAATAATTCAATGATAAAATCATTGACATTAATCCCTAAACTGTTTGAAAAAAAAAAAAAAAAAAACCACAATACTTACCTTGTTCTGGGCCGTTGATCATCTTCAGATTCAGAAACTTCTTCACTAACTCCTGACTCCTGAAAATCAGAATCTTCTGAATCTTCACTGCTCACTTAAACAAAACATATTAAATTATTAAGGATTTTCCAACAATTCACTAAATTTGCCAATAACATCACATTAAAACTTAGAGCATTGTAAGAAAATCAGATTATATCATGAAGAATACACCAGTTCATGAATTAAATGTTAGTGAATTTTGTCAGTTTTTTCCGCAAAAATACATTTATCTTTTAAATCAATTTTCCCAACAATTAAATGTTAGAGGCTGAGTATCTAAAACCAAAGCACTCCAAACTCCAAAAATTTTTCAGTGCCAACATGGTGTGACAAATGCAAAATTCCATTCTTGACCTCATAAGATGGGTCACAGTAAAAACACAGACATGCTAAAAATATTGCATAAAATTACTTTCAGGCTATAGATAAAAGATATATATGAAACACAAATGAATTCTGTGCTGAGACTTGGGTCCCACGCCAAAGATATCTCTTTATGTATATGGAGATATTCCACAATACAAAAAAATATAAAGGGGCTGGCGCTGTGGCGTACCGTGTTAAGCCACCAGCTGCAGTGCCAGTATCCCATATGGATGCTAGTTCGAGCCCTGGCTGCTCTACTTATGATCCAGTTTTCTGCTATGACCTGGGAAAGCAGTAGAAGATGGCCCAAGTCCTTGGGAGCCTGACCGTGTGGTAGACCTGGAAGAAGCTCCTGGCTCCTGGCTTCGGATCCATGCAGCTCCGGCCATGGCAGCCAATGGGAAGTGAAACAGTAGATGGCGCGCTCTCTCCCTCTCTGCATTAACTCTGACTTTCAAATAATTAAATACATCTTTTTTAAAAAAAATATGAAATCTGAAACACTTCTGACCTCAAACTGAGCATGTATCTATAAATAAGATTCAAAAATATCCCAATTATAACCATATGGATACATGTTTGGTGTAGTGTTTAAAATGCCTCTTGGGGGGCCGGCATGTAGCACAGGTTAGTCCTCTGCCTGCAACACTAGCATCCCATATGGGTGCTGGTTCCAGTCCCAAATGCAACTCTTCCAATCTAGTTCTCTGCTATGGCCTAGGTAAGCAGTGGAAGATGGCCCAACTGCTTTGGTCCCTGCACCCAGATGGGAGATCCAGAAGCAGCTCCTGGCTCCTGGCTTCAGATAGGCTCAGCTCCATCCTTTGCAGCCATTTGGGGAGTGAACCAGCAGATGGAAGACCTCTCTGCATCACACTCTCACTGTCTGTAACTCTGCCTCTCAAATTAATAAAAATATTTATAAAAAAAATGCCACTTGGGGGAGCAGCCCTGTGGCTTAGCAGGTAAAGCCACTGCCTGCAGTGCTAGCATTTCATATGGGAACCGGGTTTAAGTCCCAGCTGCTCCACTTCCAATACAGTTCTTTGCTATGGTCTGGGAAAGCAGTACAAGATGGACCAATTCCTCGGGCCCCTATACACACAAGGGAGACCCAAAAGAAGCTCCTAGCTCCTGTCTTTGTAGTGGCCCAGCTCCAGCTATTGTGGCCATTTGGAGAGCAAACTAGCAGATGGAAGACCTCTCTCTCTCTGCCTCTGCCTCTCTGTAACTCTGCCTTTCAAATAAATAAATCTTTAAAAAATATGAAACAAATACCCTTGGGATGCTGGCATTCCATAT
This sequence comes from Oryctolagus cuniculus, assembly GCF_051225735.1. Taxonomy (NCBI): domain Eukaryota; kingdom Metazoa; phylum Chordata; class Mammalia; order Lagomorpha; family Leporidae; genus Oryctolagus; species Oryctolagus cuniculus. The sequence goes on along the minus strand of NC_142888.1, from coordinate 71,890,416 downwards.
TAGAGTATTTATGTCCCAGCTCCACTTCCAATTCCAACTGCCTGCTAATGTGCACCTGGGAGGCAACAAGTGATGACTCAAGTACTTGGGTTCCTGGAAACCATATGAAAAGGAAACACTATCAACCACATTTGGGGCTGAAGTCTAAACTTCAATAATAGTGCCAGTGTTGTGGCACAGTGGATAAATTCACCACCTATGCTGGAGTACTAGCTTAAGTCCTGGCTGCTCTTTTCCAATCCAGCTTCCTGATAATGTGCCTGGGATGGCAGCTAAAGATGGCCCGAGTGCTTGGGCCCCTGTCACCCATATGGAGATTGAGGTGGATCCTGTATCCTGGCTTCAGCCTGGCCTAGAATTGGCTGTTGAAGCCATTTGGGGAATGAACCAACAAATGGAATATGGTGTTCATTCTCATTCATTCATTCATTCATTCTCTCTCTCTCTCTCCTTCCTGCCCTCCCTCCCTTCCCGTGTGCATGTGTGTGTATCTGTGTGTCTGTCTGCCTTTCAAATAAATGTTTTTTAAAAAAATTTCAATGATGACCCTTCTATAATTAGTATACAAGTTTGGGTCTGTGAGGAAGGGGGGAAGTACACAACTGTGAGTGGCACAACTTATTTTCTTCCTGTTTCATGGTTTTGGCCAGAAAGCCTGCTAAATTAAAAAACTATGCAGAGTATACTGATTAACAAATCTTTAGAAGAATCCCTTATTTCCAGACACAGCAACAGGAAAAGGAGACTCTGCATGTCTCAAGAGTAAGAGAGGAATCCTCAATTTTGTTTTATTGTCATTTCTGTATCATAATTGCCACAATGACAGAAACATAAAACATAAAATTTGTGAAGACCATAATTCTGGTAAAAGAAAACAGCATTAAGATGAACCTCAGCTTATAGTGCCAAAAAGCAAAGCAGTGCTCCAACAGGGATAGGCACATGTTGAACAAACATGGTATCCAACTTCAAGGTGCTCCCAATAGCCTACTCCAGAAGAATCTGAGCAAAAAACTAAATACAATATTGGATCTCTTAAAAAGCTGACCTCATGGAAGGAGAGAGTAGAATACTGGCTACCAGAGGCTAGAGAGAGTTGTGGGGAAGGAGTGGGAAAGGTTGGTTAACACATAAATAGATAGGAGAAATATGTTCTGATAAAATATCACAGAGAGGGGTGACTGTAGTTGAAACTATTTTGTCATATATTTCAATTTAGTTAGATGACAGGATTTTGGATGCCTTTACCACAAATGATAGATGTTTGAGATGATAGATAAGCTAAATATCCTGATTTGATCATCACACAAAATAAGCGTACATCAAAACATCACATAGTAACCCACATATGTACAACTATATGTCAATAAAATAAATAAAAATAAATAAATAAAATAAATACCTATAAGCGCACTTTGATATTAATAATTCAGCAAGTAAATGAGGAAAAAATTATTCTTCCTTATATTACTAAATGTGAAAGTAATTAACAGAAAATCATAATTAGGCAAATACCACAGTAATAACTACATTAGGCAAAACGGTTACTAAAATTGGTGTGCCTGCGTAAGATAAGAAACAGAATATTTTCTTAGTTTAAAAGAATCTTTAACAAAATATTCATTAAATATGATTAGAAAAATATTTTTCTTTATATTGGAAAGTACCTGCAGATACCAACATTACCAATTAACCAAGTAATAAACATACTAACAATATAAACCCTTGTGTACTGACAAAGACATATCAAAATGGATAAGAACTTCAATAATGAGAATACATAAGACACATACAAGGGGCTTCAAAAGTGTATGAAAAATTGGTATCTTTTGATTTCATTTCCCATGAATCTTTCCAAGTTACCTCATAAGTATGAAGGAATAGTTGAAAATCACTGGATCAATATTTTTCAAATGTTTCAAGGTCAGAAATAAAAAGACTGACAAATTATCACAGACTAGTGTTAATTAAGGAGTTATCAAAACTTAATGCAATGTGGGATCTTGAATTGAATATTAAAACAGAAAAAAGGACATTAGTGAGAAAATATTGATTTTTGAATAAGACATATAGTTGACTTTCAGGGGTCATTTTTGACTTATGAATCATATAGTCTCTGTTTGAACTACTCATCTCTACTCAACTTCGTCACTATAAATATGTAAAAACAGAAAGCAAATGTGTGTAGCTATGTCCTAATAAAATTTTATTTACAATAAAAACAAGCCAAGGGTGATATTTGGACTACAAATATATTTTGTCAACCCCTAACTTAAGTCAACAGTATTGTATCCATGTTAATTTTATGGTTTTGATAACTATACGAAGACATATGCAAGGTGAAAGGTATATAGGAATGGCATGCTATTTTTCCAACATTTCAATAAATCTAAAATTACTGAAAAATAAATTTAGAAAGATCTATCATGGCTTGAGGTCAAAACCCAAGTTTTAGTCTAGCTATAAACCATGGGAGAATATAAACATTAAAAAGAACTGGTAAGAATGGAAAGGGGACAAGGATATTGTTTAAAGCATACAGAGCATATATTTGTGATTCTAAAAAAGTTCTAAAAAAGAACAATGGTGATGGTTGTAGAACAATGTGAATATACTTAACGTCAATGAATTAATTGTACAATTAAAAATGTTTAAAATGGCCAATTTTATGTTATATATATTTTATCAAAATGGAAAGCAAAAAAAGAATTATTAAATAGCTGAGAAATCAGGAAAACACCAACAACACATGTTGATATGTATGCCGATATGGACATACTAACAAAGCTTGTGGTTAAGTATAATTCTAAGCCTAGCATTACCTTTTTCATCCAACATATCATTTTGGCCTGAGAAAGCAGTGGAGGATGGCCCAAGTGCTTGGGCCCCTGTACCCACGTGGTATTACACTGTACCATGAAAACTCAAGGAATCTGACATCATCCTACTTTCCCCTTTCTTGTGTTCAATCTCCTAAATGACTCAAGTGAACCTTGCTCTTCAACAATCCCACTTGGCATCATATTAACAGAGGTGGGGAACATCTGGCCCATGAGCCATATAAGCCCGTAAAATCATTTTGTCTGGCTCTGCCAAGGCGATTGCAGGCAGGATTCAAACTTCAATTTATCTACAGCATACTAGTTTTTAAGTTGATGGTTTTTATGGCCCACGAAAGATTAGCCTTTGGAAGAAAACAAAAGGTTCCCTATACCTGATTATACTAATATCCTAGACATAGATTCAACTTCTTCAGTCTTACTGAGAAACAATCAACTAATCTGACCATGTAATGTAATGTATTTGAGTAAAACAGATCAATAAGGAAAAATACTTAAGTGTATTTATTTATTAAATCATATTTACTTCTCTTTTTTTAAAGATTTATTTATATATTTCAAAGTCAGAGATACAAAGAGAGAGAAGCAGAGGCAGAGAGAGAGAGAGACAGAGGGAGGGAGGGAGGGAGAGCCCTCAATCTGCTGGTTCACTCCCCAATTGGCCATAAAAGCTGGAGCTGCACCAATCAGAAGCCAGGAGCTTCCTCTGGTTCTCCCAGGTGGGTGCAGGGACCCAAGGACTTGGACCATCTTCTACTACTTTCCCAGGCCACTGCAGAGAGCTGCATCGGAAGTGGAGCAGCCGGGTCTCAAACCAGCACACATACGGGATGCTGGCACTGCAGGTGGTGGCAAAACCAATTTTGCCACAGCACTGACCCCTTACTTCTATTTATAACCTAAATGAACATAATTACAATAGGTTTAAAATATTCTTGGAGTCATTTGACATTTCTGGGTTATCTTCCCACTCTTCTGAGAACAGTTGTTGCCAGCGTACAGTTATACACTGAATTTATGTGGCCAATGATTTGTGAAGATAAACTTAAAAATTTCTTTACTATAATTAGCTTATAAAACTAAGATTTTCTTTACAATCTGAGTTAAAATATCTTACCTTTCCTTCTATTTCTGCTTTTGGCTTCTTTATGTTCTTTAGGCTTTGTCTTTTTTTCTTCTCCAGATTCACCATCACTCACAGACAGTTTATGCCTCAAAAGTCTATGTCTGTACCTTGGCTTCTTAGATTCTTCAGAATCTGAATCTGATTCATAATTGACTTGATTTTTTGCTACCAAAGAAAGAAGGAAATCAATAAAACATTCAACCACTTTCCCTTTAAAATGTTCTATATAACGACTCTGTTGACAATTATTATAATTTATGGAGATGTACATGTGACTTGGTACCACTAGCCAGAACTGGTAATCTCACCTGTAAGATCTGATATATTATTATTAAATAATAAGCAAACATTCACTTATATGTACTGATAGAATTTGTAAAGGTATAAAATAGGCTGCATAAAATATTGATTAAAAATTTTTAAAAATTTTATCAGTAACTGACAAAACTAACTTCCACAATTATTACAAGATACTCAAAAGGAGTAGTGATAGTGATGTTCTAAATATTTTAATAAACTTTAAATGCATATATTAAGAGATTTCTTGATCAGAGAGCCTTCAAAGATGGAACTGGTCAAGGAATTAAAAATACTTCTGCCGGCGCCGCAGCTCACTAGGCTAATCCTCCGCCTTGCGGCGCCAGCACACCGGGTTCTAGTCCCGGTCGGGGCGCCGGATTCTGTCCCGGTTGCCCCTCTTCCAGGCCAGCTCTCTGCTGTGGCCAGGGAGTGCAGTGGAGGATGGCTCAAGTACTTGGGCTCTGCACCCCATGGGAGACCAGGGTAAGTACCTGGCTCCTGCCATCAGATCAGCACGATGCGCCGGCTGCAGCACACCGGCCGGCTGCAGCACACCGGCCGCGGCGGCCATTGGAGGGTGAACCAACGGCAAAGGAAGACCTTTCTCTCTGTCTCTCTCTCTCACTGTCCGCTCTGCCTGTCAAAAAAAAAATACTTCTGATTGAGAAGCTCACCCTCCTCATCTCCTGGATTTTCTTCATTTTGTTTTCCAGTTCTCTTTTTCCCTTCTTGTGGTTCATCATCTGAAGATCCCTCCTCATCAGAAGAAAGATTGGCTTTAATTTCTTCTAAAAGCATCTTCTTGGCAATTCTTTAGAGTAAAAACAATTTAAAAAACACTATATATGAGGGTAAAGTATATGAAATTAAAAACATAAAAATTTGTTTTAAAATATAAATACATGTGCCAACACATTGTATATTATAAAAAAAAACTAGCAAAACCTATGCAACCAATAAAAATTTTAAAAATGTTCTTAGCACTGATTATTTCTGAGTTCTATACAATTCTGTCATATATTAAAAAGTCTCAGGGCCATACTTTATTGTCCATTTAGACCAAATGCAATCTGATTCTGGATATCTTCCAAGCCTATATTTGTTCTGCTGCCATCACCCAACAACTAAAACGTCAGGCCAACAATGAATCAACTTATTCAGACAAATGGCATTTCAAGGCAAAACTCAACATGAGCAGTTTCAATTCAAGAGCAAAACCTATTCTTAGAAAACAAGGGTGTAATAAACCACTATATTATAAACACTGCTTCCAATTGCAAGATATCATTTTTGAACCCTAATTTTAATTTACTTCATAAATTCTGCTAGCCAGATGAAAGTACACGCCAAATATAAAGTTTTGAAGCAATCAAAATTTCTGATGATACTCAAGTAAGGGCAGAGAAAATAGGAAATATGGTGCCATTAATCACATATATGGTAAAAGAACACAAATTAGCATAAGTGACTTTCCACTTTCAGAAAAAAATAGTGCAATAACATCACTCACAGTAAAATTTCTCAAGATGCTTCTCAAAGACCAATTTGCTAATGGAATTAATTGCTAAAAGCACAAGAAAATACTTGTTTTATTAATACCACCATACATTAAAACAAAATAAATAGCTGAGGGCAGGCATTTGGCCTAGTAGTTAAGATGTCTGGTTAGAATACCCACATACCACACTAGAGTGCCTGGGATTGAGTCTAGGCTGTGTTCCCAATATCAGTATCCTGTTAATTTGTACCCTGGGAGGCAGCAAGTCATGGCTCAAGTAGTTGGTCCCCGACTCTCATGTGGGAGACCTGAATTGGGTTCTCGACTTTCTGCTTCAGCCAGGGGTCCCAACTCCAGCCACTGCAGGCATCTGTGGAATTAGCCAGTGGATGAGGACTCCCTTTCCCTCTGTTTATCTGTCTCCCTGCCTTGCCACTCAAATAAAATTTTAATGGAAAAAAAAAATATTCCTAGAAAATGTCAATGTTTACACAACAGAAAGGTACCTGAAAATTTAAGATAAAAGCAATCGAGAAGCACTTTGTGCAAGACAAGGTGTTAGGATTAAGTCACAGTAACAAAGAAACACCTATAGAAAGGTTCAAAAAGAAAGTGATCTGAATCTGACAGTTTGCTCTGACCTAACAAAGAGAAACATCAATTGGCAAAGAAGTACAGATGAGTTTGCTTTTCTAACAGTCTCCTGCCCAAGTTTACATTTCAATAAAGCAGAGATAAGATCACCCCAATGAAATCTTACTGGAAATGACCTACAAAGCTTTGCTCTTAAGACTTCTAAATCAGTGGTCTGCTCATTTATAATGCACATAGCAAATGTCTTTAAAAATGGGCACTAACACAGTGATTCAACTATTCCATTTTGTCAAGAAAAAAATTAAATCCAAATGTGATCTGCTTTCATCAACTTAGAACATACATTTCCGGGCCGGCACTGTGGCTCACTTGGTTAATCCTCCGCCTGCGGCACCGGCATCACATATGGACACCGGGTTCTATTCCCGGTTGCTCCTCTTCCAGTCCAGCTCTCTGCTGTGGCCCAGAAGGGCAGTGCAGGATGGCCCAAGTGCTTGGGCCCCTGCACCTGCATGGGAGACCAGGAAGAAGCACCTGGCTCCTGGCTTCAGAACGACGAAGTGCCGGCCGTAGCAGCCATTTGGAGAGTGAACCAACGGAAGGAAGACCTTTCTCCCTTCTTCCCTCCCTCCCTCCCTTCCTCCCTCCCTCTCTCTATAACTCTACTTGTCAAAAAAAAAAAAAATTTCCAACATACTCTCCCCAAACTAGGAAACAGTTTCAGAATATGTAAAATACATGAAACACTGGATACTAGATTAGTAATGAAAAAATAATTCACACAAAGTTACAATCTTATATCAACATTTGCATGGGATAAGAGTTAATAACAAATATACTATCTGGCACCAGCGTTCTGGCACAGTGGGTTAAGCCACTGCCTGCCACACAGGTATCCCATGTGGGCACCACTCAAATTCCAGGCTGCTCCACTTCCAATCCAGTTCCCTGCTAATGTGCCTGGGAAAGCATGAAAGATTTCCCAAGTGCTTGGGCCCCTGCCACACATATATATAAAACCCTCTATATAACTCTATCTTTCAAAAGCAAATATTTTTTTAAAAATACAATTCCTAATCAAGTTATTCTAAAGGTTAGTTCAAGACCCTGATTTTAGTTTGGGCTTATAAGGTCAAAAAAGTCATAAAATTCAATAATAGCTCTAAAGAATTCATTGCTAATTTTAAGAAACCAGATATTTCCTCTCCTTTTAAGCTCTAAACTTCTAATAATGTGCCTACTTTATGAAAGGTAAAAATATGTAAATCTACATTCTCCAATTCTGGATTATCAAGAAACTACAAAATACGCACATGACACCATAACATGATTGTACATCAACTAATAAATGAGATAATGAATCATGGAAAATTAAATCAGATCTAAATACTGAAGAACTGCAATTTATCAAGAACCTTCAGTATGATAATACATAGAATAATTATAGTCATTTTGGAAGAAACTTACAAACTTCAAAGGATGGATGGTCATTTTCTGCCATGTCACAAGTTAGATACACAGTAATGGAGACCCTCCCTAAGTTTTACGTAGCTTCTTTATATTTGCCCTCTTAAAAAATCCTAAAAACTTTAGACCAAAAGAAAATAGCCATGTAAACTAAGTACTAAAAAGAGTACGTAAATAAAAGTTGAATAATTTTGCATGAAGTATGTCTAATATAGCTCAAGTCCAATATGCCAAAGACACACCATACCATAAACTTAGCCTCTAATATAACCTACATCTCAAAATTAGAACTTAATTTTAAGGATCTACGGCTGAGGCAGAACTTCAACCTCAGTAGTCAGCAAGCATGTTGAAGTGAGATGTGTCCCATCTACAAAGCCTGCTGGGAGATGCTTTAAAGGGAAACTCCACTACCTTAACTCTGGAGTCACGGGCCACAGAGACTTCAAGGACATCATCACTTGAGAACCAGCTGAGGCTGGCAAAGGATCATTTTGGAGGCCTTGGCTGGACCCATGCTGGTATGCATGTGATGGATGTATAGTCATGATCCCTAGTTGATTGTTTGCTCTGATGTTTCCTTTCTTGAGGCTTTCCAAGACGTTTCTGGGAAAATCATTCAGGTAACAAGGTACTGCCCCTGGATCTCAATGCTCAATATTACATCCTGGGACAGGTGTAGAATCCAAAGCAGTCACGACTCTATCAGAAGCGTAAGAGACACAGGCTGTGCCACCCTTGTGGCAGAAAACCTGGGCAGAGCTGGAAGTAATGGAGTCATTTCTCCATTTTCCTGAAAGGGAGGGAAGGGAGAGGGGGAGAAAGCAAAACAATATGGGAGGGAGAGTAAAAACCTACAAACAAACAATGATTGGAACTGGCGCATGAAGAAATAATTGGACTCCCAAATCCACACAAAGTAAGTTGTCTAAATTACATAATGAACATCAAGATAATGCCTTATTTCACCTTCATCTACTACATCAAAGCAAAAATAAAATAAATGAGCCCAATACTGTAATAAAAACAAACAAGCAATCAGAAAAAAAAAGTGACAGCCTTTAGTAATTATGATTCTATCCAGAAAGGAAATGAGTAACATCTCACGTGTAGTGCTCAAAGAAGAAAGAAAAGTAAACCATGCTTTGCTAGTAAGTAAATAAGTAATTAAAAATGTTGCATTCCTTAAAAAGGAGTGTTCAAAAGAAGGATTTCTTAAACCACAGAGCATTTAGAGAAGCAGTCATAACAAAAGCAAGACAAAATGTTAGAGCTAGAAGAAACAGCCTTGGAATCCAACTATTGCATTATATAGATGAGGAAACAGGCTTAGAGAGGGCAAATGACTTAGCCAAAGAAATAAGGCTAGTTAGTGGCAAAGGCAAAGTAGAATCTAAGATCCAAAATCCCAATCTGGTAATAATTTTTCTATGCCAGTGTTATACTCGCTACTCACTATTACTCAGTGAAAACGAGTATCTGAACAAATAAATTATAGGCACATTCTTAAAGATGTATGTATTTCACTAAATTCAAATTTATATATTTACAAAGGAAAAAAGTTACAAGCTTGTTAAAAGTTAAAAAAAATTCTAAACATCTTTCAGTAAGCTGCATCTCTAAAAATGCACTGACAGGCTACCTGATTTAAGATACATGCTACAACTACAATTTATCTTTTAAGAAGTTCTAAAAACAGATATGTAGAAAACCGTTAATAAAAATTACATTTTTAGAACAAAATACTGTACATCCATACACAAAGGTGACAAATTTAAAAATTGCTTGTATATATTTTACACATAATATCACAAGAAAATACTCAAGTTAACAAAATTCTGAATAAGATCTTAAGTTTAAATACATGCTATTTAGAGATACAAAGCAACCATATGCAGGAGTAAAACATCACATCCATATTTCAAAGATTGATATGTAAAACAATTCAAAGTACAGCCAAGGAATTTTAAATATTTTAAATGAAAATAGAGTGGTGAATACATATCCTTCTAGTAGAGTGTGAGGCTTTGTTTTATTCTTATGGATTAAGAATAAGAAAATTATAAAATGATGAAGCTCTTCAAAATTTTCTTTAGTATATATTTAAAATCATAGGTCCAAATGAGTATCTTGATATGAAGCTTTCTATTCAAAAATCTATCCTGAAAAATGTTGGAATTCATAAAATAATAAATCAAAAAGCTAGATAATAGTTTGATGTTTAGTCAGGTGTCACACAATGTCTACAGTTAGTGAAAAGCAGCTGTTTTCCTTCTAGTGATGCTAGCAGGAAAATTAGTATTTAAATGCTGTTTAAAAACATTTTGGAAATAGAAAAATAAAACCTATATAAAATTAAAGACTCACAGGTGATAATTTATACATAGGTTCCGCAGTTTAAACATGCATGAATTACAAAATGTGTAATTCCCTGATTTTATAAAAAAAATCAAAGTTTTAAAGACATATAAAGAAGAAAAAAGATTGGAATGAATTAATAAAAGATATTAAATAACTTTATATTGGAAAAATAATTTACTCAAGTCTCAATTTTATTTTGAAATTTCAGAGTTAAAGCCAAAACACACTAAGTTAAAAAAAGAGAGTCACTTTTTGCTAACACTAGAAATCCAGAATCTCATTTTTTATGAAGATCTAGTTCTCGTTTCTGAAAGTCCTATTATCTCCAAAGAACAGAAAACAGGAAATGTTTAAGTCTTAAGAACAGAGGAAAAAAGTCACCAGTATTGATCATGTTTCTTTCCTTGCTAAGAATTCCAGCTCAAAAAAAGTAAACCAGTGGCAAATGCAAACAGTTTAGATATCTACAAATAGATCCTATCTACTGGCTGGACACTTATAGTTAAATGACTTACAATACTTACCTGCACTATATAAACAAAATAAATACTTAAAAATACCTTAAAATTGCTAGCTAAAACCTTACTCTACGACACGGCTCACTTGGCTAATCCTCCACCTGCGGCGCCAGCACTCCGGGTTCTAGTCCCGGTTGCGGCGCCAGATTCTATCCCGGTTGCTCCTCTTCCAGTCCAGCTCTCTGCTGTGGCCCGGGAAGGCAGTGGAGGATGGCCCAAGTGCTTGGGCCCTGCGCCCACACGGGAGACCAGGAGGAAGCACCTGGCTCCTGGCTTCAGATCGGCGCAGCAGGCCGGCCGCAGCGGCCATTAGGGGGGTGAACCAATGGAAAGGAAGACCTTTCTCTCTGTCTCTCTCTCTCTAACTCTGCCTGTCAAAAAAAAAAAACTTACTCTAACAGAAAACTCTAAATAATTTAAAATGCTATCTGTGGTTTTCAAGTGTAATAAATGAGAATCAAACCTATTTCACTAAACAAACAGGATGACCATTTAAAAAAAAGTACAGAAAGAAAATTATTTCAAATTTAGCAAACCTGTACGGAAAAAAGATAGAAACATGGAGATGGAAATTGTGTTTAAAATTGAAGCCAAATGATAGTCATATGGTTAAAGAACTTGTGTTATATGCCATTAATTTTGCTGAAATCATGTGAACAAACATTAAATATTATCATTAGCATGAACAACATCTAGCAATCATTAGTTTCTTCTGAAAATACTCTGGATGAAAAAATACAAAGCTTTGTAAACAGAATACCACAACTAACCAATAGAAAAAATCATCTGCATATTTTTGAGATTTAAATTGCAAAAGTATTATAAAATGACACAATAATAATTGGAGATTTAGTCCCAACCATAGTCATGTACAACTTCTATTAAAATGGGCAATTCCTTTGAGAATTCTCCACATCAAATTTTGTTTTTATGAAAAAGAAAGTATGTCCCACCTAGAGAGTAATTATGAGATAAACTGCAGAGTATTTACTAGATTTTATTAAGAATTCTTCAATAATGAAGTAAATACATGTATGTGGCAAGTCCATGTAAAAATTTCGGCTTTTAGTCAATATTGGGGGTTGGGGGTGCTTATTCAGAAAAAATCTAGCAATTTGCCTGTTCTACTCTCAGAAGCTCATTTTAAAGTATTTTCCCCAAATTGTAAAACATAGGTACAAAGAAAATTTCAAAAGGCATTCCATTTTTGTGGAGGGAATCATCACTCCAGTGAAACCTCCAATACAAGCCTCTAAAGACAAACCAGGTTTAATTATCCTCAACACTAATATTTTTAAACTTGAATACACCACTATACTATCACTTGAGGCTCATTTATATTACAAGTATTAAGGTAAATATTTGGTCAAAATATCCTCAGTAATACTGAAAATATAAAGGGATCATCGTGTACAGGTTGAGTAGTCCCAATGTGAAAATCTGAAATCAGTCATCATCATTTAAAAAATCATCTATTATTTTTCACTTTATGTTTGTGTGGGAGCAAACTGTTGAAATCTTTACTTAATGTATGCTAAACTGATCTTCTGTATATAAAGAGAATCGAAAATGAATCCTCATGTGAATGGAAGGGGAGAGGGAGTGGGAAAGGGGAGGGATGCGGGTGGGAGAGACGATATGGGGGGGAAGCCATTGTAATCCATAAGCCGTACTTTGGAAATTTATATTCATTAAATAAAAGTTAAAAAAATGAATAACTTCTAATTCTATATTCAGTGAAAATGTCTTAAAAAAAAAAAAAGAAAATCTGAAATCAGAAACTTTTTTTTAAAATCCCAAACTTTTCAAGCATCAAACTGATGATCAAAGAGTTTGAGATTCCAGAGCACGTCCAACTTTTCAGGTTTCAATTTTTGTACTGAGGATGGTCAATCAGTAAGGTCTATGCAAATATCTCACAATCAGAAAAAATTCTAAAATCTGAAATACTTTTGGTCCCAAGCATTTTGGATAACAGATACTTATCCTATAATTTTTTCAATGCTAGCCTAATTAATGAATTGTAACTATAACAAAAAATTATATGAATAGAGGACTTCTCAAATAACAAACCAATTAAAAACCCAACTAATAGGCATTTTAAAGGCAAATAAAACATTACCCTATTGACACATTAAAATAACTCACTTTAAAGTTAGGCACATAGGGGCCGGTGCTGTGGCAAAGCGGGTTAAGCCGCCGCCTGTGATGGTGGCCTGTTTGGAGTCCTGGCTGTTCCACTTCCAACCCGGCTCTCTGCTATGGCCTGTGAACGCAGTAGATGGCCCAAGTGCTTGGGCTGCTGCAGCCACGTGAGAGACCTGGATGAAGCTCCTGGCTCCTGGATTCAGCTGGCCCAGCCCTTGCCATTGCTGTCATTTGGGGAGTGGGCCAGCAGATGGAAATATCTCTCTCTCTCTCTGACTCTGTCTTTCAAATAAATTAACATTCTTTTTAAAAAATTAAGCATATCTCATGTGATCTTAAAAATTAAGCAATTAAGTATATACTGGAGCTGGCAGTGAGACATAGGGAGTAAAGCTGCCACCTGTACCACCAGCATCCCATATGGGCACCAGGGATGCCAGTTCAAGTCCTGGCTGTTTTACTTCCAATTCAGGTCCCTCTAATGGCCTAGGAAAACAGTGGAGCATGGCCCAAGTGCTTGGGTCCCTGTACCCACATGGGAGACCTGGAAGAAGCTCCTGGCTCCTGGCTTTGGCCTGGCCCAGCTCTAGTTCTGGCCAATTGGAGAGTGAGCCAGCTGAAGAAAGACCCCTCTCTTTCTCTGCCTTTCAAATAAATAAATCTTTTTCAAAAATAAAGTATATAATAATTAAAAACCTAACAAGTTGTTATTATTCTGCCTTTCAAAAGTATGGTAAGCCTACACTACAAAATTTAAATTATTAGTTATATAAATCTGAAAATATATGGTTAGCTTACTATTTTTCTTCTAAAAACCTCAAACAAAAAACTCACAAAAGAGAAAACAACCTGCAATGTCACTGTTCATTAAATAAAAGCAATTAAATAGAACTTCATGGGTCAGATCACTCTATCTTCAACTACTATACATTAACTTTTTATATACAAAAATATTCAGAATAAATCTATGTAAAATTACCTCAAAAAGCTATCATTACTTTAAAACAGAAAAAGCCATAGGGAAAGATGTTGTAAAATTTTCACATAAACGTGTGTATGTTGGGAATTAAAAGTATCTATATATACCTCCTCAATTTCAAGTATCAAAACTTCTTTGGCTAAAAAATTAACGTTTATATATCTTGATTCAAACAAATTCTTTCAACACTTATGATTAAAATTAAATTCTTGAACAAGAAAAACGTTTTACACAAATTTATTGCATCCGAATAAGCATTTGCAATAATACACTGTTTACCTCTCCATAAACACCAGCACTATAAATGTATTACAATACTGCCGAAAAGGCAAAACATGAAATTTATAAACAATTTATACACAATTATGCAATTGTGTACAAATTCACACACTATTACAATATGCTGTCTACCAAAATACATCCCACTCAAAAACATGTGAAATTAGGAAAAATATAACTCAAGGTATAATCATGATCTGCAAACAAGCATTTTTAAAGTTTCTTGGTATATATTCAAATATGCCCAAAATACATCATCTATACTAAAATACTACAAGAAGGTATTTTTATACCATAGACTATACCTCTTTGGCACAGTAGATATTAAACAACTTAATAATTGCAAATTTCATAAAAACACAATAAACTGAATATAAAGAAATTCTCAAGAAAAAAAATTCAATTCTTATCTAAAGGACTCAATAGGGTTATATTTTTAAATCACAAATACAAGATCGAATTAAAGATACTTTCCAATAAAATACTTGCCACTTACAGAGATATATGATCAGTTAACTTAAAAGATAAAATGTTATTTATATTTAAATTAAGCTCCAACACAAAATTTCACTGTACCTTAACAACACTTTTACTTGGTGGCTAAATGTGAAATGAATATTCATTACAGTTAAATTAGGAAAGAAAGCATTTTAAACACTGTTAACCTGACACTAACATTTGAGACCTCATGACTGATAGGAAAACAAATAATATCATAATTAAAGAGAAATTAAAGCATCTTAAAAGAAACTAAATTTTAATGCTTTTATAATCTGGCTTTGATAGTATACACTATAAAATCCCTCATGAATAAATTGTGTGCCTTTACATTCCTTTCTGGATTCCATCCCTATCTCACAGAATAACAACAACCAATTTTAAATAATAAACAGCAAGTAGTTTAAGTAGAATCTGAGTCTTTATGTCCATGAATAAGCTCTGTTCGAAAGTGTTAAATAACACTTTATTGACTTCAATAAAAATGCTCTTTACTAGCAGAATGCTGATGTTTGAAACAGAAATCTATCAGCATGAGCAAGATTTAAAACAGCTAGAGTAACAGCTGATCCCACACCATTTATTCATTTTCTCACAAAATTATAATATAGAAGTTACATGTATATTTGCATATTTTCTTAATGAATATAATGCTCTAATAAAATCATGTCAAACCTATTGTACATTTTTCATGAGAATCATAAAAATGCATTCAGTCTTTTTGAGATAGAAAACTTCAGCAAAAAGTCACACAGTTGTTAGCAACACTAAAAGTCAAATATTCTTATCCCCATTATTCCACAATTCCTGTAAGTGCAGGGTATACCACAGCACAAGAATTCTTTAAAAATACGTATGAAAATCATGGTTATATTTTTTAACACATTTGTCTTCTTCATTGCTATGACAGGGGTGTATCTGTTTATTTTTCATTCTCCCTGCCATTTCTTAAGTCAATATATATAAGCTATACTGTTTACATTGAAATCTACTGCTTGAGTCTTCATTAATTAAAGTTAATGCTATCATACTATCTACTTCTATTTTATTCAAAAATTATTACAATGTAAATCAATCTAGACATCATATAAATTGATGCTTATTTTCAAAGTGATTTCATAATCTTAAATACCTAATTTTTTTTTCATTTTCAATGGGTCTTAATAAATGGGAGAACCATACTGAATGGCAATTAAAAACAATCATCAAGTATAGAGGAGATGTCCATTATCAATTTATTGAGATATGATTCAGTTTCACCAATAAGATTATCTGCCAAAATTAAAAGACTCAGAAAATTATCACAGTTTATATAAAAATACAAAATTGACAGTTCTGTATTTATAACACACCCTATGCTAGGTGTGTTAATACGGATATTTACTTTAAGGTTTCTGAGTTTTGGCACATTTTCTGGCCTTTCTTTCAAACTTGCAGGAAGACTGTGACCGAGTCTTTCTAAGGCAGGCACTCCTGGTTTTTACAACCTGCTTGCTGTTCCGTTGCTGCTGTTTGCGCCCACGCCTAGGGTGTGTTATAATCTTTTTAAAGTCCTTACAGATGGAATCATACCTATTCTCAGGATCATTGTCATCGTCATCATCATCCACTGTGACAGGCACTGATTTAGATAGAGCTTCATCTCCTTAGAGGGGAAAAAATATACTTAAAATTAGCTTTACATTATGCATAAATCTATCTAAAATAAAACTGAAAGCTAAAAATGTTAAAGCAAACCAGGGGATTCTAAACTATTCTGAAACCCGAAACACAAGTAAACAGAATTTTTATATAAAACAGGGAATTCATGAAGTACCAGCAGTAAAATGACAAATAATTGAATCTTACATATTTCAATGCTCCTTCACAGAAAATGAGTTTTATCTTTTTAATTTTTGAAAAAGAGTAAAATTTATTTATTTATTTGGCTGAAACACAGAGTTTGCATCCATTTTCCCAAATATAACAGCCAGGGCTAGACCAGGCTGCGGCTGGGAGTCCAGAAATCGATCTAAGTCTCAGTAACCCAAATACATCACTGACTGCTGCCTCCCAGTATATGCATTAGCAGGAAGCTGGAGTAAGAAATCAGAACTGGTAATCAAATCTAGACACTCTGATATGAGAAACAGGCATTCACACTGGCAGCTTAACCACTATGCCAAATTCCCAACCCAGAAAAAGGGTTTAAGGACCACTCTTCCCAGTAACAACTCTATAAACAATTCCCATCACATCGGCATAAGTTTCTTGCCTACATATACTTTATACTGGTCCATTTTTAAGTTTGAAGTGTCTAGTTTATCATGTATCAACAGAGAAAAGCAAAGTTGCTATTAATTACCCAGAGATAAACTCAAATACAGTAAAACAGATTTCCTTATGAGCAACAATATTTCTATACTAAAGAGACTTATGATATGGGTTCATTTCATTGTATGTAAAATTCACCTGTCAAAAAAACACATATTGAACTCCATTAACACTATGCATGAAGTATTTACAGAGTAGTATGTTAAAGTTCCTCAATTACTTCAAAATGCAGCAAACATTTCAAGGGTTTACACTGAGTGCAAAAAAGCCAATTTCAAAAGGTTATGTACTTTATAACTCCATTTCAAAATAAAATATAAAATCATAACCATGAAGAACAGATCACTAGTTCACAGGGATTAAGAGTTGCGATAAGGAGGGTGTGTCTATCAAGATGTAGCACTGGGGCCATCACTGTGGTATATCAGGTTAAACCATCACAGCATCCCATGTGAGTGCCACTTTGAGTTGCAGCTGCTTCACTTTCAATCCAGTGACCTGCTGGCACACTTGAGAGAGCAGCAGGCATGACCACCCAAATGAGAAACCCAGAAGGGAATTCCTGGTTCATAGCTTCAACCTGGCCCAGAACTGGCAATTGCAGCCACTTGGGAAGTAAACCAGCAGATGAAGGATCTCTCCTCCTCGTCTCCTTCTCTCTCTGTAACTGCATTTTAAATAAATAAATCTTTTTTTAAAAAAAAAGAAGTGGCAGGCCGGCGTTGTGGCTCAGTGGGTTAACACCCTGGCATGAAGCGCTAGCATCCCATATGGGTGCTGGTTCGAAACCCAGCTGCTCCACTTCTGATCCAGCTCTCTGCTGTGGCTTGGGAAAGCAGCAGAGGATGGCCCAACTCTTGGGCCCCTGCACCCACGTGGGAGACCCAGAAGAAGCTCCTGGCTCCTGGCTCAGGATCAGCGCAGTTTTGGCCATTGCAGCCAATTGGTTGGTGAACCATTGGATGGAAGACCTCTCTCTCTCTGCCTCTCCTTTGTATAACTCTGACTTTCAAATAAATCAATCTTTAAATTAAAAAAGAGGTGGCACAAGGAAGTTAATGATACACACAGTTTAATATCTTAGTTGTGGTGGTGGCAGTTATATAAAGATTACAGAAGTAACAGGATTGTAATGAACTATACTTATTTATACACATGTAAACAAATTAATATATGTGTAAAACTGGTGAAATATGAAAATATCTTCAGTTTCCGAGTTTTGACATTAATCATAATTATACAAACCATTACCACTGGGGGAAACTGAGTGAAGCATACCACCCTGTATTTATTTATTTATTTATTGCAAATTCCCTGTGGGGATCTATAATTATTTCAAAATAAAAAGCTAAAAAGCAAAAAAAAAAATTAGATACATGGTTGGACAAAAGGAAGGACATGGAAAAGATAAGTGATCAAGCAAACACAGTACAATGTTATTGGTAGAAATGTTTCTGTATAAAGTTTTTTCATAATAAAATGTTGAGGAGAAATACAGAAAAAATATATAAAGAATATAGACTCAACAAAGAAATATAAATATAGAAAGACAAAAGTAAATCACATAATATCTCAGTAAGTAATACAAAATATCTCTGTGCCTTGCAGTAAACTGAAATCTCTTAGGATCATGCTTTTGGTCATGTCACTCCCAAACTCAAATTTCCAGGAAAATGTACCTATCACAGACTGCCGAAATACTCCTTAATCAATTAGTATCTGTGAAACTCATTGGAAAGGGGAGCATTTAAGATCTAGTAAAAGGGGCAGGCACTGTAGCACAGCAGGTAAAGCCACTGCCTGCAGTACAGGCAACCCACACTGGCACCGGTTGCTCCACTTCCCATCCAGCTCTCTGCTACGGCCTGGGAAACCAGCGGAAGATGGCCCAAGTCCTTCTGGGGCTGACCCAGAAGAACCTCCTGGCTCCTGGCTTTGGATCAGCCTAGCTCCAGTCATTGCAGCCATTTGGGGAGTGAACCAGCAGACGGAAGATATCTCTCTCTCTCTCTCTCTCTCTCTCTCTCTCCCTCCCTCCCTCCCTCCCTCCCTTTCTCTGCCTCTCTCTAATTCTGCTTTCAAATAAATAAATCTTTAAAAAAAGATTAGTAATATTCTTGACTAAATTAGGTTGAACATACTAGAGGAAACATGAATTTGGCATGCTTATAGAGCACACATATAAATTTTTTAAAAAAGATTTATTTGTTTCAAAGGCAGAGTGACAGAAACAAAGAGAGACAAACACAGGAAGAGATCTTCCATCCACTAGTTCACTCTCCAAATGTCCTTAACAGCTGGGGATGGGCAAGGCCAAAGGAACCAGGAGCTTCATCTAGATCTGAAGCAGAAGAGCTGGGACTTGAATCAGCACTCCAATACAATGTGGGTATTTGGGATGTGGGTGTCTCAAGAGGCGGCTAATCCACTACATTACATTGCCTGGCCGCCAAGAAAATTCTCAAGGAAGGTTAATTATCCTTAGCTCACAGCCAAGGCCCTTCATATTCTGTTCTGCTGGAGTAATTTCAAAGCCTGGGTTTGGATGTGTTAAATTCTCCAGCAAATTTATCTCCCCTCCACCCCGTCTAAAATAATCAGCTTAGTCTAAACTATACAGAGTAAAAATATCCCAAAAAACAAGGTTTGTGCCACAAAACCAACTGAAAGACAGGAATCTGTTGAAATGATGGACCCTCAAGGCTTCTCTACATACAACCTAGACAAAATGTTTACGTCCCAATCAGGCTCCTGCACCTTCAGATCAAAGTTTAAAAAACCAGGTGTTGTGGCACAGCAAGTTAAGCCACTGCTTGAGATTATTCCTGCATCCTGTATTAAGAGTGCCTGGTGGGGCCAGCGCCATGGCACAGTTTAATACTCCGCCTGCGGCGCTGGCATCCTATATGGGTGCCATTTCTAGTCCCGAATGCTCCTCTTCTGATCCAGCTCTCTACTGTGGCCTGGGAAAGCAGTAGAAGATGGCCCAAATGCTTGGGCCCCTGCACCCACATGGGAGACGCGGAATAAACTCCTGGCTTCGGATCATTGCAGCTCCGGCCACTGCAGCCATTTGAGGAGTGAACCAATGGAAGGAAGACCTCATTCTCTATTTATCCCTCTCACTGTCTGTAACTCTCTCTCTCTCAAAAAAGTAAACAAAAGCTTTAAAAAAAAAAAAAAAAGAGTGCCTGGTTCAAATCTGAGCTACTCCGCATTTCCAATCCAGCTTCCTGCTAATGCATCTGGGAGGAAACAGATGATGGCTTCAGCTACTAGAGGCATTTGGTAAATCAACCAGCAAACTGAACATATCTTTGTCTCTTTATTTGTCACTATGCCTTTCAAATAAATATCTTTAAAAATTCGAAATGGAACACAATGATTTAGACTAGTGGATTAAAGAATTATAGATGGGACTGGCGCAGGGGTGCAGTGGGTTAAAGCTCCAGCCTGCAGCACTGGCATCCCAAATGGGTATTGATTCGAGTACTGGCTGATCCACTTCAGATCCAGCTCCCTGCATAATGTACCTGGGAAAGCAGCAGAGGATGGCCCAAGTCCTTGGTGAATAACAGAAAGCTTCTTATGTGTCAAATCAAGTGAGACTTTGGGAAATGCAGTGAAAAATTTGAAATCAATTTTCCAAAAGTAAAGATAAATTAAGAAGCATACAATTTGATATTGAGAATACTTAACATAATTAATCACAATTATTCTTACATTAATCATTAATAAGGTTTTCTCCAATTAACCTGATAACTAAAATATTCATTTGATAACAAAGTAACTATTATATTTTGCATTTAATACAAACCAAAATCCATATACACAATTCTGAAATGCAAAATGCTCTCAAAAAATTAAGGTGCTGTCAAAGTTCATTTGGCAGCAAAATCTTATCTGAACTGTTGATTCCTCTAAATCTGAATATTCAAAAATTATACTGCAAGAATACTGTGTTTGATTATTTGGGGTTGCATCAGATCCTACCGAGGCTTATATAAAATATATTAAATAACTAGTCTATATTATCTTTCGAAAAACCAAAAAAGTTGTAAATGTTTAAACATAAAAGCTCTAAGAACTTCAGGCAAGAGACTGAGGACTTTTAAGCACAACAACCAGGGCCAGCACTGTGGCATGCTAGGTTAAGCCTTTGCCTGTGGTGCCGGAATCCCATAAAAGCACCAGTTGAGTCCTGGCTGCTCCTCTTCCCATCCAGCTCTCTGCTATGGCCTGGGAAAGCAGTAGAAGATGGCCCAAGTGTTTGGGATCCTGCACTGCATGAGAGATCCAGAAGAAGCTCCTGGCTTCAGATCAGCCCAGCTCCTGCCGTTGCAGCCATTTGGGGAGTTGAACCAGCATATGGAAGACCTCTGTCTTTAACTCTGCCTCCAAATAAATAAATAAATCTTTAAAAAAAAAAAAAGAACACCACTACCATCAAGAAGAATAGCATATTTACGCATACAATTTGTTAAAAAAAAAAATACAACAGCCATGGAGGCAACACTCCACCTACATACCTATGTAGCAGAGCATCAAACGGAAGTAGACATCATGCATATCACACTTGGTTTTCAAAGCAAGTAACTATACAAGTGTGCCATTAAAAAATATATAGTTGTATTAAAAAACAAGTTAAACACATTAAAACCTAACTAGGAAACATAAAGGCTGAACATTTTTAAAATTCTGCCTATGTTGGAAACAGCTTTATGTCAAATTTACTTTACAAAAATTTTTAAATGACTACTTACTTAAATGACTACTTACAAGTTACCAGTGCAAATTAATTAATTCAAATGATTTTAAAGAACTGCAATAATGATTAAAACATTTTTAAATTATCTTTCTTGGAATCATTGACCAGTTGATCCAAGCCCAAATGTTCCTGGTAATCTATCTTTATATAAGGGTGGTATAATCCACTCACTTGGTAAATTTTCTTTCTTCATTTTGATGATATTGTTTAAAAGCAAAGTATCTGTTCATGTTATTAGAAATTATGTAATGAACATCATCAAAGGGTTTTGACAAAGAAAAAAATTGTATTACTTCAGATGATTAAATGGGACAAGAAGTTATCTGTGGTAATGTAAAAAGCCGTATCAGGGCAGGCACATTGAGCCTAGAAGTTAAGATGCCTGGCTTTCCCATCAGAGTACCTGGGTTGAACAGTTGGCTCCAGCTCTTTTTTTTTTTTTTTTTTGGAGAGGTAGAGTCAAAGACAGACAGCAGAGAGAGAGAGAAAGATCCTCCATCCATCCATCCATCCACTGGTTCACTCCCCAAATGGCCGCAATGGCAGGAGCTTGAATGATCTGAAGCCAGGAGCCAGAAGCTTCCTTCCAGTTGCCCACGTGGGTGCAGGGGCCCAAGGACTTGGGCAATCTTCCACTGCTTCCTCAGGCTACAGTTAAGAACCAGATCAGAAGTGGAGCAGTCAAGACCTGAACTGGTGCCCACATGGGATGTCGGCACCACAGGCGGTGGCTTACCTGCTTCGCCACAGCACTGCCCCAATTGGCTCCACCTCCTTGTTAATGCAGATCCAGGAAAGCAGCAGTGATATCTCAACCGTTTGGGTTCCTGCAACCCATGTGGACTACTGAGTTCAAAGCTCCCAGCTTGACGCCAGCCCAGCCCCAACTTTTGTGGGCATTTCAGGAGTGTACCAGTAGATGGGAGCTCTTTCTCTCTCTGCTTCTCAAATAAATAAATAGTAATATACATGACAAAGCAGTTCATACCAGCATCAAACAGTTATCTCCTTTACATGAATAAATATCTGCTGCCCAACTGACAGCAGTCTGACTGACTTTCCTTCATAAGCTACTGCTCATTACTCCAAAAACTGCATTAAACACTGATTTTAAAAAATGTTGCTATTTATCCAACAAATATGGGAATTCTTGATACAGAAAACAAACAATATTCGAAATACCATCCAATGATGAGATAAAAAATAGAGAAAGGTTTTATAGTAAATCCCTACATAATAGTTCTAAATTTGGCTTCAGGGCATATTAGCAGTTTTGCAAGAGTGGAAAACAAATTATGATTTTTAATTTATTTCTGCATACCTGATGATTGGCAAAATCCAGTATGTGAAGATACCACTAAATTTTCAGTCACGGGCTTAATTTTCTGCTCATCACTGCTCCCTTCGCCTATAGAATTCTGATCATCATCACCTATATCAGAAGAAGATGAGGAAGTAATGTCCGCTTGCTTCCTTTTAGTGCTTGTTCTTATGGAGTTTCTCTTTTTATCCTTGATATTGCCTGCCTTAGTTTTAGCTGATGTTCTTTGTCTCTTCTGCTTTTTATTATCTTCAGAACTTTCTTCTGCATCAGAAGATGATGAGCCAATTTGTATTTCCTTGGTATTTCTCTTTGAATTTAAGTTTCTTCTTTCCCTCAGTTCTATTCTTCTCAGTCTCTTATCTGGAGAATCACAACCATCTTCTTTCATAGAGTATTTCTCAGTATCAGATGACGAACAATCTTGTCTCTTCCTTGAACTCTTTTCAGACAAGCTGGACCTTTTCTTCGCTCTACCAGATGCTCCATTCCTATTCTTTTTCTCTTCTAAAGAGTCATAACTATCCCCTTTCCCTGGTAACTTCTCAGCATTATCAAGTAATTCTTCTTTCTTTTTAGAAGTTTTATCTTTTATTTTTTTACTTTTCTTTTCCCCATCAGTTGTGCTATTTTTATTTTGTTTTATGCCCTTTGAAAAATGAATTTCTTCTCCCTCAGGTGATTTCTCCATTCCATCAGATGATGATTCCTCTTGTTGATCCATTTTAATTTTTTTCTTGAAATCTGTAGTTTTCTTTTCTTTTCCTTCACTCCCCCTTTTACTCTGCTTTTTATCATCTTCAGAGGATTCGTCACTTTGCTCTTTCTTTGGGAATTTCTCAGCAACATCAGATATGCCACCCTGTACTTTCTTACAAATTTTGGTTTTCAGACGTTTGCTCTTTTCTTTAGCTTCAGCAACCTTTTTGTCTTCTAGAGAATTTAAACTCTCCTCTTTTCCAGAAGAAGGCTTATCAGCACCATCAGAGGAAACATTTGGCTGCTGATTTTTAGAGAGACGGTCTCTTAATTCTATGAGGGTCTTGTCATTATTAACTGTACCTTCTGCTGAAGAGAAATTCTCTTTTTGTTGTTTCCTTTCAACATCATCAGATGATCCTTCTTTCTGCCCTTGATTATCTATTCCTTTTTTGTTGTGTTTTTCATCTTCAGAAGAATCATCTCTTTTATTTGGAACTCTTTTTTTAGTTGTTTTAGCAGCCCCAATTTTACTCATACTCTTTATCTCTTTTTCTAATTCCGAGTCATAATTAGAAGATTCAGACAGGTTTTGTCGTTTCTTTTTAGAAATCATAGTATTTTTAGTTGATTTGCCTTTTTTAATATCAAAATCTGACCCAGAAGTAGAACTTTTCCGTTTCCTTTTTCCTTTATCATCTTTCCCCCTTTGAGTCTTGTGATTTGTATGTACTTCATTAATATCAGTATCGGAAGAAGAACTGTGACTCATCCTGCTTACTTCTTTGAGGACTGTTAGCATTTCATCAGAATCTGAATTTGGATCTACCAACTCTGACTGCTTAGATTTAGGCAATTTAGTAGGTTTTGGATTATCCACAGCACTGTCAGAAGAATTTCTCTTATCCTTTTTTCTCATTGGAACTAATAATTTTTGCTTCTCCTTAACTGTTTCATGACTCTCTTCATCTGAATTAGATGTTGCAGGGTTGGTTTCTGTCTGTCGCCTCAAAGGTGTAGTCTTCACACGTGGGGATCTTCGAAGATCAGAATCTTCTAAAGGTAATGAAAGCTCATTTTCAAGCAAAGGCTCATTATCACTGCTTTCCTGTCCAGGTCCACGTTTCTCTGACTTGGGATTTAGACTAGAACTTTTATAGTCATCTTTGTCGTGTGGAACGTCGTGATAATCAGCACCTTTAACTGGGGAATTAGAAAGGGAAACAGGTGTCAGTTTCACATACAATTCTTTCGTTACTTTAGCTGTAGTTTTTGATTTAATACCTCTTCTGTTGTCTTTTGAAGGGATATTCGATTTTACAGGCGAATGCTCCAGTTCTTGCTCAGTTCCACTGTTGCCATCTCCTTGATAATCAACTGTACAATGAACTTCCATAGCATTCTCAAGATTCTCAAAAATGTCTTCTGGAACTGAAGAAGGAACAGACACAATATCCATATCTAAGTCTTCAGCAGTGTTAGTGGGTTCATATTGAGGTTCTTCTTTTCTATCAGACTTCTTATGTTCACCACTAATGCTTTTGTTTGCTCTTTGTTCCTCTGTTGCAACATTGTGATCCATGTGCTCACTATCTATGTGTTTTCTTGACAGTTTAGTGTCTGATTTGGAAATGTCTTTCCTTTCCAAAGCACAGGGTTTCTCTCCTTTTCGTACTTTTGTTTCAGACTTAGTATCTATGACCTTGTGCTCTTTGGTATGTTTCTCTCTGTTGATACTGTCCAAAGCTTGAATCTCTGAATTCAACTCTTCTTCTAATGCAAGATGAGCCTTCTTGATATCAGCCAACACAGATTTAAAAGCCTTAAGTTGCCGTAACTTTGTAGCTGCATTGATTTCAGAAATATCTGTTGCATGCTTCAAAAATTTAACATAACTAGAGTTCATGTTGGCTGTGGTCTCAATTAGCTTTTTTGTTTTCTTAATCAACTCTTTGGGCACAGTTAGTGCTGAATAAGAATAGGTTACAGAACCAGAACATGAGTCATCTAATTTCTTTTCTTCTCCATTACAATTTGCACTATTTTTCTTTGGAGAAAATCTAGATGTATGGTCATATACTTTATTACTCTTTTCATTATCAACTTTTATCTTCTTCTTATTTTGTTGCAGTAACTGTTCTAAATTCTCAAATACACTGTTACATGCAGTGACCAAGTCCAACAAAGGCTCTGGGTGACAAATGTAGCAATACCACTGGTTGTTTTCATCCATTATTGTAGAGAGCTCTTTTCGACCAAGGTTGCGCAGAATACATTTCTTGCAAAAGGCATTATGGCAAAAGTCACAACAAATCAAGTTTCCACCTTCTGCACACCATCTGAAAGGTTTTAAAATATTATTAAAATAGTTGAAATAGTAAATAATTGAAATATAATTCCCAATGAAATTCATTTTGATTTCTTCATTATTAAAGCAATTTACATTTTCCTGCCAGCAACTTTAGTAGTATTTTAGGTTAACTGCTTATTATTTATAAGAAAACTAGACATAAACCTAAGGCTTTTTGGAAAAGGACAACTTTCCATTAAAGACATCTATGACGACACTACAAAAGATGAAGGTAATAAAAAGGCCTGGTAGTATTTCTGCCCAGACGAAGACAGTATTGAATATATACCTACCTACATTGTTCATCCATTCCATCTGAGTCACGGCTAATATCATCACTCATGTAATACTTAAAGCAATTCTATTAAAAGAGGAAGGGGAAACTTTACTCAAAATTCTTAAAATTCATAAAAGACAAAAATGTTATTTATTTAAAGTCATCAAAAATGTAAAAGTTTATGTATATGTGTGTGTGTGTGTGTGTGTGTGTGTGTCTGTGCACCCAAACGAGTGTTTTATAAAGGAGCAAATTGAAACATGTAAATATCCAATAACAGTATCCTCCAGGCAGGAACACATTAAGAAATTAAACATTTGAAGCAGATTTTCATATCAAGCACCCTTATGCCTTATATAAAAGTTTATGAAAGGGGCCAGCATCATGGCATAGAGGTTAAGTCACCACCTGTGATGCCTGCACCCCAAAGGGGAGAGCCCGTTTGAGTCCCTTGCTGCTCTGCTTCCAATCCAGCTTCCTGCTAACATACCTTGGAAGGCATGGGACAATGGCCCAAGTGGTTGGGCCCCAGCCACACATGTAGGAAACCTCCTGGGTTTGGTCTACCCCAAATCTGGCTATTGTGGCCATTTTGGGAGTGAACCAGAGAATGGATGATCTCTCTTTCTCTGTGTGTTGCTGTGCCTTTCAAATAAATAAATATCAAAACTGATGCAAGAAAGATCTAGAGCAAGAACTCCAAGGAAAACAGGACCTGCCCCTGCATTTCAAAAGCAGGGTTTTTTTTAATTAGAAAATATAGGAATAAATGTAACAGTATTATGACACACAACCTTAATACTATATAACTTCAAGGTATTACTAGTGAAAAGTATACACAGACTATTGAAACTATAATCATCACATGTAAAGCATTTTTAATTCTACTGTCTCCGAGTTATGTCAAAACCATGCTACCTGTGGAGAGCTTAGATTTGGAGAAGCAGGGAAAGCTATAAAACACACAAATGCAAGCAAACACAGTCTGCAGGTTTTCAAACACAGCTAGTTCTCCCTCACTTAGCAGTCTTTGAATACCATGTTGCCTCTGACTAAAACATGCTGAACTAATTCCACTTCAACAGGCTAATTTTTATTCATCTTTCAGATATCAGCTTATTATCCCTTACATTAGAAAGCCACATGACCTGAGTCCTTTATGCCCCCCCATTACAATGTAAGCCCTCAAATGGCAGAGACTTCATCAACAAATCATTACATACCTTACAAATAAGGACTTGCAGTGAAGGGTGTCTATAAATGGAATCTTTCTGAAAATGATTGACCTGTTGTCCACAAGCTGTGCAGCTTACAATCCCATGAAGCCCATCTTCTAGGAGAAAGGAGTGACAATTATTCACACATTTACACATACATAAAGATATTTAGTCAGCACTTTGAAATGTTTGTATTAGAAATGAGATACTTCATAATCCTTAGGAAATGCATTTTGGACCAAAGTTTTCAAAAAGTTAACTTTACTGGCTTAGTAAAAGCATAATAACCTTGGCAATCTCCAAGCTACAAATCCTAATTTGTTTGGTTTTACAGAATGCAAGTCCCATTTCTCAGAACAATTTGATATAACATAAAGAGTCTCCATAAAGAAGTTCTAAAAATTAGGGAGCAAGAGCTCTTATGAATTTTGCTATTGCTTTGTAAATAAATTCCGTATTGAGTCTTAAAGAATGGGGAACACAGTCACATATATGGAAAACATTCTTCTGCAACCATAAGGCATGCCATAAAGGTTTTTCTTCTCAAAGTAATTGTCTGCACAAATTCTAGCACATAGTATGTGAAAACTTGGTATTTCTGTAATATTCAATTTCCCTGCTAAAATTTACTTCAGTACTAACCATGAGTCCCCATTAACCTGCCTTCTATGTCTACTCCATATCAATACTGACTACCATTTATAAATAAAACAATGTAGGCCTATCTGTCTTAGCAGCAGAACATCAGTAAAGATGGGGAGAAAGGCAGAGCTCCGTTCCAAACTACCTACAGAAAAACATATTGAAGACACCTACTCAGGGAAAAAGAAAGTGAAAATCTTTCCTGCTTCACTATTGTTCTTAGTTCTGCTAAGGCAGTGCTTCAGAATCTGAGGTTAACATTAGAATCACCTGAAGAACCATAGTTAATGAGGCTGACATTGTGGCACAGCAGGTTAGGCAACTGCTTGCAATGTCAGCATCCCCACATGGGAGCACTGGTTCAATTCCCAGCTGCTCCACTTTTGGTTCTGCTACCTGCTAATATGCCTGAGAAGGCAATGCAGCAGATGATGGTCCAAGTACTTGGGGCCCTGCCACTCACATGGGAGACCTGGATGGAGTTCCAGGCTCCTGGCTTCACCTGGCCCAGCCCCAGCAGTGTGGCCACTTGGAAAAAGACATTCTCTCTCCTGCTTGCTCACTTGTGCATTAAAAATAAATAAATCTTTTTCTTAAAAAAAGACACAGATAGCCATTCCTACCTGTAAGCCACTAAAGTACAAACTTAGACATTGTTTAAATTAAGATTTATTTACTTATTTATTTGAAAGGCAAAATTATAGAGAAAGAGGGAGAGAGAGAGGTGGAGGGAAGGAGGGGGAAGAGGGTAAGAGAAAGAATATGATTCCATCTGCTGGTTCACTTCCCAAATGGCCACAATGGTCAGGGATTAGTCAGCCAGAAGCTAAAAGCTAGGAACTCCATCAAGGACTCCCACGAGGGTGATGAGAGCCAAAGCATTTGGGCCACCTTCCGCTGCTTTCCCAGGTGCATTAGCAGGAAGCTGGATGGGAAGTGGAGCAGCTGGGACTCGAACCAGTGCTGATATGGGGCGCTGGCACTGATTGTTGCAGCTTAATCTCCTGCGCGGCAACACCAGCCCCTCTTAGACTTAAGTTTTACAAATGATCTTAATGTGCAACAAAGATCTTGAAACAGTATATTGTGATTCAAAATATGCTGGTGAAAATGCCTGCATTCACTAAAGGAGAAAACCAAAAAAAAAAACACCTGTCTCTTTGTCTCTATTCCTAAATAAAAGCCAAAAAAATACATCTCTCATTTTTTAATTTTGTTTTGTACTGTTAGTTTTTAGGGCCCAAGTGCCATGGGCCCAAACATTATTGCCATTATTTACCTGTAGTAGCTAAAAACATTTCATATATAAGGACATCATCATACAATTTTAGGAGATAAAAGACAACTTAAAGATTTACTACATATGCTGCTAATATTTTAAATCACATTGTCCAATGTTTTTATTTGATCTTGACTATTTATATATTGTTATTCTAAAAGAAACAAATATAAAATGCACTTTTTCATTTCAAAGAATGATATCATTCAGATAATAAAAGCTATTGTCTGAATGCTTATCCAGTGTTAATATTAAGCAAGCATCTGTTATGTGATCATGAGTGTACATCACTAAAGAACTCTTAAAACCTAGGAGATCCTTTAGAGAATTTCTCCCACATGTGTAAAAGGAATCCTATGTGAGGATATTCATTGCAGCACTAACTAGAAAATTAAAAAATAAAAAGCTGGAAACAACTTCATATTGTGGAATGGATACACAGTGGTTTATTCATACTACAGGGGAATCCTAAACAGCAGTGAAAAATAGACAAAGTACATGTACATTTACTGAAATGGATTCTTTTCAAAAACAATGTTGAATGAGAAAGATTCCCAAAGGATATATACAGTATATTACTGTACATTTTTAAATGAAAATGCTTTATGAACACATACATATACAGAAAACATAGAAAAACATGCATACACATGCACATGCATAAAACTGTAAGATCATCATTACCTGGTGGGGTGGGAAGAAGGGGAAATGGATGAAAGTAGGACTGAATCAATATTTTATTTAAGTGAGATCTGAAGCAAATATGGTAAAATGTTGAAATGTTACTTTACTTTATGTACTAATTTCGGTGCACGTATGTTTAAAACTTATTTTAGTTATGAAATATCTTAAAGATTATAACAGTGTGTAAATGGCAGAGGCATTTCAGTTCTGAGTTCAATATATTTTAATGGTTTTACAGAGAGAACAAAATTATTGTCCCAGGAAGAAAAGTTAAGTGTAAAATATGTTTTCTAACAAACTAGGGAAAGTATGTCAAAACGGGCTACCATATTTAAAGGAATGTAGCTGATGAAACTGTCACTTTAGCTAAGTCTTTGTGCTATAATTTTGTTCCAACATTATTTGATATAAAGTTTACATTCTGGAAACTTTCCTAAATTAGGTTTCAACTTTGGAACTAATTTCCTAAAATGTTTGAATATTAATTACAAGAAGTCAATATCTCAGATCACTAGTTTATTATACTTATGTATATGAGGTATGATTTCTAATAGCTTAAAAATGTTGTAAATCATTAACTCAAAAGTAAATATAAAAGATTTAAGCGCTACTGTATGGCTATAAACATACATATAAATTACCTTAAGCATGATGATATGAACATTTCTCACACTTAATAATGTTCCAGAGACCTATCAGCTGACAGTAAATACTAGCAGCATACCAAAGTGGCTCTAGAAACACACTCTCCAACAATAGTGTTGTTCTTTAATTCTCCTTCCAGCCCCTATCTACATTTTGGACACTGACTACTCCAGAGTCCCTTTCCAAAAGACACCATTTAGACATTAATCGTGACACAATGCAGTCATGCAGTTTTCCGTCTTAGCTAGAGGATTCCTGATCAGAGAGAAAAAACCTTGCTGCTGTTTCCTATCATCACTTTCTACTTAAATTTTAAAAATACCACCTTGCTTCTAGTGAGCTCTGTTGTCATGACTGTTTCCCCATTATGAAGGAATCTCAAAAAATCTTCCAAATTGTCAAAGGGTTTGAACACCCATTTTGGACAAAAAGACTAAGCAACATTTCCTTGATTTTTACTACATATATCATAAATTATTTATCTGAAAACCAGTATCTAATACTTTATTAAGTAGAGACCTATTTTACTAGTTCCATCAAGATAATCATAGCTTTGAAATAAAAATATACACAAAATGTCACCAAAATAAGAACTTCACAGTTATATAACAGGATCAATATTAAATGGACATGCCTTTATTATACTTTTTTAGAAATTTAGTGTTAGGTTCTGCATTTTGGAGATTCACTCCTTTTATAATTATAGATTCTGGCATTTTTAGTCTGCCCAAAGATAATATATAGGCATTATTTTTAAACTTCTAAATGAATCCTCCTGATGTGAACTCTCTATAGACAGCCAAAATCATTGTGTATTGAAGTGTGAGTAGACAGACAGAGAGGTGGCTCAGGCAGATGGAGGGAGTTCCCTTCTTCCTACTTTCCGCTGCTTTGCTATCCTTAGATCAATGGACCCGAAACTTCGGTGCATATAAGAACAAATCCGGGCACAATCTTGACCTCCTCCCCAGAAATTCTAATTTGTAAGGAGCAGGGCCAAGGGACTTGCATTTTTAATAAGTACCCCAGATGTTCATAATTTTATATAACAATGTTCTGAATATGCATAAAGTTACCTTGAGGTCACACACAAGAGTTTGCACAAATCTGAAATTCTTTCCAGATGAGGGAAAACACATGGTATTCTGGCACACAGATCTAACATGTGAAAAAGAAATGCTGGGGCTGGTGCTGTAGTGCAGAGGGTAAAGCCACCACCTGTGGTGCCAGCATCCCATATAGCTGCTGGTCCAAGCCCTGGCTGCTCCACTTCCAATCCAGCTCCCTGCGAATATGCCTGAGAAAGCAGCGGAAAATGGCCCAAATATTGGGCCCCTGCGCCCACATGGGAGACCCGGAAGAAGCTCTTGCCTCCTGGCTTAGGATGGGCCCAGCTCTGGCCATTGTAGCTATTTGGGGAGTGAACCAGTAGATGGAAGATCTTGCTTGTTTCTCTCTCTCTCTTTCTCTCTCTCTCTCTCTCTCTCTCTCTCTAACTCTGCCTTTCACATAAATAAGTAAATCTTTAAAAAAAAAAAAAAAAAGGAAATGCTAAGCTTCTTGAGATAACAGCCACTGAAGGCAAAGGTGTTTTGAGAAGTAATGCTTAACCTTTTCTGCTTCAGAGGTCAGAGAGAAACAGAAGTTACTTTTAAGTAGTGCTTTTAAATAAACAATGGGCAGAAAAGTGGAGGTATTTTTAGTAAGCATATCAGATTTTCCAATATGGTGATAAACAGCAATTTAAACGCATGTTTCATTTTCACTTGTATTTACCTCCGCGTTTTTTGAGATTTTCAGTTTTCATTTTACTTCTGCTTCTAAATTCAGGCCCTTTAAAATCATCTTTGTCTTCATTCAGCACTGGCTCTGGTTGTACAATCACTGTACCTAGAATGATTTCATTTAAAAAACCATTACACATATTAAATGTGCAAATGAAGTACAAGACTTCCGTTCAGATAAAGCCAACATTGCTTGTACATAATCCGTATCTTTCAAGCTTTCAATACTTGTTTAAGGATCTCACAAGCGTAAATAAAACAAGATAATAATAAAAGGGCCACATGTCAACAGATTACTTCTTGGAATACAGTTCATAAAAACAGGAAGAAAAAGTATTATGAACTGATTTTAACAGGAATCTGTAAATCAAATAGAAAGTCTCAGCCCAGTTCTGAATTCTTATCATGCCTATCAAAAAACCTGTTATGAATATGAATACCCATGCTAATTCCATAAAGAGTATTTAAAATAAGTGGTCAGAGGAAAAAGTATTTCTAAAAGACATCATATTCTTCTCATAATCCAAATCAGAAACTCAGAAAAAGATTTCTAAGGGTTGTTTTATACTGCTTGGAGGGAGTAGTAGAGAGGACAATGAAGTTCATTCTAGTACTGCTATACCTATTATGCAGCATGTCCCAACTAGTGTCTCAAAGCTTTACTACTCTACAAAGTTCTTAAAGAGTCTTAAACTACACATAATTTTAAAATACGTAAGCTGAAGTGCTCTAACAATAAATCATATAATAAAAGTATTTGTTGGAACCTATGGAAATAAAAACAACAACCTTTCTTAATTGTGAACATGTGAAATGAGGACAAAGATTGTCAATTTAAGTTTTCATTATGGTCTCTCAAGAACAAATACAGTAAGCATAATAAAAAGGGTCTGGGTCTCAATATTTATCTACACTGCTAGCTTAGTAAATGCACATTATTGGCAACAATTAAGAAAGTACTTGTCAGGGGTTCTCTGAAATATGTGCCTATGTTATTCAACAAGCAAGTTACAGCGTCAACTTAGTAAATGAATTTTTGAATCTCTGAACAAGAGAGAGAGGAAAGAGGGCACAGAGGATTGAGATTTTTATAGACTGTGGTAAATTTAATCCCCACAACAAAAAGTGCTCTTCACAACAAGCATTTCACATATATACTCTCACTCA
The DNA here is from genome assembly GCF_051225735.1 of Oryctolagus cuniculus. NCBI lineage: Eukaryota > Metazoa > Chordata > Mammalia > Lagomorpha > Leporidae > Oryctolagus > Oryctolagus cuniculus. The sequence continues at coordinate 71,856,662 of NC_142888.1, read as the reverse complement.
GAGAAACCACAGCACATCACAGAAGCTAGAAATTTTGATTCTTCTGTAAATGGAAGCAAAGCAGCAGAGTGGAAAGAACACTCACTAGCTTTGGATACAGGCAAATCAGGAGATAGTTTAATTTAAAGTTGAAATATTACTTGAGCTCTGAATTTGTTAATCTCTACAAGTAGAAACAATAATTACCTTACAGCACTGTTTTGAAGATTACAGAGGTTAAATTCTGTAAGAGTTTTTCATCTATTAATACTCAACAGAGTATTACAACAATACCTGTAATAATAACCATCAGAATTTCACCTCATGAAATGAGGCTAATTTTTGTTTTGGTGTGAGAACGCAGCTTAGTTCCAGTTAGTAACATCATACTTGGTCTGACTTTCTTCCACAGTACCTTGAAAACAAAGGTTCCAATTGCTAGCTCTCAGAAGTAATCCCAGTGACAAACACCAAGAATGTAAAAATCTAATGTGAGTTACTTCCAGTGAGACTCAGACTCTCATGCTCTTTCTGCCCTTGGTCATGAAAACCATTACATAAAATTATCGCACATGATTTGTAAAGCCAAGTAAATGGTAGCCCAACAATTTTTTTCTCTCTTCTTTTAATCAACACCTTTCTTCATGTGTTTTCGCATTTCATTTTATAAATTTTAATTTACATTAGCTAAGCAAAGTACCACCCCTCTACCCACCATACATTTTAAAACTTCCACAATTTAAAACTATGACATTAAAACACAGACAAGGAAAAAAGTTTCTTAAACACCATTGTAAAAGGTGTGACCATGAGAATAACCTGAAAAAAATCTGCTGCTAAGCCACTAGGAACATACTGTTTAACAAAGAAAAAAATTCAAAATTTTGACTCTGAAACACTGAAAAATTACTAAAGTCCTTTGTCATCCTCACATCATCTAATAACATTGCTTTCATACTTGAACCACAAAGAGTTCAATATCCTTATTTGGTTTTTACCTCTCATTTAATTAAAAAGGTTTTACAGTCAGAACTTTTGAGAGGCACCTGACAAGCATTTTTAAGGACATAATAATAAAAAAATATACCTAAATCTATCTTTGATAATGAGCTTTGACTTTTACCCTTAGGAAAGTTAAGAATGCATTAAGACTAAGCTAGACTGTAAAAACTTTCTAACAAAATTTCAAGGGGCAGACATTGTTATATAGTGGGTTAAACAGCCTTTTGGAATACCCACATCCCATATCAGAGTGCCAGATGGAGTCCTGGTTGCTCAACTTCTGATCCAGCTTCCTGCTATTGTGAACTGGAAAGGAGCAGATGACAGCTCAAGAGCTTAGGTCCTTGCCACCCACACGGGAGACCCAGATGGTGCTCCATACTCCTGTTTTGGCCTGGCCCAGACCTGACTGTTGAGGGCATTTGGAGAATGAATGAGCAGATGAAATTTGTGTGTGTGTGTGTGTGCACGCGCGTCTGTACGTGCATATCTTTCTCTCTCTCTCTTTCTCTCTCTCTCTGCCTTTCAAGTAGATGAACATAAACACTGAAAAATTTTCTGAAGTAATCGTTACATTTTTGTATAAAGGAAACACATTAACATTACTGAACCAAAACCCAATATATTAAACTGCTTACTATTTCCACATCCAAGTATAATTTGTAAACAAAACCTCTTCTCTAAAATCCAATGGAGAAAAAATAGATTTTATTTTTTCAAAGGTAAGGAATATTCCAGAATCTAAAGCTGAATAACATTATTATCATAAAACAGTACTTCAAAAAGTTCACAGAAATGAAATTAAAAGATGTGTTACTACAAAGAATTTTGAAGTCTATGGATTTTTTTCATGATACACATTTGCCATGAACTTTTTAAGACCCCAAGTATACTTCCAGACCACCATCAGTACAATGCCAAATTTGGTCCTTTATACACAGTGAATGGTAATCAAGTTCCAATTTTACAGTAATATTTAAAAATACATTCCAACTTCAACTCCATATGAAAAATTGATACACATTACCTTTGGGCAAACTTTGCATAGTAATATCATTTTCTGAATTTTCATTAGAAGCATCTTCATTTACAGTTTCATCCAAAGGTTTTTCATCATCAGATTCTACATACTTTGTTACAATTGAAGGTTTCCTATGAAAGAATTAAGTCCACAAAATTATGGACATTTCTGACAATTGGAACACCCATAGAACATAAAAAACATGTTTGGATTGAGTAGTGGCTATCAACCAGGGATGCACATTAAATCACCTGGGGAAGTATACATCTCTGTATTATATTACTGAAGATTATCATTCAGCAGGCCTGGGGTAGGACCAGAGCATAGACATTCTAAAAAACCTACCAAGGGGTTCTTAAAGGGCATTCCTCTCTAAGACTCACTACTTTAGAGAATAAATTATTATAAGCAAGCTCTATTTATTAAGGGACATTCTCACTGGTGACAAACAACAAAAGTCCAATAGCCTGCAAACTTCTAATAAGAACATACTCCCTCCAAAAGTTTTGTTGGTTATTATAATATACTTAGAAATAGTTTGTCCTCATGTATAATTTGTTTGACAAGTTAGCACAAAACTGCATATTTTCCTTTCTTTGATCTTCATATAGTTCACTTACAATCTGCTACTCTCATCCCTAGACAGTTTCATATAGCCCTAAAAACCTATATATTGCCTGATGAGACAGTCAACATTTCTCCCTTTTCCCTTCTTTTTAAGGAAAGGGGCCACATAGCATATCAAATATTTTAGAAAGAACTAGAAGAACTTGAAGGTATCAAATACAAAGAAATGATCAGGAGTTAGAAATGCTAATTATCATTATTTGATCAGTATACACTGTATAAATTTCTTATATCATAATGTTTTCCATAAATATATAATTATTACACATTCATCAAAAATGTATAAAGCCTTGTGGAATCCAAGAAAAATTTAAAATGAGCTACTTATTACAAGAGCCAAAATGCTTAACAAATCCTTCTCCAAAACTGTTAAAATTCAAAATTGGAATAAATTAATAATTAAAAACAGGTAACAGATACAAAAGACTTACCAAAGTATAGTACTCATTTTAAAATGCATGCCTTTGAATAGTTTACTTAGAACAATGGTGCTTGAAGTAAGTTCACACAAAAGATTTATCTTTTAACAAAGCAAAAAATAAAGCAATCCGAAAAAGACAATTTTCTCTTAAGTATCAACCAACCTCTTTGATCGTGACAATCCTGAAGATCTGGATTTTTCTGAAGAGCTAGTTCCCTAAACATGAGAAACAAATATGAAAGTGAGCAAAACTCAGAGCAAAATCCCTGTAGTTAACTATTATGCTATAATATTATCTTTTACATAGTGATGATATAATACTTATATGCCTTAAATATTTTTCTAAAAGAAAATTTAAAAACCATCAATTACTGTTAAGTTTCTCTGACTAAAGATTACATTTCTGTTTTAAAATTTTTGTTGTTACATGCTAAAGTGGTAAGAGATGATATGCTGCTATACCATGCACATAGCCCCAGTCAACAAGGACAAAACAAAGGTGTAAAAAGTAGTAAGAGGGGCCAGCGCTGTGGCGTAGAGGGTTGGGCCACCACCTACAGTGCCGCCATGCCATATTGGTGCCGGTTCCTGTCCCAGCTGCTCCACTTCCAATCCAGCTCTCTGCTATTGCCTGGGAAAGCAGTAGAAGGTGGCCCAAGTCCATGGGCCCCTGCACCCACGTGGGAGACCTGGAGGAAGATCCTGGCTCCTGGCTTCGAATCGGCACAGCTTCAAACGTTGCGGCCACTCGGAGTGAACCAGCAAACGGAAGACCGCTCTCTCTCTCTCTCTCTTTCTTTCTCTGCCTCTCCTTCTATCTCTGTTTAACTCTGACTTTCAAATAAATAAATAAGTCTTTTTTAAAAAAAGTAATCAGATTCAAATAGAGGTAGGGAGTTTTTAGGATGTGAAAATGTGTCACTCTTCTCATAGAGTAACTTCTACAGCTTGCTTTGAAATACTAAATTTACTTAATTCTGACAGTATAATCAATATACTCACATTGGATTCAATTTTTTGTACAACGTAGAAAGAATTCTAAAATCATAGCATAGGCCTGTGCATCAGGTAAAGGACCCCAGTATGAATTGATATAATCATGCCTAGGAGACTCTTTAACAGAAAATTTTGGGAGATCTCCCACGCAATCAAGCCTACAACATCTATCTCAAACACCACTGCTGCAATATAGTAATGAATAAATACCTTTCTATTAGAAAGTCTTTGGTAATATGATTTTAGGTAAACTGAAATGAACCACAGCAATAATGCACACCTTCTTAAGATGAACTACCAGTAAACTGAAGTGACATCACGAAATTTTGGTATAAAAGTAACTTTAAACACATGCATATATTAACCAGAGGCAATTTAATGACATATATTGCAGTTCGTTATTAGAAATAAATAAATATATCTAAAATCTTCCAATTATTCTTACCTCTTCCCTGCTGTTTTCAATCATATCAGAGTTATTTCCAGAACCACTGGTTTTATCTAAAAAAGAAATGAAAGAATATTATGTATCTCTTCAATGCATTATCAAACAGAAGACTAATACCTACACCTCCAAGAACTCATTTTCAAGTTATTAATGGTGACAGTACTGGCCATTACTGGCCATGTACTCACATTAAAATATGCCTAAGAGGAATATTCTGACTAGAATCACTCTTATTTGACACAGTAATTTCTAAAAAGAGTATTTTGGTATCAAAACATTTTCTCATGTAATTTTCTAAGATATTTCACATAAAAAATTTAGGTTACAGTTTATATAAAAAAATTAAAACCACTAAATTCTATTTCATCTCATCATAAAATACTGGGAAAATAAGAGCAAATCAAACCTAAAGCAAGCGAAAAGGGAGAAAATCAACGGCTCACAGAATCTCACTTATATGTGGAATCTAAAACATATATGGAGTCTAAAAAACAGTAATCTACAGAATTTGCAAGTATAATAGTGGTTGCCAGAGGTTGATGGGGAAAGGCTGATTAAGAGATACTAAGTTATTCCAAGATAACAATAAGAAGTTCTTGGGATCTACTGCACAGTAAGGTGATTATAATTAATTCTAATGTACTATATATTTTTCTCTATTTTCAAAAACTAGAAGATAGGATTTTGAATATTACCACAAAGAAGTGTTAAATGAACAATTTATTTACTCTGTACACAACTGAAACATCACACACTACCCCATAAATATGTACAATTTTATAATCAAAAAATGCTGTACTTAAAAAGCAAAATTAGGGGCTGGAATTGTGGTGCAGCAAGTTAAAGCCTCAGGCTGCAGAGACAGCATCCCACACAGGTGTAGGTTCAAGTCCCAGCTGTTCCTCTTCCAATCCAGCTCCCAGCTAATGTGCCTGGGAAAGCAGTAGAGAATGGCCCAAGTGGTTGGGCCCCTGCACCCACGTGGGAAACTGGAAAGAAGCTCCTGGTTCCTAACTTCGGATCAGATCAGCTCCAGCCGCTTCAGCCTTTTGGGAAGTGAACCAGCAGATGGAAGACCTCTCTCGCTGTCTCTACCTCTCTGTATAACTCTTTCAAATAAATAAAATAAATCTTTAAAATAAAATAAAATTGGCATCATACTAAAAAAATAAGGCAGATATTAATAAACCAGTGAATGAAACTTGTTTCCTATCTCTTTCTTTCTGCCTTTCAAATAAATAAATGAGTAAAATATTTTAAATAGGAAAAAGAGAAGACTAGAATGAAGTAAGTATGCGGCATCAATTTAGAAGATTCAACATCAACTCATGAAAATGTAACATTTATTTTATTTGAATGGCAGAGTTACAGAGGAAGAGAGAGAGAGAGAGAGAGAGAGATATCAGTCTTCAATTTGCTAGTTCACTCCCCAAATGGCCACAATGTTTGGAGCTGGGCCAATCTAAAACCAGGAACCTGGGGGTTTTTCTGGGTCTCTCACATGGGTGCAGGGGCCCAAGGACTTGGGCCACCTTCACTGCTTTCCCAGGCCACAGCAAAGAGCTGGATCGGAAGAGTAGCAGCCACGACTCGCGGAGAGGGAGAGGGGTGGAGGAGAGAGAGAAGGAGAGAGAGAAGGGGAGAGAGAGAGAGAGACAGAGAGAGAAATAGAGAGAGAGAAAGAAAGAGAAAGAGAAAGAGGAAGAGGAAGAGGAAAAGGAAGGAGGAGAAAAAAAGAGAGATCTTCCATTTGTTAGTTCATAACCCAGATAGCTGCAGCAGAGACAGGGCTGGCCCAGGCAGAAGCCAGAAGCCAGAAGCCAGGAAATTCATCTGGGTCTCCCATGTGGGTGGCAGGGACCCAAACACTTGAACCATCCACCCACTGCTTTTTCCAGGCCATTAGCAGGGAGCTGGATCAGAAATAGAGGCACAAATGGGTGCCTATATGGGATGCCAGCGCCCCAGGCAGTGGCTTTAATCACTATGTCACAATGCTAGTCTCATATCCCTCATTTTAAAAGGATATTTTCAGGGCCGATACTGTGGCTCAGTAGGTTAATCTTCTGTCGGGGAGGAGGGGGCCAGCATCCCACATAGGCGTTGATTCTAGTCCTGGCTGCTCCTCTTCCAATCCAACTCTCTGCTGTGGCCTGGGAGAGCAGTAGAAGATGGCCAAAGTCGTTGGGCCCCTGAACCAACGTGGGAGACCTGGAGGAAGCTCCTGGCTCCTGGCTCCTGGCTTCGGATTGATCCAGCTCTGGCCGTTGTAGCCATTTCGGAAGTGAACCAACAGATGAAAGACCTTTCTCTCTGTCTCTCCCTCTCACTGTAACTCTATCTTCCAAGTAAATAAATAAAATCTTAAAGTATATTTTCACTGAATAGAGAGTTCTGAGCTGGCAATTATTTTCATATGGCACTTTAAAGAAAGCATTTCACTGCTATCTGCCTTCTATCATTTACGTCATGTAAGCTGTTAGAGTTACTGTTGCTCTTTTGGAAGTAGTATCTCTTTACTCTGGCTACTTAGAAAATTTTCTCCTTTTTGGAGTTTGATTGTGATGTGCCTATAGTTTTTTTGGTGTTGTTTAATCTCTCTGGGGCTCCCAAATATTGAATCTGGAATCTAATATCATTCATCACTTTAAGAAAATGCTTAGATAATCTCTCTACAAATCTGACCACTGATCTATTCTTTCTCTTCTCTCCTGGAACTCCAATTACACACATGTCTGAGTTTTACAATGTGATCTATCTTACACTTTTGTGTATATATCATGAGAGTGTGTGTGTGTGTGTGTGTTCAGGTCCATATATGTAGCTACCCCTGAAAATAACAACCAACACATGATACAGTATTTTTTTTGACAGGCAGAGTGGATAGTGAGAGAGAGAGACAGAGAGAAAGGTCTTCCTTTTGCCGTTGGTTCACCCTCCAATGGCCGCCACGGCTGGCGCACTGCAGCCCGCGCACCGCGCTGATCCGAAGCCAGGAGTCAGGTGCTTCTCCTGGTCTCCCATGGGGTGCAGGGCCCAAGCACTTGGGCCATCCTCCACTGCCTTCCCGGGCCACAGCAGAGAGCTGGCCTGGAAAAGGGGCAACCGGGACAGAATCCAGCGCCCCGACCGGGACTAGCGGTGCCGGCACACCGGGTTCTAGGTGGAGGATTAGCCTATTGAGCCACGGTGCCGGCCGATACAAGATATTTTTAAAAAGTAGAGAGGGGGACAGGAATTTTGCCTAGTGGTTAAGATACCAGTTAAGGTTCATGAACCTGACACCAGATGTCATAGTGACTGGGATCAATACCCAGCTCCACCTCCTGGAGCCAGCTTACTGCTAATTCAGACCCTGAAAGGCAGCAGAGATAACTCAAGTAACTGAGTTCCTGCTATGCACGTGAGAGATCTGGATTGCTTTACTAGCCCCCATCTTCAGCCCCAACCCTGGAGCTGTTACAGGCATTTGGGGTATGGTCCAAAATATAGGAATTCTATGTATTTTCCTCCCTCCCCCTCTTGCCTCTCAAATGAACACACACATTTTTTACGACAGAGAGAAGGACAGAAAGGAGGTCTTAAGTGGCTATATAAAAACATGCACCAAATGTACTCACAGATATTTTCAAACAACATAAAAATGTAACAATACATAAGTAACTGGTAAGATAAAATATGTCTGTACTACTCCCACCTCTGCTAATACCACCAGTTTTTCAGTCAACTTTCATCACCATGTCTAAAAGACATTTCTATTATGTATAAAACCATAATAAATGCTTCCTGAAGTCCAGACAACCACACACTTATATTTTGACTTACCAAAATTAGAATCTTCTAGAATATGAGATTCTAAGTAAGATATATAATAGGGGTTTCTTTACTCACTAATCTAATTTTCCACAAACTGAAATCCTTTAATACCTGCTCTCCACCCACCCCACAAAAATAAAGAAAAAAAGGACTAGAAGTTTTTCAATTTACCTATGCTTTGGTGCATTGTAGGTCGTGGAGGAGAGCTTGTTTCTTCAGATTCTTCAGATGACTGTGCCAGGAAGTCATGAAGCTTCTGCACCAATGTATTCAACTTGCTTTCACTATCAAAAGAAATATTTAAAGAATTTTCTTAGTCTGCCACTTATTTCATTAAATATAAAGCTCTGACCAACTGAAAATCAATCATTACTCTAAGTCTTCTGAATGTATCCATATTCAAAGTAAAAATTTAAAGAATCAATTATTTCAGAGGATATAACCAACCTATACACTTACCTAACATCAAAATATCATTTAAGAGAAAAGCTAGCATAATATTTCCAAGATATTGAGCATTCTCAATGTGCTATATCTGATATAGATAATATCAGATATTATAAAATTAAATAGAAGTTAAACTTTACTATTAAGCTATTTAAAATGTGCCACAAAATCCTAGCCTTAATCTACTCTGTAAGATAGTTACCTACCATAAATCAGTTTCAAAAGGACTAAAAAGTTTGGGGGTTAAAAGGCAAAAAAAATTCATATTTGCATTATTCCTATATTAATATCACAATCACTAATTGATCCTTATATACATCTTCACAGATCATCAACTACTTTATGCTTTTGTTGTCTCACTTGTATACTCATATAGCCTATATTTGAAAAAGCCTTAGAAATCAAAACATATGTAAAGCAGCTTTTCAAGAAACATTTACAGACAGGTATTATAGTACAGCAGGTTAAGCCCCTACATGGAACTCCTGCATTCCCTACTGGACTGCCTGGTTAAGGCTCCAGTTAATCAGTACTTATGGATCAGTTTCCTGCTAATGTGGCACCTGGCCCAGCTAGGCTGTGTTGGGCATTTGGGGAGTAAACCAGAAGATGAAAGATCTCTGTCTCGCTCTTCCTCTTCTTCCTCTTCTTCCTCTCTCTCTCTCTCTCTCTCTCCCCCCCTCTTCCCCAACCTCTCAAATAAATAAATAAAAATAAACCTTTTTAAAAGATTGACTTAACAGTTTCTGAAAAAAGGAAGCCAAAATTTTGTTTGACATCATTAAACATAAAAAGTCATTAATTTATCAAATACATTTATTGATCATGCACTCTGTCAAAGGCCTCAGCCTGTGTTTTTAAACTCTATCTTCAGGGCCAGCACTGTAGGCCGGGGCTTTAACCCACTGCGGCACAGCACCAGCATCCCATATGGGCACTGGTTCAAGTTCCAGCTGTTCCACTTCCAATCCAGCTCCCTGATAATGTGCCTGGGAAAGCAGCAAAAGATGGCCCAAGTGCTTGAGCCCCTGCACCCATGTGGGAGACTGAAGAAACTCCTGGCTCCTGGCATTGGATTAGCTCAGCTCCGGCCATTGCAGCCATCTGGGGAATGAACCAGCAGATGGAAGACATCTGTCTCTACCTCTCTAACTCTTTCAAATAAATAAAATTTTTTTAAAAATTCTATCTTTTACTTGGGATAAAATAGTATAACTAACCCAAAGATGAATAAAATATGGAACAGGAAGACCGGCGCCGTGGCTCACTAGGCTAATCCTCCGCCTTGCGGCGCCGGCACACCGGGTTCTAGTCCCGGTCGGGGCGCCGGATTCTGTCCCGGTTGCCCCTCTTCCAGGCCAGCTCTCTGCTGTGGCCAGGGAGTGCAGTGGAGGATGGCCCAAGTGCTTGGGCCCTGCACCCCATGGGAGACCAGGAGAAGCACCTGGCTCCTGCCATCGGATCAGCGCGGTGCGTCGGCCGCAGCGTGCCAGCCGCGGCGGCCATTGGAGAGTGAACCAACGGCACAGGAAGACCTTTCTCTCTGTCTCTCTCACTGTCCACTCTGCCTGTCAAAAAAAAAAAAAATGGAACAGGATTTGAAAGAGTTCAGTCGTTAAGGGAAATATTTATATAATTAAATTTTACAACATTGTTAATTTACATACTCACAATAGGTGCATCTGTAATAAGTTATAAGAAGTTACAATTTGAGATGCAGCACCTAAATATTAAACCCATTTTTAATGAACTTAAAATGGAAAATAAAATTGTGACTCCTTGAAAATTCAAAATCATTCTGCCAAAGGAAACCACCAAGAAAGCAAAAAGAGGGGCCAGCACTGTGGTACAGCAGATTAGGCTACCTCTTCTGATACCAGCATAACATATCATATCAGATTGCTGGTGCAAGTCCCAGCTATTCCCATTCAGCTCCTTGCTAATGTACCTGGGAAACTCAAAGAGATTCTAGGCTCCTGGTTTCAGCCTGGCATAGCCCGCCATGGCAACCACTGGGGAAGTGAACCAGTGGATGGAAGATCTCTTTCTCTGTCTATCCCTCTCTATCACTCTTTCATACAAATGAAAAAAAATCTATTATTCAAAAAACGAAAGTAAAAAGCAACCCACAGAAAGGTAGAAAATAACATTCACAGCATAATTCTCAGAAGGGTCTACTATGTAAATTATATAAAGATTTCTACAGTTAAATAATAAAAAGATGAAATCCAATTTAAAATTGAGCAAAGAGGGGCTGATGTGTGGCAGCATGTCAAGATGCTGCTTGGGACACTAGTATCCCGTATCAAAATATCAGTTCCCAGTCCCAGTTGCTCTGCTTCTTATATAGCTCCCTGCTAATACACCTGGAAAAGCAGAAGATGGCCCAAATGCTTGGGCCCCTGACATCCACGTGGGAGACCTATAGAGTTCCAGGCTCCTGGCATCAACCGTTTGGGGAATGAACCAGCAGATGGAATATATCTTCCTCTGTCTCTCCTTCTCTCACTCTTTCAAACAAATGAATCTTTTTAAAAAATATGCAAAAGACATATAGATACACATTTCTCCAAATAAGATATACAAATCGCCAAGTACTTGAAAAAATGCCCAAGATTATTAATCATTAGGGAAATATAAATCAAAACCACAAGAAACCATGCTATACTCAATAGAATGGACAATAATGATTTAAAATACAAAAACTAAATGTTGGGAAGAATATAGAGAAATTAGATTGCACATACATTGCTAATAACAATGTAAAATGGTATAGCACTATAAAAAAAGTTTGGTAGCTACTTAAAAAATTAAACATAGGAGACATGATTGTTGTGTTGCTTCCTACAATGTCGGCATCCCATATTAAGTGCTGGTTCACATCCTGACTGCTCCATTTTCAACCCAGCTCCATGGTAATACACCTGGGAAAGTGGTAGAAGATAGCCTGTGTGGGTCCCTGTCAATCATGTGGGAGATCTGGATGGAGTTCCAGGCTCCAGTCTTCAGACTGGCCCAGACCTAGCCATTGCAGCCATTTAGGGAGTGAACCAGTAGATTGACGATCTCTAACTCTTAAATCTTTAAGAAAGATAGTTGTTGGGGCCGGCTCTGTGGGGTATGGGTAAAGCCGACGACTGTAGTGCCAGCATCCCATATGGGCGCCGGTTCGAGTCCTGGTTGCTTCACTTCGAATCCAGCTCTCTGCTATGGCCTAGGAAAGCAGCAGAAGATGGCCTAAGTCCTAGGGCCCCTGCGCCCTCATGGGAGACCTGGAAGAAGTACCTGGCTCCTGCCTTTGGATCAGCACAGCTCCGGCCGTTGCAGCCAATTGGGGAGTGAACCAGCAGATGGAAGACCTTTCTTTCTCTCTGCCTCTCCTCTCTCTATGTAACTGACTTTCAAATAAAATGAATAATTCTTTAAAAAAAAAAAGATAGTTACCAAACAATCCAACAATTCTACAACTATTCACTGACAATGAAAACAAAAGCCATGCAAAAAATTGTATATAAGTGTTCAAAATATTATCCATAACAGCCAAAACAGAAAGCACCCAAAAGCATATCAACTGATGGATGGATGAACAGAATGTGGTTTATATTCATGGAATACTATACCTCAATAGAAAATAAATGAGGGGCCAGCACTGTGGCATAGCAGGTAAAGCCACCACCTGCAGTGCCAGCATCCCATATGGGCACCAGTTCCAGTTCCGGCTGCTACACTTTCTGATCCAGCTCACTGCTATGGCCTGGGAAAACAGTGGAAGATAACCCAACTCCTTGGGCCCCTGCACCTGCATGGGAGACCCAGAAGAAGCTCCTGGCTTCTGGCTTCGAAGCGGCTCAGCTCCAGCAGCTGCGGCCATTTGGTGAAGCAAACCAGTGGATGGAAGACTTCTCTCCCTGCATCTGTTGCTCTCTAATTCTGCCTTTCAAAATAAATAAATCTTTTTTAAAAAAGAAAATGGCCGGCGCCATGGCTCAATGGGCTAATCCTCCGCCTGCAGCGCTGGCACTCCGGGTTCTAGTCCCGGTCGGGTCGCCGGATTCTGTCCCGGTTGCCCCTCTTCTAGGCTAGCTCTCTGCTGTGGACCGGGAGTACAGTGGAGGATGGCCCAGGTCCTTGGGCCCTGCACCCCATGGGAGACCAGGAGAAGCACCTGGCTCCTGGCTTCGGATCAGCACAGCACACTGGCCACAACGTGCCGGCCTTAGCGGCCACTTGGGGAGTGAACCAACAGAAAAGGAAGACCTTTCTCTCTGTCTCTCTCTCTCACTGTCCACTCTGCCTGTCAAAAAAAAAAAAGAAAAAGAAAATGAAGGAAACGTTGATACTTTCTAAAACATATTCTAAAGAAGGCAGCCACATGTCATATATGTCATATACAAACATGTATGTCATGTCATGTACAGCATGTCATATACAAAAATATTCAGAATATGCTAGTCCAGAAAGAAAACAGATTTAGTGGTCACTTGGGCATGGAGAAAGGGAGAATCAAGAGGCACGGGGTGGGGGCCAGCACTATGGCACAGTGGACTAAGCCTCCACCTGTGGTGCCAGCATCCCATATGGGTGCCAGTCCATTTCCCAGCTGCTCCTCTTCCAATCCAGCTCTCTGCTATGGCTTGAGAAAGCAGTAGAAGCCGGCCCAACTGCTTGGGCCCCTACACCTTCATGGAAGAACCAGAAGAAGCTCCTCGCTCCTGGCTTGGGATCAGCCCAGCTCCAGCCTTTACGGCCAATTGGGGAGTGGCTTCTACACTTAAAATGATTAAAATGGGGTGGGCGAATAGGAAAGCAGTTAAAAGTCTGCTTGGAATGTCACCTCCCATAACAGATTACCTGCATTCAGGTCCTGGCTCTGCTGCTGATTCCAGCATCCTGCTAACATGAACCCTGAGAGGAAGCAGTGATAGCTCAAATAGTGGGGTGGGTCCCTGCCACTCATGCAAGAGACTGAGACTGAGTACCCAGTCTTCTGGTTTGGGCCAGGTCCAGTCCTGGCTATTGCAGGCATTTGAAAAACTTAGCCAGCAGATGGCAGATCTCTGTCTCTCTGTCATTCCCTATCACTGTGCCTTTCAAATAAAATAAAAGATTTTAAAGGGTTAAAGTGGAAATGGACATCAGGCAGAAAAGATGGTACTTGAGATTGGTCAAATCTCATATTGCAGTGTTTTGGTTAGAGCCCTGGCTTTGCTCAACTCCAGTTTCCTGCTAATGCACATCCTGGAAGGCAGCAGAAATGGCTCAAGTAGTTGGGTCCCTCCCATCCATGTGAGAGATCCAGATGGAGTTCCAGGCCCCTGGCTTTGGCAGACAGATCTCAATCAATCACTGCAAATCAAATCCATCAATCTCTTTCTATCCATCTCTCATCTCTGACTTTCAAATAAAAAGCAGCAGAGGTTATTTTTTCAGCTCAGAAAAAAACTAATAAAGTAAAACTTTTAAAAAGTTCAAATAGGGAGTCGGCGCTGTGGCACAGGTTAATCCTCCGCCTGCGGTGTTGGCATCCCAAATGGGTGCAGGTTCTGGTCCCGACTGCTCCACTTCTGATCCAGCTCTCTGCTATGGCCTGAGAAAGCAGTAGAAGGTGGCCCAAGTCCTCTGGCCTCTGTACCCACATGGGAGACCTGGAAGAAGCTCCTGGCTCCTGGCTTTGGATCGGCTCAGCTCCAGCCATTATGGCCATTTGAGGAGTGAACCAGCAGATGGATGACCTTTCTCTGTGTCTCTCCCTCTCACTGTAACTCTACCTCTCAAATAAATAAAATTTTTTTAAAAAGTTCAAATAGGATTCAATATCATCTACAATATTGTATTTATCTTAATATTTGAAAATGGAAGACAAAATAGTTATCTTATTTAAAAAGAATATACTGGAGTCAGTGTGGCACAGATGGCTGAGCAACTACCTGCAACACTGGCATCCCTTATCAAAGTCCTGGTTCAAGTCCCAACTGTTCCACTTCCTAGCCAGCATTCTGCTAATGCGCATCCTGTAAGGCAGCAGATGATGACTTAAGTACTTGGGTCCCTGCCACCTGTGTGGGAGACCAGGATGGAATTCCTAGCTCCTAGCTTTGGCCTGGCCCGGACCTACTTGTTAGGACCTTTTGGAAGAGTGAATCAGTGAATGGCAGGTATCTATCTATCTATCTATCTCTCTCTCTCTCTCTCTCTCTCTCTCTCCCCCCCTCCCCTCCCCCATTCTACTTAATTCTACCTTTCAAATAAATACGTTTTTTAAAAAATAGCATATTATTTTTAAAATACAGTAAAGCAACTCAGCTTACAGAACGTTATCCATTCGGCCCTTGCATCCTGGGACAGGTGAAGCTCATTTGTACCTCTTAGACTGAAGGAAACGGGCCAGCAGGAGTTAGGCAAAGCATGCCTCCATGGCTATATTCACCACTTTAGCAAACAGAACTTTGCTACCACGGCCAGTGCTGTGGTGTAGTAGGCTAAGCTTCTGCCTGCTGCACAGACATCCCATATGGGCACGGGTTCATGTCCCAGCTGCTGAACTTCCAATCCAGCTCTCTGCTTATGGCCTAAGAAAGCAGTACAAAATGGCCCAAGTGCTTGGGCCCCTGAACCCACGTGGGAGACTATGATCTTGGCTCCTGGCTTCAGATTGGCCCAGCTCCAGCCATTGTAGCCATTTGGGGATGGAAGACCTTTCTCTCTCTCTGTCTCTGCCTCTCTGTAACAGTGCTTTTCAAATAAATAAATCTTTAAACAAAAAGTACTTTGGGTTAATACAGCATACTTTTTCCAAAGTTTTTCATCTTAACTCTATTTTCATCTTAACTCTATGCAAATACTGTATTATTCTTTTGCACTTTTTTAATTTATTAAACTTTATTATTTTTTGTTACTATATTACTAACATCCTCACTGATCTCCTGGCTTTCTGTGGGTTTTTTTGTTTTGAAGATTCATTTACCTATTTGAGAAGTAGTTACATTCAGAGAGAGGGAAAGACATAGAGAAAGGTCTCCCATCTGCTGGTTCACTCCCCAAATAGCTGCAACAGCTGGGGCTGAGCTGATCCAAAGCCAGGAGCCTGGGACTTCCCCCATGTTTCCCACGTGGGTGCAGGGACCCAAGCACTTGGGCCATCCTCCACTGTGGCCTGGCCCAGCTCCAACCATTGCAGATATTTGGGGAGTGAACAGTAGAGGGAAGGACAGAACATCTGTGTGTGTGTGTCTGTGTGTGTGTCCATGTCCTTCTCTACCAATCTTGACTTTCAAAGGAATAAATAAATCTTTTTTTTTTTTTAATTTTTTTTTTTTTTGACAGGCAGAGTGGACAGTGAGAGAGAGACAGAGAGAAAGGTCTTCCTTTTGCCGTTGGTTCACCCTCCAATGGCCGCCGCGGCCGGCGCGCTGCGGCCGGCGCACCGCGCTGATCTGATGGCAGGAGCCAGGAGCCAGGTGCTTCTCCTGGTCTCCCATGCGGGTGCAGGGCCCAAGCACTTGGGCCATCCTCCACTGCACTCCCTGGTCACAGCAGAGAGCTGGCCTGGAAGAGGGGCAACCGGGACAGAATCTGGTGCCCCGACCGGGACTAGAACCCGGTGTGCCGGCGCCGCTAGGCGGAGGATTAGCCTAGTGAGCCGCGGCGCCGGCCCGGAATAAATAAATCTTTTTAAAAAATAATAAAAATAGGGGCTGGCGCTGTGGCACTGGGGGGTTAAAGCCCTTGCCTACAGTGCTGCCACCCTATATGGGTGCTGGATCGAGTCCCAGCTGCTCCACTTCCAATCCAGCTCTCTGCTATGGCCTGGGAAAGCAGTAGAAGATGGCCCAAGTCCTTGGGACCCTGCACCCACATGGAAGACCTGGAAGAAACTCCTGGCTCCTGGCTTCAGATCGGCACAGCTCTGGCCATTGAGGCCAACTGCGGAGTGAACCTGCGGATGGAAGAATTCTCTCTCTCTCTGTGTAACTCTGACTTTCAAATAAATAAATAAGTCTTTAAAAAAAAGGAAAAACTCCTTTAAAAAATAATAATAATAAAAACAAGTGAAGTAGGAAAAACAGAAGTTTCTTCTACCTCAGATCTCAGCCTAGGGGAAAAGTCCTTCATGAAAATCTGCTTTTTGAAAAATTCCACCCTCAGTATTAAGAAAAAAATTCAGGTCTCTACTATGTTCATGCAGGGCACAAGCTAGCAGCATGTTATTTTCAGCGTGCTATTTACAATTTCTATTTTCTGTGACAAGACTTTCTTAGCCTTTAACTCTACATGATTCTTATTATTGCATCTCTCTATTTAACATTAATTTTCTAATGGGAAACATGAAAGACTAACATAACTGGCCAAACTGGCTAAAAAGTACGTACCTCACCTAAGTTAAACGGTATCCTGCATTTTAATTCTTCAGAAATCCCTTCAAATACCCTCAAAGATCTAAACTTTTTAAATCCACATGCTTCTCCAGATCCTTGATAACTATTAACATCTTATACTTGAAGAATGTCTGGGAATAACAAACTTCTGTTCTTTTACAAAAAGAAAAAGGGGAGGGGAACAAAAAGAACTAAAACAGAAAAACAAAAGAAGATAAAAAAACACTGTGTCTATTTCACATTATCACAAAAAAGTCATTCAAGTCTCCCAGCCATCTAAAGAAACAAAAATTAAGTTTATGGGATGACAAGTTATACTCAGCAAGGACACCACAGAATAATCACCTAAATTAACATTTTTTTCTTATGACAGAATCTGAAACTTACCACAACAAACAGGACCCTATTAAAATCTAAAGCTTTTTCATAGAATCTCAAAACAAAATATATGAAGTAACCTGAATATGAAGAGCCACCGAAAATCTCTTGCTTTTTAAATTTTTCTTTATTTATTTGAAAAGCAGAGAGAGACAGAAAGAAAAACAAATAGATCTTCAATCTACTGGTTCACTCCCCAAATGTCTTCAACAGTCAGGGCTGGACCAGGCCAAAACCAGGAGCCAGGAACTCAATTCAGGTCTTCCACATATTAGCAGAGACCAAACTACCTGAATCATGGCCTGCTGCATCCCAGGGGTGTGCATTAGCAGGAAACTGGGAAATCAGAAGCAGATCCAGAACTCAAACTCAAGCACTCCAATATGGGATGAAGTTGACCCGGGCGACCGAACACCCATTTCCTGAAAGTCTCTTCTGAGTACCATTAAACATCTCTCCAGGGGCAGATGTTTAGCACAGTCTTTAAAATAAAAAAAAAAAATTAAAGAAAACATCTCCCTAAAAACAAACAGCAGACAATCTCTTCACAAAAACCAGATCTAACTCATTTGAGTTAAAAAGCAAAATAGTGTTTCTAAATCTTGTAGACACCATCTGGAGATTTCTTAGGAGCAAACTGAGGAATTCAAAGGAACTCATCAGAAGTGGAATAACTATATAATCCATACCTCTACAAATTAAGATTAAAGAATGGATTCAACTAAGAAGAACCAAAAGCAAATCATTAACTTCTGCATTCTGATAGAGAAGTAGAAAATAACCAAACTTATCTAACATCAACTCTAATTTGACCTCAAGACAACTAGTCCATGAATACTTATTCTGATATTTAAGCATATATTGCCCTACATACACACATACACATATATATATACACATTATGGCAGTCTTACCACCTAAAACTACAAAGCATTTCTTGTTATTCTGCTTAAGCTTCTTCATTCATTGATTTTCAAAGGGCTCTATTCCTGCAGAATCTAAATTAATAAAAACTCCAAGAATGCAAATGTTATACTTGTATTAAATGGTTTTCTTATCATTTCACAATGACTAAATAAAAGAAGTTTAGAAATGACCAATATCCTAAGTTTCTACTTTTTGGGTCTGGATTTAATATGTGCAAAAGTCATATGGGTCTATTTCTTTTACTAGGCTGATGCCTCAATGGAAAGAATAGTCATAATCTAGTAGTAGAATATAAGCAAATAGGACTAAGAGATGCAATTTTCTAGATGTATACACTTTTTTGAAAATCCTTTGAAAGCATCCATGTAGCACTGAAATTTCTAAACCAAAGTAAATCAGGTAAAATTCATAACTATCTCTAACCTTAATTTCCATTTAAAAACTCTTCCTCAATTGACACAAAAGGCTTTAACCCACCCTACTCGTTTTACTCATCTACCAAATGCTGAATGTATTTCATTTGGAATTGGAATAAACAACAGCTAATACCTCAAGCAGCTTACAATCTAATACTGAACAAAGACTACTGAAGTAGCTCAGGACTAACAGGAACTACCACTCTGCATTAAAAAGAAATACAAATTTATGATTATATTTCATTTTTATATACCTTACTTTAGGTGTTAACACATTTATTTCTAATACATACTCATCTCCATTTTAAGAGGCAAAGTTTCAGGGCTGGCACTGTTGCACAGTGGGTAAAGCTACGTTTGTGGTGCTAGCATCCCATATGGACATCGGTTCAAGTCCTAGCTGTTCCACTTCCACTTATTTTTGGAGAGATTTGGTCTGTGGAGCTTCCTCAAAATTGAGTATTGGGGGGCTGGTGTGTGGTGTAGTTGGCCTGTGATGCTGACATCCCCGTATGAATGCTGCTAATGTGCCTGGGAAAGCAGTGGAAGAGAGTGCAAGGACTTGGACTTGGATCATCTTCCACTGCTTTCCTGGGCCACAGCAGAGAGCTGTATCGGAAGTGGAGCAACCAGGACTCGAACTGGCACCCATATGGGATGCCAGCACCAAAGGCAGCAGCTTTACCCGTTATGCCACAGCGCTAGCCCCAAGAACTTTTTAATATCCAGTTCAGTGTCCTACATCCTAGAATTCATACAATAAGCTATTTCAATGTTTTTATATTAAAGCCACTAATTCTGGCTCAACCTTATAACTATAATCTGTGAAATGATACTGATCATTGTTTTTGATGGTTATTTCTAACTCTGCTAAGTATCTCTTTAGTCCTTGATTTATAATAACTCATATCTAGGAGTATATTAAGGGAACTGAGAGTTCCATTAACTCTGATCCCAGCTTCCAGATTTGCCCACTTTGATCAAAGAATGAAAGAGAATGTTAACTGTTCCATAGCCAACTTCTACCTTATTCCATACTTTTCACAATTTAAAAAATAAAACATAAGAAACAAAGAAATGGAGATCCAAGTTCCAATATATAGAAGACACATGATACAAAAATAAAGTAAGGAATACTATTCCTCATAGAAAGCTTAGTAAAAATTATTAAAATTTTATAGAAGGCCACAACTGTTTACTCTCTTCATTCCCCCACTCCACCAGACATTCTCTTGGTACAGTAAGTATAAAGACTAGTCTTCATAATAAATAGCTGTCTATTACCTACTCTGACCTCTAAAAGATATACTGTTAAGCTCACTAATTAACGTAAAACAGAGTAAAAACTTTGGACTATGTAAAACCAAAGTAGAAACACTAACAGGGACAGGTGCTGTGGCATAGCAGGTTAAAGGCCCAGCCTGCAGTGCTGGCATCCTACATGGGCACTGGTTCAAGTCCTGGCTGCTCCACTTCCAATCCAGCTCCCTGCTAATGCACCTGGGAAAGCAGCAGAGGATGGCCCAAGTCCTTGGGCCCCTGCACCCATGTGGGAGACCTGAAAGAAGCTCCTGGCTTCAGATTGGCTCAACTCCAGCTGTTGCAACCATTTGGGGAATGAACCAGTGGATGGAAGAAATCCCTCTCTCTCTGTAATTCTTTCAAATAAATAAAATAGATCTTAATAAAAAAAAAAACACATAACAAAAAGCACACACAAGTTACTCTGACATTAGGAAAAGGTCACTTTTCTGATCAAAATCAATTAAATCATTAATTGCACACTCTTCAGAAAACTCAGTCTCTCTGAGCTACACTGTAATGATTCCAGTAAATAACGGTCTCATCATAATTGACAAGGAAACAGTTCTGAAGCATGTAAACAAAATTACAAGTAACCCACTGGACTCTGGCAAAAGATCTACCACCCTTTCCAGAAGAGAAGCACAAAATGCACCTAATGCAGACAGTTTTAAACCATGCACAAACAGCAATTTTGCATGTTAGCTGCTCCACTGTTCCCTATCATCCTACAGGAGAAAAACCATGCTTACAGAAGGCTGTTTCTTCAGAACGCAGCACTAAAAGCACCCTGAATCAAGATGAATGGAAAAGTACCCCAATAAACACATTTTGGATATTCTACAAAAAGTAAAAGATCCTAAACTTCCAGTATCACAACAGAATTGTAGCTTATTTACTTCCTTGAGACTGTCACAGCAATACAAAAATGTAAAATCACTTCAATACATAACAGGCTTCTTTCACTTTCCCAAATAAGAGTTCTGACACACCTTATAGAAAAAATACTTTCTTACTGAACTGTTACAAAATACATAGAAAGCAAGTTAATGAACTGATTGGAAACACAGTACTGCACCATGAGAGTCACATATGCTTGGATCTAGTCCTATTCACAATTACATCTATGACCTTTAAACAAATTGCAATGCTGACAAGTTCAATTTTCTCACCTATAAGAGAATTTTACTACAATAGGGTTATTAGAGACGTTACTGTGGCAGAGGCCTGTCTTTTAATTAGACATGTCAGTTTCTAACTGACATGATTAAAGTTGTGGTAGAGGTCTTCCCAAGGATAGAAGAAAAAGGGCAGAATCTGTCCTGGGAATGAAATGTAGTTGTTATCCACTTGCCTATGAATGCGTCAACTGTAGTCCCTATCTGCTCATATATAACCATGCCAGGTTCTGCTTCTTCAGTACAGAGCAATGATGTTAACCCTTGTCAGACAGCCAAGGACTCTATATGTGTCGGCATGCTCAGTACTGTATCAATCCTGTGGCCCCCATGTTATGTTAGAATATCCAATCAAATGTGTGCAGATAACCATAAGGGAGAGAACGAGGCTAAAATCATATATAAGGGAAACCCCTTCAGGATTTTGGATTAGAAATTCCACCTGGGCCTTATGCCTGCAAAATAAAAAACTACTTCCTGTTAAAGACCTGGTGCACAAGAATCCTGCTACATTACAGCTATAAAATGTACTTCTGAAAGACAGTAAATCCAACATCATATTAAAGAGAAAATCAGCTGCATGCTCACTCCTGGAAATAATAATTAGCAATTTCGTTTTCCTCTGGCATGTATTTGATACCAGAATCCAGGTTTCCATATGATATCACCGTGTGCTTATTAATAAATTCTCAATATTAATAAGCCTATGTGGGTTCTTGCCTAATATTCAGAGAAGAATTCTAAATACCGGCACAGATAAATGAGGCAGCATGGTACGTTTTAGGCTGTTATTTAGTGAGAAAGATGCATAGGAGAGTGAGAGCTTTATTTAAGAGAGGTGAATAGGGGTTCATACCAAGCACCAGGAACTAGCCACGTGGAAGAGCATCTAGGCCTGTATCTGGGCCAGGAATCCTAGAGCACATGGCCCAAGGGCCAAGCGCCCTGGAGGAGTGGGGGTACAGCAAGCCCCCTCCTGACAAGAGGCCAGGGAAGAAGAGCCGCCCAGGCCACACCATGTCCTGGCTTTTAACCCACTTCCAAAGGGGAGTGGTTAATTAACCTGATTGGCTGGTGGGCACCCAGGTGTAGCTAGGTGGGGGGAATGCGGCCACGCGGGGGCGGGGGGGGGGGGGGGAGGCATCAGGTAGGGGCATGAGGTCACACAAGGGCGTGGCAAAGACGTGGTCTTCCAGTTCACCAATCTAACAATTTTAACCTGTATGCCTGCCTACTTCACCACTGGAGTCTGAGAGTACAAAATGCTTGCTTCCCTCAAAAATTATCTTTAGCAAGATCAAAGTGCTGAATCCCACAGTAAGTTTCTCTCCAAAAGATGCCTTTAGCAAGACAAAAGTGCCTAGCCCTCTCCTTGCCTGCTTCTAGTTTTATCATGAGAATAGCAAGGGAGTGGTGATTCCACCTTGCTGATATCCCAGTTTACAGTGAAAACAGAAGTCACCAATCCCACCCTTTCAATGGCTCTTTCATCAGGAGCAAGCCAGACAGGGCAAATAAAATTACCTTGGCCTTTTGATGGGTTTTGTTCCCACTTCTCACTGATTGTTAGCTAACATTCAGTTTTTCCTCAAAATTGTGCTTAAAAAGATAATCCCACTTCACCAGCTCCTCTTCGTCTAGCTCTCTTGAAGGCCCCCCCTTCCAAGTCCCTTCAGAAGGAGGCTTCTGACTTAAATACACCTTGCTTTTCTCTCTGCCTGTCTGCACGGGAATTCTTCTTTCATGCTAGGCCTCCGTTTCACCTGTAACAATCTCACTTCTGAACTCATTACAGAAAAACTTTCAGAGCTACATTGTAGAGAGAAATAGCTAAGGCAAACATAACACCAGAAATAAACAAAAAGAAAAATCTACTGTAATTACGAAAGATAAAATGGCATAAAGCTATTCTTAGACATGACCATACACATGTAGAATGTTTGGTCACATCAAAATTACTTGATTTTTACTGACAGCAACTCCCCATCTCTGCACACTATAATCTTCCTTTTGTGTTGAAAAAAATAAGCCACTTAACTTACAATTTAAATGAGAAAAATACTTATCAGTGATAAAAAAAAATTAACAAGTCTATTAAAATACCACACACACCTCCTTAAAAAGCATCTTGTCATCGAAAGAATACAAAAAATAAAAATATTTCCCATAAAAGATGTGACTAGCAAAGTGTTTTATTATCTTTAACCTGTTTACAGCAGGTTACACATGCTAACTGAATAAGGGTACAGTGAAATGCAAACTCTCTCACATTATGTTAACAGTATAGATTAGTAAAACTCTTTTAAAGCAATTGGTCAATGTTCAAAGACTATGATCATTCATTATCTCTGACACTAATCCTCTTAGGAATGTAATCTAAAGAAATAATATTTTAAAAGACATTACAATGACCTCCAGTTTCATCTATTTTGTTGCAATGTCCGGATTCCATTCTTTTTGTGACCAAATAATATTCCATTGTTAATGTGAATTTTAAACAGTGATTACAAGAGGTTGGGAAGGGAGGAGGTTGGTGGGTGGGAGAGGTTGGATAATGGGTATCACAATGTAGTCAGATGAAGATAATGGGTTCTGAGGTCCCATAGCACAGTGGAATGTCTATTGTTCACAATAATACATTATATTCTGTATAAAGAACTGGAAGACGGGAGCTAGTAAGCATAAGGAAATGGAAAGGATATTTGCCTGTTATGATCAGTTTATGCTGTGTACACATGCTAAAATACTGTAACCCATAAAAATGTGCGATTGTTACATGTTAATCCAAAAAATTTTTGCAAAATTTAATAAACTAAGTAAAAAAGCATTAAGCAGGGTTGGCACTGTGGCATAGTAGGCTAAGCCTCCACTTGTGGCACCAGCATCTCATATGGGCACCGGTTCACAATAAAATTTTAAAAAATGGCAAGACTTTTTACACATGTGACACTGCCATGTGTTAGTTCCCAAAGCAATGTCAGAGAAAACAGAAGTTTTTCCAATGATACCTTGCTGTCTTAAAATATGGAGGTGAGGGGCCGAAGCTGTGAGCTAAACCTCCGCTTGCAGCACCAGAATCCCATATGGGCACAGGTTCTAGTCCTGGCTGCTCCTCTTCCAATCCAGCTCTCTGCTATGGCCTGGGAAAGCAGTGAAGATGGCCCAAGTCCTTGGGACCCTGCACCCACGTGGGAGACCCGGAAGAGGCTCCTGGCTCCTGGCTTTGAATCAGCTCAGCTCCAGCCGTTGCTGCCATCTGGGGAGTGAACCAGCAGATGGAAGACCTCTGTTTCTCTGCCTCTGTGTAACTCTGCCTTTCAAATAAATAAGTCTTTTTTTTAAAGAACAAAGTGAGCAGATAGCAAGAATTCTTTAAAAACTATAGTTACTACCTCTAAGTCTCTGGTGTGTTTCACTGAACATCACTTGGGTTGGAGAACTCACTTTAGAAAGCACGGTATTAAAGAGAGCTGAGCCCTTAAGGCATTCGGATCTGGCTGAAGAGCCCATGAGAGTATTTCAGGCATGGAAAGCCAAGACGCTCTGGCAAAAAAAAAAAAAAACCTAAATGAAAGATCTCTGTGAGTGAGATCCCAGTATAAAGAACAGGCCATCAAAGGAGGTACCTTTCTCTGAAGGGAGGAGAGAACTTCCACTTTGACTATGACCTTGTCTAAGTAAGATCAGAGTCGGCAAACTCAAAAGGCTTCCACAGCCTTAGCAACTTCTGTTAAGAGCCTAGGGAGATTACTGACGCCATAAACAAGAGTGTCAAATTGTTAAGTCAACAACAGGAGTCACTGTGTACGTACTCCTCATGTAGGATCTCTGTGCTTAATGTGTTGTTCAATGTGAATTAATGCTATAACTAGTACTGAAACAGTATTTTACACTTTATGTTTTGTGTAGGTGCAAACTGATGAAATATTTACTTAATATATACTAAATTGATCTTCTGTATATAAAGATAATTGAATGTGAATCTTGATGTGAATGGAATGGGAAAGGGAAAAAAAATCTATAGTTACTAAGAAAATCTGAAACTGGTCTAGGGATTAAAACAAACATCATGAACGACGTCGCCCAAAATTATAGAATAGAGAACTCAAACTCCTTCCCTCCACTAAGGGGACAATTATGCTGATAAAAACCATCAGCATCGATTTAACTCTAAAATGTAACCCGAAACTTACAATAACTGGAAAAGGGCTTCATGAAAAAAACTGCTTAATTTCAACATGAGACTACTGTAGAAATTTTTAAAGTTTACAATTTTTTTCACAGACAGAATGAAAGAGAGATCATCCATCTGCTGGTTCAATCCCCCCAGATGCCCAAAACAGACAAAAATGGGCCAGGCCAAAGCCAGGATCCAAAAACTCCATCAGGGTGGCAGAAAACCAAGTATTTGTACCATTGTGTGTTGCCTTCCAGGCACATTAGCAGGAAGCTGGATCAGAAGCAGAGTATAGAGCTTTTTTTAAAGATTTATTTATTTGAAAGCCAGAGAGAGAGGAAGGAAACACACACACACACACATTTCCATCCACTGGTTCACTCCCCAAATGGCCACAGCAGCCACGTCTGGGCCAGGTCGAAGCCAGGAGCTTCACGCGGGTCTTCCACATGCAGGGGCCCAAGCACTTGGGCCATCTTCCGTTGCTGTCCCAGGCATATTAGCAGGGAGCTGGACAAGAAATGGAACAGCTGGGCCAAGAATCAGCGCCCATATGGCATGGCAGCATTGCAGGTGGTGGTTTTACCTGCTACACCACAACGCCAGCCCTCAGAGTAGTAAGTTTTGAACTGGCACTCCAATATGGATTGCAGGCAACCCAAAATGGTGGCTTAACCTACTGCACAACACCCAATCCACCCCACCCGCTTTGTAGGATTTTAATACATGCAATTACCATGTCCCATTCCCCAGTTCAATGGCAGCCAGACAGTGACCACATTTCCTAGTGTGACTTACAAATGCCAAAGGGAATAATGTGGACCTTATTCTCAAAGAATTGTGATTGCATGTTTTGTTCTGTCTGGTCAGTATCTGAGGAATTGGATCAGGGGCTTGCTTTTTTTTTTTTAAGATTTATTTATTTGAAAGACAGAGTTACACAGAGGGAGAAGGACAGGCAGAGAGAGAGAGAGAGGTCTCCTATCCATTAATTCACCCCCAATTAGCCGATTCAAAGCCAGGAGCCAGGAGCTTCTTCCAAGTCTCCCACGTGGGTGCAGGGGCCCAAGCACATGGGCATCTTCCACTGCTTTCCCAGGCCATAGCAGAGAGCTGGATTGGAAGTGGAGCAGCCAGGTCTCGAACCAGCGTCCATATAGGATACCAGCACTGTAGGTGGTGGCTTAATCGGTTAGGCCAGTCACAGCACTGGCCCCAGGGGCTTGCTTTTTAATCACATCTCTGAACTTTCTCAAGGCAGGAGGGGGGCAGTTCCAATGAAAGAAAGGGTTTTACCAAAACATTAAAAGGCAAAATATACTAGCCATGGACACCTGGGGTTAGAGATGACAGGTACAACAGTCAACAAACTAAAAAAGCAGGAATGGAAAAGGCTTTGGAAAGAGATAAATAGAAGGACGGCTCTGGAAGGCTCTAGCATAAAACAGGGAACTGGAACACCACGAATATGCCCAGGGGTGAATGTATGCTCAGAAAAGACATGACAAAAAAAAAATAAAGAAAAGACATGACAAGGCCATAACCTTAATCTTCTGGCTGACCTTTAGCTTTTGTGTAATTAAGAAGTGAAAGCTAAAAAAAGTTTTTAAGAGACTAAAAACTCAGACATTCCCCAACACTGAACCAATCTGCAAAGATCTAGGCATTTAGGGAAATCTCTATCAAATCACAAGCAGATCAATACGCTACTAGAACACTTCAGGACAAAGAATACAGTCTTTACCATAATTTAGAAATTTACTTAAGTAAAAACTAAAGAGGGAACATTCTGCTACAGCAGTTAATCTGCTGCTTGGGACACGCACACTCATATCAAAAGCACATTCCATATCTGAAGCCTCTGCTTCAGATCCTATTTCTTACTACTGCACATCCTGGGAGGCAGCAGCTGATAAGTCAGATATCTGAGCCCCTAGCACCCATGTGGGAGACAAAGACAGAGTTCCTGGCTCTTGACTTCAGCCTTGCCCAGGCCCCAACTGTTGCAGGTATTTGTGGAATAAACCAGCAGATGGAGTATCAATTCCCCCCTGCTCATTCTCCCCCTGCTCACTCTTTCAAACACATAAAAATGAAACTTTAAAAAACCTATAATCCACAACCAGCAACAAGCAGCAACCAACTCTGAAGAGGAGAGAAAACTTAATTTCCAGTACTACCACACATTACAATATTCAAAATGTTTTATTTCAACAGAAAATTGTGAGCATGCAAAGAAATAAGAAAGTATGGCCGTCCACAAGAAAAAAGAAATTAACAACTGTCCTTAAGGAAGCTAAGACACACAATTACTAAGCAAGGAATTTAAATACGATCAGAGAACTAAAGAAAATCATTGAGGGGTCAGCATTGTGGCTCAGTGCATTAAGCCGCTGAAGCAGGTTAAGCACCAACATCCCATCTGGGCACTGGTTCGAGCCTTAGCTGCACCACTTCCGATCCAGCTCCCTGCTAGCTAATGTGCCTGGGAGGGCAGCAGAAGGTGTCCCAAGTCCTTGGGCCCCTGCACCCATGTGGGAGGATCCAGGTGCAACTCCTGGTTGCTGGCTTCAACCAGGCACAGCCCAGGCCACTGCAGCCATTTGGGGAGTGAACCAGCCGATCTCAATCTCTCAATCTCTCAATTTCTCTCCCTCTCTCCCTCTCCCCCTCCCTTTCCTCTCTCCTTCTCCCTCCCTCTCTCCCTCCCTCTCTCTGTAACTCTACACTTCAAATAAATAAAATAAATCATAAAAACATTGAGAAAGAACTAAAGGAAAATTTCTTATCAAGTTAAGAATAAAGAAAAACACAAAAATTATAAAAAAAGGAACCAAATAATTTGGAGCTGAAAAGCACAGTAATGGAAATGAAAAATCTGCTATAAAGGGGTTCAATGGAAGATATTAACAGGGAGAAGAATCAGTGAACTTGAAGATAGCTCCACTAAACTTATCCACTACAAGAAGCAGAAACAAAAAAGAATGAAGAAAAATTAACAGTTTGAGAGGCCTGTGAAAAATCATCAGGCACACCAATACACAATACATGCATAATGAATCACAGAAGGAAAAAGGAACAGAATGAGTACTGAAGAATAATGGCAAAAAAAAAAAACTTGCCGAATTCCTTAAAATATATGAATCCAAAAATGTCAAAAAAAAAAAAAAAAACTCCAAGTTGGATAAACATGAAAAGATCCATACTGAGACAATATACTCAAACTGTCAAAAGCCAGGCCAACATTGAAAGCAGAGACAGAAGAGATATTTGTATGCCAATATTCTTAGCAGTGTTGTGGGGATTTAGTCCATGTTCTTGTCTCTCCACGTGTAAAAATACAGCCATTCATTTGAAAGATATACAAGAAAAAGACGGAAAACTCCCATCTTCAGATTTACTCTCCAAATGCCCATGGTGGTCAGGCCTGGGCTGAGGCCAAAGCTGCGAATGAAGAACTCAATCCAGGCTTCCGGTGTGGGTGACAGGAGCCCAATTACTTGAGCTGTTACTGTCTGCCTCTTACTGTGTGTGGTGGCAGGAGCTGAAGCTACTAGGTACTCTCATGTGGAATGTGGGTGTTTTGACGGCTAGGCTCAACTCCTCAGAAACTTTTTATATGTCTTGGTTTTTTTTTCTGTTTAATATAATATATTTAGAGAACTATAACATATTACCAATCATCTTCTAAAGTCCCTTTGGAGACTGGATTGACCATCTTCACTTTTAGATGTGCTTTATAGCTGTGTTTTTATTTGGAGTCATTTCCTGTAACCCCCTGAGGGAAGGTAAAATTTCAGTCTCCTGTTGCCTTTCATGTTTTGAGAGAGCTGCTGTTCAGTTAAAATGGAAAGGAACCCTGCATTTTGCTTTTCCAATCTTTTAAAGAAAACTGTGAGAAGAATAAACAGTTTGGAGAATTAATGCAAATTATTTCCCCGGATGCAATCAATAACATTTCTGGCAGTAAGTACAACTTAACTTAATGTCTTTTAGTATCAAGAATTCAAATTAGATTATATAAAAATTTAGAAACACTTAAATTCCTTAAAATACAATGATAAATACAAAGAAGGAGGTACCTTTCTCTGAAGGGAGGAGAGAACTTCCACTTTGACTACGACCTTGTCTAAATATGATCAGAGTTGGTGAACTCAAAGGCTTCCATAGCCTTGGCAACTCATGACAAGAGCCTAGGGTGATTACTGATGCCATAAACAAGAGTGTCCATTTGTTAAGTCAACAACAGGAGTCACTGTGCACTTACTCCTCATGTAGGATCTCTGTCCTTAATGTGCTGTACATTGTGATTTAATGCTATAACTAATACTCAAACAGTATTTTTCACTTTGTGTTTCTATGTGGGTGCAAACTGTTGAAATCTTTACTGAATATATGCTAAACTGATCTTCTGTATATAGAGAGAATTAAAAATGGATCTTGATGTGAATGGAAGGGGGGAGGGAGAGGGAAAGGGGAGGGTTGCGGGTGGGAGGGAAGTCATTGGGGAGGGGAAGCCAATGTAATCCATAAGCTGTACTTTGGAAATTTATATTCATTAAATAAAATTAAAAATAAAATAAAAAAATACAATGATAAATTAAAAAAAAAATACAACTGAAGAGGCCAGCGCTGTGGCGCAGAAGGTTAAAGCCCCAGCCTGTGGGGCGGCACCGCAGCTCACTAGGCTAATCCTGCGGGGCAGGCACACCGGTTCTAGTCCCAGTCGGGGCGCCGGATTCTGTCCCGGTTGCTACTCTTCCAGTCCAGCTCTGCTGTGGCCCGGGGAAGGCAGTGGAGGATGGCCCAAGTGCTTGGGCCCTGCACCCGCATGGGAGACCAGGAGGAAGTACCCGGCTCCTGGCTTCGGATCAGCGCAGTGTGCTGGCCGTAGCAGCCTTTTGGGGTGAACCAACAGAAAAAGGAAGACTTTTTAACTCTGCCTGCCAAAAAAAAAAAAAAAGCCGCAGCCTTTAGAGTCAGCATCCTACATGAGCACCAGTTCAAATCCCAGCTACTCCACTTCCTATCCAGCTCCCTGCTAATACACCTGGGAAAACAGCAGAGGATGGTCCAAGTCCTTGGGCCCTTGCACCACCAATATGGGCGACCAGGAAGAAGCTCCTGGATCCTGGCTTCAGATGGGCTCAGCTCCAGCTGTTGTGGCCATTTGGGGAGTGACCCAGTGGATGGAAGACATCTAACTCTTTCAAATAAATAAAATAAATCTTTAAAAAACAAAAAAGCCAAACATAAGGGGCAGGCTTATGGCATAGCAGGTAAAGCTGCAGCCTGTGACACCACACCCTCATGGGCACCAGTTCATGTCTGTGCACCTGCTCTACTTCCAATCCCTGTTACTATCTGGGAAAAGCAGCAGAAGATGGCTCAAGTGCTTGGCCCCTGCTACCCATGTGTGAGACCCAGATGAAATTCCTGGCTTTGTTCTGACCCAGAGCTGGTTATTGATTTGAGGCCATAGGGGAAGTAAAGCTGTGGATGGAAAATTATTTCTGTGTCTCTCCCCCCACCTGCACTAACTCTTTCAAAATTAAATAAATTCTTTTGTAAAGTTTTATTCCTATTTTTAGAGCTGTAAGAAGGAGGTCTTTAGGGTACAGTCGAAGCTTTCTTTTTCTCCAAAAGAAAACTAAAAATTTTAATGGGTTTTAGAGGGCAGAGATGGGGGAGAGGGGATGGCACTGGTTTCAACAACTCAGGCAGGTAACTCAGCATCCATCCAGAAATATTAGAAAAACGTTTAGAATCCAGATGTTAAATAAAAATCACAGAAAGTGACTGGTAATATTTAAGAAAATAATTTATTTTAAACTTCTACTATGATGTTTGTAATGGGGGAGGGAGAAGAAAGCATACCCAAAATTCATCTTAACCCACCCTGAAACCCCATCTTTTACCCAGTCTATTCTACCCCTGATATAACACTAAACTTCTATATTACTAGAACAGATTGTATCACTCAATTGGTACTTAGCATGTGCTATTTGGGGAGGGGGTGACTAGAGTTGGAGGTATAATCCTTGTCTAAAAAGCTATTGTTAAAAAAAAAAACTATTCTACTTTCTCATTATTTCCAGTGTTTGGCATAATGCTCAATATACATGGTATAGTCTCAAATATGCCACCCCCATGCTCAACACACTCAAAGTTTTCCCATGTTTATATATAAGGATAAAATACACATTCTTAAGCATAGCATTCAAAGTTCTAAGTCACACACTCCTTACCAATCTTACCATAACTCTTAGCTCAAAGCAGATTCTCCTTCCCTTTTTCCACTTACTTTTCTTTTACTTCTCTTATAATAAGCAACATATTCTGTTTATATTAATTTGTTTAAAATTCAGAGGAGCCTCCACTGCAACAGCCCCATGATGGAGAAAACTGGTCTGGGTTCATCTTTTTATCCCATGTGGGAGTTAACAAATTGCCTTGCATAGAGAAATAATAAATGCCTATCATAATGAAAATAATGTTGAGTATTAAAAAGAAACAAACTCTAAAGTCATTTAGTAGTCTTAAATATTTTCCCTTCTGATTAAAGATGTTCAGTAAACTGTACTGAATGCACTACAGTCAGCCTTTGAAAGAAATTTATTCTTTCACATGCTTAATAAGAAATTCAGTCACTATAATATGAAAAATACACCCTTATTTCCTTTTTAGCTAGAAACTCAAAATACACAATGAAAACTCATAATTAAGGTGTTTGGTTTTGAACTTAGAAAGGTGGAAAGGGAAAAAGCATGAAAAATGAGAGGCAGTTTCACTTTATTTGGTTCCCCAATTATAAAAAAACCAAGCCTAACTTAAAATCTTGAAATTAAATGGTAAAGTCTGAGTTGATTAGTAATTTTAGTATTAAAAGCAATAAAAACATTTTAAAATGTAATAAAAGCAAAAGTGCCATGTGCCTCCTCATAAAATGTGCTGAAAAGGATATTATCAGTTCATAGAACAAGGGCATATCAAACAGTTCAAGGGAAAATGGACATAAAAATTTGAGTTTGGGGTGGCCATTTCGCTCAGCAGTTAAGACTACTGCTTGGGACGCCAGCATCCCCTGTCTTGAGTGCCTAGGTTCAAGTCACAACTCCACTCATCATTCCTGTTTCTTGCTGATGTACACCTGGGAACGCAGCACTTAATGGTTTAAGTGCTTGGTTCCCTGCCACCCACCCACAAGGGAGACCACAGACTGAGTTCCAGACCCTTGGCGTCAGTCTGTCCCTTCCTGCCTCTCCCTGTGTCTATGTCTGTCTCTCTGAATCTTTCACCCCAATCTGTGTCTTTCAAATAATTTTTTAAAAAATAAATAATAATTTTAAGAATTCTAAGGAGTAGGCATTTGGCAGAGTGGTTAAGATACTATTTGTGATGCCCTCATTCCCTATCAGAGTTCCTGGGTTTGAATCCCAGCTATGCTTTCAATACCAGTTTCCCAATAATGTGCAACCTGGGAGGCAGTAGGTGATAGCTCAAGTACTTGAATCCCTGTCACACACATGGGGGATCTGGATTGATTTCTGACCTCCTGGCTTTGTCCTAGTCCAGCTCCAACTGTTGTAAGCATTTGAGGAGCACATAGCAGGTGGAAGATTTCTCCCTGTCTTCCTCTGTCTCTCCGCCTTTAAAATAAATGAACAGGGGCCGGTGCTGCAGTATAGAGGGTAAAGTCACTGCCTGCAGTGCTGGGATCCCATATGGGTACTGGTTCGAGTCCCGGCTGCTCCACTTCCGATCCAGCTCCCTGCTAATGCGGCTGGGAAAGCAGTGGAGGATGTCCCAAGTCCTTGGGCCCCTGCACCCACATGGAAGACCCAGAAGAAGCTCCTGGCGCAGCTCCAGTCATTGCAGCTAACTGGGGAGTGAACCAATGGATGGAAGACCTCTCTCTCTCTCTCTCTCTCTCTGTGCCTCTCCTCTCTCTGTGTAACTTTCAAATAAATAAATAAATCTTTAAAAAAAAGAACATACATTTTTGAAAAATTAATAAAAAGTGTGAATTTCTTTTGCACAAAAACAATTTTGAAATCTATTCATAACCTGTATTCACAACATTTTCCATATACTAAACTCACGCATTTGACTCCATTCTTCCACAGATTTTTGAAGTGCTCACACATTCCTACCAAACTACCAATCAACTGACCTATGTACTTTCTTCTTTTTAATTTTTATTTTTTAAAGATTTATTTTATTTATTTGAAAGACAAAATTATAGAGAAAGGTCTTCCATCCGCTGGTTCACTCCCCAGTTGGCCGCAATGGCCAGAGCTGCGCTGATCCAAAGCCAGGAGCCAGGAGCTTCTTCCAGGTCTCCCACATGGGTGCAGGGGCCCAAGACTTAAGACCATCTTCTACTGCTATCCCAAGCCATGGCAGAGAGCTGGATCGGAAGAGGAGCAGCGGGGACTGGAACTGGCGCCCATACGGAATGCTGGCGCTTCAGGCCAGGGCTTTAACCCACTGCACCACAGCACCAGTCCCAGCCTATGTTCTTTCAAAAATGGCAAAAAAACAGCCCCTTAAAAATATTTTTCTTGATACTAAAACAGGACGCAGCTCCAGCCGTTGCGGCCATCTGGGCAGTGAACCAGCGGATGGAAGACCTCCCTCTCTGTCTCTACCGCTCTCTGTGACTCTTTCAAATAAATAAAATAAATCTTTAAAAAAATAATAATAATACTAGAACAGGCCATGGGCGTTTAGTCTAACTGTTAAAACTAGGATTGAGCCGGCGCCGTGGCTCAATAGGCTAATCCTCCACCTTGCGGCGCCGGCACACCGGGTTCTAGTCCCGGTTGGGGCGCCGGATTCTGTCCCGGTTGCCCCTCTTCCAGGCCAGCTCTCTGCTATGGCCAGGGAGTGCAGTGGAGGATGGCCCAGGTGCTTGGGCCCTGCACCCCATGGGAGACCAGGAAAAGCACCTGGCTCCTGGCTCCTGCCAGGATCAGCGCGGTGCGCCGGCTGCAGCGGCGGCCATTGGAGGGTGAACCAACGGCAAAAGGAAGACCTTTCTCTCTGTCTCTCTCTCTAACTGTCCACTCTGCCTGTCAAAAAAAAAAAAAAAAAAAAAAACTAGGATTGAATGTCCACATCCCACAAGAGTACCTGGGTCAATACCTAGTTCTTTTTTTCTAAAGATTTATTTATTTATCTCAAAGACAGCTACAGAGAGGCAAAGGCAGAAAGAGTTCTTCCAACCGCTGGTTTGCTCCCCAGATGGCTGCAATGGCTGACGCGGAGCTGATCCGGAGCAAGGAGCTTTTTCCAGTCTCTCACGTGGGTGCAGGGGTCTAAGCACCTGGACCATCTTCTATTACTTTCCCAAGCCATAGCAGAGAGCTGGATAGGAAAGTAGCTGGGTCTCAAACCAGCGCCCATAAGGGATACCGGCACTACAGGTAGCAGCTTTACCCACTACACGATAAAACCAGCCCCAATACCTAACTCTTGATTCCAGCTTTCCATCAATGGAAATGATGGAAGGTACCAGTGATGACTCAAATAATTATGTCCCTGCCACCGACAAGGAAGACCTGGACTGAGTTCCTAGCTCCAGGTTCAACACACCCCCCACACCCAGTCATGGTGGGCATTTGAAAGAGGAAGCCAGAGGATGGGGAAAGTGCTCTCTTGCACATGGACACATGTGCATGCTCATTCTCACACTATCATTCTTTCTCTCATAAATAACATTTTTAAAAATTAATTTAAAAAACAAATAACACTAGAATGATTTTTTGAGGAGAGAAAAAACTGAGTAATTACCCAAGATGTCTAATTGTGTAATACAAGTTGTTAAAGTTATGATACAAGCTCCAAGGGGCAGTGCCCTCATCTGTCTTGCTCATCAACATAGTACTTAAAACAATTCCTGGGGCAGGTGGTGTAGGACAAAGGGTAAAGCCGCCACTTAGGATGCACCAGTTCAAATCCCCGCTACTCCGCTTTTGTTCCCGCTTCCTGCTAACAAGCCAAAAAGGCAGCACATGATGGCTCAAGAACTTGGATTCCTACCACCCATGTGGGAGACCCAGATCAAGTTCCTGGCTCCAGGCTTCAGCTTGGCCCAGCCCTGGCTGCTACAGTCATTTGGAAGACTGAACCAGTAAAGGAAGATATCTCTCTTCCACCCTCTCTCTCTCTAGATGAAAATAAACATTTAAAAAAAGAAATGCATAAATATGGTGCTTTACCTTGAAAAAGATGAAGTTTACATGTGGAAGAGGACGCCAGAAGGGTTGCAGCTTGTGAATTATTATGAAGTGGTGAAAAAAAGGTTATCTGAAATCAGACGGAAAATTTTAACAACAGATGTAGATGGGTATGACTTGCTTATAACACAAGTGGTGAAGCTGGTAGATGTTTGAGGTGTGTGCACATATTTCTATGCAGCTCTGTTCAGCAGGGTGCAGTTTCCTGTATTCAACGCACCTCTTTCTATAAAGAGTCAGTAAATATTTTGGGCTTTATGGGCCACAGGTCTCTGATATAAAATGGATTGTGTTGCAAAAGCAGCCACAGTCAATATAAACAGGCATTGCGTATGTTCCAACAGAACTTTAATTACAAAAAAGGCCTCTCGTTGGTAGGCCATAGTTTGCTGACCCCTGATGCTACAGAGGAAATTCCTCATAAGCAGGCTTTGTGCCAAAACTGCTCCCTAATAAATCAATCTTGCACATTTTTCAAAACAAGTACTGTAAAAGCACTAACTTCATGTTATTAAATAAATCAAAAATAATAAAATCCAAATAAGCAAAATAATCCAGTATTACTAACAAATATTTTTTAATTTGGATTTTTATAAGTCAAATGTTATCCAAGTTAACTGACCATCTCAAATATACAAAATAAAGACAACTAAGGATAGATTTTGATGCCTCATTCAAAACCTGCATACAATTTGACACAATCTTTAAGTACATAATACTTTTGACAGTTCTGAATTGAAATCAGACTCATTCACAACGGCAGATGTAGTTTTTACAAGATCATGAAACCAAAAAAGCTAACATAAAAAATGCATGATTGGGGCCGGTGCTGTGGCTCACTTGGTTAATCCTCCACCTGCAGCGCCAGCATCCCATATGGGTACCAGGTTCTAGTCCCAGTTGCTTCTCTTCCAGTCCAGCTCTTTGCTGTGGCCAGGAAAAGCAGTGGAGGATGGCCCAAGTGCTTGGGCGCCTGCACCCACATGGGAGACCAGGAAGAAGCACCTGGCTCCCGGCTTCAGATCAGCACAGCTCCAGCCGTGGCGACCATTTGGGGAGTAAACCAACGGAAGGAAGACCTTCCTCTCTGTCTCTCTGTCTGTCTATAACTCTACCTGTCAAATAAAAATAAATAAATAAATAAATAAATAAATAAAATTAAAAATGCATGATAGGGGTTGGCACTGTAGCATAGCAAGTTAAGCTGCCGACCACAGTGCCTACAGTGCTGGCATCCCATATGGGCACCAGTTCAAGTCCTGGCTGCTCCACTTCCAATCCAGCTCTCTGCTATGGCCTGGAAAAGCAGTGGCAGATGGCCTAAGTCCTTGGGCCCCTGCACCCGCATGGGAGACCTGGAGGAGCTCCTGCCTTCGGATCGGCCCAGCGCCGGCCATTTGGCCATTTGGGGAATAAACCAGCAGATAGAAAACTTCTCCTTCTCTCTCTCTCTCCCTCCCCCCCCTCTCTGCCTCTACCTCTCTATAACTCTCTGCCTTTCAAATAAATAAATCTTAAAAATGCATGAATAGTTATATAATATGTGTCCAAGAGTTAATTTAAAAATTCTAAATTGACCTTCTTCCAAATAGAAAACGTTAACATACACAACATTCCTTTCTGCAAGCTGGTATTCCACACAACTGGAATTCTACTGTAGTCTTCTTTGTCAAAATTATACCCATCTCCCAAGGGTCAGATTCAAATGCTATCTCTCTATAAATCTTCCTTAGTCCCCATTATAAATAGCTTTCTGGTGTGGGTGTTTGGCCTAGAGGTTATGACACCAGTTAGGATGCCTACATCCCATATCAGAATACATAAGATTCAATTCTAGGCTGGAGCTCCTGATTCCAGCTTCCTGCTAATGTGGACCACGGGAGGAAGTGGTGATGGTTCTAGTTGTATCCCTGTCATCCATGTGGGAGACCTGGATTGAGGTCCTGGCTCCAGGCATTGGCTCCTGGCCCAGCCTCCAGCCATTACAGGAATGTGGAGAATGAACCAGTGGATGGGAGCTAGATCTATCACTCTCAAGTAAAGTAAAACAAAACGTCTTTCTGCTCTGAACTCCCACATCAACTTATTTTTTTATCTCAGGCAACAGTTACTACTTTATAGCCTGCTCCAAAACTATTTGTTCATATCTTCTTTCCTTTGCTATGTAGAAAATAAGACTAATCTCTTTAAAAACTTTCAAAATCTATTTTTATTTATTTGAAAGCCACAGAGGCAGGAGAACAGAGATCTTCAACCTGCTGGTTAACTCACTAAATGCCTACAACAATCAAGGTTAAACTAGGCTGAAGTGAGGAGACAAGAACTCCATACAGGTCTCCTGTAAGAGTGGCAGGAACCCAACCACTTGAGTCATCCACCACCTGCTACCTCCCACAGTACAAATTAGCAGGAAGCAAAGCCAGGACTCAAACTCAGGCACTCTGATATGGGATGCAGGTGTCCATAGTAGCATCCTAATCTGCACCAAACGCTCACCCCCATAAAACTAATCTTTATCCATACTAATCCCACTGACCTGATCCCTAGTCCCAGCTACTCCTCTTCCAGTCCAGCTCTCTGCTGTGGACTGGGAAGGCAGTGGACGATGGCCCAAATGCTGATCTACCTCTCACGCCAACCTTTAACTGCTAATTTATTCAAGACTAAGTACAAATACCATCTCCTCTGTGAAACTGTCCTATAAATCCTCAAAATTAAGCTTTCCTTCATTCCTGACCCCTAGTACAAACCAACATATTTCCATATCAGCACTGCTAAGAAAGTCTTAAAGAGGCAAGAATTCTGTTTTATTATCCTTTGCATAACCTAGCTCAGTGCAGTGCCTTGCCCGTACTTGATCACTAGTACTGGATAAACTAACAAAACATTCCCCCAAAATACAGAAGGTAGGATATACACCTGTAGACACTTTTTC
Organism: Oryctolagus cuniculus; assembly: GCF_051225735.1. NCBI lineage: Eukaryota > Metazoa > Chordata > Mammalia > Lagomorpha > Leporidae > Oryctolagus > Oryctolagus cuniculus. The sequence goes on along the minus strand of NC_142888.1, from coordinate 71,817,976 downwards.
TATACCAATAATTTTTAAAGCAAATATCATGTGGAACAGTTAATAAGTGAGCTGGACACTAGGAATGGCTACTTCAAACCATCAAAAGTCTCAAAGACAGAATCTGAAAATAGTGGCTACCATGCAAAATTGAAACAATCTTTTCCCAGAAGAAAAAGAGCAATTAGCAGGGCTGGCACTGTGGCGTAGCAAGTAAAGCCACAGCTTGCAGTGTCGGCATCCCATATGGGTGCCAGTTTGAGTCCTGGCTGCTCCACTTCCAATCCAGCTCTCTGCTATGGCCTGGGAGAGCAGTAGGAGATGGTCCAAGTCCTTGGGCCCCTGGACCCGCATGGGAGACCCGTAAGAAGCTCCTGGCTTCAGATGGGCGAGCTCCGGCCATTGCGGCCATCTGGGGAGTGAACCAGCAGATAGAAGACCTCTGTCTGTCTCTACCTCTCCCTGTAACTCTTTCAAATAAATAAAATAAATCTTTAAATAAATAAGTAAAAAGTATCATCAATAGTCATAAAAGAAATACACTAGACATAGTAATCTTTCAAAACAGAACATATCCGGAGCCACGATAATTTTAGATATCCAGCAAAAATATTTTTACTTCTCCATAAATGTTTGCACAAGTATTTGTTCAGGATATCATGACATTAGCAACAAACATCTGCACTCTAACCAAATAAGTTTATAGTAAATAAAAGATGTTCATACATTCAATAAAGAAACTTTCCTGGGGCAAGCATCTGGCATAGCTGTTAAAGACACCCAGGTTCTATATCAGAGTGCCCAAGCTGCACTCCTGGCTCTGGCTCTTACGTCAAGCATCCCACTAATGCAAACTCTGGGAGACAATGGTGATAACTGAAGAAACTGAGTTCCTTCCACCCATGCAGGGGAAAGCTGGATTGAGTATCCAGCTTCAATACCAGTCTAGCCTTAGCCATTGTAGGCATTTGGGGAGTAAACCAGAAAAAGAAGTTCTCCTGCCTCTGAAATAAATAAAAAATAATAAGGGGTGGGCTTTTGGTATACTAATTAAGTCACCACTTGGTATGCCCACATACCACTGCCAGAGTGTCTGGTTTGACTCCCAGCTCCTCTGCTTTTGATTCAGCTGCTTACTAATGTATATCCTTGGAGGCAGCAGATAGTGGCTCAAGTACTTGTGTGTCTCTGCCATCCACATGGAAGATCTAAATAGAGTTCCAGGCTCCTGGCTTCAGCCTGGCTCAACCGTGGCTGTTGCAGGCATTTAGGTATAGAACCAGTGAATGAAAGACACTCCCTCTTTCAAATAAAATGAAAATAAATGTTAAAAAAGGAAACTTTCCCTCATAATTACCCTTCTCCCAAGCCCCCGAAAGGAAACTATAACAAAAAATTAAACACTCAGATAAGTACAATTATTTTTTAAAAATTACTTCGTAGAAGTGAAAAATATTTGACACAGAGCCAGCGCCATGGCTCACTTGGTTAATCCTCCACCTGCAGCGCCAGCATCCCATATGGGCGCCAGGTTCTAGTCCTGGTTGCTCCTCTTCCAGTCCAGCTCTTTGCTGTGGCCCAGGAGGACAGTGGAGGATGGCCCAAGTGTTTGGGCTCCTGCATCCACATAGGAGACCAGGAAGAAGCACCTGGCTCCTGGCTTCGGATTGGCGCAGCGCCAGCCGTAGCGGCCATTTGGGGAGTGAACCAACGGAAGGAAGACCTTTCTCTCTCTCTCTCTCTGTCTATGACTCTACCTGTCAAAATTAAAAAAAAAAAAAAGTTTGGCACAGTGGTTAACGCCACACCTTGGATACCTGTATCCCATTTAAGAGACCCTGGGTTCAAGTCCTGGCTTTCCTTCTGATCCTTCTGATCCAGCTTTCTACCGAAGCCCACCTTGGGTGGCAGCAGGTCACAGTTCAGGTGACTGGGTCCCTGTCACCCATGTGGGAGACCAGGATTAAGTTCTCAGCTCCTGGCTTTGGCCTAGCCCTACCCTGGCTGATGTGGTTATTTGAGAAGCAAACCCCTGGACAGAAGCTCTTTCTCTCTTTCAGCTAATTTTTTTATGTGTCTTAAAAAAAAATAACTTTATAGAACATCTAGTACAAGTTCATCTGCAAATAACAAAGCAGAGGCCAGGAAAGGATAAATTATTTGTCCAAGATAATATGTACAATCAGTTATGCAACAGAGCTGTAACTAGAAATCCCAGGTTTGGCTCACAACTTAGTGTTCATTCCTTTTAGTTCAGCAGTTCTCAAATTCTTTAGTCTTAGAACCTCTCATATTGTTAAAAACTAATGAGGACCCCAAAGAACTTAATCATACTATCTTTTAAAAACCACTGTTATAAGCATTTTACCTCCCCAGAATACCTACAGGCTTTATCAACAGCTGTTAAACTAACTCCCATTTTAGAGATGGAGAAATGAAAGTTAACACATGTCAGCTCAAGCTGATAAAACAAACATTAGATACAGGTACAGAAAGACATTTCTTTTACTATCCTGCTATATTCAACATTCCCAAATGAAAATCTATGCATCTTTTTCACTGGTTTAAACCACTTTAAAAATGTCCTAGAAAACAGGGTCTGGGAGAAAGTATCCAATTGAAGGATTGCCTGTATCCAGTGACTCAGTCATTTACACTCCAAAAGTGGGAGGCCATTGTTGTGCAGGTTAAGCCACCACAGGAGACGCTGGCATCCCATATCAGAGTGCTACAGCTCTTCCAATTCAGCTCCTAGCTAAGGTGCCTGGGAAGGCAACAAAAGATGGCCCAAATACTTGGGCCCCTGCCACCCGCTGTGGGAGACCCTGATGGAGTTCCTGGCTCCTGTTTTTCAACCTGGCCCAGCTCTAGTCATGGTGGTCATTTGGGAAGTGAAGCAGTGGATGAAACATCTGTCTCTCCCTCTCTCTGTTGCTGCCTTTCAAGTAAATAAATCATTTTTAAAAAGTGAAATACATACATATACAATTTCTTAGAAAATACTATTTCACACACCTGTAATCCATATAAATATGAAATTTTTTTAAGCACTCCATCTATCTTACCTCTAAAAGTGCAATATGTAACTGAAAGCCATGCCAGCTATATCAAGGGTTGCAAATAGTAAGAACTGGCCTGATCAAAATTAATGTCACAGAGGCAGGTGTTTGGCCTAGGGGTTAAGACATCTCCTGACACACCCACTTCCCACCCAGGAGTACCTGAGTTCCAGTCCTGAATTCATTCCCAATTCCAGCTTCCTGCTAATGCACACCCTGGGAGGCAGCCCTGCTTACCCATATGGGAAAACTTGGATTTGGTTCCCAGTTTCAGCCTGGCCTGGCTATTGCCAGCATTGGGAGAATGAACCACTGGATGGGGGAATATACACTCACATTCTTGCTGTTTCTCTCTGCCTCCCAGATAAATAAAATTAGGTAAAAATTAGTCACAAATGTCACCCTAACCCATTACATAATCAAACAATTGGTATTTAAATGCTTTAAAAACTTAATAACATTTACCTCACCTCCCCCTCCACAGGCCTGGCTAAATGCTGTTCATATAGTAGAGATGCAAATATTTCACAAATAACATATTTCAAAAAGTAGGTTACTATGCAACTGCTTGTTAACTACCACCTTAACAGACACTTCCTAATATATTCAACATCTCTCAATTTAAACAACGTCTTTTTAAATTTAAGACTACCATCATGTTATACAGCTTTCAAGTAATCAGTTGCCATAAGGATTAGAATCATAAATTCCATTTAATCTCCCTGTACCAAGACCTGAAAACAGTTTCTCAGGCAATCAGATGCTCATGCTTCATAAAGTCAAAACTTGAAGAAACATGCCACCCTTTTTTTTAGAACAAAACAACCAATCAACAACGACCACAAAAAATAAAAAAAAACCTTTTGAAAACAACAAAAACCTTTGACGACTGAGCCACTGATTAGTCTATGTATGACTTAGCCAGGTCATTGGTTTACTTTCTTCTCTCTTGCCTTTTGACTATTTTTCAACCACAGAATCCTAGAACATTTTTTATATGAAAAAGAGAATTAAGCATGATGTAGCATTGTAGGTTCAACTCAAACATTACCTGTCAGAATCTCCTTTAACTATGATTATGGGTTGGGAGACAAATGATGCTTCAGCCTGAGACAGTTCTTCTTACCACCCACCTGGAGCGCTTTCACAGTAAACAAACAGGGGTCTCACACTTTTTAATTAATTCCCTAAATCTATATATATTTATTTCCTGGAATTAAGCATTTCTGTTATCACTACATAGTAGTTTATAAATAGCTACAAAATCCCAGAACCACTCAAACTTCTCCCATTGTAATGTTTGAACTCAATTAAAATGGTCACAATCAGGTTAGACCTGGCAACTCAATGAGGCATTAATGCCTCAGGGTTAAAAACATAAGCTGTAGAGTTCCAGCTCCACCAATTAATTACAAGCTGTATAACTTTGGTCAAGTTCATTGACTTCCCTGCCTCATAGTTTTCCTTATTTTACAAGTGGGGAGGAAAATACAAACATACCCCATAGGGCAGTTTAGAACTAATCAAGACTACACAGATAAAGGACAGAAATAAAAACTCAACTTTTAATTATCATCATTACTCTTTCCACCAAGATTTATAAAAATTCAAGGCCAGTGAAAAACTGATCCTGGTATAAAATGAATTATTGTATTAAAAAATTCTATACTCCCTAAGGAAAGGAAGAAAAATCCAACTTTAACCTATGATTTTAAGGGTAGCCCCTGTGAGACTTATAAATCTAGACATCACATTTAACTATCAGATACACCATTCATGAATATGAACATGAGTGCCTGATAATACCAGCCAACAAGTTGTACTGTGTACCTCTTGCAAGCCCAAAACCCATAAAGATATGTTGTACTTGAGCCAATTAATACAATTCAGAAATCAAGGCCACAATCTTTAAACAACCAGAAATCTATAAACTAAGAACTAAAGCACATTTTTCCCCAAGGTAAAGAATACAGCATCTATCTGCTGCTTATTAAAACAGAAAAAGAGGCATAATAAGTATCATAGGCTCATCCTCTAGCTACACTCCTCAAAATCTATACTATCCTAATAGCTATTCAAAGGCATATCCTGCCAACTGTAAATGCAATTCTGATAACATGCTCCCTGTGATTTTATGTTGCCACTGGGCGCCAAGGATGCATTTCAGAGTAGAAAAATTAGTTAATTCAAGTCGTGGGATGAAAAATCAAAATGTCAAACTTCCTGAAACCAAACCGGCCACCTGCGTGAAAGTGCTATACATTTCCTATTAACTACCCAAATTTTCAGACGCTGTCAAGAGGTAAATCAAAAACACACGGGAAAAACACAACCAAATAAACGTGCTTAATTGGTAAAGGCGGCCTGCCAGGCACAGCTACCCTCGCAATAAATCTTACTTCGCATCAAGTCACGTTAACCTACTCCCTCCCTATCCTTCATGGAATAAATAAATGCAGGGTCTCATTGCTTCTAGTGGAAATCCAGAAAGTGGGGTAACATTTGAGGTCCCACGAAAGCTAGACTTAACAAAAAGTACTCTACCCGGGTCCCTCGGGAAGCAAAACCCTGAGAGTTAGTAAACCCTCGCCGAAAATAAATCCAAGACTACCCTTCACAATCCGGAGTAGAGATGGAATCGAAATACCTGGTGATAACCCCCCGCACTCCCCCGCCTCCCACTCACCGCAAAAAGGAAAGCCTCATCTGCACGGACTGCAGGGGGAAAAAATAAAATCCCGCAGAGCCCGGGTACTTCCCGTCTCCAGCGATCTCAACGCCACTAAGTCGTCCCAGGATCTCACATCCTCCCGACTGCCCGCCCCTCCCCCCTCTTCTCAACCTCCACCGCCCCCCCCGCCCCGCTTCTTCCCCACGCAGTTTCTAGGCCCAAAGATTAGGAAGAATTACCGGAATACCAAAGACCGCCTCCGACCTCGATCTCGGGGGTCTCAATCCCACAGGCATCAAAAACCAAACAGAGGAGGCCAACCAGGCTTCACTGCCGTGGGGCGGTTGGAGGAATCGCCCAACACCCCAGGCCGCGCCCCCCCACTCCCACCCCCACCCCCACCCCCACCCCACCCCCACCTCCGGTAAGAGCCTTTAGCCGAAACCCTCTCACCTCCAGGGAAAAAGATACCTGTCTCTGCTGAGCAACGCACTGGCGTAACCTACCCAGCGAAAACCTTCCCAGGCACCCGACTCCAAAAGTACCCAGGCCCGACCCGCTAGGGCCCGTGAGAAGGGGTTGCGTTTTACCTCATGGGCTCAGCGGTCATGTTTTCGCTTGAGAGCCGCGTACGTTTCTGTGACTGCTGGGCGCCGCTCTGCGCTCCTCACCGCACCGTTACGATAGAAATGACCTGAGCCTTAGTAGTCACTGTAGCTGGTGCTGGATCCTCCCCACAGCTCAAAGGCCGATACCACAGCCACCGCTGCAGGAGCCGCGGAAACAAAGCGCCGCCGCCGCCGCCGCCATTTTGTTGGGCCGAGGCTCGAGCCAGAGAATTGGCGCGTCCTCCCTCTTCCTCTTTCCGTTAACCATTGGCTACCTCCTCCACAGTGCAGATTTCTATTGGCTACAGAAATTCACCTTCTTTGGGGGCCTGTTGCTAAGGCGATCTACGTCATTTGATCCCCTCCACCTTTCGCTGGGGGTCCGATACAATCCCAACTGACCTGAAAGTGACGTCTTTTTACTTTATTCAGAAAATGCTTTTTTGTGCCATCCCCTGTTCTTTCACATCCTGACGAAACAATGAAAGCAGTTTATGTTTATTGAGAGTTTACTATATACCCGGCACTGCACTACTCCCTTGCTGCAATTATCTCATCTAATCCCGTACCCTCTAGGGTAGACAGACCTATATTTGCCAGATGAGGAAACCAAGAGACAGTCTGCCAGCAGTAGAGCCAAGATTCATACCTGATACCGCACTGTAAACTGCTAATCTGCAGCCCGCTGCGCGATAAAACGCCTGCTGGCTCCAGTCCCCCTGCTGTTCCAATGCTCAGCTTCACACGCAGCTCCCTGCTAAGGAACCTGGGAAGGCAGATCCCCCAGCTGCTTGGGCCTGCCCCCACCACGTAGGAGGCCCGGATGGAGTTCCAGATTCCTAGATTAGGCCTGGTCCAACCCCATCCCCGCCCCGTTGCGGCCACTTAGGAAGTGAATCAGCGGATGGAAGATCCCTTTTACTATCTATCTCTCCCTCTTTCTCTGTAACTCTGCCTTTATTTTTTAAAAATTAGCAAACCAGTAATCTATATAGCCATCTTATATAAATATTTCCTTTCCTATATTCTAGGTTATCATCAAGTTATTTTCCTAACTATATGCTTTCTTTATAACATTCAGCATACTAACATATGTGTATATGATGTAAGACCAACCTGAGCTCTGAGGACAATTCCTTGAATATTGAATAAATTCAAAACTGCATAAGCCGCTGACTGTGACGCCGGCATTCCATATAGGCGCCGGTTGCTGTCTCAGTTGCTCAGTGTCTGATCCAGCTCCCCTAGCATCGGAACACAGACATTTCTATATGGGATGCAGGGGTCCCAACTGGCGTCTTAACCGCTGCACCAAACACCCAGTCCTGACTTTTAGCCTACTCTCAGCCAGCATCTGTGCAGTGGGCTGCCGCGTGGGTCCCTTCCTGAACTACCGGTACCTCTGGCTCCGCCTGTTCCCCTGCAACAGGCATCCCATATGGCACCAGTCTGTTTCCTGGCTGCTCCACTTCCAGTGCAGCTCCCTGCCTGGGAAAAACAGCAGAAGATGTTTCACTTGGGCTCCTGCCACCCACATGGGAGAGACACCTGGAGGAAGCTTCTGGTTCCTGGCTTTGACATAGCCCATCCATTTGGAAGATCTCTTTGTCTATCTCTGTAACTCTGCCTTTCAAATAAATAAATAAATAAAACTTTGTTTTAAAAAAAGGCAATCTGAAAAGACTGCATGTTGTATGATTCCAGCTATATGGCATTTGGGGAATGCCAAAACCATAGATACATACAGTAAAAAGATCAGGGTTGCTAGGGTTTGGGAGGACATGTCAAGGAATGACCCCTGGTGAAGCGCAGGGGTCAGTGAAATTCCTCTGCATCACAGTATAATGGTGGGTACATGTCATTATACATTTGTCAAAACCCCTAGCATAAACAGCAAAGCCCCATCACGGTTTCATTAGGATGAATCCTAATGCAAACTACAAACTTAAGTCAATAATATTGGCTCAACAATTATAACAAATGAACCACACTAATGCAAATTATTAATAATTGAAGAATCTAGGGGTGAGAGGGTCAGTAAGGAGGTATGTAGGAACACTCTGTACTTTCACCTCAACTTTTCTGTAAATCTAAAACTGCAAAAACTAGGCTATTAAAAATTCATGTAATTAGGAAGTGGATGTGTAGAGTAGCAGTTAAGACCCCTATAGCTCATATCACTGCCTGGGTTTGATTCCTGGCTGTAGTTCTTGTCTCCAGCTTTTTTTGTTTGTTTTAAGATGTATTTATTTGAAAGAATTACAAAGAGAGAGAGCCTCCATCCACTGGTTCACTCCCCAGGGGCTGGGCCAGGCCAAAACTAGGAGCTAGGAGCTTCATCTGAGTCCCATTCAGAAGTAAATCTCTCTCTCTCTCTCTCTCTCTCTCTGATTCTCCCTCTCTTTTTGTAACTCTGCCTTTCAAATAAATAAATAAATCTTTTTTAAGAACTCTCCAAATAAAGAGTTACTAAAAGGAAAATAAGGGAAAAAATCAGACATGTTTGAAAATGAACCAAATAAATACACTAATTATAAAGTGAAAGCCACAATGGACTTACTAAAGAAGAAACCAGAAAGAATGAATTTTAAAAAGATAACTGTGACAAAATAACTCAGATTGTTTAAGGTCAAGAGATAGTAAGAAAGAAATAAGAGACATGAAGAGAAATGAGACAATAACATAGAAACAAGAGACAGGAAGAAAGAAAAAAAAAAGAGATGATTAAAAAGAAACAAGAAGCAGTAGAAAAGAAGCAAGAGAGATGGTAGTAAGCAAGAAACAAAGATCTGGCTCAAGCTCAATCCAGGATTCCCACATGGGTAGAAGGAACCCAAGCACCTGAGCTATAACCTGCTACCTCCTAGAGTGTGCATTAGCTGGAAACTGGAATTGGAAATGGAGCTGGGACTCAAACCAGTCTGATAGGATTGTACACATCCCAAGTGGCATCTTGATTGCTGTTCCAAATATCTGCCCCAGATAACTTCAATTTTTTAAATTCATGCTTGCTATTTCTTCTTCCTGTTCAAATATGATTTGAAAATCAGATAGTGAATTTTTTTCAAGGCTGTATTTTTCATTTTAAGAATTTCTATGTGGTTCTATTTTGTGATTGCTCTCTCAGTCTCTCCCTCTTTTTTCATTGAAATTCTCCATTTGGTGAGGGATTGTTCACCTGTATTTCCTTTTGCTTTTTTTGTACATGATTTTCTGTAGCTCCCTGAACATATTTTTATTTTATTTTTTTAGTGGGGGAGAAGAGTCATATCTTTTTTCTTTTTGCAAAAAGTGTTTCCTTTAGTTGAAAGCACTGAATATTTCAACTTTAGTTGAAAGCCACTAGACTACCAGGGACATGTTATTTCTTTAGTTGAACAGCAAAGAGAGAGAGAGACAGACAGAGAGAGAGAGAGAGAGAGAGAGAGAGAGATCTTTCATATGCTGGTTCACTTCCCAAATTCCTGAAACATCCAAGGCTGTGCCAGGAGCCCAGAGCTCCATCTGGGTCTCCCACATGCATTGCAGGAACCCAAGTACATGAGCCACCATCCATTCAAGAGGGGAGAGGAATGTCCAGTCTATGGGCCGTTTAACTGCAGGCAGAACTCAAAGTTCAACAAATCTATAACTGGTTAATTTATAAGTTGGTAATTTTGCATGACCCACAAATGATGTTATAAACATCCACACTGCTGTTGAATAAAAAAATGTTTTGCCCAACCTGATGCACTGCCTCCCAAGCATATTAGCAGGAAGTAGCCAGGACTTGAACCAGGCACTCCCTGATATGGGATGCAGACACCCCAAGGGACAGCTTTAATCTACTACACCACAACACCCACAATACTGGCTCCTGAACACGTTTTAAATAGTTGAGTTCAAGTCTTTTTCCAGTAAGTTCAATGTGTGTGCCTCCTGAGATAGTTTCTGTTCATTTCTCTTTTTTTCTGAGTGGGCCATATTTTCTATACATATGTCATAATTTTACATTGAAAACTGGTCAATTTGAACATCACGTGGCACTTTATTGTTCTCACTCCTAGGCTTTTTTATTGCTGCTTATGGGTTGTAGCTTTTGCTTTGTGACATTTATATAAGCTATTTTTGGAAAGACTGTGTTCTTTGTCATGTGTGGACACTCAAGTTTCTGTTCTACTAGCTTAGCAGTTAGCTAGTGATTTAACAGAGATTTCTGAAAACATCTGGGGGAAAATAATCTTTACAGACTGGTTCTGTGTTGATGCAACCCTTCAATACTTAGCTAGTCCGTTTACAATGTTTCCTAGGTGTTCATGTTCTCCTTGCACTGAACATAAAGATCAAGGGTGAGGTTTTTGCATAGTGGTTAAAAGATGCTGCTTGGGAAATTCTCACTCTATTTCTGAATGCTTGGTTTGAATTCTGGCTACTTCCAATCCAGCTTCCAGCTAAGGTACACCCTGGGAGGCAGCAGATAATGCCTCAAGTACTTGGGTTCCTGTCACCCCTATGGGAGACCAGAATTGAGTTCCAGGTTCCTGGATTTGGCTTGGCACATCTTTGGCTCTTGTGGGCATTTGGAGAGTGAACCAGCAGATGAAAGATGGACCTCTCTGTCTGTCTGTCTGTCTGTCTGTCTCTCTCTCTCTCTGCCTTTCAGACAAAGTGAAAACAAATAAATAAAACTTTAAAGGATCAGGGAGAGGTAAAATTTCAGGGGCTTCCCTAGTACTTTCTGAGCAAACATCCTGTTCTTGGGATATAAAGTATTTGCTCCTCATAATAAATCTCTTCTCAGCTTTTCCTTCCAGACTTTTGGCTTGACTGTTGATCACCCCACCTACACATTTGGCTAATTTGGCTTGTCATATTCCAAGAGTCAAGAGCTTGCTTCCTAGGCCAAGAACAGTGAGGGATTCAGGTACCTGGAGGCCCTGGGCCCAGGAAGGCAGCCCTTTCCCTAAGAGCAGGTTTCTAGAAAGGACCTCAGGTTCTGGGCCTTGCCTGCTCTCTGGAAACTGGATCCTGTCTGTGTCTTAATTAATTACAAATAATAAAATAAAAGTATAGTATACAAGGTAATATCATAAGTTTAAATTAAATCATACCATTGTATCATCTTTCTATAAAAAGTCATTTAAAAACTATTTATTTTGATATAGAGAAGGATTATTTCATCAACCGGAAATATTGCTAGGCTCAGATGTCAATACCATACATTCTTCACACCTAGCTCAACTTTTTTTATTCAGCATTCATTCACTTAAACCTTTGACTGTTGGGGCTGGCGCTATGGCGCAGTGGGTTAAAGCCCTGGCCTGAAGCGCCAGCATCCCATATGGGTGCTGGTTCTAGTCCCGGCTGCTCCTCTTCTGATCTAGCTCTCTGCTATGGCCTGGGAAAGTGATAGAAGATGGCCCAAGTCCTTGGGCCCCTGCACCCACGTGGAAGATCCGGAGGAAGCTCCTGGCTCCTGGCTTCAGATTGGCGCAGCTCCAGCCACTGCGGCCATCTAGGGAGTGAACCAGCAGATGGAAGACCTCTCTGTCTACCTCTCTCTGTAACTCTGTATTTCAAATAAATAAAATAAATCTTAAAAAAAAAAAAAAAAAAAAAACCTTTGACTATTTTCCAGAACCCTAGTACAGATGATTCTGATGATCTTCACTCATTTTTTTTTTCAGTGTTTCTATGCTGGGCAGGCCTATGGCACTCTTATTCTGTCCTATTTTTTGCCATTTAAATTCCCATATAATTTTTTATTTTTTAAATATGTGTATTCATTGAAAGGCAAGGAGACAGTGACACACAGAAACACACAAGTATCTTCCATCCTTTGGTTCATTCCCTAAATTCCTGCAACAGCTAGGGCTGGGATGGGCTCAAGCCAGGAGCCCAGAACTCAACCTAGGCCTCCCTTCTGGATGACAGAGACTGAAGTATTTGAGTTGTCACCTGCTGTCTCTTAGGGTGTGCATTAGCAGACAGCTGGAATGAGAAACAGAACCAGGACTTGAACACAAGTCTGATATGGGATGAGGGCATCGCAGGCAACACTTAAGCAGTGAACCAAACTCCTGCCCCTCCATATACATTTTTAAATCAGCATTTCAATCTTCACACACATGTAAAAATCTGCTTACAATATTGAAACATAAAAGCTATGAACAAGGTATATCCCTCAGCTTATTCAGTGTTCTTTAATTTCTCTTAACAGTATTCTGTAGTTTTCATTATATATCTTGCATATCTTTTATTAGTTATTCCCAATGCGATCAGTTTTTTTTTAATCAGACATTTTATTTTCAAATTATAAGTCAACAGTTCTTTCAATTGTTGATAATAATCCTTTTGAGGTGGGCACTGAACACAGCAGTTAAGATGCTGCTTAGGACACTCACATTCCATAGCCTGGGTTTGAGTCCCTGCTCCTCTCTTGATTCCAGTTTCCTGCTAATATGCACCCTGGGAGGCAGCAAGTGATGCCTAAAGGAGTTGGGGCCTTTTCACCCACATGAAAAATGCAGATTGAATTCCCATTTCCTGGCTTTGGCCTAGCACCTCCCAGACTCTTCAAAAGCATTTTGGAGAGTGAACCAGCAAGTGGGAGATCTCTTTGTCTCTCTGTCATTTTTAAAAAATATTTATTTGAAATGTAGAGTGCAAATTGTGGAAATATCTACTTAGTATAGAGTTGGTTTTCTGTATATAAAGTTAATTAACAATGAATCTTGGGGCCAGGGCTGTGGCACAGTGGGTTAAAGCCACTTGAAAGACTGCAGTGCCAGTCTGCAGTGCCGGCATCCCATATGGGCACCAGTTCAAGTTCTGGCAGTTCCACTTCCGATCCAGCTCTCTGCTATGACCTGAGAAGGCAGTAGAAGATGACCCAAGTCCTTGGGCCCCTGCATCCACATGGGAGACTTGGAGGAAGCTCCTGGCTCCTGGCTTTGGATCAGCACAGCTCAGGCCGTTGCAGCCATTTAGGGAGTGGAAGATCTCTCTCTCTCTCTCTCTCTCGCTCTCGCTCTCGCTCTCTCTCTCGCTCTCTCTAGCTCTCTAGCTCTACCTCTCTCTGTAACTGTAACTGTCTTTCAAATAAATAAAAATGAATCTTTAAAAAAAAAACACGAATCTTAATGAAGAATGAGATGGAAGAGGTAGTAGAAGGTGGGGTGGGTGGGTATGAGGGGAAAATGTGCTATATTCCTAAAGCTGTACCTATGAAATTTGTATTCATTAAATAAAAAGCTTTCTTTAAAAAAAATGAAAGGTGGAGTGACAGAGACAGAGACAGAGACAGGGACAGACATATTCCATGTACTGGTTCATATCCCAAATGGCAGCAACGGCTCTGGCCAGCAAAGTCTGGAGTCAGGAACTCCAACCTGATCTCCCACATGAGTGGCAGGGGACCTAGTACTTGGAACATCTTCTGCTGCTTTTCTCAGGAGCATTACCAGGGAGCTAGATTGGAAGTGGAGCAGCCAGGACTTGAACTGGCACCCATATGGGATGGCAACTTCTGGGGCAGAGGCTGCTGCACCATAATGTCAGCCCTCTTTCTATATTTCAAATAAATAAATAAATATTTTAAATGGTGATGGAAAAATTGATTATTCAATGTAAATTAATAAAGCTTTTTTAAAAAATCCTTTGGGAGAGAGGGAGTAGCCTGTGATGCCAGCATCCCGTATCAGAGTGCTGGTTCTAGTACTTGCTGCTCTGCTTCTATCCAGCTCAGCTCTCTGCCGATGCACCTTGGGAAAGCAGCGGGTTACTGCTCAAGTGTTTGGGCTCCTGCACCAACGTGGGAGACCTAGATGGAGTTCCTGGCCATTGGGCTCTTAGCTTTGGCCTGGCCCAGTTGGGGTGCGAACCAGAGAATGGAAGACTTTTCTCTCCTCCCCCCACTCCGCTACTCTGTCTTTCAAATATATAAATCTTTCAAGAAATCCTCTTTGTACCCTTGGTCCAGCTGTGCGCACAACGTTGGGAGTCCCAGCGGCATCTGCAGAAAGAGAAGTAGCCAATAGTGGAGAATGGCAGCCAAAGCCTGGGCCAGGGAAGGCATGTCTTCTTAGCCTCCCAAAGCCAAGATAGAGAGCCGCCCCCAGCCACAAGTGACTCCCAAGTGGCCATTGCATTGCCAGGTGTGCACCGCCTTAGGCAGCTAAGACAAGGTGAAGCAGAGCTCTCCTGTCCCCGGGACCCAGGCAACTGACAATCTACATCTGAGCTTGGCCGTGTTGTGATGGGGTGGGTGAGGAAGCAAGACGGGACCAGGTGATGGGTTGAACCAGTCTGGGAATGTGGCAAAAGGAGCTGACTAGCACTGATGCCCAAGGTCATGACCTTTGAGGAAGCTGCTACTTTGCTAGTCAGTTACATCACAGACTACATGATCCTCTTTGACTTTGCCAACTTACAGCCTGGCCACAGCATCTTGGTACACTTCGGCAGCAGGGAGAATGGGCATGGCTGCCTTGAAGTTGTGTTGCACAGCAGAGAACATGGCAGTGCTTGCAACAGCCTCAGCCAGCAAGCATGAGGTGCTGAAGGAGAAGGAGCCACATATCCCATCAGCTGCCACACTGTTAACTACGTGGGCAGGTCAGATACTGCTAAGTGCTACAACCTTCTCAAACCTCTAGGGAAAGCATCACCTATAGAATCACCAGCTTGCTGACAGGCCCCAAGCAGAACATGATGCTGGCCCGCACGTGGCAGTCAGTTCAGTGTGACAGCTCTGCAGCTACTGCAGGCCAACCAGGCTGTGTGTGGCTACCTGGAGGAGGAGGAGGAGGAGGAACTGGTAAGCGGTGCGATGGCCTGCCTCCTGGCTCTGTACAACCAGAGCCACATCAAACCCCTCATCAACTCTGTCTAGCCCTTCGACCCTTTGAGAAGGTGGTTGATACCATGAAGCAGATCCAAAAGAAGAAGTATGCAGGTAAGGTCCTCCTGCTTTCTGGGCCAGGGAACTAGGGTAAGGGGTTGTGGAACCTGGAAACCAGGAAGGGAGAGGTTGCAAAGCCCAGTTCCATTGACCAGCAGACTGGCCATATCATCGTCTCTTATCATGCTCTGCTCCCCTCCTCAAAGGTCTCTGTGGTAATGACTGGCCCCCTGCCTACTCGTTCTCTTTGTCAGGACAGTGGGTCAGAGGGAGAACAGCTGCTTTCTGCCCTCACCCTTTCACCAGCTTTGTTGTGTTGCTTTTGTTCCAAGGTTAGCCAATCACTCACCATCTTGTTCTGTGTGCTTCTACCCCTGCCTCATCTTCCCTTCTGCCCCTGCCCCACTATCTCCCCAAAGAACTGAAATGTCAGCTCAGGACACAAGGGTAATCTGTGTGAGTCAGGCTGAGCCAATCAGCTCTCACTTCTGGACTTGATCAGTTCCCAACCTTGATCTTAAGATTTACTTATTTATTTGAAAGTCAGAGTTACAGAGACGGAGAGACAGACAGATCTTCCATCGGCTGGTTGACTCCCGAGATGGCCACAACGGCCCGGGCTGGGCCAGGATGGGGCCAAACTGAAGCCAGGAGCCAAGCACTCCATCCAGGTTTCCCACGTGGGTGGCAGAGGCCCAAGCTATCCTCCCCTATCCTCCTGAGCTATCCTCTGCTGCTCTTCCCAGGCCATTAGCAGGGAATTGGAGCAGAAGTGGAGCAGCCTGGACAGGAACCAGCTCATATGGGATGCTGGCATTGTAGGCAGCAGCTTCATCCACTACAACACAATGTTGGCTCCCCCAACTTCTTTTTCTAAAACATTAATTGAGGGGCCGGTGCTGTGGCTCACTTGGTTAATCCTCCACCTGCGGCGCCAGCATCCCATATGGGCACTGGTTCTAGTCCCGGTTGCTCCTCTTCCAGTCCAGCTCTCTGCTGTGGCCCAGGAGGGCAGTGGAGGATGGCCCAAGTGCTTGGACCCCTGCACCCGCATGGGAGACCAGGAGGAAGCACCCTGGCTTCAGATCAGTGCAGTGCCAGCTGTGGCGGCCATTTGGGGAGTGATCCAATGGAAGGAAAACCTTTCTCTCTGTCTCTCTCTCTCTCACTGTCTATAACTCTACCTGTCAAATAAATAAATAAAAAAAACATTGAGTGATAAATTTATTTGAAAGGCAGTTACAGGGGCTGGCGCGGTGGCATAATGGGTAAAGCTGCTGCCTATAGCACTGGCATTCCTTATAATCACCAGTTCAAGTCTGCGCTGCTCCACTTCTGATCCAGCTCCCTGCTAGTGCACCCAGCAATGAAAGATGACCCAAGTGCTTGGGCCCCGCACTCAAGTGGGAGACCTAGAAGAAGCCTGCCCAGTCCCAACTATGCAGCCATTTGGGGAGTGAACCAGAGTATGGAAAATTCTCTTTCTCTCCCTCCCTCCCTCTCTCTCTCTGTAACACTGCCTTTCAAATAAATAAATCAATCTCTTTTTTTTAAAGATTTATTTATTTTACTTGAAAGTCAGAGATACACAGAGTGCGAAGGAGAGGCAGAGAGAGAGAGGTCTTCCATCCGCTGGGTCACTCCCCAATTGGCCACAACGGCCTGAGTTGTGCCGATCTGAAGCCAGGAACTGGGATCTTCTTTCAGGTCTCCCACGCGGATGCAGGGGCCAAAGCACTTGGGCCACCTTCTACTGCTTTCCCAGGCCATTGCAAAGAGCTGTATCAGAAGAGGAGCAGCTGGGACTCAAACTGGCATCCATATGGGATGCCAGCACTGCAGGCAGTGGCCACAGCGCCAGCCCCAATAGATCTTTTTTTTTTTTAAGATTTATTTTATTTATTTGACGGGCAGAGTTACAGAGAGAGGGAGAGACAGAAAGAGAGGTCTTCCATCCGCTGGTTCACTTCCCAACTGGCCGCAATGGCTAGAGCTGTGCTGATCTGAAGCCAGAAGCCAGGAGCTTCCTCCAGGTCTTCCACGCAGGTGCAGGGGCCCAAGGACTTGGGCCATCTTCCACTGCTATCACAGGCCATAGCAGAGAGCTGAATTGGAAGTGGAGCAGCCGGGACTCGAACTGGCGCCCATATGGGATGCTGGCGCTTCAGGCCAGGGCGTTAACCCACTGAGCCACAGCACTGTCCCTAATAGATCTTTTTTTAAAAAGGCAGTTACAGAGAGAGAGGAAGTTAAACATAGCTATATATACATAGATATCTTTCATCTGCCAGTTCATTCCCCAAATGGTTGCAATGGTCAAGGCTGGACTCCATCTGGATCAGCCACATGAGTGCCAGGTGCCCAAGTAACTGCTTTCCAAGGCACATTAGTGGTGAACGGGATCGGAAGTGGAGCAGTGGGGACTTGAACTGGTACTCACATGTGATGCCAGTGTCACAGGCAGCGGCCTATCTTGCTGTGCCAAAATGCCAGCCTCTTGTCCCTAACTTTTTAAGCACAATTGGGCTTCTTCTACCTCCAGGTTTTCTGTCATTATTAACCAAGACTGCCCCTTACAACAAGGCAGGAATCAGACCCACTCACCTAGGTCATGGTTCTGGTAGGGATTCAGAGCATTCCTGCCTTTCACTGAGGTCTCTGCATTTGTTCTCAGTGCCTTGGTATCAGAAAACCTGTGGGTGTAGGGGGAAGAGAAGGGTCCCTGTCGCTGGCCTCCTCCTCCTCCACCCCTGTGCTCCAAGTGCCTTCCTTGTTCTGGTGGAACTGGGGTTTTACTCTCCCCTGTCTGACAACACTCCCAAATTCTGTGTATGTGCCAGTGGCAGGGGGCAGCCTCTTGGGGGTCAGGGCATAAGCAGTGGCCCTCACTGTGGCTTGCGTCTGTCATGGGTGAGGAGAAAAAGCTGGGGAAATTTCCTGGCTGCAACACGTAAGTGCTGCCTTTCCCAGGCAGAGCCCCAAGAGACAGGGCTGTTGCTTGTCCTGGGCCCAAAGCAAAACTCAAAGCACATTCCCTTTGCAGTCCAGGGAGGCCCTGCTGCCTAATCAGAACAGGGCAGCAGCATTTCTGTCTCAGCCTCAAACTTGGTTTAGGTGGGTGGGGAGATGGAACAGGGGAGTAAAGTGGGGGTGTATGGGACCTGGTCCCCTGGAACCAAAGTGGGCGCTTCCTGAGGTGGGGGCTAACTGCTTCTGTCTTACTGGGCTAGGTTATTGCCCCAACCATTGCTAACAGTAAGTGGAGAGAGGGCCTCAGCCTCTGCGTTGTCTAAATAAGGCCCAAACATAAGAAGTGTGATTTCTGCTTTTATGTAGCCTTATTCCATTACTGTAGCTGCCTTTGTGTTTGTGTCGATAAAAAGTAAAATCCTGAAAAAAAATCCTCTCTACTCACTGTTTTGAAATAGTCAATTAATTGTGGTCAACCATAGTTATTCTACTGTGCTATAGAACATTTGTCCTATCCAACTGCACCCTTGTGCCTGTTAAGCATCTGTTCTCCATCTCCCCTTCGCCTATGTCCTTCCTGGGCTCTGATAATCTCTATTCTATTCTCTGCTTTTATGAGATAAACTTTTTAGTTTTCATGTAAAGGTGAGAACATGTAGTATTTGTCTTTCTGTGTCTGACTTATCTCACTTAACAACATATTGTCCTTCAGTTCCATCAGTTTTGCTGAAAATGACAGAATTTCATTCTTTGTGCTTGAATAATAGCCCATTGTGTGTGTGTGTGTGTGTGTGTGTGTACGCACACACTACACTTTCTTTATCTACTTATCTGTTGATGGACATGTAGGTTGATTTCATATTGTGGCTATTGTAAATAGTGTTATAATGAACAAGTGAGTGAACATGGCTGGTTGACATACTAATTTCATTTTTTAAAGATTTTATTTATCTGAAAGGCCGAGTTACAGAGGGAGGGAGGGAGGGACAGAGAGGTCTTCCATCAGCTGGTTCACTACCCAAATGGCTATGGCCAGGGCTGGGTCAGGAGCCAGGAGCTAGAAGCTTCTTCTGGGTTTCCCACATGGGTACAGGGACCCTAGTACTTGGGCCATCTTCCGCTGCTTACCCAGGCACATTAGCAAGTACTGGATCAGAAGTTGAGCAGCGGAACTTGAACCAGCACCCATTTGAGATGCCAGTGTTAAAGGCAGCAACTTTATCCTCTATGCCACAACACTGGCCCAGACATACTTGCAAGGTGTCTGGCGCATAACAAATCTTCCCAGGCAGGCGAATCAATTACTTCACAGGCTTTTATAGGGATTCCACTCCCGGGCGAGGTTCACCGGTCCCAACCGAGCAACAGCGCGGGGGCGGGGAAGTCGCACGTCAGAGGTTGGGAGAGCTCCTTTTATAGATTCAGGGCATGGGGGTTAAAGGTTGAGGCGGGTCTGATCCTCATTGGTTGACCTTTAGGCACCCGCAGGGACCTTGACAAGGACTTTTCTTCCCCGGAAGTATAGGTAGGAACTTTCCATTCCCGGAAGTGTAGGCCTTCCCTCCTTGCGGATCCCAAAGCTACCAATACTGATTTCAACTCCTTTGGCTATGTTCCCAGTAGTGGGATTGCTGGATCACACAGTAGTTCTATTTCTAGTTTTTTGAGGAACTTCCACACTGTTTTCCATAATGGCTGTATTAATGTACATTCCCAAAAACAGCTTATCAGAGTACCTCTTTTTCTACATCCTAATCAGTATTTTGTTTGTCTTTTTGATAATAGCCATTCTAACCGGAGTGAGACAATATCTTATTGTGGTTTTGGTTTCATTTTCTGGATAATTACTGACATTAAGCATTTCTATATATTTATAAGCCATGTGTATGTCCTCTTAGAAATATCCATTGAGGTCACTTGCCCATTTTTTATTTGGATCCTGAGATATTTTACAGGGAGCTGGATCAGAAGTGGTGAGCCGGGACTTGAACTGGTACTCAGATATGAGATGCCAATGTCCTAAGAGGCAGCTTAAGCCCCAGAGACACAATGCCAGCCACACATTCCTTATCCTGTAAAAAGGATAACCCTAGCCTTCGTGTGACCATTCTCCCTTGAGAGAGAGAGCCGACGTTCATATCTCAGGGTGCACTAACCCTTTATTTTTCAGTAAACCCTGTTTTTCTGCTCACTTATATGTCTTCCAATTTTATTCTTTTTAAAAAATGATTTATTGGGGCCGGCGCTGTGGCACAGCAGGTTAACACCCTGGCTAGAAGCGCCGGCATTCCGTATGGGTACCGGTTCTAGTCCTAGCTCCTCCTCTTCCGATACAGCTCCCTGCTACGGCCTGGGAAAGCAGTAGAAGATGGCCCAAGTCCTTGGGCTCCTGATGTCATTTTGATTTGCATTTCCCTTGTGGTTAGTGACAGGCATCTGTATAATTTTTTTACTCCTAAACTATAGGGAAGAAAAATTGTCAACCCAGTTTTAGAAATTATACACACAAAGTTCTGAACAGTAATCTCTAGGCTGTTTTTCCTTCTTTTGCATAAAAATCTGTCTTCCCACTTAAATTTTACTTTCACAGATTAGGGAATTAATCAAAACTCCTCCCACCTTAGGGAAACATCAGCCGCTCCAGAGAAATGCCTTTCTCTCTAAGGCGCCTCTCCCAGCAATCTAGATGTCAGGAAGCAATCAAGGTGGACTGACTACCATCTCCAGTGATTAATTTGCATCTACAAGTGAAATGCGATCCATAGGGAATTTGCAACTAAATGGAAGACCTGTAGGCATTTCTTAAGCATAACCTTTGGTAAATTGCTTCACTTCTCTAGGGCAGGTTTTCTTCAGCAGTCAAAATAAAGGGGTTGATTTAAATACTATCTGAAGTCTCTTAGGCTTTGACTTTCAATGTCAGCATAATATTAGTGTTGTTCTCACCCTGGCTCAAAATCTGGTAGAACCCATTTAAATCACAATTTGATATTAGCATCTTTCTTCCTTTCTAGGACTTCTCTCTTTCTATTTTCATTTGTTTATTTGAGAGGCAGAATTACAGGCCGAGAGAGGGAGAGACACGGAGAGAAAGGTCTCCCATTCACTGGGTCATTCCCCAAATGGCCACAACAGCTTGAGCTGATCTGAGCCAATCCGAAGCCAGGAGCCAGGAGTCTCCCTAGCGGGTGCAGGGGTCCTGAGGCATCTTCCACTGCTTTCCCAGGCCATAGCAGAGAGCTGGATTGGAAATGGAGCAGCCGGGACAGTACCAATATGGGATGCTGCTGCCACAGCGCTGGCCCCTCCCCTCCCCCACCCCCCACTTAGCCACAGTGCTGGCCCCTCAAGTGAATTCTTTCTAAAAGATATTTCAATGCATATTAAAACATTTTAGGGCCAGCGTTTTGGCACAGCAGTTTAAGTCACTGCTTGTGATGCTGGCATCCTGTAGGAGCATAGGTTTCAGTGTTTGAGTCCCAGCACTTTTTTTTTTTCATTTATGGTAACTTTATCCACAGGAATAGGAAATAAACCATTGACATTTTTGTCTTTCTCTCCAACAAGATCAACTCCACACTTTTTAATTTGCTTGATTTTTTAAGTTTATTTGAGAGGTAGAGTTACAGAGAAAGGGAAAGACAGAGAGAAAGGTCTTCCATCCACTGGGTCAATCCCCAAATGGCCATGACAGCCGGAGCTAAGCTGATCAGAAGCCAGGAGCCAGGAGCTTCTTCTGGGTCTTCCATGAGGGTGCAGGGGTCCAAGGACTTGGGCCATCTTCTACTGCTTTCCCAGGCCATTAGCAGAGAGCTGGATCAGAAGTGGACCAGGGGGCCGGTGCTGTGATTTGAAATCGGACATGACCCCCTAAATTTTACACTCAAAGGTGGCCATTTAAAGTTCCCCAGAAGTGCTACCTGGGGTGCCACGTATGCTACCAGAATTTGGGGTGCCATACGATTTCACCATATGCTTACTAATAAATCCCCAATATTAGTAAGCCCAAGAGGGTTCTTACCTAATATTTAGAGAAGAATTCTAAATACCAGCACAGATAAACGAGGCAGCATAGTACGTTTTAGGCTTTTATTTAGTGCGAGAGGTAGCTAGGAAAGTGAGGGTTTAGTTCAGGTAGGGGAGAGGGGAAAGTCTGGAAACTAGAGTAGCGTCCATACCAAGCAGGGAGCAGGCCAAAAGCCATGTGCAGCAAGCACCTTGAGCTGCTTTCCATTTTAAGCTTTTATTTAATGAGAAAGATGCATAGCAGAGTGGGAGCTTTATTGAGAGAGAGAGGTAAATCTGGGTTCATACTGAGCACTAGGAACTAGCCACATGGATGAGCATCTAGGCCAGGAAGCCTAGAGCACATGGCCCGAAGGCCATGAGCCCTGGAGGCGCAGGGCTACAGCAAGCCCCCTCCTGGCAAGAGGCCAGGGAAGAAGAGAAGGCCCCCGGCCACATCACGTCCTAGGGGAGTGGTTAATCAATCTGATTGGCTGGTTGGCCCCCAGGTGTGGCCAGGTAGGGGGATGAGGTCACACAGGGGCGTGGCCAAGGTATCAGGTAGGGCGTGAAGTCACACAGGGGCCTGGTGAAGGCGTGGTCTTCCAGTTTCACAAAATCTAATCAATTTTAGCCTGTATGCCTGCCTACTTCAGTGTGGTGGGCTAGGTCTCCACTTGTGGCTCCGGCATCCCATCTGGACACCAGTTCAAGTCCCGGCTGCTCCTCTTCTGATCCAGCTCTCTGTTATGGCCTGGTAAAGTAGTAGAAGATGGCCCAAGTGCTTGGGCCCCTGCACCCGCATAGGAGACCCAGAAGAAGCTCCTGGTTCTTGGCTTCAGATCAACCCAGCTCCAGCCACTGCGGCCATTTGGGGAGTGAACCAGCAGATGAAAGACCTTTCTCTGTCTCTCCTGCTCTCTGTAATTCTGCCTCTCAAATAAATAAATAAAATCTTAAAAAAAAATGTGGAGCACTCGAATCAGTGCCCATGTGGTACACTGATGCCACAGGCAGAGGCTTAACCACAGCGCTGGCCCCTCAACTCCATCTTAATAAAAGGAGTAAAAGGCATTTGGAAAGTTGATATCATAGAACTGCTCCTCATATGTTAAAATGTTTATCAAAGCAAATTCATTTTTCTTTACGAAAATATGCTTTTTGTTTTACAAAAATAAAAACATGGGCTTTGTAAAATGATTCTTATATGAAATGTAAATTACATCAGTCTAATTCATTTATGGCAATGAAGATAGTCTTTAATTTCTATAGATAATTTAACATGATTCCTTTATTACCTAAGAAATACTGGTCTTTGCATGACTAGCAATGGCCATACGTGACTATAATTAATTACAAATTACCTACTCAACTTGTGATACCTGGCACAGCTGTTTATTCCCCCAAATTAACTTTTAATCAATGAAATATTTATTACCTTCTGTAGCCATATGTACATTCACATCATTATTATTTACTAGTTTACATATTTTAAAATATGTTCTTTGTTAATAATCATAAGTATTAGTATTTCATCAATGGAATTTGAAATCTTACATATACATATACAATTATTATTATTATTTATTTTTTTTTTTTGACAGGCAGAGTGGACAGTGAGAGAGAGAGACAGAGAGAAAGGTCTTCCTTTGCCGTTGGTTCAACCTCCAAGCTCCAGGGCCCAAGCACCTGGGCCATCCTCCACTGCACTCCCTGTCCACAGCAGAGAGCTGGCCTGGAAGAGGGGCAACCGGGACAGAATCCGGTGCCCCGACCGGGACTAGAACCCGGTGTGCCGGCGCCGCTAGGCGGAGGATTAGCCTAGTGAGCCGCGGCGCTGGCCACAATTATTATTTTTTAAAGATAGATTTATTTATTTATTTATTTATTTATTTGAAAGTCAGAGTTACACACAGAGAGAGAGAGAAGTCTTCCATCCGCTGGCTCACTCCCCAATTGGCCACAATGGCTGGAGCCAGGAGCTTCTTCCAGGTCTCCCACACTAGGTGCAGGGGCCCAAGGACTTGGGCCATCTCCCACTGCTTTCCCAAGCCATAACAGAGACGTGGATGAGAAGTGGAGTCTTGAACCGGTGTGCATATGGGATGGGGGCACTGCAGGCGGCAGCTTTACCTGCTATGCCACAGCAATGGCCCCACAGTTGCTATTGAAGGACCCCAAAAGTGGTGTCCTTTTGTGACGACCCCAGAAACACAGACTCCAGACCAGACGATGCAAAAGGCAGGAGGCAGTTTTATTTCATTTGCGCAAATGGGCCCTTTTCTGGCTGCCGCAAGCAGCGGGGTCAGAGAGGAGCCCCGAACAATCATTTTACAGTTTTTAAAGGGCAAAACCACAAAATTAACATACTATAGGGTGGCGTAAGTCTATTGGATAATTCTCAGCAACTGGCCTTATATGGCAGTTTGAAAGCGGTAATGTCAGTGGAAAAGTACTAGGTCAAAGGGGTACACCAGGGGAGGGGGTCGTTGAGGAAGGGAAGCGGGTTGCTATGTGCCTTACGTGCCTTGCGGTTTCTTTGTTAAGCTTGAGCAAGCACAGGGGAGGGGGCTTATCTACATAGCAGGATGTTCTGTTGCCCATATCTCTGGTTAGTAGCTAACTGCTTTCTCTGTGAACCGGTTTACTCCCCATTTCCCAGGACTGTTTCTGGAATTGCTTGTCTTAATTTCTGGTTTTTTTTTTTTTTTTTTTTTTTTTATTTTATTAAGGCCATTTTTATGGCAGCTCTCGGCCGCTTCTTTCACTATTGTTCACTTTAATAGTTGGGAGATTTCACACCTATTGAACTTCCCATTATTCCAGGATTTGTAGAATTGTACAGCACATTAGTCATAGGAGGGTAGGGTGGGAAGTATCCCCATGTTTCTAAATCTGTATATATGAAATACATGTAATTTACCTTAAATACATTTTTTAAGAAGAAAACATTTACCAGAATGCATTAGAGAGATTGTGGATATGCTTATAGATTTTAAATATAAACATTTGATATTCAACCCACAATATTATGATTTCTATTTTTGTAATAAGAACTGCCCTTGCAGACTTGGCAATATCTAGGTATTTCTAAGTTTTATGCATTACACTTATCATTCTACAAAGGTACTTTCAAAAGTTCATGGAAAATGGAATTTTGAAACCCATTCATTGGAAGGGGTCTTTATAGAAAAAGGTATTTTGTGAAAAAAACACATGTGGTCATCACAACTTTTTTTGTGTTTCAATAAATTTATACTTAAATTCCATTTTCCTGGGGCCGATGCTGTGGCACAGTAGGTTAAAACCTTGGCCTACAGCGCCAGCATCCCATATGGGCACCAGTTTGAGTCCTGGCTGCTCCCTGCTAATGTGCCTGGGAAAGCAGTGTAAGATGATCCTAGTCCCTCGGCCCCTGCCCCCATGCAAGAGACCCAGAGTAAACTCCTGGCTCCTGGCTTTGGATTGGCACAGCTCCAGTTGTTGCGGCCATTTAGGGAGTGAACCACCTGGGAGCTTTTTAGATAAAACACTCACTCTCCTATGAATCTTTCTCACTGAATAACAGCTTAAAAATAAAAAAAAATGAAGTCCAGATTCTGACTGGTTTCTATCAAATCTTTTTTAAAAACTTCCATTTTCCACATACTTCTTCAAATGTCCTTCCAACACCTTTCCTTTTCCTTTGTATCTTTGATCCTGTTCCTGATTTAAACTGCATTTCCTTTGGTACTCATCTTACACTTCTGCTAAAATTCTTTGTGATGTTGGTATCATCACACATGCACACACACACACACACACACACACATCTGTATCAAAGCAATCATAGGACATATTTTTGCACTGAATTTGTCATTTTAAGAGAACTTTGAACCACAAGTCTTTAGTACAAATGTCTGAGATGAGTAATTTTGGCTTAAGGCAAGGCAGTTGTTCTAACTTTGACACCTACTACTTACTAACCATCCAATTAATATCACTGGGAATCCAGTTCCTATCTGAGGAATTAGATAATGAAACACTCTATAAAATTATTGATTAAAAAACAAGTGTGGGGGGAACAGCCAGCAGTTAAGACACGAGTTAGGAAGTCCATATCATTTATCAGAGATCTTGGTTATAGTTCTAACTGATCCTAGCTTACTGTTAATGCAAATCCTGAGACAAAAGTAATGACTCAAGTAGTTAGATCTCCTGCCCCTTTTTTGATATTGTATATATAATGAGTCTTCAAAAAGTTAGAAGTAAGAATGGGCATTTGCCTAGAGGATAAGACACCTGGTTGGGATGCTTGCATCTCAAATCATTTTGCCTGGATTTGGGACATGGCTATGCTCTCAATTCTAGCTTTCTGCTAACACATGCCAAGGGAGGTACCAAGTGATGGCACAGTTAGTTTGTATCCACACCTGCCACATAAGAGGTCTGGGTTGAGTTCGTGGCTCCCAGCTCTGACATGGCCCAGCCCCAGCATTTGTGGACATTTGGCGAGTAAGCCAGTGAATGGGAGCTCTCTTTCCCTGTCTGTCTCTGTTCCCATCTCCTTAGCTGTTAAATAAAAAGTTCATAGTAAATATATATTATGAAAAATTTATGGAATTCAGAGATAATGCACACCAAAATAAACTTATCATTAAATTCCAATTTTCCATGAATTTTGGAAGTGCACTCAATATAAGAAGCCTACCATGTTGTTTTGTTTCTAAGAGTGCCCCTCTTTATGTACCTCTTTCCATCTTGAATGTTTCAACCTTATTTTATCTCTCTCTTATTTGAAACTTCACTTTTCTTTCTTTCTTTTTTTTTTTTTTTGACACGTAGAGTGGAAAGAGAGAAAGGTCTTCCTTTGCCGTTGGTTCACCTCCCAGTGGCCGCTGCGGCCGGCGCGCTGTGGCCGGCGCACCGGGCTGATCCGATGGCAGGAGCCAGGTACTTATCCTGGTCTCCCATGCGGGTGCAGGGCCCAAGCACTTGGGCCATCCTCCACTGCACTCCCTGGCCACAGCAGAGAGCTGGACTGGAAGAGGAGCAACCAGGACAGAATCCGGCGCCCCGACCAGGACTAGAACCTGGTGTGCAGGCACCGCAGGTGGAGGATTAGCCTACTGAAACTTTTTTTCCATCACCGTGTTAATAAGTCAGTAAAGTTTTATGTCTAGTGATATATTTCTTAGAACTCTATCAGCTGCATACTGACAAAATTTCCAGGGAAAGAAAAAAAATGAAGCAAATATTGAACCTCAAGTCTGGCTTTGTTCTCATAACATTCTATGACTAATGTACCCAACCCAGCTAGCTCCTTGATAATGCACCTAGGAAGGCAGTGGAAGATGGACTGAGTACTTGAGCCCTTGCCACCCATATGGGAGACCTGGATATAGTTCTAGGCGCAACGATCCTGGCTTCGGACCAGTGCCAGCCACTGCAGCCATTTGGGGAGTGAACCAGCAGATGGAAGATCTCTCATCTCTCCCTCTCTCTAACTCTGCCTTTCAATCAAATAAAATAAAACTTTAAAA
The DNA here is from genome assembly GCF_051225735.1 of Oryctolagus cuniculus. Classification (NCBI taxonomy): domain Eukaryota; kingdom Metazoa; phylum Chordata; class Mammalia; order Lagomorpha; family Leporidae; genus Oryctolagus; species Oryctolagus cuniculus. Next base: position 71,790,281 of record NC_142888.1, on the reverse strand, counting down.
ACGTTTAGAATGGCCTTTATCAGCATTACAGTACAGTTTCTTCTGACTGCAGAAACATACTGTATTACAATGGATTTAATTCAGCATCAAACTTGGATATCACAAATGATATCCTTCAAAATTTAAAGGTATCTTTAGTATTATGTATAATGGAACCTCAGAACATGAAGAAATATGGAGGTGGCTTTGTTTAGTATATTCTTTTTAAGATAAAAATAGGTCTAAAGAAGTTCAAGTGATTTGCCTCTAGTTACAAAGCCAGATAGAAACAGAGCAAAGACTAAAAGCCAGATCTGTACTTCCTGCCCAGGGTTTCTGTTCCATGTTTACAAATGTACTCTTGTTTAGTTTCATGTAACTTGAAAACCTGTCAAGGTAACTATTGCAAATCAATTTTTTTTTTGTTACCAAAAGGGAATTAACCTGGTTAAGGCATGTTCACTGACTAGGACGAAAGGTAGATCAATCTTTGAAAATAGCCATTCATCTACTCATTTTGGCTGTTTTGACTTATTCATCATTAATGAAGGACAACCTGGGGCAGGCATTTGGCACAGTGGTTGATACCTCTTGAGATGCCCGCATCTCATATCAGAGTACCTGGGCTGCAGTCTCAGCTCCACTTTTGAGTCTAGCCTCCTGCTACCATACACCCTGGGATGCAATAGTGATGGCTTAAGAAGTTGAGTCCCTGCTACCCACATCGGAGATCCAGATTGAGTGTCCAGCTCTCAGCTTCAGTCTACCTCAGCCTTGGCTGTTGTGGGCATTTGGGTCTCTCTTTCAAATAAATGAAAATAAAATAACGAAGAACCTATGGATTCCCGGAATAACATACCTCTCATTCTAGAAATACTTAAGGACATTTTCCTATCAAACTCATAATAATAATTAGGAAAATAAAATAATTATATCTTCAAAGTGGATTATTCTAATTTTACAATTCTCTCTTTTTTTGACAGGCAGAGTTAGACAGTGAGAGAGAGACAGAGAGAAAGGTCTTCCTTTTCTGTTGGTTCACCCCCCAAATGGCCGCTACAGCCGGCACACTGCGCCGAGCCGAAGCCAGGAGCCAGGTGCTTCCTCCTGGTCTCCCATGCGGGTGCAGGGCCCAAGCACTTGGGCCATCCTCCACTGCCTTCCCGGGCCACAGCAGAGAGCTGGCCTGGAAGAGGGGCAACCGGGACAGAATCCGGCGCCCTGACCGGGACTAGAACCCAGTGTGCAGGCACCGCAGGCGGAGGATTAGCCAAGTGAGCTGCGGTGCTGGCCTACAATTCTCTTTTAAGCATTTTAAATCCACCCCTATTCAGGCAGTAATAAAATAAAAAACTCAGAAGTTAGATTGTAAAAGTTTATTGGTATGGTCAAAAAGCAAACAGGCAGACATTTGGTTATCTTTGCCACTACAATGTATCATTTTGAATAGCATCTTAAAAACGTATAACAAATAATATTTAAACCATTACTAGAAAAGTAAATTGAGTCTACTTAAGGCACTTCAGATGAAAGCTAATTTCAAAATTTTCACAAAAGTAACAGTATTTTAAGTGTAATAAATCTGTTCTCCACAGATTTTAGCCAGAATGCTACCTTTTCTCCTTACAGAATGTGCTCATAAAGACAAATACAAAAGAGTGTTATTCTTTCAATGCTTCTGTCAAATTATCTGGAGCTATAGAGAATATATGGCAGTAGTATTCCCCTGATCCATCTAGACAAATCAGGGCATCTTCATTCAAATCTCATAAGAATCACAGCACAAATTTATTTGGCCTGCGACAAATACTAGAACAGCAGATACGGAATCCAGAGTCACACAATATACAGGTGATTAATGAACAAAAAGTGGCTCCATTAAAGAGTAAAAGTCAACTGTGTTCCTCGCCCAAATCTACTAACATAAAAGAAAAACAAAAACCAACATAAAATGTTTTCTCTGAGACAATTATACCCATCTCCTCCTGCAAAGCTTCTCTGTCACATGAGAGGGTTATTAGATGGAAAACAGCAGGAGACAGTCACAGTATCTTTTCAATGTAATACTTCTAGGATGTCTTTACATTTTTTTAACAATTACAATTTTCATAAACCATAATAGTGGCATTTTAGGTTACATTTCATAACTATGGGAAAGTTACAGTTAGATGTCATAATAACCATGAAAACATTCTTCACAGAAATCTGGTTAGCACATATGGTTATTTCCACGGACAGAAAGGCAAAACTAAAACAAAACCTCTTCAAATTTTTACTTTGTTTCTCCACTTGGAGATAGAAAATAAAGGCTAAAATAATAGCAAAAAAAAAAAAAAAAAAAAAAGAAGAACCTTCAAAAAACAGTTTGTACACAGACAACAACTCAGTATTTCATGATTTTCTTTCTTTTCCCATTCTAAGGGAATCCTTTTCCTAAACACAACCGAATCTATTTTTCTCTTAGGTAAAAATCAAAGAAGTAAGACTCTAATTTTCAGGAACATTTTAGATCATTCTATGAGTTACTGATTTTCATGCTAAGCTATATATGTATTTATTAGGTGTGGACCATCTTAAATAAAAGAAAACTAAGAACATGAAATGAATCAAAAATCTTTCCAAATACAAGGCAGCTAACACCACACTCATGCAAAAATCATAATCCTGTATTCAGAGATACTTTGTAACATTTGCAGTTATCAAGGAGCATGGATAGAACTGTATTTCAGTAGGAAAGACACAGGAGGAGGGCTGAACAGTCTTTCTGAAGTCTAGATACAAACTCTGAAGAACGGTGGTTCGTTTTCAGAAGATCACACACCATATGTGATTTCTCCGCCCCAAAGGAAAGATGTATAAAGTATACACATCCCTGCAAAGATGGAAGAGCTAAGAACAGATTCCTGATGATGCAGTTATCCATAATAGGCATATGCCAGAACATCTGGTCAGGACTTTCTTTTCCCGCCTTGGGATAAGACAATATAGAATCAAATGACAAAAAGCTAGCTAAAGCAATTTTGAGCTTTGCTCTAATTAAAACAAAGTAGTAGTTTTAAAAAAACTTTTTTAATGATATACTTAATTCTACTAAATTAAATGTTCCATAAAGTACACTAGGAAGACAAGGTTAAAAGGAGAATAATTTCCAAATACTTCATTATTTTGACAGGAAATTTCTTGTTAAGGCACTACACATCTTTGGTTAAATGATTAACTATTTAAATCACTTGAAAAAAAGAGGTAATACAAAATGCACAAGTTGTATTCTTCTTTTCAAACACACACATTTCTCGTTTTTAGTTTCTATTATTCCAGTGTCTACATATCTCTGGATCCTTTTTAACTCATCAGAAAGCTGCAACAAAAATATATACCAATCTGTTAGTTTTTGAAAGAAAAGTAGACTTCTAATAAATATGTAGTATCTTGATTTTAACAGATCAAAAATATTTTGGTACATGTATAACAATCTTTGGGGATCAGAAACAAAAACATACTACAAGTTAAAATAGCTTCCAAACAGAGAAACTAATTAACTAACTTAACCCAATTCATGATTAGATAATTAACAGGAATCCTAGTAAAATACATTTGCATCCCAGAAAGTATTCTATAACATATAACACACACACACAAGTATACAGAAGAATAAAATTCCAAAAAAGTTTACAGGAAAAAAGAAAAAGGAAAATGTAAAAGAAGACTAGTTTACGTTGTTTATTGATCAAAAAGTCTTGAAATATTGCAATGAGCATAATTAATCAGTTACAAAGTTGTTCAAAATTATCTACTAAAATCTTGTATCAAGATAATATAGAGGGGGCTGCTGACACTGTGGCATAGTGGATAAAGCCGCCACCTGCAGTGCCAGCATGCTGTATGGGCACAGTTTCAAGTCCCAGCTGCTCTACTTCCCATCTAGCTCTCTGCTATCGCCTGGGAAAACAGTAGAAGATGGCCCGAGTCCTTGAGCCCCTGCACCCGTGTGGGAGATTCGGAAGAAGTTCCTGGCTCCTGGCTTTGGATCAGCGCAGCTCCAGCCATTGCGGCCATCTGGGGAGTGATTCAATGGATGGAAGACCTCTCTCTCTCTCTGCCTCTGCCTCTCTAACTTTCCCTTTCAAATAAATAAATAAATCTTAAAAAATACAGAGAATAAAATTTTTTCAAAAGTATTGATAGGGTAAGAATTTGGTACAGTGGTTAAGATGCTGCTTTGGGTGGGGGCAGCACTGTGGTGTAGTAGGTTAAGCCTCCGCATTTGGCGCCAGCATCCCATATGGGCACGGGTTCAAGTGGTGGCTGCTCCATTTCTGATCCAGCTCCCTGCTAATGGCCTGTAAAACCAGTGGAAGATGGCCTAAGTGCTTGGACTCCTGCACCCAAGTCCTGCAGACTTGGAAGAAGCTCCTGACTCCTGGATCAGCCCAGCTCCGGTCGTTGCGGTCATTTGCAGGACCTCTCTCTGTCTCTCCGTCTCTATCTGTAACTTTGCCTCTCAGATAAATTAATAAATAAATAAATCTTTTTATAAAAAGATACCACTTGGGATGCTTGTATCCTATATCAGAGTGCCCAAATTTGAGCCCTGGCTTTGCTCCTAATTTTTGCTTCCTGCAGATGTGCACTCTGGAAAGTAGAGAATGGTGGCTGAAGTAGCTAAGGTACTTGCTATTCACATGGGAGACCCAGATTGAGTGGTCTGGCTCAGCCCTGGCTGTTTTGAGCAGTTGGGGAATGTACCAGCAAATCTCTGTCTACTTCTCTCTCTTTTCTCTCTCTCTGCCGCTGCTCAGATAGATAACAAAAAAATTAAAAAAAAGTAGTTGACAGACTTCACTGTTCATAATCCTTTACAAAGAGCAATGCCATATTATAAAGCAGTAATTATACTGATACTCAGATTATAAAAAAGACTCCCACATTATGTAGGCTATTAACAGAGTAAAGCAAAAAACGTAAAACCAAAAGGACAATTTCCTCCCTCAGTCTTAGGGATTTCCGAAGATTTCCAGCTGACTAGACTTTTTTTTAAAGATTTTATTTATTTATTTGACAGGTAGAGCTACAGACAGTGAGAGAGAGACACACAGAGAAAGGTCTTCCATCCACTGGTTCACTCCCCAAATGGCCACAACAGCTGGAGCTGGGCCAATCCAAGCTAGGATCCAGGAGCTGCTTCTGGGTCTCCCAGGTGGGTGTAGGGGTCCAAGCACTTAGACCATCTTCTACTGCTTTCCCAGGCCACAGCAGAGAGCTGGATCAGAAGTAGAGCAGCCAGGACTACAACTGGCACCTATATGGGATGCCGGCACCACAGGCAGAGGATTAACCTACACAGTGTTGGCCCCTGACTAGACCGTCTTAGACACTCTTTCTGCTACTCTCTATAAACTGTATTCTTTTTTTAAAAAAATATATTTATTTGAAATGCAAAGGGACCGAGAGAGGGAGAGACTCGGAAAAATCTTCCATCCACTGGATCACTCTCCAAATAACTGCAATGCTCAGGGATTGGCCAGGCTGAAGCCAGGAGCCTGAAACGCCATTTGGGTCTCCCACATGGGTAGCGGAGGTCTAACCACTTAGGCCATCATATGCTGCTTCCTTGGGCACATTACCAGGGAGCTTCTTTGGATGTGGAGCAGCTGAGACTCCAACCAGCACTCTGATATGGGGTGTCAGCATCTCAGGTGGCCGCTTAATCTACTGAGCCACAACACTAGCTCCTACTGGATTCTAATCAAATGGTTTACTTATGTCATCTAAATAGTCCTGAACAATACAAGTGAGGAATTTCAAGATACATTAAAAATAACTTCTTCCTTAAGAGGAAGAACAGTATGTAAAATAGATATGACATAAAATGTTGTAACCACTATTTGTTATTATAGATTTCTCAATTAAATTAGATAATGTCAGATCACTCCAAAAAGTGGTCATTGTGGGGCCAGTGCTGTGGTGCAGAGAATTAAAGCCCTGGGCCTGCAGTGCTGGCATTCCATAGGGGCACCAGTGCGAGTCCTGGCTACTCCACTTCCAATCCAGTTCCCTGCTAATGGTCTGGAAAAGCAGTAGAGGATGGCCCAAGTCCTTGGACCCCTGCACCCATGTGGTAGACCTGGAAGAAGCTCCTAGCTCCTGGCTCCTGGCTTCAGCTCAGCTCAGCTCTGGCCATTGCAACCAATTGGGGAGTGAACCAGCAGATGGAAGACTTCCTCTCTGTCTCTCTCTCTGTAACTCTTTCAAATGAATAAAATAAATTTTTTTTTTAAAAAAAGTGGTCATTGCAGCACAGCAGGTTAAGCTGCTACTTGGAACATCTGCCTGCCATATTGGAGTGCCTGAAATCAAGTCCTGCCTCTGCTTCAGCTTCCAGATAATATGCACCCTGGGAAGTAGTAGGTGATGGCTCAACTACTTGCATCCCTGCCACACACATGTAACACCCAGATCGAGTTTTAGTACCAGGCTTCAGCTTGGCCTAGCCCTGGCTGTTGCCAGCATTTGGGGAGTGAACTAGTGAGTGGAAAATCCATCTCTTTTTCTTTCTCTCTCCTCCAACCTCTGTCACTTTGACTTTTAAATAAATAAATGAATCTTTCTTCAGAAAGAATAAGTCTGAAAGATGACCCTGAAAACTCATATACTGATATTGTTCATTACAGTATAATAATTCAAAATTAATTTAAAAATATTTATTTATTTGAAAGTCAGAGTTAGAGAAAGAGGGAGACACAGAGAGAGATAATTCCATTCACTGGTTTACTCTCTAAATGGTTGCAACAGCCAGAGATGGGCCAGGCAGAAGCCAGGAGCCAGGAGCTTCTTCTGTGTCTCCCATATGTGTGCAGGGACCCAAGGACTTGGGCCATCTTCTACTGCTTTCCCAGCTGCATTAACAGAGAGCTGGATTGGAAGTGGAGCAGCCAGGACTTAAACCAGTGCCCATATTGCATACGGGACCCTGGCGTCACATTTTTTTTTTTAGATTTATTTATTTATTTGAGAGGTAGAGTTACAGATAGGGAAGGGAGAGACAGAAAGAAAGGTCTTCCATCTGCTGGTTTACTTCCCAAATGGCTGCAATGCAAGCCAAAGCAAGGAGCCAGGAGTTTCCTCTGGGTCTCCCATGCAGGTTCAGGAGCCCAAGCACTTGGGCCATCTTCCATTGCTTTCCCAGGTCATAGCAGGAAGCTGGATTAGAAGAGGAGCATGGGGCCAGCACTGTGGCGCAGTGGGTTAACGCCCTGGCCTGAAGCGCCAGCATCCCATATGGGCGCCGGTTCGAGACCCAGCTGCTCCAACTCCGTTCCAACGGGGGAGTGAACCATTGGATGGAAGACCTCTCTCTCTCTCTCTCTATGCCTCTCCTCTCTCTGTGTAACTCTGACTCTCAAATAAATAATAAAAAAAAAAAAAGAAGAGGAGAAACAGGGATACAAATTGATGCCCATATGGGAAACTGGAGCCATAGGTGGAGACTTATCCCACTACGCCACAGTGCCAGCCCCTGAGTCGCATGTTTTATCAGCTAGGCCATGATACTGGCTCCTAAAATTTATTTTTAAATGCAACATATCTAAATTAAATCCTATCTTTAGTTTGGAAGCAAAGCAAAGCAAATTTATAGGTCAACATCAACTCTAATCATTATTAGGTGTAGGTAACCACTATGTAAATAAAAAATTAGAATCATACCTGTATGGATACCCATGATATTTAGATCTGAAAATAGACAGCATCCAACTGAAGAATAATACAACCAATGCAATACCAGCTACGCACATTACTGACAAAAAATAAAAGGAGAGATAAATGAGTATGCTGAGGATAATCAATTATCTGGACATAAATCTTAATCTACACTTCCAAAGAGTGAAAAAAAAAGGGTTATGAGATACTGCCTTTCTCTTTAATATGCTCCATTACAATGCAATAGCGACTATTTACATACTTGTGCAATTATTTGTATGAAATAATGAGTCCCACCAAAGATATCACACTCAAGAATTTAGTGTTAGTAAAGTCTTACTATTGTCAAGAAAATCATCCACTCATTTATTAAACCCTTTAAAATGGCCTTATTGCATTATTGATAAATACTGACTTAAAGATATCATATAATGTCATTGCAATAACGTTACTTTCTTGAAAGTATGCATAGCTCACTATACAGCCCTGTATGAATAATTCACTCAACAAGGATTCCCAATTTGAATAATGAGGAAAAAACCCAACTCTTACTCTTAAATTCATAGCTCTCTCTACAAATGTCACAGGCTCTGATTTAGCGTAGTAGGTATTAACCTCAACTCCAGATACCAATCCAATAATGCTCAAGGATGGATTCCCATGATTTGAGAGGTCCGTGGACTAAGACTAGCTAAGGAGCACAGAGACAGAGATATGGGAAAGCATGTATGTGACAGTAATGGAAGCTCTAGGGCAATATACTTTATGACCAATACTAAAAACAATTTTTAGTTTTATTATATTTAGAGAATCTATTTTTCTAATTTTTACACAATAGGAGTTAAATGCATTAAATAATATCCTTTTTGAGTATTTATTTATTTATTTATTTTGGACAGGCAGAGTGGACAGCGAGAGAGAGAGAGAGAGAGAGAGAGAGAGAGAAAGGTCTTCCTTTGCCGTTGGTTCACCCTCCAATGGCCGCTGCGGCTGGCACGGTGCGACCGGCGCACCGCGCTGATCCGATGGCAGGAGCCAGGTACTTATCCTGGTCTCCCATGGGGTGCAGGGCCCTTTTTGAGTATTGACACATGCTCAGTGTAGAAGTTATTTTTCCCTTGGCCGGCGCCGCGGCTCAATAGGCTAATCCTCCACCTAGCGGCGCCGGCACACCAGATTCTAGTCCCGGTCGGGGCGCCGGATTCTGTCCCGGTTGCCCCTCTTCCAGGCCAGCTCTCTGCTGTGGCCCGGGAGTGCAGTGGAGGATGGCCCAAGTGCTCGGGCCCTGCACTCCATGGGAGACCAGGAGAAGCACCTGGCTCCTGGCTTCGGATCAGCGCGGTGCGCCAGCCACAGCACGCCTGCCATGGCGGCCATTGGAGGGTGAACCAACGGCAAAAGGAAGACCTTTCTCTCTGTCTCTCTCTCTCACTATCCACTCTGCCTGTCAAAAAAAAAAAAAAGTTATTTTTCCCAAAGAAAATGTACACATACATGTATACATAAAGCATCGCTGTATATATGTTCATATTCATCTGTTTTCACATATTTAAAAGTGCTTACAGTGGTTCTGAGTACATGCTAAAGAAATGTTGAATGTTATTTGTGATTATTTCATTAGGTTAGAACCTTAGAAGTAGATCAAATTGTGACTATTTTAATATATACTGCTAAAGTATTTTACAATTAAAATTCATGCCAGCAATGCACTTAGATGGCTTTTTTCCAATGAACATTGAAATAGACAATTTTTAAAAAACAGGTAATTTTTAAAAAGTCAATCAGTGAAAGGACATATATTGAATGGATAAAAATGGATACAATGGGCTTTTTTTCTCATATGTAACCATTCATTTTAATTCAGAAAAATAACATTTCCTGAATTCAAAATCCAGTGTCATCACATGTTTTCTGGAAGATAAATTAAGTATTAGACTTCATTTAGGCACATTAACTTTGATGACATTTAACTCTTTAATCATAAATGGAAAACTGTGACTTATTCTTATTTTACATAAGTAAAACTAAATTATATTGATAGCACCTCTCTGAAAAAAATATAAGAATGTGTGAATGCTCTTATAAAAAGTCCATACAAACAAAGAGAAAGAGGACTATGACTCTAATAGATAAATAATAAAAGAAAAAAGACAATTCACAGAAAACACAAAGGACTAATAGACATTTGAGAAAATATTTAACCTCATTATAATCAAAGAAACACAAAGTAACATTTTCTCATTCTCTAACTAGCAATTATAATATATACACACAAGAGAGTACTTCAAAAAGTTCATGGAAATGGAATTAAAAGATATATTTATTTTGGGGTAAAACATTCTGAAACTCATTTATAAATGTATGTGTATATTTAATGAAACTATCTAATGCTGATAAGATTACAGTGAAACATTCTTAAATACCACTAGTAGAAATAAATTATTATAACTTTCACAGAAAGAACTTGACATCATCAATTGAAAACTAAAAACACAGGATAACAGTTATTCTACTTCTAGGAATCTATCTTAAAGAAATAATAAAAAAGAGGATGAAGCTTAAGGTATCATAATATTCACTTAAGAAGTATTTACTATAATAAAAATTAGAAAAAACAAATATTTAACAAACAAAATCAGAATCATTAAATTACAGTAGAGAGTTCTGAGGCCAGCATTGTGGTGCAGTGGGTTAAGCTGCAGCCTGTAATTCAGGCATCCCATGAGTGCAGGTCAAGATTGGGCTGCTCCACTTGCAATCCAGCATCCTATTAATGTGCCTGGGAAAGCAGCAGCAGATGGCCCAAGTACTTGGGTCCCTGCCACCCACATGGGAGACCTGGATGTCATTCCAGGAGTCCTGGCTTCAGCCTGGCACACCAAGCCCTTATGGCCATTTGGGAAGTGAACCAGTAGATAGAAGATATCTTTCTCTCTCCCTCTCTAACTCTTTCAAATAAATAAAAAAGAAATCTTTAAAAAATACAGTATAGAATATTAAGTTGAAAATTATACTAGTATTTCTAGTATTTATTAACTCCAGTTTAAGAAGTTCAAAATTTTATATAGTTTCAAAAATGCTTTTGCAAATAGAAAGAAATATATAATAATGGGTAAATCTCCCCCACTCCCAAATGTTTTACACTCCTGTTTTTTCCACATTTTTTATTTTTAGCATATATATATATATATATAGAGAGAGAGAGAGAGAGAGAATGTGTGTAGTGTGTATTTTTGGAGGCACATGTTAAATCAGCAACTTTTGTTTGTTTGTTTTTTTTTTAATGGTGTTTCGTTTCCTTTTCTTTTCTTTTTCTTTTTCTTTTTCTTTTTCTTTTTCTTTTTCTTTTTCTTTTTCTTTTTTTGACAGGCAGAGTGGACAGTGAGAGAGAGAGACAGAGAGAAAGGTCTTCCTTTGCCGTTGGTTTACCCTCCAATGGCCGCTGCGGCCGGCATGCTGCGGCCGGCGTATTGCGCTGATCCGAAGGCAGGAGCCAGGTGTTTCTCCTGGTCTCCCATGGGATGCAGGGCCCAAGGACCTGGGCCATCCTCCACTGCACTCCCCGGCCACAGCAGAGAGCTGGCCTGGAAGAGGGGCAACTGGGACAGAATCTGGCGCCCTGACCGGGACTAGAACCCGGTGTGCTGGCGCCGCTAGGCGGAGGATTAGCCTATTGAGCCACGGCGCCGGCCCAAATCAGCAACTTTTGTAACCAACTGAATTTAGGACTTGAAAAAGTCTTATAGATCTAATCTCCTTAGTCAATTTTTAAAATTTTTAACTGACACGTTATAATTGTACACATTTACTGGATATAGTGTGAGATTTCAGTAGATGTATACAATGTATAATGATCAGATCAGGATAATTGGTATATCTGTAACTTCAAACATTTATTATTTCTTCGTGTTGGGAACATTCCTCCTACTAGCTGTTTTCAAATATATAATCAAATGTTGCCAACCATAATTATCATACTGTGTTATAGAACATCAGAAGTTATTTTTCCTAACCTTACTTCTGTACTCATTAACCATTCTCTCTAATGAGAATATACTACTTTTATAATAGAAAAGGAGCAAATAACATTCTTATCCTTTAACTAAGGGGAAAAGTGATTTAGAGATCATTCTCTTTTCTGTCTTAAAGGAAGAATTGTTACATTATGACATATGATATGACTTACTCTTTCGCTTTCCAATATCCATGTCAGAAGTAGCAGCTTCACATAAAAGCACCATCCCTAAGGTAACCCCACCATCTTAGGAAAACGGTTTAAGGAGAAATTCACATAGATATAAAAGACATACAACTTTACTATTCCTAATTTCTCATGAAGAAAATCAAATAAATATATAAATATTTAATTTTTAATTATAAAAATCAATTAAAATAGTTTTGTAACTATAGAGTGTGACATTTGTTATGATGATACAGTAAAAAATTAAGGTTATAACATTACTTTATTTGTACAAAGACTGATATTTTAAACAAACATCTCACTATAATTTACAGATCAAATATGTGTTTTCCTGTAATTGTACTATGAAATAACCTGCCTGGATATTCAGCTATTTTCCTGACTCCATATGCTATTAAAATATGAAACAGATATTTGAATATTTAAACTATCCTTCCAAAAAAGCCCATTTGAAATATGTACCATTTAGGGAGAATAAACTGTTATTTGATAAATAATTTCTCAAAAATTTAAAAAATTAACCATTAAAGCACAAATTACTGCTAGGCTACCTAGTTTTGCCCTATTCTAACAAAAAAAAGTAAATTCCCACATTGCCATGACTTCACTTTCATTCAGCTTAAGAATATAAGGTAACAGGGCCGACGCTGTGTGTAGTGGGTAAAGCCACTCTGTGGTGCCAGCATCTCATATGTACACTGATTCGAGACTGGGATTGGGGAAAAGGAGCAAAGCCAACCTGCATCTTTTCAATATTGTTTTAAATTTTTATAACTAGAGTATATTCACGTTTTATATAGCTTAAAAATTAAAAAATTTTAACCTTGTACCAAAAAAGTTTAAACAATAATTCAAATATAAATAATGAAACCATGAAAAAACTAAAAGAAATATTAGGAGCGTTTTTTATATTTTATTATAAAACTATCCAACCTATAGAATTGTCAGAAGAATTGCACACACTAGCTAGTTTACAATTAATACTGTACTATATTTGCCTGATAATACATAAGTCCATCAATTCATCATTGAAATAATTTTAGACTTAGAATGAAGTTGCAAAAATAATACAAAGAATTTTCATGTAGTCTTCACATGGTTTTCCCAAAAAAAACACCTAATCCATCATTTAAAAAATATTACAGTAGGAAAGATCTTTCTAAAATATGGTACAAGACCCTCAAAAGATTAATAAATTCAAGTACCTAAAACTTTCTTCTTGGGAAGAAAATATAAACAAATTTAAAAGGCAAATAAAGTAACTGTAATTCATATCATAGATGAAGGATACATTTTTAAGTGTATGAAGAATTTTTATTATTTTTTAAAGATTTATTTATTTGAAAGTCAGAGTTACGCAGAGAGAGGAGAGGCAGAGAGAGAGAGGTCTTCCATCTGCTGGTTCACTCCCCAGATGGCCACAAGGGCCCAAGCTGGCAGATCTGAAGCCAGGAGCTTCCTCTGGGTCTCCCACGTGGGTGCAGGGGCCCAAGGACTTGGGCCATCTTCTACTCTTTCCCAGGCCATAGCAGAGAGCTGGATCAGAAGTGGAGCAGCCGGGACTCGAACCAGAGTCCATATGGAATGCCAGCACTGCAGGTGGCAGCTTTACCACTACGCCACAGCACCGGCCGCTCAGCTGGCCTTCTTATGGCCATGAGGCCTGAATTTATAATTGGATCTTGAATTTCACTATTCATTCCTTTATGATCATCTCACATTCTCTCTTCATAGCCTCTTGTTAGGGATGATGCCCATTCATGTTTTCAGTTGCTCAGCCAAGTCTCTTCTCTCAACACATTTTAACCTTACTGAGGTTCTTCATATCCAGGCTTGAGCAAAGATTGATAACATCTATAGACAATTTGGTTACTGGCTACAATGAGATTAATGGTAGAGACTATCATGGTCTATATACTTTGAATGAGTTGTCCATCTTCTTATACACATGCAAAGTCTGTATGCATTGTTCTCAGCTGTCAGAACTATGATGCACATTCACATATATATTGCTTCACTTCACTTATTTTAAATTTTTACTAACATGGCCTGCTTTATGGCAAGCACTATTAGTTGTTGGAGTCATATAGTAGAAGGGGATATGGTGCCAGCACTATGGTGTACCAGGTAAAGCTGCCGCCTGCAATACCAGCACCCCAGTCCCAGCTGCTCCACTTCTGATCCAGCTCTCTGCTATGGCCTGGAAAAACAGTGGAAGATGGACCAAGTGCTTGGGCCCCGGCACCCATGTGGGAGACCAGAAGAAGCTCCTGGCTTTTTTTTTAAAAATTTATTTGACAGAGTTAGACAGTGAGAGAAAGAGACAGAGAGAAAGGTCTTCCTTCCGTTGGTTCACCTCGCAAATGGCTGCTACAGCCGGAGCTATGCCGATCTGAAGCCAGGAGGCAGGTGCTTCTTTCTGGTCTCCCATGCACTTGGGCCATCCTCCACTGCCTTCCCGGGCCACAGCAAAGAGCCGGACTGGAAGAGGAGCAACCAGGACTAGAACCTGGTGCCCATACAGGATGCTGGCACCGCAGGTGGAGGATTAAGCAAGTGAGCCACGGCACCGGCCCCTTGGCTCCTGGCTTTGGATCAGCGCAGCTCCAGCTGTTGAGGTCAACTAGGGAGTGAACCAGCTGATGGAAGACCTCCCCCCCCCCCTCTCTTTGTGTAACTCTGACTTTCAAGTAAATGAATAAACCTTTAAAAAAAAAGTAGAAGGGAATAAAGACCCTTCCACAGACAAGTTTACACTGTAGTGGGGAATACAAACAATAAAATAAACAATTAAATAATTATAATTAAATGTTACCCCAATAGAACTGAATAGAAACTAGAGGCGGCAGTATTCCATGACATACAAGAACTAGGCTATTAAAAGAGCTAGTGGGGCCGGTGCTGTGTCACAGGTTAATCCTATGCCTGTGGGTGCCAGTTCTAGTCCTGGCTGCTCCTCTTCCAATCCAGCTCTTTGTTATGGCCTGGGAAGGCAGTGGAAGATGGTGTAGGTGCTTGGGACCCTGTGCCCACATGGGAGACCCGGAAGAAGCTCCTGGCTCCTGGCTTTGGATCGGCGCAGCGCTGGCTGTTGTGGCCATTTGGGGAGTGCATTAGTGGAAGAAAGGCCTTTCTCTCTGTCTCTCCCTCTCACTGTCTGTAACTCTACCTCTTAAATAAATAAATAAATCGTTAAAAAAAGAGCTAGAAGAATTAAAGTACATTATATATAAAGGCAAATATATGTACATAAAATGAAGCATAATTACAAAACTTAAAAAATTTGTAAGTTACTTTTATTATTAATGTTCAAGGTAGATTTTTTTTTTTTTGACAGGCAGAGTGGATAGTGAGAGAGAGACAGAGAGAAAGGTCTTCCTTTTGCCGTTGGTTCACCCTCCAATGGCTGCCACGGCTGGCGCGCTACGGCCGGCGCACCGGGCTGATCTGAAGCCAGGAGCCAGGTGCTTCTCCTGGTCTCCCATGGGGTGCAGGGCCCAAGCACTTGGGCCATCCTCCACTGCACTCCCGGGCCACAGCAGAGAGCTGGCCTGGAAGAGGGGCAACCGGGACAGAATCCGGCACCCCGACCAGGACTAGAACCCGGTGTGCCGGCACCGCAAGGCGGAGGATTAGCCTAGTGAGCCGCGGCGCCGGCCCTCAAGGTAGATTTAAACAAGGCACACTGTGTTTTTTTATCATCGGGGAATTTGGAGATAAGCCAAATTATGTTTTTATCTCCACGGAAACATTCTTTGCAATGTTCAATAGGAGAATAATCGTATTGTGATATAGCTGTTATATTAACAATAATGATTTTTCTTATCTATATTTTTGTATTTCTGTTATTCTCATGTATTTGTCTAAGATATGAAATAGAGAAAATACTTATAATATATGGAGATATCAAACTTCATACAAAGTATATCAATAAGTACAAAAATGAATACCTTTCCCCACATAAAACATACATATGGATAAAGAATGAAAGAGAAAATACAAAATTAAACATAATTATTAATATTGGAATTTTAAATTATGAGTAGAATTTTTTTTTTTTTTTTGTGACAGGCAGAGTGGACAGTGAGAGAGACAGACAGAGAGAAAGGTCTTCCTTTGCCGTTGGTTCACCCTCCAATGGCCGCCGCGGCCGGCGCGCTGCGGCCGGCGCACCGCGCTGATCCGATGGCAGGAGCCAGGAGCCAGGTGCTTTTCCTGGTCTCCCATGGGGTGCAGGGCCCAAGCACCTGGGCCATCCTCCACTGCACTCCCTGTCCACAGCAGAGAGCTGGCCTGGAAGAGGGGCAACCGGGACAGAATCTGGCGCCCCGACCGGGACTAGAACCCGGTGTGCTGGCGCCGCTAGGCGGAGGATTAGCCTAGTGAGCCGCGGCGCTGGCCAATTATGAGTAGAATTTTTCCATACTGCTACTTTACTTTCCAAATCCAAATATATTCATTGTAGGATTACATTTATATAACGTTCAAAAAAATAAGGGCTGGCATTGTGGTACAGCAAGTTGAGCTGCTGCTTGCAACACTAGCATCCCATATGACTGTTGGTTCAAGTTCTGACTGCTCTATTTCCAATTTAGCTCCCTGCTAATGAGCCTGGGAAAACAGCAGAGGATGGCTCAAATGCTTGGGCCCTGTAACCCATGAGAAGACCAGGATGGAGTTTCAGGCTCCTGACTTCAGCCTGACCATTGTGGCCATTTTGTGAGTGAACGAACAGATGGAACACGTCCCACCCTCCCCCCAACTCTGCCTTTCAAATAAATAAATATTTTTTAAATTAGGTAAAACTTATTCATGGTGTAAGCAGTCAAAACAGTAGTTTGGTGGGAAGACTGATGAACAGGGACAGCTCTGGAATACATGTAAAAACTGTATTTACTCATTTGGGTGTTGGTTATACTGGTATGTTCATGTGACGAAAATCCAGCAAATGTACACTTAACTTTTTTTTAAGATTTATTTATTATTTATTTATTTATTTATTTATTGACAGGCAGAGTGGACAGTGAGAGAGAGAGAGAGAGAGAGAGAGAAAGGTCTTCCTTTTCCTTTGGTTCACCCTCCAATGGCCGCTACGGCCGGTGCACCGCGCTGATCGGAAACCAGGAGCCAGGTGCTTCTCCTGGTCTCCCATGGGGTGCAGGGCCCAAGCACTTGGGCCATCCTCCACTGCACTCCCCGGCCACAGCAGAGAGCTGGCCTGGAAGAGGAGCAACTGGGACAGAATCCGGCGCCCCGACCGGGACTAGAACCCACTGTGCTGGCGCCACAGGTGGAGGATTAGCCTAGTGAGCCATGGCGCCGGCCAAGATTTATTCATTTATTGAAAGGCAGATTTGCAGAGAGGCAAAGGCAGAGAGAGAGGTCTCCCATCTGCTGGTTCATGCCCGAGATGGCCACAATGACTGGAGCTGAAATGATCTGAAACCAGGAGCCAGGGGCATCTTCTGGGTCCCCAACGTGGGTGCAGGGGCCCAAGCACTTGGACATTCTTCCACTGCTTTCCCAGGCCACAGCAGAGAGCCGGATGGGGAGTGGACTATCCACGACTCGAACTGGAGCCCATATGGGATGCCAGCACTGCAGGCAGCGGCTTTTCCTGCTACACCACAGTGCCGGCCCCATACACTTATGATTTGTAAACTTCTCTGCATGAAAGCAATACTTCAAATAAAAGAGTATAAAATGTGGGGCTGGTGCTGTGGCATAGAAGGTTAAGCCTCTGCCTGTGTGCTGCCATTCCATATGGGCATCGGTTTGAGTCTTGGCTGCTCCACTTATGATCCAGCTCCCTGCTAATGTGCCTGGGAATGCAGCGGAAGATAGCCCAAGTACTTGGGCCTCTGAACCTATGTGGGAGACCCAGAAATTCCTGGCTCCTGGCTTCACCCCAGGCCCAGCCATTGTAGCCATTTGGAGAGTGAACCAGCAGATGGAAGATTCATCTCTCTTTCTCTCTCTTTTTCTTTGTATCTCTGCTTTCCAGATAAATAAATAAATCTTTACAAAAAGAGAGTATAAAATGTAATTTTAAAACTTGCTTAGCAGATCATGGGGGCAAGCACTGTGGCGCAGCAGGTTAACACCCTGGCCTGAAGTGCTGGTATCCCATATGGGCGCCGGTTCAAGACCCTGCTGTTCTACTTCCGATCCAGCTCTCTGCTATGGCCTGGGAGAACGATGGAGGATGGCCCAAGTCCTTGGGCCCCTGCACCCACATGGGAGACCCAGAAGAAGCTCCTGGCTCGTGGCTTCGGATTGGTGCAGCTCTGGCCGTTGTGGCCAGTTGGGGAGTGAACCTTCGGATGGAAGACCCCCACCCCCGCGCCTCACTCTCTGTGTAAATCTGACTTTCAAATAAATAAATAAAACTTTTTTAAAAAAACTTGCTTAGTAGACCAGGAAACTTGTTATACAGTTTCTTTTATTAACTGTGCAGCAAATTGTACAATATTAAGCTGGGTAATACATAGACAGTTCACAAAATCATGATTACTATTTAGTAGTCATCTTATTCTATTAATTCTCTTCTTTTTTTTTTTGACAGGCAGAGTGGACAGTGAGAAAGGTCTTCCTTTGCCATTGGTTCACCCTCCAATGGCCGCCACGGCCGGCGCGCTGCGGCCGGCGCACCGCACTGATCCGATGGCAGGAGCCAGGTGCTTCTCCTGGTCTCCCATGGGGTGCAGGGCCCAAGCACTTGGGCCATCCTCCACTGCACTCCCTGGCCACAGCAGAGAGCTGGCCTGGAAGAGGGGCAACCGGGACAGAATCCAGCACCCCAACTGGGACTAGAACCCGGTGTGCCGGCGCCGCAAGGCGGAGGATTAGCCTAGTGAGCTGCGGTGCCGGCCCACTATTAATTCTTATGAACATGGAAACTGTAAACTAGGTTTTGAGTCTTAGGGTATCATATCTCTAAAAAAATTAAGGAGTATTAACCCTTTCCTAATGTTCTCTACCTTTGACTAAATTATTCATTTTCTTACCATCATATCTAGTACACAGCACTTAAGACACTATTGGGGGCCGGCACAGCGGCTCACTAGGCTAATCCTCCGCCTTGCGGCGCCAGCACACCGGGTTCTAGTCTCCGTTGGGGCGCCGGATTCTGTCCCGGTTGCCTCTCTTCCAGGCCAGCTCTCTGCTGTGGACAGGGAGTGCAGTGGAGGATGGCCCAGGTGCTTGGGCCCTGTACCCCATGGGAGACCAGGATAAGTACCTGGCTCCTGCCATCGGATCAGCGCGGTGCGCTGGCCACTGTGCACCAGCCGTGGCGGCCATTGGAGGGTAAACCAATGGAAAAGGAAGACCTTTCTCTCTGTCTCTCTCTCTCACTGTCCGCTCTGCCTGTCAAAAAAAAAAAAAAAAAAAAAAGACACTATTGGGGCCGGCACTGTGGCATAGTGGGTAAAGCCTCTGCCTGCAGTGTCAGCATCCCATATGGGTGTTGGTTCGAGTCACAGGTGTTCCACTTCCAATCCAGCTCTTGGCTATGGCCTGGGAAAGCAGTAGAAGTAAGCCCAAGTCCTTGGACCCCTGCACCCGTGTGGGAGACCTGGAAGAATCTCCTGGCTCCTGGCTTTGGATCGACCCAGGTCTGGCCATTGCGCCCTTTGGGGAGTGAATCAGTGGACAGAAGACCTGTCTGTCTCTCCCTCTCTCTGTAACTCTGCCTCTCAAGGAAATAAATAAATCTTATTAAAAAAAATTCCCATTTTATATCCTAATAACTAAACTTATAAAAGTTCTTTATTACAACAGGTTTGCAATCTCTTCCAAAAGTATATGAAACCCTAAGCTAATGTTTAACCTTTGGATAGAAGTAAAATGTAAGCAAATTCTAATTTCTTAAATTTATTATATAATATTTAAAATTGTTAGACAGGAAGTGGGTGCTTGACATATTGATTAAGATGCCCATTCTGAATTAGAGCTTCCTGATAATGCAGTCCCTGGGAGGCTGCAGTGATGGTTCAAGTAACTGGGTTTCTGCTACCCCTATGGGAGACTCAGATGGAGTTCTGGGCTCCTGACTTTGGTCCAGCACAGCCCTGGGTTGTTATTGGCATTTGGGTAGTGAATCAGCAGATGGGAGCTCTCTCTTTTTCTGTCTGTCTCTCTGCCTCTCAGAGGAAAAAAAAAAAACTAGGACAAAGATTTAAAAAACAAACTCCCAATTAACTAATATTTTATAATTTTAACTACCATTTGCTACATTGTTTCTTTTTCTTTTTTATTTATTTGAAAGACACAGTTACACAGAGAGGTAGAGAGAGAAAGATGTCTTCTATCCGCTGGTTCACTCCCCAGATAGCTGCAATGGCCAGAGCAGCGCCAATCCAAAGCCAGGAGCCAAGAGCTTCTTCTGGGTCTCCCACATGGGTGCAGGGGCCCAAGGACTTGGGCCATCTTCTGTTGCTTTCCCAGGCCATAGCAGAGAGCTGGATTGGAAGAGGAGCAGCCGGGCCTTAAAACAGCGCCCACATGGGATGCTGGTGCTTCAGGCCAGGGTGTTAACCAGCTGTGCCACAACGCTGGTCCCCACTGTTTCTTTTTCTTAAAAGATGTATTTATTTATTTGAAAGGCAGAGTTACAGAGAAGCAGAGGCAGGGGAGGGGCAGGGAAGGAGCAAGGGAGGGAGAATCTGTTGATCTATCCACTGGTTCACTCCCCAAATGGCTGCAGTGGTCAGGGCCGGGCCAAGAGACAGGAACTCCACCCAGGGTGGCAAGGCCACAAGCATTCAGGCCATCTTCTTTGCTTTACCAGGCACATTAACAGGGAGCTAGCTGGATGGCAAGTAGAGCAGCCAGGACTTGAAGCAGCAGTCTGATATGCGATGCTTTTGCCACAGGTAGTGGCTTCACCCACTGATCCACAATCCTGGCCCCAAATGAATATTTTTACTCAAATTTTAGGAATTAAAAAAATAGGGGCCAGCACCGTAGTGTAGTAGGTGGCGCCAGCATCCCATATGGGCACCAGTTCTAATCCTGGCTGCTCCTCTTCCAATCCAGCTCTCTGCTGTGGGCCGGGAAGGCAGTAGAAGATGGCCCAAGTCCTTGGGTCCCTGCATCCACGTGGGAGACCGGGAAGAAGCACCTGGCTTTGGATTAGTGCAGCTTCGGCCGTTGCGGCCATTTGGAGAGTGAACCAACTGACGGAAGACCCTTCTCTCTGTCTCTTCCTCTCACTGTAACTCTACTTCTCAAATAAATAAATAAATAAAATCTTAAAAAAAAAGTAAGGGTTGGGGGTCTGCAGCACAGCCATCCCATATGGCTGCCTATCGGAGTCCTGTCTGCTCTACTTCTGATCCAGCTACCTGATAATATACCCGGGAATGCAGCAGAGGATGACCAAATGCTTGGGCCCCTGCTCTCAGGTGGGAAACCCAGAAGAGGCTCCTGGCTCCTGGCTTTGGCATGGCCCAACTCCAGGCCACTGCAGCCATTGGGGAGTGAACTGGGTATGGAAGACCTCCCCACCCTTTGGAACGTTGCCTTTCAAATAAATAATTTCCCCAAGTGTCTGTTAATTAAAACCAAATGGTGGGGCCGGAGCTGTAGTGCAGTGGGCTAAGCCTTTGCCTGAGGCGCCAGCAACCCATATGGGTGCCAGTTCAGGTCCCAGCTGCCCCACTTCTGATCCAGCTCTCTGCTATGGCCTGGGAAAGCAGTAGAAGAAGGTCCAAAGATGGTCCAAGTGCTTGGGCCCCTGCAGCGACATGGAAGACCCGGAAGACGCTCCTGGCTCTGGATCAGCTCAGCATTGGCCATTCCAGCTATCTGTGGAGTGAACCAGTGGATGGAAGACCTCTCTCTCTGTACCTCTTTCAAATAAAAATAAATTAATTTTTTTTAAAAAAAGCAAATGGTTAGTATTTTGTCAGAATGTTTTCCTTAAACATCTCACTCAAAATTAACCGTCAACATAATAATATGGGGGCTGGCATTGTGGTGCAGCAGGTTAAGCTACCATTTACAACGCCAGCATTCCATTTCAGAGTGCTAGTTGGAGTACTGCCTGCTCTGTTTCCAAGCCAGCTTTCTGTAATGTGCCTGGGAAGGCAGCAGGTGATGGTCCAAGTACTTGGGCCCCTGCCACCCATGTGAGAGACCTGGATAGAGTTTCTGGTTCTCGGCTTCCGCCTGGCTCAGGCTGGGCTGTTACAGCTATCTGGTGAGTGAACCTGTGGATGGAAGATTGATCAACTGATCAATTTCTCTGTCACTCTGCCTTTCAAATAAAATCTTTTAAAGAAAACCTGGGAAAGACATACATATTTACTAAAGATAATATTTCCAGTAGTTTAAACATTTATTTCTTTTATATTTTTCTAAGTTTTCTTTCATCAACTTCTATAATCAGGAAAAAACCATTTAAGTTTCTATTTCAAAAGCCATGCAATTACTCAAATTGATTGTACTCATCTTCAAAATTCTTAACCTATTCTTTCCTAATACATCTCATTTTCAGTAGAATAAGGGTTGAATTAGAATAACTCCAAGTCATCTAATTGTTGAGATGAAAAAGCAGGGCAAATGAATTTACCACCAAAATACCAGGCAGGCACTCCAACAGGCTGGGCTACAACCAATTCTAACATATCAGTGTCAAAACACCTTGACTGGGAAGCATAACTTCAGGACCACTGTATTTGCTCACCTTGTTGATTTATTCCACACAATCACTGTTTATATATTTAGATGATATGAAGTTTGTTCAGCAATTCAAGCTGAATATCCCTAATCCAAAATTCCTGGCACCAGAAGTGCTTCAGATTTTAGAGTTGTTTTTTAAAAATATAGATGGGGTATCTATAATCTAAAAATCCAAAATATTATTTCAGACTGGAGGTGCTCAACCTGTACTATGAAAATCAGAGTCTTATCTATCTAATGTCATTCTTACCTATCCTTGAAGCTTTCAGAAGCATTCATTTTTTAGATGTCAGAAAGTAAAAAGGGTTTGGTGCTGTGGTGTAGCAGGTAAAGCCACTGCCTGTAGTCCAGCATCCCATATGAGTGCTGGTTTGAGCCCCGGCTGCTCCACTTCCAATCCAGCTCCCTGCTATGGCTTGGGAAAGCAGCAGAAGATGGCCCAAGTCCTTGGGCCCCTGCACCCGCGTGGGAAACCTGGAAGAAGCTCCTGGCTCCTGACTTTGGATCGGCCCAGCTCCAGCCGTTGATGCCATCCGGGGAGTGAACCAGTGGATAGAAGACCTTTCTCTCTCTTTCTCTCTAACTCTTTCAAATAAATAAATATTTTTTTAAAAAAAAAAGAAATTAAAAAGTAGCTCAGGCCAAGAAAGTAAAAATCTTTCTGAAATTGAAGAGAATGGAACAACACACTTATCAAGCACCTACACAATCCACAGGAAATAATTCTCCTTTAGACATACGACATACTATAGCTGAAAAATGTCAAAATGCCACCGTTTTTTAGTAACTCTGCTTTCTTAGTGAGGAATACTGTTACCTTAAATCATGAACTATTTGAAATTATACCATTAAGAATGAAACATTTTACTCCTAACAGAATGATTTCAGTCACTCAATTTACAAGTATAATTTCTAAGTAGCCTCAATTTAAAACTAACAGAGCTTCAAACTAAGAGATTTTGAAGACAAAATCCACCCCACATTTAACCTAACTTTGTAGTTTCCAAGGAAACAGAACCCTGGGTCTCATATGTGAGCAGAGGAGCCGAGAGGCTGCCAGCAGTCTCCTTGCCACAGTTCTGCAGTTAAAACCACACTCACAGGGCCGGCACTGTGGCGTAGCAGGTAAAATCTGCTGCCTGGCCGGCGCCACGGCTTAAGAGGCTAATCCAGGTTCTAGTCCCGGTTGCCCCTCTTGTCCAGCTCTCTGCTGTGGCCTGGGAGTGCAGTGGAGGATGGCCCAAGTGCTTGGGCCCTGCACCCGCATGGGAGACCAGGAGAAAGCACTTGGCTCCTGGCTTTGGATCAGCACGGTGCGCTGGCCGCAGCGGCCATTAGAGGATGAACCAACGGTAAAGGAAGACCTTTCTTTCTTTTTTTTTTTTTTTTTTTTGACAGGCAGAGTGGACAGTGAGAGAGAGAGACAGAGAGAAAGGTCTTCCTTTGCCGTTGGTTCACCCTCCAATGGCCGCCGCTGCAGCCGGTGCACCGCGCTGATCCGATGGCAGGAGCCAGGAGCCAGGTGCTTTTCCTGGTCTCCCATGGGGTGCAGGGCCCAAGCACCTGGGCCATCCTCCACTGCACTCCCTGGCCATAGCAGAGGGCTGGCCTGGAAGAGGGGCAACCGGGACAGAATCCGGCACCCTAACCGGGACTAGAACCCGGTGTGCCGGCGCCGCAAGGTGGAGGATTAGCCTATTGAGCCACGGCGCCGGCTCAGGAAGACCTTTCTAAACTCTGTCTCTCTCTCTCTCTCACTGCCCACTCTGTCAAAACAAACAAGCAAACAAACAAAAAAACAAAACAAAACCTGCCGCCTGCAGTGCTGATATCAAATATGGGTGCCAGTTCAAGTCCTGGCTGCTCCACCTCCAATCCAGCTCTTTGATATAAACTGGGAAAGCAGTAGAGGATGGCCCAAGTCCTTGGGCCCTTGCACCCGTGTAGGCGACATAGAAGAAGTGCCTGGCTCCTGGCTTTGGATTGGCCCAGCTCCAGGCATTGCAGCCATTTGGGGAGTGAACCAGCAGATAGAAGACCTCTCTCTCTCTCTCTTTCTGCCTCTGTAACTCTGCCTACCAAATAAATAAATAAAACTTAAGGGGCTGTCCAGGAGGAAAATGGCAGCGACGGCAGCTGGGTCCAGGGTTTCTCGGCTTCTAGGTCGGTCCCGCCTCCAAGTGGGGCGGCCTATGTGAGCAGCGCCCCCCAGAGAGGAGGGCTCAGCTCGCATGTGGAAGGCCCTCACCTACTTCATCGCGCTCCCCGGCGTGGGTGTGAGCATGCTGAACTTCTACCTGAAGTTGCACCACAAAGAGCACGAGACACCCGAGTTCATCAACTACCCCCATCTCCGCATCAGGTCCAAGCCCTTTCCCTGGGCAGATGGGAACCATACTCTGTTCCATAACCCTCATGTGAATCCACTTCCAACTGGCTACGAAGATGAATAACGAGAACCTGGACCCTCACAGGCACCAGGGACCACCACTTTGCATGCGGACCACAAAAGTCTATGGGACCTTAAGCTCACCTTCTTTACTTGTATCAAATGATGACCATTATACTGATCTCCATCTCTGCTTATGGCAGGAGATGGCTTAAAGAAATAACTTAAACCTAAAACAAAAAAACCACATTTCACAGTTCTGCCTTTAAAAAACAATAAAGATACTCACTCACTTCCAGGCTGATCCAATATGGCTGCAGGCTTGACACACCCACTTCCCCAAGATATACCTGAGCCTCACTTCCTCATCATGCATAAAACATGGTAATAACCATGTATAAGCTGAGATCCATGTGGAGATGCCATGATACCTTCTCAGAGGTCACCACTTACAATGAAGCCCTGCCCCGCCCCCCCCATCTCTTATTTGTATATTCAGTTAGGGCATCATCCCCTATCTGACAAAGGGATGACCTGAACTTGTTGGGCACAGTCACAGACCTTATTCTTCCTGGTCTCCCATGCGGGTACAGGGCCCAAGCACCTGGGCCATCCTCCACTGCACTCCTGGGCCACAGCAGAGAGCTGGACGGGAAGAGGAGCATCCGGGACAGAATCTGGCGCTCTGACGGGACTAGAACCCGCAGTGCTGGCGCCACAGGCGGAGGATTAGCCTATTGAGCCGTGGGCAGACCTTACTCTTTCCTCACACAGAGAGGTCATCCTCATTCATGTCTGAATGTATACTATCTTCATCCTTCTAAATAAATCCTGCTTTCCTATACATCTCTATGTCTCTGCTTTGAATCTTCTTATGCTGAGATCTTGGAGTAAACTCAGCATGGAACCCCATTTCCTACAGGTCCCCTTCAAAATACAGACTTGATGTTGATCCCACTATACTCAGCCTTGCTTTGCTTTTAGCTTTCAGCCTATCAAAGCAAAGTTTCATGTAAATTTCACCTAAGCCCTACCCTTCTCCCAAGCTCTCTAACAATTCTATTTTTTTCTTTAGTGACATGTCTCATCCTTACTCTGATGTTCAGTCATTTTTGCTTCAATAAACCTGGCTTTATCAAACTACAGGTTTGTCTTTGGTGGTCTTAGGCTGATTAGGCTAAGATGGATGACACAGTAATATGATTTCTAAAGAATATGATGACCTATATTAAGAGAACAACTGCAGTCAAATGCTGTAGAGAGTACTATACCGGGAAAAGAGACAAAATGCAGTAACAAAGACTTATTGTAAAAAGGATACTGAACAGAAGAACGATGTGTGTTTCAGCCACAAACTGGGCTTGGCTGCTTCCATGGATATAATTCTGGGTGGGGAGAAGATGAAACAAAACAGGATATTTAAATACACGTTAAACTTTGGTGTCCTAACCTAAAATGGGTTATTTAACACCCTATGAAATTATTAATAATATATATAAGCATGCAACAAACTTTTGAGTCTGTGGTATTCATAAGTAAGTTTGATTGACATACAAACTATTTCTGTATTATTTATTCTCCATTTGTCTTTTATTATACTATGTTTTTAACAACAAAATATATGACAAAACTCACATTTAAGACCATGAGTTATGATAATGTAGACCACAATGACAGGGACCACGCTTTTCATGTTCATCACAGTATCTAATAATACCTAGCATTGTGCCTAGAAACAATAAATGCTAAAGTATTTGATCAATTATTCTATTTATGTGAGGCTGACTCATTCTTGGCTAGCACTGTCAAAAGGACTCACCAGTGGGAAATGGAACTTCCCACTTTGAAGAGCACTGCATAGTCTTATTAGTGATTTTGGCTTATTAACAGAAAAATTGAAAAAACAAATCCCTTTGTACGCTGACATTGGTCTGACAGAGTAATCATTAACTTTGGTATATAATGGAAAGAAATCCCAGAATTCTCTTACCACATGTCCTGTGTGAGGATTCTTATGAGCATATGGTGGTCCTCTTATATGGTTCCACATTTGACCAGATGTCATAGCAAGCACAAAACACTGGAAAACAAACACAAAAATGAATTACTCAAGGCCCAACTGGCCCAATATTGATTAGATTAGTAGATACAGGAAGAAGTGCATCTTCTCAGATAACACATGAAATTTGCATTTAGGTAAGTGATTTAATTAAGGCCTATGTTTCACCACAAGATCACAATTCAACAGCACTTCAAAAGGAAAACACCTTTTAAAATTAAAATTAAGCCAACACAAATTTTAAAAGTGAATACTAAAAAGGCTTTTTAGAAGGATGTTTTCAAAAGCACTACAGATTTTTACAGAGATGACAGTTATCATTTAGGCTGAATAGAAAGCACGTACAAACAGTTCCTTGAAACTCTGGCCTTCCTAATAATGGAGGAAAGATTTTAAGGCAGAAAATAAAAACATGTAAAATCATTTCCTTGGGTAAGAAAGAAAATATTACTTCTAATATAAATGAAAGCTTATCTAAAAATACATTAGGATTTTATTAAAATAATTTTTCTTCTAAAATGCACTCACCAAAGCTGCAAAAGCCCATCCAGTTTTATTAAAGAGAAATTCCATATTGCTTCTTCGAAGATACACAAGTCCACCAATAACAGCCAAAAGTAATCCCAACATAAGGGGACCAGCATAATTTGGGGGTCTAATTACTCTAATCTAGTGGAAAGGAGAGAAAGAAAAGCATTAAATATAACATTTTACTAATTAACTGGATCAAAGTAATTTGAAATGAAAGCAATCAAAGTTAGTGTGGTTATTTTCAGGGAAAAACAATACATTTCTCATTTCATCCCAACCAAAATGATCTCTATTGTATAGTAAAATAGGATGGAATAGGTGTAAACAATAACCAGTTTAATCACAACACATCTTTTAGATTAAGAAGGATTTGCTAAGTGCAAATAGATAGCCCATGATCTTAAGAAGGTTGACAGAGGGATTTCCACACTGAATTCAATAAGGTAAATGAATGTTTTATAATTTAATTCTTTCATCAGGGTGAGTCTGTTAAATGCTGCTTATGAAGGGGGTGATCCTGCGCCTGGCTGGGAGGCTGCCTGCCTAGCCCATGCAGGAGGTTAACCTGACCTCTGGCAGGCGGCAGGAGTCCCAGGCACATTTCCTCCACACACACACCCCCACCCCGCCCTTTGTTGAAGAGCCCTGTAATTACCAATCAGACTGCTCCTGGGTGTGTCCCAGGCCTATCAGGAAGGGTATGTAGGCTATGTGACCTTCAAGCTGATTGGAGAAGCATAGTGGCGCCAATATCGGCTTTATCCTATAAACTAGTGTTGCCCTGAATTAGCTATGTCCCCTCTGCCTGCCCTTTAAAAGCTTATGTTTGATCGTTAATAAACGGACATGTTTACTGAAACTTGTCTCTGGTGCTTCTTGTTGAAGAATGCCACAGCCCTACCATCCCGACAGTGCGTGGGTCTCACAAGACAAGCCTGCACCACCTCAGTGATAAGAAACTACCAAACTATTACCATCTCAGTGGTAAGAGGACAAGAAGAATTATGGTCTCCCAATAAGATTCAAAAGGGACAATGGCAAAGTGACCTTCTGCAAAGTAGGGACACTTACATTGACATCAGTTCTGTCTGCAATCCACCGGGCAATCTGCTCAGCTGAAAAACCACGCACCTGCAACTCATATGTATCACCCCGTTTGGGTTTCCCTTTTGCAGGAAAGTTGATGAAAGTTGGAGCCGAATTCATGTTTAGCTGAATAAAAGCAACCCACAAAAATATTAAGATATGAAGTAAATAATCTTAACAGAAAATAACATCTAGAGATTTAGGTATTTTTCAAAGGTGAAGAAGTCCAGGTTTAGGTGGGTTAAGTCATTTTCTTTAGAAAATGGTGGAGCCAGGAGTCAAACTCAAGGCTAACTCTGATCTTAACTATTACATTTTACTTACCAAATATAGATTCCTAGTTAAGAAACCTACATTTTACACCACTAGAAGTAGATATTTCAATCTGTTCAGAGGTTATGCAAAAAAAAAGAAACGAATATATTTATGAGAACTAAAATTGTCTTGCATAGCTGTGGCAATCTCTGAATACAGTGCATTCTCAATTTGAAGGAAATCAGACCAGGATAAAATAATGATATAAAACTGCAGTGAAAAAGAACACAAAATTGTAGCCATATGCAGAAAAAGTCATTCTAAGAAGGTTCATAAATTTTTTCTGATGAGCAACACATTTCTTTACCATTTAATTATTTGAAGATGGGGGAGAGAGACAGATAGACACATGAAGAGAGAACTTCCATCTGCTGGTTCATTCCCCAAATGTCTGCAACAGCCAGGGCTGGGCCAAGCTGAAGCCAGGAGCCAGGAGCTCCATCTGGGTCTCCCACTTGGGCGGCAGGGGCTCAAGCACTTGGGCCATCTTCACTATGTTCTCAGGAAGCTGGATAGGAACTGGAGTAGCCAGGACTAAAACTAGTGCTCGTGCAGGATGCCAGTGTCGGGGGTGATGGCTTAACCTGTTGCATCATGACACTGATCCCTAACCAATCAGTTCTTGAAAAATATATTGTAGGGGTGGATGTTGTGGCACAGCAGGTTAAGCTGCTGGGGATGCCCATATCCCATATCAGAGTGCCTGGGTTTGAGTCTCACCTCTGCTTCTAATCCAGCTTCCTACTCATGTGCCTGAGAGGCAGATGATAGCTTAAGTACTTGGGCCCCAGCCATCATCCAGGGAGAGTTGGCTCCTGGCTTTAGCCTGGCTCAGTTCCAGTTCTTGTAGGCATTTGCGGAATCAGAGGATGGAGAAATTCTCTGTTTCTCACTATCTCTCTCTGTTTCTTTTTTCTCTCATCACCCTATCAAATAAATAAATAAATAAATCTTTAAAGATTTACTTATTAAGATCTATATATTTCTTTCTTTGATAAGCAGAGTGAGAGAGGGTAAGAGACAGAGAGAGAGAGAGAGAATATGAATATCTTCCATTGTCTAGTTCACTACCCAAATGGCCACAATGGCCAGGACTGGACCAGACCAAAGCCAGGAGCCAGGAGCTTCTTCCATGTCTCCATGTAGGTGGCAAGGGCCCAAGGACTTGGGCCATGTTCTGCTGGTTTCACAGGTACATTAGCAGGGAGCTGGATTGGAAGTGGAGCAGCCAAGTCTTGAACTGGTGCCAATATGGGATGCTGGCCCTGAAGGAAGCAGCTTAAACCTGCTATGCCACAACATTGGCCCCAAACAAATGTTTATTATTTGCTAACCACTTATCTGATAAGGGACTAATATCATAATATATAATGAACTCCTATAACTTCAAAACAAAAACCAAACTGATTTAAAAAATAGGCAAAGGACTTGTATAGATATATCTCCAAAGGTATATGTACAGCCAATAAACATCTGAAAATTGTTCCACCACATTGATGAGTACAGAAATGAAAATCAAAACCACGGTGAGATACCACCTCTCAGTCATTAGGATAGCTAAAGCAAACAAACCCGAAAACAATTGTTGGCAAGGATGTGGAGAAACTGGAGCCCTTGGACACTGCTGATGGGAAGGTAAAATGTTGCAGCTTTGCGCTGGTGCTGTGGCTCGGTGGTTTAAAGCCCCAGCCTGCAAAGGCCGGCATCCCATATGGATGCTGGTTTGAGTCCCAGCTGCTACACTTCCAATCCAGCTCTCTGCTATGGCCTGGGAAAGCAGTGGAAGATGGCCCAAGTCCTTATGCCCCTGCACCCGCGTGGGAGACCCAGAAGAAGCTCCTGGTTCCCGGCTTTGGATCAGCTCAGCTCTGGCCATTGTGATCATTTGGGGAGTCAACTAGTGAATGGAAGACGTTTCTCTCTCTCTGGCTCTACCTCTCTCTATAACTCTTTCAAATAAATAAAATAAATCTTTAAAAAAAGTTGCAGCTGCTATGGAAACAATATGGAGGCTTCTCTAAAAATTAAAACTAGAATTATTACATGATTGAGCAATTCCAGTTCTAGGTATAAATTGAAAATACTTGTGGGATGGACATCTGGCCTAGTGGTTAATATGCCAGTTCAGATGCTCATATCCCAGTTGGAATTGCCTGGGTTTAAGTCCTTGCTCTGGCTCAGAATTCCAGCTTCCTGCTAATGCAGACCCTGGAAGGCAACAGGTAATGGCTTAAATAGCTGGTTACCTGCTACCCACATGAGAAACCTGGTCTGAGTTCCTGGTTCCCAGCTCTGGCACACCTTGACCACTGTGGGCATTTGGGGAGTGAACCACCAAGAGAAAGCACTATTTGTCTCTCTGCCTCTTACTTTTTTTAAAGACTAAGATTTATTAATTATTTGAAAAGGAGAGAGAGAGAGAGAGATTGATCCTCCCTCCATCTGTTGGTTCATTCCCCAAATGGCTATGACAGCCAGGGCGGCTGGGCCAGGCTGAAACCAGGAGCTAGGATCCAGGATCTTCATTCAGGTCTACCACATGGGTGTCAGGGGCCATCACCTGCTACCTTCCCAGGAGCATTAGCAGGAAATTGGCTTGGAAGCAGAGCAGCCGGGACTTGAACTGGCACTCCTGCATGAGATACTGGCATTGCAAGCAGTGGCTTAACCTGCTATGTCACAATGCTCGCCCCTGATATAGTGTTTTTTAAATGAACATTTCCTTTTAAAAAAAAAGGATTTATTTTATTTATTTGAAAGGCAGAGTGACAAAGGGAGAGACAGAGAAAGAGATCTTCCATCTGCTGGTTCACTTCCTAAATAAAGTCAGGAGCCTGGAATTCCATCTGGGTCTCCCATGTGGGCGTCAAGGGTCCAAGTACTTGGGCCATGTTCTGCTGCTTTCCCAGGCACGTTAGCAGGCAGCTGGATTGGAAGCAGAGTGCCAGTTTGAGTCTCAGCTACTCTGCCTCCTATGTCTTATACAATTACTATTGAGTAAAACATGCTCAAATATAGGAATTAGACAAACTTACAAACAAAACAGCATCTCTGTCTTTGAGTGTTTATATGTATGAGAAAAGAACTAGCAGAAAGGCTAAAGTTAAAAATACAGGTGTGAAGGGTAGGTACTTGGCCTAATGGTTAAACCACTGGTTGAGATACCCACATCCCATAAAGGGGTGCCTGGGCTTGAGTCTTGGCTCCACTACTAATTCCAGTTTCCTGGTAATGTACACCCTTGAAAACAGCATGTGATGGCAAGTAATTGGGTCCCTATCATCCCCATAAGAAACCTGGATTGATTTCCTAGATCCCCGCTTCAGCTTGATCCAGTCCAGGCCATTATGGGCAAGTGGAGAGTGGGATGGGAGCTCTGTCTCTTTCAGTCTCTCAAATAAATAAATAAGTGTTTTTTTTTTTTAAATTTATTTGACAGGTAGAGTTACAGACAGTGAGACAGAGAGACAGAGAGAAAGGTCTTCCTTCCGTTGGTTTACTCCCCAAATGGCCGCTACGGCCGGAGCTACGCGGATCTGAAGCCAGGAGCCAGGTGCTTCTTCCTGGTCTCCCATGCGGTACAGGGCCCAAGCACCTGGGCCATCCTCCACTGCCTTTCCGGGCCACAGCAGAGAGCTGGACTGGAAGAGGAGCAACCGGGACTAGAACCCGGTGTCCATATGGGATGCCAGCGCCACAAGCAGAGGATTAACCAAGTGAGCCATAGCACCAGCTCCATAAATAAATATTTTTTAAAAAATTCTAAAAATGCAGATATAGGAGGTTATGATTTATAAAACAGGTAAATATGGGATCCAGGGCACATGGGAAGGATTTAACCTTGAACATGAAGGAGGATATTCACATTAACCATTTAGACAATAGGAAATAATGGTGACATAATGGTAGAATTCATGCTGTGATTTTTTTTTTTTAAACTTTTTTTTTTTATTTTTTTTTTATTTTTGACAGGCAGAGTGGACAGTGAGAGAGAGAGACAGAGAGAGAAAGGTCTTCCTTTGCCGTTGGTTCACCCTCCAATGGCCGCCGCTGCAGCCGGCGCACCGTGCTGATCCGATGGCAGGAGCCAGGAGCCAGGTGCTTTTCCTGGTCTCCCATGGGGTGCAGGGCCCAAGCACCTGGGCCATCCTCCACTGCACTCCCTGGCCATAGCAGAGAGGTGGCCTGGAAGAGGGGCAACCGGGACAGAATCCGGCGCCCCAACCGGGACTAGAACCCGGTGTGCCGGCGCCGCAAGGTGGAGGATTAGCCTATTGAGCCACGGCGCCGGCCATGCTGTGATTTTTAAAAATGGTTAAAATGGTAAATTTTATGTTTTAAGTATTTTATCCTATTAAAAAATCAAATGTCACTTAATTACTAGCCAATTTCCATATTCTAACAAGTTAGCATTTGATTACTACCTAGTATGGTTAGCAAGTTTAACTCCTAGCTCATTAACTACTCTAGATCTCATACAATAACATTCCTATTTAACATATGGCCACTGAAAAAAATGTATTCCACTTTCCCACATTTTACCCATTCCTAAAATGTAGAACAAATTAATGATCTTACCATTTGAAATACATCAGAACCTTCATCAAAATCTACCATGGCAAAAAATATCCTGTTGGTAAATGCACTGGAATATCGCCAAGAGTTTGCCAGGATCTGGAATTCTTCATCAGCTTGTCTGGATGTAATCAGATTTATGAAGATAACAAATACAACAATTATTAAAAGCTCTACAGGTACAACTAAACCACTGGGTTTTTTTGTCCAATGAGAGAAATATTAAAAAAAAATCCTTGATAAGCAAGTTAGGCTGTGATGACAGAGTTAGGCAAATTTTGTTTCAGAAGAGAATCTTTATCCCAAATGTTGGGGTTTTCACCAGAAATTAGTAGCTACTTTCATACTTTGTGCTTGTTTTTTACTGCAAAGCTTTTTTAGTGGTTACTGAAAAACATCCAGCTAATTATCTCTACAATTTTTTATACCTAACTTCTTTTTTCTTAAAGATTTATTTTTATTTATATGAAAGGCAGAGAGAGAGAGAGAGAGAGAGAGAGAGAGAGAGAGAGAGATCTTCAATCTACTGGTTCACTCCCCAAATGGCTACAATGGATGGCTGGGGCTGGGCCAGACTGAAATCAGGAGCTTCAACCAGGTCTCCCACATGTGTGCAGGGTCCCAAGAACAGAGAGAGAGCAAGCGAGAGAGAGGTCTTCCATCCACTGGTTCACTCCCCAGATGGCCGCAATGTCCAGTGCTGGGCTAGGCCGAAGCTAGGAGCCAGGAGCTTCTTCCACATCTCCCACGTAGGTAGTATGGGCCCATGCCCCTGGGTCATCTTCTGCTGCTTTCCCAGACCATTGGCAGGGAGCTGGATCAGAAGTGGAGCAGCCAGGACACAAACTAGTGCCATATATGACGCCAGCATTTTTCACCAGCTATGCCACAACGCAGGCCCCTAGGCCAATCCTAACCACAACTATTACGTTTTTCATGAAATTTTCCAGCCATTTATAATGTAGAAAACTCAAAGGGCAAATACCACAATGTTACTATGGCTGTCATAAAGTGGTGAAATTATGGGTGGCTTTATTTGAAAAAAGAAAAATGAAAATCATATAAACTTATTTAAAAGTCAGATGCAAATATTTAAATCTTCCAATGTCAGCATAGATAGAATTCTCACTGGATTCTGTCTTCTCCCTGAGACTCACTTCTTTCTTCATACCAGCTTTCACAAGCTTTATCTATAACCGAAAAACTATAGTTGGAGCCCAAGGCGCTTAAGAGAGAAGTGACCACTCACTTAGTTTCTAAAGCTGCTTCTGTATAGATACGAGCCTTCCACCCCGTGTGATCAAAGAGCCCAGCAGCCTGCAGTGAACAGATCCTTTCTAACCACCAGGTCCTGATTTGTGTGTGTGTTTATTCATTCATTTTTATTTACTTGAAGACAGAGTAAGAGAGAGTGAGAGCAAGAACGAGCACACTTCCATCCACTGGTTCACACCCCAAATACTGGCAACAGAGACATCTCTGTTTCTCTTTCAAATTTGAAAAAATTTTAAACAAATAGTAATCTTTATTCTTAGGAACATTCAGAAATAGTAAAATGAAATCAATAAGTCACTGTTATGTAAAAATTTAAGTGAGATAGTCTTCATTTCCAATGTTTACAATCACTACAAAAAAATTAAGAAAGAAACATACTTGGGAGCCAGCACTGTGTTGCAGTGGGTTAACACCCTGGCTGGAAGCGCTGGCATCCCATATGGGCGCCGGTTCTAGTCCTGGCTGCTCCACTTCCAATCCAGCTCTCTGCTGTGGCCTGGGATAGCAGTAGAAGATGGCCCGAGTCCTTGGGCCCCTGCACCCATGTGGGAGACCCGGAGAAGGCTCCTGGCTTCAGATCGGCACAGCTCCAGCTGTCGCGGCCAATTGGAGAGTGAACCATCGGATGCAAGACCTCTCTCTCTCTCTCTCTCTGCCTCTCCTCTCTCTGTGTAACTCTGACTTTCAAATAAATAAATACATCTTTTAAAAAAAGAGAAACATCCTTAAATAATGTATATGAGAGTACTTCAAAAAGTTAAGCCACTGCCTGCAGTGCAGGCATCCCATATGTGCACCAGTTCAAGTCCTGGCTGCTCCACTTCCAATCCAACTCCCTGCTAATACACCTGGGGAAAAAGGAGAAGATGGCCCAAGTCCTTGGGCCCCTGGACCCACGTGGGAGACCGGGAAGAAGCTCTGGGTTCTTGGTTTCATCCTGGCCCAGTCCCAGCCATTGTGGCCATTTGGGTAGTCGACCAGCAGATGGAAGATCTCTCTATCTCTCTGTCTCTCCCTCTCTCTGACTTTGTCTTTCTTCTTCTTTTTTTTTTAAGATTTATTTATTTACTTGAGAGGCAGAGTTACAGACAGAAAGAGGGAAAGACAGAGAAGTCTTCCATCTGCTGGTTTACTTCCCACATGGCTGCAACAGTTGGAGCTAGGCAGATCTGAAGCCAGGAGCCAGGGAGTCTCCCATACAGGCGCAGGGGCCCAAGCATTTGAGTCATCTTCTACTGCTTTCTCAGGCCATTAGCAGGGAGTTGGATTGGAAGATAAGCAGCTAGGATTTGAACCAGCGCCCATATGGGATGCCAGCACTGTAGGCAGTTGCTTAACCTACTATGTCACAGTGCTGACCCCATGACTTTGTCTTTCAAATAAATAAAAATAAATCTTTAAAAGAAAAAAGATGAGTTTATTTTGTTGCAAAAATTTTTGAAATCTATGCATGGCTTTTTAATAGCATACATTTCCATGAACTGTTTGGAGTCCATATATATTTTTGAATTGTCAAAAATACTATTTTTAACTGACAAATAATTTATATTTATGGGATATAATAGGATTTTTTGATATAGGCATAGTACATTTGGGGAGAATGAATCAGATGAATTCATCTATTCAGAACCTCACCCACTTATTTTCGTGTGGTGAAAACATATAAAAATCTTTTTTTTGGGGGGGGGGCGGGGACGGCTGGTGCTGTGATGTAGTGGGTAAAGCCGCTGCCTACAGTGCCGGCATCCCATATTGGCACCGGTTCAAGTCCTGGCTGCTCCACTTTGGATCCAGCTCCTTGATATGGCCTGGGAAAGCAGTAGAAGATGGCCCCAGTCCTTGGGCCCCTGCACCTGTGTGGGAGACCTGGAAGAAGCTCCTGGCTCCTGGCTTCAGATCAGCACAGCTCCAGCCATTGCAGCCATCTTGGGAGTGAATCTGCGAACAGAAGACCTCTCTCTCTCTCTCTGCCTCTCTGTAACTCTGCTTTTCAAATAAATAATTAAATATTTAAAAAAATATTTTAGGGGGCTGGCATGGGGCATAGGATGCTAAGCCTCCAGCTATGATGCTAAAATCCCATATGGGTGCTGGTTTGAGACCCTCCTGCTCCATTTCCAATACTACTAATGTGCCTGGGAAAGCAGTGGAAGATGGCACAAGTCCTTGGGCCCCTGTACCCTCAGTGGGAGACCCAGAAGAAACTCCTGGCTCCTAACTTTAACCTGGCCCAGCCTTGGCTACTAAGGTCATTTAGGGAGTGAACCAGCAGATGGACCTTCTCTCTCTCTCTCACTCTGTCTCTCCTCCTCTCTCTGTAATTCTGCCTTTCAAATAAATAAAAAATAAATCTTTTAAAAAAATCTTCTTTAGAAATTTTGAAATACACAATACATAATTTTTTTAAAGATTTATTTATTTATTTGAAAGATTTATGTAGAGAGAGAGAGAGAGATCTTCCATCCGATGGTTCACTCCCCAATTGGCCGATCTGAAGCAAAGCCAGGAGCTTCTTCCAGGTCTCCCACGTGGGTGCAGGGGCCCAAGGACTTGGGCCATCTTCCACTGCTTTCCCAGGCCATAGCAGAGAGCTAGATTGGAAGTAGAGCAGCTGGGTCTCTAAATGGCACCGATATGTGATGCTGGCGCTTCAGGCCAGGGTGTTAACCTGCTGTGCCACAGTACCGGTCCCCACAATACATAATTATTAACTATTGTCACTATGCTGTATAAATCACTAAAACATATCTGTCATTTTTGCTAAAATGGTTATTTATTTAAAGATGTATTTTATGTATTTGAGAGGCACAAGGGCCGGCGCTGTAGTGTAGTGGGTAAAGCTGCCGCTTGCAGTGCCAGCATCCCATATGGGCACTGGTTCGAATCCCAGCTGCTCCACTTCTGATCCAGCCCTCCGCTATGGCCTGGGAAAGCAGCAGAAGATGTGCCAAGTCTTTGGGCCCTTACACCTGAGTGGGAGACCTGGAAGAAGCTCCTGGCTCCTGGCTTCGGATCGGCACAGCTCCAGTCGTTGCAGCCAATTGGGGAGTGAACCAGTGAATGGAAGACCTCTCTCTCTGCCTCTTCTTTCTCTGTGTAACTGTGACTTTCAAATAAATAAATATCATTTTTTTTTAAAAAAAGAAAGGCACAGTGACAGAGAGAGAGTGAGTAAGAGATCTCCCATCTGCTGGTTTAC
This sequence comes from Oryctolagus cuniculus, assembly GCF_051225735.1. NCBI lineage: Eukaryota > Metazoa > Chordata > Mammalia > Lagomorpha > Leporidae > Oryctolagus > Oryctolagus cuniculus. Next base: position 71,752,288 of record NC_142888.1, on the reverse strand, counting down.
TTACCCACAATGGCTGGGTAGTTGGGTCATTTTCTGCAGCTTTCCCAGACACATTATCAGTTAACTGGATGGAAAGCGAGCAGCCAAAACTCGAACAGGTGTTCCAATATGAGATGTCAGTTTTGAAGGCAGCAGTTTAACTTGCTGTGCCATAATGCTGGCCCCATGTGTATTTATTTTTATATTTCATTTGCTCTAAAAGGAGGGAGGGAATAAAGGAGGGAGGGAGAGAGGGAGAGAGGGAGAAAGAGAGAGAGGGAAAGAAGGAGAGAGAGAGGAAGAGAGAAAGGGAGAGAGGGGGAGAGAGAGAGATAGAGAGATCAAGAAAGAGAGAGAGAGAGAGAGAGAGAGAGAGAAACTTTTTCACCAGCTGATTTACTCCCCAACTGCTCAAAATAGCCAGGGCTGTAACAGGCCAAAGCTAGAAGCCTAGAACTGTACTTTGGTCTACCACATGGGTGGCAGGGGCCTAGGCACCTGAGCCATCATCTGCTGCCTCCCAGGATGAATTAGCAGGAAGTTGTATTGGAAGCAGAACAGCTGAGACCTGAATCCATACTCCAATATGAGATGTGAGCACCACAAGTAGTGGCTTAACCTGCTGTGCCACAAATTTATTCTTTTGTGCAACTGAAACTCTGTACCATCTGATCAGTATCTTCCATTTCTCCATACCACTCCCTCACCTCCCATAATCACCATTCCACTCTGCTTCTATGAGTTTAGCTTTTTTATATTCCATATGAGAGATCAATATGGATTTTATTTAAAAGGGGGGGGGTGGCTGGAGATGGGTATTTGGCCTAATGGTTAAGCTGCCCTTGTCCCTTTTGGAGTACCTGGGTTCAAGTCCCTGGATCTGGCTCCTGACTTCAGATTCCTGGTAATGTACATGCTGGGAGTTAGCAGTGATGGCTCAAGTAATTGAGTTCCTGCCACCCAAATCAGAGACCTGAAAAGAGTTCCTGGCTCCCACCTTTGGCCCCAGTCAGAGACTGCTGACAATATTTGAAGGGTAGACCAGTAGATGAGAGTGTATTCTTTCTTTCCCTCTGTTTTTCTCAAATACATAAAACATTTTAAGAAGAAAATTTAGAAATAATAAAATTCCTCTTTTCATCTTATATTTCAAATTTTGATGATGCCACTACTGTTGTATCAATAAGCATCTCATTTGGATAGACCACTTAAAATTGTGAAGCTCCAAAGCTAGGAGCCAGGAATTCCATCTGGGTCTCCCACGTGGGTGGCAGGAACCCAAGTACTTGAGCCATCATCTGCTGCCTCACAGGTGCATTAATAGGAAGATGGAACAGAAGGGGAGGTGTTACTTGAATCTGCAGTCTGACATGGGACGTAGGTGTTCTAAGGTGGTGGCTTAACCTGCTGCACTGCAATGCTCGTCTCAATTGTTTGCTCCTTAAGTTATTCATATGGTAGCTACCACAATACTTCATCCATGCTTCCTCCACTGACATGGACAACCAAGAACTGACTATAAAAGAGCAATAGGATTATTACCAGAGATACCTCAAATACAGTTACACATTAATTATATACCCACTGAATTAATTTGGTTCTTCTGGGATTGAGAAACAGTTATTTAATTTTAAAATGTAATTGAAAGTTCATACTTGCAAACAACACACTGTCTATGAAGTTGCAGAGCAGTGAACATGACAATAACGGAGTAATTTCTTGGTGGAGCTTTAACAAGACGACGAAACTTGTCTCCATTCATTCTTATTACAGGTCTTTTATTGGTCCATTCCATCAGCTGACTAACCTTTTCAGATAACACCATCTAAGAAAAGACAAAGTCAGCATGCTGTTAATATACTCAGTTTGGCATTTAAAGTTCCTTTAAGTAAGCATCTTTATTCAAAACCAAGAGTAACAACAAAGATACATAGGAAATGTGAGAAAATTAAAACAAAAAGTGGTAGTTGGGATGGATGATAATTATTCTTAAAGTGCATTATTTAATAAGAGTTAATCAGACAGTACACTTGATGTGAATTATTTACTTGCAAATGAAATAACATATAATCATTAAAACCTTTCATGTGGGGCCAGCGCCGTGGCTCACTTGGTTAATCCTCCGCCTGCGGAGCCAGCATCACATAGGGGCACCGGGTTCTAGTCCCGATTGCTCCTCTTCCAGTCCAGCTCTCTGCTGTGGCCTGGGAAGGCAGTGGAGGATGGCCCAAGTGCTTGGGCCCTGCACCCGCATGGGAGACCAGGAGAAAGCGCCTGGCTCCTGGCTTCAGATCGGCGTAGCGCACCGGCTGTAGCAACCACTTGGAGGGCGAACAAACAGAAGGAAGACCTTTCTCTCTCTCTCACTGTCTAACTCTGCCTGTCTTAAAAAAAAAAAAAAACAACCTTTCATGTGTCAAAGAATGTTGAATGAAAACAAGCTGCTAGTTTTATATAAAATTTTATTTGTCATAAAATTGCTACAAAGAAAACAATCTTGAAAATGAAAAGTAAAATAGGAGAAATTACTCTGGTTTTAAGGTTTCCCATACAGCTAGTAATCTAGGCAGTGTGGTATTGACAAAGGGATAGATAAATAAATTAGAGGCATAAAGAATCCACACATCAGGGCTGATAATGTGGTACAGCGGGTAAAGCTTTTGCCTGCGGTGCTGGAATCCCAAGTGGGCACTGGTTCGAGTCCCGGCTGCTCCACTTCCGATACAGCTCTCTGCTATGGCCTGGGAAAGCATCAGAGGATGGCCCAAGACCTTGGGCCCCTGCACCCACTTGGGAGACCTGGAAAAAGCTCCTAGCTCTTGGCTTCAGATTGTCCCAGCTCCGGCTGTTGTAGCCATCTGGGGAGTGAACCAGCAGATGGAAGATCTCTCTCTCTCTCTCTCTCTCTCTCTCTGCCTCTGCTCTCTCTGTGTAACTCTGACTTTCAAAAAAATAAATCAATCTTTAAAAAAAATATTTTAGTTTCTTATCAATCCTTTACCAGATAAGTGGCTTGGAAATATTTTCTCCACTCTGTAACATACCCGCTAAGCCACAGCACTGGCTCTGTCATCATATTTATTTATCCTTCCTCTCATCTCCACTCCCAGTGTTCAGTCTTTGCACAAATTTTAAGAAGATAGGAAAAGATAATAGAGAAGTGCAGAAGAGAACATCAATGTAGAATTAATGCTAATTATGATTTTACTTTTCTTTACAGAGATAAGTCCATTAAGTGCTGGGAAATCATGGAGTGATTCATCATATTCAGAACTATTTGGTCAATTATATTTCCCACTACTTGTATATTAATACCATTCTAAGACAATTTGACATCTGATTCTTTCTGTAGACTATTAGCTACCAGAGAGTAAACAAATACCATACTTTACTGCATAGTAGGCCCTTTGTAAGTGTAATGAATTAGCTAAAAGTAATGAATTTCTACTTAATAGAACCCAACAGGATATGGACTGATTTTCATGCATTAACATGTAAGGGGGGGGCCACACTGTGGCCCAGTGGGTTAAAGCCCGAGCCTGCAGTGATGGCATCCCATATGGGCACCAGTTCAAGTCCCAGCTGCTCCACGTCTGATCTAGCTCCCTGCTAATGTGCTTGGGAAAGCGGCAGAGGATGGCCCAAGTGCTTGGGTCCCTGAACCCACACACGGGAGACCCAGAAGAAGCTCCTGGTTCCTGACTTCGGATGGGCTCAGATCTGGCCGTTGTGGCCACTTGGGGAATGAACCAGTGGATGGAAGACCTCTATCTCTCTCTCTATGTCTCTACCTCGCTCTGTAACACTTTCAAATAAAAAAAAAAATTTTAAAAACACATAAGGAAGAAACTGAATACATGCATAAACAGTTACATAGAAAAAGAATTTTTTCCCCCATTAACTCTTAGTCTCCCATATGGGCACATGAGTGGCAGGGGCCCAAGCATTTGGGCCATCTCCACTGCCTTCCCAGGTACATTAGCAGGGAGCTGGATTAGAAGCACAGCAGCCAAGACTCTAACTGGCACTCTGATATGGGATGGCATGCAGTGGTTGGTTTTACCTGTTTCACCACAATGCTGTCCCCAGCATATTACTCTGCTTTTAACTATACAAATAAACAAAAAGAGCAAAAATATTCACAAAATATGATCCTAAAAGTCATCCTCTTCCCTTGAAACATTTTAATTTGCATGACTGCAAAATTACCCCACTAACAAGAAGTCAATTAATATCTCTAATCCTGTCAGTAATAATCAAATGTTATGAACATCTTCGACTACAAAGGATTAAGAGGACTAAGAAGGAGAAGTAAGGGGGCAATTTAATTTCATACTACCTGCTTGTATGGTATTTATCTTGATTAGCTCTAGCAAAGTAGGGTAAGCCTGAACAACTACAAATAATTTTACTGTCACTGAATACCAGTTTTCAAAGATTGTAGGAATCCATTAATTCTCATTTAAAGCTTAAATCTGATCCTATCATTCGGTTATTTTTTAAATTTCAGACTGAAGCTAAGCATCACTAGTCTGAATTCCTATTAAAAGGCTCCCCCTGGGGCCGGTGCTGTGGCACAGCGGGTTAACACCCTGGCCTGAAGTGCCGGCATCCCATATGGGAGCCGGTTCAAGACCTGGCTGCTCCACTTCTGATCCAGCTCTCTTCTATGGCCTGGGATAGCAGTGGAAGATGGCCCATGCCCTTGGGCCCCTGTACCCATGTGGGAGATCCAGAAGAAGCTCCTGGCTCCTGGCTTCAGATTGGCGCAGCTCCAGCTGTTGCGGCCATCTGGGGAGTGAACCATCAGATGGAAGACCTCTCTCTCTCTCTGCCTCACTCTCTGTGTAACTTTGACTTTCAAATAAATAAATAAATCTTTAAAAAAAAAGTTCCTCCTTTTACTCCAAAACTTACTTGACTGTATCTTTGTTCTCTAGACCATCAGGATTTTTTCCATAAACATTCTTCACATTTTAGCTTATATAATCATCCATCAGCCTTCAAATGTTAGTGAAATAAAATAAAATTTCTGGTTAGCCAATACATTCCCAACTCCATCCTTAAATTATAAGTGAGATTGAATAGATCTAGAAATATAACTGGCAGATAATTAATGAAGGAGACAGACAGTGGCAGAAAAGAGAGCATTTTGAATTCTTGAATGCCATCTGTTCCATTCTCAGTTCACCTACTTCCTGGATAGCATTGAAATACGTTACTGTCTTTTTTCCTTTACTGGGGGGGGGGTGTCTCAATTTTTTTGCTATGGCTACTGAGCCTATTTCTCTGTAATAAGATTTTTACCTGTTTTTAAAGATTATTTATTTTACTTCAGACATGGAGAGAGAGACACACACAGGGATTTTCCAACCACTGGTTCATTCCCCAAATGCTTGCAACAGTCCAGTTGACCAAGGCAAAAGCCAGGAGCTAAGAACTCTATCTGGGTCTCCCACATGGGTGACAGGGACTCAAGTACTTGAGTCATCATCTCCTGCCTTCCGAGGTGTACATTAGGAGAGAACTGGATTAACAGCAGAGTAGCTAAGATTTGAACCAAGCACTCCATGTACAACTTAACTATTGCACCGATGCTTGCCTTGTAATAAAAATTTTTGTTTTACTTACTTATTTATTTTCAAGATTTATTTTATTTATTTGAAAGGCAGAATTACATAGAGAGGGAAAGAAGGGAGGGGTGGAGTGAGGGAGGGAGAGAGAGAGAAAGGAGGAAAGGAAGAGGGAGGGGGAGAGAATGAGAGTGAGAACGAGATAGCTCTTCCATCTGCTGGTTCACTCCCAAAATGTCCACAACGGCTGGGGCTAGGTCAGGCAGAAGCCAGGAGCCTGGAAGTCCATCCTAGTTCCCTACATGGGTGGCAGGAACCCAAGCACTTGAGCCATCGCCTGCTGTTCTCCCAGGAGAATTAGCAGGGAGCTGGATCAGAGGTGGAGTAGCCAAGCCTGGAGACAGCACTCTGATATGGGATGCCAGCATCACAGGCAGCACTCAACCCATTGTGCCACAACCCTGTCCCCTTTAATAAAATTTTTAAAGAATGGCAAGAATTTTTGCACATGTAACACTGTCATGTGTTAGCTCCCAAAGCAATGTCAGACAATATAGAAGTTTTTCCAATGATACCTTGCTGTCTTTTTTAAAAAGAATTATTTTATAAATAAATAAATAAGAAAGAGTTACAAATAAGAGAGTTCAAATAAGAAAGAGAGTTACAGAAAGAGGCAGAGAGAGAGAGGGAGAGAGAGAGTCCTCCATTTTACTGGTTCACTCTCCAAATGGCTGCAATGGCCAGAGCTGAACTGAATCGAAGCCAGGAGCCAGGAGCCTTCTCTGGGCCTTCCACACAGGTGCAGGTGCCCAAGGACTTGGGCCATCTTCTACTGCTTTCCCAGGCCACAGCAGAGAGCTGGATCAGAAGTGGAGCAGCTGGGACTTGAGCTGGCGCCCATATGGGTTGCCAGCGCTGCAGGCTGGAGCTTTAAACTGCTGTGCCACAGCGCTGGTATCCTTGCTGTCTTAAAAGATGGAAGTGAGAGGCTGGTGATGTGGCATAATGGGCTAAGCTTCCACCTGTGGTGCCAGAATCCCATATGGGTGCCAGTTTGCATCCTGGCTGCTCCACTACCAATCCAGCTTTCTGCTATGGCCTGGAAAAGCAGTGGGAGACGGCCCAACTGTTTGGGCCCCTGCATCCATGTGGGAGACCCAGAAGAAGCTCCTGGCTCCAGATTGGCTCAGCTCTGGCCATTGCAGCCATCTGAAGAGTGAACCAACGGATGGAAGACTTTTCTCTCTGTCTCTCCCTCTGTAACTCTACCTCTCAAATAAAAATTAAAAAAAATCTTAAAAAAAAAGATGGTGGTGATTCTATTTTCTGAATATTCTTCAATTAAAAAAAATTAACTGAAAAACATTTTACTATCCAAAGGAACATGATCTCATTTTTTTCTAATCATATTTTCTACATGCCAGGTACTACATTAAATACTATATAATCTGAGTTCATCTCATTTAATGTTCACAATAGCAAAAAATGAGAAAAAAGATATTTATTTTTCATTTCCTTGATGAGGAAAACTATCAGTGTGGGGAGGGATGGTGTTTTGCACAACGTGGGCATCCCATATGGACACCTGTTTTAAGTCCTGGCTGCTCCACTTCCAATTCAGCTGTTGTGACAATTTGGGAAGTGAACCAGCAGATGAAGACCTTCCTCCCTTTATGTAACTAACTCTGCCTTTCAAGTAAATAAATAAATCTTAAAAAAGGGGGCCGATATTGTGACATAGCAGGTAAAGCTGCGGCCTGCTGTGCTGGCATCCCATATGGGCACTGGTTCAAGTCCCGAATGCTCCACTTCTGATCCAGCTCTCTGCTATGGCCTGGGAAAGCAGTAGAAGATGGCCCAAGTCCTTGGGTCCCTGCACCCATGTGGCAGACCCGGAAGCAGCTCCTGGCTTCTGGCTTTGGATTGGCACAGCTTCGGCCATTGTGGCCAATTGGGGGGTGAACCAGCAGATGGAAGACTCTCTCTGCGCCTCTCCTTCTCTCTCTGTGTAACGGTGACTTTCAAATAAATAAATTTAAAAAATAACTGGGGTTAGGTTAAAGCACAATCTTTTTAAAATTTTTACAGAAGTTTTCAGAAGACAAAGAAGCAGAAGACTATAACATTCTAGCATTATTAGTAACATTTTTATTATGCTTTACTATGCTCCGTACATGCACCTTTTCCCATATTTCATACTATTTTTCTAGTACTATAGACTCCAAGAAGGTCAACAAATATGAATACTTTTCTCAAATATCATGCTTTTAAATTACGAAAAAGTTATTTATTTATTTGAAAGACAGAGTGACAGAGACTGAGAGGGAGAGACAGACAGAGAAAGAGATTTTCTACCTGCTGGTTCACTCCCAAAATTGCTGGAACTGCCAGGGCTGAGGAAGGCTAAAGCCAGGAGCCAGGAACTCCATCCAGGTCTCCCATGTGGCTGGCAGGGGCCCACGTACTTAGGTTGTTTTCTGCTGCCTTCCCAGATATATTAGTAGGGTGCTGGATCAGAAGAAGAGTAACTAGGCTTTGAACTTCCACTCTGATCGGGAATGATGGTGTCCAAGGGGTGGCTTAAACCACTGTACCACAACCTGGGCCTCTCTTTTTAAATTTTTATCATCTGGGGCCGGCGCCACGGCTCACTAGGCTAATCCTCCGCCTTGCGGCGCCGGCACACCAGGTTCTAGTCCCGGTCGGGGCACCGGATTCTGTCCCGGTTGCCCCTCTTCCAGGCCAGCTCTCTGCTGTGGCCAGGGAGTGCAGTGGAAGATGGCCCAAGTGCTTGGGCCCTGCACCCCATGGGAGACCAGGAGAAGCACCTGGCTCCTGCCTTTGGATCAGCTCAGTGGGCCGGGCGCAGCGCGCCGGCCGCAGCGCGCCAGCCGCGGCGGCCATTGGAGGGTGAACCAAAGGAAAAGGAAGACCTTTCTCTCTGTCTCTCTCTCTCTCACTGTCCACTCTACCTGTTCAAAAAAAAAAAATTTTTTTTATCATGCTGTCTCCCTAAATCACCACGAAATGTGAAGGCAAGCTAACTCCACTTTCACCACAGGGCGAAAGTAATGCACCATAAAAATAAATCCGGTCACTGTGAAAGAAAGCCTTTGTAGGCTTTGGACTTAGATCAGAGTAAGGATTCCAGTTCATCTTCTTAGAGCTTGCTTCTTTGAGCAAGCCCTCAACTTCTTTCCTCTTTAGTGTCAGTTCCCTCATCTTTTATTTTTAAAGCTTTATTTATTTGAAAGGAACAGTTATTAAACTGATAAGAGAGAGAGAGGGCTTCCATCTGCTGGTTCACATCTAAACGGCTCCAACGGCAGGAGCTGGGCGGATCCCCGAAGCCAGGAGCCAGGAGATTCTTCCAGGTCTCCCACATGGGGGTAGGGGCCCAAGCACTTGGGCCATCCTCTGTTGCTTTCCCAGGCCATTAGCAGGGAGCTGGATCTGAAGTGGAGCATCCAGGACCTGAAACAGCACCGCTATGGCACAGTGCTGGACCCCCTCATCTTTCCCTTTTTTTTTTTTTTTAAGATTTATTTATTTATTTATTTGAAAGGCAGAGTTACAGAGAGACAGAGAGAGAGAAAGGTCTTCCATCTGCTGGTTCACTCCCCAGATGGCCGCAACAGCCAGAGCTGCGCCAATCCGAAGCCAGGAGCCAGGAGCTTCCTCCAGGTCTCCCACACGGGTGCACTTGGGCCATCTTCTACTGCTTTCCCAGGCCATAGCAGAGAGCTGGATCGGAAGAGGAGCAGCTGGGACTAGAACTGGCACCCATATGGGATGCCAGCACTGCAGGCAGTGGCTTTACTCACTATGCCACAGCACCAGCGCAACCACCCCATCTTTCAAAAGGGATTAATACTGGCCGGCGCCGCGGCTCACTAGGCTAATCCTCCGCCTTGCGGCGCCGGCACACCGGGTTCTAGTCCCGGTCGTGGAGCCGGATTCTGTCCCGGTTGCCCCTCTTCCAGGCCAGCTCTCTGCCGTGGCCAGGGAGTGCAGTGGAGGATGGCCCACGTCCTTGGGCCCTGCACCCCATGGGAGACTAGGAGAAGCACCTGGCTCCTGGCTTCGGATCAGCGCAGTGCGCCGGCCTCAGCGCAGTGCGCCGGCCTCAGCGCACCGGCCGTGGCGGCCATTGGAGGGTGAACCAACGGCAAAGGAAGACCTTTCTCTCTGTCTCTCTCTCTCACTGTCCACTCTGCCTGTCAAAAAATAAATAAATAAATAATAAAAAAAAGGGGATTAATACTTATCCTTCAGTGTTAATGTGAGAATTACTGATAACACATGTAAACCATGGTCACTGACATGTAGAATGCATTTGAGAAATAATAGGGAATAAGCAACATGTCCCAATGAATACATTGTTAAAGGTGTAAAAAACTGAGATAAGTAGTGTAGTATTCTATTTAACAATAGGTACCAATAAAGGACTTGAGTAATTTGTAACCATATTCATTTAGAGGCCGTAGTTTGTTAAAAAGAATACTTATATTTTAATATCAGAATTTCCTCACATTTTGAAGTCAAATCTACTATAGTAGATACACCTGGAAGTTTTAAAATAATGTTTTTAAAAAGTGTCAAAAAATCCCAGCAAAAGCCAAGTGTTCTACAACAGGACACCTGTGTTTTGAAACAAACTAGTATCACCGAAATCTTTTTGTAAAGCAGTCTAAAACATTCTCACCTACAGGGGAAGAGGTAAACACTAAAACATCTTTATGAGTCTATTTCATGTTTACTGATAAGAAAATTCAATTTCAGGTTGTGAAACCTGTGAAAACAGACTCCTGATTCTACATGCAAATAGTTGATTAATTGCTTTGATGTTTATTGAGAACATTTGGACAGACATTATGGGTGTCAGAGAAAAATACTCAATAAGTTTCTGCATTCAAGACGCTCATAGTTTAATGGGAAATATTGGTATATAAACAACGTCAATACGCAGGACTGAATTCACCTCAATTCAGCTGGGGAACCATGAAAAGTATAGGCAAGAAAGAGGGTACTGTTCGAGCTAAGACTTGAATAGAAATCCCTAGGTGAATGAGTGGGTAGGGTAAGAGAGAAAGAAGATACTCCAGCAGAAATCTCGCACATGCAGACACTTGCAAGGGAGCACAGAAAGATAAAGGCAGGCAGGCAATTCAGGCTGACAAGTACAGGAAGAAGCTTGAAGATCAGGCTGGAAGCCCAGATCAGAGACAGAGTTTCAGAGGCCATTTTTACACACTGCAAAATATATTGAAGATATTTTCAGGTTTTCATGTGAGCACCTCTGGTGCAGTACGAAGGGTGGGTCTGAGGGCAACAGTTAAGCAATTATTGCAGTATATTTGCAAGAGCAATAAGGGTCTGAATGAACAGTGGGCATGAAAAAAAGGGAGTTAAAGTCTGGCTCCTTAAAAAAAATTATGGAGGTAAAATTTACACAACATAAAATCCATCATATTAACCATTTAAAGTATACAATTCAGTGCTGGTTCCTTTTTAAAAATAATCTATTTCCTGTTAGACCTTTTGGGCTGCATTTCAGTGACAGCAAATAAATAACCTGGAATTTCACTGGTAGAAATGATAGCTTAAGAAAACCTTCACTTTTTTTTTATTAAAAAATAAGTGGTCAATTTAGAAATTAAGACATACCAGTATATAAGGTAAAAAGTGAATATGTACCCCTCATTAACAATCCCAACTGCCCAGAAATAGCTACTGTTAAAGGACTGTTATGTCCTTAACAGAGGTTTCTTTATACATATTACATACATATACACTTACTTATAGGGATTTTTGTGTTTTTTTAAACATAAAAGAATTCCTTGATATAAAATTATATATTGCATTGCAGCTTGTTTTCCACTTAAGAATGGTTTAGGACTCTCCTTCCAAAAGCACATCAATGTCTAGTTCCAATGTATGGTTCTGCATACATTCACCATACTTTTAATAACTACATATTTTATTTTCCTTTTGCCAGTCTAATTAATAACATACTGACTGTTGTTTTAGCTTGCTTATTTTTTCTTCTTAAAGAATCGTTCAAACGCTCAGAAACATACTTTCTGTCTGAATCCAGCTCAAGTTGACAAGCATTTGAAATGTTTAACCAGTATTCTAAAGGTACGTGTATGGATCTCGGGTACTAGAGGAAACAGAACGCACAGGAAATAGTATTAGACTAACAGACCTAGCGCTTTACCCCTTCTCTGCCGGTAATTAAGTGAGCAAATTGAGGGTTTGTATTTTTTTTTCACCCATAAAATTAGAAGGTTAAACACAGTGTTAAAATTTTCTGCCTGGATCGTTTAGTGGTGAGTAAAGAATATTGTTATTTCCTGCACTCCGCAAAGCCTGTAAATCACAAGGAGGGATCTCAGTTTTGTTCATTTATGTCCATCACCCAATTTAGAACAGTGCCTAGCACGTTTGATTTTTGTTAAACGATTGAAAATGGTTTAAGGGCTTTCGATCTAGTAAATTGCTTTGAAATCATTATCTGGACAATGTAATCAAATTGGCATAATTTCACTCTGGTCTAAGTCTCACACTCCAGAAGAGAAAACGCTACAGAATAGGCAGCTCTTATACATAGTTGAATTTGCTGACAGCAGAAAAGAATTTCTCATAATCTGCCTCTTGGACCTCAAAGCAAACTCCCACTGCCAACACTCGATGTGGCCCCCAACTCACAGTAGTGTCAAAACTCATAGATGTACATTCACAGGCCTATAGAAGCCAGCTTGCTCCCCGACTCCACTCTCAGACTGTATTCCCAGAAAACAAGGAGTTACAGTTCCTTCTCTCGCGAATCCAACAACTCCCCAGACGGCGGAACTGAAGCCACCAAAGGACAGAAACTGGCGGGGAAGGGCGAGCGGGAAGGAGCAAAAAGATCCTCTCAAGCCCAGCGATTGTGAAAAGCCCCTGTTGCTGGAAACCGCGTCCTCACCTCCTTCTTTCTTTGGGCAGAAGCCAAAGGAACCTCGTAAATGAGCAGCAGCGCCACCGCCATGGTCGCAGAGGCGCACCAGAACCACCGAGGCGCTGCCATGTTCGTAGCTCTCCCTTTCGCCAGCGAAAACTTTCCTCTGACTGGGCCTGAAGGTGGGGCGTGAGAACAGCAAACCGGCCCCTTGCCTTTTCTGATTGCTTCAGCTCAGCCCTGCCTGGCGACCCCTCACATTACGTCACAGCGCGCTACTGCTAGCCGCCCGCTAAAACACAGTTCACTTCTAATTGGTCCCGGTTAGCCAATCGAAAAAGGACAATCTGGAGGCTTTTTATTGGACCGCTGAAGATAATGGGCCGCCCCTTGCATTTTCGTAAGGAAGTCGTGTCTTGGGCTCTTCAAAAAACGCATGCGCAGTTCTGAATCGTTGCGGCTTTTTTTTTCTTCTGTCCAAAATGGCTTGAGGTTGCTAAAACGGAATCTTTCTCTCACAATCGTTTAGAAGTCCTTGAGAACTGCCTCTTTCATATAATATTTAGAAAAATGAGACCTAGCCACGTGAGTGATAGCAGCTATCTTTGTCCCTCATCCTCCCATGAAAAGACTTTAAATCAAAATGAAAATCACTAAAAGTAGGAAAGCAAAATTCTTAATATCACTAAAGGAGATTTTAAAAACGATATAGGAACAAGAGCTTATTGAATGCCGTCTGTGTGCCAGGAGTTGGGCTAGGAGCACTGGAAAAAGAGGACATCAAAAATTTATTTTCAAAACTTTTTGATTATTTATGGCAATTTTTAAAAATTAAACTCTGTTATGTACTACTTAAAGTACCAGCAAGGACATAATTAAGGGTTATAGACAGCTAATGCCTTCTACTTATTATTTTATTTTGAGGAGGGGTGCAAAACTAAGGTTGTAAAGAAGCATGATCTTGGGACTGATGCTGTGGCATAGCAGGTAAAGTCTGCAGTGCCGGCATCCCATATGGGCACCAGTTTGAGTCCTGGCTGCTCCACTTCCAATCCAGCTCTCTGCTTGGCCTGGGAAAGCAGTAGAAGATGGCCCAAGTCTTTGGGCCCCTGCACCCATGTGGGAGACTCGGAAGAAGCTCCTGGCTCCTGGCTTCAGATCAGCTGAGCTCCAGCCATTGCGACCATTTGGGGAGTGAACCAGCGAATGGAAGACCTCCTCTCCCCATCCCGATAACTCTGCCTCTCAAATAAATAAATAAATAAATCTTAAAAAAAAACTGTGGTGCTTTTACTACAAAATAATCATATGTCCAAGAAGGAAAAATAGCAAAATAAAATCAGTCTACCCATAATTTGGATTTATTTTGATGGTGCACAACTGAGTATATGACTATTCTCTTAGGCCCTGCTGGAAAGAAAATACCCATAGGAAAAGAATAATCATCATGTTGGCAAGACCAGGATGACACTATGGAAAGAAAAAGAGCTGCTTCTGAAGTGGGAAGATGTGAAGTTAAGATATGAAAAAAATGCACAAAGTGGTTATGTATACTCATAATAAGAAAAAATGCAAAATATAGTAGTACACTCAGCTAGACTGTTTGATCCAATTACATAACATTTTGGAAAAGGTAAACTGATAGGGATGGAGAACAGAGTCACGGTGGAGGGGGTAGAGGGAGAGGTCTTCCATCTGCTGCTTTGCTCCTCAAATGGCCTCAATGGCCCGGGTTGGACTAGACTGAAGCCAAGAGCCAGGAGCTTTAATCCGGGTCTCCCAGGTGGGTAACAGGGCCCAAGCATTGGGCAATCTTCCACTGCTTTTCCCTGGCCATTAGCAGGGAGCTGGATAGAGAGTGGAACAGCTGGGATATGAACTGGGGCTCATGCGGGCATTGCAGGCAGTAGCTTTATCTGCTATGCCATGACACTGGCCCCAAATTCATGTATTTTTTGAAAGGCAGGTAGAGAGTACTCTTATTTCCTGGTTCAGTCCCCAAATGTCCACAATGCCCAAGACTGGGCAGAGTGCCCAAGCCATGATCCGGGAACTCAATACAGCTCTCCCATGTTGGTAGCAGGGATCCTGCTACTTGAACTACCACCTGAATTGATGGGAAGCTAGAGAAAGGAGTTAAGCAGGACACTGATCCCAGATACTCAGATATGAGATCTGGATATTTTGACTGCTAGGCCAAACTTATGTTCCTGAAAATAAATCTTAATCTCTGCTTTGTGTGTTTTTCTCACAGTGATATAGGTATAGACACTCTGAAAATACACTTTATGTAATATAAATGTGTAAAAAGATTGATGTTGAAAGCCAATATTCTTAATATGGAATAAAGTAAATAGGAATATTAAATGAAGGAAAGTACATTTTATAAAAAGATTTTATTTAATTATTGAAGAGGCAGAGTTACAGAGAGGCAGAGGCAGTGAGAGAGAGGTCTTCCATCTGCTGGTTCACTCCCCAAATGGCTGCAACAGTCAGAACTGGGCCAATCCGAAGCCAGGAACCAGGAGCTTCTTCCAGATCTCCCATTCAGGTGCAGAGGCCCAAACACTTGGGAGCATCTGCCATTGCTTTCCCAGGGTATTAACAGGGAGCTGGATCATAAGAGGAGCCGCCAGGACTTGAACCAGAGCCCATATGGGATGCCGGCGCTGTAGGCAGAGGCTTAACCTACTATGCCACAACACCAGCCTCAGTAAAGAACTTCTGGGTGTTGGACAGAAAGTGGGGATATTAGTAGAAACTTTATTCATAGCACACTCCTACCTGTAGTCTCTGAAAAGGATAGAAGCAATGACACCCTGATAACAATGATCACATCCAGTGCCCGGATCTAGGTTGCTAAATGCCATCTCCAATAAATTAAGTGGATGCTCTTTAGAGACGTGGCTGATTCCATTGTGGGGCATGGTCACTACAAGATGAATCTTGAAAATCTTGTGTTAGAAAATGAAAGGCATGCTAAAAAATGATGGAGATATATCAAAAAAGACATAGGAGCTTAAAGGGAATCCTACCAAAATCATCTAGGACTAATGATCATTAAAACCAATTATGATATTAATGGGTTATAACACATTAAAAACCATGAATTCATACTGATAATACAGAGAGGAGAAAAATAAAATTCTAACAGAATACTTGTTAAATACAGAAGGAATTGTAAAGTTAGAAAATCATTACTTTATAAATTTCATACTAATAATTGATTTAGGCAAAAATCCCCAGTGGATACAAAATCTCAGTGGGTAAATGTCTGATGAAGAATAGAACATTCACATAGTCTCAATGTATCCTTCATAAGCTACTTAACTACAAAGGGAACATAATAACTATGTAGTATAGAAGCTTGGAGGACACTACTTCAATAAAATGTTTGAAGTTGGCATTATCAATAAAGGGACAAGCTCTGATCATGTGTCTTCTGTTAGAATGTCCCACGAAGACATATCAGGTCCTCCTGCCGGAAGGGGTATAATTATGAGGATATAATAACTGGATATAATAACGTCGAACACAGACAAATTCAAGGAGCTTTAACAAAAGAACTGGCATGAACTCTTCAAAAATATTACAGAACACAGACATGTGAAGTCAGAAGGTCCGTTTTTCAGTTCTGTTACTTACACTCTTGGTGTTAATCTGAGTTTGACCTGGATCACTGAAGGGTTCTGTACCTCATTTACTTCATATGCCAAATTGAGAGAATAAAGTTTACTTGTAGTATGAAAAAAAATTACTGCATTGAAAGACAAAGAAAAGCCAAGGTACTATTCAATTTAAAGGAAACTTGGGACTTGGATTGGATTCTGGATAGAGACCTTGTAGCAGTAGGTGAAACTGGAATGTGAAGTGTATTGTATCAATATTAAGTTGTATGAATTTGATAGCTATACTGTGGTCATTCTTAGGAAATGAACCCTGAAATATTAACAGGTAAAGGTGCATGATGTATGCAATTTTTTTCTCAAATGATTCAGAAAAACACTCAAAGATATATGCAGAGAAAGAGAGAACACAGCCAAATATTAAAAAGTAGTATAACTAGGTAATGGTATAGCATTATTTTGCTCCCCTTCATACTTTATTATGAAACTATTCAAACATATAGCAAAATGGAAATAATTGTACTGTGAACATCTGCCACCAAGTTTGTACAATTAATGGCTCACAACATTTGCTTTATCATGTTTATATACATAGTAACCAAATCCTTTTTGCTATTCTTAAAAATTTTCTCTAAATTCAAAGTCATTTCAAAATTAATAGCAAAGGCAATTAGCATGTGGTATTAAGAGACCAAAAAATGGGAAAAGGAAATTGGGGGGAATAGAAAACGGAGTTAATGTGGAGCAAGGTACCAAACTCAAGCCTCAGGAACTTTAGCACAATCTTGACACTGTTGATTTAGAAGAGTCAGCCTAAGATCAGTGTCTCGGCTGTCGTCCATAAGCCCTAAACCCGGTTTCAAGTGTTTTTCATTCTTTAAGTACGGTTACGACATTTATAAAGCCCTGAAACTACATTTCCCAGAAGGTCTTCTTAGTTCCTCGCGGATAAAAGGATTACAATTGCTATAGGTTTTTACAGATCTCGCGAGATTTCATCAAATCTCATCAAGGATTTCATCTGAAAGCCATTTTGTTCTTCAGGGCTCTGCAAGGGTATCTGTAGTGGAATTGCAGCAAAGCGGTAGCTACTGTTGCCGCAGTTGTATCTTCTGCTTCACGATGTTTCCTGTGGTCAGAAATGCGCTAAGTCGTCTCCAAGGTGAGCAAAAATTGTGAGCAAATCATTTACAACTGTCTTATGTACATTTGTCCTCGTGGTCTCTTGTGTCCTTTGCTTTCGTCAACATCCTGGCCTTATTCTAAATGCTCTGTCTCCCACCTCGCTCCATGTCGTTGGGATGATGTCCTTTTCTTTTTTTTTTTTTCTTTTTTTCTTTTTATTTATTTATTTATTTGACAGGCAGAGTGGATAGTGAGAGAGACAGAGAGAAAGGTCTTCCTTTTTCCGTTGGTTCACCCCGCCAAGTGGCCCCTACGGCTGGAGCGTTGCGCCGATCTGAAGCTGGGAGCCAGGTGCTTCCTCCTGGTCTCCCATGCGGGTGCAGGGCCCAAGCACTTGGGCCATCCTCCACTGCACTCCCGGGCCACAGCAGAGAGCTGGACTGGAAGAGGGGCAACCGGGACAGAATCCGGTGCCCTAACCGGGACTAGAACCTGGGGTTCTGGCACCGCAGGCAGAGGATTAGCCTAGTGAGTCGTGGCGCCGGCCGTCCTTTTCTTATTATGCAGTTTTTGTATTTCAGCTCCGAGCTTTCTCATACCGGAGTCATAGCCTAGCTCTGCTTTTTAATTTTCCCCTAGCCTCTGGTTTCAGGGAAGAACACTCTTGTGGATACCTGTCGTGATTACTAAATTTTAGCTTTGGGGCACATTTACCCCTGACTCCACAAAGAAGAGCCTCCTCTCCAATTCTGGTAGGAAACTGTAATTCTAGCGTTTCGTCTGCTTTCATTGCAGGAAGACAACCTAAATGGTAGCCCTGCAGTTTTGAAATTATTTGTGCATTATTGACTGAATATTAGCCACCCTGAAAGTAATTGTGGTCATTTTTTTTTTATTTAAAAGTTAGGCAGGCACAGGGAAATTTTGAGGCCAGCATTGTGTTCTGAGAGTATACTAGGCCTGAAAGGAAAAATTAATTTTCATCCTTGTTTTTCACTGAAGGTGACCTTGAGTAATGTGAATGAAGGTGACCTTAACCAATCACCATTTGGCTTCTTTAATCATCTTTTTGGTTTCACTTCACAGAGAGGTTGGGGATATTACTAGGTTATATGTTAAATACTTGAACAGTAGTAGCAAAAACCACATTTATCTTTTTCTTTTGAATGAGTGATTTGACTTCTTTGGACCCCATTTTCCTTCTTTGAAAAGAAAGGGGTCGATAAGTAATAGCTACCGGGTTGGGTTGTTGAGTGTTACATGAGATTACCAATGTCTGATAGCTACACCATTTCTTGTCACAGAGGAGAGGTCTAAAGGAAGCCACTTGGGTAATCTGAGTCTTGAAGTCACGAGCTGTTGCAGAAGAATTGTTTGGTAATCTTAATTTCTCTGCCCTTTGAGTAGAGTAAGGCTTTCCTGTACTTTAGGAAAGCCCCCCCTCCCCATGGAATTCACACTCATTTGTTAAATGTTCTGGAGCAGAATATATTGTGAAATGGTTCTGTATTTGCTCATCCCAGGTGTGGCTGCTGAGAGGTAAAGACTGTAAGGCAGCTGGGAGAAGGACCAATAATCAATGGTTAAATAATTATCATGGAATAACCCATTGCACCACATAGAAGCCATTATTTTAAATGCTAGTGAATGGACAATATTACCGTTTCTTTAACATGCTTTCCATTACATATGTAAGTACTTTTTGAGGCTCTTTAAAACAATTAGGACCTGCTACTAAAATTGGAGAGGAAGAAGAAGAAAAAAAAAACACTTGGAGATAGCTTAATACCTTTGGCCTTAAATCCACCAGAGGCAGTTTGAAAACTGTCTTGCCCCTTCTACTAGGATAATATAAAAAGCAAAGTTTTGATGTTCCATTGTGTTCACAACCCTTTGCCAGCTTCCCCTGCCTGCCACAAAAAGTAGCCTTCCATGATCCTTTCTAGTTTTATTCCCTATTATACACCTTGTCCTTCACCCAAACCTAATTGGTTTTCCAATACACTGGGCTGTTCTCTATCTGCCTTTTTTTCAGATTCCCTTTTCCCATATTTAACCAAAACCTGTCTGCCATAAGTGCTTAGCTAATTTTCCTTTTTTTGTATTATAATGATTTGTGTGTATGTGCATATTATCCTCTTCCAATTGAAAGTTACCTGGTGACAGTGTGTGTTTTACACATGTTCATGTATTTTTGGCATGGTTCATTAGTAACTTTTTAAAAATCAAAATTACCCTAGTTTTTGGAGGGTTTAGTTTTGTTTTTTGGTTTTAGTAATTTTAAGGTCACAAGTAGATTCAACTTGAAGTTCCATTTTGTTTACCTTTTATGTGTTAAGTTGTTAAACACCATTGAATTAACTTCAGTGCAAATTTTAAGTCATAAAGATTCAAATTATGAATAGGAGCCGAGTTCCAGAGATAATATAAATACTACTTAGTAGTGAATGTTACCGATATCATCCAATATTTGCTTTCCACCCAATATTTGATTATGAAAGCTTTCAGACATAAAAGTTGGAAGTGTCATATGATGAACCCTTACATACACACCACATAGATTCTACAATTGTTAACATTTTATTATAGTTGTTTCATCACATACATATATCCATCTGTCAACTCTTCTTATTTCTGATGCATTTCAAGCTATGTTGCATTTCTTTTAGCTACAATATGTTTTAACATTTTACTGAACTGCATAATACTGTGATGTTAACTTCCTTGGTCTTCCTGGCAATGTCAATCACATGTGTTCTTTTTTTCCTGATAATTGATAGATATACTTCTGTATTCTTTTTTTTCTCCCCCCTTTAAGTTCGAAGCATTCAACAAACAATGGCAAGGCAGAGCCACCAGAAACGTACACCTGATTTTCATGACAAATATGGTAATATTGTATTAGCTGGTGGAACCACGTTCTGTATTGCTGTATGGACATATGTAAGTACTATTGATTAGTAATTTTTATTTTAGATGTTTTCGTTCTTATTTTGTTCATGTGAATATTTTAGCATGGTGGTATATGTTTCTAGTTAGGAGGGACTTGAAAGATTTTCCGATCCAATCACTCACCCAGTGCAGGGATTTCTTCCTCAGCATTCTGCATTCATCCCATCTTCTGTTTTTAGTATTTCCAATAATGAATTGCTTACTGGATCACAAAGCTTTTTTCTGTAGTGTGTAGCTATTAAAAGGATCTTAAGTTAAAAGCTGCTTCTCTTCATATTCTATTAATCCACTGCAACACAAAAATTGTGATCTGTCAGTTCCATATGACAGCCATCAGATATTTGAAAATTGCTGTCATGTCTCCTGAATCATCTATTCCAGATTAAACATTCTTAGTTGTGTGGTCATTTATTATTATTATTATTTTTTGACAGGCAGAGTGGACAGTGAGAGAGAGAGAGAGAGAGAGAAAGGTCTTACTTTTTGCCGTTGGTTCACCCTCCAATGGCCGCCGCGGCCAGCGCGCTGTGGCCGGCGCACGATCTGAAGGCAGGAGCCAGGTGCTTCCTCCTGGTCTCCCATGGGGTGCAGGGCCCAAGCACTTGGGCCATCCTCCACTGCACTCCCTGGCCACAGCAGAGAGCTGGCCTGGAAGAAGAGCAACTGGGACAGAATCTGGCGCCCTGACTGGGACTAGAACCCGGTGTGCTGGCGCCGCAGGCAGAGGATTAGCCTAGTGAGCCGCTGCGCCGGCCGGTCATTTATTATTGAATGATTTCCAGGATTTTCACTGTCTTGAGTCATTCTCCTGGACACTGCAATTATTAGTTTTTCTTCTAAAATTCTGCAGTCAGAACTGAGCACAGTATTTCTGATAGATGAGATGTAAAATAACTTACTTTTCCATATTTTAAGTTTTTTTCTTTTACATCTTACATTTAACAATCTGTCTACCAGTCACTGTACTTGTTAAAAGTAGGAGTCCTAAAGTTTTAAGAAATATTGATTTTTTTTTCTTTTTTTGTCTTAAGATTTATTTATTTACTTGAAAGTCAGAGTTACAAAGAGAGAAGAGAGACAGAGAGATCTTCCATCCACTGGTTCACTCCCCAACTGGCCGCAACAGCCCGATCTGTGCCAGTCCGAAGCTAGGGGCCAGGAGCTTCTTCCAGGTCTCACATGCGGGTGCAGGGGCCCAAGGACTTGGGCCATCCTCCACTGCTTTCCCAGGCCATAGCAGAGAGCTGGATTGGAAGTGGAGCAGTCTGGTCTTGAACTGGCGCCCATATGGGATGCCAGCGCTTCAGGCCAGGATGTTAACCTGCTGTGCCACAGCGCTGGCTCCAATTTTTTTTATTTTAAAAGATATGCTACTACTTGTCTTAATTAGGAAACATTATGTACATAGACCGTTTTTGTTTTGATCTTTCTGAAATCATATAATACTATTATAAGTATGTGTACTTAATTAGAAGGATAAACTGATATTGAATGAATGCATGATCAGATAACCTTTTGGAGGTAAAATGCTCCTTAATGATGAAGTTATAATACAAAGTGATCTTTGGGAGTTAATTAGGTAATTTTGTTTGAGGGATACAATGTTTCAGGGAGGTAGTATAGAAATAGGAGGTATAAAAATGAATTAAATGAAATTTGAAAATTCATTTCCTTGGTCATACTAGCCACATTTCAACTGCTCATTAGCCACGTGTATCTGGTGACTACTGTATCATGGACAGGGCAGATTAGAACATTTTCTTCATCTCGGGAATTTCTAGTGACACAGTTCTGCTCTGGAGGATTAGGACAGCATTTAAGTTAGGCCTACTTGGAGGGTATTGTGGGTGAGCTTCTGTGCATTTTTAACCAGAGCAGAGTATCTTTGTCATTTTCAAAAAGGTGCTTCTAGGGGAGGATGGACTATGTTTTAAAGATGTGTAACTGACAGCATTTTAATTCTTACAGACAGCAACACAAATTGGAATAGAATGGAACCTGTCCCCTGTTGGCAGAGTCACCCCAAAGGAATGGAGAAATCAGTAATCATCCCAGCTGGTGTAATACTGAATTGCTTGAAAACCAACTCATAAGTGATGCCAAGTAAAAGCACTGTACCAGTCAAAATACTGCATTATTGAAGAAATAAAGTACATTTGAAACATTCATTTTAGGTTTTGTTTGTTTTGTTTTGTTTTGTTTTTATAAATGAAACCAAGATTGACCTCTTTTCATGTACTTAACCTGTGGTTAATATTAAGGGCAAAAATGCTATATAACTTCTCTATGAGGTAGTGTGACAGAAAAATCTGGCTAACACCTCTAAGTAACTTTATAGTAAGGGGAAATTATAGTTAATGAGTAACTGATCATAGAGCTATATCAGCTCATAGTTGAGCCAAAAATGTGGCCCAGATTGATTATGCTTTCTAGTTTCTATCCTCCTCATTTCTGTTTATATATAGGATTGGTGTTATTAACTCCTTTTCACTTTTTAAATTTTTAAGATTGATTTATTTATTTGATAGGTAGAGTTACAGAGAGAGAGATCCTCCATCCACTGGTACATTCCCCAAATGGCTGCAACAGCTGAGGCTAGGCCATACCAGAACCCAGAGCTTCCTCTGGGTCTCCCATGTAGGTGCAGGGGCCGAAGCACTTGGGCCATCCTCTGCTGCTTTCCTAGGCTACTAGCAGGGAGCTGAATTGGAAGTGGAGCAACCAGGACCAGTGCCCATATGGGATACCAGCATTGCAGGCAGCAGCTTAACCCTCTATGGCACATCTCTGGCCCTCCTTTTCACTTTTGACTAGGGGATTTCGAGTGTCACCAGATTCAATGAAAGAGTCATCCTATAAAATGAACTCCTAGTTTCCCTGAAGACCAGCTCCCTTTGGCAGATTTTCATCGTAATTAGAACTTTTGATTTTTCAGTATATTTATTAGAGGTGTATATAATGTTATTAAAGGGTCTGTCATAGTATATCCCCATTTGTTTATGGACATGAAAATATTAGTATCACTATGATTTCATATAAAAAAAGGATGTTCTATCAGTGACCTATCAATTTTCTGTAATTTTAATGCTTAGATTTATGGATTATCCTGTTTGGTATGTTACATTGTTTTTTTTTTTTTTTTTTTTTTTTTTTTTTTTTTGACAGAGTGGACAGTGAGAGAGAGAGAGAGAAAGGTCTTCCTTTGCCGTTGGTTCACCCTCCAATGGCCGCCGCGGCCAGTGCACTGTGGCCGGCGCACCGCGCTGATCCGAAGCCAGGAGCCAGGTGCTTCCTCCTGGTCTCCCATGGGGTGCAGGGCCCAAGCACTTGGGCCATCCTCCACTGCACTCCCTGGCCACAGCAGAGAGCTGGCCTGGAAGAGGGGCAACCGGGACAGAATCCGGCACCCCAACTGGGACTAGAACCCTGTGTGCTGGCGCCACAAGGCGGAGGATTAGCCTAGTGAGCCGCGGCACCGGCCTACATTGGGTTTTATGTGTGTTCGCTGAAAAAAAAAATCAAAATCTACATCACATACTTCAGTTGGCTCAAAGCTGTAGTCTCCTGTAGTTGTTGATAGTGCCGAAAGTAGGCAGAAAATGGAATTTCAGTCAAGTAAATTAGCAAAATTTAAAGATTTCTAAAATCTATGTAAAACTTGTCAGGTAAGTCACTTTTAGAAATCTCCAAATTTACTTGATGTACCTAAGAATTTATACTTATCAAGTATTTTGGCTTATTAGATACTGTACATAAGCTCTCATGGCAGTATGTCCTAGTTTCTCATAAAATGCACCAAGATCAGTGGTTTCATGATCTGAATAGGGAAAGTTGAGCATCATTGCAAAATAAGTAGATTGTAAGATCAGAAACTATATAGTAGAACTACTATTTGCTAAAAAGTTTTTTAGAGACATTTATTTTATTTGAAAGAGTTACACAGAGAAGGAGAGACAGAGAGAGAGGTCCTCCATCCTCTGGTTCACTCCCCAGTTGGCCGCAACAGCCGGAGCCTCTTCTGGGTCTCCCATGCGACTGCAGGGGCCCAAGGACTTGGGCCATCTTCTACTGCTTTCTCAAGAAGTAAGGACCTGGATCAGAAGTGGAGCAGCCAGGACTCGAACTGGCACCCATTTGGGATGCTGGCACTGCAGGCGGTGGCTTTACCTGCTTTGCCACAGTGCCAGTCCCTGTTTGTTTTAAGATTTATTTATTAGGCAGAGTTACAGAAAGACAGAGGTAGAGAGAGAGAATTTTCCATCTGCTGGTTCATTCCCCAAGTGACTGAAATGGAGCCAGGAGCTTCCTCTGGGTCTCCCACATGGGTGCAAGGGTCCAAGGACTTGGGCGACAAAAATTTTTTGTGAGGGGCTGGCACTGTGGTGCAGTAGGTTAATCCTCTTCCTGCAGCGCCAGCATACCATATGGATGCCAGTTCTAGTCCCAGCTGCCCCTCTTCCAATAGCTCTCTGCTATGGCCTGGGAAAGCAGTCAAAGTTTACCCAAGTGCTTGGGCCCCTGCACCCACATGGGAGACTGGGAAGAAGCTCCTGGCTCCTGGCTTCGGATTGGCACAGCTCTGGCCGTTGCGACCATCTGGGGAATGAACCAGAGAATGGAAGACCTTTGTCCCTCCCTCTCACTGTCTGTAACTCTACCTCTCAAATAAATAAATCTTTAAATTTTTTTATGAGCACCTGGCAGTCTTATTTAGCATGTTCTTCATAAAAGGACTAAGGTGTTCAAATGCGTGTAATCTAAGACATGAACAAGCACAATAAATAAGTTTTTAAAGAAGTCTCAGTCTTAATATAACTTTTTATCACTGATTAGCACAGAGTATTTCCAAAGACTGCTTGTAATTGTTAGTGAGATTTGTACCACTTCTGTCAGGGGATAGTTGTCAGCTATACATATGACATTTTAGACTGTTTATGGGTCCATTTGCTAGCAGAATTGTAGTATATGTTGCTTTGTGTGATAAAACCTGGTGGTGATAGTATCTTTGGACAAGTGTCTAGAAAGTTTGTAATTAATCTTGTCCTTATGAGTGATTCTAAACCATCATGACCACCGTTAGAAATGAATCATTATTGGGTCCCTGCACCCGCATGGGAGACCAGGAGGAAGCACCTGGTTCCTGGTTTCGGATCGGTGCAGCGCCGGCTGTGGTGGCCATTTGGGGAGTGAACCAACGGAAGGAAGACCTTTCTCTCTGTCTCTCTCTCACTGTCTATAACTACCTGTCAAATAAAAAAAAAAAAAAAAAAAGAAGCACTAGCTATTTGTGCTATCACAATACTCTTATCGTGCAGCTTTTGAGTACTTTTAGAACCAAGAAACTTACATCCTTTTTGCAGCTTTTGAGTACTCTTAGAACCAAGAAACTTACATCCTTTTACACAAATTATAGCACATTATTTTGGGAATTTTATTAATGCCTGCAGTTGGGAGGTCATCAAGTAAATCTCCCTATCTTAAATATATGTATGCCTGAGGAATTAAGGTAAGTAACTTAGAAGAAGCACTGCCAATCCTTTATTGGGGGACTGTGTAGTATTTTTTTAAAGATTTTATTTATTTGAGAGGTAGATTTACAAAGAGAGGAGAAGATAAAAAAAGTCTCCCATCTGCTGGTCCACTTCCGCAGTGGCTGCAATGGCCGGAGCTGGGTCGATCTGAAGCCAGGAGCTTCTGGGTCTCCCACGTGGGTGCAGGGGCCCAAGCACTTGGGCCATCTTCTACTGCTTACCCAGGCCAATAGCAGAGTGCTGGATTGGAAGTGGAGCAGCTGGGACAGAAACTGGTTCCCATATGGGATGCCGGTGCCTCAGGTGGAGGCTTAGCCTACTATGCCACAGTGCTGGCCCCTTTATTTTATTTTAAAAATATATTTGGGGGGGTGGTGTTGTGGCATAGCAGGTAAAACCACTGCCTGCGACGCTGGTGTGCTATGTGGGCACTGATTCGAGTCCCAGCCATTCCAGTTCTGATCCAGCTCCTTGCTAATGCACCTGGGAAAGCAAAGGATGGCCCAAGATTTTTGGGCCTCTGCACCCATGTGGGAGATCCAGAAATGGCTCCTGGCCCCTGGCTTCGGGCTGGCCAAGCTCTGGACATTGTGGCCATTTGGGGAATGAACCAGCAGATGGAAGATCTCTCTAATTCTGCCTTTCAAATAAAGCTTTAAATATATGTTATATATATATATACATATATATATACATACATACATACATACATACATTTATTTATTTGGAAGGCAGAAAAACAGACCTTCTATCTGCTGATTCACTCCCCAGATGCCAACAAATCCAGGGCTGGGCCAGGACCCTGGAACTCCATCGTGGTCCCCCATATGGGTGGCAGGAGCAAAAGTACTTGGGCCACCCTCTGCTGCCTTCCCAGGTACATTAACAGAAAGCTGGGGGCAGAAGCAGAAGAGCCAGGACTTGAACTGGCACTCTGATATGGGATGTAGGTGTTCTAAGAATTAATTAGACCACTGGGTCACAACACCTACAACAGTGCAGTATTTTAAAATCAGGGAGCATGTTATACGTTTTATTCTTGATATTATTCTATTGCATTATTTTAGCACTTTTAATAAATTATCTAGAATTAAGTACTGTAATTAAGAATTAGAATTAAGTACTGTAAAAGGCATAGGTGTTGAATTCTCACCCTCATTACTATTAGAGGTAACACCACCTTGTATGCATTTGGGGGCCAGTTAGTATCTGCTAACGTCTTGAAAACCTGATTACATCATGAAGACATTTCCCTCTGAAAGCTCATTTAGTGCATAGTAATTATGAAAAAGATGTTGCTATGATTGTGCATTGATCAGGAGGACTAGACATTATGTATTTTTTTTTTTACAGGCAGAGTGGACAGTGAGAGAGAGACAGAGAGAAAGGCCTTCTTTTGCTGTTGGTTCACCCTCCAATGGCCGCTGCGGCCGGCACCCTGCAGCCGGCGCACCACGCTGATCCGAAGGCAGGAGCCAGGTGCTTCTCCTGGTCTCCCATGGGGTGCAGGGCCCAAGCACTTGGGCCATCCTCCACTGCACTCCCGGGCCACAGCAGAGAGCTGGCCTGGAAGGGGGGCAACCGGTGTGCCGGTGCCGCTAGGCGGAGGATTAGCCTAGTGAGCCGCGGCGCCAGCCGACTTTATGCATTTAGAGATGAGGTGTTTTAGAGTGAGGGAAAGCTTGAGTGACTATAACAGTAGAGGATTGTGCAGCTCATCGGATACACATTATCTACATAAAAATGAGCTAGTGGGCTTGATATACTGCTTCTGGTAAAGCTATTTGACAGAATTTCAGAAAGTTGATGGAAAACTGAATTAAAAGTTTTTTTGGCACAGCATTTTTTGAAATTCATGCATATGAGTATTTCTGGTTTCTGCCCTTTAGTGAATTTGCTTGAAAATAAAACTTAGTATTGTAACTATAAACCAATCTGCTAATATTTTGAAGCCACTTAAAAACCATCTTAATTTCATATGATGTGACTTTTGAGGTTTTATATTTGGGGCTGAGTTTCTATGTTAAATTTTTTAAAACTTAGTTAAGAGGCAGAGAACTCCCATCTGCTGGCTCACTCCTGAAATGCCTGCAGTGGCAGAGGGGGCTGAAGCCAGGAGCTGGAAGCCCAATCCAACTCTCCCCTGTTGGTAGCAGGAACCCAACCACTTGAGCCATCATTGCTGCCTCTCAGGGTCTACATTAGCAGGAAGCTGGAGTCAGGAGCCAGAACCAAGAATAGAACCCAAGTTCCCTAATGTGGTCTGCTTGGTGTCTTAACCATTAGGCTAAAACAACCATCTCTGATTTGTATCTTAATATTGAAGGTTGAGCACATTGATTCACAACCATTGCTTAGGGTCTGGGAAGTTAAGGAGTCATGAAGTTAATCTTGCATGGATGGGTAAAGAGGGGGAAAAGAATGATTCTTTCTGAAATACTAATTTAGATCTTCGGGCAGTTTTTTTTTTTTTTTTTTTTTTTTTTTTTTTTTGACAAGCAGAGTTAGTGAGAGAGAGAGAGAGAGAGAAAGGTCTTCCTTCCGTTGGTTCACTCTCCAAATGGCTGCTATGGCCAGCGCTCTGTGCCGATCCGAAGCCAGAAGCCAGGTGCTTCCTCCTGGTCTTCTGTGGGGAGCAACTCGGACTAGACTAAGTTACTGGAATTAAGACTTATTCTATGCATCTGCTCTCCCACAATATGGCGCTGAGAAGGGAAACAGCTTCTACACAGCTGCCTCCAGTTCAACCAATAAACTGTAGGACCTGCTCCTGATTGGAGGAGAGCAGCGTACTCGGCGTGTGGGTAGCAGAGTTGGGATTGGTGGAAGAGGACTATAAAGGAGGAGAGAGACAACATGCACCAAGGAACATCTATCTGAAGGAACACCTGTGCAGCCCCCGAGAGAGCCGGCCGGTGGTGTGCCGCTCCCCCGCGGAAGTGGGGAAAGTGGCAGGGGGAACCGCCCTTCCACGGAGGTGGAAGGGACGGTAGCCAACCCGGGAAGAACCAGCAGCAAACCCGGGGAGGGCCGAGCAGACAAAAGAACAGCGCAGGGTCCTGTGTCGTTCCTCCACGAAGACGGGGAGTGACAGTCTTCCATGCAGGTGTAGGGCCCAAGCACTTGGGCCATCCTCCACTGCCTTCCTGGGCCGCAGCAGAGAGCTGGACTGGAAGAGGAGCAACCTGGACTAGAACCCGGTGTGCCGGCGCTGCAGGCGGAGGATTAGCCTAGTGAGCCACAGTGCCGGCCTCTGGGCAGTTTTAAATGTTGCCTGTCAAGTAATTTGGATGGAAATTATCTAACAAGTATACTGTGTGCCAGGCACTTCTTAGTCTTTCACAATGTTTACTTAATATTTATACTTTGCTTACTCCTTTGAGTTATGCAACATTTTTAGACTTGATACTCTTCTATAGAAACTGAGTTTGAATGATTTCAATTGAAAATACAAGTAGTCCTGTGATTAGTTTTTCTCATATCTTAATATTTCATTAAAAAATATGAAAAGGCCACATCCAGCTTTGAAATAAATAAAATGGAGTCTGTATTTTAACCTTTTGTTAAGATTCATAGTTTAAAAGAAAATCGTAGGGGGCCAGCGCTGTGGTGTAATAAATAAAGTTGCCCCTGCCTTCAGTGCTGGCATCTCATGTGGGCGCCGGTTCAAGACCCGGCTGCTGCACTTCCGATCTAGCTCTCTGCTATGGTCTGGGAAAGCAGTCAAAGTTTACCCAAGTGCTTGGGCCCCTGCACCCACCTGGGAGACCTTCGGAGAAGCTCCTGGCTCCTGGCTTCGGATTGGCCCAGCTCCGGTCGTTGCAGCCATTTGGGGAGTGAATCAGCGGATGAAAGACATGGAAGACCTCACTCTCTCCATGCCTCTTTGTAACTCTGCCTTCCAAATCAATCAATCAATCAATCTTTAAAAAAAAAATCCTAGAGTTTTGCTGCTTTTTAGAATGTTAAACTCGATTAAAAAGAACACGCTTTTCTCAAATGCATTCTGTACTATTGATTTGTTGCATTGTATTGTTACATTTTCTGCATCTGATTTCTGTATAAAATCATGTTGATAAATATTCTTTTTTTTTTTTTTTTTGCCTCCCGGGAATCTTCTAGGTGTTTAAAACGATGGGCAAGTGAATGAATAAATGGAGAAGTGGCTCAGAGCTTGGAATGGCAATATGAAGGTAGTGAGGTGCCATCCCTGTCCCCCAGCACAGATAAAGATTATGAATTTATAAACATTTCTCCCCCTCGATGTTATTTCTCATTGTGGGGGATAAGGACAAGTTCATAGCTCTGGCATTTACATCTGGAGAAGCAAGTTGACACAATCTAACAAACAACATGCAAATTTCACGCTGGGCACAATGAGGGATCTTCTATAGCCCACCTTGGCCTGATGTTAGGAGAGTCCAGATAACAAAGGCACTGTTTTGGTAGGGATTCTTTGGTTTTGTTTTATTTTTTTGGCTTTGGGCGCGGAGGGACGCTGCAGCACCCAAAAGCAGCAAGACCCGCCCAGAAGCTGTGTGTCGGCTTGGGGGCAGCAGGGGGCGGGAGAAGCTTGACTCTGGGCTTCGTGTTCCCTTTCACGTGACGCGTCGCTCTCTTTCCCGAGTCGGCCCTGCTTCCGGCCGGGGCATCACCCGGAAGTGGGGATAGTCGGGGGAGGGAGGGGTAAGAACGGCTGGCCGCGGCGGCAGGGGGTGGAAAGAAAGCAGCAGAGGGAGGAGTTTTCGCCACCGCCACAGCCGCCGCTGCTACTGGGACTTCTCTGAGCGTGTGAGCCTCGGGTGTGCGTGCGTGGATTTCTCACTGCCACCGGCTGCGTAGCTCCGGAGGTTTAACCACAGGACAGAAAAACCAGGTAAGTCCTACATCAGATTCCCGTCGTCCCCTTCTACTGGAGGGGCTATCTGTGCTGTCAGTTTGAACAAGCAAGTGTGAGAAGGTCTTGTGAATCTAGGGCAGTCGCCAAACTCTCACTTCTTAACAATTCAGGTATTTTCCACACTTAGGTTTTTCCTCCTTGAACTGGAGATAGAGAAGGGGAGATCCGGTCTTGACCCCTGTCACTTTCTTCTACCGTCCCGAGGAGAGTTTCTTAATCATCCACGGCCTATGTCGCCTAATTTAGGGTCCCAAGAGGGTCTGTGCCCCGTGTTGGAATTCACACGAACTGAAGTCTTTGCTTAGTGACAGACACCTCCTTATACTTTGGAAGCTAAGGTTATTAAGCCACCATTACTGATGAAATAAAAATTAAAAAAAGAGCAATTTGCTTTCCTGTCTTAAATTAGGATCATCTGCTAAACCGAAGGAGGATTCTTGTTTCTGCTTCATTTCGTTCATTATAGTAAAGTTACCCTCCATCCTTGTCCCACCCTTTAACGTTTTTTGTTGTAGACTTTGTAGTTTTCTTCAGCACTGACAGCACTTCTTTTGTCATTTCACCATTCAGTATTTTCCCAGGATCTGATCTTTTCTTTAATCATAGCCTCTTCATCTACAGTTGTATGAATACTATTGAAACAATGTGTGGAGAACATTGAATTAAGTAATACTGAGGTATGAGATGGGATGCAGAAGGAACAAGACAAAGTACCTGATCTCAAAAGGGAGTTTGCTGTCATGTCAGTTAAGTTCAGCTATGAAGACAATGGGTTTTTAGGAGCCCCACTAGTTGAGTAACTAGGTTGGATATCTCATCTTTTTTAAAGGTTATTTTCAACTGCGATTTTATTTTTTATATCTCAAACTTTCTTCTGCCTATAGTCATGACACGAAGACTTTTTTTTTTAATTTGAAGGTCTCATAGTGTAGTAGGAAAGATAGGTACATGATCACCAAAAATATTATTTGTCTCAATAATTTTTGTATTAGAAACAGAAAGTGTTATGAGAATGCCTAGAAGGAGCCTTTGAGCTGGGCCTTCAAAAATTGTTAGCGTTTAGCTTTTGTGCAGGGATGGAGGAGGAAGAATATAGTCCAAGTAGAAGAAATAATGTGAACAAAGGGTTGGTGGGGGGCTGGAAAAATGCAGGACATGCAATAACTCTATAACCCTATTTCTAAGACCACCACATCTTCCATGATGCCACTAGCTAAAAAGAAAAACATATATAGAATATAAAACTGGTCAATTTATAAAAATATCCAACTATCTTCAGCTAATAGGAAAGCATGTATATATAAAAATACATGGAAATGACAAAAATGTTAATATATGACATTTAATTCTAATATAAAGTCTAATCTAAAAGAAGAGTTGCGATGCTTTAATTCTGAGTGAGAGTTGTACCTTAAATGTAATTTAAAATCATTTTAAAAATTGCTGGGAATGAATAACAACATTGTCTACTGCCAGAAGTTCTTTCAGGTTTACTTCCAAGAACCTTTTTTCTTCCACATTTTTTTCTCTACTGGTCTATTTAAACTGATAGAATCTACTCTTTTCTAATCACAATCTTAGATTTTTATTCCTGACTTCACAGGAAGGTTAGAGTAAACCTAATCCTTTCTAAGAATAAGTTAATATCTCCAGTCTCTAATGCAGAAGGTTGTTTTTCTTTGAAAAAATGCATGCAGAAGCAGTAAAATTTGTTTAAAAAATAGGCAAGAGAGAGCAAGTGAGCATGTGAGCAAAAATAACTCCAACCAACACACTACAACCTTTACTTTGTGAGGGTTCTAATGTTAATATATTCATTTTCATAAATTCCTTATTATAACCGCTTTTACCTACATATTATAAAGTGTTTGGCAAACTGTATTAATCAAGATTTTTGGCATCCAAATGAGTGAAAAATCTTCATTTGTCAGTTGGGAAAGTGAATTGTTAGTTGATAAAGACACTGTCATACTATTTGGAAGTTTTGTTTCAAAATTCTCCCTACTCATCTTTGTTAAAGGACAGGTTTGACTATTTGGTATTTTTAAACAGTGATATTCCTTAGGATATAATTAAAATGGGGGTGGTGGTAGAGGCCTGGTGGGTGAAAGGCAGAATATTTCAATTTGAACCACCATCCCAGCAACCATGTTTTTCACTTCCAAATCTGTCTTCAAATTGCTTTAATGTGATGTAATTTGCTTACTGATGAGATAGTATGGGAGGGGAAGTATTAAAATTCCTTTAGAATTTTCCTTAACGTGTGTTTCCTTAACGTGGAAGACTATAGTGTTTCTGGTTTCATAATATATTCCTAGCTTCCCAGCGCTGCTAGGAAATTGATGTGATTTCCTCATTTGTATAAGAAGTCAGTAGATCACATCAGTTTTCACAGCTACTTCCTTCCTTGATGGAAATGAGGTTAAAGTGCTCCCATTTGGAGCCAGTTATGTGTACTTTTACCAGCGGCAAAGAGAGGGACAGAGAGAGGCAGAGAGGCAGAGAAAGAAGTCTTCTGCCCCTGGTTCACTCTTCAGATGGCCGCAATGGCTGGAGCTGCTCTGTTCTGAAGCCAGGAGCTTCTGCCAGGTCTCCCACGCAGGTGCAGGGGCCCAAGCAATTGGGCCATCTTCTGCTGCTTTCCCAGGCCATATCGGAGAGCTGGATCAGAAGTGGAGCCGCCGGGACTTGAACTGGTGCCCATATGGGATGCTGGCAGTGCAGGCGGCAGCTTTACCTGCTACGCCACAGCACTGGCCCAGTCTCAAGTATTTTAAAACTATTGTTTTAACTCTTTTTGCTATAAGTCTCCAGTGGAGAAGTCCAATTTTTTTCAGACCCATAATCAAGAGTGTTTTTGATTCATTATTTGAAATTAATGGGTTATTTCACATCTTATGTATCTTGCTTTAGCCTGGTCATTTTCCTTAGTGGATTTTCTTTGTAAAAAAAAAAAAAAAGTAATGTGTTTTGCTTGTGCCATTGTAATTTCTACTGACCCTGCAGGTCAATTGATGTCCCAAGCAAAGCAGATCAGGAACAGAAAAATACCTGAATCAGCTCCCTCCTCCACTCCTTCCTGAGAATTTGTAGAGCATGCTATACTTGGAATTGTGAATAAAATGACTTTTGCTCTCTTGAGTGTTCACCTGAAGCAATACCACCTGCCATTCAGGAGAGGAAAGCATTAAGAGGGCTTCTGTTATGACCTGGAAACTGTCAACAGATACATAAGACCAGAGGGAAAGAATTCCAAAGTGCAGAGCCCTCTGAAGAAAATTCTCAGGACTATTTAGGATAAATTTGCAACTGCCCTCTAGTCTCATGAGGATACTTAAAGAGTTGATCCTTGAGCTAACAAAAGCTCATAGAGAGCTTAGTTGCTGAAGAGTTCCAAGTGCAGTCTTCTTTCTTGTGGCAGGAATAAAAGAAGGTGTCTAGCTTTTTTGATGATAATAAAATTATTTGCTGTAAGAATTCTTATAAATTCCAAGTTATGTATTTCACAATACATTAGTTATTGTTCATTTGGTTTTATCAAATGAACATATCAAGTATATTGTATTATTAATAAGTGCATTATATTATTAAAACAATAATACTTGCATATAGCCAGTTTCATTTTGACCACTGACTGCTTTCTCCCATTGCACGGTTAATTCTAAATATTACTTTTTAGATCAGAAGACTTATGGCTATAATATCTTGATATTAATTTCTAATTGCAATTATTTCTTAAAAATATTTATTTATTTGTTTGAAAGTCAGAGTTACACAGAGAGAGGAGAGGCAGAGAGAGAGAGAGAGAGAGGTCTTCCATCCGATGGTTCACTTCCCAGTTAGCCGCAATGGCCAGAGCAGCACCGCTCTGAAGCCAGGAGCCAGGAGCCTCTTCTGGATCTCCCACGTGGGCGCAAGGGCCCAAGGACTTGGGCCATCTTCTACTGCTTTCCCAGGCCACAGCAGAGAGCTGGATGGGAAATGGAGCAGCTGGAACTCGAACTGGCACCCAAATGGGATGTTGGCACTGCTATACCACAGTGCCAGCCCCTCTGATTGCAATTATAAGTGCATTTTTATGTATTAGCATTCATATTGGTATCATATGTCTTCCAAGTATTGTTCATCTAAAGTGAAGTGTTTATCTGTTAGCTAGGTGATAGCAGGGTTAATTTTGGTCATGAGAACCTTTATAGTTTTAAGAGAGTTTAAAGTCTTAAATTCGTTGAGTGGTGAAGGCAAAAGAATAATTTATTTAGTACAGTATATTATTTGTTCTTGAGTGCCAGGGTAGAATTGCGTAAGATTTTGTCTACTGTGTTTATTACAAAAATAATCCACAAATTCCTGTTTCTTAACCTTAGGGCAAGTGGTAAGTCATGGGATCTTGAATCTTTGGCAATTTTTTTTTAATGTACATAAGTGAAGGACATAAGAACTGTACATTTGTCTGGTGTGAAAAAGAATCTGTTGTTTGTCTATTGTTTGCACTTTGCTAAGAGTAGACATATTCTTTCATAGGGCCAAATTTTATTTCCAGGCCTAGCAAGTGGCTAAACTGGAATTTAAAGCCAGTCAGTCTTGGCTCCAGAACCTGTGGTCTTACCTCCCACACAGGAACTATATTTTTAAAAGTACATAGACATTTAAGTAAAGTTAGAAGCAATCATTTGCCTTCTTTGAATGTGTGAATGAGCAAATTGATTTGATGAGTAAAAAAAAAAAAATTAAAAGGGGCCGGCACTGTGGCATAGTGGGCTAAGCCTCCAACTATGGCACTGGAATCTCATATGGGTGCCGGTTCCAGTCCCAGCTACTCCACTTCTGATCCAGCTCCCTGTTGATGGCCTGGGAAAGCAGTGGAAGATGGCCCAAGTGCTTGGGACCCTGCAGCTGTGTGGGAGACCTGTAAGAAGCGCCTGACTCCTAATTCCTGGCTTCGGATGGCCCAGCTGTGGCTATCTGGGGAGTGAACCGTGGATGGAAGACCTTTCTGTCTGCCTCTCCCTCTCTCTGTAACTCAATAAATAAATCTTTAAAAAAATTATGATATTAATAACTCAATTTCCTTGGTACTTTTAAGCTAATTTCAAAAGTAAAGACCCATAGATTTACTTTTAGTTAATTACATTATTTAAAGATGTGCTAAAAGACCTAATGTTTAAAATAGAATTAGTCTTATTTTATTTGCATTCTCAGTCTACTAAGGAAGAAAAAAGAAATGGTCCACATGTGTTTTTTCATCTTTATAATAAGTACATTTTTGAACTTTGATATGCATGAAAACATGTTTATAGAGTTTAAAGTGGTCTAAAAGAAAGTACATTAAAAAGTTAATAAACAAGCACAATTGGGGGCTGGTGCCATGGCTCACTTGGTTAATCCTCTGCCTGCGGCGCCGGCATCCCATATGGGCACCGGGTTCTAATCCTGGTTGTTCCTCTTCCAGTCCAGCTCTCTGCTGTGGCCCGGGAGGGCAGTGGAGGATGGCCCCTGTACCCGCATGGGAGACCAGGAGGAGGCTCCTGGCTCCTGGCTTCACATCGGTGCAGCGCACCGGCCGTAGCGGCCATTTGGGGAGGGGGGCGCGAACCAACGGAAGGAAGACCTTTTTCTCTGTCTCTTCCTCTCATTGTATAACTCTGCCTGTCAAATTAAAAAAAAATAAACAAGCATAATTTGGAACATTGCCGGTTACATTTTCTGGACCATTATATCTTATTCTTGATGCTGCAAGGCTTAACTTCGCCATTGTATAGTGATTTTGTCTTCTTTTGGAGAGGCAGTAACATAGGTTTAAGAGTTGGTGTTCTGGTGCCAGATTGTGTGTGTTGGAATTCCAGTCCCTCCGCTTACTACTTCTGTGACCCTGAGCAGATTTCTTACCTGTGCCTCGGTTCCTCCAAATTTGTAAAATGTGAATGATAACAGTACCTACCCTCAGGATTGTGAATGAGTTAATACATGTAAAGCCCTAGT
Organism: Oryctolagus cuniculus; assembly: GCF_051225735.1. Taxonomy (NCBI): domain Eukaryota; kingdom Metazoa; phylum Chordata; class Mammalia; order Lagomorpha; family Leporidae; genus Oryctolagus; species Oryctolagus cuniculus. The sequence goes on along the minus strand of NC_142888.1, from coordinate 71,715,680 downwards.
AATAGAGCCTGACAGGTAATAAACATACAATAAAATTTAGTTACTATTATTAGTTTAATATATTATTTACTATAACAGTAATTTTAGCAACCTCTATAATAAAATTATAAATTATAGTTCTGCTATACTATAAATTTAGTAGATGGCAGGACGAATATAGTAATCAATCAGTACCTTTAAGCAATGTTCGATTTGTAAATTGTACCATAGAAAATGGAAAAAACTCAGATTGGGAGGGCCCAGTAGCCTGTAGTATATCTTCAGTATGCTAACCTGGCTTCTCAAAACTCATTATGACAGGTAGCAAATCAAATTATTATGATGTACTCATTCTACTTCCCCACCAAGAAAATTCATAATGATCTGCTTGTGTAATTAGTGAGCCACAGACTCTGGGTCATTAAGATTTTTCAGGTTATTTCCATAATTGCCAAATGCTGAACCATGCTTCTACTACATGAGTTCTTAAAAAATGTAAGCAAGGGAAAAGGCTTTATGCTATGCCTAACCTATTTAACCACAGCCATACAGCATTATATGTAAATTGAATTTTTATAAAGCACATCAGCCTTCCAATTAGTAAATTCTTTTTTTTTTTTTTTTTGACAGGCAGAGTGGACAGTGAGACAGAGAGAGAGGAAGGTCTTCCTTTGCTGTTGGTTCACCCTCCAATGGCCGCTGCGGCCGGCGCACTGCGCTGATCCAATAGCAGGAGCCAGGTGCTTCTCCTGGTCTCCCATGGGGTGCAGGGCCCAAGCACTTGGGCCATCCTCCGCTGCACTCCCTGGCCACAGCAGAGAGCTGGCCTGGAAGAGGGGCAACCGGGACAGAACCCGGCGCCCCGACCGGGACTAGAACCTGGTGTGCCGGCGCCGCAAGGCGGAGGATTAGCCTAGTGAGCCGCGACACTGGCCCCAATTAGTAAATTCTTATTGTGTGCTATTGTATATCCAATGTTTACCTTGCCTCTGTGAGATGTGCAAAGAAGTATAAAGTATATGCTCTACTGTTTAGCCAGGGAAAGAAGTCTAATACCAAACAATTACAGAGTCATCAGGTACAAGACTCTGATTCAGGGTATTTAAAAATTCAAAAAGAAAGTGGCTAGGAGTATTGAACATGTTGTCTCATGAGGGATGTGGCGCTTCAATTCATTTACTTAATTTGTTGAATGTTACCGTGTTCACTGGGGATATGATAGTGAACACAGCAGGTACAGCCCTGCTTTGTGGAGTTAACAACAGGCTAGTGAGATGATGGGATTTAAATATGTGCAAGACAACATTCTAAGTTAGAGGGTCAGTCTACACAAAATCAGAGAGAGAAATGTTAAGAGCATGTACTGTATGCCCATCAGTGAAGGAACTTGCCTGATTGTTAGAGAGATTTTGTGTTGGGGAGGAACACTGAAAGTCATAGATGTGGAGCATTTTTTGAACACTTTGAAGAATGGGTTACGGCTGTGGTAAAGTCCTTTGTAGACACTGTTTTGCAGAGAGCTAGGGGCATGGACTCTGGAGTCATACTGCTTCCGTTTGATCTCATCTCTATCTTGTTTCCTAAGTGCAAAATTTTGTAGTAAATTCTCAGTGATCCAACTTTACAGGCAATAAAATGATTTTTACATGGAGTGGCTGGGGTCAGTAACCTTAGGAACAACAAGTAACATTAGACAGGCCAAGTAATGTGCACATGAAGTGCCAATGGGAAGCCTTAAAGTGAGATCAGGAGAAGTAGGAAGTTAGATGAGGAAAGAGAAATAAATTCTGTTTCTGTGATGGTTGGTAGAATGCCATCAGAAATGTCTTCAAGCAAAACACAGTCCATTTGCCTATCCTTGGTCTCTAGTTGCATTTCTGTAGTGGTGGTATGTGTCCCTTGTCCAGATATGAGGAAGAGAAACTTAATTGCAGTTACTTGAGTTAACCATTTGAGAACTACTGGTGGTTGTTGTGGATTCTCTGTATTTGAAGCATCTGGCTAGACTGCATATGTCTCAGTTTTGTGCTGCATCTTAACACAATTTGGTCAGAAGCTTATGTAGCTTGTGTTAGTATTCTCTTTACTTGGCTTAAGGCACAAGTGGATTGCCAAATGGGTGCCTGCTATGACCTGTATTTTCTCTCTTGTTGCCTTTGGATTTAATTTAAGTATAATCACGCTCTTAAGAAGGGTTGACAGTATTATCCTGGCATGTTTAATAATTTTATTTTCCTAACAGGTAGATATAATCATACAAGACCACTGTTCTTTCCTCTCAATCTTTTGTTAGTGTGATCTCCAATCTTGTCGTAAAAAGGAACTTCTTTTAATCTCAGAGTCTTTAGATGAGGGCAGATACCGATAGTGTAGTCTCTGGGATGTTTGTGGTTGTGCTGTTTTCACCTTCACACTGGTGATCCCACCTGGGATACGTGGGAGAAAGGGAGTGTAGCAGATAGAAGATATTGGGAACCAGTTGGTGCTCCAGGAGGTGGGGTTGCTAGATCTACCGGTTGATCCTGATCTGCAGGTTGGAGACTCCTTACTTTATTTCATCCAGGGTTATTGTGTTACACAAATTGAGGGGGCAGCAGCCACAGTCTGTAAAAATTATGACATGGAATTATGCAATATGGCAGCCCTGAAAGCTACGCAAACCATTTCTATTTCTAGTTGCTTTCTTCCTTTTATCAGTACCTACTACATACAACAGCTATGTTAGTGGTGACATGATCATCATTTGAATCTCTTCATGTCTCATCGTAATGTTTGCCTTTAATCCAACCAGTAAAATTAAGATCTTTGAGGATTTTAAGGAGTTGCATCAATTTTCTAAGTCCTATTTAAATGTACTCATAGGTAATATAATCCCTGTCCTGTCTAACTTGTGAGTTGCTATGAATATCCAGTGAAATAATGTATGCTAAAGCATTTTGTGAATCAGAGTGTTATACAAATTTAAAGTAATTAAAAAAAACTCTTTTGTTGAGGGCTGACTTTCAATAGATTGCAGTGAGGGGAGATAATATTCTTTTTGAATATGTTGTGTTGTAGTGCAAAGTATTCCAAATTTGAGTCAGGAGTCTGGCATTTGAGCTTTTTTTTTTTTTTTTTAAAGATTTATTTACTTATTTGAAAGGCAGAGTTACAGAGAGGCAGAGGCAGAGAGAGATAAGAGATAAGTCTGCTGGTTCACTCCCCAAATGGCCACAATTGCTGGAGCTGAGCTGAACCGAAGCCAGGAGCCAGGAGCTTCTTCCAGGTCTCTCACGTGGGAGCAGGGTCCCAGGGACTTGGGCCATCTTCTACTGCTTTCTCAGGCACATTAGCAGGGAGTTGCATTGGAAATGGAGTAACCAGGACTCGAACTGGCACCCATATGGGATGCTGGCACTGCAGGTGCTATGCCATGCCACAGCAGTGGCCTCTGGCATTTGAATTCTAATTCTGCTACTAACGAACTGTATATAGTTCTGGGCCTTGGTTTTCTTATCTATAAGGAAACTATAAATACCACTGCTATCTACCCAGAAACCCGAGTTATTTTTTCCTTGAGTCTGTATTCAGTCACCACGCCTGTTATCTAGTTCTTAATATTTCTCAGATTTGCCCCTCCTTTCTGTCTCTATTCAGTCCCTAATCATTTCCATTATGAAAAATGGCGTTTAAAAAATTGTAGTGGTGCCAGTGCTGTAGCTTAGTAAATTAAGCCTCCGCCTGCGGTGTTGGCATCCCATATGGCATCAGTTCAAGTCACAGCTGCTCCACTTCTGATCCAGCTCCCTGCTAATGGCCTGGGAAGGCAGTGGAGGATGGCCCAAGTACTTGCGCCCTGGGACCTGGAGGAAGCTCCTGGCTCCTGGCTCCCAGCTCCTGGCTTTGTATCAGCCCAGCTGTAGCCGTTGTGGCCATTTGGGGCATGAACCAGCAGATGGAAGATCTCTCTTTCTCTCTTCTTCTCTGTGTAACTCTGCCTTTCAAATTAAATAAACCTTTAAAAAATTATGCAAAATATACACAATATAAAATTGTAGCCATTTAGTGTTTAACTCAGTGATACTAAGTACATTCATAATATTGTATAACCATAGCCACTATCCATTTCTAGAACTTTTGCATCATCCCAAACTGAAATTCTGTACCTAGTAAAAAATAGCATCTCATTCTCTCTTCCCTGACCCCATGGGTAACCTTTTATTTTATTTTTTTAAAAGACATTTATTTATTTGAAAGGCAGAGTTACAGAGAGGCAGAGGCAGGGAGAGAGAGAGAGAGAGAGAGAGCACGCAAGAGAGAGCAAGAGAGATCTTCCATCTGCTTGGTTCCCTCCCCAAATGGCCACAATGGCCTAAGTCAGGAGCTGGGAACTTTTTCCGGGTCTCCTAAGGAAGAAGTGGGTGCAGGGACCCAAGGACTTGGATCATCTTCTGCTGCTCTCCCAGGCACATTAGCAGGGAGCTGGATTGGAAGTGGAGCAACTGGGACTTTTAAAAAAAAAAGATTAATTTATTTATTTGAAAGAGTTATACACAGAGAGAAGGAAGGGGGGAGAGAGAGAGAGAGAGAGAGAGGTGTCTTCCATCTCTGGTTCACTCCCCAATTGGCTGCAATGGCCAGAGTTGCACCAATCCGAAGCTAGGAGCCAGGAGCTTCTTCCTGGTCTCCCACATGGGTGCAGGGGCCCAAGGGCTTGGGCCATCATCTACTGCTTTCCCAGACCATAGCAGAGAGCTGGATCAGAAGTGGAGCAGCTGGGACTTGAACCAGCGCCCATATGGGATGCCGGCACTGCAGGTGGGTAACCTTTCCTTTTCTTCTTCTTTTTTTTTTTTTAAATAAGATTTATTTATTTATTTGAAAGAGTTACACAGAGAGTGGAGAGGCTGAGAGAGAGAGTTCTTCCATCCATTGGTTCACTCCCCAATTGGCTGCAATGGCTGGAGCTGTGCCGATCCAAAGCCAGGAGCCAGGAGCTTCTTCCGGGTCTCTCACATGGGTTCAGGGGCCCAAGGACTTGGACCATCTTCTACTGCTTTCCCAGGCCATAGCAAAGAGCTGGATTGGAAGTGGAGCAGCCAGGTCTTGAACCAGCGCCCATATGGGATGCCGGTACTTCAGGCCAGAGTGTTAACCTGCTGTGCCACAGTACCAGCCCCATTGGGTAATGTTTTCTGCATCTTCTATATCTATGAATTTACTTTATAAATACCTCATAAATAAAACTTTAATATTTTTCCTTTTGTGTCTGGCTTATTTCATTTAGTCTCATAGTCTGTGTAGGAATTTTGTTCCCTTTTAAGGCTGAACAATGTTCCATTGTTCTGCAGTAGCATTTTACCTGATCTTCGGGATGCAGTCTTGCCCCTTTCAAATTTATCCTGCATGATCTGACCTTGCTTACCTTTCCAACCTCCTCATCATTCCCTCAGCCATACCAACATTGTCGCTCCCCCTCTTCGTGGAGGAACGACACAGGACCCTGCGCTGTTCTTTCTGTCTGCTCGGCCCTCCCCGGGTTTGCTGCTGGTTCCTCCCGGGTTGGCCACTATCCCCTCCACCTCCGTGGAAGGGCGGTTCCCCCTGGCCGCTTTCCCCACTTCCGCAGGGGAACGGCACACCGCCGGCCGGCTCTTCTCGGGGGCTGCACAGGTGTTCCCCTTAGATGTTCCCCATAGATGTTCCCGGTGCATGCCGTCTCTCTCCTCCTTTATAGTCCTCCTCCGCCAATCCTAACTCGGCTGCCCACACGCCGAGTACGCTGCTCTCCTCCAATCAGGAGCAAGTCCTACAGTTTATTAGTTGAACTGGAGGCAGCTGTGCGGAAGCTGTTTACTTCTCTCCCAGTGCCATATTGTGGGAGAGCAGATGCATAGAATAAGTCTTAATTCCAGTAACTCAGTCTAGTCCGGATTGCTCCCCACAAACATGACTCCTTCAAATGTGCCATCCCGTTTGACAGATAAATTCTTTTCCATTCTTCTGGAGAATTCCTACTCAATTTTCAAGACCCAATTGACTAGCAGTAGTCGATTGGTTACTTTATGGTATATTCTTGTAACAGACTTCTAGTAAGCCTTTAAATTATTTCATATGTTTGTATTTAAAAAAATATATGTTTGTATTTAAAAGCCTGTTAAAAAAAAGTAGACTTTGGATTAGGCTTTCTAGGTTTACATTTCAGTTCAGTCGCTTACTAGTTGTGCAATCTTGGGAAAGTTCCTTATCCTCTCTGTCTCCAGTTGATCATCTGTTAAGATGAACATAGTAATAGTACCTGTCCTGAGCCGGCGCCGTGGCTCAATAGGCTAATCCTCCACCTTGCGGCGCCGGCACACCGGGTTCTAGTTGGGGCGCCGGATTCTGTCCCGGTTGCCCCTCTTCCAGGCCACCTCTCTGCTATGGCCAGGGAGTGCAGTGGAGGATGGCCCAGGTGCTTGGGCCCTGCACCCCATGGGAGACCAGGAAAAGCACCTGGATCCTGGCTCCTGCCATTGGATCAGCGCGGTGCGCTGGCTGCAGCGGCGGCCATTGGAGGGTGATCCAACGGCAAAGGAAGACCTTTCTCTCTCTCTGTCTCTCTCTCTTACTGTCCACTCTGCCTGTCAAAAAAAAAAAAAAATAGTACCTGTCCTATTGGGTTGTTGTGAAGGTTCATTTAGTTAAATGTACTAGTTATATACTATTTATTAATGTAGAAAATTATTCATTATATAGTGTTCATTGAAAAAGGGTGTTATAAAACAGTTGATCCTTTTAATTAGAACTCTGTGTGCTTATACCTATACATACATACATACAGTAGCATCCTAGTCTATACACATAGACGTACACACACACAAACATACACCTCTCAACATGTTAGCAGCATTAGTTAATTCTTGGTTGTGGACCAATTTTTTGTTTACTTTTTAGATTTGCTTATCTAAATTTTTAATTTTTCTCCAGTTGACATTTATTTCTTATATTTTTTCCCTTAAAGTTATAAATAATAAAGGTCCATTTTGGCTTACAGTTCTGGTCCAATGTCGAGTGGCTGCATCTGGTGATGAACTTCTTGCTGGCAGAGTCCCAAGGCAGGGAAGGTCATCACTTGGCAATGGACAGGGAGCATACATCTATTCCTTACTTTTAAAGAAAAAAAGGACAAAAGTAAAGGATTTCTTCTGGAGAGTCTTCACTGAACTCCCTTCATTCATCCTTTAGGCCATAAGTATACCATGTATCCCTGAGCTCCTGGAAGCCTCTGCTGTATTCATTCACCTTTAGGTACCCAGCTGGGCTTAGTGCAGAGCCCAACAGACACCCGAGATTTATCGATATTAGTAAGATGAATAGGAGATGGAATTAAGTACAAGTACTTTATCTCCTGTGCTCCTCTCAGTTTGCTGAAGGTCACACAGCTGGTAAATGGCAGAATTTGTATTCAAATCCAAGACTGGTGCCAAAATTAGTCTGCTCAGTGTTGAATGAATGAATAACCTAATGGATATATCTCTGAAATGAAAGGATTTGTCAAAGATTCCTTTGTAAACAGAAATGTGTTGTGTGAATGTAAGGATATATAATTTTTTAAAAGATTTATTTATTTATTTGAAAGTCAGAGTTACACACACACACACACACACACACACACACACACAGAGAGAGAGAGAGAGAGAGAGGGAGGGAAAGATCTGCTGGTTCACTCCCCAGTTAGCCGCAATGGCCAGAGCAGCGCTGATCCGAAGTCAGGAGCCAGGAGCCTCTTCTGGGTCTCCCACATGGGTGCAAGGATTTGGGCCATCCATCTTCTACTGTTTTCCCAGACCATAGCAGAGAGCTAGATTGGAAGTTGAGCAGCTGGGTCTCGAACCAGTGCCCATATGGGATGCCGGCGCTTCAGGCCAGGGCGTTAACCCGCTGTACCATAGCACTGGCCCCAGGATATATCATTATTATTTCTTTCCTGTTGTGTTCCCATCTGCACCCTTGATTCTGACTAAGCAAACCCACTTTCCTGCTCCCATGCACAGTTTTCCTCTCTATTAAACTGGCATTTTGGTTGTCCATTTGTCTTTTTCTATTGCCCAGGATCTGTTCACTGTTTAGGAATTAGTTATGAAGGTTTTGAGATTAATCGAGCCATTTCAATCAAACTCACCATTGTGCATGCGTATTGAGGAAACTGCTTTGAAATTATCTAGCCAGATACGTATGATTTGTTTCAGTCAAGCCAAAGTATGGCAGTATCATCTTTGAACACAGACATAGTAGCCCTCCCTTTTATAGCAAATTACTTTCTCTGGTTTTAGTTACCTGTAGTCAACTGCGGTCCGAAACTATTAGAAAATTCCAGAAATAATTCATGAGTTTTAAGTCACATGCCATTCTGAGTAGCATGATGAAATCTCTCACTGTCCCACCCAGGATGTAAATTATATCTCTGTTCGGCATATCTACATTGTATGTGCTACCATCCCATTAGTTTCTTAGCAGCTATCTCAGTTATCAGATCAGCTGTTGCAGTATCATAGTGCTTGTTTCAAGTAACCCTTATTTTTTTAAAATATTTTTATTTATTTATTTGAGAGATAGAGTTACAGACAGTGAGAGGGAGAGACAGAGAGAAAGGTCTTCTGTCCACTGGTTCACTCCCCAGGTGGTCTTAACGGCCGGAGCTTCGCTGATCGGAAGCCAGAAGCCAGCTGCTTCTTTCTGGTCTCCCATATGGGTGCAGGGGCCCAAAGACCTGGGCCATCCTCTGCTGCCCTCCCAGGCCACAACAGAGAGCTGGATTGGAAGAGGAGATGCCAGGACTAGAACCGGCGCCCATATGGGATGCCAGTGCCGCATTATTATTATATAATTCATATATGCCAAAGAGAAGCCATGAAGTGTTTCCTGTAAGTGAAAAGGTGAAAGTTTTCAACTTAATGAGGAAAGAAAATGTTATTTGTGAAATTGTGAAGAAGGAAAATGAAATTCATGATAGTTTTCCTGTAACATTGCAGATGTCAAAAGTTATAGCCACAATGTGTGCTTAGTGCTTAGTTAAGATGGAAAAGGCATTAAATTCGTGTACGAATACATAGGAAAAAACTGTAAATATTGAGTTCAGTACTATCTGCAGTTTCAGACATTTGTTGAGGAGTCTTGGAATTTAACTCCCACCAATAAGGCAGAATATTCTTGCTGTTCAAAGCCTACATTCATTTTATTTTTTTTTAAGATTTATTTTTATTTATTTGAAAGAGAGTTACAGGGAGAGGTAGAAACACACAGAGAGGTCTTCCATCCGCTGTCTCACCTCCCCAGATGGCTGCAACTACCGGAGCTGCGCCAATCTGAAGCCAGGAGCCAGGAGCTTCCTCCGAGTATCCCACGTGGGTACAGGGGCCCAAGGTCTTGGGCCCTCTTCCTCTGCCTTCCCAGGCCGCAGCAGAGAGCTGGATCAGAAGAGGAGCAGCCGGGTCTAGAACCAGTGCCATATGGGATACTGGCGCTTCAGGCCAGGGATTTAACCCATTGCGCCACGGCACTGGCCCCGCCTATATTCATGTTAAATTTTATTTATTTCATGCATTTGAAAGGTGGTATGGGGTGGAAAGAGGGCGAGAAAGAGAGAGCAAGCTACTGTTCATCTACTGGTTCACTCCCAAATCACCCACAACAGCTGGGGCTGGGCCAGGGCAAAGCTGGAAGCCAGGAAGGAACTCATTCTGGATCTCCCATTTGAGTGACAGGGACTCACATACTTGAGCCATCACCTTATGCTTCCCAGGGTATGCATTAGTGGAGAGCTGGAATCAGAAGCAGGGCTGGTACTCAAACTCAGGCACTTCAATGTGGGATGCAGGTGTTCCAAGTGATATCTTAACTGTTGCACCAATTGTCTGCTCCAGACGGAATTGGTTTTTAGCTAGAAGTTGTTAATAAGTTCAGCCTATGTCTTACTTGTGTGTGTGTGTGTGTGTGTGAAAATGTGTGTATGCACATGCATGTACACGAGCATACAGCCTTCAGCAAAAGTAGGAAAAGAAGTGCTTTAATATTTTATTCGAAAGATCCAACATAATATACTAAATCAAAATTTAAGCATTTGTTGTAGCTTGACCCCCCACAGGTTTTTCAGAATTAAAAAGTTTAATTCCCTTTAAAGCAAACTAACTGAAGGAAAACCTCTACTCTGTGAACATTGCATGTCTAAAATGGGGAGAAAATAGCTTCTTTTTAGGTAAAGCACATTTTTTACTCTACCTGAACCAGCTTTCTAAAGATTTCAGCCTGTTTTTTATAGTCTTATGCTTTCTTTTTATTTATTTATTTTTGAAGATTTATTTATTTATTTATTCAAAAGGCAGAGGCAGAGAGATTGATTGATTGATTGATCAATCAAGGTCTTAGTCCACTGGTTCACTCCCCAAATGGTCACAATGGGCAGAGCTGGGCCAGTCCAAAGCCAGGAGCCAGGAGCTTCTTCCGGGTCTCCCAGGTGGCTGCAGGGGTCCAAGCACTTGGACCATCTTCTACTGCTTTCCTAAAGAGTTGAATCAGAAGTGGAGCAGCTGGGACTCAAACTGGCACCCATATGGGATGCTGGCACTGCAGGCAGCAGCTTTACCTGCTATGCCACAACGCCAGCCCAGTCTAATGCTTTCTAATTAAGAAATTGTGGAGGGGCTGGCATTGTGGCGTGGAAAGTTAAGCCTCTGTCTGCAGTGCTGGCATCCCAAATAGGCACTGGTTCAAGTTCTGGCTGCTCCACTTTGATCCAGCTCCCTGCTAATGTGCCTGGGAAAAGACAATGGAGGGTAACCCAAGTGCTTGGGCCCCTGCACTCGTGTGGGAGACCTGGAAGAGGCTAGAGGCTCCTGGCTCTTAGCTCCTGGCTCTGGCCTGGCCATGCCTGGCTATTTCAGCCATTTGGGGAGTGAATCAGCTGATAGAAGATCTCTCTCTCTCTCTCCTTCTCTCTCTGTATATCTGCCTTTCAAATAAAATAAAGGAAAGGAAAGGAGAGGAGAGGAGGGGGAGGGGGAGGGGACAGGAGGGGAGGAGCTATGGAACTGAAGAATGGATTCTGGGTTCAAATTTCAAAATCAGTAAGCATTGTTGTCAATGGTATTTTTGCTTAATTTCTGTTCAATAAATGTGTATCTGAATTATCACAAATTTTAAAAAATTTAATTTTTTGTATGAAAGTTAGAGGGGAGGGAGGGAGAGAGGGAGAGTGTGAGAATGAGAGAAAGAGAAAAAAATCTTTCATCTAAATGCTTCCAATAGCTAGGGCTGGGCTGAGCTGAAGCTAGGAGTCTGGAACTCCATCCATGTCTTCCATGTGGGTGGCAGGGGCCCAAGGACTTAGACCATCATCTGCTGCCTCCCCAGGTGTGTGTTCGTAGAAAGCTGGAATAAGAAGCAGAGCCTGGACTCAAACCCAGGTTCTGTTATGGGATGTGAGCATCCCAAGCAGAATTACCACTGCAGTGCCAAATGCTTGCCCCTGAATGATTACTATTTTATTTTCAACAATTCAGTGAATTTGAGATACCTGTCAGTATTTGGGGCTTCTGCTTGTGATAACAAATTACTTGAAATTTGCCGATTGAAACCTCTAAAGGATTGAAATGATGTAAAACTTCTCTGAATTCTGATTCATCTGTAGAAAACAGGGGCAGGCGCTGTGGCGCAGTAGGTTAAAGCCCCAGCCTGCAGTGCCAACATCCTATATGGGTGCCAGTTCAAATCTTGGTTGCTCCACTTCCAATCCAGCTTCCTGATAATGCTCCTGGGAAAGCAGTGGAGGGTGCCCCGAGTCCTTGGGCCCCTGCACCCACATGGGAGACCTGGAAGAATCTCCTGGCTCTTGGCTTCAGAGCAGCTCAGCTCTGGCTGTTGCGGCCATTTGGGAAGTGAACCAGCAGATGGAAAACTCTCTCTCTGTCTCTACCTCTCTCTGTAACCTTGACTTTCAAATAAGTAAAATAAATCATTAAAAAAAAAAAAACTACCTGGTTGAACAGTTGCCTTTGATAGTTTTAAATTGTTTTTCTTCTTCTTCTTCTTCTTCCTCTTCCTCTTCCTCTTTCTCTTCTCTTTTTTACAGGCAGAGTGGACAGTGAGAGAGACAGAGACAGAGAGAAAGGTCCTCCTTTGCCGTTGGTTCACCCTCCAATGGCCGCTGCGGCCGGCGCGCTGCGCTGATCCGAAGGCAGGAGCCAGGTGCTTATCCTGGTCTCCCATGCGGGTGCAGGACCCAAGCACCTGGGCCATCCTCCACTGCACTCCCTGGCCACAGCAGAGAGCTGGCCTGGAAGAGGGGCAACCGGAACAGAATCCGGCACCCCAACCGGGACTAGAACCCGGTGTGTCGGTGCCGCTAGGCAGAGGATTAGCCTATTGGGCTGCGGCGCCGGCTGTTTACCTTCTTAAAAATTTATTTTTTTTTTTGAAATTGATCTCCCACACATTTCCAGTACATAATTTTTCATCCTTATCTGTCCTGACAGTGGGAATGGGAGAAAGTGTTATCAGATTTTCACCTTTATTAACCAAAGTCTATAAAACAGGACATTTAAAGGAATTAAGACATTGAATGTGGGTATAGGTATAGATCTGGAATATATTTATGGAATGTTTGCTTCCTTAATACTAAAAATTATTCTTTGGACTTTGGGATAAAGAGATAAAATATATGAAAAATAGAACATTATGAAAAATCAAAGTGTTTTAAAAATAGTATGCCAAGTTATCTTATAATCATGCCATATAAAATTTCAACTGTAAAAACTATGTGACTAGGCCAAGATGTCTGTGGTAGTGGTGCCAGAGATGAAAAATATTCTTTTGGAATAATTTTCTACCAAATCCTAACTTTTTAAAAATCCTGATGGGGCTGGTGCTCTGGTGCAGCAGGTTAAAGCCTCGGCCTGCAGTGCTGGCATCCCATAGGGTGCTGGTTTGAGACCGCTGCTCCACTTCCGAGCCAGCTCCCTGCTGATGCGCCTGGGAAAGCAGTGGAAGATGGCCCAAGTCCTTGAGCCCCTGCACCCACATGGGAGACCCAAAAGAAGCTCCTGGCTCCTGGCTTCAGATTGACCCAGCTGCAGCCATTGTGGCCATTTGAGGAGTGAACCAGTGTAACGCTGTCTTTCAAATAAAGAAAATAAGTCGTTTTTAAAAATCCTGACAAGATTGATTGTATTTTAGCCTAGAGGAGTTACCTTTGCATGAGCAGCAAGATGGATAAATAGGATACATCACATATGCCAAGTATCACAACTTCTGCCAACATGTGTCAAATGCTAGTGTGTATGGAATTTATGGTATAAATCTAGTGGGTACTTTTTGGTTTGGCTGATTAAATAGTGCTAATGAAGCCAAGGTTTAGACTTCATCTCTGTGAGTGTCACTTGTCCTCTGGAGTCATAAGCTGTTCCTCTAACTCTGCTCCATAATTTTATGGATGCAATTTATTAGGACTAGCCTAGGAAACTAGGGAACTAAGGAAAGGCATAGCTAACTGTGAGCATTTACAGAAAATAAGAAGTCTTCTTTTTTTCCCACCTTAATAAAGTCATCTTAACAAATGTCTCTAAAGTGACAAATCATGGTTTGAGGAATGAAGCTGAACAGCTGTTTTAGGATTTAGTAAGCTCTTTAGGATTTGGTAGAGAAGTTTTGGTGAGCCTGTGGGAATGCCATGAAATTGAGCCTCCAGTGTGGCTCACAGGAATTTTTTTTTTAAAGATTTTTAGTTATTTGAAAGGCAGAGTTACAGAGAGGCAGAGGCAGAGAGAGAGAGAGAAAGAGGTTTTTTTTTTTTTAATTTATACAAATCTATAGTACCTTTTATTGAACATCGTTAGAAAGTGAAGTGCTTTGGGGCTGATGTTGTAGTGCAGCAGGTTAAACCACTGCCTGCAGTGCTGTCATCCCATATCAGAATGCCTGTTCAAGTCCCCCCTGCTCTGCTTCCCATCCAGCTCCCTGCTAATGCACCTGGGGAAGCATCTGAAGATGCTCCCATGTGAGAGAGCTGGGTGGAATTCTAGGCTCCTGACTTTTGCCTGGCCCAGCCCTGGTTATTTGTGGCCATTTGGGAAGTCAACCAGCAGATGGAATCTCACTTTCTCCCTCTGTCTCTCCCTCTCACCCTGTCACTCTACCTTTCAAAAAAAAAAATAAATAAATCTTTTTAAAAAGTAAAATTTTTATAGAAGTGAATTTTCCAAATAACTGAAGTATACCTTTTATATTTTAGTCATTCTGAGAACTTAAAAGGGGTCTGTTGTATGAATCCTCCAAATGTGTCCTTGAAATACTTTTTCCAGAATTAAAAACCTTTTAAATTATTAGAGCATTGTTAAGTGTCAATGTAAAAACAAAACCCAGGAAATATTTAAACACCTTTCCTTTCTGGGTTTTATTTTTTCCTTATGGCATTTATCACTACTTAATTTATATATTTTTAAAATTTATTTTATTTGAAATACACATACATACACACAGAGATCTTCCATCAACTGTTTCATTCCCCAAATGTCCACATAGCCAGGGCTGGGGTAGGCAAAATCCAGGAGCCCAGAACTTAATCTGGGTCTTCCACATGGGTACCAGGGACCGAAGTACTTGAGCCATCACTTGCTGCCTCCCTAGATACACATCAGCAGGAAGCTAGAATTGGAAACAGAGCCAGGACTCTGACCCAGATACTTCACATGGGATGGGGGACATCCCAAGCAACATCTTAACTGCTATGCCATATACCTGCCCTCCTTGATTTTATGTACTTCTTTAAAAAAAGATGTATTTTATTTATTTGAAAGGCAGAGTGACAGAAAGAGAGAGAGAAAGAGATCTCTTATCTGCTGGTTTCCTCCCCGAGTGACCACAACAACTGGGGGTGGACCAGGCTGAAATTAGGAACCTGGAGTTCAATCTGGGTCTCCTACATGGGCTTCCGGGACCCAAGTACTTGAGCCATCACTGCTACCTCCAGGATACAGGTTAGCAGGAAGTCAAGGAGCCAGGACTCGAACTGGTACTGAGATGTGGGATATGGGCATTCCATGTGGCAGCTTAACCCCTGCATGGTTAAATGATATCTTAATTGCTGTGCCAAATGCCTGCCTCCTCAGCTATGTGGGCTTTTTCTGTTGTTGTTTATGCAACTTTATTGAAGACAAATACTAGCAGAGCTATTAGTTAATAACTCATCCGTTGACTACTTGCATCATTTATTCAGTGCTATACACATACACACACATACATGCACACACATATATATTAAAGATTTAATTTAAGAGCAGAGAGAGGAGGAGAGCCACAGAGAGAGATCTTCCATCTGCTGATTCACTTCCCAAATGGCTGCATTGGCTGGAGCTGGGTCAGTCCAGAGCCAGGAGCCAGAAGCTGCTTTCTGGTTTCCCATGTATGTGCAGGGGCCCAAGGACCTGGGCCATCTTCTGTTGCTTTCCCAGGTGCATTAGCAGGGAGTTGAATAGGAAGTGGAGCAGCTGGGTCTCAAACCAGTGCCTATATGGGATGCTGGTGCTGCAGGCGGTGGCTTTACCTGATATGCCACAGCTCCTGCCCCCTTTTCAGTGCTATATTAAGCAGTGAATTAGAAGATAGATTAACTAATAGCTCCAAGCAGACTAACAATTTAAATGAAAATTACAAAATGTTTGATACTCTATGTTGGAATACAAAGGGTGGTTTATTTCCAATTTCCATTCTCTGTAGAACAAGAACAGGTCATTCTTTTATTGGCATGCATAAAATATATTATATTTTCTCTTCTGATAATATAAACTCAATACCAGTTTTTAGCCACATCAGTATGAGTATGAAGTATATCATATGACCTCAAATCTCTAAGAGTAGAAAGCATTAACAAAAATGGTTGCTGCTAGAATAATGCTGCTTCCTTTAATGAGACAACTGATGTGAAAACAATCCTCTTAGATGATTTCTTCAGCACATGAGAGCGCTGAGGTATGTTTTTTTAAATTTATTTATTTGAAAGAGTTATACAGATAGGGAAAGAGAGGCAGAGAGAGAGGTCGGTCGGTCTTCGATCCACTGGTTCACTCCCTAATTGGCCATAATGGCTGGAGCTGTGCTGATCTGAAGCCAGGAGCCAGCAGCCAGGAGCTTCTTCCGGGTCTCCCACATGGGTGCAGGGACCCACGGACTTGGGCCATCTTCTGCTGCTTTCCCAGGCCATAGCAGAGAGCTGGATTGGAAGAGGAGCGGCCGGGATACAAACTGGCGCCCATATGGGATGCTGTCATTGCAGGCGGCAGCTTTACACACTACGCTACTGTGCCGGCCCCAATAAGGAATTTAATAATTTGACCCATGATCCTCCAAGAAAATGTTCTGCAGGTCCACTTGGGTATGATCTGTTTTCATGGCAAACCACATCTTTTTGACAATTCATTTTCCTATAGACCACCCCTTCAAATGACCTACATTTAGAAAGAATTTATCATCCATATATTAACAGTAATGGCAACATTTGTCTCAATATTATTAGGTCACAGTGGTCTCCTGCTTTAAGTACTTTTAAAGTTCTTTTATCCATTTTTTCACTGGTATGGATTCCAAACCCACACTGACCCCCTAATACCAGAGACTTTATGGATCTATGTGACAAAGGTAAGTACAACAAAATGTCTTAGAAATCGACTCAGAAGTATGCCAGGTGATGGTGCCTGAAAAAAAAAAAAGGAACTTATTTATTTCTTTATTTGAGTTCCAGTAAGAGAGGGAGAGACAGAGATCTTCCATCTACTGGTTCACTCCTCATATGGCCACAATGACTGGGGCTGGGCCAGGTCAAAACCAGGAGCCTAAAACTCCATCCAGGTCTCCCACACGGGTGGCAGAGGCCCAGGTACTTGGACTATGTTTAACAGGGAGCTGGATAGGAAGTGGAGCAACCAGGGCTTGAACCAGCACTCACATAGGATGCCAGCATCACAGATGGTGGGTTAACCCACTGTGCCATAACACCAGCCCCCTGATGTTACCTTAAAGTCAGAATAACATACATTATAGTATGATAAACTTTACATTACTGTGCTTTTCCAACTATTACTGAACCTCATCGTTTTTAATTTTATTTTGTGTTTACCTCCATTCATTCACATGCTCGTCTGAAAAGACTTAGGTTCTTCCACCTTTGGACAATAACTGCTTTTAGAAACTATAAAGTAGTTACTAAAGATCAGCTGCCCGATATTCAGATTTTTTAATTTTCCTTTTTTTTTTAAGATTTATTTATTTATTTGAAAGTCAGAATTACACAGAGAGAGGAGAGGCAGAGAGAGAGAGAGAGAGAGAGAGAGAGAGAGAGAGAAAGAGAGATGTATTGCATCTGCTGGTTCACTTCCCAATTGGCCGCAATGGCCAGAGCTGCTGCAATCCGAAACCAGGAGCCTGGAGCTTCTTCTGGGTCTCCCACATGGGTGCAGTGGCCCAAGCACTTGGGCCATCTTCCACTGCTTTCCCAGGCCACAGCAGAGAGCTTGAGTGGAAGTGAAGCAGCCGGGACTAGAATTGGCGCCCATATGGGATGCCAGCGCTTCAGGCCAGGGTGTTAACCTGCCATGCCACAGCACTGGTCCCAATTTTCTTTTTCTTAAAAGATTTATTTTATTTGAAAGGCAGAGTTACAGAGAGAAAGAGGGAGAGACAGAGCAAGCATGGAGAGAGAGACAAAGAGATCTTCATCTACTGGTTCACTCCCCAAATGGCCACAATGGTTGAGTCTGGGGGTCCAGGTTGAACTCAGGAGTCTGGAACTCCATCCAGGTCTCCCATGTGGGTGGTAGAGGCCCAAGTACTTGGGCCATATTTCACTCCCCAGGTATCCACAAAAGCCAGAGCTGCGCAGATCCGAAGCCAGGAGCCAGGAGCTTCCTCCAAGACTCCCACGTGGGTGCAGGGACCCAAAAACTTGGGCCATCTCCTACTGCTCTCCCAGGCCATTGCAGAGAGCTGGATCAGAAGTGGAGCAGCCGGGTCTCTAACGGGCGCCCATATAGGATGACACAGCGCCAGCCCCAGAAAGAATAGTTTCAATCTTTTTGAAAAGCTCAGAAACAGCCTAGATTTTTGCTGTTGACTTTGAAGGCTGGAATTGTTCTGCTTCAGAATTTTCTCTGAATTTTCAGTACTCTCTTTTTTATTTAAAATAAAGATTTTATTTATTTATTTGACAGGTAGAGTTACAGACAGTGAGAGGAAGAGACAGAGAGAAAGGTCTTCCTTCCATTGGTTCACTCCCCAAATGGCCACAACGGCTGGAGCTGTGTTGATCCAAAGCCAGGAGCCACGTGCTTCTTCCTGGTCTCCCGTGCTGGCTCAGGGACCAAAACACTTGCTTTCCCAGGACATAGCAGAGAGCTGAATTGGAAGAGGAGCAGCCGGGACTAGAACCAGCGCCCATAAGGGATGCCAGCGCTGCAGGTGGAGGCTTAATCTGCTGTGCCACATACTCTTTTCTTTTATCAAAATGTTTTACTCACTATTGGTTACAGCTTGATTTATATGAGCTTGTTTTTGCATTGAGAAGCATCCTCTGTGTTCTCGTTTGAATACTTCCAGTTCTCATTCTGGGCTCCCCAGCAAGCCTGCCTTGCTTTCATGGATGGGGCTGCCATTCCTACTGGGCTCAAGCTCTCTGCCCACCCAAGTTGGGCTCATAGGTGAAGAGAATCATGTAACCCAACAATCAGTGGAGGAGGGGGTGGTGCTGAGACCTGCCACTTCAGGATCACCTTCTTGGCTTGGACTCAAGCAACAGCATAGACCTCACGAACTGCCTGGATATATTCATAGAGGAGGAATTTCTGGGTTGAAGGGTATATATATTTTAAAGCTCTTGATAAATATTGCCTAATTACCTTTTGCAAACCCTGTAAAGCTGGAGTGGGTAACTTTTTTGTGCGTAGGGCCATTTAGAAATTTCTCATATCATTAGCAGGCTGTACAAAATTATCAACTTAAAATTAGACTGCTGTAGATTTGTTGAATTTTGAGTCCCACCTGTGGTTGCCTTGGCAGGACCAGGCCAGATGATTTTGCTGTAAGGGTTTATTTTAGTTTATACTTCCATTAACAGTACAATAGAGAGCATTAACTGAAAACTATTTTGGTATTAATGAATTTGTACAAAAATTTTTCTAAAATACATTAAGTACTTTTTAAAAAGATATTTATTTATTTGAAAGACAGAGTTAGAGAGGCAGAGGCAGAGAGAAAAAGAGAGAGCAAGGTCTTCCATTTGCCGGTTCACTCCCCAAATGGCTGCAATGGCCAGAGCTGGACCGGGCTGAAGCCAGGAGCCAGGAGCTTCCTCCAGGTCTCCCATGTGGGTGCAGGGGCTGAAGGACTTGGGCCATCTTCTGCTGCTTTCCCAGGCCATAGCAGAGAGCTGGATCGGAAGTAGAGATGCCGGGACTCGAACTGGTGCCCATATGGGATGCCGGCACTGCGGGTGGTGGCTTTACCCACTACACCACAGCACTGACCCCCCCCCCCATTAAGTACTTTTTAAGTGCTTTATTGCTTTCCTTAGCAGAATACAGTATCTGATTTAATTTCATTAAAATCCTTACATATTGAAAGATCTGACATGTGTTATACCTGTTATGGCTGCCTGTCCTTGAGTTTGGAATAATGTTCTACCTCTGCCACTGTTTATTTTTCTTCTCAGGATGAATGAGGGTGAACATTCAGGATGAATTTGTCTCTGAGCACCATGAATAGGAATATTAGTCTTTGCATACACCTGTACAAAGCTGCCCTGCCAGTGTTCTATTCATGCTTGAGAACAGCCACGCTGCTGTTGACCTACATTCGAAGACTCTCTTGAACCCACCACTTTCCTAATTCCAACTCTAATGACTTCTTGGCCAATATTTTAGTTCAGGCCAGTGCCATGGCTCACTAGGCTAATCCTCTGCCTGCAGCGCCGGCACCCCGGGTTCTAGTCCCGGATGGGGCGCCGGATTCTGTCCTGGTTGTTCCTCTTCCAGACCAGCTCTGTGCTGTGGCCCGGGAGTGCAGTGGAGAATGGCCCAAGTGCTTGGGCCCTGCACTGGCATGGGAGACCAGGAAGAAGTGCCTGGCTCCTGGCTTCGGATTGGTGCAGCGTGTCGGCCGTAGCGGCCATTTAGGGGGTGAACCAACGGAAGGAAGGCGTTTCTCTCTGTCTCTCTCTCTCTGTCTAACTCTGCCTGTCAAAAAATTTTTTTTTTAGTTCAGGCTCACATCTTTTGCCTGAACTGTTCTTTCCAGACAACATAAAAAGTAGAGGAAAAAGTATACCTTTTGGAGTGTCAGAGGTCTGAGTCAGAGTTAGATTCTACCATTCCTTATTAGCTTGTTGGCTTGATAAGCAATGAAGCTCTTATTTCCTCTGTGAACTTGAATTTCATTTTCTCTAAAAGGGAAGTTTCATGTGGTTATTAGGATTAAAGTGGTTTTTTAAATGTTTGGCATATGGTAGGAACTCAATAAATCTTGATTGCTTTCATTCTCCTCTCTTCCATCCTATATTTCCATGCACTACCAGAACCATCTATTTTTTAAATTTATGTATTATTTGATGGAGAGAGGGAATGATAGGGGATGGAGAGAGAAACTGACCATCTGGGTCTAGACCAGCTGAAGCCAGGTCTTCCACATGGGTGACAGGAACCCAATTACTTTGGCCATCATTTCTGCCTCCCAGGGTCTGCATTAGCAGGAAGCTGGAGTCAGGAGCTGGGTAATCCAACCTAGGTACAGTGATGAATATATGCATTTGAAAAAAAATGGCGTTGTCAAAATAGTATGTGGATTAAACATGGTCACCTGATCACATCTGTTTGGTTCTTGCCTTTCTCCAAACTCCTGGCTTTACATCGATGCAGCTCTGGCTGTTGCTGCCAACTGGGGAGTAAACCAGCGGATGGAAGACCTCTCTCTCTGTCTTTCCTTCCGGGTCTCCCACTGGGGTAAAGGGGCCCAAGGACTTGAGCTGTCTTCTGCTGCTTTCCCAGGCCATAGCAGAGAGCTGTATCGGAAGTGGAGCAGCTGGGACTTGAACTGGTGCCCATATGGGATGCTGGCACTGCAGGCTGTGGCATTACCCACTATGCCACAGCGCCAACCCCAATAAATAAAATATCTTAAAAGAAAAGGCTACCTCATAAATGTTTCCATTTATATGACAATCTGAAGAAGCTAAACTACATAAAAAAAGAAAGCAATGTTAGTAAGGGTTTGGGAATATGAAGAAGTTAGGTAAGTGTTGGTTATCAAGGGATAGTATGAGGGAATTTTCCAGGTGTTGAGATGTTTTGTTTATTCCCTCCCTGACCTTCTCTCAGATACATACCTCTTCCCATCTCTCACCAAGTTAGTGAACATGTGGTCAGTGTTAATATTTAGTCTGGGGGGCCAGCTCCTATGGATCAAAGAAAGGCAACTAATTACCTGCCTAAAATCTGTATTATCAAGCTGGTAGCATATCAAGTATAGTTCATTTAAAGTAGATGGGGCTTCATTAACTGTTATGTCATATGGAAAGGCATAGAAATGTGTTTTTCAGTTACAAATTAGGAAACTGTGTTTATGGATGGATATATACTTGTATATACACGTGCATATGTGAAATATAAACTTCTAAGCTGAAATTTGCTGGTTATACCCAATAAACTTTTTTTTTAAAGATTTATTTATTTGAAAGTCAGAGTTACACAGAAAGAGAAGGAGAGGCAGAGAGAGGTCTTCCATGGACATGAAATTTCATATGAGTTTTGTGAAACAGCTTACTAGAACTAGACATGTCCCAGGATTTTTGTCAAATTGGGTTAGCCAGAGTGGAATTTAAATTTGTTTGAGGAATATGTATGGGAACCAAGCTGAATCTTCTCTAACTCTTAGGCTATATGGGTTTAAAATGTATTTATTTTCATTTTATTGAAGAGTGGTGGTGGGGGCATAGAGAGAGAGAATGAGAATAGATCTTCTATTGCTGGTTCTTTCCCCCAAAGGCTCATCACAGCCAGGACTGAGCAAATTTATTTTATTTATTTGGAAGAGTTACAGAGAGAGGTGGAGCCAGAGAGAAAGAGAGGTGTTCCATCCATTGGTTCACTCCCCAAATGGCCACAGTTGTCAGAACTGAGCTGATCCGAGGCCAGAAGCCAGGAGCTTCTTCCCAGTCTCCCATGCGGGTGCAGGGGCCCAAGCACTTGGGCCATCTTCCACTGCTTTCCCAGGCCATAGCAGAGAGCTGGGTCTGAAGTGGAGCAGCTGGGACTCAAACTGGCGCACATATGGGATGCCGGCGCTGCTGGCCGGGGCTTTAACCTGCTGGGCCATAGCGCCAGCTCAGTTAAATGTTTTTTAAAAATAAAAAAAATGTTATGCAAATATACTTAAACAAAATAAATTCTTGATAAGTTATGATTTAAATGTAAAATACAAAAGATACTAGAAGAAAGTATAGGCAAATACTTGGACTAGGGAAGGCCTTTCTAAGTGTAATATCAAAACATGATACTTAGGGGCCGGCACTGAGGCACAGTGGGTTAAAGCCCCAGCCTGCAGTGTCGGCATCCCATATGGGCACCGGTTTGAGTCCTGGCTGCTCCTCTTCCGATCCAGCTCTCTGCTATGGCCTGGGAAAGCAGTAGAAGATGGCCTAAGTCTTTGGGCCCCTGCACCCGTGTGTGAGACCTGGAAGAAGCTCCTGGCTCTTGGCTTCCGATTAGCTCAGCTCTGGCTGTTGAGGTCATTTGGGGAGTGAACCAGCGGAATGGAGAGTCTCTCTCTCTCTCTCTCTCTCTCTCTCTCTCTCTCTCTCTCTGTAACTTTGTCTTTCAAAGAAATAAAAAGAATTCTTAAAAAAAAAAAAAACAAAAAAAACCATGATACGTAAAAGCTTGTGGTGGCCAGTGCTGTGATGAAGTGGGTAAAACCTCTGCCTGCAGTGCTGGTATCCCATATGGGTATCAGTTGGGGTCCCAGCTGCTCCACTTCCGATCCAGCTGTCTTCTATGGCCTGGCAAGGCAGTAGAGGATGGCTCAAGTCATTGGGTCCCTGTACCTGCATGGGAGACCCAGAGGAAGCTCCTGGCTCCTGGCTTCAGATCGGCGCTGTTCCAGCTGTTGCTGCCATCGAGAGAGTGAGCCAGCGGATGAAGACCTTTCTCTCTCCTCTGCCTCTTTGTAACTCTGCCTTTCTTTTTTTTTTTTTTTTTTTTGACAGGCAGAGTAGACAGTGAGAGAGAGAGACAGAGAGAGAAAGGTCTTCCTTTTGCCGTTGGTTCACCCTCCAATGGCTGCCGCTGCAGCCGGCGCACCGCGCTGATCCGATGGCAGGAGCCAGGATCCAGGTGCTTTTCCTGGTCTCCCATGGGGTGCAGGGCCCAAGCACCTGGGCCATCCTCCACTGCACTCCCTGGCCATAGCAGAGAGCTGGCCTGGAAGAGGGGCAACCGGGACAGAATCCAGCGCCCCGACCGGGACTAGAACCCGGTGTGCCGGCGCCACAAGGTGGAGGATTAGCCTATTGAGCCACGGCGCCGGCTCTGTAACTCTGCCTTTCAAATAAATAAATAAATAAATAAATCTTTAAAACAGAAAAAAGCTTGTGAACATGGGGAGAAAACACAAATAGATTAAAGATAAACAAATTGAAAAAAGACTGCAGGGGCTCGGTGGTATAGCGTATCGGTAAGGCTGCTGCCTGCAATGCTGGCATCCTGTATGGACGCTGGTTCAAGTCCCAGACATTCCACTTCCAGTCCAGCTCCCTGCTATGGCCTGAGAAAAGCAATGGAGGATGCCCCAAGTACCTGGGCCCCTGCTATCAACGTGGGAGACCTAGAAGAAGCTCCTTGCTTGCTGGCATCAGCCTGGCCCATTCCTGGCCATTGCAGATATCTGGGGAGCAAACCGATGGATGGAAGATATCTCTCTGTCTCTCTGTCTCTGTATCTCTCTCTGTATCTGTCTGTGTGTGTGTATATATATATCACTGTAAATCTGTCTCTCAAATAAATAAATAAATATTAAAGAAGAAAAAGACTTCAATATGAGCCTATATGACAGGAAAATGATAACAGCTGTAATAAACAGTGGTTTATTACATACCTATAACAAAGAGTGAACACCCAAAAGAAAAATGCACAATGGAAATAAACAGGCAATTCGGCCGGCGCCGTGGCTCACTAGGCTAATCCTCCACCTTGCGGCGCCGGCACACTGGGTTCTAGTCCAGGTCGGGGCGCCGGATTCTGTCCCGGTTGCCCCTCTTCCAGGCTGGCTCTCTGCTGTGGCCAGGGAGTGCAGTGGAGGATGGCCCAAGTGCTTGGGCCCTGCACCCCATGGGAGACCAGGAGAAGCAC
Source organism: Oryctolagus cuniculus (assembly GCF_051225735.1). Classification (NCBI taxonomy): domain Eukaryota; kingdom Metazoa; phylum Chordata; class Mammalia; order Lagomorpha; family Leporidae; genus Oryctolagus; species Oryctolagus cuniculus. Next base: position 71,691,303 of record NC_142888.1, on the reverse strand, counting down.
CTGGCTCCTGCCATCGGATCAGCGCGGTGCGCCGGCCGCAGCGCACCAGCTGCGGCGGCCATTGGAGGGTGAACCAACGGCAAAAAGAAAGACCTTTCTCTCTCTCTCTCTCTCTCACTGTCCACTCTGCCTGTCTGTGGGGAGCAACTCGGACTAGACTAAGTTACTGGAATTAAGACTTATTCTATGCATCTGCTCTCCCACAATATGGCGCTGAGAAGGGAGTAACAACTTCTACGCAGCTGCCTCTCGCCAATTTGATTGACTGAGCTGCAGGAGCTGATCTTGCTCCTGATTGGAGGAGAGCAGCGTACTCGGCGTGTGGGCAGCAGAGTTGGGATTGGCGGAAGAGGTCTATAAAGGAGGAGAGAGACAACATGAACCAGGAACATCTAAGGGGAACATCTATCTGAAGGAACACCTGTGCAGCCCCCGAGAGAGCCGGCCGGCGGTGTGCCGCTCCCCCGCGGAAGTGGGGAAAGTGGCCAGGGGGAACCGCCCTTCCACGGAGGTGGAAGGGACGGTAGCCAACCCGGGAAGAACCAGCAGCAAACCCGGGGAGGGCCGAGCAGACAGAAGAACAGCGCAGGGTCCTGTGTCGTTCCTCCACGAAGACGGGGAGCGACACCTGTCAAAAAAATAAAATAAAAAAGAAACAGGCAATTCACAAATAAAGAAACAGAATTAGTTCAAAAGTCTCAAGTTATTTAAGAAGAAAATAAAAAGATCTTTTTCTAAAGATTTATTTATTTATTTGAAATGCAGAGTGACAAAGCAACAGGGAGAGAGAGAGACAGAGATCTTCCATCTGCTGGTTTACTCCCCACATAGCCACAACTGCCAGGACTGGGCCCAGGCTGAAGCCAGAATTCCAGAGGTCCATCTGGGTCCCCCACATGGGTGACAGAGGCCCAAGCATTTGGGCCATCATCCACAGCCTTCCGAGGCACACCAACAGGGAGCTGAATTGGAAGCAGAACAGCTGGGGCTCAAACTGGTGCTCTGATGTGGGAGGCTGCCATTGGGGGCCACGACTTAACCCACTGGGCCACAATGCCAGACTCAGATGATCATTTTTCACATAATAGATGACAATTCTTAAAAGGAATTTGAATGGATAAAGAAAATGTAAATAAGCACAATGGAATACTATTCAGCCCTAAAAATGAAAGCCTTCATTTGCAGCAAAATAGATGGATGTTAAGTACAGTAAGTCAGACACAGAAAGGCAAATACTGCATGTTCTTCCTTATATGTGGAAGCTAAAAAAGACAACTGAACCTGAACACAGAGCAGTGATTACCAGAGGCTGGGAAGGGTGGGATGGATAGAGAGAGTTATGAAAAAAAAAAAAAATAGAGGAAGCTGGGTGTGACTCAATTGTGACAAATATATTATACTAATATGAGATGTAATAATAGGGGATGCTGGGAGTGGTTTATAGATTATGACATATCATACTAACATGTTAACAATAGGGGAAGCTGGGTGTGGGGTTTGTGGGAACTCTGTACTACTTCATAATTTTTGTTTTGTAAATTTAGAATTATTCTGAAATAACAGTGTTTTAAGAAAGAATTTTAATTGTCCCTGATGGAGCTGTGGGTAAATAGACAGTCTCCTTTACTGCTAGTGGAAGTGTGAAATGATATCTGTCTGCAGGATAATTTGGCAGTATGTGCCAAAAGCCTTCAAAAGTTGTAACTACTTTTATATGCTGTTAGTGGAAATATAAATTGATAACAACTCTTCTGCAAGGCAATTTGGTGCTGTTTATCAAAGTTTAGTAGGTAAATACTCTTTGACCTAGCAATTCAACTTCCAGAAACTTTATCTAAAAGATACGCTCATGAAGATACAATACGTGATGGTATTCATTGAAGCAGTATTTATGATAGCACAGAACCGAACATAACCTAAATGTTAATCAAAAAAGAATTTAAAGAAATAAAATACAGAATATAGCTTATCTATAACAATGGAATATCATAGTCCTACAACCATTTTGTAAAATGGTAGAGGTATATAACTTTTTTTGAGGTAATTTGGTTTTATTTTCTTTTCTTATTTGTTGTGGAAGTCTGTATGTCATGATACAAGACATATTAAAAGAAAGTTCAAAGTGCAAAATAGTACATGCTGTATGATCCCATGAGTGTAAAGAGGAAAAAAAGAGGAAAAAAAAAAAGAGAGTAGATAGGTATTATAGAGGCTTGAAAATGCACTAACAGGCCGGCGCCGCGGCTCACTAGGCTAATCCTCTGCCTTGCGGCGCCGGTACACCGGGTTCTAGTCCCGGTCAGGGCGCCGGATTCTGTCCCGGTTGCCCCTCTTCCAGGCTGGCTCTCTGCTGTGGCCAGGGAGTGCAGTGGAGAATGGCCCGTGTACTTGGGCCCTGCACCCCATGGGAGACCAGGAAAAGCACCTGGCTCCTGCCATCGGATCAGCGCGGTGCGCCGGCCACAGTGCGCTGGCCGCGGCGGCCACTGGAGGGTGAACCAACGGCAAGGGAAGACCTTTCTCTCTGTCTCTCTCTCTCACTGTCCACTCTGCCTGTCAAAAAAAAAAAATGCACTGAGAATAAAGAAGTTTTCATTTGTGTCTTTTTTTTTTTTTTGACAAGCAGAGTGGACAGTGAGAGAGAGAGACAGAGAGAAAGGTCTTCCTTTTTCCGTTGGTTCACCTCCCAATGGCTGCTGTGGCCGGCGCATCGCGCTGATCTGAAGCCAGGAGCCAGGAGCCAGGAGCCAGGTGCTTCTTCTGGTCTCCCATGTGGGTGCAGGGCCCAAGGACTTGGGCCATCCTCCACTGCACTCCCTGGCCACAGCAGAGAGCTGGCCTGGAAGAGAAGCAACCGGGACAGAATCCGGTGCCCCGACCAGGACTAGAACCCAGTGTGCCGGTGCCACAGGTGGAGGATTAGCCTAGTGAGCTGCAGTGCTGGCCTCATTTGTGTCTTTAGAATAAAATTCAGGAATGAATTCGTTTCACTTTTTTTTCCAGTTGCCTCAAAAGCTCTTCTGAGTAGATATGAGAACTAACATCAATGTGCTGTATAATCTAAATACAAAATATTGTTATATTGGACATTTGATTATGCAAATTTGAGAATTAAACGACTGTATTTTTTGCTTTTTAATTAAGAAATGCCTAACAAAATTAATTTCGCTGGGAACAATGTCAACCCATAGGCCTGGATGGAAATGATGTGACAGGGTAGACATCTTTCAACCTTTTGGGTAGAAAGAATGGTCAGGTGAAGAACAGGAAAATCTACTGGCAGCATTTCCTGGGCTCTGTGGAACCATACTAAACACATTCCTATCTTTTATGTATCCAGCATTGAAACAGATAAAAACTGATTTTAAAAGAAAAAAAGAATGGTAAGAAAGATAATCAAACTGTTTTCTGTTATTAGGCAATTTGAAATGATTGGAATGTCTTAGTTCTTAAGGCAGTATGATTTTTAAAGTTATTTTTCCCAAGCTGATTTATTGTTATTGTTGGTTAGTTGAGTTTAAAATGAATACTCTTTCAACCCCAAACCATCATATTATCTTGTAATGTCAATATCTTTGTTTAACATACAAACCTCTGCAATTGCTCATTCACAGGGTTTTATTACACAATTTATCTGTGTAATAATTTGATAGTTTTTCTTCTACATTATTAGTTTTGGAGAATACTTAAGTCATTTTGGGTATAGAAATGCTAACAAATTCCTTTCTCCGAGATCCATCACCCAAAGTCAGATTAGGGTGTGCTGTATTTTCCTTGTCATCCCGAAGATTCTTGGTCATTTTGGAACTTGTTTGTTCCTCTTTCCTTGAGAATATTATTTCCCAATCACAGATGGATTTTCTTAGGCTTTAAAATCTAGTTGTAGTGAGATCTGTTGTTGCTGCTACCTATTTTAAATTCTCCTTCTGTGATAGAAGAAAACTACATTTTCTTTCTGTGACTGAAGATAACTAGATCTGTTTTTCTTTTATTTGACAAATTTAAGATTAAAGAATCTTACAAATTGTAAAGATTAAAGACTCAAATTCTGCTTATTATTTTAGTACTCAGCACTACAGAATTCCCTTTCTAGTACATTCTCTCTCAGCCCTTGTCTTATTTTTCTTCAGTTTCTTTAGTTTTCTGTAGTCTCCTCTTTCTTTGTCACTCTGAACGTTTGTTTAGTCCTGTTTTTAAAGAGGAACTACATGTGACATGCTTCCTTTTGTGTTTTGAAAAGGGCTATCTGCAAATGTCTCAAGCTCAGGAAGAAAATAAATACACCTAATTCAAGCAAAGAAAATGGCCGATTTCAGCTTTTTCTTAGTTTTTTTTCTGAATAGCAAAGTAATACATGTTCATTTTATTGAAACTATCATAATGCAGATATATATATATATATATATATATAAAAATCAAAAAAGAGAGGATCACCCCTCAAATGGTAATCACTGTTCATAGGTTGTATTCTTTTAGTACTTTTTCCATTCATGTATGTGCTTCCATGCCAGTATATACAGATCCAGCTCATTGTCATTAACTGCCGTGTAGTAGTCTGTAGTATGACTACATCACAATTTATTTTTCTGTTTCCTATTGATAGACGTTTAGAAAGTCCCCAGGGTTTTTTTTTTTTTTTTTAAGATTTATCATCTTTATTTATTTGAAAGACCGAGTTACAGAGAGAGGTAGAGCCAGAGAGAAAGAGGTCTTCCATTCCGCTGGTTCACTGCCCAGATGACTGCAGTGGCTAGAGCTGAACTGATCTGAAGCCAGGAGCCAGGAGCCAGGAGCCAGGAGCCTCTTCTGGGTCTCCCCATGGGTGCAGGGGCCCAAGGACTTGGGCCATCTTCCACTGCTTTCCCAGGCCATAGCAGAGAACTGTATCGGAAGAGGAGCAGCCAGGACTCGAACTGGCGCCCATATGGGATGCTGGTACTGTAGGCTGGGACTTAAACCTGCTGTGCCACAGTGCCAGCCCTCCCTCCCCCAGGTTTTAAATATGCTTTAACCTTTAATCTTTACTCAGTATAGAGTTGATCTTCTGTATATAAAGATAATTAAAAATGAATCTTAATGAAAAATGGGATGGGAGAGGTAGTAAAAGATGGAATGGTTTGCAGGTGGGAGGGTTGTTATGGGGGGAAGAACAGCTATAATCCAAAAATTGTACTTTTGAAATTTATATTTATTAAATTAAAGTTTTCTATTAAAAACATCTTTAGCCTTATACATCTGTGCAAGTATTATTGCAGGTTAGATTCTTTTATGTTTGGTTAAGTAATATACATGTCTTAGGTGATATGGTATTGTAAAATTGCCCTTCAAAAGAGGCCATGCTAACTGGCACTTCATTAACAGTTTGATAAAATATTTTTCCATACCCTTGAGCACTGTTGATAGCTAGACTCATCAATCGTTTACATTTTTGCCAATATGATAAGCAAAATACATGATGCCATTGTTTTAGTTTGTATTTAATTAGTATTTTGCAAATTTACATTTTCAACTAGTTTATTTCAACATCTTTTTATTTAATAACTAAATTATGCATCAAATAAAAAGCTTATAAATTACAGCTTATACTATAAAGCCTTCAGCAAGAGAAAAATGTACATATTAGAAGAAAGTGTATACTTATTTGTCTCTCTTTTCTTGCATTTGCTTGGAATAAAGTAACATAATGTCAGAATTGATAGTCCTAGAGTGCATATAAAAAAGTGCCATCTGGTAGACTTCAGCATCTGTTGGGATGATAGGCTAAGTGGCTCTTTCTAGGCTGCTCTCTTATCTGGCTAAACAAGCCACTGCTTATGTCTGCCAGTGAGAGTGACTTAGCTATGTGGACAATCATAACATTGCTGATAATCGACTGATTATTTTTGAATATATAAATTTTTCTATATTTTAATAGCAAATTTTTTTTAATTTTATTTTTAGTTATTTATTTTAAAGAGAGAGAGAGACTGCACTGGTTCATTCCCTAATTGCCTGCCATGGCCCACTGGCTGTGACTGAGGGTGGGAGCTGGGAAGTCAATCTCGCCACATATGTGGCAGGAACCCAATCACTTGGTTCATCACCACTGCCTCCCAAGATTTGCATTATCAGGAAGCTGGAGCTTCTGATGTGGGTTCTGGGCATCCTAAATGTTGGTGTCTTCATTGCTAGGCCACATTCTTGCCCCTTAACCTGTATTTTATTTTAGAACTATTTATTTATTTGAAAGGTAGAGTGATTGGGGTGGGGAGATAGCAAGAGACTGAGAAAGCAAGAGATCCATCTTCTATCCCCTGGTTCATTCTTCAAATGCCAGCAACAGACAAGTCCAAGCTAGACCAAAACCAGGAGCCAGGAACTTCATCTTGGTCACCCACATGAGTGTCAGGGACCTGAGTACTTGAGACATCACTGCTGCCTGTTAAGATGCACAGTACCAGAAACTGGAGGAGAAGTACAGTAACCAGGATTCAATCCAGAAACTCAGATATGGCAATGTGGGTGTCCCAAGTAGTGGCTTAACCAGCTGTATCACAGTTCCCACCTTTAACCTTTATTTTAGATAACTGATTTAGCTCACTACTACCTAGCATGTCATGTCTGACATGACAACTCTTATTCTATGTTTATAGGCCAGAGTTGCTGTAGAAATATGTATTAAATTGACCTGAATGACACCATAAAATTACAGAGCAAAATAGTAGCAGAAATATAATTTGCTAAATAACTCAGTAGATCAAATTTGAAATAAGTTGTGAGCTACTGGGATGTGTTATCTTTAACAAAAACTTTAAAAATTTGGCAGATTCTTTTCTATTTAGTGGTTTAAGTATGATATTGCCTTCAAATGAGAGATTTACTGCTTTTTATTAAGACAGATATTAAGATCCTGGGGTGTACATTTGGCACAGCAGTTAAGATGCTACTTGGGTTGCTCATGTCCCATATTAGAATGCCAGCTCTGCCTCCTGTTCCAGCTTCCTACTAATGCATTCCCTGGGTGGCAGCAGGTGATGGCTCAACTACTTGGGTCCCTGTTACCCAAGTGGGAGACCTGGATGGAGTTCCTGGCTTTGGCCTGTTCCAGACCCACACGTTGTGAACATTTAGGGAGTGAATTGGGAGATAGAAAATCTCTGTCTGTCCCTCTGTCCCTCTCTGTCTCTCTGTCTTTGAAATAAAATGAAAATTAAAAATAAGAAAAGATTCTATATATCTTTATTTCTAAGGTTACAAGTTATTTTTTTAAAGATTTATTTATTTATTTCAAAGTCAGAGTTACACAGAGAGAGAAGGAGAAGCAGAGAGAGAGAGAGATCTTCTATCCTCTGGTTCACTCCCAAAATGGCCATAACAGCTGCGCTGATCCGAAGTGAGGAGCTGGGAGCTTCCTCCATGTCTCCCATGCCAGTGCAAGGGCCCAAGGACTTGGGCCATCTTCTACTGCTTTCCCAGGCCATAGCAGAGAGCTGGATCAGAAGGGCAGCAGCTGGGACTGGAACCGGTGCCCATATGAGATGGTGGCATTGCAGGCGGCGGCTTTACCCACTACACCACAGCGCTGGCCCCACAAATTATTTTTTTTTTAAGTACAAATAAAGGTTTTTTTTTTTGACAGGCAGAGTGGACAGTGAGAGAGAGAGACAGAGAGAAAGGTCTTCCTTTGCCATTGGTTCACGCTCCAGTGGCCGCCGCGGCTGGTGCGCTGCGGCTGGTGCACCGCGCTGATCCGATGGCAGGAGCCAGGTGCTTCTCCTGGTCTCCCATGGGGTGCAGGGCCCAAGCACTTGGGCCATCCTCCACTGCACTCCCTGGCCACAGCAGAGAGCTGGCCTGGAAGAGGGGCAACCGGGACAGAATCTGGCGCCCCGACCGGGACTAGAACCCGGTGTGCCGGCGCCGCAAGGCGGAGGATTAGCCTAGTGAGCTGTGGCGCCGGCAAGTACAAATAAAGTTTTATTTCAGGTTTTTTACTGTCTATCAGAAGGTGTGACTTGAAATAAATTTACAGGCATGGTAAAATGGACTTTAGTTACTGTCTTTTTGTCTCAAGATCTGTGATGGGTAGTTCCAACCCTTAAGGTTATCCTGTGTGTCTATATGTGTTACTTTTTTTTCTATTAGATTTTGCATTTCAATAATGTATTTGTCAAATTAGTTGAGGTAATCAAGCCTGTACTTGATTTGTAAATCCCTTGATGACATGTTCAATATTGTATAAAGTTAGAATTCAGTAAATGCTGAGTGAATCTTTATTAAGAAAGCACAAATATTAGCTATTGAAATTTGACATATGTCAAGAACCTTCAAATTGCTCATTTCTCAGTTAGAATTCTACCCTTCCTATACCAGAAAAATTGTTAAATGATCAGAGAAAGCAATTCATAAGAGAAGAAAATTAAGTCTTTAAGAAATGAAAGAAGAGACTGTCAACCTTGTTAGTAGTCTGAAAAATACCTGAAGAAGGAAACATTTTACCCACCACACTGTTTTTTAAAAATTGTTATATTATCTTATTTATTTGAAAGTCAGAGATGAGTAGGTAAAGATCTCTAATTTGTTAGTTTACTCCCCAAATGCCTACAATAGCAGGGGCTGGGCCGATCTGGATCTGGATCTCCCACTTGAGTGGTAGGGACCAACTACTTGAACCTGATTATGAACTACATAACCTGATGCCTGTCAGGGTGCTCAATAGCAGGAAGCTAGGCTCAAAAGCAGAACCAGGACTTAAACCCAGGCAATCCTATATAGGATGCAGGCATTCCAAGCAATGTATTTTCTTTTTTTAAAAAAAGATTTATTTATTTATTTGAAAGTCAGAGTTACACAGAGAGAGGAGAGGCAGAGGTCTTCCATCTGCTGGCTCACTTCCTAACTGGCTGCAATGGCTGGAGCTGCACTGATCTGAAGCCAGGAACCAGGAGCCTCCTCCGGGTCTCCCCACATGGGCGCAGGGGCCCAAGGACTTGGGCCATCTTGCACTGTTTTCCCAGGAAGTAGAGCAGCTGGATCTCTAACTGGCGCCCATATGGGATGTAGGCGCTTCAGGCCAGGGCGTTAACCCTCTGCACCACAGCGCCGGCCCCTCTGATATTTTCTAAAACAAACATACAAGTTGTTCAGGATGGCGGAATAATATATTCCTATATCCTAAATATTGCCCACATCATTTTAACCAGTCAATGTTGTTGTAGTAATCGTGTACAGTATTGCTTCATTATTATTTGGCTACTGACTTACAGTGCTAGAAGCACAATATTATATCTACCCCTTTAGTATATTTTACTATTTTAGGAGAAAGTTTAGAGGAATATGTTGAAATCTGAGTGCTAGGTTTCTAAAGAACTGATGTAATGGAAATTTCAAAGCATTTCTTTTTAAAATCTAATATAAAAATAAGTATGCAGTGAGTTAAGAACACCAACTAATGGCCGGTTGTGAAATCTTCTTATCCTGATCCTTTGAACTCATTCTAAGTTGTGCTAACCTATTAAGCTAATAATTCACAAAATACCATTTATGATCATAATAATTCACCTCTAAAGTATATATTATAACCAGTTCTTGCCAGAAAATTAGAATAGAGGGAAAATTTTAGAGAAAAGGTAAGATTACAAATGAAATAAAAAAACAAGAAAGTGACTGATAATAAATGGCTATATATTTCCACTTCTTTCTTTTTTTAAGATTTATTTATTTATTTATTTAAAAGTCAGAGTTACACAGAGAGAGGACAGGCAGAGAGAGAGGAGAGAGAGAGAGGTCTTCCATCTGCTGGTTCACTACCCAATTGGCTGCAGTGGCCGGAGCTGTGCCGATCCAAAGCCAGGAGCCAGGAGCTTCTTCTGGGTCTCCCACATGGGTGCAGGGATCCAAGGGCTTTTACTGCTTTCCCAGGCCATAACAGAGAGCTGGATGGGAAGTGGAACATCTGGGAATTGAACCGGTGCCCATATGGGATGCCGGCACTGCAAGCGGCGGCTTTGCCTGCTATGCCACAGCGACGCCTCTCCATTTATTTCATATTTTAGTATTGGCTTATCTGATATTTTGCACTCCAATTCTTTGTTGAAACTTCTGAGATACAAAAAGGAAGTGTGTTATTTCTTCACATCCATTAGGATGGCTATAACTAAACAAAACAAAGCAAAACAAAAAAACCAGAAAACAGAAAATATCAAGTATTGGCCAGAATGTAGAAAAACTGAAGCACTGTTGTGCACAAGTTGTGCTTGTGAATGGTGCATGGCTGGTGAAATCTGAAATGGTCCAGTCATGATGGGTAACAGTATGGTGATTTTTAAAACAATTAAGTATAGAATTACCACATGATGCAGCAATTCCACTTCTGGGTGTATATCTAAAATAATTTGAAGCAGAAACTTGGACAGATATTTGTATACCCATGGACAGTACAGCATTATTCACAGTAGCTCAAGTGTGGAAGAGGCCCAAGCATTGATCAACATGTAAATAGAGAAACACAACATAGCATATTCATACAGTGGAATATTATTCAGCCTTAAAATGAATTTTTTACATGATACCACATGGATGAGCATTCAAGACATTGTGCTATGAGGCTGGTGCCATGGTGCAGTGGGTTAAGCCACTGCTTGGGACGCAGGCATCCGGGAGTGCCAGTTTGAGTCCTGATTGCTCCACTGTTCATCCAGCTTCCTGCTAATGTACTTGGGAAGGCAATGGAAGATGGCCCAAATAGTTGTGCCCTGCCACCCATGTGGGAAACCCAGATGGAATTCTTGGCTCCTGGCTTTGGCCTGGTGTTTGTGGATGTTTGGGGAGTGAGTCAGCAAATGAAAGATCTTTCTCCCTCTCCCCCTCTCTCCCTCTCTCTCTCTCCCTTCCTCCCTCCCTCCCTCCCCCTCTGTCTCTATTGCTCTGCCTTTCAAATGAATAAATAAATTTTTCAAAAGACATTATGCTAAGTGAAAAAAAGGAAACATCAAAGGACAAATACTATATGATTCTACTTATGGGAGTCAAATTCATAGAAATACAAAGTAGAACAGTGTTTACTAGGTGCTATAGGGAGGCAGAACAAGGATTTATCGTGTAATGGGTACAGAGTTTCAGTTTGAGGTGATGAAAAAGTTCTGGAAGTGGATTATGGTGATACTGAGCAACAGTGTGGGTTTACTTAGTACCACTAAACTGTACACTTAAACATGGTTAAAGTGGTCAATTTTATGTTATGTGTATTTTACCATGGTGAAAAAAAAAACCTAAAAGGAAAAAGTTTCCACTTTCCTTGGGAAATAGTGATTTTGCAATATCTTATGAATATTCTTAGAAAAAGAAGAAATGTCATATAAAACTGTGTGAAGAAAATCATCTCTGACTTCCATTGCATATTCTTTTTTTTTTTTTTTTTAAATCCATTTCTTGCCCTAGAGAGGCAGTTTAATGCAGAGAATCTAAGAATACTGCCTTTGGAGCCAGTAAGAATTTTCTTTTCTTTTAAATTTATTTTATTTATTTGAAAGACAGAGTTACAAAGAGGCAGAGGTGGGAGGAGGGAGGGAGAGGGAGAGGGAGGTCTTCCATTCTCTGGTTCACTCCTCAAATGGCTGTAACAACTGGAGCTGAGCTCAGCGGATCTGAAGCTAGGAGCTTCTTCTGGGTCTCCCACGTGGGTGCAGGGGCCCAAACACTTGGACCATCCTCTCCTGCTTTCCCAGGTGCATTAGCAGGGAGCTGGATGGGAAGTGGAAGAGCCGGGACTCAAACCGGTACCCATATGGGATGCTGACGCTGCAGGCCGAGTATTCAACTTGCTGTGCCACAGTGCTGGCCCCTGCACTGAATATTATGAATGGCAACTTAAATAACTGTCTAATATATCCGTTTATTATAGGTGACTGTAGTTCATGGCTTTTTTCTTTTTTAAAAAATATTTATTTATTTGAAAGGCAAAGTGACAGAGAAAGAGGGCAAGAGAGAAAGAGATCTCCCATGGCCCAAGTCCTTGGGCTCCTGCACCCACATGGGAGACCTGGAAGAAGTTCCAGGCTCCTGGCTTCAGATTGGCCCAGCTCCAGCCATTGCAACCATTTGGGGAGTGAACCAGCAGTTGGAAGATCTCTCTCGCTTTTCGCCTCTGTCTCTGTAACTCTGCCTTTCAAATAAATAAATAAATAAATAATAATTCTTCTTCTTCTTCTTTTTTTTTTTTTTTTTTTTTAAAGAGATCTTCCATCTGCTGGTTTACTTGCCAAAGAGTATAATGGCCAGGGCTGGGCCAGGCCGAAGCCAGGAGCCTGGAGCTCCATCCAGATCTCCCACATGGGTGACAGGAGCCCAAACACTTGGGTCATCTGCTGCTGCTTTCCCACGTGCGTTAGCAGGGAGCTGAGTCACAGGCAAGGCACCCAGGGCTCAGACTAGTACTCATACGGGACCCCTGTGTTGCAGATGGCAGCTTAACCTAATGTGCTGCAACAACAGCCCCTCAGTTTATGGCTTTTTAGGGCAAATGCGGGGGAGAAATTCAATGATAAGAAAAAGAACAAAATGGAATTCAAGTATTTTTGTCCTTTTTGTTCTGAGGTATAGAGTCTTCCCTCCTAGGAAATGGAAGCATGGTAGAAGTTTTCTTAACCATCCAGTGGTTGGTTAGTTGAAGCATGGAATCATAAAAATTATGTATGTGTGTCCTAGTTTTTGGTTAGAAACCAAAAATATATGTTCATTCATTCTTTTTTTTTTTAAAGATTTATTTATTTATTTGAAAGTCAGAGTTACACAGAGAGAGAAGGAGAGGCAGAGAGAGAGAGAGGTCTTCCATCTGCTGGTTCACTCCCCAATTGGCCGTAATGGCCAGAGCTGCGCCGATCCGGAGCTATTGTAGATGCAGGGTCCCAAAGACTTGGGCCATCTTCTATGGCTTTCCCAGGCCATAGCAGAGAGCTGGACCAGAAGTGGAGCAGCCAGGACTTGAACTGGTGCCCATATGGGATGCTGGCACTGCAGGTGTGGCTTTACCCACTATGCCACAGAACCGTCCCCCGCCTTTTTATTGCATAAACTACATCCATATTGCTTCATTCTTGATTTCCAATTTCTGGTTTCATTTAATTAGAATAAAGAACTTAAGAGGCCAGAATTATTTTATAATTTTAGGATTACACTCCCATCCCAATCTCTTAAAGTTGTTTCATGTACAGCTATTTGAACCGTAACTTTACTACTTACTTTTATTGAATGTTTCTAAAGCATTCACCTTTGTTTTCATGGAAAAAGCAGCCGTCTTTTGTGTTATTATCCCATCAGTTTACGTAACATTTAATTAAATCACATGATTATGAGAAGTCATTAGGCATAAAAAGCTTGGGAGCAAACACAGCTGCATCTTGGTATGTCAACAATTCTAGTAGGAACAAGGAGTGCTTTCTGAGTATAAGCCACAAGTAATAAACGTTCTGTGGCCACTAGAATGCTTTAGTGATAGAAAAGAGACCATTAGTGCACCCATTGGAAGTTGTTTAAGATAACTTTTGCAGAGTGAATTTGCCTTTTCCCGCTTAATGTGTCCTGAACGTTTTTCCTGTTGAAAATAGAGATCTACTTCACTGTTGTTGATGACCACATGGTATTTATTATAAATATACATTAGGCTGGATTCTTGCTTGCAGACAGCATAAAGCAGTTCTGATTCATTTAACCACAAAAGGAATTTATTGGTAGGCTACTAGATTGCTTGTAGCATCAACAGGAAGAATGGTCAACCAGGCTTGGAAAATGAGTAGGAACCTGATGAGGCTAACACAGGCCAAGTCCATGCCCCAGGAGTAGTCTGTGAGGACCTCTTCACAGGCATTGGCTTTGTTAGGACATTTGGATAACTCTACTGACATCTTGACTCTGCTGCCACCTGTGCCATACATTCTTCTGATCTGTGCCTGTGTATTTTTGTCACTGCCTCAGGATTCAAAATCCTGGACAGAAGCATCTGATAAGCTGAGTCTGGAATCACTTAGTGGCATCTCACCTTCAAGGGTCAGGGAAAGGGAATATCTGTTACCCTCCCTGCTCCCTGCCCCACCAAATACACACACTTTGGCCCTAAGAATGGGGATCTGGGTCCTATTGCTTATTTCCTTTTTTTAAAAAAATATTTATTTATTTGAGAGGCAGAGAGACATACAGAGATGGACAGATAGAGAAAACACCTTTATCTGCTGGTTCACTCCTCAAATGCCTGCAATAGCCAGGTTGGGCTAACCTGGGAGGTGGGAATTCAATCTAGCTTTCCTGTATAGGTGGCAGGGAGCTAACTACTTAATGTAGTGGAAGATGGTCCAAGTCCTTGGGCCCCTGCACCCACGTGGGAGACCTGGAAGAGGCTTCTGGCTCTTGGCTTTGGATTGGTGCAGATCCTGCCATTGCAGCCACTTGGGGAGTGAACCATCGGATGGAGGACCTCTCTCTCTCTCTCTCTGCTTCTCCTCTCTCTGTGTAATTCTGATTTTCAAATAAAATGGATAAATCTTAAAAAAAGAAAAAGAACTCAAACCTAGATACTATAGTATGTGATGCAGGCATCCCAAGTGGCATTTTAACTGCTATACCAAACACCAGCCTCATATTCATTGATTTTTAGTATATTCACAAACTTGTGCAAACATCACCACTATCTAATTCCAGAATGTTTTCATTATTTCAAAAGAAACACCATGCATTTATATTTCTGCCTATTGTCTGCATCTTTTGATTTTGTCATTGCTCTGGATTTTGTCCATTCCAGCAGATATGTAGTGGTATGTCGTTGTTTAATTTGCATTTCCCTAATGACACATGGTCTGGGGTATCTTTTCATAAGTTTATTCATTATCTTTGTCTTGTTTTTTTGTTTGGCAGAGTTAGACAGTGAGAGAGGGAGAGACAGAGAGAAAGGTCTTCCTTCCATTGGTTCACTCCCCTAATGGCTGCTACGGCCGGTGCGCTGCGCCGATCCGAAGCCAGGAGCCAGGTGCTTCCTCCTGGTCTCCCATGCAGGTACAGGGCCCAAGCTCTTGGGCCATCCTCCACTGCCCTCCCTGGCCACAGCAGAGAGCTGGACTGGAAGAGGAGCAACCGGGACAGAATCTGGCACCCCAACCGGAACTAGAACCCGGGGTGCAGGCGCCGCAGGCAGAGGATTAACCTAGTGAGCCACGGTGCCGGCCTATTCATTATCTTTGCATCTTTTTTGTGAACTGGCTGTAACAGGTCCTTGGCCCATTTAAAAAAAAAAAAAACAGATTGTTTCCTTAGTACAAGATTTTTTAATAGCTAAATCTTTTAAAGACATTTTAATGTGTGATAGGGATATTAGCATCATTATGTTTTAGTGATGACTTTTATAAACTTAATGACATGCTTGAAATATTTGGTCAAATAAAGTTGTCATTTTCAGCCTCACCAAACTTTTGTTGTTTTTGTAATTTACTTCTTAATCAGTTATATCAAATATAAAGTAAGTGGCTTTTCAACCTTTTGCAAATGGTTAAATATTGACAGTTGTTTTTAGTTTATATAAGCATTTAATGTCTTTGTATCCTCAGTTACTATATTGTCTTGGAACTAACATTTTTTAAAATATTTATGAATTTATTTGAAAGGCAGAGTTACAGAAAGGCAGAGGCAGGGAGAGAAGTCTTCCATTTGCTGGTTCACTCCCCAAATGGACACAACAGCCAGAGCTGGGCCAATCCAAAGCCAGGAGACAGGAGCTTCTTCTGGGTCTCTTATGTGGGTGCAGAGGTACAAGGACTTGGACCATCTTCCACTGCTTTCTCAGGCACATTAGCAGGGAGCTGGATCAGAAGTGGAGCAGCTGGGACTCAAACCGGCACCCATATGGTATGCCAGTGCTGCAGGCTGCAACTTCACTCACTATGCCACAGCGCTGGCACCTTCTTAGCTTCTAAAATAGATTAGTTTACCACTGACGATTTTGAATTCATTAATATGGCTGAAAAACAGTTGAGTCATTTGTAATGTCAAATAGCTGAATGCTACTTCCCCTTTTCTTGCTGAGAGAATGATAGCTGCCTTGTCTGAGGCAAGAAAAGTTTCACACACACGCTAAAAGCATGGTTTCTCTCTCTAGTGTATTATTAACACGGCAGCAGTTGCTCCACCCCGGTGGAAAGTGCAGAGACTTGAGGAATGCTTATCGCATTCCTGGGAACCAGTGCCCCCGTGCTCATTACAAGGTGTCAGTGTTTTCCAAGCTTTCTTTCCACATTACCCTCATTTTTGGTCGGTTTTACTTTATACCATTTGCAAACATTGTCCTGTTACATTCATCTTTTTGAGGCTGGTCTCAGCCCCGGACTGAATTAATATATGAGCCTGGCTAAATCTGAGTTTTAGTTTCCTTGATTCTAAAAGCAGGCTACTACCCTATTTATATAGGATGATTGTTGTGAGATTCATTTATATGAAAGTTTTGCCAATTATGCAATGCTATAGCAATCATCAGATTCTGTGTCTGTATTGTTATTATAGAATAACTTATTTGTAGAGATGCTGTGGCTAGCTCAGGAGTATAAAAATGGCCAGTAAAATGCAGTTTTCTTAATCTGAATGTTCCGTCCTTTTTTGACCTTTTAGGGATAATCAAAAAGAATGATTGTGTTTTAAAACAGGCACCTGCCTACTATAGCTGTTTCATATTGAATCTTAAGTCCCTTATTTATATAATAACAGTTATTTGATGAAAGAAATTAGATACTCATATTTTGAAAACAGGCTGAGTAATGATTAATTTTCATTTTAAAAGCTTACACATCAAAAGAAAGGGATGTGTTATGTAAAATAACATAACCTAATTCTTTCCCTTTTTATTTTAAAGGTAGTAGTGATTTTAAGTGAAAAGAAAGAGGTAGGAAAAATTAAGTTGATGTGGAAATATTATATAGATAGCCTAAAGGCAGCTAGTCCAATGTTGTTTGTAGAACTAGAAAACATCAGTTTATTTAAGAAAATAGGTCTATTTAAATTTTTTTAAAGATTTATTTTATTACTTATTTGAAATCAGAGTTACACAGAAAGAGAAGGAGAGGCAGAGAGAGAGAGATCTTCCATCCGCTGGTTCACTCTCTAGATAGCTGCAATGGCCTGAGCTGCGCCGATCCGAAGCTAGGAGCCAGGAGCTTCTTCCAGGTCCTCCATGTGGGTGCAGGGGCCCAAGGACTTGGGCCATCTTCCACTGCTTTTCCAGGCCACAGCAGAGAGCTGGATTGGAAGTGGAGCAGCCGGGACTTGAACTGGCACTCATATGGGATGCCAGCACTGCAGGTGGTGGCTTCACCCACTATGCCACAGTGCCAGCCCCTCCTAAAATTTTTTTTAAAAACATATCTATTTGAAAAGCAGAGAGACAGAGAAAGAGGTAGGGACAGAGTAAGAGGGATCTCCCACTCGCTGGTTCACTCCCCCAGTGCCTGCAACAGTTGAATTGGACCAGGCAGAAGCTGGAAGCTGGGGACTCATTCTGGGTCTCCCACGTGCGTGGCAGGCACCAACTACTTGAACTCATTACCTGCTGCCTCTCCGGGTATAGGTTAGCAGGAAGCTGGAATTGGAAGCAGAGCCAGGACTCAAACCCAGGCAGTCTGATATGGGATGCAGGTGTCCCAAGTGGCGTACTAACTGCCACACCAAATGCCCACCCTGACAGTGTGTTTTTATAGCCCTGAAATAATAGAAATGAATGACTTGGGATATTTAAATGTTCGAGTGTACCATTGATCTCTCTTATTGAATTATTTTTATTTTGGTGACTTTTCTCTTAATTTTTGTACACTCTCTATGTATTTTTCTTCTTTATTTCCCTTAAATTGGGGTGAATCTTTTTCCTTTGAAAATATTGCAATGAAATAGTTTAGGCCTACAGAGTGTAGGGGGAACCCTGTGACATAAGCTATGCATCTAATGTTTAGCTCTTGTAAGAAGCTAAAAATGAGGAGGTATGGATTTCAAAAATTTTTCACCCTGAAGGAAACATTTAAAATATTTTAAAAATTTTCATTTTATTAGAGAGAGAGAGAGCGAGAGAGAGCGAGCTATTCCATCCACTGGTTCACTCCCCAAATGCCCAGAACAGCCAGGGCTGGGCCAGGCTGAAGCCTGGAGCCTGGATCTCCATCTGGTTCTCCCACATGGGTGGCAGGGACCCAAATATTTGAGCCAACACCTGCTGCCTCCCAGAGTGTGTATAAGCAGGATGATGGAATTGGAATAGAACCAGGATTTGAACCCAAGCACTCTGATGTGATATGTGGGTGTCCCACATGGCATCTTAAACGCTGCATCAAACTCCTACCACTAAACTTATCCTTTAATTCAATTTTCCATGAACTTTTTGAATTGCCTTCATATACACAGCTGTAATTTATTTTGTAATATATGTTATGTCCATCTTTTAAATTTCCTAAAAATAGGTACAAAATTAGCATCATTCATAACCTCCCATTGTATTTGGCAAAATGACTTAGAGTAAGAACATAAACAATTTCATATGCTATGGGAAAAATATAGGCTTCTGAGAAATTACAGTATCAAAGGGAGGAATCTGGCATGTAGCTATTAGTAATGGCAACTCTAAGAGCAAGAGCATCCAATAACACTGAGGGAATGAGCTTCTACTTATTAAAGTATTTTGAGACACTCCCTGAACACAGATGGTAATCACCATTGGTAATATAATTTTCTAAGAGGAATAACAATATTATGCCTAGATCATCACCTCTGGTTTAGAAACAGAAACTGCATAATTTGAGTAAAAAATGTGACACAGGCCGGCGCCGTGGCTCAATAGGCTAATCCTCCACCTAGTGGCCCCGGTACACCGGGTTCTAGTCCTGATCGGGGCGCCAGATTCTGTCCCAGTTGCCCCTCTTCCAGGCCAGCTCTCTGCTGTGGTCCGGGAAGGCAGTGGAGGATGGCCCAAGTGCTTGGGCCCTGCACCCCATGGGAGACCAGGAGAAGCACCTGGCTCCTGCCTTCGGATCAGCGCGGTGCGCCGGCTGCAGCGCGCCAGCTGCAGCGGCCATTGGAGGGTGAACCAACGGCAGAAGGAAGACCTTTCTCTCTGTCTCTCTCTCTCACTGTCCACTCTGCCTGTCAAAAAAAATATGTGACACAGGGATCTTCAAAAAATCTTGTGGAAATATATATTATGAAAAAATTATAAATGGATTTAAAAATTTTCACCCAAAGTTTTAAAATATTTTGTATATTTTAATTCAATTTTCACAATTTTCTGAAGAATATTATATATGTAATTGAATAGTGAGTAACTTGGCATTCCTCTGATGTTTTGTGTCAGCTCCAATTTATGTAGAGTTTTGAAAAACAATGCAGGTAAATTCTGAAAGCAGAAGGAAATATGGGAGTACAGGTATTCCTGGTTGATTTCACATGCTTCAATTAGGTTGTAGTAGGAAAAGTGGCTGTGTTTATGTCGGTTTTATTTGTGCTGAGGCATTCTGACCTCTCAAGTATGTACTTCCCAGGTGAATTAATATACTTCCCAGGTGAATTATCCACTTGCTTTAAAGTGCCTCTTTGCTTAATTGGTCTCTCTCAGTTCCTCAGTAAGCCAGCATTCTGATCTTGGGCCCATACCATAGTAAATCTGTATACTTGGCCCTCCGTATCCTTGGGTTCTCTATCATGGATTCATCCAACTGTGGATTGAAAATGTTGTTAAGGGGCCGACGCTGTGGCGTAGCGGGTAAAGCCGCTGGCTTCAGTGCCGGCATCCCATATGGGGCCGGTTCGAGACCTGGCTGCTCCACTTCCGATCCAGCTCTCTGCTATGGCCTGGGAAAGCAGAGAAGATGGCACAAGGCCTTGGGCCACTGCACCCACGTGGGAGACCTGGAAGAAGCTCCTGGCTTCTGGCTTTGGATTGGCACAGCTCTGGCCGTTGCGGCCATCTGGGGATTGAACCAGTGGATAGAAGACTCTGTCTCTCTCCCTCCCTCCTCCCTCTCCTTCTCTCTCTGTGTGTAACTGTGATCTTTAATAAAATAAATAAATCTGAAAAAGAAAATGTTGTTAAGCATATGAAAGTTGTGTCTGTACTGGCCATGTACAGGATTCATTTTTCGGTCTTTACTCCTTAAACAATGCAGTATAACAGCTATTTACAAGGCATTTACATTGCATTGGTTATTTCAGTACTAATACTTCTAGAATTAGAGATGATTTGAAGCATACAGGAGAATGTGCATAGGTTGTATGCAAACACTATGCCATTTTATATAAGGGATTTGAGCATCTACAGATCTTTGGTATATGTCTGCATGTGTATGTGGGGTATCTCTGGAACCAACTCCTCACACTGTGGGATGACTTTCATTTTTGTATTCCTAACTAACCAGGTGAACTAACTTTAATCTGCTGCTTGTTTTGTATTCCCAGTTTGTTTTCAATCCTATTGTTTGAACTTGACGTTTTCTCATAGACAGTTTGGTCGATTTTGTAATGTTCCTATTTCAGCCTTTAAACGCCCATTTGACAGCTAAGCTATCAGAATGATAGAGTACTAAGTCTGAGTGCTGGAGTCTGGCAGCTCTGTGGCACAGAGGAATGAAGAAGGGCCTCTTTTTTAAGATACAGCAGTGCCCTTAGGCAAAATTGTGATAGGATCTATTTGTTTTAGACATTCTGCTTCCCTTTTCAGATTCTTGTACTGCTTCCCAGTGATCCTCTTCCCAGCCCCCAAATTCCTTCATGTTTACCTTAAGTACCCTACCTTAGACTCTCCACTGAGACCTGTCCTATTCCTTTCATCCAGTCTTCATCCTTTGCTCATTATTACCTGCCTTTCCTCCCCTATCTGGGCTTTTGTTCTCTTGTAGTAAGAGACTGTATGTTATAATCAGGAGGTATAACTCCAACCATCAGTCCCCTGTCAACAGAGTTTGTTCTTTTTTTTTTTTTCCTTTTAAAGACTTACTTTACTTGAAAAAGGTATAGAGAGAGGGGTGGGGGTGGGGGGAGGGGGAGAGAGAGAGGTCTTAGTCCACTGGTTCACTCCCTAAATGGCAGCAATGACCAGAGCTGAGCTAATCTGAAGCCAGGAGCTTCTTCTGGGTCTCCCATGTAGGTGCAGGGGCCCAAGAACTTGGGCCAACCTCCGCTGCTTTCCAAGGCACATTAGTAGGGTGCTGAATCAGAAGTGGAGCAGCCGGGACTCCAACTGGTACCTATATGGGATGCTGGCACTGCCAGCTCTGAGTTTGTTTTTTGCATCATATGATGACCAAAGATGATTATATATTGTATATTTCACAAAAGGTAGAAGAATTTAGAGTATTCTCATCATAAAGAAATGATTTGAAAAAGTTCATGAAAATGTATATTATGAAAAAGCTATGCATAAATTCCAAAAATTTATTGCACCAAAATAAACTCATATTTTAATCCCATTTTCCATGAATTTTTTGAAGTACTCTTGTAAATAGACTAGGAATTGTGACTCTATTTCAGATCATGACACATTATAAACTACAATTTTTCCAGCATTAGCATTCTTTGAATTTAAGACTAAAAGAAATGAGCCTAGGGATGAATTTCTGTTTCAGCTTTTCTGAGATTTTTATAATATAAAAGTGAATAGAAGTAACAAGAGAAAAAATAGATAAATTGTACTTCATCAGAATGAAAACTTTTGTGCACCAAAAGACACTATCAAAGGAGTTGAGAGGCAACTGCCCATAGGAGAAAATATTTGAAAACTCATGTATCTGATAAGATATTAATATATAGGATACATAAAAATTCCTACAACTCAACAAAAATTCAAATAACTCTACTAAAAGTAAGTAAAGGAATTGAATAAACATTTCTTAAAAAATGTATAAATACACAGGAAGCACATGAAAAGATTTTTGACATCATTAGTTATCAGGGAAACATTAATCAAAACCACAATGAAATACCATTATACCTACAAGGATGGCTAGAATCAAAAATTCAGATGACAACACGTGTTGGTGAGAAAGTGGAGAAATTGGAAGACTCATACATCGCTGAGGGGAATGTAAAATGGTGCAGCTACTTTGGAAAACATTTTGGCAGTTTCTCAATTCAGTATAGAGTTATATGACCTAGTAGAGTCCACTCTTATGAATTGTCCAAGGGAAATGAAAGCACAAAAGTTTGTACATTAATGTTTATAGTGTATTATTCATAGTAAACAAAATGTGGAAACAGCAACTAGTGATTAAGATGCTGGTTATGACATCTGCATCCCATATTGGAGTACTTGGGTTTAATATCTGGCTGTGGTTTCTGATTCTGGCTTCCTGCTAATGCAGGCTCTCAGAGGCAGTGGTGATGACTCAAGTACCTGGGTTCTTGCCATTCATGTAGGAGACCTGGATTGAGTTCCTAGCTCCTGGCTTTGGCCCGGCCTAGTCCTGGCCCTTGAGGACATTTGGGGTGTGAAATCAGTGAATGCAGTAGAGCTCTGTCTCTCTGTCTCTCTCTACCTCTGTCTGTCTTTCTTTCCCTCTTTTCCATCTCCTTCTCCCTCTCTATCTTCTTTATTCTCCCTCTTAAAGAACATAGGAATTACATCTCAATTATATATATATCAATTTATATATATATATACATATTATATATTTTAATTCAAGCTACTGTAACAGAATTCCATAGACTGGGTGGCCTGATTGTTCAAGGCTCCACAGAAACAAGTTGGAAAAGTTGGAAGAGTCCATTAATCATTTGCTTTGTTAATAGCATAGGGCATGGTTCAGCAGCAGTTTCTGTTAAAGGCTTTTCTGAGCTTAGCAAAATTAAGATAATAAGCTAATCATTTTTATGCCATTTAAAATAAAATGTGTAAAAGGTTATACACTGAATCTTCTTTCTTCTACCTTTATCCTAATCACTCAGTTTCCCTCATTAGGAGACCACTGTTTCCATGGGAAAATATTAGGCTGATCTAAATGAAATTGCCAATATTCAATTATATTTGACATGCAACCATAGTGATTTCATGTGGCTCAAGTTAATATCAGCGTAAAAACAGGCTTGATTTCATGGTTTTCATTATAGTGGGAAGTGCATTAGTTAATTATTTCTCTATAACAAATTACCCCAACCTTGAGTGACTTAAAGCTCATAGTTTCTGTGGGTCCGGGATTGGGAGAGGCTTAGCTGGGTGGTTCTGGCTCAAGGTCTCTCATGAAGTTGTGCTCAGTACGTTGGCTGGGGCTACAGTCATCTACAGGTTTCGCTGATGGCTTTCTCACCTGCATACCGGTGGGCGATATCAGGGTTTTGCTAGTCGTTGACAGGAGGCCTCAGTTCCTCCCCACATTAACCTTTCCGTAAGGCTGCTTGTGTAGTTTCATACATTCCATCTGCTGGTTCACTTCTCTCAGACTGAGTGATTCATGAGAGAGGACAAGGAGGAACCTGCAATGAGACACCCTCCACCCCCGTCATTTCCTTTATGACTTGGTCTTGAAAGTCACATGTTGTCACCTCCAGCATGGTCTATTTGCTAGTACCAAGTCACTAAGTCCAGGCCATACTCACGGAAAAGGAGTTAAATTCCACCTCTTGATGGAAAGAATAACAAATAATCTGTAAACATTTTTAAACTACCACAGGAAGACTGATGATAAGTTTAAGTGATAGACAAATTATGAAGTGTGTTAGAAGGTAGTTAAGTCCTATTAAAAAAAATAAAGCAGAGGTAAGGGGAATCAGTATATGTGTATGGAAGGGATGTAGGTGGCAATTTTAAATAGGTTGCATTAAGAAGGTTAGATTTGACCAGAAACTTGAAGGAGATGAGGAAGGTAGCCAAGCAGACATCAAGCAGAAAGTCCCAGACCAAGTAACTAGCTACATTAAAGGGTGTAAGGTAGAAGTCATCCTGGCATGAAGAACGGCCGGGAGGTCAGTATGACGCACAAGAGGGGCTGGTGAGTGGTATGAGAGGACATAAGAGAGGTGAATTTGAGGGGAGGGGCAGGCATGGCAGCTTAGGTGGAACTGTCCTGGTTACTGTAAGGATTTTTGGTATTTTTGATTAGTTCTTCATTGTGCATATTTCCAATATTAAATGAGATTATGTATGGGAAAATATTTAGTAATTGGAAATTCACTCTGTGAAGGCTCCCCGTATTATTCAAGTATTGCAAATTTGGTTTTAGTTAACAAAGACATAGAAACAATTTTCCTTTACCTAATCAAAGTTGAAGAAAAATTTTCCTAAGCAAGTAGAAAAGAGTGCTGACTATGGAGGAGGTGGAGGAAAAATGAGGAAAGATTTCCATGGCTGGAATTAAATGAGTTTATTGTTCCTAACAGGAATGTAAAGAAGAAATTAAAATGGATTCAAACATGAATGTGCATTCTATTACCATCTCTGTGGAGGGGATGACATGCAATTCCTGTGTTCGGACCATTGAGCAGCAGATTGAAAAAGTGAATGGTGTACATCACATTAAAGTGAGTTACCCTTTGGAAATTAATGAAGTCAAATGTTGTTGACTAAAATTCTGCTAGGAAATTACTTCTAACACCAGGATAGGAGCAAACACACTGACACACTTGGCAAAAAAGATTATGGTACCTCTATTGGAAGCTAAATACATTTTCTTTGTCATTTTTTTTCTTTAAAAAAGAAAAAAAAATTCAATTTAAAAACATCTGAACATGGAATCTTGACATTATTGTGGTTGTATGTTTATAGACATATCTTGTAAGTATACAAATGATTGTTTGTACTTTTTATCACTATTAATCTCAATACTGAACTAAACATGTTCTCAGAGAATGGGTTAGAGGATTTTCTTATGCTTCTATAGCATGGTGATGATTATGTTTGCAATTAAAAATTTGTAGTGAAAATATCTAGAAAATTACTGATATACCTTGTATGATATGCCCAAGGAAGAATACATTATTATTTAACATTCCTTGACCATCAGCAACATTCTCAGTGTACGGTGGTTGAAGATGCATTATAAAAGATTCTTCTGGTGACTGCATGCGGTACCTGTGGTTGTCATAAGAATCTTCAGGTGGGAGCAGGCATTGGAACAGTAGTAAAGATGCTGCTTGGGATGCCAGCATCCCATGTTGGAGTGCCTAAGTTTGAGTCTTGGCTGTGTTCTCAATTCCATCTTCTTGCTAATATGACCCTGAGAGGCAGCAGATAATGGTTTAAGTACTTGGGTCCCTGTCACCCACATAGAAGACCTAGATTGAGTTCTTAGCTCCTGGCTTTGGCCTGGGCCAGCCTTGGCTTTTGTAGGCATTTGGGGAGTGAACCAGCAGATGGGAGCTCTGTGTGTGTGTATGTGTGTGTGTGTGTGTGTCTATGTGTCTGTGTATCTGTGTCCATTTCTCTGCCTCTCAAAAAAAAAAAAAAAAAACCTAGAATCATTGTGTGTGTTGGCGGGCATTGGAAAATGATAGTCTGCTGGCCAATTTCAGGTTCCCACCTGTGTTCATATGACTGTTAAGCTAAGATTGGTTTTTGCATTTTTACATGATTAAAAAAACAAAAGAATAATATTTTTAAAAAAATTTACAGGGCCGGCGCTGTGGTGCAGTGGGTTAAAGCCCTGGCCTGCAGCGCCAGCATCCCATAAGGGCTACTCCACTTCCAATCCAGCTCTCTGCTATGGCCTGGGAAAGCAATAGAAGATGGCCCAAGTTCTTGGGCCCCTACACCCACGTGGGAGACCCGGAAGAAGCTCCTGGCTCCTGGCTTTGAATCAGCTCAGCTTTGGCTGTTGCAGCCATCTGGGGAGTGAACCAGCGGATGGAAGACCTATCTTTCTCTGTCTCTACCTCTCTCTGTAACTCTGTCTTTAAAATAAATAAAATAAATAATTAAAAAATAATAAGGTTTATTAATTTGGGAGAGGGAAAGAGAGAGAGAAGGAGGGAGAGAGAGAGAGAGTTTGATCTTTCTTTTTTTTTTTGACAGGCAGAGTGGACAGTGAGAGAGAGAGAGAGAGAGAAAGGTCTTCCTTTGCCGTTGGTTCACCCTCCAATGGCCGCCGCGGCCGGCGCGCTGCGGCCGGCGCACCGCGCTGATCCGATGGCAGGAGCCAGGAGCCAGGTGCTTTTCCTGGTCTCCCATGGGGTGCAGGGCCCAAGCACCTGGGCCATCCTCCACTGCACTCCCTGGCCACAGCAGAGAGCTGGCCTGGAAGAGGGGCAACCGGGACAGAATCCAGCGCCCCGACCGGGACTAGAACCCGGTGTGCCGGCGCCGCTAGGTGGAGGATTAGCCTAGTGAGCCGCGGCGCCGGCTGATCTTTCATTTGCTGGTTTACTCCCCAAATGACCATAATGGCTAGGCAGAAGAAGCCAGGAGCCTGGAGCTCCATCCAGGTCTCCCATGTAGTAGCAGGGCAGTGGCCCAAACACTTGGGCCATCTTGTGTTGCTTTCCCATGCACATTAGCAGGGAGCTAGATTGGCAGTGGAACAGGCACCCATGTGGGATGCCAGTGTTGTAGGTGGTGGCTTAACCCACTGCATCACAATGCCAGCCCCTAAAAGAAGAATATTTATGAACACATGAAATTATTTGACATTCAAATTGCTGCATCTGTAAGTAAAATTTTATTGGAATACAGTCATACCCATTAATTATATTGTGACAGCTTTTTTTACTACCACAACAGAGTTGAGTAGCTATGGTGCTCTTATTGCTTTCAGTGGACACAGTAGTACTATTATTAGTTGGCATTATCTTAAGTACTACTTGTATTGCTCTATGGAAGCATTTTATTATTTCTTTATTGCCACAAACTCTGACCTTATTTAGACAAGGCCATAATCAAAGTGGAAGTTCTGTCCTCCCTTCAGAGGAGAGGTACCTCCTTCTTTGATGGCCCCTTCTTTCCACTGGATCTCACAGAGATCCTTCATGTAGGTCGTTTTTTGCCACAGTGTCTTGGCTTTCCATGCCTTAAATGCTCTCATAGGCTTTTTAGCCAGGTCCAGATACCATAAGGGCTGATTCTGAGGCCAGAGTGCTGTTTAGGGAGTTTGTCATTCTATGAGTCTGCTGTGTGGCCTGCTTCCCATGTTGGATCATTCTCTCCTTTTTAATTCTATCTATTGTAATTAGCAGACA
The DNA here is from genome assembly GCF_051225735.1 of Oryctolagus cuniculus. Taxonomy (NCBI): domain Eukaryota; kingdom Metazoa; phylum Chordata; class Mammalia; order Lagomorpha; family Leporidae; genus Oryctolagus; species Oryctolagus cuniculus. The sequence goes on along the minus strand of NC_142888.1, from coordinate 71,664,159 downwards.
CTTGGTCTTCATAAATGGTCTTTTTAGATTTTAATTTCATTTCAATTTCAATTGTTCATTATGGGCATAAGGAAATACAGTGATTTTTGTATGTTGACTTTGTATCCTGCAACCTTGCTAAACTGTCTTACTAAGTCTATTAGGCTTTCTATAGACTCCTTGGGATTTTCTACATAGGTAATTATGTCATAAGGGTATCAAAGCAGTTTTACTTCTTCTTTTCAGGTATGTATGTCTTTCATTTCTTTTTTTTTTTTTGACAGGCAGAGTGGACAGTGAGAGAGAGAGACAGAGAGAAAGGTCTTCCTTTGCCATTGGTTCACCCTCCAATGGCTGCTGCGGCCGGCGCGCTGCGGCCGGTGCACCACGCTGATCCAAAGGCAGGAGCCAGGTGCTTCTCCTGGTCTCCCATGGGGTGCAGGGCCCAAGTACTTGGGCCATCCTCCATTGCACTCCACAGCAGAGAGCTGGCCTGGAAGAGGGGCAACCGGGACAGAATCCGGTGCCCCGACCAGGAAGTGTGCCGGCGCCGCAAGGTGGAGGATTAGCCTGTTGAGCCACGGCGCCAGCCGTCTTTCATTTCTTTTCATTGCTGTCTAGAACCTCTATTACAATTTTGAATAGGGTTGGAGAGAATGGACACCCTTGTCTTGTTTCTGATGTTAGGGAGAAAGCATTCAGTCATTTACCATTAGCATTGTAAATGCTTTCTATCAGGTTAGGGAAGTCCCTTTCTATGCCTACTTTGCTGAGAGATTCTTTTTAAAGTCAGGAATGGATGCTGAATTTTGTTGAGTATTTTTCCTGCATCTAGAGATGATCATTTAGTTTTCTTCCTTAGTGTGTGAATATGATGGATTACATTCATTGATTTTCAAATGCTGAACCAACCATGCATTCCCAAGATAAGCTCCACTTGGTCAAAGAACATGTACTTTTTTTTTTTTTGCCAGACACAGTTAGACAGTGAGAGAGAGAGTTATAGACAGTGGGAGAGAGACAGAGAGAAAGGTCTTCCTTTTTCCGTTGGTTCATTCTAATGGCTGCCACGGCCGGTGCCATGCCAATCTGAAGCCAGGAGCCGAATGCTTCCTCCCGGTCTCCCATGCGAGTGCAGGGGCCCAAGCACTTGGGCCATCCTCCACTGCCCTCCCGGGCCACAGCAGAGAGCTGGACTGGAAGAGGAGCAACCGAGACTAGTACCCGGGCCCCAACTGGGACTAGAACCCAGGATGCCGGTGCCACAGGCGGAGGATTAGCCAAGTGAGCCACGGCGCCGGCCAGAATATGTACCTTTCAATGAAAAATTTTAAACATGCACAACAGTGAGGAGATTAGTACAGGGTATGTTCTATACTCACCCTCCAGGAGAATCCCTTCTATTTATTTGCATGACATTCTCATCCATTGATTTTGATTTCTGTTTGTTGTATTCTGCTACAGTGGAGGTCCCTGACTAGTGGATTGGAATTTCCTAGTATATCTTCACACCACTTGCCATCTCCAAGCCTTTTTCTTGCACACCCCCAACCCTTTCCCTTGTCACTCTTCACAGTTCTCAGCACTGTTGTAGTGTAGCTAATTTCTTCCACTTGATCAAGGTGGGGCTGTTGCTAAGAGCTGAACCTTACTAATTATATAGTCGTGTCTGTGCTAATTGCAGTAAAGCTATTTCAACTATCTAGAAACTAGTTCATATAATTTTTCTTTGATTGACTTAGGTATTTAGTGCACACTGACAATTAATTCATTTTCCAAAACCCTTAACTCTCTAGAAAACTAATTTATGTGAATCCTTGTTTCTTCCAATATAGCCATGTATAACTATAGGACTAGATTCTGCTTTGATATTTGCAAGTACATTCATATTTCCTAAAACAGCCTATTTGTACCACACTCATGTAAGACTGCTATTTCCACTGCATCTTCCCAGAATTCACTACTGCTTAATAAGGTCTGTTTAAGGTCAGACAAATGCAATTGACTTTTAATTAAATTTTAAAGAAAGAATAGCAGAGATGTGATGTGAAAGCACTTTGTGTTATCATCAGTTATTTATACAAATCCCAATGACAGATACTCAATACTATTCTTCCCAGGGCATGTTCATAATTTGATTGAAAAAATAAAAGGAAATGCTTTCTCTACCTGTTCCTGCTCTGTTTTTCCTCCTTCACCCAAAATCCTTTATGGTATAGGCTGTTAGTAACCTTTCTTCATGTTTCCTTCCTTTAAAAATATTTTACTAAATATTATATATTTTAGGCCCAGAAACAGATTTTTTAAAAGATTTATTTGTTTATTTGAAAGTCAGAGTTACGCAGAGAGAGAGAGAGAGAGAGAGAGAGTCTTCCATCGGATGGTTCACTCCCCAGTTGGCCGCAATGGCTGCATCTATGCTGATCTGAAGCCAAGAGCCAGGGCTTCTTCCAGGTCTCCCACACGGGTGCGGGGGCCCAAGGACTTGGGCCATCTTCTACTGCTTTCCCAGGCCTTAGCAGAGAGCTGGATTGGAAGTGGAGCAGCTGGGCCTCGAACCGGCGCCCATATGGGATGCCGGTGCTGAAGGTGGTGGCTTTACCTGCTACACATAGCGCTGGCCCCCAGAGACAGATTTAATATGAAGTTAATGAAGCTTAGGTTTCAGAACCTCTCATTTGAGTTGACCACCTTCTGAGACCCTGTTAGGCGTCTTAGCAATCAATGTGTTCTCATGGTCATCTGTTTTCATACAGTGTGCAAAAGTAAAATATTTCAGCCACAGTCCTTTAAGACCATTGTCCATTTCCACTTTAACTCTCCTTCTGTGAGAGTTCCCCTTGTGTTGTGTGGTATTGAAGTGGCCATGAACATTTTCAGGATCTAAAGAAAGGGAGATCAAATGGGGGATATGTTTAGTTTACTTGATTATGTGTGGTTCTTAGTCACTTCTGTGTATAGTGAAATTGCTCGGGATTTGGTACAAAAACAGCTTCCAATAATAGCCCTGCTATCCATGGTGCCCACTCGGTGTTATGACATGTAAGTGTAGGGTCCAGTGTAAAGCTGATAAATGAGTGCTATCAGTTAAAAGACGATGTCAAGATTTGTCAGTGCACAAGTAAGCTTGAAGTGTCCTGAAATCTGAAATCTCATATATGAAAGAAACTTGATAGGTTCCCAAAATTTGACAAAAGCTCTGAAAAATGTGCCAATGACCAGTTGTGATATTGAAAAAGTTTTTGAAGTGTTATTAATCAAACATATCTTGATTAGATTCTATTCACTGATAGAAAATAATTTTGTGGGGCTGGTGCCATGGTGCAGTAGGTTAATCCTCTGCCTGCAGCACCGGCATCCCATATGGGTGCCGGTTCATGTCCCAGCTGCTCTTCTTCCGATCCAGCTCTCTGCTATGGCCTGGGAAAGCGGTGGAGGATGGCCCAAGTCCTTGGGCCCCTGCATGCACATGGGAGACCAGGAAGAGGCGCTTGGCTCCTGGCTTCCAATCGGTGCAGCTCTGGCCATTGCAGCCATTTGGGGAGTGAACCAACGGAAGAAAGACCTTTCTCTCTGTCTCTCCCTCTCACTGTCTGTAACTCTACTTCTCAAATAAATAAATAAAATCTTAAAAAAAAAGGAAAATCATTTTGCGAAACCATTGTCAAAGGAAGCACCAAAAAATAATACAACGAAAAAGGTAAGAAAGGAAAGTATTATTAGACATTAATTAAAATGTGATTGTAAAGGATTTTTATGGTATTTGTTATCTTTTTAAAAAAGATTTATTTTCATTTATTTGAAAGGCACAGTTACAGAAAGAGAGAGAGAGAGAAAGAAATCTTCCATCTGCTGATTCACCTCCCAAATGGCCCCAACACCTAGGGCTGGGTCAGGCCAAACCCAGGAGCCCAGACCTTCTTTTGAGTCTCCCATGTGGGTGCAGGGGCCCAAGGACTTGGGCCATCTTCTGCTGCTTTCCCAGGCATATGAGCAGGGACCTAGATCAGAAGTGGAGCAGCCAGGACTCTGTGGGATGCCAGCGTTGCAGACAGTGGCTTAACCAGCTATGCTACAATGCCAGTCTCTACAATGTTTATTTTTGTACACAATTTTGTTATTTTTCATTTTCTGTTCTTTTTCTTAAAGAAGTCTCAAATTGTCAGAGGCTACAGAATGTAGATTCTCCTCTTTGTAGGCACCATATAGAAAATTGAACTTCTCCCTATATAACTTATAGTCAGAATGTACCTCAGTGTAGTAACACATAAATATTGATCATCTTTCAAGGAGTTTTAAGGTTTAAGATTTCTGGATCATAATGTCTGAGATTATAATTAAGTCCATTCAGAAACCAGATTTAAGGGTCCTGGCATTGCGGCTCAGTGGGGTAAACCACCACCTGTGAGGCTGGTATCCCCTATGAGCACTGGTTCAGGTCCTGGCTGCTCCACTTCTGATCCAGCTTCCTGCTAATGTTCCTGGGAAAGCAGTGGAGGGATGGCTCAAGTGTTTGGGCCCATGCCACCGATGTCTGAGACTTGGATGAAGTTCTAGGCTCCTGGCTTCAACCTGGCCTAGTTCTGGCATATGTGGCCATTTGGAGAGTGAATCAGTGGGTGGAAGATTCTCTCTCCATCTCTCCCCTCCCTCCCTCTCTTTCTCTGTAATCCTGCCTTTCAAATAATTTTTTAAAATAAAGAAGCCAGATTTTAGAACAGTATTTTATCTAAGTCAATGAGCTCATTCCTCTAGGTCAGAATGTTTAGACTGAAATAACATAATTGTGATATTAAATTAAGTGCTTTATTGAAAAGTGCAACAGTGGGAACAGATTAAAGCTTTCATTAACAGAATTCAGGGAGAATAAATAGTTTAAAAGTCTCTAATTTTGGAATAAATAGAATATTTTTCTTTTTGCAGCTTTAGAATTTTTTAAAAAGATTTTATTTATTTACTTGAGAGGTAAAATTACAAAGAGAGGGAGAGACAGAGAGAAAAGTCTTCCATCTGCTGGTTCACAACCCAAGTGGCCACAATGGCTGGAGCTGGGTCGACCTGAAGTCAGGAGCCAGGAGCTTCTTCTGGGTCTCCCATGTAGGTGCAGGGGCCCAAGCACTTGGACCATCTTCTACAGCTTTCCCAGGCCATAGCAGAGAGTTGAATGGGAATGGGAGCAACTGGGACTTGAACTAGTACCCATATGGATTGCCAGAACCACAGGCAGAGGCTTCACCTACTACTCCATAGCGCCCAACCTGCAGGTTTAGCATTTAAATACAAATACCAAAATATAAGTTTTGGGAAATGTGTCTTAAATTGTACCATACATGACTGTAATATTCTTGCTTGTCTTGCCAGTGTTAAGACTGTAGACTTTAAAGGGATTAACCTGAAGTTTAATTAAATCACCCCAGTGGTCTGTTCAAAGGGAAAATGAAATAAGCAGATAATGTGAAGATCTTTCTCTGGGATTATTTGACCTTTTCAAAGTAGAAATGTAAAAACGAATTTAATTAAATATAAGTACTGAATGACTCCAGAGGTTAATGCCTTATTAAAAAATTACTTTGTCCTTGAAATTTACAATGCTAACTTTTTGAGTGCTTATCTCCTCTACTCAGATAAGAGCTGCAGTCCATTCTCTTAATATAGCCTTTAAAAAAAATGACCACCTCAATGCTAACAACTACTAAATTTTTCCAGTCGATCAATAAATGCACTCCTTGTTCCCCTCAAGTTAACTAGTGTTTTTATTTTTATTTATTTATTTATTTATTTATTTATTTATTTTGACAGGCAGAGTGGACAGTGAGAGAGAGAGAAACAGAGAGAAAGGTCTTCCTTTGCCATTGGGTCACCCTCCAATGGCCGCCGTGGCTGGCGCACCACACTGATTCGAAGGCAGGAGCCAGGTGCATATCCTGGTCTCCCATGGGATACAGGGCCCAAGTACTTGGGCCATCCTCCACTGCACTCCCTGGCCACAGCAGAGAGCTGGCCTGGAAGAGGGGCAACCGGGACAGAATCTGGCGCCCCGACCGGGACTAGAACCCGGTGTGCTGGCGCCGCAGGCGGAGGATTAGCCTATTGAGCTGTGGCGCCGGCCTTTATTTTTATTTTTTAAAGATTTATTTATTTATTTGAAAGTCAATGTTACACAGAGAGAGAAGGAGAGGCACACAGAGAGAGAGAGAGGTCTTTCATCTGCTGGTTCACTCACCAGCTGGCCACAACGGCCGGAGCTGCACTAGTCTGAAGCCAGGAGCCAGAAGCTTCCTCTTGGTCTCCCACATGGGTGCAGGAGCCCAAGGACTTGGCCATCTTCTACTGCCCTCCCCGGCCATAGCAGAGAACTGGATCGGAAGTGGAGCAGCCGGGTCTTGAACTGGCACCATATGGGATGCCGGCACTGCAGGTGGAGGCTTAACCCGCTCTGCCACAGTGCCGGCCCCAACTAGTGTTTTTATTATTGCAAAAGTAACACATGCATAGATTAAAATCCCTCTCCTAAAGAAAATCAGTATTCTGGGCCTGTGCTGTGGCATAGCGGGTAAAGCCACCGCCTTCAATACCGGCATCCATATGGGTGCTGATTTGGGTCCTGGCTGCTCTACTTCTGATCCAACTCTTTGCTATGGCCTGGGAAAGCAGTAGAAGATGGCCAAAGTCCTTGGGCCCTTGCTACCCACATGGGAGACCTAGAGGAAGCTCTGGCTCCTGACTTCGGATCAGCCCAGCTTTGGGTGTTGCAGCCATTTGGAGAGTGAACCAGCAGATGGAAGACTTCTCTCTCTCTTGCTCTCTGCCTCTGCCTCTCTGTAACTCTGCTTTTCAAATAAGTAAATACATCTTTTTTAAAAAAGAAAATCCTTTCTTATGTATATGTCTTTGTAGAAAGGTTATTAATGTGAAACTGTAAGTATATATGAATATGTATCTACTTGATTTGTGTGTATAACCCTTTTTTTTTATGAAAGTGGAATTGTACTGTACATATACTGCCTTTTTTTTTTTAAGATTTACTTATTTGAAAGGCAGATTATAGAAAGAGAGGGGGAGAGAGAGAAAAATCTTCCATCCACTGGTTCACTCCCCAAATGGCCACAACAGCCACGGCTGGGCCAGGCCAAAGCCAGGAGCATGAAACTCCATCCAAGTCTCCCACATGGTGGGTGCCAGGGGTCCAAATACCTGGGCCATCTTCTACTGCTTTCTCAGGTGCATTAGCAGTGAGCTGGATAGGAAGTGGAGCAGTCAGGATTTGAACTGGCATCCTGCAGGCAGCAGTAACTTAACCCACTATGCCACAATGCTGGCCCCAAGGGTGTTTTTTTTTTTCTTAGCAAGTATATCTTAGATACAAGTATTGTTCCCTGTCAGTGTATAGAGTCTATCTAATCTTTTTATTTCTATTAGAGACTTTTTTTATTTTCTAACTTTTAAAAAGTTATTTAATTATTTGATAGGGAAAGGGGCAGGGGAGAGAGACATAGACCTCCCAGATCTGCTAGTTTACCTGCTGGGGGAGCTGAGAATTCAATCTAGATTTCTCATGTGAGTGGCAAGAAACAATTACTTGAGTCATCTCCTATGCCTCCCTGGTTCTGTATTAGTGGGAAATGAGTCAAGAGCTGGAGCCTAGGTATTGAAGTCAGGCACTCAGATATGGGACAACAGCATCTTAACTGCCAGGCAAAATGCATGACACAGTTTCCTAACTTGCTATTGCAAATGATAGTGCATTGAACATTTTATTTTTCAAATTGATGTTTTCTTACCAACGCTATATTAGAGTAATATAGACATTTTGATGATTATGAATTAGTGGGTAATAATCATCTATCCATGGAGATATAGAATCAACTATTCAAAGAAGCTTAGATTTCATTTGAATGCTATTCCAAGGACAAAAGAAAGGCCAAATCTAAGATAAAAATTTAGAGAGATTGATGGGAGTGGTGGTGTGGTGAAGCTTCCCACCTACTGATTGGCTCTCCAAATGTTCACATCAGTTGGAGCTGGGCCACACCAAATCTGGGAGCTGGGAAGTCAGTCAAGTCTCCCACTTGAGTGGTAGGGTCACAACTATTTTAGCCATCACCTGCAGTTTCCTAGGGTTCACGTTAGCAGGAAGCTGGAATCAGGAGCAGAACTATGACTTAAACTCTGTTATTGTTAAAAAGGATTCAGGTGTCCCATGTGAAGGCCTATCTGCTAAGACAAATGCCCATCACTATCACATATTGAAGCATCAAAATTAGAATGCTAGTCTACATTATGTTTTTCAACAAAGAATAGTGGAATTTATATTGAGGTGATATGTTTTATAAGTGGGGCTCCTGTTATGTATCATGAATAGTTTTTGATTCGAAAATACATTATGGGTGATAGATAAAATATTTTAGAAATCACACTAATTGATGAATCACTTCACTTTTTTTCATTCAGTCTCCACATATGTAAAATAAGAATCCTTTGAAGTTCCGAAATACCTCTGATTACCTTTATGTTCAGTTGTTACATGAAAATGTAAGAAAATGGGCTTTAAACCTCCCACAGGGACTAAGTACCATCCTAACTTGAATTTATTGTGATGATGTGTAAATTGGTTTCTGGGGAATGAAAAGGAATTTCAGTAAGCCAAGGACTTTCCCCACATTCCTTTAAAAATTAGGGAAATATTAGAATGTCCTGATTAGCTCAAAATTATGTCTTATTTAAGATATGCCAGATATAAACTTAAAGAAATAGGCTTTATTTGGGCTGGCACTGTGGCGCAGCAGGTTAAAGCCCTGGCATCCCATATGGGCGCAGTAGGTTAAAGCCTTGGCCTGAAGGGCTGGCATCCCTGCTGTCCCTTTTCCAATTCAGCTCTTGCTATGGCCTGGGAAAGCATTAGAAGATGGCCCAAATCCTTGGGCCCCTGTACCAACATGGGAGACTGGCAGAAGCTTCTGGCTCCTGACTTCGGATCAGCTCAGCTCCGGCCATTGTGGCAATTTGGGGAATGAACCAGCGGATGGAAGACCTCTCTCTGTCTGTACCTCTCTGTAACTCTGTCTTTCAAATAAATAAAAATAAATCTTTTAACAAATGGGATTTTTTTCTAAATTATTTTTAATTTAAGCTAACATGGGAGAAGATGTGACATTTGGGGGTTGAGGACCAAACAGAACTAAAATTTGAAACACTACAAGTATTTCATGTTTTACAGGTGGTTTTATTTATAAGTCACACATCACTCAAAATAACAAGCATAGAATTTTAGCTTTTCAAGGAAATTGGAGGTCATCTAGCCTAATCATTTGTAGAAGGAGTCTGAACTTTGGAGTTATACAAACTTGTGTTTGAATCTTAGCTCTTTCATTTTCTCATTGGACTTCTTGGATAATTTACTCAGTTTCCTAGCTTTTGTATAGTGAACTGGATCACCTTTGTCTTAGTTTCTTCAGGCTAAAATAACAAAATACCATAAACTTGGTGGCTTACACATAGTAGAAATTTCTTTCTTGTAGTTCTGCAGGCTGGGAAGTCCAAAATTAAGGCGCTAGCAAATTCACTGTCTGGTGATGGCTGATATCCTGCATTAGACAACTGACTGTCTCCTCATATGGTGGAAAGGGAAAGCAGCTCACTGGGATTTTTACAAGAGTTCTGATCCCAGTCATGAAGAAGTACTAATGACAAGCCAAGAAATGAGAGTCACACAGTCTTTAGCTTTTAAAGAAAGAGAGAAAACAGATTATTTGTCCAATCTCTCAGGAAAATGAAGGCCACGGGGGTAGGGATGGTTTGTCCAAGGTTCTGGTTTTCCTATCACCTGCAAATAGAAGACACAGCCTTTGAATATTTATAAAAATTATACCAAAGGCATATGCAGAAAAAGTATACTGGGCCTGAATGTCATGGTTGACATTTCAGGAAATACCAAACACCATAAGCATGTAAACAATGTATTATTAAAAAAGGTTTATTTATTTTATTTGAAAGGCAGGGTTATGGGGGTGGGGGCAGAGACAGAGAGAGAGAGAGAGCTTTCATCTGCTGGTTCACCCCCCAAATAGCTGCAATGGCCAGGGCTGGGCCAATCCAAAAACAAGAGCCAGGAGCTTCTTCCCGGTCTCCCACGTGGGTGCAGGGGCCCAAGGACTTGGGCCATCTTCCACTGCTTTCCCAGGCCATAGCAGAGAGCTGGATCAGAAGTGCCCATATGGGATGCTGTCACATCGCTGGCCCCTCCTGTTTGTCTTTTTTAACAGTCAGGCATTTTCTCTCCTAAAGAAGCCTTTTCTAAACCATATTCCCAGGAATGGATGAGTATCGCTTTTCTGTATTCCCTTTCCTAATATTGCTCCCTGATGTCACATCCACTTTGTTCTTGGGAATCCGAATTCTTGGCACACATAATAAGTGCCTGATGTATACTCATTTCTCAGTATTTACTTTTATATAACTTGTTGCTGCTACAAAGAACTTTCTTCCTATTTACTCTCATGACCCTTATAACAACCTTGAATAGATCAGGCCCCTATTCTTCTCCTTTCTTCTTCCTCCTTCCTTCTTCCTCCTTCCTCCTTCCTCTTTCCTACTCCCTTCCCCTCCCTGTCTCCCTCTTCTCCTCTTCTCCCTCCTCCTTCTCTCTCTGTGTCTTCATCATAATTCTTTCTAAGATGTTAGCCAAAGGGGCAAGAGCCCTGCATAATAGGTTAAGCTTCTGCTTGCGGTGCTGGCATCACATATGGGTGCCAGTTTGTGTCTTGGCTGCTCCTCTTCTGATACAGCTCTCTGCTAATGGACTGGGAAGAAAGTGGAAGATGGCCCAAGTGCTTGGGCCCCTGCGCCCATGTGGGAGATCCGGAAAAAGCTCCTGGATCCTGGCTTTGGATTGGCCCAGCTCCAGCCATTGTGGCCATTTTTGGGGAGTGATCCAGTGGATAGAAGACCTTTCTATCTCTCCTCTGTCTGTAACTCTACCTCTCAAATAAATAAATAAAACTTCAAAAGAAAGCGTTAGCCAAAGAGACACAGTCATGACAGTAGTTAAACTATATGCAGGGCCGGCACCGCGGCTCACTAGGCTAATCCTCCGCCTTGCGGCGCCGGCACACCAGGTTCTAGTCCCGGTCGGGGCGCTGGATTCTGTCCCGGTTGCCCCTCTTCCAGGCCAGCTCTCTGCTGTGGCCAGGGAGTACAGTGGAGGATGGCCCAAGTCCTTGGGCCCTGCACCCCATGGGAGACCAGGATAAGTACCTGGCTCCTGCCATCGGATCAGCGCGGTGTGCCGGCCGCAGCGGCCATTGGAGGGTGAACCAACGGCAAAAAAAAAAAAAAAAAAGGAAGACATTTCTCCCTGTCTCTCTCACTGTCACTGGCATCACTCTGCCTGTCAAAAAAACAACAACAACAACAACAAAAACCCAAAAAACCTATATGCAGTAGCTGAGCTTTAAGAATGCAATCAGGGCTGGTGCTGTGGCATAGTGGGTAAAGCCACCGCCTGCAGTGCTGGCACCCCATATGGGCGCCAGTTTCAGTTCCGGCTACTCTACTTCCGATCCAGCTTTTTGCTATGGCCTGGGAAAGCAGGAGAAGATGACCCAAGCCCTTAGGCTCCTGCACCTGCGTGGGAGACCCGGAAGAAGCTCCTGGCTCCTGGCTTTGGATCGGTGCAGCTCTGGCCGTTTTGGCCAATTAGGGACTGAACCAGTGGATAGAAGACCTCTTTCTGTCCCACCTTCTCTGTGTAACTCTGACTTTCAAATAAAATAAATAAAAAGAATACAATCATTTAGCGTAGGTGGTACGGTGGTTAAGATACTGCTTAGAATCCCCGCATTCCTTATCAGAGTACCTGGGTCTGAGTCTTGGATCTGCTTCCAATTGCAGCTTTCTGTGAATTGGGAGGTAGTAAGTGATGGCTCAACTAGTTGGATCCCTGCCACTAATGTGGGAGAATTGGATCGAATTCAAAGCTCCTGGCTTCAGCTTGATCCCACCCCAACTGTTGTGGGCATTTGAAGAGTGAAGCAGCAGCTAGAAGGTGTGTGTGTGTGTGTGTGTGTGTGTGTAGAGTACAGTCATTGCTTTGTAATCTAATCAGTTCAAACATTAAAGTTGTTCCTCCCCCACTCCCACCCCTTTCATGTTGGAGGGGTAATGTGTTGATGTGGTAATACTGCTTGAGGGAAGCATATCTTACACAATATTGTTAAAACCTCAAATCATTGTGCTTATGAACCACAGAATGAGCAACAAAGCTGTTCTTATTTTGAACAAAATTAATCCTATGCTGTAGTGACTTAGGAAGAAATAGAATATATGCTATGAAAACCAAAGGATACTGCCTTCACTTGTAACTGGTAGGTTCATATCTTTTCTTGCCAAGAGTTATCTTAATTGAATTTTTTAAAAAGATTAAACTTCATATAACCTTTTAATTTCTGTGCTGATTCTGTTTTGTATATAACCTTTCTAATTGGTAGAGTATGAACTGTTGGAATAATCTGTGCAAGAAGATGGTAGGAAAGACTAGTTTGTATTCTGTTGTGAAATTCTAGGGTGTGTTTGTCCATACACAGGTTTCAAATAACTGATCAGTACCAGTCACACAGGCCTGCGTATAGCTTTGCCTGTCTTTTCTTTTTGAAAGATTTATTTACTTATTTGAAAATCAGAATTATAGAGAGAGAGCAAGGGAGAGACAAAAAGAGAGATTTTCTGTCTGCTGGTTCACTCTCCAGATAGTTGCAATGGCTTCATCTGGGTCTCCCATGTGGTTTCAGGGGCTCAAGCACCTGGGCCATCTCCTGATGCTTTTCCCAGCCCATTGTCAGGGAGCTGGATCAGAAGTGGAGCAGCCAGAACTTGAAATGGTGCTCATATAGGATGCCAGTGTTGCAGGTGGCAGCTTTACCCACTATGCCACAGCACCACACTCTGCTTCACTGGTCTTGTTGATAGACAAGTGTTTTTGTTTTTATATTTCTTTCCAATGTAAATAGTAAAGATGAAAACTGATAGAGAAACTCCATTAGGTTATTTGTTTCATTTTTTTTAATGATTTTTGAGATCAGACACTGTGGCTCAGTAGGTTAAAACTCCAGCCTGCAGTGCTGGCATCCCATATGGGTGCCGGTTCGAGTCCTGGCTGCTCCATTTCATGCAGCCCGCTGCTAGTGTTCCTGGGAAAGCAGTGGAGGATGGCCCAAATCCTTGGGCCTCTGCACCCACATGGGAGACCCAGAAGAAGCTCCTGGCTCCTGGCTTCAACCTGGCCAAGCCTCGCTTTGCAGCCATTTGGGAGAGTGAAGATGATGGAAGACCTCTCTCTCGGTCTCTACCTTTCTCTGTAACTCTGTCTTTCAAATAAATAAAATAATACATATTTAAAAACATAAAGATTTATTTATTTACTTGAAAGGCAGAGTTACAGAGAGAGGGAGACACACACACACATACACACACACACACAAATGTTCTATCCATTGGTTCACTCCCCAAAATGGTGTAAATGGCTAAGTGTGGGCCAGACCAAAGCCAGGAGCCAGGAGATTTATCCAGGTCTCCTAGGTGGGTGCAGGGGCCCAAGCACTTGGGCCATCTTCTGCTGCTTTTCCCAGGCCATTATAGCAGGGAACTGGATCAGAAGTGGAGCAGCTGGGACACCAACTGGTGCCCATATGGGATGCTGGTGTTACTAAAACACTGGTCTCTCATTCTTCTTGAATGTGATGTGATGATCGGTTTTTAAAGTTCTGTATCATATAGTTTAAACTGACTTTTAAAATTTCCTTCCAAAAGGTTTCACTGGAAGAAAAAAATGCAACTATTATTTATGACCCTGAACTACAAACTCCAAAGACTTTACAGGAAGCTATCAATGACATGGGCTTTGATGCTATTCTCCATAATCCTAACCCTCTCCTTGTTTCAACTGATACTGTGTTTCTGACTGTTACTTCTTCCCTGGCTCCACCGTGGGACCATATCCAGAGCATATTGCTCAAGACAAAGGGCGTGACAGACATTAAAATTTCCCCTCAGCAAAGAACTGCAGTAGTGACAATAATCCCTTCTATAGTGAATGCCAATCAGATAGTAGAACAGGTTCCAGATCTCAGTTTAGATACTGGGGCTCTGGACAGAAAGTCAGGAAGTGAAGATCACAGTATGGCTCAAGCAGGTGAAGTCATGATGAAGATGAAAGTGGAGGGGATGACATGCCATTCGTGTACCAGCACCATTGAAGGAAAAATTGGGAAACTGCAAGGTGTTCAACGAATTAAAGGTAACATTTCTGGTTTTATTTGATTGTTTTGTAAGGCTCAGTCTTCTGCTTTGCTCTTTTAACTTTTTGCTTTCTTCTTAAGCATGTGTGTTCATTCTGTGGGAATACAGTGCTTACTGCTTAATTGAAGTTTGAGGTACAGCCTTTTTCCCAGGACTAATGTCAGTAAAGTTAATTATTAAATTAATGGTTATGGGAGTCTTAGACTGAAGCTTAGCAGAAAAGGCAGCTGGGGTGGCGATTCATGGAGTTCAGGGTTCTTAAGACAGCACGCCTGGGGTATTCCTTACCTCTAAAATTTTTGTACAACCATACAGAAACTTGGAGATGTAGCTGCACATTAATAATATTGTTTACTTATTTCCAGTCTCATTGTTTGTGGTTATTCATTTAGCGGTTCTCTGAAGTGGCCTGGAAACAACTGAATTAAATAATTATATTTCTTCTTATTAACTATAGTCTCCCTGGACAACCAAGAAGCTACTATTGTTTATCAACCTCATCTTATCACAGCAGAGGAAATAAAAAAACAGATTGAAGCTGCGGGCTTCCCAGCATTCATCAAAAAACAGCCTAAGTACCTCAAATTGGGAGCTATTGATGTAGAGCGTCTGAAGAACACACCAGTCAAATCCCCAGAAGGATCACAGCAAAGGACTCTGTCGCATACCAGTGATTCAACAACCACTTTCCTCATAGATGGCATGCATTGTAAATCATGTGTGTCAAATATTGAAAGTGCTTTAGCTACACTCCAATACGTAAGCAACATAGTAGTTTCTTTAGAGAATAGATCTGCCATTGTAAAGTACAATGCAAGCTTAGTCACTCCAGAAACTCTGAGGAAAGCAATAGAAGCTGTATCACCAGGGCAATATAGAGTTAGTATTGCAAGTGAAGTTGAGAGTTCCCCCAACTCTCCCTCCAGCTCATCTCTTCAGAAGATTCCTTTGAATGTAGTTAGCCAACCTCTGACTCAGGAAACCGTGATAAACATTGATGGCATGACTTGTAATTCCTGTGTGCAATCTATTGAAGGTGTCATATCAAAAAAGCCAGGTGTTAAATCCATACGAGTTTCCCTTGCAAATAACAGTGGGACTATTGAGTATGATCCTCTACTAACCTCTCCAGAAACCTTGAGAGAAGCAATAGAAGACATGGGGTTTGATGCTACCTTGTCAGGTAATTATCACTTTTTCTTTGATTTCCTCTCATATTTTTAAAATTTCCATTTTATAGTTTCTTTTGGCTTTTATCAATGAGAAATAATTAATAGGCACTGATGTTCTACTTTTTACAAAAAAAAAAAAATCCCGTGGAGGTAGTCAGCAATGCATACAAAGATGCCTTAGGAAGTTTGCATAATGATAGTGTTTAAAAGCTAGAAACAATTAATAAATCATGGTACAACCAGGTAATGAAATGCTATGGAGCCGTGAAAAATGATGGTATTAAAGATACTTAATGGCACAAAAAATTATAGGAGGTATTTTGTTAAATGGAAAAATAGCCAAACTGAAAAACCTTATATGTACTGTGACAAAAATTTTATCAGCAAATGCAGTTGGACGTATACATGTATGTATTATTTATGCATATGAGTGAATAAGATTCCTGATAGGACATGAATCAACATTTTAACAATGAATCTTTAAGTGATAGGATTAAAGATGATTTTTGCCTCTATTGTGTTTTCCTATGTGAAAAGTTTTTACAACAAGGATTTATATATGTATGTACATATATATGTATATGTTCATTTATGTGTTTATATATCTAGTGGGGGAAGAAATGAAAAAGTAGAAATACATAAAGGATTTTAACTGTAGCTTTGAATTTAGACATTCAAGTTAACTGACTCCAGAGCTATCCCAAAGTCTTCATATTTCCTGATAGCTCTTATCTTTGAACTGAAACCAAAAATATATGTATTGTTTTGAGTCAATTTACCTGGCCTTGAATTAAGCTGAAAAATTCCCCAGTGAAATATCTTGCCTTAAATAGCAATTGAAAAGATACAGAGCTAATTTCCAGACAATGTCATCAATCTTTGCTATTCTGATTAGGATGAAGGTTATCAAATAAAGATATACCCATTATAGGCTCACTAAAACTGGAGCAAATATTTTATTAGACACATGCCCAAATTATTATGTCTGTGGGGGAGGACTCACGGACATATCAAACATTTTTAATTTTCATATTGATAACAACTGGTAGAAATGATAGAATTCTCAATTTTTAAATTTGACATGTACAGATTGAACATCCCTAATTCAGAAACTTGAAATCCAAAATTCTTGAGTGCTGACAAAGGAAAATTTTATATCTGATATCATGTGATGGGTCACAGTTAAAACATAGGAAGAATGGTGAAAATATTTTATAAATTACCTTCATATCATGTGTATAAGTTGTATAAGTAACAAATATATTTTGTTTAGTCTTTGATCTCATCTCCAGGATATCTCATTACATATTTGTAAATATTCTAAAATTTGAAAAAATGCAAAATATGAAATATTTCTGGCCTCAAGCATTTCAGATAAGGGATACTAACCCTGTAGTTCCCATACTATAATATTTACCCTTTAAAAGCACACAATGCAGTGGTTGTTAGTATAGTCACAGAGTTTTGCAGCCATTATCACTATGTAATTTTAGAACATTTTCATTATCCTCCAAAAGAAACTCTATCCATTAGCAGTCACTCCCCATTTTTCCTTCTCCAGTCTCTAGTAACCATTGTTCTACTTTCTTTCTCTATGAACCTAACGATTCTAAGAGCCTCATATAAGTAAAATCATGTAATATTTGTACTTTTGTTTCTGTATTCTTTTATTGAGTATAATGTTCTGAAGATTCATTTATATTGTGGTGTGTATCAAAACTTTATTCTTTTTGTTGCTGAATAATACTCCATTGTTTGGATATATCACATTTTGTTTCTTAATTCATCACTTAATAGAAACCTGAGTTGTTCCCATTCTATAACTATTATGAGTAATGGTATGATGAACATTTATGTATAAGTTTTTGCATGAATATATGTTTTTTATTTCTCCTGGGTATCTACCCAGGAATGAAAATGTTGCGTCATTGCTAACTCTGTTTAATTTTTGGAGGAATTACCAGGCTGTTTTCCAAAGTAGCTGCACCATTACTACCTGTCGCTCCCCCTCTTCATGGAGGAACGACACTAAACCCTGCCTAGGCTTCATATCCGAGTCACAGCACCATTATGTCACTCCCCCTCTTCGCGGAGGAACGACACAGGACCCTGCGCTGTTCTTTTGTCTGCTCGGCCCTTCCCGGGTTGGCTGCCGATCCTTCCACCCCCTTGGAAGGGCGGTTCCCCCTGCCACTTTCCCCACTTCCGCAGGGGAGCGGCACACCGCCGGCCGGCTCTCTCGGGGGCTGCTCAGATGTTCCCTCAGATGTTCCCCTTAGATGTTCCTGGTGCATGTTGTCTCTCTCCTCCTTTATAGTCCTCTTCCACCAATCCCAACTCTGCTACCCACACGCCGAGTACACTGCTCTCCTCCAATCAGGAGCAGGTCCTGCTGTTTATTGGTTGAACTGGAGGCAGCTGTGTAGAAGCTGTTTCCTCCTCTCCCAGCGCCATATTGTGGGAGAGCAGATGCATAAAATAAGTCTTAATTCGAGTAACAGTCTAGTCTCAGTTGCTCCCCACAACTACCATCTTGAATTCTCTCAATACAGAAAATCTCAAAAGACCAAGATTCTTGTATTCTAGAAAAGGGATATGTATATGTTCTTTATTGGAAAATTCATACAGAATACTGAAAGAGCTTCTAGTATCATAGTCTGAACAAAGTGTAGGAAATCCACAATAGCAAAAGTTAATAGTTACAAAACCAGAAGAAAAATCTGCACTGGAAATGTTGACAGTGAAACTGTAGCAGGTGATTAAAATTAGTTTCAGCAAAATGTAGTTCATTTTTCACCACATAGAGTTTATGAAACTTTTCAAATGACAGATTAAAGTTATACTGGCCAGGGCTTTAACCTGCTGTGCCACAGTGCCGGCTCCTAGTTGAAATATTTTGTAACACACATTACATTATGTTGTCAATAATGGATACCATGTAGGTTTAGTTTATATCAGTATCATTAAAAAAGTTTACATTATAATATTCCTATGCCTCTTAAATATAGGATCGCAAATATAATCAAGTTATATCACATATAGTTTGAAAGTGAAATATTTTTCATATTCAAATCTGATATTGTTACAGTAACCAAGGGCTTCATAAACTTTAAAACTAGACTCAAATATACAATTTTTCCTATTTACTTGGCTATATTTTTGCAATTTAAAGTGCTCAGGTGGTTCACAGAATAATAGCATCAGTAGCACATGGCAGCTTTTTAGAAATACAGACTCTTGGTCCACTTCAGACCCATTAAATCAACATCCACATTTTAATTTTCATAGGCTCTCAGGTATTTCATATGTATATTAAAATTTGAGAATGCTGGTCTAAATACTTTGATTCATTGACTTCTATGAAACATATCTCTAAATATTAATTTTTTGTTTACATAAATTCAGAAGTTTGATTTAATATAATACTATTATAATACTAAATATATAATTTAAAATAATTTTATGGATTTTATATAACAAATGTAAATAGAGCAAAAGCAACTTTCCAATTACTTTAAGTGGCTTCAAAGGTATACTTGAGCCATAGGAGAAATTTTGATGGACTAAGTACATGGAATAAAGGAGTACTTGAGCAGTCTCTGGCACTATATATACCATCTGTCTAGTTTCTCAGAACCATGAATGCATTGTGTTTGCAACTTTTAACAATGTGTTTTACCTTAGCCTACTATTGTCAAGGGCCCTAGGAATTATCAGAAGGCTTTTATGTGTTCTGCATCTGCTAGGGCTCATAACAAACATATTAATGGCTATGATGGATAGGTAAAAACTTGTGCACAATTAATGTCACCATAAAAGAATTGATAGAGCTATGGTGATAGTGATCCATATTATTGGGACAAAAGGTTAATATCAAATGATAGAATTTTGTGATTCTGTTTGAGATCAATCAGAATTTAAGATGTTATTTTCTGAATGTCAGTGTCCATACTGTTCCAGGTCTCACAGTCTACCACTATGACCTGTTCTCAAACACAGGGATCAACATTTAGCCTTCATGTCATACTAGTCTTTGGTGGACCAGAGATGTTAAAAAAGATGGGGAGAAAAATGAGAGATTCCTTTTATCATGACCATAAATATCATCGTTTTCTTAGAGTGAAACAGTAATATAGGAAGTTAGATCTTCACTAACCAATTAAAGCAAACAAAATGCTTCATTAAATCCCTTCTCTTGTTCAAAGCCTTTAATTTCAAACTTACAGAAAAGTGACAAGAATTGTACAAAGAAATCCTATTTATGAAATTTCATTCAGATTCTCTGATTATTAATGTTTTACCACTTTATCATTCTTTTTCTTGATAGACGTATTTGTATACTATATATATACACACAGACATTTTTGAGAACTATTTGAGAGTAAGTTGTAGATGTGATGTTTGTGATTGTTTTTCAACCATTTTCTGATTATGTATGTATTTATATTACACCAGACACTGAAGCTATAAGTTTTGAGTATCAGATTGGAAGTTCTTTCTTGAAATTTTTGCAGTCATTTCTAATTGTTTCCTTAAGTGCAGTAAAGTCAACTTTTGAATTTAAGCATAAATAGTATAGTTACAGCCTGTAGAAAAACTAATTAGAAGAAGCCAAGTGTTTAAATCATTATGACCTTTAATAACTTTGGTTCTTCTGTGAAAGATGGAAGGAAGCTTTTGCTGTTTTGGTTGCTATACTCATGGGGATATGGGTCACAGTTTCATTGGATCTTTATTTAGAGGTCATACTAAAGTAGCTAAAAGGAGCTACCTCATTCGATGACTTAATTTAATGCTGTACTTCCATAGTGTGAAAATTGCAGATGGTATTTCATGTTACCTCTTGTACTTAAAACAATTAAATTGCTCTGGAACAAGACATAAAGTGATTGACAGTATGAGCTGTTTTTTTGCATTGTCCAGGTTAATAATTAAGTCTTAGTAATAATTATGGGAGAATGAAGAAAGCTTCTGGCTAGATTAAAATTATAGTTTTATTCAAAGCCAAAGCTATTTATTTTTGGCAAGTGAGACTCCTTTTTGAGTTCTTTAAGATAACAATGATACGATTTAGTAAATTTCTTCATTCTAAATAATACACTTAAAATCTGAATGAATAGCTTTCCAAAGTAATTTACTGAAGACCAGAAACTACCTTAGGAACTGGGAGGATCTAGTCCTTTGCTAGTCAGACTGTCCTCTGCAATACCAAGACTGGCTGTAGGGTCATTCTCTGGAAGCTTGGTGGAAATGCAGGATCCCAGGTTCCAATTTGGATGTGCAGAGTCAGAATCTGCATTTTAACAAGATAACACCCTGCTACCCCATGATTGTATGTGCATTAACATTTAAGAGGCATATTGATTTGAGAAGTCTGTATCATTGTTATTTAAGGAAATGAACAGGCTTTTGTTAAAGTTTCTTCTGAAGGTACTCTTCTGCAGCATCCTGAAAAACAGCTCCGCTGCGTAGGGATCCCTTTGTTTGCTAGCCAAACAGATCTGAACTGGTGTTCTGTCCAAGGAGGAGAAAGAGCAAGTTGGGTAGGCTAGTGGAAATTTCCACATCACCTCTTTTCCTTCTTATTGCTGCAGGAGAGGAGAAAATCTTTGGTTCTTTTGCAGGTGTACGGAATCTGTTGGAGTAATTTCTCCCATCTTGGGAGGTAGTTAATGCTGTAGTGGCTTCTGGGGTAATAGGAGCTTCCCCATTTTATAACTATTCTATGTACTGATTATCTGAATACTCCTTTGCACAAAACCAAAATTACTTCTGACTTTCCACTTGCTGCTTCTTTTGTTCACCCAGATATTGTAAAAATTGAAAATGCTCTGTATTTTTATTAAAAATTCAAACAATACAGGAGCTTCAATAGAGGAAATTTGGTCATCTATCATTCTCCTTCTGCCTTAACCCCAACTCCCCAGAAGTAGCTACTGTTAATAGTTTTTATGTAGCCTCCCATGCTTCCTTACAAATGCTCTCAATATATACATACACTGAAAAAATTTAAATGACATGCAATTCTTTTTGCTAATTCCATTTTGTTCCACTTATTATATCATGAGACTATTTAATGCCAGAATGCAAATCATCAACATTGTCATGTTCACTATATAAATAAGAACTATCCATTAACAAACTACTGTCTACCTGGTATGGGGGATGGACACATGGCTGGAAGAACTTTATATAACCAAAATTTTGTTTATTCAGTGAGTTCAGATTCTCCTGGAAACTGGAATGAACAGTATTGAAATTGGAAGTCACTACCCGGAAAGTGTAAAGATACTGTGTTACTGAAGGCTCATAAGACCTTGCTGGTTTTAAAGGAATAGATTGGAAATACCTAGAGGTGTGAATTTTGATGTTGACAGAGATGCAGCTGGAGCATGATCAGTGCCACAAATGAAAAGAATCTTTTTTCCTTTCCACCAGATATGAATGAACCACTGGTAGTAATAGCTCAGCCCTCATCAGACATGCCACTTTTGACTTCAACCAATGAATTTTACCCTAAAATGATGACACCAATTCATGACAAGGAGGAGGCAAAGACTTCATCTAAGTGTTACATACAGGTCACTGGCATGACTTGTGCTTCCTGTGTAGCAAACATTGAAAGGAATTTAAGACGGGAAGAAGGTGAGACATTTTGAAAGCTTGTTATCTTATGGGCTAGTTAAGGGACTCCATCCATTTAGTTCTCTTACTTGTTTGTAATCACATTTATGACTTTTGCCATGACCTCCTAAAAACTTGATGTGTTGAACAACCTTGATTCCCTGACAACTAATTATTGTTACTTTTCGTTCTCTTAGATAAAATTATTATCTCATTTACTTAATGATCACATTTTTAAAAGATTTTAAAAGATTTATTTTATTTGTTTGAAAGGCAGAGGGAGAGTGAAATAGAGAGCTTCCATCCACCGGTTCACTCCCCATATGGCTACAATGGCCAGGACTGGGCCAGGCCAAAGCCAGGAGCTTCTTTTGGGTGTTCCACGTGGTTCTTGGGTCTTCCACCTGGGCTAACTTCCTCTGCTTTCTCAGGCAGGTTAGCAGAGAGCTGGTTCGGAAGTGAAACAGCCAGCACTCAAACCGGCACCCATATGGGATGCTGGCATCACAGGCTGTGGTTTGACCTGTTATGCCACAATGCCAGTCCCTAATGATCACATTTTAATGTTAATGAAATTCGTAGAAAAATAGCACATGGAAATACAGAATTCTTACTCTTTATAGATCTTGACTGCTGTGGATTTTAAGAAGCATATAGGTTTTCTATTAAAACCGTGCTTTACAGGGTCGGCATTGTGGCATAGTGAGTAAAGCTACCATCTGGGACACCGGCACATCCCTTATGGGCATCAGTTGGAGTCCTGCCTGTTCCACTTCTGATCCAGCTCCCTGCTAATGTACCTAGGAAAGCAGCAGAGGATGGCACAAGTCCTTGGGGCCCCTGCACCCATGTAGGAGACCCGGAAGAAGCTCTTGGCTCCTGCCTTCAGTCTGACTCAGCCCTGGCTATTGTGGCCATTTGGGGGAGTGAACCAGCAAATGGAAGATCTCTCTCTCTCTAACTCTTCCTTTCAAATAAATAAAATAAATTAAAAATGAAAATAAAACAATGCTTAAGGGCAGGTGTTTATCTGGCAGTTAAGACACTGTTAAGACCAGTATTCCGTATCAGAGTCTCTGGATTTGCTACCCAGCTCTGTCTCCTGACTCCAGCTTCCTGCTAATGCAGACCCTGGGTAACAGCAATAGTAGCTCAAGTAATTGGGTTCCTGCCACTCAAATGGGAAACCCCACCCCCACCCCCTGCCCCAGCTGACCCTGCTGTTGTGGGCATTTGGGAAGTGAACTAATTCCTGTCTCTCTGCCTCTCAAATAAATAAATACTTTTAAAAACTTTGCCTAAAAGTGAAAATGGAATCCTACAGAGTTTCAGTATTACTGTCCCCTGGCCAAGCACCAAAGCAAAACCAAGTTTGTTTAGAGTTATACTGTTCTCTTTTAATAGTTTGAACTCTGATCTTTGCTTGTGATAGAAATGTCCAGAAGTTACTTAATATTGTGATGTATTTTGATTTTAGTTTATAAAATCTACAATGCAATTTTAAAAACTTCCATCACACCCTGATATTTTAGCTTCTAAATTTACACTCATATTTACAGACTTCCCAGGATAGCATAGTTTTTTTTTTTAACCATACAGACATTTTATAATGTTTAATGAATTCAGAGTCATAGGCTTGGTACTTAGCTCTAGCCCTAGGCATTTTAATGATACATGCTGTTAGTCACAAGGCTGAATAAGGAAGTAAGGATTAGAGTAAGCTTATCTATACTATTGGGTAAATAACTCAAAATATGTATAATAATTGCATCACTATGGAGCCAGCACTGTGGCATAGTGGGTAAAGCTGCTGTCTGCAATGCCAACATCCCATATGGGTGCCAATTCAAGTCTTGGATGCTCCATTTCTGATCCAGCTCCCTGCTAATGTGCCTGGGAAAGCAGTAGAATATGGCCCAAGTCCTTGGGCCCTTGCACCCAGAAGCAGCTCCTGGCTCCTGGCTTTGGATTGGCCCAGCTCCGGTTGTTGCAGCTGTTTGGGGAGTGAACCCGTGGATGAAAGACCTCTCTCTCTCTCTCTCTCTCTCTCTCTCTCTGCCT
Organism: Oryctolagus cuniculus; assembly: GCF_051225735.1. Lineage (NCBI taxonomy): Eukaryota > Metazoa > Chordata > Mammalia > Lagomorpha > Leporidae > Oryctolagus > Oryctolagus cuniculus. Next base: position 71,640,031 of record NC_142888.1, on the reverse strand, counting down.
CTGCATCTCTGTAACTGCCTTTCAAATAATTGATAGTAATTTTTTTAAAGAACCCTGCTCTTCAGGTGTCTATATTTAAAAAAATGAAAAAATTGTATCACCTTATACAAAAGTTCATGAAAATTGGATATTATGAAAAATCTGTGGGTATATTTAAAATTTTTTACACCAAGATAAACTTTTTAAAAAATATTTATTTATTTATTTGAAAGGAGAGTGAGAGAGAGAGAGAGAGAGAGATCTTCCACTCTGGGTTCACTCTCCAAATGGCTGCAATGGTCAGGGCTGAGCCAAGTTTAAGCCTGGGGCTCCCACATGGGTGGCAGGTGGCACTGCTTTCCCAGGCACATTCGCAAGGAGCTCAACCGGAAGGGGAGCAATGGATTCAATGCTGTCCTCTAAACATCTTTTAATTTCACTTTCCACAGAATTTTTGCAGTATCCTGCTATGTTAAGGCCAGAGCATTATTTTAACAAAATATGTGGCATACAGAGCCATCTTCAGTTTAGTATTATCTTTTGCACATTTTGTCATTTCTGTATCTTTCATTTCAGCCTCAATTATTTCTAACTGGAATGCAGTCAAAGCTAGCATTTATGTTACTTTTTGGTTAATTAGAAGAGAAAAGGAGGGAAGTTGCTAAACAAAAGGAAACTTGTAAGGATCTTAAAAATTTGAGAACTGGCTCTTTTCAGGCAATTCAAAAATACCCTTTTTCATGAGACAGGTAATACCTATGCCAATTGCAAATCTTTTTTTTTTTTAATCTATTAAGCTGATTCTTCCAATTACTCCATACTATCACCTTTGCCACTTCTTAACCCAATTAGGAATACCCTTAAGCCTAGCTGGGGTCACTACATTCACATTTTTTTTTAAAGATTTTATTTATTTATTTGAGAGGTAGAGTTACGAACAGTGAGAGGGTTCACTCCCCAGATGGCCGCAACAGCCAGAGCTGCGCTGATCTGAAGCCAGGAGCCAGGTGCTTCTTCCCAGTCTGCCATGCGGGTGCAGGGGCCCAAGCACTTGGGGCATCCTCTGCTGCTTTCCCAGGTCATAACAGAGAGCTGGATTGGAAGAGGGGCAGCCGGGACTAGAACCGGTGCCCACATGGGATGACAATGCCGCAGACAGAGGATTAACCTACTGCGTCATGGCGCTGGCCCCCATTCATATATTTTTTTAAAAAACAGCACTGGTCTTTCCCTAAGTTTGTGTTATGTTTCTGAAAATGAATGGAAACAGTTCTACTTATAGTTCAAAGAATTTTTAAAAAATCTATAATTTACCTAAGTATTATTTTTGTATTTCTGAAAGTTGAAAAATCATGTTTTTTTCTATTTCTGCTTAGCTACAGAATGCATTCAACTGACGCAAAAAAGATGTTTTCTCACTTTCTCTAAAACCTTCCCTTATTACCGATGCTTTTCCGTGAGCTGATCAGCTGAATTATTTGGCACCCAGGAAGCCTAAAATGTAAACACTTTATATAAAATTCTTAGATTATATTAGCTACTTTGTTTTCTTATTAAAAGCTATTACATTAATATCAATTTTTTTTTATCAAACTCTGGAACTGCCCTATGGACTATTTATTTCCATTCCCTGTCATATAACCACATGTGTCATAGATTCCTAGAAAGGGCTGCAAATTGTGCTATGTGAAATTGATTTTCTTCCTGGCAATTACAACAATAGCTGGCCTAAAGAAGTGGAACGGTTGTTAACAGCAGAATTGCACCAGCCAGGTGAACTCCTTGGCAGGTTTTGGCCCATTGGTTAAGATACCAATTGGGTCACCCTCATCCCATATCAGAGTGCCTAGATTCGAGCCCCAGTTCTGTTCCTGATTCCAGCTTGCACTAATGTGCACTTTGTGAGACAGGGTGATAGCTCAAATAGTTGGGTCTCTGTCAGCCACATGGGAGGCCTGGATTGAATTCTTGCCTCCCAGCTTTGGCCCGCTAGCTGTTGCAAGCATTTGGAGAATGAACCAGAGGATGGAAACTGTGTCTGTCTGCCTTTCTAGTAAAATTTTTAAAAACGAATTAAAACAAGACTCCTTTGTTTTGTTAAAAACAGTTTTTTCTAGGAAAAATAATTCTTCATTTTTATTTTTAAAACTTATTTATTTGTGAGAGAAGGGGATGAGGAGTCGTCACTCTTTTCTGCTGATTTTACTCCCCAAAGCCCATAACAGCAAGGGCTGGACCAGGGCCAAAGCTGGGAGTTCAGTCAAGTCTCCCACATGGGTGGCAGGAACCCAATTACTTGAGCCATCACTACTGCCTCCCGGAGTCTGTACTAGGAGGAAACGGAGATAAAGAGCCAGAGCAAGGAATGGAACGAAGTTATTCTGGTATGGGATGCAGGCATCTTAACTGACATTAGCTGCTAAGCAAACCATCCACTGTAGAAAACAAGCATTTTAGATTAATGTATGCCAGATAGTGAAACTTAACATTTTAAGAAATGGATTATTATTTGATAATATTATATACTGTGCATGTTGGTACATTTGTTATAGTCCTATATTAGTTATGTTCATGAATTCCTTTCTCTAGTACTCTTACTAGTTTCTAAAAATACTTCATATTTACAAGATACAATCTTAACCAATTGTAATTTTTTTAAAACAATATTTCAGAGTTAGGGAAAGTTAGAGAGAGAGAGAGAGAGAGAGAGAGATCGATCGATCTTCTATCTGCTGGTCTACTCCCCAAATGGCCATAATGGCTGGGCCAGGCCAAAGTCAGGCACCTGGAACTCCATCTGGGTCTCCTACCTGAGTGCAGAGGCAAGCCCAACCCAAGCACTTGGGGCCATCATCTGCTTTCCCAGGCACATTAGTAGGGAGCTGGGTTGGGAGCAGAGCAGCCAGGAGATGAACCTGTGCCCATATGGGGTGCCAGCATCACAGGCGGTGGCTTAACCTACTGTACCACAATACCAGCCACAACCAACTGTAATTCTTAGGGCCTTATTTGGATCCCAGTTCAAACAATAACTATTTAATAAAGTTATAAGAAAAAAATATAGAAATATAAATATTGCTTGGATATTTGATAGTATTAAAGAATTTTATTTTTGGTGTGAAAATGATTTATAATTATTTTGAAGAGTCTTCTTTTAGAGATATATATTTATTTTTATTTTTTATTTTTTAAAGATTTATTTATATACAGAGAGAGAAGGAGAGGCAGAGAGAGAGAGAGAGAGAGAGAGAGAAGTCTTCCATCCACTGGTTCACTCCCCTGATGGCCGTATTGGCCAGAGCTTCACCGATCCAAAACCAGGAGCCAGGAGCTTCTTCCGGGTCTCCCATGCAGATGCAGGGGCCCAAGGACTTGGGCCATCTTCTACTGCTTCCCCAGGCCATAGCAGAGAGCTGGATTGGAAGTGGAGCAGCCGGGTCTCAAACTGGCACCCATATGGGATGCTAGCACTGCAGGCAGTGTCTTTACCCACTATGCCACAGTGCCGGCCCTGAGATATGTATTTAAAGGTTTACCCATGAAATGATGTGATGTCTTGGATTTTCTTCAACATAATCTGGGTAGAGGGCAGGGAATGAAGTAGGTAGGTATTTAAATGAAATAAAATCAACCAAGTATTGGCTAGATGATAGTTGTTTAAGCTTGGCTATGGGTATATCAGGTTTATTATGGGGTATGGAAATTGACAATTTCCATAATAAAAAGTTTAAGAAAATAAGGCTACCTTTGGTTTTATTTCATCTGGGTTCAAGACTTACATAAAAATTAAGTAAATTCTTCGAGATTCACTTTAGTCCTTTCATCGTTAAATGAAAAATGCTAAAAAGTAATTTTAACATTACTGCTTTTAAGGACTTTTATCTGTATTGTTTTTCTTATCACATTCCTAGGAATTTATTCTGTACTTGTGGCTCTGATGGCTGGCAAGGCAGAAATAAGGTATAATCCTACTGTTATACAACCTCCAATGATAGCAGAGTTCATCCGAGACCTTGGCTTTGGAGCTACAGTAATAGAAAGTGCCAGTGAAGGGGATGGTGTTCTGGAACTTGTTGTAAGTAAGAATTTTTGTGTGATTAATAAAATTTCCCGGAAAAACTCAGTGAAGATTCAGAAGAGAATTCTGAAGATAATTGAAGGCTTGGAAATAATACATATGATGAAAGTTAAGGAAATTGGAAAATAGATAAGATAGGACTTAATGTGGCCTTCAAGCATGAAATATGATAACAGTCATATCTCTATTTTAAAAAAAAGAATTAAGTTTGAATGAATAAGTTAAAATCAACTTTTAAAATATAGAATGGGGGCAGATGTTTGATGCAGTAGTTAAGTCGCATACCCCCATCCCATATCTGGGTGCTTGGTTCGAGTCCAAGCTTCTCAACTTGCAATCCAGCAACCTGCTAAGGACATTCTGGGAGGCAGCAAATGATGACTCAAGCATTTGAGTTCCTGCCACCAGCATGGAAAGACTGGACTGAGTTCCCAGCTCCTGGCTTCAGCCTGGCCCAGTCCTGGCTGATGTGGGCTTTTAGGGAGTAAATAAGCAGATGGAAGATCTTTCTTTGTCTCTCTCTCTCTCTGCCTCTCAAATAAAATGAAAATAAATTAAAATTAAAATATAGTGATTCCTGGTTATATGTAAAAGAATAAATTACAGATGCCTTAAACTTAAATTTAATTTTTAAAAGATTTATTTATTTATTTGAAAGAGTTACACAAAGAGAGGAGAGGCAGAGAGAGAGAGTCTTGCATCCGATGGTTCACTCCCCAATTGGTTGCAATGGCCGGAGCTGTGCCAATCCGAAGCCAGGAACCAGGAGCTTCTTCCCGGTCTTCCACGTGGGTGCAGGGGCCCAAGGACTTGGGCCATCTTCCACTGTTTTCCCGGGCCATAGCAGTGAGCTGGACAGGAAGTGGAGCAGCCGGGTCTCAAACCTGCGCCCATATGGAATTCCGGTGCTTCAGGCCAGGGCGTTAACCCACTGCACCACAGTGCCGGTCCCGAACTTAAATTTCTTTTAAAAGGTTTATTTATTTGAAATGCAGAGTTACACAGAGAAGGAGAGGCAGAAAGAAAGGGAGAGGCAGAGAGAGAGGTCTTCCATCTGCTGGTTCAGTCACTATATTGCTGCAATGGCCAGGGCTGGGCCATGCTGAAGCCAGGAGCCCAGAGCTCCATCCAGGTCTCCCATTTGAGTGCAGGGGCCCAAGCATTTGGACCATCTTCCACTGCTTTCCCAGGCATATTAGCAGGGAGCTGGATCAGAAGTGGAGCATCCAGGACTCAAACTGGCACCCAAATGGGCTGCTGGCAGTTGCTTAACCCACTGCACCACAACACTGGCCTGCAAGACTTAAATTTTACAAATGAAATCATAAAACCAGGTGTAAGACATGTTGTTTAAAATGGTCATTTTCTCCAACCTAGAAAATAATCTTTTAAGAGTCTTTCCTATAGAAATATTAGCATATAAAATGTTGTATTTATTATATAATTTCAAAAGCAAAAATTTAGAACCAACTTAAATGTCCTTTAATAGGCAATGGTCTGGCGCCGCGGCTCAATAGGCTAATCCTCCACCTAGCGGCGCCGGCACACCGGGTTCTAGTCCCGGTCGGGGCGCCGGATTCTGTCCCGGTTGCCCCTCTTCCAGGCCAGCTCTCTGCTGTGGCCCGGGAGTGCAGTGGAGGATGGGCCAAGTACTTGGGCCCTGCACCCCATGGGAGACCAGGAGAAGCATCTGGCTCCTGCCTTCGGATCAGCGCGGCCACAGTGCGCCCACAGCGTGCCAGCCATGGCAGCCATTGGAGGGTAAACCAATGGCAAAAGGAAGACCTCTCTCTCTCTCTCTCTCTCTCTCTCTCTCTCTCTCTCACACTGTCTAACTCTGCCTGTCAAAAAAAAGGCCAGAGGTGGGCCAGAGCTGGAAATGCAATCCAGGTCTCCCCACTGTGAATGGCAGGAATCCAATTACTCTTTTTTTTTTTTTTCAAAGATGTATTTATTTCTTTGGAAGGCAATGTTGGAGAAGGAAAAAGAGAGAGAGAGATAGAGACAGAGAAGGATCTTCTCTTCTTGGTTCACTCAACAAATAGCCACAATGGCCATGGCTGAGCCAGGCTGAAGCCAGGATCCCAGAACTTCATCTGGGTCTCCCATGTGGGTGCCAGGGGCCCAGGCACTTCAGCCATCTTCTATTTTTCTAGGCACATTGACATGGAGTTGGATTAGAAGTGGAGCAGGGGCTGCCACTGTGGCATAGGGGGTAAAGCTGCCGCCTGCCGTGCCTGCATCCCATATGAACGCCGGTTCAAGTCCTGGCTGCTCCACTTCTGATCTGGCTCTCTGGTGTGCCTGCCTGGGAAAGCAGTAGAAGATGGCCCAAGTCCTTGGGCCCCTGCAACAGCGTGGGAGACCTAGAAGAAGCTTCTAGCTCTAACCATTGTGGCCATTTGGGGAGTGAACCAGCGAATGGAAGTCCTGTCTCTCTCTTTCTCTCTCTCTCTCTCTCTCTCTCTCTCTCTGCCTCTCTGTAACTCTGCTTTTCAAATAAATAAATAAATCTTAATAACAAAATTATGTGGAGTAGCCAGGACTACAGTGTGTACTCTCTTGAGATGCTGGCATCCCAGGCAGTGGCTTAACCTGCTGTGCCACAACACTGGCCCCAAGGGAGACTCTTAATGAGATTCTTTTCTATCAAACCTATTGGAACTGGGAATAATCTTGTCCAATGTGATAAAATAATTGTATTTTAATGATCATATCAAAAGCACATTAATCATGTGGATATGATCTTGCAAAATAATCCAACGTTACAATAGTACTTTTGGTTGAAAGTAGTAATTCATATGTGATGGAGGAAAAAATGCATTTCTCAATAACAAAGGCTTTGTCTTAAACAGGTGAGAGGAATGACGTGTGCCTCCTGTGTACATAAAATAGAATCTACTCTCACAAAACACAGAGGGATCTTCTACTGCTCTGTGGCCCTGGCAACCAACAAAGCACACATTAAATATGATCCAGAGATTATTGGTCCCAGAGATATTATCCATACAATTGAAGTAAGTACCTGGACTTTCTATTTCTGCATTTTATTCCACCAGCAATCCTGGTTTGTATCAGGTAGAGACAGTGAAAAAAGTCTGACCCCTTTGATTACTCTAGGTAAGATCTGTCTCCAAATTTAATGTAAATGAGTCTGAATTTTTGTCTTGGTCTTTGTCAGAAAAATTGAGGCAATGGCACATTTGCACTGTTAATCAGGAGCAGACTTCAGTTAGAACTACAAATCAAGTACAACAGTTAGAACTACAAATCAAGTACAAGTTTTAGAAGTGGAAATAAAATTTGTTATGAGTTAGATTCATGTTCATCACTAAGAAAGTGAAGCATCATTGCTAGATGCTTTATTGTTGGTTGAAACAACAAAAAAAAGTAAAGTAAAAAGTTTAAAAGATCAAACCTTTTTCCTTATGGCAAATTCATCCTGTGTTTTTCAGTACATTTTAAATGCCAGTACATCTGAAAGGGCTTTAAAAATGTTAGTGTGCTGTAAAATTGGTACTCTAATGATCTCAAGCATATTAATAGTTCAGATCCTGTTAGTATAGGTAACAACAGCACTAACTAGCATTACTGAGTACCTGTGATGCACAGGTATGCAGTCATGCATGAATCCACAGCTTCAACTCTTCTCACAGCAATGTCATCACCTTCCTTTTGGAGGTGAGGAAACTCAGGTTAAGAGAAGTTACGTGTCCAGAGTCACATAGCTAGTGTGTGTGCTGTAACTGGAATTTGAGCCTGATCACTCTGTCGCCAAAGAACATGCCTGCTCTTTTTACTGTGCTGCATGCTGCAAACAAATGTAAGGTGGTAGCATTTTCCCTAGCAGTTGAAAATACAGTGTATGTTACTTTTTATGCTCAGATGAATATTGCTTAGGTGTAGTTTCCTTTTTATACTTTATTTCATTGGGGAAAAGGAATTTTATTTATTTTTTTCTTATAGAACAAGAGCAGAGACTGAGTATGCAAGATCATGAGTAAACATTTGGTATAGTGCTAGCTTTTCTGGCCTATTAATGAGAACCTCTACCAAGGACAACTGCACTTGAGTAAAATCGTTATTTTGAGAAAAGTAAAATAGACATTAACTAGAATTAAGGAAATAAAAATTTCTTTGATGAAGGATTAGAAACCAAGATAATCAAGAGCAGGAGGCATGTCTTCATTTTTATATTTCCCAGATGACTTACATTGCATCATTGAATTGAATTGTTCTTAATGGCAGTACCATAGCTTAGATTTTTCTCTATGTAATACTTATACATTAAGTAAAATAATTTTTTTCTCGTGAATTTCCTTAGAGCTTAGGTTTTGAAGCTTCTTTGGTCAAGAAGGATCGGTCATCAAGCCACCTAGACCATAAACGAGAAATAAGACAGTGAGTACTTTTGGAATGTCAGTGAAAAACATATTTGGACTCCTCGTTACAAGTTTTAACATCCTCCTAGCATGTCAGTTTTTCAACACCATCCTTATACTGAGTAGAATGGTCACAACCTGAATTTTTCCATAGTACATAGAATCTTTAACCACTCACTAATATGCTTTTCTTATTTTTTTTCTTATATAAAAGATGGAGACGGTCCTTCCTTGTGAGCCTGTTTTTCTGTATTCCTGTAATGGGGCTAATGATATATATGATGATTATGGACCACCACCTTGCAACTCTGCACCATCATCAGAACATAAGTAACGAAGAAATGATCAACATTCATTCTTCTATGTTCTTGGAGCGCCAGATCATGCCAGGATTGTCTATTATGAATTTGCTGTCCTTTTTATTGTGTGTACCTGTACAGGCAAGTGAAATGTTATCAAGTATATTTGTTAACAATGAAAAATAGCCAAAATGTGACAGGCAAAGTTATTTTCTATTGCAAAACAGGTGTTAGCCAGACGTTCAAATGCTTTATGCTGGATGCTTTATAAAAATAATCTGAAACTGAGTGGTTAAATAAGTGATAGATTCCATTTTACCCTAAGGATATTGTTTAATGTCAAAACAAGCAATGAGAATTCAAATTTTTTGGATTTGGTATTTATAACTGCTACCATATATAACTTTATATTTGTTAATTTTCCCCTAGCATTTAAGTTCAGCCATTATTTTCAGATAATCTTTCGCTGTGGAATAGAATACTTCCATCTCAGATGTCTTTTCCTTTATCTAATCTTTTTAAAAGGCAATAGTGATCTTAAAAACATCTTAATATGTTTTTCTGTAGTCCAAGAGTGAGAAACGTCTGGCCTGCAAGCCATATAAAGCCCATGAAATCATTTGGTCTGCCAAGGCAACCACAGATGGCACTTGAAACTCCATAAATCTATAGCAGGCTAATTTTTAAAAAAAATATATTTATTTATTTGAAAGACAGAGTTACAGAGAGAGACATACATACATACAGACAGACAGAAAGAGACCTTCCAGCTGCTGGTTCATTCCCCAAATGGCTGCAACAGCTGGAGCTAGGCCAGTCCAAAACCAGGAGCTTCTTCTGGGTTTCCCACTGGGTAGCAGGCTAATTTTTAAGTTGATAATTTTGTATGGCCCATTAATGATGTTATAAATACCCAAATGGCCCTTGGCAGAAAAAAGGTTCCCTATTCTTGCATGAAAAGTAGGTTTTCCAGTTATTTTTACCAACAAAAACTAGCCAGCAGCTTGTGATATTATCACTTAGGTTGAGTTTTGGAAAGGGGATGATATAAAAAAATCTTGATAGTAAATGTCATTCTTTTCCTAGTTCTTATTTTTGCACCATCTGATTTTCCTATATTATGGAATATCCATTGGATCTTAGGGCTGGCACAGCAAATCCCTCCCTCTGACACATATCTGCTAAAATACAAATAACTTGTTTCAGTGTAACATCTCCCCTTAGTGCTTATGGAATGGCTAAAAGCCAAAGGAAGTAAATATTGATATTTTGTTTTAAGTTATTGAAGCATGTATGTGAATTTCAGCATTTTAAAAACTCATTGATTGTTCTTATATTGCAGTTTTTTGGAGGCTGGTACTTTTACATTCAGGCTTACAAAGCACTGAAGCATAAGACAGCAAATATGGACGTACTGATTGTGCTCGCAACCACCATTGCATTTTCTTACTCCTTGGTTATTCTTCTGGTGGCAATGTATGAGAGAGCTAAAGTGAACCCCATTACTTTCTTTGACACACCTCCTATGTTATTTGTGTTCATTGCACTAGGCCGATGGCTGGAACATATAGCAAAGGTAAAGTAAGAAAGGATGACATTTATTAAAATTGTGAATGGATAAAAATGACTGATATTTTCTAGACCAGTTATTGCTAATATACATTGATTTATGTAATGTAATTAACAAGTTGCTGGAAGAAGTATTTTTGTTTTGACAGTATTTTACATTACATATTCCATTAAAAGATATATAAAATTTATGGAATCAATACTGCAGCTAGTATAGTATGACCACGGTTATTTTAAGAAAGACATTTGAGACTTATCATTAACTTGTTTATATTACATTATTAATTTTTTAAGTTCTTTTTTTCTTTTTGTTTGTTTGTTATATAGTTATTTTTTTTTTAACTTTTATTTAATGCATATAAATTTCCAAAGTACGACTTATGGATTACAATGGCTTTCCCCCCATACCGTCCCTCCCTCCCACAACCCTCCCCTTTCCCACTCCCTCTCCCCTTCCATTCACATCAAGATTCATTTTTATTTAATAAATGTGAATTTACAAAGTGCAACTTTTATATTGTTGTGGCTTCCCCCCCCCAACCATATGACCATATGGTTTAAAATAATGGAGGGGGCAGGCATTTGGCTTAGTGGTTAAGAAGATGCCAGCATCTGGTATTGGAGTTCCTAGGTTTTTTTTTTTTTTTTTTTTTTTTGACAGGCAGAGTGGACAGTGAGAGAGACAGAGAGAAAGGTCTTCCTTTGCCGTTGGTTCACCCTCCAATGGCCGCTGCGGCCGGCGCACTGCGCTGATCCGATGGCAGGAGCCAGGTGCTTCTCCTGGTCTCCCGTGGGGTGCAGGGCCCTAGCACTTGGGCCATCCTCCACTGCACTCCCTGGCCACAGCAGAGAGCTGGCCTGGAAGGGGGGCAACCGGGACAGAATCCGGTGCCCTGACCGGGACTAGAACCCGGTGTGCCGGCGCCGCTAGGCGGAGGATTAGCCTAGTGAGCCGCGGTGCCGGCGAGTTCCTAGGTTTGATGCCCAGCTCCACCTCCTGACTTCAGCTCCTGCTAATGCAGAGCCTGGCAGGCAGCAGTGATGGCTCAAGTAATTGGGTCCCTACCACTCACATGGAAGACATGAATTGAGTTCCCAGCTGTTGGCTTAAGCCCTGGCTTTTGTGGACATTTGGGAGTGAACCAGCAGAAAGCAGATTTGTTATGCCTCACTGCCCCTCAAATAAATAAACAATATTTTTAAAAAAAGATTAAGTAGTGTTGGAAAATTTTCACCCATAGTTCCATACTATAGTGTAAATCACTTCCTTTTAAAACTGTTTTAAAAGATTTATTTATTTATTTAAAAGTCAGAGGCAGAGAGAGAGAGAGAGAGAGAGAGAGAGAGAGACAGGTTTTCCATCCTCTGGTTCACTCCCCAAATGGCTGCAATGGCAGCAGCTGGGCCAGTCTGAAGCCAGGGACTTCTTCCAGTTCTCCAAGTGGGTGCAGGGGCCCAAGGACTTGGGCCATCTTCTACTGCTTTTCCAGGCCATAGCAGAGAGCTGGATCAGAAGAGGAGCAGCCGGGACTCAAACTGGTATCCATATGAGATGCCGGCACTGCACTCGGAGGCTTTACCTGCTACGCCACAGCATTGGCCCCAATCACTTCCTTTTTTTAGAGAAAGGTTTATTTATTTACTTGAAAGACAGAATAATAGAGGGAGAGGGAGAGGGAGAGGGAGAGGGAGAGAGAGAGAGAGAGAGAGAGAGAGAGAATGAATCTTCTATCCATTGTTTCACTCCTCAAATGCAACAGCCAGGGCTGGCCCAGGCAGAAGCCAGGAGCCAGGAACTGCATCTGGGTTTTCCCTGTGGGTACAGGGGCCCAAGCAATTGGGCCATCTTCTGCTGCTTTCCCAGATGTTTTGGCAAGGAGCTAGATCAGAAGCAGAGCAGTCAGGACTCAAACTGGTGCTCTGATATGGGGTGCTGGTGACAGTGATGCAGACCGTGGCTCAACACACTGTCCCACAATGCTGGCCTCAGGCCCAGTGTAAATCACTTTATAATCCTGTTCTACATACATGTATACCCTTACACTATAAAGTTTTCTCACTTTTATGGTCTAGATAATTATTTCATATTTCTGAATAATAAGTATATCAAATCAGTATGCTCTAATTCACCAGACCATTCTTGTTTTGTTTTCAGATTATTTCTGATTTATTTTATTTTAGATAACTCTACATTGAATGTATTTGTGTCTAATAGTCAATTCCACTGAAGTAGTATCTTAGGAGAAATTGCAAAGGGTCTGATTACTGGATCCAAGGGCATGTATTGTTGTATGGCTCATGCCTGCCAGGGGTATGTCAGTGAAGTAGGTTATCTTGTCCAAATTCTTGCTAGGTTAGTAGGCATGAAATGGTTTTACAGGGTTGCTTCAGTTTGCACTTCTTCCATTAATAGTAGAGATAAACCCTTTTCCATGTATTGGGTATTTGTATTTCCTCAACAGTGATTTACCTTTCTATGTCCTTTATGCCTATTGAGTTCTTAATGCTTTTCTTATTAATCTACATTATTTTTTCATAAGTTACGTGTTAATACTTTTTAATATTTTGTGTACTATATATTTTTTGAAGTGAATTTTTTTCTGATTTGAACAAATTGTTATTCCTAAAACTGTCTTTTGAGTAAATGTTAAAGACTATATATTTATTTTAGTTAAGGCCTGTGCCTTTTCTTTTTTAGCATTGTCAATGTGTTTGTTTTCACTCACAGGGAAAAACATCAGAAGCTCTTGCAAAGCTAATTTCACTACAGGCTACAGAGGCGACTGTTGTAACTCTTGGCTCTGATAATATTCTCCTGAGGTATTTATCTTCATTCCTTCCCCCTTCTCTTTTTTTTTAAGTTTTTATGAAAAATTTCATGTGTACACAGAAGTAGAAGAAAGATTATCAATACCCATATAATCTGTCTCCTGGAGTTGACAGTTATTCACCTTTTGCCATACTTATCTGTTCATTTTATCTTTCTTTCTGTTATTGCAGTAATATTTTAAAGCCAACCCAAGCTATGGTTTTACTGCTAAATATTCCTATAATGTCTCTAAAAAAGGCACATACTCTTTTTTTATAGTTACAGAGAGAAAGCGGGGGTGGGGGTGGGGGAGGCAGTGTCTTCCATCTTCTGGTTCATTCCTCCACAGGCTGTAATGGCTGGGGCTGGTCCAAAGCCAGGAGCCAGGAGCTTCTTCTTGGTCTCGCACATGGGTGCAGGGGCCCAAGCACTTGAGTCGTCCTCCTCTGCTTTCTCAGGCCATTAACAGGGAGCTGGATTGGAAGTGAAGCAGCCAGGACTCAAACTGGCAACCATATGGGATGCCAGCATTGCAGATAGAGGCTTAACCCTCTACACTCACAGCGCCAGCCCCAGCACATATTCTTATATAATGATAGTACCACGTGTGGTACCTCAATAATTTCTTCTTATCGTGTAATACCCAGCCCACATCCATATTTCTCCTGTTGTCTCCAAAATATTCTAAGTCTCTTTGTTTGAATTATAATTTTAAAAGGTCTAGTCATCATTACATTGCATTTCTTTTAGTCTAGAACAGCTTCTCTCACCCATTCTCCTCCCCCGCAACAATACAGTTGACTTGCTGAAGGAACAGCCATCATTTGTTCTATAGAATATCCCACAATCTGAATTTGTCTCTTTGCTTCCTTGTGGTGTAATTTAACTTTTCCATAAGTCTTATGTTACTTGTAAATGGGAAGTTAGAGCTAAAGGTTTGACTAGATTTTAGTCTTTTACATTTCTCATTGTTATATTCACAAAATTGTTTAGGTACGTTTATACAATAAATACATTATAGTTAAATAAACTCATTACATTATTTTTTAAGGCTTTCACTTATCTATTCAATTAACATTCAACAAATATTTAGAATACCTACTGTGTGCCAGGTATTGTGCTGTTTACAAGCAATGAGCAAGACTAATATAGTCATTTCTGGCTTAAATGTTACTTTTAGCTTCCACCAGTAGTAACTATGGTAGTAATTATCATAAACTTGACATGCACCAAAAAAAAATTCATGGAGATGTGAGGGTGAGAAGCATGTTGTCATGGTGATTTCTATGTTGACTTATATCCAGTGAAGAACAAGTGGACGTGGAACTAGTACAACGTGGAGACATCATTAAAGTAGTTCCAGGAGGCAAATTTCCAGTGGATGGCCGTGTTATTGAAGGACATTCCATGGTGGATGAGTCCCTCATCACAGGTATGTTCTTTCAGAGGCTCATGACATAAAAGTGAAGTGAATCTAAAGTGTTAATGACAAATAGACATAAAAAGAGAAGAGCTTTTTGTAGACACTGTGAATAAGTAAATTGTGATCCATATGAATATGAGTTGTTTTTCAAGACTGTATGAAAACAGTCCTCAGATTAACTTTGTGATTTTAGTTATGCTCTATAAGACTCTTCTCACTGAAGATTGTTAATTACTAGAATACTATAATGAAAAGAAGTTGTATCCCTTTTCCTGTGGAGCCTGCTACACTTTGGCAAATTTTTCTGGGCAGATACTTATTCTACCTTCCTTCTCTAAAAAGACTGGTCTAGTCTGAGCTAGGATAGGACACCAGGTTTTCCACATCAGAGTCCACTCTAAGAGAGTAGCCCTGGAGTAGCTGTAGAGATCTTAGATAACTCAGGCCAGTTAACACCTTTCCTACCTCAACCTCAAGATAATTCCAGAAGAGGTTCAGCTTATGGACCAGGTATAAATAACTTAGGCCTCTTGTGTTTCTCAATAAGAGTACTTTTGCCAATTTGGATGGGAAAATTCTTAGTTTAGTGTCCCCAACCCTGGCCCACTAAATTGTAGTAGCAGCACCACATATCACCCTCTAGTCGAACAAAAACATAAACTCCCTCCCACTTTTCTAAATGCTCCTGCAGAACAGGTTGAGTTCCACTGATATAGGACTAGAGTAAAGCTCCAAAGTGCCGACAAGAACTTAGTTAACATTAATAACATACGGCTTTTCACAGTTGAAGATGTGGGTGCATGGGTTTGGCCTAGAACTGACAAAGGAAAAGGGAGGGCAACTTTCACTGGGGCATTCATCCAGATGCTATTTCATGAAGTCAAAACCTGCTTTCTAGACATTTTTGACAATTAACAAATAGTGGTATGTTTCAAAATAGTGATCATTCATGTCCCCTAAATCTTTACTCTTCATACAGGGGAGGCAATGCCTGTGGCTAAGAAACCTGGCAGCACAGTGATTGCTGGTTCCATTAATCAGAATGGGTCACTTCTTATCCGGGCAACCCATGTTGGAGCAGACACAACCCTTTCTCAAATTGTGAAACTTGTGGAGGAGGCACAGACATCAAAGGTAACATAACTCCCTAGGAGAAACGAAGTATTTTTTTAAAGTCTTCTCAGTATAAATCTTGATTCCTTTGATAAATGTTTCACTAGCTTACAGTTGATTAAAAATATTTCTGTTTTTGCCAGCTACCCAGTACATAGACTTTATTCAGTGTTAGAAAAGGAGACTTTGATGTACTTACTATTATTATTTTTAATTCTAGGCTCCTATTCAGCAGTTTGCAGACAAACTCAGTGGCTACTTTGTTCCTTTTATTGTTTTTGTTTCCATTGCTACCCTGGTGGTATGGATTATAATTGGATTTTTGAATTTTGAAATTGTGGAAACCTACTTTCCTGTAAGTGACTTGTAACATCTCTTTACTAAATACAAAATGATTTCTGAATCTTTTGCACATGTAATTAAGTGGAAATAGCTTTAATAATTACCAGCTTCTTTAAGGGACTAAGAATAAGGAGAGGATAAGAATAATATTTGCATTTCTGTAAGTAAAAAAAAGTTTTCTTTGGGGAAATTTTTTTCATTATGACTTATGATTTTCAAAAACAAGTAGGCTCATCTCTAGCATGATATTGCTGTCACAAAGATCTGTCGATGTATTGAAGAACACCTCGGGATCTCAGCTCTGCCATTCACCTTTAGTGTGATCTTAGACCACTTAATTGCTCTCTGAACTTCAGTTTCCTTATTCATAAAGTGAGGCTTTAATAATGCCCATTCTGTAACTTGCAGTTGTTGTGAAGGTTAAATGTGATAATATATCAGCAGTGTCTTGCAATTTATTAAATGCTTTATAAATCTAAGATACCATTAGTGTGCTATCTCATCTAGTTCTCTGATGGTCTCTAAAATAGGGTGTCATAGAGTGGACCTGGACTGTGCCTCAAATTGAATATATATCCTTTAAGTTATCTACTTTCTTTTACCCTTAGTTTACTCATCTATAAGAGAAGGATAATAAAACCCAAGTTATGGGATTGGAATTAGTGTGGGGGAAAGCAGACACCCCAGGTGAAAACATAAATGTCTGATAGATATGGAAGCATCAGCCTAGATGTCTGTGAAGGTCCCTTCCGACTGTTTCTGTATAGATCTATAACTCTTAGAGAAACATTTAATTTAAATATTTGAGAACTCAGGAGGAACCTAGCACCATAAAATCATCACTACTGAGAAGTCTAACTTTGTTGTATCTGTTGTTTTAAAAAATGCCATGCTGCACAGTGTCATGCTGTTTGTTGCCTCAGTTAAAGAACAGAATCACAAAAAAATAACCTATATGTCTATTCCATGCTCTGGTCATTAGTATAATATAAAAATTTATTTAAATGAGCTACATTGGTTAAGACATTGAATAAGAGGATTGTTGGAAAGTGTTTTGGAATGTGTAGCCTTCTGGAATTTGTCTCATGAGGTCAGGGTTCAGGAGGTCTGAGGAGATTTTCTCTAAAATTCCCAGTTGTATTTTTCCTCTGCAGCAAACACTGAAGGTGACTAAGAGCTTAACTAGCAGATATACTGGTTTCATATTCTTATGTCCAATTTTTTTTCTGAAATATGGTTAAGCTCCCTTTTATGCTGCATGGTTTATTTCATTTTTTTTTTAATTGCATGAAAGGCAGGCTTATGGTCTTAGTATACAGTGGTTCAGGATTCTATTTGCTTAGGATCATATTTATTGAGAATTATCTCCCATGTTTGCAAGTGTTCCTGAAAATCCCTAATAAAATCACTTACTCAGTATGAGGCAAGAAAAGAGTAGAATCTTATGTTTCTTATATTCCCTCAGAGTTTTTAGCTCTTAAATAATAAAAACTGAAATCTTTATTTTAGGACTATCACTTGTTTATCAGTTTTGTCATAATTTCCTATATTCACAAAAAAGTGTTTCCTTACTAGTAACCTATATGTTGGTAGCTAGGTAAGGTATACAATTCTAAAATTGTGATTTTATTTATTTTTATGTGTTAAAAAATATCTTTTATTTGAAAGGCACAGTGACATCCCTTCTGTCCACTCATTGTACTCCCCAAATGCACACAACAGCTATGGTTGGGCCAGGCTGAAACCAGGAGCCACATGAGTTGTCCATGTGGTTGGCCAGAACCCAAGCACTTGTATCATTGTCCACTGCCTCCGAGGTGCATTAGCAGGAGGCTGGATCAGAAGCCACTGAGTAGCCAGCACTCTGCTATGGGATGTGGGCATCCCAAGTGGTGGCTTAATCCCCTGCACCACAACATCTGCCCCAAATTGTGGTTTAATTTAAATAGGTTTCAGCTTTGTTTATATAGCTGTAAGTCAATAACCAAAATTTGTTCCTCTCTTCTAAAGGGCTACAATAGAAGTATCTCCCGAACAGAAACGATAATACGCTTTGCTTTCCAAGCCTCTATCACAGTTCTGTGTATTGCATGTCCTTGTTCACTGGGACTGGCCACTCCAACTGCTGTGATGGTGGGCACAGGAGTAGGTGCTCAAAATGGCATACTAATCAAAGGTGGAGAGCCACTGGAGATGGCTCATAAGGTAAGGCAACTCCCAGAAATAAGATTTATCCCATTCACACTGGCAAAAGCACCCCTACTGAGAAACGGAGTTCTAAGTTTTTTATACCTGGTCCATAAACTGAGCCTTTTATGGAAATATCCTGGCTGGTGCCACGGCTCACTAGGCTAATCCTCCGCCTTGCGGCACCAGCACACCGGGTTCTAGTCCCGGTCAGGGCGCCGGATTCTGTCCCGGTTGCCCCTCTTCCAGGCCAGTTCTCTGCTGTGGCCAGGGAGTGCAGTGGAGGATGGCCCAAGTGCTTGGGCCCTGCACCCCATGGGAGACCAGGGTAAGTACCTGACTCCTGCCATCGGATCAGCACGGTGTGCCGGCCGCAGCGCGCCAGCTGCGGCAGCCATTGGAGGGTGAACCAACGGCAAAGGAAGACCTTTCTCTCTGTCTCTCTCTCTCTCACTGTCCACTCTGCCTGTCAAAAAAGAAAAAGAAAAAGAAAAAGAAATATCCTGCAGTTGAGGTAGGAAGACTGGCCCGAGTTATCTAAGATCTCTAAAGCTACTCCGGAGCTACTCTGTTAGAGTGGACCTTGCTGTGGAAAACTTGGTGTCCTGTCTTAGCTCACACTAGACCAGTCATTCTAGGGAGGAAGGTAGAATAGGAATTTGCCCAGGAAAATTTGCCAGTCTAGTAGGTTTCTAACCTATCTTTGTGATTCTGTACTTGTACTCTTCAGCTGGAGCTAGCGCCTGCAACTTCAGTGCAGCTTTTTTGTGTTTGCTGCCACCAGCTGGCAGGCTGTGGCTATGACCTCAGGAATATAATTCTTTCCCTGATCTCTATTAGGATTACCATAATAATCTCAATTGACTTCAACTAAAGCCATGTTCTTACCAGTGTGTTTGTAATATGAGGATATAAATGATATGCAGATATATGTAATAAATATAGACCATATATTAGAACAAATCTAGAACCTCTTCTAGCCAGTGAATAGAATTTTATAGAAAGTTTTTATTTTGATATAATTTTCAAAAAAAGCTGCAAGACTAGTTCAGGGACCTCCTGTATACCCTTTACTGCAGCTATAGAACTCTTTTTTTCCAATAACAAGGTCATTTTCTTTTTAAAAAGATTTATTTATTTATTTATTTGAAAAGTAGAGGAACAGGGAGAAAGGGAAAGAAAGGGAGGAAAAGAGTGAGCGAGCGAGCACATTCCCATATACAGGTTAAGTCCCCAATGCCACAACACCAGGGTTTAGCCAGGCTGAACTCAGTATCCAGCGACTCCATCTACATCTCCCACATGGGTGGCAGGGGCCCAAATACTTGGTCCATTTTCTGCTGCCTTCCCAGGCACATTAGCAGGAAGCAGGGTGGGAAGTGGGGCAGCCAGGACTCAAACCAGCATTCTGATAATGGTTTACTGGTGTTGCAAGCTGCAGGTTAACCCATTGTACCATAACATCAGCCCCAAGGACATTTTTTTGTGTGTGGGCACAGTACAGTTATCAAAATCATGAAATTGATATTGGAGACTGGTATTGTGGCATAGTGGGTAAAACTGCTCCCTGGGACTTCGGCACCCCACGTGGGCACCAGTTTGAGTCCTGACTGCTTCACTTCCCATCCAGCTTCCTGCTAATGGCCTGAGAAAGCAGCAGAGAATAGCCCAACTACCTTGGCCCCTGCCGCCCACGTGGGAGACCCAAAGACGCTCCCGATTCCTGGCTTCCGCTTGTGCAGTTCTGGCCGTTGCAGCCATCTGAGAAATGAACCAGTGGGTGGAAGATCTCTCCCCACCCCACCTCACCCACTCTGTAACTCTGAATTTCAAAATAAATAAATCATTTTTTAAAAAAGAAATTTATATTGACATGATACTGTTCACAAATCTGTAGTCCTTGTTCCAGTTTGCTCAGTTGTCTCAATGATGTCCTTTATATATGTCTAGTTTTTTCTCTTGTCCAGAATCATGCTTTGTATACCTCTTTCACCTTGGTTCCTCGGGCTATTAATTTTTCAAGATTCTTTTTCTGAGTTTACTGTAAAGTGGATGTGTTCTCCAATTCCAGACTCTTCTTTTTCCCTTCTCTGGACTGAATTTTTCCACATTGGTTCCCAGAACTGTCTCAGTCAGCTTTAACCAGTAAAGCCAAAGCCACTCAGCAGGTCTTAGCTGTGCTCACTTCAACTAAATTACTTACTTTTCCCCTTATATTCATCACCTACTGCCCACATTTTCCCCAAAGATCTTTATTTTGTTAGTATTGAAACTTTTCTGTTTTACCTGGAGGCACTAGGGTCTCTCTTAATTACCTATTGACAGTTAACCTTGCACAATTAGCTCTAGTTGTCTGACATCCTGGTATATTCACAGTCATGGAGGGTGGTGGTAACAAGGCATAATAACTAAGAGTAGTTCTTCTCTTATTTTCCCTTTATTTTCTTCTCCCCAAGGCAGTTTACGAAGTCAAATCAAGTCAAAGGTCAATTTATTAAGAAACAAAATAGTAATCTGTCAAATGAAATCTTTTACTCATTTCTGGAAGGTTGATGTTAAGGATTATCAAGTCATTTAGATGCATTGTATTTTAATTTTCTTACAGGTAAAGGTAGTGGTATTTGATAAGACTGGAACCATTACTCATGGAACCCCAGTAGTAAATCAAGTCAAGGTTCTAGTGGAAAGTAACAAAATATCCCGTAATAAGATTCTGGCCATTGTGGGGACTGCTGAAAGTAACAGTGAACACCCTCTAGGAGCAGCTATAACCAAATACTGCAAGCAGGTACACTTGTTTTCCATGTTGATTAGCTTGATCACTTTCTGTAGGAATTACCCAGACCAAGTTCAGACTGCTGTTTGACTATGATTTACATATAGCATTGGTATGGGGCTAATGAGACTTGTTTTTTTCTCATCTTATACAAGGCATCTTTGGAAATTCATGGGAAATGTGTATAGAACCAAAATAAGCCTACCTTTTAATTCCATTTTCCATGAACTTCTTGAAGTACACTTGTTTGACTTTGTTTCTTCGTACGGATGGTATAAAGATGAAAACAGAAATTAACTATAATCCTACCACGATGACCACTGTTGACATAAAAAATTGAAGTAGAAGTGATATTTATTTATGGTAGGAAAATGCAGATAGTTCAGAGAATTACATCATGAGAAATGAAAATCTCATTTCCTTACTGCTTTCATAATGCTTTTCTCCAGAGTTTAATAATTTTTATCCTGTTAACAGTGTTTTTAAATAAGAGCTTTATTGATGTAATAGTCTATATACTATAAAGTTAACCCTTTTAAAGTATACAGTTCAATAATTTTTATATGCCCCAACATTTATGTATTGATTATTTATTAACCTTTACACAGAAAAGGCATACTGTGACCAGACTTTGGTAACTTGTCAATTTTTATTTTATTAAATCAATTTTCCATATAGGTAAATACAGATCTGCCTCATTGTTTTTGAATAGCTGCATTGTATTCTGTTGTATGTCTGGGTTTTTGGCACTTACTATGTAACTTAACATCCTTGTCAGCTTTTGCAACTCTATCTCTAAGTGCCTATTTATGCAATTGTTACATCAAAAGATGCATGCAATTAAATGTTGATATAACCAATACTCATATGAGAGATTGTGCTAGTTTGTACCTGCACCAAAAGTTATAGGTACCTATTTCCCCACATTCTCATCAACATTTTTATAATTTAATAAATAAAAAGCATTTACTTGGTGGTTTGCTTTGTATTTCCCTAATTAGGAATAAGGCTGAGTATCTTTTTTTTATGTTTATTGGCTATTTGAATTTTTCTCTAATCTGCTTGTTTTCTTTGCCTATTTTTCCATAAGTTGTCATTTTGCATTGATTTATACAAGTTCTTTATGAATTATCTCACTTTAGTTTTATATTAAAAAATATGGCAGTTTCTACCATTGGTGTGGCCATTTTTTTATTTTTCTTTCCTTTTTACCAATTAATTGTTACTGACCAGGCTTCTTTACCCCCAAATCAAGCAACAGAGAGGATGAAGATACAAAGAGCCAGGAAACAATGATGGTCCTCAGAATTCTTTAGCTTGCTAAGGGCTCAGAATCAGGCTAGAGAGCACCCTGGTAACGAAAGGCCCTGGTTTTTGTTACACTTTGCCCTGTAGTGAAAAGAAAATCTGAATTGATTATAGAATTGAAAACATCACTTGATTCTCTGTTAGAAAGGTCAGAGAATATTGACAAAACTTCCATGTTTTCTAGAGTGGAATTGAAATAAATGATTCTGAGACTCTTCTGTAATTGTGAATGTCCTTCCCCTTATCAAAATCCACTTTGACAAAGGCAATGACTGACAGTTATATTCTAAACATTTAGAATTATTTAGGCATGTAACATGTGTCCAAACATTTAGAATTAATGAGGAGAGATGTTTCTCATCTCGCAAATGGATTACCTTGGATTATCAGTACAGCAGAGAAAACTCTTCTATTTCTTTCTATTAGGAGCTGGACACTGAAACCTTGGGTACTTGCATAGATTTCCAAGTTGTGCCAGGCTGTGGTATTAGCTGTAAAGTAACCAATATTGAAGGTTTGCTACGTAAGAATAACTGGAAGATAGAGGAAAATAATATTAAAAATGCATCCCTGGTTCAAATTGATGCAAGTAATGAACAGTCATCAACTTCATCTTCCATGATTATTGAGGTCCAGAACTCAAGTAAGTTAATTTTCTTTATAGTATTAATTATGGGGCATTATGAACAGATGTCTAACTTTATAACCCTGCGGCCGGCGCCGTGGCTCAGTAGGCTAATCCTCTGCCTGCGGCGCCGGCACACCGGGTTCTAGTCCCAGTCGGGGCACTGGATTCTGTCCCGGTTGCCCCTCTTCCAGGCCAGCTCTCTGCTGTGGCCCAGGAGTGCAGTGGAGGATGGCCCAAGTGCTTGGGCCCTGCACCCCATGGGAGACCAGGAGAAGCACTTGGCTCTTGCCTTCGGATCAGCGTGGTGCGCCGGCCGCGGCAGCCATTGGAAGGTGAACCAACGGCAAAAGGAAGACCTTTCTCTCTCTGTCTCTCTCTCTCTCACTGTCCACTCTGCCTGTCAAAATAAATAAATAAAAATTTAAAAAAAAGATTTAATGGCTTTATAACCCTGAACCGTCATATAAGAAGCAAAATTTGGCATCATGATTTCATTCTCTCAGTTTTGTCATGGGACATTTTTTAAAAAGATTTATTTATTTATTTATTTATTTAAAAGGCAGAGTTTGGAGGCCAAAGGGCAGCAGAGGCGGAGGTGGGGCGAGAGGATCCGCACGCTGCCAGTGAATCAGCCAGGGCTGTCCCCGCCCATGCTGCCTGGGAAAAATAAATA
Organism: Oryctolagus cuniculus; assembly: GCF_051225735.1. Lineage (NCBI taxonomy): Eukaryota > Metazoa > Chordata > Mammalia > Lagomorpha > Leporidae > Oryctolagus > Oryctolagus cuniculus. The sequence continues at coordinate 71,616,465 of NC_142888.1, read as the reverse complement.
AATAAATAAATAAATAAAAGGCAGAGTTACAGAGAGAGGGGTAAGACAGATAGAGAAACATCTTCCATTCACTGGTTCACTCCTCAAATGGCTGCAACAGCCAGGACTGGGCCAGTCCAAAGCCAGGAGCCAGGAACTCCATCCAGATCTCCCACGCAGGTGGCAGGAGCTCAGGCACTTGAGCCATCTTCCACTGCTTTCCCAAGTACATTGATAGGGAGCTGGATCAGAAGTCGAGCAGCCAGGACATGAACCAGTGTCCGTATAGGATGCTGGCATCTCAAGCAGTGGCTAAACCTACTGTGCCATAATGCTGGCCCCTACCATAGGCCTTCTGATCACTTCACTCAAGTTATTCAAGAACATTTTCCAAATGTGAGCATTGGGTGATGAAGTCTTCTTTTAGCTGATCTTCTGTGAGTCTTCATTTCTTTCACCCTACAGCTACTTTAAACCTTTTATATCTCTTAAAATATTATTTAAATTTTTATTAGCATGTAATACTTGTATATGTTTCTAGGAGACAGCACAATACTTCAGTATATACACAGCATACTGATCAAGCCAGGCAACTAGCTTGCCTTACCTTTGTGTTTGGAGACTACCAGCTCTCCTCCTCCAGTTTTTTATGCGGTATATAACACACTATTGTGAACTACAGTCACCTCACTGTATATATAACACTAGAACTTAGAACTGTCTGACTGTGTTTTGGTACCCATTATTTAGTCTTCCTCATTCAGCTCCTGATGCACAATAGATGTTTTTAATTGAATTGAATTGCTATGGCAGGTCAAAGGGAAAAACCTCACCAGGAAAGCAACATCTTGAAGAATATGATGAAGGTTGCTATTTGGAGAGGAGGGCTAATGACATTTTAGGTGAAGGCAACAATGAGTGCAAAGGCCCAGGCTAGGAAAAGCAGAGAATGTTCCTAGAAAATTTGTTGTAGCCTGTGTTCTACCAAAAATACGATTTAGTGACTGTGCAAGATTGGACAGGAAGAACTTGCCTTGTGGGGTTGTCATATTAAATGAACTTACTAAATGCTATTTCTGAAATTACTTTCAGATGCTCTTAATTCTCAGCAGTACAAAGTCCTCATTGGTAACCGGGAGTGGATGATTAGAAATGGCCTTGTCATTGGTAATGACGTAGATGCTTCCATGACTGAGCATGAAAGAAAAGGCCGGACTGCTGTATTGGTGGCAGTTGATGGTAAGGTTTTCCCTAAGTATGTTACGACTCAGTGTCATAGTCTCAGATATGGTTTTATGTGTATTTTTCAGAGACTTCTAAACTCTAGGAGTTGTTCAAAACCAGCATGAATGAAAGGTGAAAATGTTAGCAACATACAATTACTATTGGTTAAGTGACAATTTTCTTGCCTTTACCTGCCTCTATTATTTTCTTCCCTCCCCTATGTTCAAATAAAAGCTAATCAAGAATTCTTTTCAAACCTAAAAATAATGTAACCAGAAAATAACAAAGAAAAATGACATTCTTAGTCTCATTATCATAACACAATATAAATTTTAATTTTATATAGTTTATTCCTCATTTTCTTGAAACATACATTTATAGAATTATACATATACTATTTCAATGGGTACATTTGATTGTATATAAATTTTACCTCAACAAGGTTGAATAAAAATCCAGATACTACTTTATGCTTTATTTTATTTGATAATATTTTCTCATGTTGCCATATTTTATTTTAGTATTATTTTTAAAGATTTATTTTTTACTTATTTGAAAGAGAGAGAAAGTGAGAGAGAGATCTTCCATCCCTGGTTCATTCCCCAAATGGTCACAACAGCCAGGTCTGGACCAGGCCAAAGCTGGGAACCAGGAGCCAGGAGCTTCTTCTGGGTCTCCCATGTGGGTGCAGAGGCCGAACCACTTGAGCCATCTTCTGCTGTTTTCCTAAGCACATTAACAGGGAGCTGGATCAGAAGTGGAGCAGCCAGGTCTTTAAACAGCACCCATATGGGGTGCCAGTGAGGCAGGAGGCAGCTTAACCTACTAAGCCACAATGCTGGCCCCCATATAATTTTATTTTAATGCTGCATAATTTATCAAACATACACATAATTAATCATTCCTATTGTTAGAAATTTAGGCCATTCCTAATATTTCACTATTATAAATAACATGACAATAAGTATCTTATATCTTTGAGGTTTTAGGTGCTTTTTTTTTCTAATTGTATTTATGTATTTGAGATGCAGAGTCACAGACAGAGGGAGAGACAGAGAAAGGTCTTCTATCCCCTGATTCACTCCCCAAACGGCCACAATGGCTGGAGATGGTCCAATCCAAAGCCAGGAGCCATGGATCTCCCACATGGGTGCAGGGGCCCAAGCACTGGGGCCATCTTACACTGCTTTCCTAGGCCATAGTCAGAGAGCTGGATTGGAAGAGGAGCAGCTAGGACATGAACTGGTGCCCATATGGGATGCCAGTGCTGCAGGTGGAGGCTTAGCCTACTACACCACAGCGCCAGCCACTAGGTGCTTTCTTTTGTTAATTCTTAAGGTAAATTTCTAGTTGTGAGATTACTCAGCATTTATAATCCTTCTAAGATATTATAGCAGTATCTTACCATGGCCTTCTTGGGTCAGGGAAGAAACAGAGAATACCATTTTACTTTTGTTATTGTGGTTTTTCTTTAAAGATTTATTTATTTATTTATTTGAAAAGCAGAGTTACAGAGAGGCAGAGGCAGAGAGAGAGAGAAAGAGAGAGAGAGAGAGGTCTTCCATCTTCTGGTTCACTCCCCAAATGGCCGCAACAGCCGGAGCTGGGCTAATTTGAAGCTAGGAGCCAGGAGCTTCTTCCAGGTCTCCCATGTGGGTATAGGAGCCCAAGGACGTGGACCATCCTCCACTGCTTTCCCAGGCCATAGCAGAGAGCTGGATCGGAAGTGGAGCAGCCAGACTTTAACCAGCACCCATATGGGATGCTGGCACTGCAGGTAGTGGCTTTACCCACTACACCACAAGGCTAGCCCCTTTACTTTTGTTTTTCTAAAATAGAATCAAAAGTACAGTGATTTTTTTTTCCTCCTAGTATAAAATGCCAGCTTTGTCTTCATTCACCTCCCTTCACCTTAAAATGAAGTGTTTTAATTTTCAGTTTGATTTGCCTTTAAATTAGCAAATGCATTTTGAGGTTATTGGAAAGTACATGTCCAAAGAAAAGAAAAGCATCTTTCACTATCTAGAAAACCAAGGTATCACACAAGTTTTTTTTTTTTTTTGGTTTAAAGCTTGTGTGGGTCAGAGAACAACTTTGTATAATGAAATTCGTTTCTTTCTGGAATTTTAAATCAAAATATTATTCTCACTATGTTTCAAACTCTCCTGCTGTTTCCATATTAGATGAACTGTGCAGCTTGATAGCCATTGCTGACACAGTGAAGCCTGAGGCAGAATTGGCTGTCCATATTCTGAAATCCATGGGCTTAGAGGTAGTTCTGATGACTGGAGACAACAGTAAAACAGCCAGATCGATTGCATCTCAGGTAAGTGGTTTACTGAGCTGTTGGGATGGGAACATGTGATATCTTCTGATGCTTCATATACATTTTACTTCTTGTCTTCAGATGCTAAGAAATTCACAATGCCTGTTATTTTCATTAGCACTGAGTAGCCCTACCTAGTCCCTTGAAGAAGAATCAGCAGCCTATGCTGGAAGGACTTTGGGCTTTGTGTATTACTGTAGTCAGTGAAAAGGTATTTGCTTAGCTCGTGGGATGCCTGAGTGACATTGTATTCCCCTTCCTGTTGATGCTTCCTTTGAAATGTTGCTCGTATTCTTTGCCAGTGCTGCCAACCTAAGCCAGGCTCTCATCATCTCATGCCTGAAATATGACAATAGCTACATGCAAATCCTTTTCACATCCATCATGAATGCTACTGATGTATTTCCTGGTGTATCACTTTGACATAACCATTGTTTTGCTCCTGACCCCCACATTTGCCTTGCCTCCAAAGTTCTTCAGCCTTTTCTACTTTGGAAGGTCTTTCCTCTTCTAGTATATAACACAAGCAATTAATTTATTAATTTATTCTCATATAAAATAATACAGAAGGCTATGAAGTAAAAAATTTGTCATCCTTTTCCCATGCTCCCTTGCTAGTCCTCACCTCTCTGCTTTTTCATATGTGTGTATGTTCATATACAAATATATCACTGTGGTATTTTCAACATTGGTTGGGTCATTTTGTATAGATTATTCAATAGTTTGCTTTTTTTCACTTAATAGTATGCCTCAGATCTTTGTCTATGTCAGAACATATAAAGTTATTTCACTCCTTCTACATTGCTGTATGGACTTCTTTTTTTCTTAAAGATTTATTTTATTTATTTAAAAGAGTTAACAGAGAGAGAGAGAGAGAGATCTTCCATCCGTTGGTTCATTCTCCAGATGTTTGCAACAGCCAGACTGCGCTAGGCTGAAGCCAGGAGCTTCATCTGGGTTTCCCACATGGGTGGCAGGGGCCCAAGCACTAGAGCCATCTTCTACTGTTTTTCCATGGCCTTTAGCAGGGAGCTGGATCAGAAGTGGAACAGCTAGGACATGAACTGGCACCCATATGGGATGTTGGCATCGCAGGTGGTGGCTTTACCTGCCATACCAAGATGCTGGCCCCATGTGTGGACTTTGATTGTATGGATGTATCATAATTTATTTAACCAGTCCCCTGATGATGGACATTTAGGTGATTTTGAAAATGATGTTGCAAACAGGGCAGTAATGAACATTCTTGAACATGTGTTTAAAATATAGCTAGAAGTGGAATTTCTTGATCAAATGATGTGCCATGTAGAGGCTGCCAAATGCCCTCCAAAAAGAACCAATTTATACAATTACCAACAATGTGTGAGAGAGTTCACTCTTCTACATTATCACTGCATATTGTTGGTCTTCTAAAATCTAGATATGTAGGGGCCTGTGTCTAGCAGGTTGGGCTGCTGCCTGCATTGCTGGCATCCAATATGGGCACACCAGTTTGAGTCCCGGCTGCTCCACTTCTGATCTGGCTCCTTGCTAATGTGCCTGGGAAAGCAGAGGAAGATGGCCCAAGTACTTGGGCTCCTGCTACTGACATGGGAGTCCTGAATGGAGTTACAGGCTCCTGGCTTCAGCCTGGCCCAGCCTTGGCTATTGTGGCCATTTGGGGAGTGAACCAGCAGATGGCATCAATTCTCTCTCTCTCCCTCTCTCTCTCTCTCCCTCTCCCTCTCTCTATCTCTCCTCCTTCCCCCTCCCCTCCTCCTCCCCCTCCCCCTCCCCCTCCCCCTCTCCTTCTCCCTCTCTTTTTCCATAGCTCGCTCTCTCTCTCTGGCTCGCTCTCTCTCTCTCTCTCTCTCTGGCTCTCTCAAAGCCTTTCAAATCAAATCAATAAATCTTTAAAAATTGGGGAAAAATCTAGATATGTGGTGGGTGAAAAATGATGGCCCACTATTAGTTATGTTTCAGATACCCATTATTTCTTGAAATGAGTTGAGTTTGTTTTCTTCACATAGGTTGGCATTACAAAGGTGTTTGCTGAAGTTCTACCTTCTCACAAGGTTGCTAAGGTGAAGCAACTTCAGGAGGAGGGGAAACGGGTAGCAATGGTAGGAGATGGAATCAATGACTCCCCGGCTCTGGCCATGGCTAATGTTGGAATTGCCATAGGCACAGGTACAGATGTAGCCATTGAAGCAGCTGATGTGGTTTTGATAAGGGTAAGTCCTATGGTCTGACCTTTGAGGAGTGTGAGATGGATCACCATAGTCACTGATGGTGTTGTAAAGTATGTGGAGCACAGTGATTCTGGGCTAGTTCCCATGCTCCTAGCCATTGAGATTTTGAGAATTTGGGGTGAGAGTATGGGAAATCTTACTAACTGCCTCCTAACATTCTCAGTCTAGCCAAGCAAGTAAAAATGATATGCTTCCAGCATGAAGAATGAGTTAGGAATGTATTTGTAATAAAATCTTCAAAAAATATTTGTTGACATTCTTTCAATGAGATTTAATCCCTGTACCAGCATATAACCCTAAAAGTATTTTCAGGACCTTGAGAAAAATTCCTGAAAATCATCTTCCATGGCTGACTCAAAGTTTTAGCAATATATGAAATTTGTAGTTAACTTACAAATTACCCCAAGGTACGCATAATCTTTAATATATGCAGTATCAAATGCAAAAATTACTAGTTAAATTAGAGTCTCTGGCCGGCGCCGCAGCTCATTAGGCTAATCCTCCACCTTGCGGCGCTGGCACACTGGGTTCTAGTCCCGGTCAGGGCGCTGGATTCTGTCCCGGTTGCCCCTTTTCCAGGCCAGCTCTCTGCTGTGGCCAGGGAGTGCAGTGGAGGATGGCCCAAGTACTTGGGCCCTGCACCCCATGGGAGACCAGGATAAGTACCTGGCTCCTACCATCGGATCAGCATGGTGCGCTGGCCGCGGCGGCCATTGGAGGGTGAACCAACGGCAAAGGAAGACCTTTCTCTCTGTCTTTCTCTCTCACTGTCCACTCTGCCTGTCAAAAAATAAAAAAAAAAAAAAATTAGAGTCTCTCACTAATATCACAAATATTTCTGTTTTCAGAATGATCTTCTGGATGTAGTGGCGAGCATTGACTTGTCAAGGAAGACAGTCAAGAGGATTCGGATAAATTTTGTCTTTGCTCTAATTTATAATCTGGTCGGAATTCCCATAGCTGCTGGTATGTGACTAGTATTACTTTAATCTACTGAAGTCTTTAGAGACCCAACATTTTGGAAGTTTAGTCTTCTTACTATTTGTTTTGAGTTTAGTTTTTATATGTAGCCCACTGGTATGTTGACAAGTAATGTTAAAATAGTTTTGATTTTCTTTGTTTTTTTTGAAAGATTTATTTATTTATTTGAAAGTCAGAGTTACACAGAGAGAGAAGGAGAGGCAGAGAGAGAGAGAGAGAGAGAGAGAGAGAGAGAGAAAGGGGTCTTCCATCTGATCTGATGGTCCACTCCCCAACTGGCCGCAATGGCTGGAGCTGTGCCGATCCGAAGCCAGGAGCCAGGAGCTTCCTCCGGGACTCCCTCGTGGATGCAGGGGCCCAAGCACTTGGGCCATCTTCTACTGCTTTTCCAGGCCATAGCAGAGAGCTGGATTGGAAGTGGAGCAGCCAGGACCCGACCCTGTGGCCATATGGGATGCCAGCGCTGCAGGTGGCGGCTTTACCCACTATGCCATAGTGCCAGCCCCAGTAGTTTTGATTTTCAGCAATGTTTGTTGGAGCCAAAAAAATCTATGAACATTCTGATAGGTTTCTTTTATTTTTTCCCTCTGACTTTATATTTTGAAAAATGTCAAACCTACATAAACATTGAAACAACTGATACAGTCAATGCCTATGTCCTTCAGGTAACTGCACCAATTTTGTCACCTTGCTTCATCTCTTTTTCCATACACTTGCATTCATGTATGGATTTGCTTATTAATTTTTTTTTTTTTTTGCTGAGGAGAACAAACTTTGGACTCACTACACAAATACAACCACTGTTGGCATTTAGTGTTATTTCTTTCCAGTCTTTCATACTCTACATCAGTTTTTGTCTTGTTAAATGGGATTGTCATGTACTGAGAATTTTCTGCTTTTCACTTAATATTCTATTTTTTGTTAAAGATTTATTCATTTTACTTTAAAGTCAGAGTTACACAGAGAGAGAAGGAGAGACAGAGAGAGATGGGCAGGGGGGGTCTTCTATCCACTGGTTCAGTCCCTAGTTGGCTGCAATAGCTGGAGCTGTACCAATCTGAAGCCAGGAGCCAGGAGTTTCTTCCAATTCTCCCACACAGGTGCAGGGGCCCAAGGACTTGGGCCATCTTCTGTTGCTTTTCCAGGCCATAGCAGAGAGCTGTATTGGAAGTGGAGCAGCCGGGACATGAACCAGTGCCCATATGGGATGCTGGCACTGCAGGCGGCGGCTTTATCTGCTACGCCAAAGTGCTGGCCCAATCACTTAACATTCTATTATAGTCAACAAATTTTTTTTTTATGCTGAGAGGCTATATTAGAGAGCAATTAAATGAAAGAATATAACCAAGAAAAAGTACCTTTAAAATTGTTTATTTGGGTTCTGAGAATCTCCTAAATTTAGAGATTTGGTAGGACTTTGTAATGACAAAAGAGAAATAGTTATAACTTTCTTCTTATTCTCCCTGATTTGAGAGCCAGAGAAAGCTGTGAAATGACATAACACTTACAAAACTGTTTATCAGCAAAGTTATACAGATGCTGTGAGCATGAAGAGTAAAAGAACAATCTAATTCCAGTAAGACTAATTCATGAAACAAGTATTTTTAACAAATTAAACAAGTAATATTTGATTGCTATAGAAAAGTAGAAAAATTCAGGCAAGCACATAAAAATTAAAAGTGCAATAAATCTATTTCATCTCCCTTAGATGGGCAAACATTAAAATATCTGTCAAGGGGCCAGTGTTGTGGTGTAGTGGGTTAAGCCACAGCCTGCAATGGCAGCATCCCATATGGGTGCCAGTTTGAGTCCTGGCTGCTCTGCTTCCAATCCAGCTTCCTGCTGATGTACTTGAGAAAGCAGCAAAAGATGAGAAGATGGCCCAAGTACTTGAGCCCCTGCTGCCCATGAAGGAGACCTGCATGGAGGTTCAGGCTTCTGGCTTTGGCCAGCTCCAGCCATTGCAGCCATTTGGGGAGTAAACCAGTAGATGGAAGCATGTTTCTCTCTCTCTCTCTCTCTCTCTCTCTCTCTCTCTCTCTCTCTCTCTCTCCCCTTCTCTCCCTCTCCCTCCCTCTTCCTGTCTCCCTCTCCTCCTCCCCCTCCCCTTCCCTCTCCCTCTCCCTCTCTCTCTCTGCCTTTTATTTATTTGAAAGGCAAAGTTACAGAGAGACAGAGAGAGTTCCTCTATCTGCTGGTTCACTCCCCAGATGACCTCAGCAGCCAGAACTGCATCAATCTGAAGCCAGGAGCCAGGAGCTTCTTCCTGGCCCCCCATTTGGGTGGAGGGGCCCAAGCACTTGGGCCATCTTCTGCTGTTTTCCTAAGCACAGTAACAGGGAGCTGGATCTGAAGTGGAGCAGCCATGTCTTTAACCAGCACCTATATGGAATGCTGGTCCTACAGGTGGCAGCTTAACCTGCTATGCCACAGCTCTGGCCCCATAAATAAATCTTTAAGAAAACCACGTCTGTCAAAATCAAGGGTAGAGGCCAGCATCGTGGTACAGCAGGTTCAGCCACCACTTGCCATGCTGGCATCCATATCAGAGTGCCTGTTCAAGTCCTGGCTGCTCCACTTCTGATCCAAGTCCATGCTAATGCCCCTGGAAAAGCAGCAGAAGGTGGCCCAAGTACTTGGGCCCCTGCCACCTACATGGGAGACAAGGGTGGAGTTCCCGGCTTTTCGGCCTGGCCATTGCTACCACTTGTGGAGTGAACCAGCAGATGGAAGATCTCTCTCCTTCTCTCTGTCCCTCTCTCTGTCATTCCACCTTTCAAATAAATAAAAAATAATTTTTTAAGAGGGAGGGAGGGAGGGAGGGAGAGAGAGAGAGAGAGATCTTCCATCTGCTGGTTCACCAGGTGGAAGCCACAACACCAGCCCCAACTCTGCCTTTCAAATAAAATGTCTTTTTGTAAAAATCAAAAAACATAATGAAGGGTAGATGAGTTTGCCCAACATGAACACCCATACACTGCTGGTAGGATTGTGAACTGGTACATTCACTATGGAGAACAACTGATGAGTATTTGCCTAGTATTAGAGATCTGCCCATGTTATGACCCAGAATTTTCACCCTTAGTATAGATTCCAGAGAAGTTCTCAAACATGGGAACAGGAAGACATGCACAAGAATGTTCACAGCAACACTCTGTTAGTGAAAAACGGACAACATAAATCCTCACCATTCTGAAGAAATATCAAATAAATAAATACTGTATATGACTGTATTAGAAAAACATTGGTAATCTATTTGGTGCTATCTATCTAACTAATCCAAACTTGTTTCCTAGGAGTTTTTATGCCCGTTGGTTTGGTTTTACAGCCCTGGATGGGGTCTGCAGCAATGGCTGCTTCATCTGTTTCCGTGGTACTTTCTTCTCTCTTCCTTAAACTGTAAGTATTATGGTGTGTTCACCTTGGTATTTTGTGTTCCTTTTATCATCCATAATCAGTGTTGATAGGTTTTATTCTTAATAAAAATTATTAGCTGCTAATACAGATTAGTTTTGTGATTGTCACCGCATGTAGTTTATGTATAGCAAGCACAAGCGCCAAGCGGGGTAAAATTGAGGACGCTGGCTGGCTTTGAGAAGTAGGATTTCTAATCATGTGATTCCCCACAATTGATTTCGAGCTATTTCCTGGCACTGTCCACGTTTGCACATTTCATACCAGAGAAATCTTCTTCCATTTGTGCACGTGCAAGCATCCAGTTCACATTTGGTATGCCTTTCATGTGTCCAGTTACAGGAAACCAACCTATGAGAATTATGAGCTGCATGCCCAGAGCCAGATAGGACAGAAGAGTCCTTCAGAGATCAGCGTGCACGTCGGAATAGATGACACCTCAAGAAATTCTCCTAAACTGGGTTTGCTGGACCGGATTGTTAATTACAGCAGAGCTTCCATAAACTCACTACTGTCTGATAAGCGCTCCTTAAACAGTGTTGTTACCAGTGAGCCTGACAAGCACTCACTCCTTGTGGGAGACTTCAGGGAGGATGACGACACCACACTGTAAAAGGCCACACACAGTGCCGCTACTTCCGCTTGCTTTACTTGGACGCAGTGTTCATAACTCCGCCTTAGCTCCTTGAAATAATTGGAAGGATTTTCTATGGATCTCATGCTCTTACATTACTGATTCTTTTTGAGTAGCATTTGTCTTATGGCAAAAATACTTTTTCCAGGGCATCAGCTCTGAACCTAGCTTTACTTCACATTATTTTCCAGCAGTCTTTGTTTTCACTGGCAACAGATAAGGAAGAGCAGTGGGGTTTACAACAAGCCCTACAAGTAGAGACTGCTGAAGTGATAGATATTTTTTATTTGACCAAAAAAAAAAAAAAAAAACAAGCCCAAGAAGAGGATAAATAACATTTTGCAGATTTGAGAGCATGACCTTGAGACTATTCTTGAGCCCGTATCCCTGCCCCATGTGGAAGTAGTGGCTTTCGAAGCACTGTATAAAGCATCTAGTTTTAGAAGGGTAACAGTTGAAGCTGTTTAAAAGTAGATGTGCCTTATTTATTGCAGGCTTTCGTCTTTGCTCCTTGCTTTTCCTGTATCCTTGTCCTTGTCCTCCAAGTTGTTTTTTTAGATACTCTGACATACTCTAAGATATATCTTTCATTATCTGCTTTCCAGTGAGCCACGTTAGGTGGCTTTGCATTGATAAAAGTAACTGACAACTTTTGCAGTATCTTGTTGCGTTTTAAAATTCTGTAGTTCAAAAGCCCTTGAAGGGTCTATAGGGTTCCCTGCCTCCCATCTTCCCATTGTTATAAAAAATACATCAAAGTCTTCCATCTATCTCTTCTCTGTGCTAGCTTTGAATTCACTCCAGCTAAGTTCATCTGTAAGTTGTTTTTGGTGTAATCTATGAGTCTCACTCCAGAAAGTTAATGTTTGAGCCTCTCCCGCTCAAAAGATTTTCAAAGATAAACACTATTATCTTTAACAGATACGGGTCATACACAATTACCTGGATTCACTAGATCCATCTTTTTTCAATAGAATACAATCACTTTGCTGGCATATAAAATTTAATATATTTTAATTATCTTTTAGTGTCTCAGGCTCTCAAAACGATTTTAAAATAATGCTATTTCACAATACTGCTTTTACCAAAAATATGGTCAATTGTGATACAGAAATTAGAATTTTCCTATCTTATCATCCCTTTTAGTCAAATGTCTACTTCAATTTAAGATGTTTGCACTTGCTAATTTGTGTGGTTGGCAAATGTAGGGGTTTATTCCCATTGCCATATGATTTTAGAAAACCCCCTCTTGAGTGCCTGGGAACTGAAACATGGCTCAGAAAGCTGGTACTTGCATGACTATTTAAGTTTCCCTATTAATTGCAAGATGGATTTCATGTGTAGAATATGTGAATGAAGAGAACTCATAAGTAAATTCCAGACATTTCGTTCCTGTTGTCTTAGGTAAAAGCTACTAGCACAATGCCCGTTACATAGGATTTATACTGAATAAATGTTAGTTCTTTTCTCCCATGAGGTCAGTGATAAATATAAAAAATCATCTTGATAGAGCAGAGTCCAAAATCAGGTGGGGGTGAGGGATAGGTTTCCTCCTCTCCTGCTACCTTTGTCTTTTGTCCTTATGCGTGCGTGCGCGCGCACACACACACACACACACGTTTACATTATTCTATACTGTGTTTCCAGATTTGGAAATGATCTAATTTCTAGCTCAGCTATCTTTAAGAGAGAACTGAAACTTTTGATGAAGGTGCTATTAATCCATTTTAACCTATTTTAATGAATTATGAGTGAGATGGGTGTCATAAGCTCTTTTGTAGAACAATGCGTATGTCATCTTCCATGCCTCCAATTTGAGTTTTAATATTTGTTTCTTATTTTGATTCAGGTGGCCCAGCTGATATGACAAATGTAAAGTTGATATTTCTTACTCTAGGGCCAAATTATGAAAAGAAGATTCCCCCTTCCCTCTTTCATATTCTCTCTCTCTCTCTCTCTCTCTAAAGCACTTGAACATAGCCAGTTACTACTTTTATTATTATGTGTGTGATTGAGGCATGTCTGGGCACCAGATACATGTCATAGGACAGTGGAAGTGGCAGCTCATGGTCTGGGAATAATCAAGGATGTAATTTCAGCTCTTACTACAACAACAGAAAACATACTGTTTAGAAAGAGTTGTGCTTTAAATATCTATAGCCACCTTTGCATTCTCTACAAGTCCTTTTTATAACCTGGAACTTCCATTAGCTTCAGAGAGAAGCTGCATTCACATGAGAGAGAGGTGATTTACAGATAGACTTAAAAATGTAGCTTTCACTTAGTAACTAGCTTTAAGTAACTAGTTACCACTAGTGAGAACAAATTTAATGTGTGTCAATGTGTGTATGTTTATTCACAAACATACATATATACAGATATATGTACACACATATTAGAAAGTAGATTTATGTTTAAATTTGATATTTGAAGTTCTTTATTTGTATCTCTTTATCACTCTTTGTTCATTCAGCAACCATGCCCCCAGTCTGAAGATAACACCTTAATGTCCAGTGTTGGTTCAGACTCAACTGTGGGGCACCTTTAACGTAAATATCCAAAGATGCCTTTTGAATTTTAAATATTAAAACACAACTAAAGTGTTTAGTATTGTAGTCTAAAGAAGTGTGGTTGTCAGTTATGAAGAATAGAAATATTATTTTTCCTAGTTTAGTGTCAACATTTTAGAATGTTAAATTTGATGCCTTGTGAACAAATAATTTTATATTGTGCTTTAATTTTATTAAAATACTCTTCATTCATATGTCCAAAATGCTAAAAAAATAGCACTGTAGACGTCTCCAAAAATTTTAGTGTGTATATATTTTCTGTACACAGCTTAAAATCAAAAATGTGTTAGAGAATTTTTTCCATTACTTGGGGATCTTGCTTTAAAATGATTTTTCTTGATATTTATTTTACTCTATTTTGTTATTTTCTTTGGGTGAGGCATCTGGTTACTGGTTAGTTTTAAAAAGAATAAAGACATTGCTGTAATCACTCCATTTTGGTTTTTTGTTTTCTTACTTTTCTATATTAAAAGTATTATTTTACCAAATATAAAAAGATAGATTAGTGCCAAATTAATACTTATTTTTACACTAGCTTTCTGCAATCCCCCAATCTGGTATGAGTAACTAGAGAAAGCACAAAGCTTCACTAATTGAATTCTTGCTCTTCAGTTAAAAGACCTTTTTTCCTGATAATTGATAATAAGTGCCATTTATAGCCAAAACCAGGCGTCTCAACCTTATGTTTTCAGTTAAAGAAATGTTTAGCTAAGCATTGTTAAACATTGTTTGGTACCCAAAACAACAGTGGACGATATTGTGCAATATTCATCTACTGTATTCAAGATCTTCAGTAGTTTGTTTTTCCATAAGCATGTAACTGATCATATTTCTGCCAAGGATGTGCCTTGAACTTTATAATTATAGTGCTGTCAAAAAAGTTTTTTGTCCATGTCTCTTTTGTTAAATCATCCAACCCCTTCTACCAGCAGTTCCAGACTACCCTTGCTGTGTTTCTAGGGTTTTTTCTCCCAACTATTAATCTGCAGTAGGGCAGGATTGGAGGCCGCACCACAGGGAATAAGGTGAGAGGTAACAAATCTGTTTTCCTCTGGGCTCTATTCCTCCTGGCATACCATGTAGTGAAGATCAGAAACTAAGAAAGAATGTAACTGTCCTCATTTCCTTTGTGACTTCTAATACATTCGTTAAAAAAAGAGATTTATTTATTTGAAAGAGTTACAGAAGAAGAGAGGGGGGTGGAGGTGTCTTCCATAGAGGTAGAGACGGGGTTGGGAGGGGGGGTCTTCTATCCGCTGGTTCACTTCCCAAATGGCCATAACGCCAGGGCTGGGCTGATCCCAGGCCAGGAGCCAGGAACTTCTTCCAGATCTCCCATGCGGGTGCAGGGGCCCAAACACTCGGGCCATCTTCCACTGCTTTCCCAGACACATTAGCAGGGAGCTGGATCAGAAGAAGAGAGAACCAGTGCCCATATGGAATGCTAGCGCTGCAGGCCAAGGCTTTAACCCACTACAACACAGCACCAGCCCCTCTAATACATTCTTGACAGTATGCCCATCCCCAGTGAGCTCAACAGAGAAAGCTTTTAGTGAGCCCCATAGAGTACATTTGGAGATCCCACCCAAGATATGTTCCCATACCAAACACTTTTGAGTTCAGGAGAGGGTTTGAAACTTACTTGCATTTCCCTCCAAATCCTTGGTATTACTCAGGTGATGAAATAGGATTGGGGGAGGGAATGCGTAGGATGTGCAATGATAGCAACCTCCCAGGTGAGGTTTCGAAAACCTTCCTGTTGGAAAACAAGCTTGCTGTGTTAAAGCATTAAAGGCCTTCCTGGAATTCAAATAGATACAGAGAATCAGAGTTGCCTCACACGTTTGGCCCGGACCAGCCAGCTCCACTTGCTTAACAGCTGCACCTTCAGATGTATGGGCTCAGGCTTAAAGCCTCTTCCTGCAGTGCCGGCATCCCATATGGGCACCAGTTCGAGTCCTGGCTGCTCCACTTCCTCTACAGCTCCCTGCTGATGGCCTGGGAAGGCAGTGGAAGATGGCCCAAGTGCTTGGGCTCCTGTACCCACGTGGGAGACCCGGAGGAAGCTCCTGGCTCCTGGCTTCAGATTGGCCATTTACAGAGTGAGTCTGTGGATGAAAGACCTCTCTCTCTCTCTCTCTCCAACTCTGCCTCTCAAATCAAATCTTTTTTTTAAAAAAGAAGTATGAGTTCACACTTGTGGAAATGAGCTGAAAGGCAAAGCTCTTGAGGACAAGGTATAAGTGAAAATTTCTAGTGTAAAGAGGGCCATGCCATGTAAAAAATCTGAAAACTTCCATATAATCAGTCTCATCTCTGGAAAAGTTGGCAATAGGCTGAATAATCTTTGGCATACTGTACTGTTGCCCTCAAGTGACCCCAAGCTTATCATCGTCGGTACCCACCTGGCCCCCAAGGCCTATTTATAAACGGAAGTGCTGCCATTACTTTAAAATCACTTGTTTCACCTCACCCAATGAAACCTCCGATTTCTCCATTACAGTTTTCATCACCAAGTAGAAGACAAAAACTGAGCTGAACTGAATCTATCCTAAAGTGCCAGTGAACTTCAGATCTTGCCAGAGGTATTTGCAATAAAGAGTATTTTTCAGTCTAAATGACTTTCATTTTTTAAAGATTTATTTATTTTGAAAGAGTTACAGAGAGAGAAGGACACACACACACACATAGATCTTCCATCTGCTGGTTCACTCCCCCAGATGGCTGCAATGGCTCACGCTGAGCCAGGCTGAAGCCAGGAGCTTCTCCCATGCGGGTGCAGGGGCCCAAGCACCTGGGCCATCTTCCATTGTTTTCCCAGGCCACTAGCAGGGAGCTGGATCAGAAGGGGAGCAGCCAGGACATGAAATGGCACCCATATGGGATGCTGGCGTTTTAAGTAGCAGCTTACCTGCTATGCCACAACGCCAGCCCCAATCTAAATGATTTTCTAACTATTGAAGTAAAAACAATCAGGCCACATTGGAAGAGGTTATTTTGGTGCAAGAAGACCCCAAGGTCGCTCTCCTCAGCTGTTACTGTTTTTTGCTGCTTTTTACCTTCCACTTTTGCATCCATGGTTTCTTTAAAACTGCCACGTCCCCATAATGATGGAGAAAGCACTGGTTTGGAATCCACCAGATTTATTTGCAAAGTACCAATTCTACCTCTTAATAGCTTGGTGAATGACTATGTTGGTTTCCCACTGCTGCTGTGACAGGTTACAATACGCTTGGTATATTAAAACAATACTAATGTGTTATCTTACAGTTCTGGCAGTCAGTAGTCTGAAATGGGTCTCAGGAATAAAATCCAGGTATAGGCAGGGCTGTTTTCCTCCTGCAGGCTCTGGGGAGAATATAGTGTGCTGACTTTTTTAGCTCATAAAGGCTGCTTGCATTCCTTGACTCATAGCTCCCTCATTGTGTCGCATCTTATTTCATTGTCCTATTTTCTGCTATTATATCTGAGCCTCCTGCTACCCTCTTATAATGACCTGTGTGATCACACTGAGTCTACTCAGATAATCCAGGAAGATTTCCCTTTGTCATGAGCCTTAATTCAATTATATCTGCCAAGTGCCTTTGGCTATGTAAGGTAACCTATTCACAGATTCTAGAGATTAAGACAGAAACATCTTTGGGGTGCTCTTATTCTGCCTACCATAGTGACCATGAGCAAGTTACCTAATATGACTAAATTTCAGTTTTTCTATTCTTCAAAAGATTTATTTGTTTTGAAAGGCAGAGTGATGGGGAAAGGGAGGGAGGGAGGGAGGGAGAGAAAGAGAAAAAATAACGAGTGAGAGATCTTTGATCTGCCACAACCGACCAACTGAGGCTGGACCAGGCCAAAGCCAGGAGCCAAGAACTTCATCTGGGTCTCCCACATGGGTGGCAGGGGCCCAAGCACTGGGGTCATCTTCCGCTGCTTTCCTAGGTGTATTAGCAGGGAGCTGGATTGGAAGCAGAGCAATGGGAACCTGAACCAGTGCTCCAATATGGGATGCTGGCATTATAGGTGGTGAATTAACACGCTGCACCACAATGCTGGGCTTCTGAACTTAGTTTTTTCAGTGCAAAAGGAGTATACCAATACCCACTTTGCAGAATTGTTGTTACCGGGTACTTATTAATAAATTTGGAATATTAGTAAGCCTTGTGGTTCTTGCCATGAATTCAGAGAATTCTGAATAGTGGCACGAATAAACGAGGCAGCATGATAAGTTTTAATCTTTTTTTTTAATGAGAGAAATGCTTAGGAGAGTGAGGGCTCTGAGAGATAAATCTGGATTCATACCAAGTACCAGGAGCCAGCCACGTGGAGGAGCATGCAGGCCGGAAGGCATGGGGCGGGTGGCCCAAAGGTCATGCGCCCAAATGAGTGGGGCAGCAAGGATCTGCAGTGTTGAAAGAGGCAAAAGGGATAAAGGGCTGGCAGGTGAGCATACAGGTGTGGTCAAGTAGGGGCATGAGGTCACACAGGGGTGTGGTGAAGGCGTGGTCAATTTTATCCTGATGCCTGCCTACAACATTGTGAGACTTAGCAATAATGGTGATATTTCTAAAACGTCAAATGGACAGTGCAAATGGTTGCTGTTATTTCCTTGGCCTGAGCATGGGGATGGGAAGACAGTCCAGCCACAGCCACTTGGGTGTGTAGGTCATCTGTTGGTCTAACTGAAGTTAGAGCTGCCTAAATTGTGAGTTGCTCATTTGGAAGATTATTTCTTTTGATTTTAAGACCCCCCCCCCGGGGGGGGGCGGGCCGGTGCTGTGGCATAGCACGTTAAGCTGCCGCCTGCAGTGTCGGCATCCCACATGGGTGCCGGTTCGAGACCTGGCTGCTCCACTTCCGATCCAGCTCTCTGCTATGGCCTGGGAAAGCAGTGGAAGGAAGCCCAAGTCCTTGGGCCCCTGCATCTGCATAGGAGACCTGGAAGAAGCTCCTGGCTTCGGATCGGCGCAACTCTGGTCGTTGCGGCCAATTGGGGAGTGAACCAGTGGATGGAAGACCTCTCTCTCTCTCTCTCTGCCTCTCCTTCACTTTCTGTATAACTCTTTCAAATAAACAAATATTTTAAAAAATCTTTAAATAAATCTTAAAAAAAGAACCCCCCCAAAGAAGCACCCATAGGGCATGATTTGAGGAGGGCCAAAATAACACCCTGCTTGCCCCAAGTGCTCCCTACACCCATCATATCCCTTGGGCCCTTACATTCAGTGCTGTTAGCCTTCCCTTTTCCTCCATAATTGCTATTCTTCACGTTTGTGCCCGTTTAGCTGAAATAACACTCCTACACTGAGGCATAGCTGAGTACATTCTTTACCAATGCAGATGTTTTTAAATTATTTCAGAGGCAGAGAAACAGATACAGGAAGAAAGAGTTGCTATCTGCTGGATCATTCCCCATTGTCAGCAACAACTAGGACTGGGCCTGGGCCAGAACCAGGAGACAGGAACTCAATCCAGGTCTCCGGTGTGGGTGGCAGGGGTCCAATTACTTGAGCCATCACTGCTTCCTACCAGTGCCTACATTAGCAGGAAGCTGGAATTGGGAGCTGGAGCCAGGAACTGAACCCAGGCACACATATATGGGATGCTGGCCAAATACCTGCCCTGCTGAATGTATCGTTATATTTTAAAACCATAAGCGTTGGGCAAAGGGCTTGTTTCAAATAGTCCTAATGAGCCAGCTGCCTCTGTTCAAATTACTCTGTTCCGTATTAAGTGGAATCACTGGCGCTGTTTCCCAACAGATCACATTTGGGTTCTATTGGCTGAGATCAGGCTCAGCAATGCCTTGGCACCTTGCTACTCTGTGAGAAATAGCCTCACCTGGCCACTCAAAGAATGGCCTCGGACTCGGGAAGTGCAGTGAAAGTGAGACCCTAGTAACGGTCTTGCAAGATTAGGTGTCTGGTAGGGAGGCAGGCACAGCTGGTGCAGTTTCATCAAGCAATTTATTCCCTAGTATGCAGGTCCCTCCCCCAGTTCCTCCCTCACTGAGTGCTGTGGAGTTGCAATCTTCCCTGCATTTGCTTTAGCTGTTTTGGCCATGCCTAATATCCTGCAATAACAGCCATGCACTTTCCAGGTGTTATGCTAGCCAGCTACGTGTCACTTTTCACACATCTGCAAGCTGCTATGATAGCTAGTTGTCTAGTCACAGCTAAACATGCGACTTTGAAAATGAATCAGATGTCTTCTCACCTACTCCCACTGTGGTCTGCAGGCCACCAGCATGACCTGGGAGCTTGTGGGAAATGCAAATACTCAGGCTCCACCCCAAATCAACTGACCCAGAACCTGCATGTTAACAGAATCCCCGGTGCCTTTTATGGGTGTTGAAATATAAAAAGTACTGCCTTCACACATTATCACTCTGGGGATGAATTGGAAATGCCTACAAATATGTGAAGGTCCTACATCTACTAGCTACTCATCGTTCTTCTCTTTCTCCCACAAACTGGGTAAAAGTTACATGATGCCTAGATAAACTTGAAGAAATATGGGGCCAGCAATGTGGAAAAATGGGTTAAGCTAGTGCCTACAACACTGGCATCCCATATGGATGCAGTTCAAGTCTTAGCTGCTCCAATTCCCATCCAGCTCCCTGTTAATGCTCTTGGGAAAGCAGCAGTAGATGGCCCAGGCCTCTGCTACCCATGTGGGAGACCTAGAAGAAGCTCCTGGCTCCTTGCTTTGGATCATCCCTGCCCTGGTTTTTTCAGTCATTTGGGGAGTGAACTAGTGGATAGAGGATGGATTCTCTCTCTCTCTCTCTGTCTCTCTCTCTCCCACTGTGCTTTTCAAATAAATAATATAAATCTTAAGAAAATGTTAGGGGCCAGCGCCGTGGCACAGTAGGTTAATTCTTCGCCTGCGACGCTGGCATCCCATATGGGTGCTGGTTCTAGTCCCAGCTGCTCCACTTCCAATCCAGCTCTCTGCTATGGTCTGGGAGAGCAGTAGAAGATGGCCCAAGTCCTTGGGCCCCTGCACCCACGTGGGAGACCCGGAAGAGGCTCCTGGCTCCTGGCTTC
The DNA here is from genome assembly GCF_051225735.1 of Oryctolagus cuniculus. Taxonomy (NCBI): domain Eukaryota; kingdom Metazoa; phylum Chordata; class Mammalia; order Lagomorpha; family Leporidae; genus Oryctolagus; species Oryctolagus cuniculus. The sequence continues at coordinate 71,596,060 of NC_142888.1, read as the reverse complement.
GAATTGGCGCAGCTCCAGCTGTTGAAGCCAATTGGGGCGTGAATCAGCAGATGGAAGAGCTCTCTCTGCCTCTCTCTCTGTGTGTAACTCTGCCTTTCAAATAAATAAATATTTAAAAAAATAAAAATAAAAAATAATATGTTAGATGGCAATGATTGCTATGGAACAAAAGCTGAACAGAGAAGGGGAGATGGGGATATTGGGGAAGGGGTACTATATTTTTAAAATGAGATGTTCAGAGAAAGCCATGCCAAAAAGCTGACATTTAAGGAAATACTTGAAGGAAGTGAGGGAACTTGCCACAGAGAGATGTGAGAAAAGAGAAGCATAGGCAGAGGGTAAAGCATGAGATATGTACTGAAAAAATTATCTGTTGTTTATCTGAAATATAAACTTTTTTTTTATTTGAAAGTCAGAGAGGGCCGGCTCCGTGGCTCACTAGGCTAATCCTCTGCCTTGCGGTGCCGGCACACTGGGTGCTAGTCCCAGTTGGGGCGCTGGATTCTGTCCCGGTTGCCCCTCTTCCAGGCCAGCTCTCTGCTGTGGCCAGGGAGTGCAGTGGAGGATGGCCCAGGTCCTTGGGCCCTGCACCCGCATGGAGACTAGGAGAAGAACCTGGCTCCTGGCTTAGGATCAGCGTGCTGTGCCGGCTGCAGCACGCCGGCCGCAGCGGCCATTGGAGGGTGAACCAACGGCAAAAAGGAAGACCTTTCTCTCTGTCTCTGTCTCTCTCACTGTCCACTCTGCCTGTCAAAAATAAAAAAAATAAAAAAATAAAGTCAGAGTTACACAGAGAGAGGAGAGGCAGAGAGAGGTCTTCCATCCGCTGGTTCACTCCCCAATTGGCCGCAATGGCCGGAGCTGCGCTGATCCGAAGCCAGAAGCCAGGAGCCTCTTCTGGGTCTCCCACGTGGGTGCAGGGTCCCCAGGACTTGGGCCATCTTCTACTGCTCTCCCAGGCCATAGCAGAGAGCTGGATCAGAAGAGGAGCAGCCGGGACTAGAACCGGTGCCGATATGAGATGCTGGCGTTTCAGGCCAGGGCGTTAACCCACTGCGCTACAGCGCAGCCCTGAAATACAAGCTTAACTTGGTGTTCTGTATTTCCTCTGGCTGCGCTTAATTTGGAGACAGTGGCAATAATGCAGCTCAGTGACAAAATAGGGTGGCAGCAGGGGAGGTGGCTTTTGAATGCAGAGATAACGGACATTAGTGGTTCCTGATGGGTTGATTGTGCAGCGTGGGAGAAAATGAGGAGTCAAGGACAACCCTATGATTTTTGGTGTCAGCATTAAGAAGGCTAGAGCTGCCACTTACTAAAATGGAGACAACTGTAAATGGAATGATCTAGTTTGGGAGGCACAAGAGAGAAAAAGTTGAAAAAGGTCTGTTTTAGACTAATTTTGATAATTTTGACAGGTACCTTAAGTACCTGTCAAGTAGGCAATTGGATATATGGAATTCAAATTCAGGGAAAACATCTACACATAGAAATTTGGGTGTTTCAAAAATGCAGAATTTTCTATTTAAATGACTGAGGTTTCATTTCTCATATGCTACAACATGCTGACATCTCATTATCCTCACAATAATCCATATAATTGGCAGTTTATAGCTGAAGGAAACCAGCTTTCTTGGTTCATAAATGAAGTAATGACTTGATACTACATCAGATTTGGTAAACTGGAACTCTTTCACAGAATTTCTTTCCTTATATGGATCAAGTTAGGATTAGTCACAAAACACTTTGCCGGTGAGATTTGACAGACATAAATAAAGCCTCATCCATACACTCATTTCCTCTGGGAAAGCCAGTACAAATGTCATTATTTATTTATATTTTTTGTTTGAGCTAAAATATGAGTTTAGTTTGGTGCAAAAAAAGTTTTAAATCCATTCCTAAATTTTTTGTTTTAAAAAATTTTTATAATTTATATAAGGGGAACAGATTTATGTGTTTTATATGTACAGCTTTAAGAACGTAATGCTATTTCTCACCCTACCCTCCCTTTCTCCCTCCCAGCCTCCCTCTTCCTTCCTTGTTCTTCTTTTCGTTTTCGCAATGACATACTTTCAATTTACTTTAGAATCACAAGCTTAATCCTCCACTAAATAACAAATTCAACAAGTAGTAAGTAGAAAGACCACTGTTCCTCAGGAGTATAGACAAGGGCTATAAATAATAATCAAATCTCAAACTGTCAATTTCAACCATACATATTACATTTTTTGCACTCTATGAGTTAATTACCACAAATCAGAGAAAACATTTATTGTTTGGGACTGGCTTATTTCACTAAGCATAATGGTCTCAAGCTGTGTCCATTTTGTTGTGAAAGACAGAATTTCATTTTTTTATGGTGAGTAGAATTCGATTATGTATGTATACAACATTTTATTTCTTTTTTTAAAAGATCTACTTGAAAGGTAGAGTTACAGAGAGGCAGAGGCAGAGAGAGAGAGGTCCTCCATCAGCTAGTTCACTCCCCAGTTGGCTGCAACAGCTGGAGCTGCGCCGATCTGAAGCCAGGAGCCAGGAGCTTCTTCCAGGTCTCACACATGGGTGCAGGGACCCAAGGACTTGGGCCATCTTCCACTGCTTTCCCAGGCCATAGCAGAGAGCTGGATAGGAAGTGGAGCAGCTGGGACCCGAACTGGTGGCTATATGGGATGCCGGCACTGCAGGTGGTGGCTTTACCGGCTATGCCACAGTGACAGCCCCACCACATTTTCTTTATGGCCATCTAGGTTGATTTCCATATCGTAGCTGTTGTGAGTTGAGTTGCTATAAACATGGGAATGCAGGTAACTCTTTCATATGCTGCTTTCATTTTCTTTGGATATATTCCCAGTAGTGGAATAGATGGGTCATATGGTAGATCTATTTTTAGCTTTCTAAGGAATCTCCATATTGTTTCCATAATGGTTGTACCAATTTGCATTCCCACCAACAGTGTATTGGGGTACCTTCTTCTCCACAACCTTGTCAGCATTTGTTTTTATTTTTTGATTTTGGATAACATCCATTCTAACTGACCTTATTGTGGTTTTTATTTGCATCTCACTGATGGCTAGTAATTCTGAGCATTTTGTCATGTGCTTATTGGCCATTTGTAGTCACTTCTCTCTTAAGCTCAAACAGAAATGGTTTTTAATATATGGCCAAGTGACAGGGAGATGGAAATGAGCAGCAACTACTTTTTTAACTGGAGATAGTCAACTGACCTAAATTACTTTACCCTGGGAAATTCATTAGCTTGGTTAGCTCTAGCTCTTTATTTTTTTAAGATTTATTTATTTTACTTGAAAGTCAGAGTTACACAGAGAGAGAAGGAGAGGCAGAGAGAGAGAGAGAGGTCTTCCCTCTGATGGTTCACTCCCCACTTGGCTTCAACAGCTGGAGCTGCGCTGATCTAAAGCCAGGAGCCAGGAGCCTCTTTCCGGGTCTCCCATGTGGGTGCAGGGGCCCAAGGACTTGGGCCATCTTCTACTGCTTTCCCAGGCCATAGCAGAAAGCTGGATGGGAAGTGGAGCAGCTGGCGCCCATATGGGATGCCGGCACTGCAGGCGGCAGCATTACTCGCTATGCCACAGGGCCCACCCCTGTAGCTCTTTATTTTAAACATAATCAACTTTTAGGAACAAAGTCCTAAGAAAACGAATTGGTGGGGCTGACACTGTGGCATAACGGGTAAAGCTGCTGCCTACACTGCTGGCATCCCATATGGGCGCTGGTTCAAGTCCCGGCTGCTCCACTTCTGATCCAGCTCTCTGCTATGGCCTGGGAAAGCAGTAGAAGATGGCCCAAGTCCTTGGGCCCCTGCACCCATGTGGGAGACCCAGAAGAAGCTCCTGGCTACGGGTCAGCACAGCTCTGACTGTTGCGGCCAACTGGGCAGTGAACCAGCAGATCAAAGACCTCTCTCTCTCTCTCTCTGCCTCTACTCTCTCTGTGTAACTCTGACTTTCAAATAAATAAATAAATCTTTAAAAAAAAGGCAAGAGAAGAGAAGGATCTTGGCTCAAGCTATGTCTTATACCTGTTATCTCCACAATAGTAAATGCACCAAGTGTATGGCTCTCTAAAGATTTTTTAAAAATATTCATTTGGGAGTGAGGGAGAGAGAGAGAGCGCGCACATATGCAAGCTCCCATCCATTGGTTCACTCCCCAAATGCTTACTAAAGTCAGGGGCTAGGACCCAGGAACTCTGTGCATGGCAGGGAACCAAGTACTTGAGTCATCACCACTGCCTCCTATGGTCTGTACTGGCAGGAAGCTGGAATCAGGAGCAGAACTGGAACATGAAATCAAGCACTCCAGTATGGAATACAGGTGTCCTAACCAGCATTTTGTTTTAAGAGTTTATTTTTATTTATTCAGGAGAGAGAGTCACAGACAGTAAGAGGAAGAGGCAGAGAGAAAGGCTTTCCATCCGCTGGTTCACTCCCCAAATGGCCGCGATGACCGGAGCTGGGCTGATCTGAAGCCAGGAGCCAGGAGCTTCTTCCAAGTCTCCAATGCAGGTGCAGGGGCCCAAGGACCTGGGCCATCTTCTACTGCTTTCCCAGGCCATAGCAGAGAGCTGGATCAGAAGAGGAGCAGCCAGGGCTAGAACCGGTGTCCATATGGGATGCCGGCGCCAGAGGCGGAGGATTAACCTACTGTGCCACAGCGCCAGCTCCCCTAACTTGCACCTTAACCACTAGACCAAATGCTTACCCCTGAATGACTTTCTAGTAGACCGCTCTATATACATTACTTGGCCTTCTGCTTGATGCTGCACTGTTATTGTCAACTGGATGCTGCAGGAGCTGAGAATGACCTGAAGAACTTACTTTCCTCTGACCAGTGTAAGACAGACATGCTTACCAACTAGGCAGTGCTGCACAACACTAGAAATATGCTTGTTAGTGGATGATTCTAGAAAATAGCCAGGGAACCAATAACTCAACTGTGCAGATGAATTTTTCAAGGAGAGGAACCCATAATTAATCTTATTCCTGGATGTGGCAGAATAATGAAAAATGTGTATTAGCTAAATGTCAGAATCATGAAATTTTCTGGGCTCTTAACATATGATTTGATTGCCAAGTGCTTAGGTGGTTTGGTTGAGATCATGGAAAATGGAAGAGGAGGTTTCTGTTGTTATCCAAAGGTTGTCATAGCTGACAAAGATAAGATGAAACGATTTTTATTTTCCACTCCTCCTCCCAGATCTCTCACCCTGGCAGAGCATGTCCTGTTTTCCCAAGTGTTCATCATGTGATGTGATTGCCACGCACTCTAACTTGCTGCCTGGCACTCATTTTTGTTAAAGTCCATCTTTTTCTTTTTTTTTTTTGGGGGGGGGTTGGTCTTTTAATTTTAAATGTTTCAAATAATAGAGTATAAAGAAGATTTCAACAATCATATACAGATTTAACATTTGTTAACATTTTGGCATATTTGCTTCATATGTAAGTATTACGTATATACACATATATACTATATTTTTTTAGAAATCAGGAATAGTTACATTATCTGTGACTCATGACAAGGATCATACAGTGATGAAATAAGGGTATATCATTCTGTAAGGGGTATAATTCAATGAAGTTTATGTATAGAAATATCTATGGGGCTAGTGCTGTGGTGTAGTGGGTATGCCAGCATCCCATATGGATGCCTATTCGAGTCCTGGCTGTTCCACTTCCAATCTAGCTCCTTGGTAATGTGCCTAGGAAAGCAGTGGAAGATGGCCCAGGTGCTTGGGCCCCTTCATTCACATGGCAGGCTCAGAAGAAGCTCCTGGCTCCTGGCTCCTGGCTTCAGACTGGCCCAACCCCAGCTGTTGCAGCCATTTGGGACATGAACCTTCAGATGGAAGATCTTACTCTCTCTCCCTTTCTAACTCTGCCTTTCAAATAAATAAATAAATCTTAAAAGGGGGGGGAATATCTGTATACCAAATAATATGGAATCCATATTTTTTTCTATATATGTATACTAACTTCCACATATGAGATAAAACATGTGGTCTTTGCCTTTCTGCATCTGGCTTATTTGAAGTGTACCTTAGGGCCTGCGCCCTGGCTCTCTTGGCTAATCCCCCGCCTGTGGCGCCGGAATCCCATATGGGCCCCGGGGTTCTAGTCCTGGTTGCCCCTCTTCTAGTCCAGCTCTCTGCTGTGGCCTGGGAAGGCAGTGGAGGATGGCCCAAGTGCTTGGGCCCTGCACCCCATGGGAGACCATGAGGAAGCACCTGGCTCCTGGCTTCGGATTGGCCTAGCACCGGCCGTAGTGGCCATTTAGGGGGGTGAACCAATGGAAGGAAGACCTTTCTCTCTGTCTCTCTCTCACTGACTGTAACTCTTCCTGTCAAATAAATAAAAATAAAAAATCTTTAAAAAATAAAAATAAAAAAATTAAGTGTACCTTAACATGTGGCCCTCAAACAATCTCAGGCTTGCCAAGTCAAGCAGAGTTAAACAATTTGCAGTAGCTTTTTTTTTAAAAAAAGATTTATTTTATTTATTTGAAAGTCAGAGTTACACAGAGAAAGAAGGAGAGGCAGAGAGAGAGAGAGGGAGGTCTTCCATCCGCTGGTTCACTCCCCAGTTGGCTGCAACGGCTGGAACTGCGCCAATCTGAAGCCAGGAGCCAGGAGCTTCTTCCAGGTCTACCACGTGGGTGCAGGGGCCCAAGGAGTTGGCCCATCCTCTGATGCTTTACCAGGTCATAGCAGAGAGCTGGATTGGAAGTGGAACAGCCAGGACTCAAACTGGCACCCACATGGGATGCCAGCATTGCAGGCAGCGGCTCTACCCGCTACACCACAGCGCCGCCCTGTCGCTCCCCCTCTTCATGGAGGAACGACACTAAACCCTGCCTAGGCTTCCTATCCGAGTCACGGCACCATTATGTCGCTCCCCTTCTTCATGGAGGAACGACACTAAACCCTGCCTAGGCTTCATATCCGAGTCACAGCACCATTATGTCGCTCCCCCTCTTCGCCGAGGAACGACACAGGACCCTGCGCTGTTCTTTTGTCTGCTCGGCCCTCCCCGGGTTTGCTGCTGGTTCTTCCCGGATTGGCTACCGTCCCTTCCACCTCCGTGGAAGGGCGGTTCCCCCTGCCACTTTCCCCACTTCTGCGGGGGAGTGGCACACCGCCGGTCGGCGCTCTCGGGGGCTGCACAGGTGTTCCTTCAGATAGATGTTCCTGGTGCATGCTGGCTCTCTCCTCCTTTATAGTCCTCTTCCACCAATCCCAACTCTGCTACCCACACGCCGAGTACGCTGCTCTCCTCCAATCAGGAGCAGGTCCTGCTGTTTATTGGTTGAACTGGAGGCAGCTGTGTAGAAGCTGTTTCCTCCTCTCCCAGCGCCATATTGTGGGAGAGCAGATAAATAGAATAAGTCTTAATTCGAGTAACAGTCTAGTCCCAGTTGCTCCCCACACCGCCCCTCCCCATTCATTTTACTAAAAAAAATTAAAAAAAAAAAAAGACTGGGTAGGTCTTGATGCTGTTCTTGAAAGATCATACAGTGACATCTTCAGCATCTGTGGATCCTTTAGGAGAGAACCAGAAAAGATGCTCTCCACCACACCCATCCCTATTCACAGGAGGAATTAACACAGTATCATAAGCAAATCAATTCGGAATCAGCCATTTTCTTTCTTTCTTTTTTTAAAGATTTATTTATTTTATTTGAAAGAGTTACAGAGAGAGAGAGAGAGAGAGAGAGAGAGAGAGAGAGAGATCTTCCATCTGTTGGTTTACTCTCAAATGGCCGCAACAGTCAGGGCTGGAGCCAGGAGCCAGGAGCCGGGAGCTGGGAGCCAGGAGCCAGGAGCTTCTTCTGGGTCTGCCACATGGGTGCAGGGGCCCAAGGACTTGAGCCATCTGCTGCTGCTTTCCCAGGTGCATTAGCAGGGAGCTGGATCGGAAGTGGAGCAGCCAGGACTCAAACTGGCACCCATATGCAATACTGGCATTGCAGACAGCAGCTTTACCCGCTATGCCACAGTGCCAGTCCCAGCCATTTTCCTTTCTCCTTCCTCCCTCCAGGTATTTCTCCAGGAGTGCAGACTGAGAAATTGGCTGATCTGATATCTGACCCTGGAAAGGTGCGGAGGAGTTGTGTACTGATTTAAGAAAAGCATCTGCTAGGGTTGGGAGCATTTGGTACATCAGCTAAGATGGCTGCTTAAGGCACCAAGTATCCTGTATCAGAATGCCTGGGTCTGTGTCCTTACTTGGCTTCCCATTCCAGTTTCCTACTAACACATACCCTGGGAAGCAGCTGGTGATGGCTCAGGGAGTTGAATTCCTGCCACCTGCTTGGGAGTTCTGGATTGAATTCCTGGCTCCCGGCTTCAGACTGTCCCAACCCTGGCTGTTGCAGGCATTTGGGGGAGTGAACCAGCAGCTGGGAGCTCTCTTTGCTCATCAAATTTTCAATTTTTAAAAAACACTTTCCTTTTTTTTTTAAAATATTTATTTATTTATTTATTTGAAAGTCAGAGTTACACAGAGAGAGAAGGAAAGGCAGAGAGAGAGAGAGAGGTCATCCATCCACTGGTTCACTCCCCAGATGGCTACAATGGACGGAGCTGCGCCGATCCGAAGCCAGGAGCCAGGAGCTTCCTCCGGGTCTCCCACAGGGGTGCAGGGGCCTAAGGACTTGGGCCATCTTCTACTGCTTTCCCAGGCTATAGCAGAGAGCTGGATAGGAAGTGGAGCAGCCAGGACTTGAACCGGCGCCCATATAAGATGCTGGCGCTGCAAGCAGAGGCTTAGCTCACTAAGCTCCAGTGCCAGCTCCCAAAATTTTTTTTAAAAATATTTAATTTATTTGAGAACTAGAGTTACAGAGAGAGAGAGGGAGAAACAGAGAGGTCTTCCATACTCCTCAAATGGCAGAAACGGCCAGAGCTGAGCCTATCTGAAGCCAGGAGCCAGGAGCCAGGAGCTTTCTCCAGGTCTCCCACGCAAGTGCAGGGGCCAAGGCACTTGGGCCATCTTCTACTGCTTTCCTAGGCCGTAGCAGGGAGCTGGATCAGAAGAGGAACAGCTGGAACACGAACTGGCGCCCACATCGGATGCCAGCACCGCAGGGGGAGGCTTAGGCCTCTATGCCACAGCGCTGGTACTTCGTGTTTATTTTTAAAAAAGCATAAACCTCACAGCATATCCAGAATTTTCAGAAGAGCTGGCGGTGCCCTAAGAGAGATTCAGGATCCTAAGGAGAAGGCACTACCAATCCACCAGCAGAAAGAAGGCTGGATAAAGAGAGGTCCCAAAGGATCCCAGGTGAACAGATTATGCCATGGCAGCCATGCTCTTTGCTGGTTGAGTGACCTTGGGCTACTTATTTCATCATTCTGTGCCTCTGTTTTCTCATTTAAAATTGTGTTGGGTGGGCATTTGGCGCAGAGGTTAATTTGCTGCTTCTGACCCCCATATCCCATATTGGAATGCCTTGGTTCAACTTCTGGCTCTGCTTCCCATCCAGCTTCTTGCTACTGTACACCACAGAAAAGCAGCAGATGCTGGCTCAAGTACTTCAGTCCCTGCCACCCATGTGGGAGACCAGGATAAAGCTCCTGGCTCGTGACTTTAGTCTGGCCCCGTCCTGGCTGTTGCAGATATTTGGGGAGTGAGCTAGCACATGGAAGACCTTTGTCTGCCTCTCTGTTACAGTCTCTCTCTCTGATATAAATAAAATAAATAATCAATTTTTTAAAAAGTAGTGACATTATTTGGAATAAAATAGCCCAAGTCCACCAATGGAAGTTAAAAAATAAAAATTGGGACACTACTTAGAGTGGTTTGTCATACATACATATACAGCACTTAGTATAGTGCCTGGCACATCATAAATGCACTAGGATTTTTGCCTTTAACTGTTATTATAAAACCAGGGAGGATATATAGTATGAGAGTGTGGTGAGTATTCCCTGCCACCGCCACCACCAGAGAGGGCATTGCTACAGAGATACATCTCTCCTTGTGGTTTCAATGCTTAAAAGTGAGGAGTCCTGTGCTATCCAAAGGAAAAGGCACTCCCCCAGCTCTGGAGTGTGACACACTGGCAGGAGGCAACCTTGGGCCCTGTTGCTTTTAGAGCTATGGAGAGCGGAGGGTACAAAGGTTAAAGCACCACGGTCTAGCTAGATGTGTCTTAGTTCCGCTAAGGGCTACCCTGTAAAAGGGTTTTTGTGGGTGTTTCTTCTTCCTGGCCTCTGCTAGTCACCTCAAATCAATTGTTGATATCGTGATAGCTTCAGGATCCAGTCTCCTCACAAGCTTCTCTTGCCCATCCTTCTAAGAGAAAGAACAAATTCTGTACCCTACACCAAAGTAAAGGCCAGGTAACATGGGAAATTTCTTCAAACAGGCAGCCAAGTCTGAGGTAGAATGAAGGGATCAGAGTGGAAGGAAGCAGAGTCAGATGGCCTGATCACAAGGCTTGACCACAGCTGAGACCTTGACAAAGAGGAAGTACACTAATTCTAGGAAGAAAAAGGGGGAAAGAGGTCTCTCTTCACCACTTCACACGTGCAATCTGGGCATGCCGGGTGGAACTGCTCCGAACACAGAGCTTGAACCAGCTAAGCAGCTCGAGAGCTCTCAAAGAGTACGAAACCTGGAGGAAGTTGTGGTGGGCAGAAGGTGAAATCCGCTCATCAGAAATGCAGCAAGCAGGCTTTGGGCACTTTTGAAAAATCTCCCTGACACACACAGTAAAAGACGAAGTCTGAAGAGGAACAAAATGCTTTATGCTTTCGGACCCATGTCGTAAGAGCTTTGAGAAATTATCTTGAGGTTTGGAAGATTCCCACTAGAGAAGGTCCTTATTTGAAAGAAAATCTGGCTACAGAAAGACGAACGAAAGGAACACGTACTAAGAGCTACTCAAAGGTATGTTGTTTTCCTTGACAGCAGTCCCACAATGTATAAGGAATTCTGGAAAAGACATGAGTTTCCTAGAATAGCACCAAGAGATAGGTAGCATTACTAGAGACAGAGGGATCAAGAAAATTATTTCTTCTTCAAAGTAACTCGCTCCAGATGGACAGTGGCATTTTGTGGAAGTGGACTAGCATTTATTTTCATACCCACAAGCCCCCCTGCTCCCTGCTACTTATACCTCTCCATTCATACTCAATGGCTTCAGCAGCTGTTCAGAATTTGGGTTTCCCATGTACATCCTATAAATTGTGCTGCTGTAACTACTAGTCAGAATCTGCTGTGCAAGTTATTACAATGCTTTAAAAATGTACTTTAAAATTTATTTTATTTATTTGAAAGGCAGAGTTACAGTGAGGCAGAGAGAGTGAGAGAAAGAGAGAAAAAGAGAAAGAGAGAGAGAGAGAGAGAGAGAGAGTTTCCATCCTCTGGTTCACTCCTCAAATGGCTGCAGTGGCCAGGGCTGGGTGGGCCAAAGCCGGGAGATTCCTCTGGGTCTCTCACATGGTTGCTATGGCCCAAACACTTGGGCCATCTTCTGCTACCTTCCCAGGTGCATTAGCAAGGAGCTGGATCAAAAGTGGAGCATCCATATGCGATGCCATTGTTGCAGGTGGCAGCTTAACCCATTATGCTACAACACCAACTCCTAAAAACATACTTTCATGTTAATTCTAATGAGCTAAGTACCATATGAAAGATTAAATGTTCATTTTGCAAGCAGATATTTTTATTTTTTAATTTATGAGAGAGGAAGAGACAGAGAGAAGGGGGAGGGGGACTTCCATTTATTGGTTCACCACTGAAGGCCTAAAATGACTAGATTTGGGCCAGACTGAAGCCAGGAGCCAGGTCTCTCTTGTAGGTGGTAGGGGCCCAAGTACTTGAGACATAACTGTTGTCTCCCAGAAAGAAACTGAAGTCAGGAGCTGGAGCCAAGTATCAAACCCAGGCACTATGACATGGGATAATGATCTTTTTTAAAAAGGTTTTATTTGTTTATTTGAAAAGTAGATTTATAGACAGAAAGGGGGAGATAGAGAGATCTTCCATCCTCTGGTTCACTCCCCAAATGGCCACAAGGACTGGAGCTGCACCAATCTGAAGCCAAGAGCCAGGAGTTTCTTTCGGGTCTTCTACATGGGTGCAGGGGCCATCTTCTGCTTTCCCAGGCCATACCAGAGAGCTGGATGGGAAGAGGAGCAGCCGGACATGAACCAGCGCCCATATGGGGTGTTGGCACTGCAGGCAGAAGCTTAGCCTACTATGCCATAGCACTGACCCCAGGATCTTTTTAAAAAATGTATTTATTTTATTTGAAAGAGTTATGAAGAGAGAGATCTTCCATCCCCTCTTTCAGTTCACATATGGTTGCAACAACTGGGGCTTGGGCCATACTAAAGCCAAGAGCTTCATCTGGGGTCTCCCAACGTGGTTTGCAGGGTCCCAAGCACTTGGGCCATCCTCTGCTGCTTTCCCAGGTACATTAACAGGGAGCTGGATCAGAAGTGGAGCATCCAGGAATTGAACCAGTACCCATATAGGTTGTGGGTGTCTCAGGTGGCGGCTTAACCTGGTATGCCACGATACAGCCCCGGGACAAGAGATCTTAACTGGCACTTAATTGCTTGGTCAAATGCCCACCCCCATAGAGTTAATTTTCATTTTGACCACTGCAGTGGTTCTTTTCACCAACCTCAGATGTACCAAGAGCAAGTAACTAGAAGGAAAAAGTACAATTCCAGACAGAACTCTGGGCCCACTTTACCCAGGGTCCCTACAGTAGCCTTTAGGGAGCAAGCATCAGGGTCTGTTTGCACTGCCTCTGATGAATGGCTGTGGCACAGGATTTGAGGTCACCGGAGCTGGATTTGACTTTCAGTCACATATACCACTTGCTAGTTCAATGCTAGCTCAAGCTACCTGGGCCTCCTTTCATCATGGAGAATCATGTGAAAGACTGTTAAGTTGTAAAGTGCTAAGCAAGTCTGAGGTATATTCTTTCTGGGCATTCTTTCTGGCCCATAGACCATTGTAGATGAGAGCATGGACTCTGGATGGCTTTCCCTCTCATCTCCTGCATGCCCACCCCAATGTTCAAATAACAGCATTGTCAAGAGCCTTCCAAGGGTGTAATGGAAACATTCACTCTGCTCAACTCCATAGAGAAATCCTAGAATATGTATTCATTTTTAAATATGATGTCATTATTTTATTTGAAGGGCAGAGAGAGAAAGAGAGACAGACAGAGATATCTTCCATCTCCAGGTTCATTCCCTAACTACAACAGCTGGGGCTAGGCCAGGCCAAAGCCAAGAGTGCAAAACTCAATCTGCATGCATTTGACCCATCAGCACCTGCTGCCTCCCAGGGTATGCATTAGCAGACAGCTGGAATTGGACTTGAATCCAGGAGCTCCAATATGGGGTGCGGGTATCCCAAGAGGTGTCAACCACTGTGCCAAACACATGCCTTAAGAATAGTATTAAATAGTGATTTATATTTGAATTTACAGCAACGTTTCAACTGAGTCTCTCACAGTGCCTTTTCACAGATGGAGTGGGCAGTGTTTGAAGGAGTGTTGTACTTCTCACAAGTGTGAGTCATCGGTTAGAATGAGTCAGGAAGCTCTGCTTTTTAAAAACACTAGGTCTCCTCTCCCACATTTTCAGCTTCCTGCAGTCCCGTGGTCCCTTCTGCTTTCTGGAATGTTCTTTGAAGGGTGTGAGTAACCACACTGGAATCATTGGCCCTTGGGAAGAAACCCAGGCATTGTCCTGAGGAATGGTGACCCTTGTAATTGTGACAAGATCAGGCTTTTGTTCTCAGAGGCCAGCTTATTTCCAAACAGAAAATGATTGATTTGGCTGGTGATGGACATGTGCAATCTGTACTAGGCAGGCCCTAGAAAACACCAAGATGAAAGACTGCTGTTCCTTGCTAGGCCAGCCCTGCCTGTCAGAGACCAGGAGTTGTAGAGGTCCCAGGGTTGAGAGGAAAATTGACATTATCAAGTAGAGGTGATATTTTTTTTAAACTTTTATTTAATGAATATAAATTTCCAAAGTACAGCTTATGTATTACAATGGCTTCCCCCCCATAACGTCCCTCCAACCCACAACCCTCCCCTTATCCACTCCCTCACCCCTTCTATTCACATCAAGATTCATTTTTGATTCTCTTTATGTACAGAAGATCAGTTTAGCATACATTAAGTAAAGATTTCAACAGTTTGCTCCCACACAGAAACATAAAGTGAAAAATACTGTTTGAGTACTAGTTATAGCATTAAATCACAATGTACAGCACACTAAGGACAAAGATCCTACATGAGGAGTAAGTGCACAGTGACTCCTGTTGTTGACTTAACAAATTGACACTCTTGCTTATGGCATCAGTAATCACCCTAGGCTCTTGTCATGAGCTGTCAAGGCTATGGAAGCCCCCTGAGTTCACTGACTCTGATCATTTTTAGACAAGGCCATGGTCAAAGTGGAAGTTCTCTCCTCCCTTCAGAGAAAGGTACCTCCTTCTTTGATGACCCATTCTTTCCACTGGGATCTCACTCACGGAGATCTTTCATTTAGGTTTTTTTTCCCCCAGAGTGTCTTGGCTTTCCATGCCTGAAATACTCTCATGGGCATTTCAGCCGGATCCGCATGCCTTAAGGGCTGATTATGAGGCCAGAGTGCTGTTAGGACATTTGCCATTCTATGGGTCTGCTGTGTATCTCACTTCCCATGTTGGATCATTCTCTCCCTTTTTGATTCTATCAGCTAGTATTTGCAGACACTAGTCTTGTTTATGTGATCCCTTTGGTTCTTAGTCCTATCATTATGATCAATTGTGAACAGAAATTGATCACTGGGACTAGTGAGATGGCATTGGTTCATGCCACCTCGATGGGATTGAATTCGAATCCCCTGGTATGTTTCTAACTCTACTGTTTGAGATAAGTCAGCTTGAGCATGTCCCGAATTGCACATCTCTTCCCTCTCTTATTCCCACTCATATTTAACAGCAAACACTTTTCAGTTAAGTTTCAGCACTTAAGAATTGTGTATTGATTACAGTATTCAACCAAAAGTATTAAGTAGAACAAAAAAAAATACTAAGAGGGATAACATATTAAGCTGCTCATCAACAGTCAGGGTGAGGGCTGATCAAGTCACCGTTTAGGCTAGAGGGGTGTTGTCGCTCCCCGTCTTCGTGGAGGAACGACACAGGACCCTGCGTTGTTCTTTTGTCTGCTCGGCCCTCCCCGGGTTTGCTGCTGGTTCTTCCCGGGTTGGCTACCGTCCCTTCCACCTCCGTGGAAGGGCGGTTCCCCCTAGCCACTTTCCCCACTTCTGTGGGGGAGCGGCACACCGCCGGTCGGCTCTCTCGGGGGCTGCACAGGTGTTCCTTCAGATAGATGTTCCTGGTGCATGCTGTCTCTCTCCTCCTTTATAGTCCTCTTCCACCAATCCCAACTCTGCTACCCACACGCCGAGTATGCTGCTCTCCTCCAATCAGGAGCAGGTCCTGCTGTTTATTGGTTGAACTGGAGGCAGCTGTGTAGAAGCTGTTTCCTCCTCTCCCAGCGCCATATTGTGGGAGAGCAGATGCATAGAATAAGTCTTAATTCCAGTAACTTAGTCTAGTCCGAGTTGCTCCCAGTTGCTCCCCACAGGTGTGTGTGTGTGTGTGTGTGTGTGTGTGTTCCTCTGCTTAGTCTTGGTGACCTTGGAAGGGTTGTGCACTAATTGTTTCTGTAGTGTTGTGCCGAGTAGAGGGTGACTTGGTAACCGGGCTAGTTCTGATCTCCTCAGCAGTAATTTGGTGCAGGGGCCAAATGAGGGGGAGGCCAGGGGGTTGTTAGAAATCAAGGCTAAAGAAAGAATAAGAGGCCGGCGCCACAGCTCACTAGGCTAATCCTCCGCCTAGCGGCGCCAGCACACCGGGTTCTAGTCCCAGTCGGGGCGCCGGATTCTGTCCTGGTTGCTCCTCTTCCAGGCCAGCTCTCTGCTGTGGCCCGGGAGTGCAGTGGAGGATGGCCCAAGTGCTTGGGCCCTGCACCCCATGGGAGACCAGGAAAAGCACCTGGCTCCTGGCTCCTGCCATCGGATCAGCGCGGTGCGCCGGCCGCAGTGCGCCGGCCGCGGCGGCCATTGGAGGGTGAACCAACGGCAAAAGGAAGACCTTTCTCTCTCTCTCTCTCACTGTCCACTCTGCCTGTCAAAAAAATAAAAAATAAAATAAATAAAATAAAAATAAAAAAGAAAGAATAAGAAAGGGTGGAGGAGGGAGGGTGGGAGTGCAAGCGGGAGGGAGGAGAGCGTGGGAAGTATCAGTGTGCTCCTAAATCTGAGTATATGAAATACATGAAATGTGTTCACCTTGGGGGCTTGTTAAGCCATGAATTGCCAGGCCGAACTCCCAGAGCTTTAGATTCACTTGGTCTAGAGAGGGGGGTCAAGGGTAAGAATGGTCCTTAAATTCCCTAAACTACAGCAGCTTTCCAGGTGATTCTGACCCATGCTAATGTTTGAGGACTACTGAGTTAGCACTTTAGCTTTTAATCCTGGCTGTGCACCTGGGCATTTGTTTAAAACAGGTTCTGCGGGTGGGGCCCAGGATCCCTGGGTGATTCTGTTGCTCAGGCAGCAGAGAGAGCCTCCCTCCCTCCCTCCCTCCCTCCCTCTCTCCCTCCCTCCCTCCCTCCCTCCCTCCCTCCCTCCCTCTCTCTCTCTCTCTCTCTCTCTCTCTCTTATTTGACAGATAGAGTTAGACAGTGAGAAAAAGAGAAAGGTCTTCCTTTCGTTGGTTCACCCCCCAAAAGGCTGCTATGGCCAGAGCTACGCTGATCTGAAGCCAGGAGCCAGGTGTCTCTTCCTGGTCTCCCATGCAGGTGCAGGGCCCAAGCACTTGGACCATCCTCCACTGCCTGCCTGGGCCACAGCAGAGAGCTGGACTGGAAGAGGAGCAACCGGGACTAGAACCCGGTGCCCATACGGGATGCCGGTGCCTCAGGCGGAGGATTAACCAAGTGAGCTATGACGCAGCACCCCCCGCCTTAAAGATTTATTGATTTATTTGAGAGCCAGAGATACAGACAGAGGGAGAGACAAAGAGAGGTCTTCCATCCACTGATTCATTCCCCAAATGTCCACAAGGGCTGGAGCTGGGCTGATCCGAAGCCAGGAGCCAGGAGCTTCTTCCAGATCTCCCACACACGGGTGCAGGTGCCCTAGGACTTGGGCCATCTTCTACTGCTTTCCCAGGCCACAGCAGAGAGCTGGATCATAAGTGGAGCAGTTGGCATGCTAACCTGTGCCCATATGGGATGGCGGCGCTGCAGGTGGCGGCTTTACCCACTACGCCACAGCGCCGGCCCTGCCTCATTCTCTTCTTAAGGGCAAGTTACTTGGGAGTGTGTTGTCTTTGTCATGGGCCTTCCATTCCCTTGTCAGAGTTACAGGATGGAGTTGTAGGATCAGATGGCATTTCCTGGCTCAGGGCCTGCCTCTGTGATGGAACTGAGGCCTAGGTAGAGTGACAACTGTGCTTCTTGGTAGAGATGCTGGGATCTAGCTGTTAGAACTGCTCTCTGTCCTCTCTGAAAGATCTGAAAGAAGCAGTTGGCCTCCTCTGTGAAGAGGTTGGAAGTAGAGATGCTGCAGAAACAGTGAATGAAGGACAGTGGGACCCCTGAACCTTCTGTACTTCCAACTAGTCATCTCTAGTTCTTTCTCTTATTTCATCATCTCCTATTTGTTCTAGGTTCCATTAGACACAGTCTGTGAGCTTGGGCTAGGGACTACTTTTGCTTTCACTTCTCCATTTTAGAAGTGGGATGAGTGCTTGTCATCATCTAAAGTGTGGAGGAGGCAGGCAAGGATGAGGAAAAGACCAGTGAGGGGGGCTACTCACATTTGCCAAGGTGTATACGATGCCATATACACTTCTATACATATACATATATGATGCCAAGGTGTATATGACAGCAAAACCATCTCCATTACATGGGTACACTTTTTTGGAGGGAGGAATTTCTTTTTTTAAGATCTATTTATTTATTTGAAAGTCAGAGTTATACAGAGAGAAGGAAAGGCAGAGAGAGAGAGAGAGAGGTCTTCCATCCGCTGGTTCACTCCCCAACTGGCCACAATGGCCAGAGCTGTGCTGGTTTGAAGCCAGGAGCCAGGAGCTTCTTCCGGGTCTTCCATGTGGGTACAGGGGCCCAAGGACTTGGGCCATCTTCTACTGCTTTTCCAGGCCATAGCAGAGGGCTGGATCGGAAGTGGAGCAGCCAGGAATCGAACTGGCACCCATATGGGATGCCAGCACTGCAGGCAGCGGCTTTACCCACTAAACCACAGCGCCAGCCCCAGGAATTTCAACTTTTTATAATACTTATGTTAAAAGTGGCTTTTCAGGGCAATAATTATTTCATTCATGTAAATATTGAATTCTGGACCATCAGTGAAATAATGTGAACTTCTGCTTGCAGTTAAGCCAACCTATCATTTTATCTCTTGGTTTCCTATCATAATAAATGTGCATAAATATGGGGTCATGTTCATGTGCATTTGGGGTTGATGCATGTTGAACACAGGTAAATACAGTAGCATTAAATGCAAGACTGTGTACTTCCATAACTGCATTTGATCCTTAGGCAGGCAGGCTGAAGGGAGCTATTACTGATGGGGCTACAGATGCATGGAAATAATTAAAAATGAATCTTAATGAAGATGGGGTGGGAGAGGAAGTAGGAGATGGGATGGTTTGCAGGTGGGAAGGTGGTTATGGGGGGAAAATCACTATAATCCAAAATTTGTATTTTTGAAATTTATATTTATTAAATAAAAGTTTTCTATAAAAAAAGAAAATATATGATTTGCTGCGGATGACTCACTGAAGCTGGGACTGGCTTTGCAAATGTCTGCTAAACCAGCAAGTGTGCCTTAGGTCCAAAAGCTGAGAGAGTCCCTCCTTAGTGCAGCATCGCCAGCATTGACCAACAGATGAGAAAGTGGCTTGCATGTTTCCACCATTCAAGGGTTCCGAGATAGGATCCTGACATTTCAGATTGGCAAAGGAAAAAAAAATCCATGGAGAGGCCTCCTAAAAGCAAGCATGGTGTAGGGTCACATTATCAGGGACAGTTTATACTGGGCTTTGGAAGTCAGCCTTCCTTTGAGCTATCCTTAGGGTCAAACTTTTCAAAATTCAAGACTTTACCAGCAAGAAGGCCATCACCAGATGTAGCCCCTTGACCTAGGAGCAGAACTGTGAGCCCAGATAATCCTCTTTATAATCAACCCAGTCTGTGGTATTATTATTACCCACACAAAATGCATTAAGACAAATTATTATCTCGATTTTACAGATGAAGACATTGAAGCTCTGAGAGGTCAAGTATTTGTCCCAGGCCATAAAGTTAACAAGCGGCAGGGTCACAAGTTCAGTCTTGGCAATCTGGATCCAGATTCCATACTTGCAGCCACCATACTGTGCCATCTTTTGAGAGTACAAGCAGACTACGAAATCCATAGGGCTGGGTGTTTGTTGGCCCATTGGTTAAGATGCCGCTTCGTGTTGGAGAGCCTGTGTTCAAGTCTTGGCTCTGCTCAGGATTCCAGCTTCCTGATAATGTGCATCCTGGGAGGCAGTAGATAATGGCTCAAACACCTGGGGCCCTGCCACCCACACGAGAGATCTGTGCTCCTGACTCTGGCCTGGCCCAGCCCTGGCTGTTAGGGGCTTTTAGGAAGTGAACTACTGGGTGAAAGATATTCTCATTTCTCTGTCTCTCTCTGTCTCTCTGTCTCTCTCTCTCCCTCCCCCTCCCCCTCTCCCTCCCTCCCTCCCTCCCTCCCTTTCTCTCTCACTCTCTCTGTCTGCCTATCTCTGTCTGCCATTTAAAATAAATGAAGGAAGGAAGGAAGTGGCAAAAACAAATTTTTTAAAGATTTATTTTATTATTAATTTGAAAGTCAGAGTTAGAGGAGAGGCAGAGAGAAAGAGAGGCCTTCCATCTGCTGGTTCACTTCCCAATTGGCTGAAACAGCTGGAGGTCTGCCGATCAGAAGCCAGGAGCCAGGAGCTTCTTCCAGGTCTCCTACGTGGCTGCAGGGGCCCAAGGACCTGGGTCATCTACTGCTTTCCCAGGCCATAGCAGAGAGCTGGATCAGAAGTGGAGCAGCTGGGACTATGAACCAGTGCCCATAAGGGATGGCGGCACTGTAGGCAGCGGCTTTATCTGCTACACCACAGCGCCGGCCCCAAAAAACCAATTTAAAATTTAAAAACAAAGCCATAGACTCAGAGTTGGAAGGGCCATTAAGGAACTTGTAGTCCAACCTTCCCAGCAACACAGGAATTCCCCTCTACATCCTCTATGCCACGTTTGCAGATTCTCAGTGTTGACAGCTTGGTAGCTCAAAGACAGATCATTCCTATATGGCCCCATCTCTGGTTAAGTTTATCCATAAAGTGTGCTGGAGAGCAAATCAACTCAGCTCATGTTTGCTGAGCTTGTATTATTTTTGCTGAGGTTGTATTATGTTCTGACCACCCTATCTGGTACTTCAAAGAGTTGGTGGAAAAACAGAATTAAAAGATAAGATTATTTGGGTAAAAAAATTGAAATGTATGCATAGTTTTTTCACAATACACACTTCCCATGAACTCTTGGAAGATCCTTTCATGATTTCAAGTTGTTTTTTTTGGCATCTTATCAAATAAACTTATATTCTATTTCCATTTTCCATAAACTTTTTAAAAATATTTATTTATTTATGTTGAAAGAGTTACAGCGAGAGAAGGGGGGAGACAAAGAGAGAGAGAGAGAGAGAGAGAGAGAGAGATCTTTCATCTACTGGCTCCCCCCCCAAATGGCTGCAACAGCCAACATTGGGCCCGGCCAAAGCCAGGAACCAGGAGCTTCAAGTACTTGGGCCCAAGTACTTGAGCCATCTTCTGCTGCTTTTCCCAGGCCATTAGCATGGAGCTCCATTGGAAGTGGAGCAGCCGGGACATGAACTGGTGCCCATATGGGATGCTGGAGTCGCAGGTGGTGACTTAACACACTGTAAACACAACATCAGCCCATTTTATTCCATAAACTTTTTTAAACACCCTCATATATTCAAAGATAAAGAAGATATGCTCCCTGGGGCCAGCGCTGTGGCATAGCAGGTAAAGCCACCACCTCCAGTGCCGATATCCCATATGGGTGCCAGTTTGACTCCCAGCTGCTCCACTTCTGATCCAGCACCCTGCTAACACATCTGGAATAGCAGTGAAAGATGGCCCGGGGCCAGTGCTATGGCTCAGTGGGTAAAAGCCTCCTCTTGCAGTGCCGGCATCCCATATGGGTGCCGGTTCCAAGTCCTGGCTGCTCCTCTTCTGATCCAGTTCTCTGCTATAGCCTGGGAAAGCAGTGGAAGATGGCCCAAGTCCTTGGGCCCCTACATTCATGTGAGAGACCTGGAAGAAGCTCCTGGCTCCTGGCTTCGGATGGGCACAGTTCTGGCTGTTGCAACCATCTGGGGAGTGAACCAGCGGATGGAGGACCTCTCTCTCTGTAACTCTGACTTTCAAATAAATAAATAAATAATAAAAAAAGAAAGATGGACAAAGTGTTTGGACTCCTGCACCCACGTGGGATACCTGGAAGAAGCTCCTGGCTCTTGGTTTTGGCCTAGCCCAGTCCTGGCTGCCCTGGCTATATGGTCAACAGAACAATTCTAGTGCAGGGGGACAAATATTTCATTAATTTAATCCAATATTGTATTAGCTGTTTGAGCAACTTTATAACATTGTTGATCCACTGAACTAAAATATTTAGTTCTTTATAATTTCTCAAAGATAGCCAGCAGTAAACATTTTCAAAATTATACGTATAAAGCCTTTAAATATCTTTGAATGTTGTTTAACTAAGCTTGGAGACTTCAACTCATAACATTTTGTTTATTCATATCAAGGAGATTTCAAAAGGTCTGTGGAAAATGTAATTAAAAGATGAGCTTATTGGGGTGTAGTAGTAGAACAGTCAAATAAAACATCATAGTTTTAAGTTGCAGAGAATAAAGGCTGGAAGATCAGAACCTGGAGGAACCAGTACACAAACATTTCTTTTTCTTTTCTTTTATTTATTTGAAAGGCAGAGTTATAGGGAGATGGAGGGAGAGACAGTGATAGACAGTGAGAGAGAGAGAGAGAGAGAGAGAAATATCTTCCATGCACTGGTTCACTCCCCAAATGGCTGCAATGGCCCAGGCTGGGCCAGGTTGAAGCCAGGAGCCAGGAACTTTATTTGGGTCTTTCATGTGGGTGCAGGGGCCCAAGCACTTGGGCCATCCTCCACTGCTTTCTCAGGAACATTAGCAGGAAGCTGGATCATAAATGAAGCAGCCGGGATTTGAACCAGTACACATCTGGGATGCCAGCACTGCAGGCCATGGCTTTACCTGCTATGTCACAATGCCAGCCCTACAAACATTTCTATAGCCCAGAATATTGCAGACTTTCTCTTCCTGCCTTTATTTGGAATGGGCCTTCTTCAACATCCTGATGACCTTTGGAGTTCCCTTTCAGATCTGAGACTCTATAATTACTTTTTAAGGCTAGATTGGCAGTGAAGCTCAGTGGTTATATCTAGGGCTAGGATCAGCAAGAAAATCTTGGTCTCTGTTAGGAAAGGAAAACGTGGGTGGCAATCAGCCTAGGTACTTCTTAGTGGAATTTCAGGGTTCATCTTCCTCGAACTGTCTTCTAATCTCATCCACAGAATCAAAGTTAGTGGTAGCCTGTACCATATTCTGTCCAAGTGCCATTTTCCACGTCTCACTTCCCAACTGAAAAGTCAACTGGGAAAGACCCAGAGTGTCCAAAGCCCCATCTGCTCTCAAAGCTCCCTAGTGATTGGGACCTAAGTACATTGTGGTTTTCTGGATCAGCCTCTTGCATGTTCCTTAAAGTCAGCCCTTCCGGATCTTGGTGATTTACAGCTCCCCTCTGCAATCCACCCTACCACCCATCCCTTTCAACCCCACTTGCTACCAATTCTTGTTGCACAAGTAATTCTAGACCCCAGTGATCTGCACAGTAGCTTTCTGCCCCTATCTTGGGTTTTCCTGAAATGGTCCAGGAATTCAAACATGGTTCTAGCCCTCAGCACGGTCAAGAGGTCCCTGCCACCACCTCCACCCTCAGCAGCACAAAACCGTTCTTCCCCTCACTTTCCATTTGCCTCCATGGCCCTCAGTTCAGTTCTGCTTTCCTCCAAGACCACAGGGAACTTCCTGCTGGTGGGTAATGCAATCTCTGTCTCTCTGCCTTTTAAATAAAATAAAAAAATAGTTATTTATTTTTAAAATATTTTTTCGGGGCCAGTGCTGTGGATTAATCCTCTGCCGGCAGCACTGGCATCTCATATGGATGATGGTTGCAGTCCCAGCTGCTCCTCTTCTGATCCAGCTCTCTGCTATGGTCTGAGGTAGCAGTTGAAGATGACCCAAGTGCTTGGACTCCTGCACCCACATGTGGGATCTGAAAGAAGCTCCTGGCTCCTGGCTTTGGATCAGCCCAGTTCCGGTCATTGTGGCCATCTGGGGAGTGAACCAGTGGATGGAGGATCTCTTTCTCTGCCTCTGCCTGTAACTCTACCTCTCAAATAAATAAATAAAAATCTTTAAAAAATATTTTTTCTATTTTTTAATTTATTTTTCTTTCTCTTTCATTCTTCCATTTTTAAGAGAACATATTTTTAAATTACATTACAGTCAAAGGCTTAATGCCCCACCACATAAAGAATTCAGCAAGTAAAAAGATCCTCATTTTATAGGAATATAGGCAAGGGCTATAAACAATAATCAAATAGAAAGATGACCATGAAAAAAATTTTTAATTTCAAAAATGATGTATGTATATATGTATTTGAGAGGCAAAGAGATAGAGATCACCCGTCCTCTGGTTTATTCCCAAAACACTTGCTGTAGCTCAGGCGTGGCCAGGCCAAAGTCAGGAGCCAGGAACTCAATCCAATTCTTCTATGCGGGTGAAAGGATTCAACTACTTGAGTCGTTATCAGCTGCCTCCCAGGATCTGCATTAGCAGGAAGCTGGAATTGGGAAGAGTTGGGACTCAAACCCAGGCACTTTGATTTGGGATGTGGGCACTCCACTTGGCATCTTAACCACCAGGCCAAATGCCCACTAAACCATGGTTTTTCTTTTGACAAGTCACTTTATGTCCTGAAATGTTATTCTTTTTAAAGCTTTATTTACATATTTGAGAGGCAGAGAGAAAGAGAGAGAGATATTCCATCTGCAACAGCCAGGGCTGGGCCAGGACTAAGCCAGGGGCTTGGAACTCCATCAGGGTCTCCCACATGGTTGGCAGGGGTCCAAGTAGTTGAGTCATCTTCCGCTGCCTTCCCAGGCTCATTAGCAGGGAGCTGCATCAGATTCCATTTATCCAACACTGTATTTTTTAAAAGATTTATTTTATTTATTTGAAAATTACAGGGAGAAGGAGAGAGAGAGAGAGAGAGAGAGAGAGAGAGAGAGAGAGATGGGGGGAGAGATTCCATTCTCTTATCCAATATTCTTGAAATGGGAAATTTATAGAAGTGAGAACAAATTAATGGCTATTTGTGGTGATATAATTGTTCTGTATCTTGACTGTGGTGGTGGATATACAAATATACCTTGATGCATGTGCAATCAGATTTTATAGAGCAAAATTCACACACACACACACACACACACACACACGATACAAGTAAAACTGGGGAAACCTAAACAAGATTGGTGGGTCACATCTAGGTCAATACTGTGGTTATGACGCTGTTTAGCAAGATGTTAACATTGGGGGAAACCAGGCAAGATGTGTAAGGCATCTATATTAGTTCCTGTAACTGCAAGTGAATGTATAATTATCTCAAAAAAGTTTAATTTAAAAAGTAAATGAAGTGGGTTTTTGGTCTACCAATGAAAATTTCCTAACCTGAAGTGAAGTATCAAGGCTTAAGAGAAAGAAATCCCAAGGAGTTTGGTGAGCTAATGTTTTGGTACTAATTTTAGGACTAGTTCCTGTCTGTGCAAGTACTTGTAGAGCAGTGCATGCTTTGGAAAGCCTTAGTTGAGTAGCTCTCTGAATGGCTCCCTTGCCAAGATTGGCAGTTTCTACAGTGGGCATTTCATGGGGAGCCTTGTAAGTCAAAGCAATGTCATTCAGTTGGCTTGGCTCCTGTGAGGACAGAAATGCAGCTCCTCCCTCTCCTCTGTGGGGTACGCCACTTAGTAATGAAAGTCAGTTTTGGCAGGGGCATTCTGATAAGGACTAGGAAGGAGAAGGCTTGTTGTCAGTGGGCCACTGCACAGCAAAGGACACAGAGAGGAATGTTGACTCACAAGTGTAAATGGGAGTGGGCATTTAGTGCAGCAATTAAGATACCTCTTGGGGGGCCAGTGTGTAGTAGGCTAAGCCTCCGCCTGCACTGCCAGCATCCTATATGGGCACCAGTTTGAGTCCCAGCTGCCACTCTTCTAATTCTGCTCTCTGCTATGGCATTGGAAGGCAGTGGAAGATGGCTCAAGTGCTTGGGCCCCTGCACCCACAGAGGAGACACAGAGAAGCTCCTAGCTTCAAATAGATCCAGTTCTGACTGTTGTGGCCATTTGGGGAGTGAACCAGCAGATGGAAGACCTTTCTCTCTGTCTCTCCCTCTTTCTGTCTGTAACTCTGCCTCTCAAATAAATCAATCAATAAATCTTTAAAAAAAAAAAAAGATACCACTTGGGATGCCCATATCCTGTGTGCGAGTGTATGGGCTTGAGTCTCAGCTATGTTCTCAATTCTAGCTCCCTACTAATGCTAGCCACATAGGAGACCTGGTTTAGTTCCCAGCTCCTGGTTTTGGCCTAGCTCACCCCAGCTGTTATGGGCATTAAGAGAGTATATCAATAGATGGGAGGTCTTTCTCTACCTGTTTGTCTCTCTGCCTTTCCAACAAATAAAATAAATAGGTAAAAATTTAAAATAGAAGTCTATATTAGACAGAAGAGGATCAGGATGGAATCTGGTAGCTAAAGGAGAATACACCCAATTGTGTTTTACTTTGAATAAATTAGCTTGTATATTCCACACAAGGGTCCTTCAAAAAGTTCATGGACAGGGTCGACACTGCAGTGTAGTGGGTTAAGCATCTTCCTGCAGCACCAGTATCCCATATTGGTGCTGGTTTGAGTCCCAGTTGCTCCACTTCCTATCCAGCTCTCTGCTATGGCCTGGGTTGTTCCACTTCCTATCCAGCTCTCTGCTGTGGCCTGGGAAAGTATTAGAAGATGGCCCAAGTGCTTGGGCCCCTACACTGGGAGAAGCTCCTGACTCCTATCCTCAGATTGGCCCAGTTCCAGCTGCAGCAGCAATTTCGGGAGTGAACCAGTGGATGGAAGACTTTTTGCTCTCTGCCTCTGCCTCTCTGTAACTCTGCTTCTCAAATAAATCAATAAAAATCTTTTTTAAAAAGTTAATGAAAAATGGAATTGAAAAATAAATTTATCTTTGTGCAAATAAATTTTGAAATCCATGCATAATCTTTCCACAATATACATTCCATCACTTTTTGATGAGCCCTCATATGCATCGGTTACAATATTTTTTGCATCAAAATAAACTTATCTTTTAATTTCATTTTCCACAAACTTTTTGAAGTACCCACATATTTGCTGACAGTATTTTCCCCTTCTCAGAAATTTTCCTGCTTAAATGTGTAGGGAGAGGCCAAGTTCTGGGTATTTTGGGAAGTGCAGCTTTAGAATTTCTGTGGCAGCTTTGTGCTAGACAACATCCACATATTTAATTATGTGCTTTTTTTGGTGAGAGAAGTTTGTCTTTGATGTCTCCTACCTTCCCCCTCTGTGTACCTTTCTATCCCCTACTGGGGCTCCCCTCTGCCAGCATTGGCATCCAGTAGGCTCCTATACTCTCCTTGGTGACATTTTAGACATTTTCTGTATGGATGGATACAGAAAAAAATGATGAGTGGTTACTTCTGGGGAGCAGGATTGGAGGATTAGAGTGAGAACAAGGCTGTTGTACTGTGTGTCACGTTGTGCTGCTTGAATTTTCTAGATCTGTGGGCAGCACCTGTAGGAAAAAAATTAAAACAAAAATGTAAAATCCCTTTCTTGTAAATAATCTACTATTTAGGCCATTCATGGTACATAATATTTGGGGGAAGCTGTTGCAGGTTGAAATGATGTAGACAGGGGCCGGCAATGTAGCTCAGAGGGTTAAAGCCCTGGCCTGAAGTGCTGGCATCCCTTATGGGCGCCGGTTCTAGTCTCGGCTGCTCCTCTTCCGATCCAGCTCTCTGCTATAGCCCGGGAAAGCAGTGGAAGATGGCCCACGTGGAAGACCGGAAGAAGCTTCTGGCTCCTGGCTTCAGATTGACACAGCTTCAGCCGTTGCTGCCATCTGGAGAGTGAACCAGCGGATGGAAGACCTCTCTCTGTGTCTCTACCTCTCTCTGTAACTCTGTCTTTCAAATAAATAAAATAAATCTTAAAAAAAAAAAAGAAATGATGTAGACCAAACCTTAATTTCTTATAAAACCAGCTTTTGGAAATAAGGGATTACATTGTAAACTGAAGGCCTGGTGCCAATTTTTTAACTAAAATGCCCAGAAGTACCAGATGAGGAGACTTCAAAAAGTTCATGGAAAAATGTGTCTTATTAAAAAACTATGCATAGAGTTCAAAAAATTTTTGCACCAAAATCAACTTATACCTTAAAGCCATTTTCATGAACTTTTTCTAATACCTTCATATTAAATGAAATACTAAATGCTACGCTTGTACACTAAACCTTATGATAAGAAATACATCCTGAAATTTTTTAAGATTTATTTATTTATTTGAAAGGCAGAGTTACACAGAGAGAAGAGAGGCAGAGAGAGAGAGAGGTCCTTCATCTGTTGGTTCACTCCCCAGATGGCCACAACAGCCGGAGCTGCACCGATCTGAAGCCAGGAGCTTCCTCCGGGTCTCTCATGTGGGTGCAGGGGCCCAAGGGCTTGGGCCATCTTCCACTGCTTTCCCAGGCCATAGCAGAGGGCTGGATCAGAAATGGAACAGCCGGGACTTGAACCAGTGCCCATATGGTTTCTATAAAAGATATTTGTTTTTGTGATTTCTAAAATTGCAACCAGTGCAATTTTATATTTATATAAATATATATTTATACAATATTTATATTTATATATCACTTATCTTTGTGTGCTTATGGGAATATATACAAAAGAAAGAAACAGCCCACCTCAACTGTATTGTTTTTCTCCTTCCTTTGTGGCTACCAGTGCTCCTGCGATAAGGTCTAGAAGACCCACACAAAGATGGTGTGGTGGTGTCAGCCTAGAATTGAGGGGCAAAGAAGAGAATAAGCTTTTATTGTGCTTCAGGACATGTGCAGCATGAGCTGGGCATTTTAAGTTCTCCTGCTGAATCAGCACATTATGAGGATGTAGGTAACACTGTCCCCTTGCATGGATAAGGAAACAGATTCTGTCTAAATGGGGGTGGGTAATAAATCTGTGAAAGGATTGGAGCCTAGATCTGCCCAAGCTGATATTCTTCTCACTGTGTCACCATAAGTGACTGTGGGAAAGGTTGAAATTGGGAGGCAAGACTAGAGAAACCTTGGGCAGCACACATCAGAAAGTGACCTACAGACCCAACCTTATTGTAGTTATCGTTTTTCTGCTTGCCATGAATGGTATATACTGTGCAGATAACATGTGTATTGCCTGCCTGACAGATGCAAATACAAGTTGTGACATTAATTACTTTAAATCAAGGGTTCCTGTATTCATTCATGTTAAGATGGAGGTGACCTGTGAAGCTGGATTTTTTCCCCCTGCCATGGATAGTTCTCTTTCAAAATTTTATTTATTTATTTACTTGAGAGGCAGAGAGAGAGAAGAGAGAGAAATCCCATCTGCTGTTTCACTCCCCAGATGGCTGCAACAGCCAGGGCTATGCCAGGTTGAAACCAAGAGACAGGAGCTTCCTCCCGGTCTCCCATATGGGTGCACGGGCCCAACTATGTGAGCCAACACCACTGCCTCACAAGGTATGCATTAGCAGGAAGCTGGAGTTAGGATTCAGAGCTGGGGGTTGAACCCAGCTTCTATCATATGGGTCACAGGCAGCTTAACTGGTGTCTGAATTGCTAAACCGAAAGCCCACCCTGGATGATTATCTTTTTTTTTTATTTTTTTTTATTTTTATTTTTTGACAGGCAGAGTGGACAGTGAGAGAGAGAGACAGAGAGAAAGGTCTTCCTTTTGCCGTTGGTTCACCCTCCAATGGCTGCCGCGGCCGGCGTGCTGCGGCTGGCGCACCGCGCTGATCCGATGGCAGGAGCCAGGAGCCAGGTGCTTTTCCTGGTCTCCCATGGGGTGCAGGGCCCAAGCACCCGGGCCATCCTCCACTGCACTCCCTGGCCACAGCAGAGAGCTGGCCTGGAAGAGGGGCAACCGGGACAGAATCCGGTGCCCCGACCGGGACTAGAACCTGGTGTGCTGGCGCCGCTAGGCGGAGGATTAGCCTAGTGAGCCGCGGCGCCGGCCTGGATGATTATCTTTTAACTACACTGAGATCCATAGACCCCCAAGTTTCCAGTGGCAGAATTTCAGGTATCAACCCCAATAACAAGTGAGATATAATAAGGAGTGAGAGGAGATCTGGGGAACTTCTTAATTATCTTATTAAATCAAGTGTGCAATTGCCTTTCCAGCTTCCATGTGTTAATAATTTTGGTTGTAGGAGAAATAAAAGTTGTCTTTGCTGATACACGGAGTGCTTTGGAAATGGATTTATTTTGGATGTTAACTTCAGGATAAAGCTTTAAAATTTTTTTATTTGAAAAGGAGAGAGAGAGAGAGAGGGAGAGAGAGGATTGTGTATCTACCAGTTCACTACCAGTTCACTCCCCATATGCAGAGCCAGGCTGAAATCAGGAGTCTGGAACTCAATCCAGGTTTCCCACATGGGAGGTTGGGGCCTAAGCATTTGACCCATCATCTTGAAGCTTTCCCAGGGTGTGCATTAGCAGGAAGCTGGATCAGAAGTGGAGCCAGTACTTGGGCCCTGCCACCCACATAGGAGACCTGGATGGGGTTCTGGGCTCCTGTCTGACCTGACACAGACTCAGCTGTTCAGGCCATCTGGGGTGTGAACCAACAGGTGGATGATATCTCTCAATCTCTCTCTCCCTCCCTCTCTGTCACTCTGCCTTCCAAATAACCAACTAACTAAATATTAGAAAGAAAAAAAATGGAGCCAGGACTCGTATCCAGGCACCCTGATATGGGATTTGGGTGTCCCAAGTGGCCTCCTAACCTCCTGTGCCAAACGCCTGCCTCTGGGACAAAGTTTTTTTTTTTCCATCAAAACAGCTAAGAAATATTTACTAGGGGGGAGAAATTTATACTGATTTTTTCTCTTTTCTTTGCAGCAAAGCTAAGATGGAAAGACCATTCCTTCAAATATGAGCCTCACCCATGCAAAGAGATTTTTTTTCTTACAGTAATCTGAGGCCTGGGACTGACACGATGGGCGTGGAGAGTGCCCTGCCTCCTCAGCAGCTCTGGCCCGTTTTAATTGGGCTTTCTCTACTGTCTTTGGCAGAGCCATACGGGTTCAGTAAATGCACACAGTATGCATTAGACATTCACCATGTGTTGTGCATTCGGAAGAAGATCACTAACTTGACAGATGCCATTAGTGACATCCCTGGATATACCACTCACCTCAATCTGACACAGAACCAAATTCAGGTCCTTCCTCCCCATAGCTTCACTAATTTGTCTGCTCTAGTGGACTTGAGACTGGAGTGGAATTCCATTTGGAAGATTAGTGAGAGGGCCTTTTGGGGACTCCAAAACTTGACCCTTTTGAATTTAGTAGAAAATAAGATTCAAAGTGTGAACAACTCATTTGAGGGCCTTTCCAACTTGGAGACCTTGCTCCTGAACCACAATAAAATTTCCCATATTCACCACGATGCCTTTGTCCCTCTTGTCAAATTGAAACATTTAAGCCTATCTCGAAACTTGATTACCAATTTTTCCAATGTACTTGAAGCAGTCCAGCATCTTCCATGCCTGAAGTATCTTGATCTCACTATCAACAGTATCATCTCCTTGGATCAAAGCCCCAGGACATTGCTTTCCTTGACCCATTTGAGCCTACAGGGGAACAAGCTAATGAAGTTAAATTTCTCTGCTTTGTCCCTGCCGAATCTGACCACTCTGGATGTCTCCCGGAATAGCCATCAAGTCATTCAGCATGTGTATGTGCAAACTCTGCCCCAGTTGAGGAGTTTGAATCTAAGTGCAACAATAGTGAAGCTGGAAATGCTTCCACCCGAACACCTGCAGAATCTAAGGGAAGTGGACCTCAGCAACCGGGAGCTCAGAGGTGATCACTTAAACTTGGATGCAGTGTGCCGCCTGCTCAGAGACTTGCCCCTATTAGAGGCTTTGACTTTTCAGAAAATCTCCACTGATGCAGAGGGCATCAAGCATCTTGCCAACTGCACCAGACTTTTGTCCCTTGACTTGAGCCAAAGCAGGGATCTGGGTCGCCTCGATGCCAATGAGTTTGTGGCTATGCCCAGCCTCCAAAAGCTGAATCTTAAAAAGTGCCAACTTTCCTTTGTCAATAACATGACCTGGAGTTCCCTCCAGAATTTGACATCCCTAGACCTGAGCCATAACATGTTTAAATGGCTTCCAGATTTTGCATTTTCTCCCTTGAAGAGCCTACAGACACTCTTTCTCTCTGGAAACCCCATCACAGAAATCAATAATATGACTTTCAAGGGGCTGTATTCATTGAAGGAGCTCAACTTGGCTTATTGTTGGATAGTGACAATTGATAGACACTCCTTTACCCAGCTTCCAAACTTAGAGAGCCTAGATCTTGGAGGCAACAATATTCGAACTCTAAAATACAAAACCTTTGAATCCCTGAAGAAGCTCCAAGTTCTGATTCTCTCTCAGAACCGCCTGGAAACTATAGAGGCAAGAGCGTTCTCTGGCCTTGCTTACCTTTCTAATCTTGACCTGACATACAACAGGTTGTCGGGTTTTCATAAAGACCTCTTCTTGGGCCTGGAAAGGCTGGAAGTTTTGAATCTCGGTTTTAATAAAATCACATATGAAACTACAAGGAACTTGACATTTCCTCCATTTATGAACCTCAAGTCTTTGAAACAACTCAACCTGGAAGGACAAGCACATGGACTTCAGGTTGTTCCAGTGAACTTCTTCCAAGGGCTGGCTGGCTTGCAGGAGCTACTCCTAGGGAAAAATCCCATGGTATTCCTGGACCACCTGCAGTTTGATCCCCTGATAAACCTCACAAGGCTAGATATCTCTGGAACAAAAGCTGGAGACAGGAGTCTCTATTTAAATACTTCCATATTCAAAAAACTCAAGAAATTAAAGATACTGTGCCTTGAAAACAACAACTTAGAATCGCTGACTCCTGGCATGTTCTCTGGCTTAGAAAGCCTTCAGGTCTTTTCCTTAAGATTCAATAGGTTAAACATCATTAATCAAAGCCATCTGGAAAATTTGAAGTCTTTGACGTACTTTGATCTCTATGGGAACAAACTTCAGTGCAACTGTGACAATCTGTGGTTCAAGAACTGGTCAACAAACACAGCTCATGTCCATATCCCCTACCTCCGGAGCTACCCCTGTCAGCATCCAGATTCTCAGAGTTTGTTGATAGATTTTGATGATGCTTTGTGTAATTTTGACCTGGGAAAGGTCTACTTCTTCTGTTCCTTCAGTGTGGTCCTCACGACCATGGTCTTCTCGTGGTTCAGTGCCAAGATAACTTCATCCCTGTGGTATGGGCTGTACATATTTAGAGCCTGGTACGTAGCTAAATGGCACAGGTCAGAGAAGGAGTTCATCTATGATGCCTTTGTTTCTTTCTCTGCCACAGATGAGCTGTGGGTGTACAAAGAGCTTGTTCCAGCCCTAGAAGAAGGTGGCCAGCCTACCTTTAAGCTCTGTCTCCATCACCGGGACTTTGAACCAGGTGTGGACATCTTTGAGAACATCCAGAATGCCATCAACACCAGCCGGAAAACTTTGTGTGTGGTCAGTAACCACTACTTGCACAGTGAATGGTGTCGGCTTGAAGTACAGCTGGCCAGCATCAAGATGTTCTACGAGCATGAAGATGTTATTATCTTGATTTTCCTGGAAGAGATCCCCAACTATAAGTTGTCCAATTACCACCGACTCCGGAAACTTGTGAACAGACAGACTTTTATCACTTGGCCAGACAATGTCCATGAAAGGCCCCTCTTCTGGGCTCGCATTAGAAATGCATTGGGCAACAAAACTGTGGAGCAAGACAATGCACGACTAATTGTGGCCGAGTGACTGGGAGCTTTGTAACCTCAGATTCAGCTGTTTAATGTTGCCCAAGATCTGTAGAGGCTGAGTGTGACTTAAAGGTACCAGCTCTGCAGGTACAAGGGCGTAGATTGCTCCTGATCGCAAAACCCAGGACCATTTGGGTTATATCCATTAGGCAACTGAAGGAATGAAGGGGGCTCCCTGAGGAAGCTTCAGCAACTGTTGGGGGATCAGATATCTGGAAGGCATGCATTTTTATTAAGAGGAGGGCTTGGGACAACCAGTCACCTGAAATTCTGGGGACCAGGAGGACCCTCATATGTGCTTGAGAATATTGCTCAGCTAGTTAATTCAAAGCAGTTCCTGCAGGTATAGATTGAATGGTATTTCTTCTAAGAACATGTAATGGGACTGGCACTGTGGTGTAGTGGGTAACCTGCAGTGCCGGCATCCCATATGCGCACCGGTTCGAGTCCCGGCTGTTCCACTTCTGATCTAGCTTTCTGTTATGGTCTGGGAAGGCAGTGGAAGATGGCCCAAGCACTCCTGGATCCAGGCCCCTGGCTTCGGATTGGCCCAGCTCTGGCCATTGAAGCCATTTGGAAAGTGAACCACTAGATGTCTCTCTGTCTCTCTCTCTCCCTCTTTCTCTCTCTCAGTGTCTCCTTCTCTCTCTGTGTAACTCTTTCAGATAAATAAATTAATCTTAAAAAAAATAGCAGATGACTTCATTTTGTTTAAATTAAATGATAATCTGATTTTGAGGCCCTGTTTGCCTATACTAGTGGAAAATTTTAGATTAGTCTTTCCTCATTCTTACCTACTGGCCTCTAGTATTCTTACATAAAGAAAAAAAGTTGGGGCAGTTTCTCCAGTCTTTGGTCTACATGGATTAGCATTTGTATGCCCATTGTCCAAGCTGAGGACACTGCTGCTTCTGGGAAACACTCAGCACTGGATTTTTGCTAAAATTGGGCACAGTCATTTCTTCCTGAAGTGCTGCCACTTTCTTGGGATAGGGTGGGTCTTGGGTATCCAACACCGAAGGGACCTGCAAATCTCTGTTCCTTTTGTGGTCTTGGGTAATCTTCACCTCTTTAGCTGCTTCAGACATTTCTCTCTCTCTCTCTCTCTCTCTCTCTCTCTCTCTCTCTCTCACACACACACACACACACACGCACCACTTCCTGCACACCTGGCGCGATCTCAATCAGCTAAGGAATCGGGCAGAGATTCTTAGCAGGCATAGGATCACATTCCCTTTGGATGGGGGAAGATATCCTTCTCATTCTTCCTGATTCTTTCACAACAGGGAAAACAAAACATAAACTAAGACCTGAATAACATAACTAATATAACATGGCTAGCCTAAAAAAGAGCAGGATCACTGGTTAACCTTCTGAGCACTGGCAATCTAGGACTCCTTGAAACTACAGCCTGTGATGTGAGGGGTATGACACCATGAAAAGTGTGATGGCTGTAGCCTAGCAGGAAAGCTCATGTAGGTACGTGTCTAGTCCTTCTTGGCAGGAAAGGTGAAGCAGTAATTACTAGAACTGGTTTGGTTTTGGGAGTGGTGAGACAGTCATGCTGGAGCAAAGACTAAATTTTCTACACATGGTCTAGGAAACGTGTATTCCTTTGTGTACTCAGGACTGGCTACATCAATTGCAGGCCCAGTGTAAAATGCATATGTAGGGCTGCCTTTTCTGGAATTACTCAGAATTTTGAGACAGATATGCCAGGGCATTAAAGCAAGCACAGGGCTCTGCTGAGGGTGGGGCCCTGTGTGCAGGCACTGATCACGCATTGGTGAATCTGGTCCCATGTGTGACTATCAACCAGAGGAATAGCAGCTTTGCCTCTCACAATTTAGTTCTCCAAGCAGGAAACCAGTGGCGATCTTCCTGTAGGATTTTCCCAAAGAAAATATCAATGAATCCAGTAAAGGGATAATTATTTCCTTGAATGAATTCTAGCCTCTGACGTCATCTGAGAAAAGAACTGGAATTATGATTGGAATTTAAACAAAAAATGACTGCCACCATCTTAGATAAATGTTGTCACACTTGTTGGTTTAGTCTTGGAAAGGATCAGGGCTGTATTTCAAGGCATACCCATTCCTCAAGGGTTTGCTTTATGTCATCATATGTATAAATGTTCATTACCTGGGAGTTTCATGGATTAAATTACTAGTACTCCCCCATATTTTTAGCAAAGTCCTTGGGTTCTATTTATGTTTAAAATTGTTTGGAAGTGATTTTATGTAGTTAATTTCTCTATCAACCAATATGAAATAATAAAAATGTTAAATTGTAACAGAAAAAAGTTCACATGAGAAAAAGAATTTTTCCTGCCAGCAAAGGTAGAAATACATTGAATTTAAATTGTTGAGGCTGGCGCTGTGGCTCACTTGGTTAAATTTCTGCCTGCGGCGCCAGCATCCCATATGGGCACCGGGGTCTAGTCCCAGTTGCTCCTCTTCCAGTCCAGCTCTCTGCTGTGGCCCAGGAAGGCAGTGGAGGATGGCCCAAGTGCTTGGGTCCCTGCACCTGCATGGGAGACTGGGAGGAAGCACCTGGCTCCTGGCTTCAGATCGGCGCAGCCGTGGCGGCCATTTGGGGGGTGAGCCAATGGAAGGAAGACCTTTCTCTTTGTCTTTCTCTCACACTGTCTAACTCTACCTGTCAAATTTTAAAAATAAAATAATACAAAGAGAAAACAGCTGTCTCTTTTATTAACAAAAAGAAATACATTGAATTTAAATTGTAACAAGGAACTGAAATTGTCTTCCCCACAAATATTGGCATAAAGAGAGAGAAACCTCTCTGTCATGAATTGTTTACTTGTATGAATTTTAAGTTCCAAAGTTTCCAAATCAGATTTTTAGTGCCAGTTCTATATTCCTGAGAAAGGGAATGTCTCCACCTACTAAACATGAGAGTAGATTTCCTTGTAAGCACATATTTGCTCTTTTTTAAATTAAAGATTTATCTATTTACTTGAAAGAGAGAGAGAAAGAGATTCTATCCACTGGTTCACTCCTCAAATAACTGCTACAGTCAGGGCTGAGTCAATCTGAAGTCAGGAGCCAGGAGCTTCTCCCACATGGGTACAGGGGCCCAAGGACTTGGGCCATCTTTTGCTGCTTTCCCAGGTGCATTAGCAGGGAGCTGGATTGGAAGTAGAGCAGCTGGGACTCGAAACAGTGTCCATATGGGATGCCAGCCTCAAAGGCTACTGCTTTACCCGCTATATCACAGCACTGGTCCCACATTTGCTCTTTTTTTTTTTTTTTTTTTTTTTTTTGACAGGCAGAGTGGACAGTGAGAGAGAGAGACAGAGAGAAAGGTCTTCCTTTTGCCGTTGGTTCACCCTCCAATGGCCGCCGCAGCCGGCGCGCTGTGGCCGGTGCACCGCGCTGATCCGAAGGCAGGAGCCAGGTGCTTTTCCTGGTCTCCCATGGGGTGCAGGGCCCAAGCACTTGGGCCATCCTCCACTGCACTCCCTGGCCACAGCAGAGAACTGGCCTGGAAGAGGGGCAACCGGGACAGAATCCGGCGCCCCGACCGGGACTAGAACCCGGTGTGCCAGCGCCGCTAGGTGGAGGATTAGCCTAGTGAGCCACGGCGCCGGCCCCACATTTGATCTTAATATAGGGTTAGTGATTGAGTTTAAAGGCAGAGCCAAAATGATCCCTTGCTGCTCACAGAGTGGTTCACAAACCAGCAGAATCACCATCAGCTGGAAGCTCGTCAGAAATGCAGAATCTCAGGCCCACCCCACACTTACTGAATCAGAATCCACCTGTTAACAGGAGCCCCAGGCGATT
Source organism: Oryctolagus cuniculus (assembly GCF_051225735.1). Lineage (NCBI taxonomy): Eukaryota > Metazoa > Chordata > Mammalia > Lagomorpha > Leporidae > Oryctolagus > Oryctolagus cuniculus. Next base: position 71,558,836 of record NC_142888.1, on the reverse strand, counting down.
GCTATGCACATTACAGTTTGTGAAGCGCTGGGTCAAGCAATTCACTACATGGGGGAAGCTCTGGGAAGGTTCTATCTTCAAATATTAACTCTGCTGTTTCACTCCTCAAATGGCTGCAACAGCTAGAGCTGGGCTGATCTGAAGCCAGGAGCCAGAAGCTTCTTGTGGGTCTCCCACGTGGGTGCAGGGGCCCAAGGACTTGAGTCATTCTCTGCTGCTTTCCCAGGTGCCTTATCAGGGCACTGGATCAGAAGTGCAGCACTCGGAACTCAACAGGCACCCATATAGGAAGATAGTATCACAGGTGGTGGTTTAACCTGCTACACCACAGTGCTGGCCCCACTGTTTTTTTTTTTTTTCTAAAGACCATTTAAAATGCAAAAATAACATACAGGTACAAAGAAATCCAAGTAAATTACGAGTGCAAAATATATATAAGTTGTGAGATAACAGAGAACATAGTGAGGATATGTTTCTGAGCATTAAAATCTGCAATGATTCAGAGAATTCCACCAGGGCTCTTCATCATTGAGTAGATTTCATTATTATTGCTAAAATGTTCATTCCCATTGTCAACATAAAAATATAGGGGCTCTGAAAGCTATGTTTGTACTCATTTAAAATAGAAAGCAACTTGAGTGAGCTAGAATCTGCCTAAGAAAATGGAGATACACAGTGCAAAAGTAAGGCTAATGTAGAGGCCCAGTTAACTCAGGAACTATACAGACAGGCTAGCAGACACACCTGGATACTGCTAGGAAGGTTTCTCTCTAAGTCAAGGGGGTACATTCACCCAATAATATCACCTAATACAATCATCTTTGATGTTACTCTACTGCTAGCAGTAGTGGAGCCTGTTACAAGATGGCCCAATGCATCTTTAATATCAGTGAGGGCCTAGTCACAAATACTAGGGCCTGCTTCAAAACTGAGCAGGAAATGGTGTAAAGCTATTGTGGATTATGGAAGCTCTAAGACCAGGCCTAACCATTGTGTAGTTTTCAAAACACACCTCGAGGGAATCTTCCTAAATTGAAAATCACTGACTATAGTAATACCAACAGAGATTCTGACTGGGTGAACTGTCTCCCAGGTCCAAAACACTAATCAGCAATTAGTGAAAAAGTGCAAATTTTTTAAAAAGATTTATTCATTTTATTTGAAAGGCAGAGTTACAGAGAGAGAGTGAGGGAGAGACAGAGAGAGAGAGAGAGAGAGAGAGAGATCCATCTGCTGTTTCACTCCCCAAATGGCCGCAATGGCTGGAGCTGGGCTGATCTGAAGCCAGGACCCAGGAGCTTCTTCCGGGTCTCCCACATAGGTGCAGAGGCCCAAGCACTTGGGCCATCTTCTACTGCTTTCCCAGGCCATAGCAGAGAGCTGGACTGGAAGTGGAGCAGCTGGTACCCCACCCAGTGCCAATGTAGGATGCCAGCACTGCAGGCAGTAGCTTTACACGCTAAGCCACAGTGCCGGCCCCAGGTGCAACTTTTAAGCTTAATGCCAGGTTTTATGGAGCCTATGGATGTGTTTAAGTTTGTGGTTCCTGGTTTAATGGAGTTTCCTATTTAATTAGGAGAAGATGGTTAAAGGGGCCAGCATTGTGGTAAGTCGGGTTAAGCTGCTGCATGCAATGCTGACATCCAATATGGGTGATATGGGTACTGGTTCGAGTCCTGGCTGCTCCACTTCTGATCCCGCTCCCTGCTAATGCACCTGGGAAAGCAGCGGAGGATGGCCCAAGTGTTTAGGCCCCTGCACCCATGTGGGAGACCCAGATGGAGCTCCTGGTTCCTGGTTTTGGTCTGGCCCATCCCTGGCCATTGCAGCCATTTGGGGACTGGACCAGCAAATAGAAGATCTCTTCTCTCTCTGTAACTCTGCCTTTCAAGTAAATAAATTATTTTAAAAAATGGTTAAAATTTCTGGCAATTTGTGATTAAAATGTCAAATGAGTAATAGAATAAATGCTAAGTCAACCAGAAAAATGAAGATGGCCAGACTCAAGTAACCCTACACTATTAACATGGCAATTGGTACCAGATAACTAGAGTTGGAGGCTTATCCCAACCATTTAGGAACTATATAACCCTGTAACTCAAGTTCTTCAAACCTCAGTTTTCCTTTCTGTAAAATCAGAATAGTTATAATAGCTTCTACTAGATTGTTTTTAGGATTTAATAAAGTCATGTAAAGAAGGGCTTAGCAGTGTGCGTGGCCTATGGATGTTAGCTAAGAAATTCCCCTTCCTCCTGATTGGAGGACCCAGGGCTGAAGAAGAGCACTGGGTGTCTGAGCACAGGCTTACTGAAGAGCAGCAGCTGTAGAAACACAGAGACAGCTGGAAGTGTTGTCTGCTTCACTGTTTGCTACGGCCATCCCCAAAGGAAGACCTGCGTCGTTTCCCCAAAAGTCACAACTCTGACCATTACTGAAAGCTTTTTAAGAGTAGGAGGGGACTTCAAAATGGTCACGGAAAGTGGAATTACAATGATTGTGACAACTATATCATCCTAATGTAAGATGTTAATAATAGGGGAAATTGGGATGGGCATTGTGATACAACAAGCTAAGCTGCTGCTTGGAACACTTGCATCCCGTGTCAGAGTGCTGCTTTGACTCCTGGCTACTCCGCCTCTGATCCACTGCCCTGCTAGTGCACCTGCCATTTGGAGAGTGAGCCAGTAGATGGAAAATATCTCTCTATCTCCTTTTGCCTTTCAAATAAATAAATAAATCTTAAAAAAGAATAGGGGAATCTGGGTGTGGGGTATATGGGAACTGTTTGTAGTTCCTCACAATTTTTGTCTTATAAACTTAGTAATACATTTCATTCAAAAACGTTTAGAAATTATTAACAATTAAAGAAAAAACAAAGCTCTACCATGCACATATTATTAACATTGAATGTGCCTTCTCCAAAATTTTCTATACAATTTTTAGTATTACACATTTGTAATAACTGTATTTGGATTTATAGTTCTTCACTGCAAAATTTAACATATTGTTAATATTTTCACATTATAAGTACATTAAAACATTTTAAAAGATTTATTTATTTATTTGAAAGACAAAGTTATGGGGGGGAGAGAAAGAGAGAGAGAGAGACAGAGACAGAGAGAGAGACAGAGACAGAGAGAGGTCTTCTGTCCACTGGTTCACTCCCCAAATGGCTGCAACAGCCAGGGTAGGCAAGACTGAAGCCAAAAGCCAGGAGCTCCTTCCAGGTCTCCTATGTGGGTGGCAAGGGTCCAAGGACTTGGGCCATCCTCCACTGCTTTCCCAGGCCATACCAGAGAGCTGGATCAGAAGTGCAGCAGCGGGGACCTGAACCAACGCCCATATGGGATGTTGGCTTTGCAAGTGGCAACTTTACCCACCATGCCACAACACTGGCCCCAAGATCATAATTCTTTTTTTAAGATTTATTTTTTTATTCGAAAAGCAGAGTTACAGAGAGAGAAGGAGAGACAGAGAGACAGAGAGAGAGAGAGAGAGAGAGAGAGAGAGGTCTTCCATCTGCTGGTTCACTCCCTAGATGGCCACAACTGCCAGAGCTGAGCTGATCTGAAGCCAAGAGTCAGGAGTTTCTTCTGGGTCTCCCACGCAGGTGCAGGGGCCCAAGGACTCGGGCCATCTTCCACTGCTTTTCCAGGCCATAGCAGAGAGCTGGGTCAGAAGAGGAGCAGCTCAGACTCGAACTGGCGCCCATATGGGATGCCAGCAATGCAGTGGCTGCTATACCTGCTAAGCCACAGTGCCAGTTCCCAAGCTCCTAATTCTAAAAAGCAGAATTCCAGTGAGTAAATGTACTCTTAACATGATTTTATAAAATAAAAGTATCCTGAAATAAAAAAAATTATTTAAAAAGTTTTGGTTCTCAAAATTCTAAAAATCCATGAATGCATGGGGGTCTTCAAAGAGTTCATGGAAAGTGTGTATTACAAAAAAAAAAAAAAATACTAGGGGTGGCACTGTGGCGTAGCGGGTAAAGCTGCCACCTGCAGTACCGGCATCCCATATGGACATGGGTTCGAGTCCCAGCTGCTCCCAGCATGGGAAGACCTGGAGGAAGCTCCTGGCTCCTGGCTTCAGATTGGCGCAGCTCTGGCTGTTGCAGCCAATTGTGGAGTGAACCAGTGGATGGAAGACCTCTCTCTATCTCTGCCTCTCCTTCTCTTTCTGTATAACTCTGACTTTCAAATAAATAAATGAAACTATACATGGATTCCAAAATATTTTCTGCAACCAAGCTTATGTTTTCAATTTTCCACATTTTTAAGTACCCTCCTACTAAAAGACAGGATTTCATTTCCTGTTTACCGCCCACTGATGTACCGAACCTAATTTATATGATCCAGACTACCTGAGGATGTCCGAGGCTCAAGGCTGCTGCTTCTTGGGGACAGAAAGAAGATTCAGCTCACTGGGTTGGAAGGATGAAAGCAAGGGCAGCAAGAAGCAGAAACGCGTTTCCTTCGATCATCTGCACAGCACCGCCCCCTGGTGGTTGTTTGGTGAATCACAATATCTTTGCCTTTATGGTCCTGTCCTGCCAAAGTGCAGCCCTCCAGTGTTAATTGAGGGAGCAGGATGATACATTGTATCAGCTTCCTGTGGCTGCTGTACCACCTACCAGACACATGATGGCTTAAACCAGCAGACATTTCTTTTCTTAGAGTTCTTGGGTCCAAAATCAAAGTGTAGGCAGAGCCGGGTTGCCTTGGAAAGGCTCTGAGGACCAGCCCTGTTTTGCCTCTTCCAGTTTCCGGTGTCTGCCAGCGCTGCTGAGTCACTGTGGTCTCTCTTCCTCTCTCTTCACACGGCCTTCTCTTCGTGTGGCTAATCCTCCTCTGCCTCTGTGTTATAAGGACATTTGTTTTGACATTCAGGATCCACTCAGAAAATCCAGGAGTTTTTGCTTCATGTCAGAACCCTTGAGCAACATCTGCAAGGGTCCTCTTTGCAAATAGGGCAACATTCACAGATTGGCTGTGGATGTCTTGGTGGGGGGTGGGGGGCGCTTTTTCACCTAACACATCTATTCATGGGTATCCTTTAATCCATTGTTGGTAAATAATGCAAGAGCACTTCATAAAGTTCATGGGAAATGTGTATTATGAATACACTGCGTATAGATTTCAAAGCTTTTTACACCAAAATAATCTTTTAATTTCATTTTCCGGCAAGTCATTGAAGTACCCCTTGTATATAAGATTACTCTGCTGAGAGGACAAGGTGTAAGACGGTGAATTTTGAGTCTGGATGTGAGGATGGAAGAAGGGAGGGCAAAGGTCTACTTTTCCACGGAAGGCTGCCCGGGTGGGGCAGCACAGTGGGACTCTGGGTGATCAGGAGGCAGCACAGAGGACCCTAAGCAATGCATGTGGAAGAGGCAGGAGAGAAATGACAGAGGGGGCTGTTGAGCCAAGACTCACCCGGTAGTCCTTACCTTCAAAATTCTCTATGGAAACAAGGGGAGGGGTTAAATGTTGCTGGTGAGACAAAGCTGGAAGTCTTTTTGGTGAACAATTCTGTATATATGAGGGAACTTCAAAAAGTTCATGGAAAATAAAAATCTCTTTTTTTAAATAGATTTATTTGATTTATTTCAAAGACAGAGTTACAGAGGGAGGCAGAGACAGAGAGACGTCTTCCATCTGCTGGTTCACTCCCCTGATGGCCACATGGCCAAAGCTGACATAGGCCAAAGCCAGGAGCCAGGAGTTTCAACTGCGTCTCTCACATGGGTAAAGGGGCCAAAGGACTTGTGCCATCTTCTGCTTTCCCAGGCCATTAGCAGGGAACTGGATTAGAGTTTAATTGAACCGGGGCCCATGTGAGATCCAACGTTGTAGGCAGAAGATTAACCCTCTACACCACAGTGCCACCAGCCCTAGAAAATAGAATATAAAAGCACATTTATTTTTTGAAATCCATACATAGTTATTTATGTAATGTACATTTTCCGTGAACTTTTTGATGACTTCATATATCATACACTTGTATCCAGAAATTCTACCTCTAGGAATCTCTGGTTTAAGGAAATAATTCAAACACAGGTAGTTTTTTAAAAAAGGTTTATTTATTTGTTTATTTCAAAGGCAGAGTTACAGAGAGAGGCAGAGGCAGAGGGAGGTCTTCCATCTGCTGGTTCACTCCCCTGATGGCCACAATGGCAGGAGGTGGCCCAATCAGAAGCCAGGAGCCAGGAGCTTCTTTCAGGTCTCTCACGTAGACACAGGGGCCCAAGGACTTGGGCCATCTTCTACTGCTTTCCCAGGCCGTAGCAGAGAGCTGCATCGGAAGTGGAGCAGCTGGGACTTGAACCAGCACCCATATAGGATGCCGGCACTGCAGGTGAGACAGCTCTAACCACTACGCCACAGCACCGGCCCCACACAGGTAGTTTTATACACACAGAAATCCCTGATATTCTTTTGAAAAATGGTACTGTAGATTGTTGAAAACAAGTGCACTGAGTAATGTTGAGTGAATTATGGTTCATTTAGATGATGAAATCTTTCATGAGAAGTACGTTTATGATTAGTTATAACATTAAAAGTGTTCTCATGTAAGATATCAAATGAAAACTAAGACTTGGCAGACCTTGAGATAGTGATAGCTCTGCCACTAATCCTGCAGCTCATAGTATCTGGATTTTAGTTCTGAGACAGATGAAACTTCCTAATGTAACATTTTGTCCCTTAATCCAAAGTGCTTAAACTGAAGTCCTGGTGGAACTCTCATTAAAGGCCAATGTGGGGCCGGCGCCGCAGCTCAATAGGCTAATCCTCCGCCTTGCGGCACCAGCACACCGGGTTCTAGTCCTGGTCAGGGCACCGGATTCTGCCCCGGTTGCCCCTCTTCCAGGCCAGCTCTCTGCTGTGGCCAGGGAGTGCAGTGGAGGATGGCCCAAGTGCTTGGGCCCTGCACCCCATGGGAGACCAGGAGAAGCACTTGGCTCCTGCCATCGGATCAGCGCGGTGCACTGGCCGCAGCACGCCAGCCGCGGCGGCCATTGGAGGGTGAACCAACAGCAAAGGAAGACCTTTCTCTCTGTCTCTCTCTCTCACTGTCACTGTCATCACTCTGCCTGTCAAAAAAAAAAAAAAAAAAGCCAATGTGGAAAGAGGCTCTTGTACTAATGTTCTGAAATAAAGTATGGGGTTATGTCTGTCAGCTCAATCACAGTGCAAATGTTGTGCTGTATAGTTGCTGGGTTTTGCCCATGTTTCTGTGACTTTTAAATAAAACAATTACAGGAAAGCACCTTATTAAAGCTATTATAAAATCCTCAACACATTTTTAGAAATAACTTTATATAAATGCATTAAAGATTTAAATGCAAAACAAATAAATAAAAGTGCCAGAAGAGAATATAGCTAGATATGTATATTTTCCTACAGGGTGCTGGGAAGTTTTTTTTTTTTTTTTTGAAAGCATAAGACAAATGCAGAAACCATAAAAGACATAAATTAATTAGTACAGCCATTATGAAAAGCAGTATGAAATTTCCTCAAAAAATTCAAAATAGAACCATCATTTGATTCAGCAACCTACGCATACTCAAGGCAGAAGGAACTGTCATATCTCTCCTACAAAGTAAAAATACCAAATAATTCAAAGCAAGGAGAAGCTGGTGTGACTGGTTCATTCAGAACCATCACTAAGAGGAGCTTACCTAGGCAAATGTTTGGCACAGTGGCTTGGGAGTGCCACATCCCATGTTGGAGTGCCTGGTTTGAATCCTGGCTACCTGGCTTCTGATTCAACTTCCTGCCAATGTAGACTCTGAGAGGCAGCAGATGATGGGTCCCAAGTACCTGAGCCCCTGCCACCCATGTGGGAGACTGGATGGAGTTTCAGGCTTTTGGCTTTGGCCTGACCCAGTTCTGGCTGTTGATGACATTTGGGGAGTGAACCAGTAGATGGAATATTCTCTCTCTCTCTGCCTTTCAAGTAATTAAATAAAAATTTTAAAATGAAATAATCATGCAATAGTTTAATTGGCAACATTTTTTTCTTTCTTAAGAGTACCATAAAATAATGTTGAATTTATAATCTATAGTTTCATGGATTTAACGATATGTGGTATATACCAGGTAGTGCATTGTAGACTGTTTCGTGACACCATAAAAACTGAAAACAACACAAATTATATCATGGAATGATAGCCATAATATATGATTATTTTAAAAAAGCAAGTAGAAAAACTACATATATATATATAGTAATTCTAATTTTTAAAAGAGTTTTATTTTATTTGAAAAGCAGAGTTACAGAGAGAGAATGAGAGAGCGAGAGAGAGATAGAAAGAGAACCTTGCATCTACTGGTTTACTCCCCAAATAGCTGCAAAGGCCAGGACTGGGCCAGGCTGAAGCCAGGATCCAGGAGCTTCATCAAGTCTCCCACATGGGTGCCGGGGCTAAAACACTTGGGCCGTCTTTTGCTGCTTTCCCAGGAGCATTAGCGAGGAGTGGGATTGAAGTAGAGCAGCCAGGACTCGAACTAGCATCCACATGGGATGCCGGTGTTGCAGGTAGCAGCTTAGCTCATTATGCAACAACACTAACCCCTATAATTCCAGTTTTTAAGAAGAAATATAGAGGTGGCATTGTGCCATAGTAGGTTCAGCCACCACTTGCAACACTAGCATTTCATATAGGAGCACCAGTTTGAGTCCTGACTGCTCTGCTTACAGTCCAACCCCCTGCTAATGTGCCTGGGAAGGCAGTGGAGGATAGCCCAAGTCATTGGACCCCTTCACCCACATGGGAGACCCACATGAAGCTCCTGGCTCCTGGTTTCAGCTTGGCCCAGCCTTGGCCATTGCAGCCATTTGGGAAGTGAAGCAGCAGATGGAAGATCTCTCTGATTCTCTTTCTCTCTCTAACTCTGCCTTTTGAATAAAATAAAATAAATATTTTTTAAAAAAGGGTAACTTCTACATGAAAAAGAACCTAGACCTTCATCTACAAAAGCTTTGTTGTCCTTCCACAAGAGATAGAAGGAAAAAAAATTCACCATACAATTTTGTTTAGTTCTCCTTGAAAAACAGAAAGTATTAACGCACATCTCCATAGATTAACCTGCTGCATTAGCAAGTATTGCTTCTGTAATCAGAGTAGATATTACAGTACTTGAAAATATTGTGGGAAATAGAATTAAAAGATAAGCTTATTGTGGTGCAAAAATTGAAATCCAAGAATAGCTTTTCATAATATGCATTTCCATGAACTTTTTGAAAATTCCTGTACAGTATATATATATATATATATATATAGAGAGAGAGAGAGAGAGAGAGAGAGAATCACAAGCTCAAAGTAAAAAGCAAGACCATGAGCCCCAGTATATTATGTATTATGTATGCAGTGAGTGACCTGGTCCTTTTTGAGTAGCCTGCCAATGGGTCAGGGACTACATCCCAGCAAAGTCTCTCCACAAGGTACCTTGGCACCAATATAGACCCTTGGCCAACAATTTCTTTTTTTTTTTTTTTTATTTTTTGACAGATAGGAGCTAGACAGTGAGAGAGAGAGAGGCAGAGAGAAAGGTCTTTCTTCCGTTGGTTCACCCCCTAAATAGCCTCCATGGCTGGAGCTACGCCGATCCGAAGCCAGGAGCCAGGTGCTTCCTCGCGGTCTCCCACGCAGGTGCAGGGGCCCAAGCACTTGGGCCATCCTCCACTGCTTTCCCAGGCCACAGCAGAGAGCTGGACTGGAAGAGGAGCAACCGGGACTAGAACCTGGTGCCCATATGGGATGCCAGCGCCGCAGGCGGAGGATTAACCAAGTGAGCCATGGCGCCGCCCCCCCAGAAAATTTCAATTAGCTCTTTATGTGATGATCAATCTTACCCCCTTTTCTTGATCAACTCATTAATTGATTCTCCACAAACTCTTTGCTCTTCTCAGATCTCTTATCCTGCTATTTCCCTCATTGTCATTGTTAGTAGATTGCCTTACTTCTTACTTCATGAAGGAAATAACCAGCTGGACATTCTCTCAACCTCTTCCTGCTAATGAAACAGACAAATCTGCACCAACCTCACTAGCGGAGGTGGTAGTTGCCCCTGCCCTGTTGACTGCATATGATCCCACTCAATAAATATTTGTAGAATGGATCCAACAGTAAACTATCATGGTCTAGGCGTGAAGTGAAAATCCTTTTTGAAATCTCTGTGGTTCTTTTGAATCATCACTCAATCTAGGTTTGTCCTAGTAAATGTCAGAGGAGGAAGAGCTACTACCAAATTGTCACCAGACCGTGAGCTCCTTTTTTTTTTTTTTTTTTTTTTTTTGACAGGCAGAGTGGACAGTGAGAGAGAGAGACAGAGAGAAAGGTCTTCCTTTGCCGTTGGATCACCCTCCAATGGCCGCCGCTGCAGCCGGCGCACCGCGCTGATCCGATGGCAGGAGCCAGGATCCAGGTGCTTTTCCTGGTCTCCCATGGGGTGCAGGGCCCAAGCACCTGGGCCATCCTCCACTGCACTCCCTGGCCACAGCAGAGAGCTGGCCTGGAAGAGGGGCAACCGGGACAGAATCCGGCACCCCGACCGGGACTAGAACCCGGTGTGCCGGCGCCGCAAGGTGGAGGATTAGCCTATTGAGCCACGGCGCCAGCGCGTGAGCTCCTTTAAGGCAGGCTCAGGATTTAATTTTCTCCCCCAGTTCCACATTGTACTCAATAAGTGCGTTTGTTTGAACAAGAAGGCATAAAAGAATGAAGGCCTATCTTGCACTGCCTCTGCTAATTCATAGAGTATCAGAAGCTTTGTTAAACAGCAATGAAGTCTCAGAAGGCAAATCTTACATTTCAACAAGGAGCACTGGGCCTGGTTCTGCTGCTGCGTGAGTGATTAGGTTGTCTCTGCTTCCTCTTAAAAAGACACACACACATCATGCTAAGGGAAAAAACGTTGATTGAAAATGGGAATGTTGCAAAAGTGTAGCAGGGAAAGGTCAGGCTGTGGGCTTTGAACAACAGAAGAGGGGGAGGGGAGAAAGACCTAATTGGACTCCTCTGTTGTCAGGGAAACAATCAGATGTTCACATTCCTCCAACACACAGTGTACTTTCCAATGGATATGCCTCTGCTGTCTCGAAGTTGGAGACAGGCTATACATAAGTAGGTTTTTTTTTTTAAGATTTATTTATTCTATTTGAAAGGCAGAGTAACAGAAAGGCAGAGGTAGAGAAAGAGAGAGACAGAGAGACAAAGAAAGGTCTTCCATCCAGATTCCCTCCCCAAATGGTCACAAGGGCTGGAGCTGGGCTGATCCAAAGCCAGGACCCAGGAGCTTCCTCTGGGCTTCCCACGTGGGTGCAGGGGCCCAAGGACTTGGGCCATCTTCCACTGCTTTCCCAGGACATAGCAGAGAGCTGGATCAGAAGTGGAGCAGCCAGGACTCAAACTGGTGCCGACTCAAACCAGTTTTACCCACTACGCCACAGTGCCGGCTCCAATGCTAATTCTTATAATGAGATACCCATTTTGACTAAACAGATTGGCAAAGGCGAGAAAGAATAATTTCCTGTTATTAGTGAGGATTTGATAAAATGTATTCTTTTGCATTCCTCTTGGAGGGTATTAATGATAAATCTTCCCTTTCAAGAAGACAGTTTGGTGATAACAAAAGCCTTAATATCTTACATAACTTTCAATCTTACTCACAAGTGCAAATCAGGGGCAGGTTTAACCTGGAAGGTCACTCATCTGAGATCACAGTACTTGGGCTCCACACAGGACTCAGGCTCCTGCATCACTTGGATGTATCAAAATGTATGTATCCACTTCTCTACCAAGGGACATTGTTTTCGAGCTTCTGTTACTAAAAACAACATAGCAGTAAGCGCTCTAAATACAGTAGATAGGAAGAAAAAGTATATACATAAGATAAAATTTTAGTGACTCTGCTTCAAGCAGTTAGGAGTTTAAATTATGGATGCATATCACCAAATTGTCCTCCAAAAAGGGTCTCCAATTCACATTCTACCAATACAATATATTATCACATTTTTAAATCCTTGTTCATTGGAAAAGTAAAAATAGTTTCTCCACAGTTTTAATTTGCACTTTGAAAATGTATTAGAGGGGCTGGCACTGTGGTGTAGTGGGTTTAGCGGCCACCTGCAGTGTCGGCAGCCCATATGGGCGCCGGTTCTAGTCCCGGCTGCTCCTCTTCTGATCCAGCTCTCTGCTATGGCCTGGGAAAGCAGTAGAAGATGGCCCAAGTCCTTGGGCCCCTGCACCCACGAAGCAGACCCGGAAGAAGCTCCTGGCTCTGGGCTTCGGATTGGTGCAGCTCAGGCTGTTGCGGCCATCTGGGGAGTGAACCAGCGGATGGAAGAGTCTCTCTCTCTCTCTCTCTCTCTCTCTCTCTCTCTCTCCCCTCCCTATCTCTCTGTTAATCTGCTTTCAAATAAATAAAATATAAATCTTTAAAAAAGTATAAGAGAGGGAAAGGGAAAGAGAGAGAGCAATGGCAAGCAAGAGACAATCATATTTGCTGATTCCCCTGTCCCAAATCCCAAATCCCTGCAATGGCCTGCCTGGAGCAGGAAACCCAATCCAGGGCACCCCCTTGGGTGGCAGAAACCAAAATACTTGAGCCATTATTGCTGCCTCTCAGGATCTGTGTTAGCAGGAAGCTGAATTCAAGAGTTGTAGCCAGGTATGGAAGCTAGGCAGTTGGATAGCCACAGGTGTCCAAACTAGTATCTTAACTGCTAATCTAAACCCTTGTCCTGGACATATTTTTAAAATGACCTTTTTGAAAATGTAAAATTATGGGCTGGCGCCGCGGCTCAGTGGGCTAATCCTCCACCTTGCGGCGCCGGCACACCGGGTTCTAGTCCCGGTCAGGGTGCCGGATTCTGTCCCGGTTGCCCCTCTTCCAGGCCAGCTCTCTGCTGTGGCCAGGGAGTGCAGTGGAGGATGGCCCAAGTGCTTGGGCCCTGCACCTCATGGGAGACCAGAAGAAGCACCTGGCTCCTGCCTTCGGATCAGCGCGGTGCGCCGGCCGCGGCGGCCATTGGAGGGTGAACCAACTGCAAAGGAAGACCTTTCTCTCTGTCTCTCTCACTGTCCACTCTGCCTGTCAAAAAAGAAAAAAAGAAAGAAAGAAAAGAAAATGTAAAATTATAACCACTTGTAGTTAACTGTGTCAACAAGATAGAGATGTACTCATGATTCACTTTTTTTTTTTTTTTTTTTTTTGGACAGGCAGAGTTAGACAGTTGAGAGAGAGAGTCTTCCTTTCCGTTGGTTCACCCCCCAAATGGCCGCTACAGCCGGTGTGCTCCGCCGATCCGAAGGCAGGAGCCAGGTGCTTCCTCCTGATCTCCCATGCGGGTGCAGGGCCCAAGCACTTGGGCCATCCTCCACTGCACTCCCGGGCCACAGCAGAGAGCTGGCCTGGAAGAGGGGCAACCGGGACAGAATCCGGCGCCCCGACCAGGATTAGAACCCGGTGTGCCGGCGCCGCTAGGTGGAGGGTTAGCCTAGTGAGCCGCGGTGCTGGCCTCATGATTCACTTTTATGTGGTAAAACATAACACAAAATTTGTGATTTTAAATATTTTTATGTGTACGGTTCAGTGGCATTAAGTATACTGACATTGTTGTGCAACCATCCATCTGCAGAACTTTTTCTTCATTCCAAATGGAAACTTTGTGCCTATTAAACAATAAGTCGCCATCCTGCTCCCTCCAGCCCCTTGGGACCACTACTGTACTTTCTATCTCTGTGATTTGATAACTCTAAGAACCTCACATAAGTGGAATCTTACAAGATTTTACACAAGCACCGTAGTTTAAACAAGAAAGAAATTGACTTCTCTGCCACATTAGCAGTGAATCCAAGCCCCTATACCTAATGTTTTTTTTTGAAATTTAAAAGTATTTATTAAAATCAAGGACCTCCAGCTAGAGCGGCGTGGAGGGGCCCTAATGCTTTTGATAGGCAGGCAACTAGCTAGCTAGAGAGTGGCAAGGAGCAAAAACTGCTAACACCCAAGCTGCGGGCACTGCCCAAATCCCATCACCTCTGTGCTGATTCAACATGGCTGAAGGCTGTATACATTCACTCCTCGTCATGCAGCAAAGCCTCACTTTCTTTTGAAGATTTATTTATTTATTTGAAAGGCAGAGTTACAGAGAGGCAGAGGCAGAGAGAGCGGTCTTCCATCTGCTGGTTTACTCCCCAGAGGGCCACAATGGCCATAGCTGGGCCATTCCAAAGCCAGGAGCTTCTTCCGGGTCTCCCATGATGGGTTCAGGGGCCCAATGAGCCATCTTCTACTGCTGTCCAGAACCTGGTCATATGGCCACTCTAAGCTGCAAGGGAGATGGGAAAATGTTCCTGCCATGTGCCTAACTATAACATAGGCATTCTTGGGGAGGACATTTGGTGCAGCTGTAGAATATCACTTAGGACACCTGCATCCCATGTCACAGTGCCTGAGTTCAAGTCATGGCTCTGCTTCCGGTTCCGGCTTCCTGTTGTTAAGTGAGCTAAGTAGATAAGAACCTGTGTGTGTGTGTGTGTGTGTGCACGTGTGTGTGTGAGGGGGCTGAAGAGAAATGGGAATTTCTGTGATAGAACAAGAAAGCAAGCCAATATTTACATATCAAAAGTCCTGCTTTTGTTCAATAACCTGGTTGATCAGTCCAGCCCTCTCCTTGGGGGCAGCTTAGGGGAATCTCATTTGCTTAGGGACCTATTAGGAAGGGATTCTACACGCAGGAAGCCCAAAGGATAGAGGGGGAGGAGAAAGAAGGCTCACACCCAACATCCAAAAAAACTCCAGTCTGAATGCAGACTGGGGCCTCGGTTCTTTATTGAGATGCCCTTCAAGTCTGTCACGTGTATTCTCTTCAGTATTTCTTTTCATTAAAATTGGCTAGTGAATAGTGAAGTAACACCTTGACAGTAGGGACTCCATTTTGGAGCACCTGAGACCCCATCCTGGAAAGGCTTTCCCCCCTCCCCATGAGACTCTGGTCTGAAACTGTGATCTAAAACACTCGGACAATAGCAGTCCCCTACATCACACCTGGCAACCTTCATCACACTTGGCAAAGCATAGAAATCCCTAGCATGATCGCTCAAGCTTGGAAGCAGATAGGCTATACCTGGGTTAATGATACAGATGTCATTTGTCTGTGTCCTACATATGATTTAAGCCAATACTTGGATTAATGTCCAGATTATAATTGAAATTGCTAAGATTATAACTGGTAGTGTTAAGATTATAATTGATATTAGTTTCGCATAGGCTTTAGGTTAGCTTGACCCTGGTAACCATGCATTCCCCTCCAGATTTTGTAGTTTTTGCCTTTATAAACTCTGTTGCTTTGGGCTTCGGGGTTGAGAGTTCTTTAGGGCATGAGCCTGCTCTCCACCACCAGCGATAAAGGACCATCAAATTTTATCAAAGTGTGATGCTCCTCTGTTTGCACTTGCTCAGGTACAACATTAGCATGCTTACTGCTATTCTCTGTCTCACATATGAATTCTTGCTTGCTAGAAGAAAGAACCTTGAGCAGCCGATCCCCGGTAACACTGCTAACTCACCCTGAGAAGCAGCAGATGCTGGTTCAAGTATTCAGGGCCCTGCTACCCATGTAGGAGACATGGATGGAGTTCCTGGATCCTGGCTTCAGTCTGGCCAAGCCTTGTTGTGGGCATTTTAGGAATCAACCAGAAGATCAAAGATCTCTCATCCTCATCTTCTCTGTCTCTCCCTATCTTTCTCACTACCTTTCAAATAAATAAATACATTTAATCTTTATTTTTTAAAAAATTTATTTATTTGAAAGAGTTACAGAGAGAGGTAGAGACAGAGGTCTTCCATCTGCTGGTTCACTCCCTAGTTGGCTGTAAAGGCTGGAGCTGCGCTGAGCTGATCCGAAGCCAGGAGCCAGGAGATCCTTCTGGGTCTCCCACACGGGTGCAGGGTCCCAAGGACTTGGGCCATCTTCCACTGCTATCCCAGGCCATAGCAGAGAGCTAGATCGGAAGTGGAGCAGCCGGGACTCGAACCAGTGCCCATCTGGGATGCCGGCACTTCAGGCCAGGGCTTTAACCCGCTACGCCACAGCGCCGGCCCCAATACATGTAATTTTTAAATGTAGGAATTTTATTAGTAAAGAGGGGGAAATGGTCTCTACTACTATGATGGCCGGATGCTGAGGACCTAAGTGTTAGGTCTGGAGTAGCTCGGGGTTCTGGTCTTTCATACCCCCAGAAAGGAGACACTGACCTCAACAGAGACAGGTTACTTAATTGAAAGCAAAGAGGTTGGCAACAGACTGTTCTTTCGGAGAGACTGTGCCCTGGGTGCATTTGGGACTCAGGTTTTATCAGGTTAGTAGGGAATTTGCCACTGGAGTGGGGGGTGAGTGTCTCTTTGAAGTCTCAGGAAACTTCCCCCTTATCTTTGTCACAAGATGCTTTGCTATTTGCTTTGCAAGGAGACAGGAAGGGTTGGTTTGGCTCCTAGAATCTCAAGGAGGATGCGGGGCATGGGGCAGGGAGGGGAAAGGAGGAGGGGAAAGGTGCCACAAGTCCTTTGCTAAGTGTAGAAGGTATTCGGGCTTTATACTTTAAATAATGACATAAACTCTGCTCCCCAGAAATTTGCAGTGAGGGACTGGTTGCAGAGGAATCTATGGTTCATATGGATTTTATCTTGTTTCCCCCACAAATTTGAGGTGCTTTTGACTAGACTTGTACTTATTGTTTGTCAGATCTCGTGCTTTCTATTTCTCTGTAGGTGTTGCAATATGTGTGCACTTTTTGTTTGTTCTTTTCTTGTTGCTTTACTCCAATGTCCTTGGAGGTAATGATCTATTTCTGAGGCAACTCTTGGGGCTTGTTAATAAATTAAATAGCAAAAAGGCCTCCCAGAGAACAAAACCAGATCCTGTTTATATCTCTGAACTTCCTATTTCCCTTTCCTTAAGTGACCTTTTTACATTTGCAGATGCTAAATTTGTGTAGGGTAGGGGATCTAGATTATAAGCCTGCTAAACTAAAGGTTATGGTTAAAGATCTTATAGCCTTAGGGAGATCCTATAATTTTTATCACTTAGGGGCTGGTGATGTGGCATAGTGGGTAAAGTCTCCACCGGAAGTGCTGGCATCCCATATGGGTGCCAGTTCGAGTCCTGGCTGCTCCACTTCTGATCCAGCTCTCTGCTATGGCCTGGGAAAGCAGCAGAGGATGGACCAAGTGCTTGGACCCCTGCACCTGTGTGGGAGACCCGGAAGAAGCTCCAGGCTCCTGGATCACATCAGCTCTGGCCATTGTGGCCATGTGAACCAGCAGATGGAAGACCTCTGTCTGCATCTGCCTCTCCCTCTTTGTAACTCTACCTTTCAAATAAATAAATAAATAAGTTGTAAAAAATAATTTATCACCTAAATAAATAAATCTAAAAAAATAATTTATCACCTAAGCCTAAAAGAGTTGAAGGTGCTAAAATAATTAAATATATGCAAAATATTTATCTATTGATTGACAAATTGGTTTCATTATATTGGTGGGCCATAAAAGAGTTCTATTAAATATTTTAGGGGTGGGTCAAGCTGGCACTTGGGACCCCCATATCACATGTCAGAGTGCCTGATTCAAGTCTCTCCTACTCCATACTTCCGATCCAACTTCCTACTAATGTACATGGGAGACAGTGGATGATCGCCCAAGTACTTAGGATCCTACAACCCATGTGGGAGACCCGGATGGAGTTCCTGGCTCCTGGCATGGGCCTGGCCTAGCCTGGGCTGTTGCAGGCATTCAGGAAGTGAACCAGCAGATAGAATATCTCTCTTTGTGTGTCTCTGCCTCTCTCACTGTCACTGCCTTTCAAATAAATAAATAAATAAATATTTTAAAAAAACAAAACTTAAAAATGATATTTTCTAAATGTAAAAAAATTACTATAGATTAAAATAAAATATCCTCATTTTTGTCTTTTTAAAAAATTTTATCCTCATTTATATTATGTGAACTTTAACAGAACATGAACAGAATACAAGGACACTTCAAAATGTACACAGAAAATGCATAATATGAAAAACTATACATGGACATTAAATTGTTTTGTGGCCAAATAAACTTATCTTTCAATTCCATTAATCAAGAAGCCGGCGCCGCGGCTCAATAGGCTAATCCTCTGCCTAGCGGCGCTGGCACACTGGGTTCTAGTCCCGGTTGGGGCACCGGATTCTGTCCCGGTTGCCCCTCTTCCAGGCCAGCTCTCTGCTGTGGCCCGGGAGTGCAGTGGAGGATGGCCCAAGTGCTTGGGCCCTGCACCCCATGGGAGACCATGGGAGACCAGGAGAAGCACCTGGCTCCTGGCTTCTGCCTTCGGATAGGCGCGGTGCGCCGGCCGCGGCGGCCATTGGAGGATGAACCAACGGCAAAAGGAAGACCTCTCTCTCTCTCTCACTGTCCACTCTGCCTGTAAAAAAAAAAAAAAAGAAAAGAAAAGAAAATACTTCCTACCAAGTGGAGGATATTCTCAATACTAATTTTTAAATTATGAGTGTACAAATATTTTGGCTCAAATATTTTGACAGTTTTTGTCTTTTTGTCTCCATTCAGAGTAACTTTCCTGAGCTAATATTTTTATAAGACAAAAATATATCTAACATATTAGTTTATTTTTAATTTTTCTGATTACTTTTCCAAATTTAGATACAGAAAATTTTAGGATGTCTCAATTTCATGATGCATGAAAACATAATTTGTGTAATTAAAAATATAATCCCCATCAAAATTACTTCCTGCAAGTTGAGATATTTCAAAGTATAGCTACAAAACTTCAAATCAAATGTTACACACCACATGAAGGCTTTTCCAGTGTCCAATCATCCTTGACTCTTTCTACAAGTATATGTGTTAACTCTAAGTGTCATGGGTTGGTATATTAGTTTTACATTTGTGTGAAACATTTAAGAGCACAAAGTAATACACTTTTTAAAAAAGATCTATTTATTTATTTGAAGTCAGAGTTACACAGAGAGGAGAGGCAGACAGAGAAAGAGGTCTTCCATCTGCCGGTTCACTCCCCAGTTGGCCGCAATGGTTGGAGCTGCGCTGATTCAAAGCCAAGAGCCTGGAGCTTCCTCTGGGTTTTCCCATGTGGATGCAGGGACCCAAGGACTTGGGCCATCTTCCACTGCTTTCCAAGGCCATAGCAGAGAGCTGGATCGGAAGAGGAGTAGCTGGGACTAGAACTAGCAGCCATATGGGATGCCGGCACTGCAGGCGGTGGCTTTACCCGCTACAGCACAGTGCCGGCCCCCACACATTTATTATCTCACAGTTTCAGAAGTCTGAGTATATCTTTCTTAAAAGAGGTTATTTACTTATTTATTTGAAAATCAAAATTACAGAGAGAGTGAGAGATCTTCCATCCACTGGTTCATTCCCCAGATGACCTGAAATAGCCAGTACTGGGCCAGGCCAAAGCCAGCAACTTCATCGAGGTCTCCCATGTGGGTGGCAGTGGCTCAAACACTTAGGCCATCTTCTGCTGCTTTTCCCAAGCCATCAACAGGGATTGGAAGTGGAGCAGCAGGGACTTGAACTGGTGTCCATATCAGATGCTGACACAGCAGGTGGCGGCTTTATCAGCTATGCCACAACGCTGGCTCCTGAGTGTATTTTGGTTGGATAACCTGCTTAAAGTCTTACCAGGCTATAATCTAGATGTCAGGCAGAGGGCAGTGTCATCAGAAGTTCAAATAAGGCACAATCTGGTTTTTGTTTTTAAGATTGATGGCTGACTTCTTATAGTTGTAGGAGTGAGGTTCTGTTTTTCGTCCTCCCTCCTCTCTCTCTCTCTCTCTCTCTCTCTCTCTCTCTCTCTTTCTTCCTTGCCAGGAGCCAAGAGCTTCTTCCAGGTCTCCCACGCGGATGCAGGGGCCCAAGCACTTGGGCCATCTTCTACCGCTTTCCCAGGCCATAGCAGAGAGCTGGATTGGAAGAGGAGCAGTCGAGACATGAACTGGTGCCCATATGGGATGCCAGTGCCACAGGTGGAGTCTTAGCCTACTATGCCACAACACCAGCCCCCGAGGTTCTGTTTCCTTGCTGGCTATTCACCAGGGGCGAATTTCCTAGAGCACCCCCCCGCCCCCCCGTTCCTCACTCTGTGTCCCTCACCATAGGCCCTTTTACAACATGGCAGTTTACTTGAGCCAGCAAGAGAGTCTCTCTAGTGTGGACTAGCTAGATGGACTCTTTTTTAAAAGATTTATTTATTTATTTGAAATTCAGAGTTACACACAGAGAGAGAGGAGAGGCAGAGAGAGAGGTCCTCCATCCTTCTGTTTCACTCCCCAATTGGTTGCAATGGACAGAGCTGAGCCGATCAGGAGCCAGGAACTTCTTCTGGGTCTCCCACATGGGTGCAGGGGTCCAAGGATTTGGGCTATCTTCCACTACTTTCCCAGGCCATAGCAGAGAGCTGGATCGTGAGTGAAGCAGCCAGGACTTGAATTGGCGCCCATACAGGATGCCGGCACTGCAGGCAGCAACTTTACCTGCTATGCCACAGCACCGGCCCCTCGATGGACTCTTACATCTACATGGTAACCTACTCATGGCGGTAATATCCCATCATGTTTGCCATATTCTATTGGTTAGAAGTAAGTCACAGGCCTAGTTCACATTCAAGGGGAGGGACTTATCCAAAGTTGTAAAGAGTAGAGGGTAGAGATCATAGGGGGCATCTTAGAATTGTTCCCTTTATTCCCTGGGAAACAGGCCCTGAGATGGAGACGCGTGTGCAGGTGGACTATGGGAAGGGGGAATGCTTCAGGAAACACACTTGTAAAGGACCAAAACGATCGGATAGAGTGGGGGGGGGGGGAATTGCAATAAAGGCTTCAGTCAACCCCAAAGACAATTCTGGACCAAAGGTGTTCCTTTAGAAATGTCCAGAAATGAGGGCTAGAACTGTGGCATAGTGGGTAAAGCCACTGCCTGCAGTGCTGGCATCCCATATGGGCACTGGTTCTAGTCCTGGCTGCTCCACTTCTGATCCAGCTCTCTGCTATGGCCTGGGAAAGCCCCTGCACCCCCGTGGGAGACCCGGAAGAAGCTCTTGACTCCTAGCTTTGGATGGATGCAGCTCCAGCCTTTGCAGCCAACTGGGGAGTGAACCAGCAGATGGAAGACCTCTCTGCCTCTCCTTCTCTGTGTAACTCTGACTTGCAAGTAAGTAAATAAATCATTTAAAAAAAAAGAAATGAAGCAAAGAAGCCAGGCTTTATGGCAGCCATTGGCAGCTATTGGCAGCTCCTTCCCACAGAGTGCAATTTCTGGGGAGGCACTCAGCTGTGAGAATGAGTGACTCAGTTCTGAAGGGGAGAATCTGACTGACATGTCACATCATCATTATACCTAGTTAACTAGAACAGCTCTTTAAACACTATACAAATTTCCCCAGTACTATGGATAGAAGTCAGCTGAATTTATAACAAAGTGTGCTAAGTGTTATGGATTGTATTGGCAGGTGGATCAATGGGCAGAGAGATTCAGAAAGAAAATGATGATACTGACCCATAATACCAAAGGTGGGTGAAGGGGCTAAGTTTGGTGGATGAGAGCTCTGCCATGCCTTTCAAAAAGGTTTTCTCAAACTAGAAATTTAGCTTTTTTTTTTTTTAATTCGAGAGGAGAGAGAGATCATTCCCCAAATGCTTGTAATAGCTGAGGCTGGGCCAGGCTGAAGCCAGGAGACTGGAGCTCAATGCAGATCTACCACATGGGTGGCAGGGACCCAGGTACTTGAGTCATTACTGCTCCCTCCCAGATCTGCTTTAGTAGGAAACTGGAATTGGAAGTAGAACTGGATATCAAAACAAGCACTGGGATATGGAACACAGGCATCTCAAACAGGGTCTTAACTGCTGGGCCAAATGCATCTATGCCCCCCCCCCTTTTGACAGGCAGAGTTAGACAGCGAGAGAGACAGAGAGAGGTCTTCCTTCCATTGGTTCACCCCCAAAATGGCCGCTAAAGCCAGAACGCTGTGCTGATCCGAAGCCAGGAGCCAGGTGCTTCCTCCTGGTCTCCCATGCAGGTGCAGGGCCCAAGCACTTGGGCCATCCTCCACTGCACTCCCGGGCCACAGCAGAGAGCTGGCCTGGAAGAGGAGCAACCAGGACAGAATCCGGCGCCCCGACCGGGACTAGAACCCGGTGTGCCAGCACCACAGGCGGAGGATTAGCCTAGTGAGCCGCAGCACCGGCCCGCATCTATGCCCTTTTTAAAAACAGCATGCAAAAGAGTATCAGAGGCTGGGGCCCACATTCTGGCACAGTGTGTTAAATCACTGCATGTGATGCTCACATCCCATATGAGCAACTGTTCGAGTCTCTGCTGCTCTACTTCTGCGTCTATTTCTACTTCTGCTTCAGCTCTCTGCTAATGCACCTGGGAAAGTAGCAGAAGATGGCCCAAGTGCCTGGGTTCCTGCTGCTCATGTGCCAGTTAAAGATTCCTGGCTTTGGGCTAGCTCAGCCCTGGCCATTGCAGCCAGTTGGGGAGTGAACCTGTGGATAGAAGATCCTCTCTCTCTCTAACTGTATCTTTCAAATAAATAAATACATCTCTTTTTTTTTTTTTTGACAGGCAGAGTGGACAGTGAGAGAGGGAGACAGAGAGAAAGGTCTTCCTTTTGCCGTTGGTTCACCCTCCAATGGCCGCTGTGGCCGCAGCGCGCCAGCCACACCGCACTGATCCAAAGCCAGGAGCCAGGTGCTTCTCCTGGTCTCCTATGCGGGTGCAGGGCCCAAGGACCTGGGCCATCCTCCACTGCACTCCTGGGCCACAGCAGAGAGCTGGCCTGGAAGAGGAGCAACCGGGACAGAATCTGGTGCCCCAACCGGGACTAGAACCCGGGGTGCCGGCACCACAGGTGGAGGATTAGCCTAGTGAGCCACAGCGCTGGCCCAATAAATACATCTTAAAAAAGATTACGGGATGTCCAGGCTAAGACATTAAATGGCTCAAAGACAACAATGCATTTCAGTTAAATATAGGATAAGGGCAGAAGCAAGATTAGCTTTAATGGGGAAAAAATCCTGTAAGTTTAGAAATTCTTTGTAAAGATGAAAGGGGAGTCATATCTAAATAGCAGTTCATGTGGAAAATATCTCAGAGGTTTAATTTACCACACAGTTTAGTGCAGGGTCTTAGTCCACCCAAAGGAGGATGGACTGGGTCCGAAGAAAGGTAAGTGCGCTGCTCGCCCATTCCCCAGCCCCCCCCCCCATCCCGGGGACAGTCAGACACAGCGGGGAGTCAAGTCAAGTAAGCAAGAACTCGTTTATTGGGCACGTAGTGAAGAACCTTAAAAATCAAACCAAGATGGAGTGACTTAAGCTAACACTATTAAAAACAAGAAGTCACCTTTGCCCCAAATAAAAAATTAAAGTTTAAAATTACAGCCCTAAACTTTTTTCCCCCAAAGCTAAAATTAGGTGCAGCTATAAAAATAAGGGACCCTATGCTTAGCTAGCTGCGACACTTGTGCCTGGCTGTGCTAAGACCTAACCCAGTTTGTATGCCTCCTAATACTCAAATAACGGTGTGGGAAGCAGGAAGCAGGACACAGCTCTCCCACCAGGGGAACAAAGGGAGCGAGACGTCGCCCCCCCCCCCCCCGCCCCGGGTGAACAAGATGGCACTAGCAGGGAAAGGAACTACTAAAGAAGTAAACAACAAAATGGCGATGAGGTGCATGCCTCCCGTGTGATCCCGTAGCTGATTGGATAGAAGATGCATGCCCTCCACATGAACAACTCGCGGATTGGACTGCTGTGTGCATGGACTCTATAGTGCTTTTGATTGGTCGCTGCGGGTATATAAACCGTGTGGCTTGTGCTGGGGGCGCTCTCTGGACTCCCGAGTTCAGGAGGCCTGTTTGCGCAGACGCGAAATAAATCCTCTTGCTTTTGCATCAGCTGGTCTGGATTCTGAGTCTTTGGGGTGTGCCTCTCGACGTGTTAGCATCCTCACTCCGAGGGTCTAATAGTAGCAAAACCTTTTAAAGCACAAAACTGCAGAGTCATTGGGTCAGGACATAAGGACCAACCAATTACTTAAAAGGTCATTTTACGGGACGATTTTTTACAGGACCAGCCACATGTCTGTACACTCATCATCAATTTTCACCTCCCCTGGTGCCACGTGGCCAATCATCTTTGGTGGTAAATAACTTTGGATACCGCCTACCTTACTTCCTTTGGGTGCCATCTTAGAATTGCCTCCTGTGCCTAATTGCCTAGTGTGCCTAATTTCCCTGCAGGCGCCATCTTTGAATTGCCTCGTGTGCCTAATTGCTGGCTCCAAGAGCTAGCCGCCTGGGGCATCTGGGGTCCTGCATGTCCTGGGGCGTGTGAGTGGCAGACTAAGCCCAGTGCAGCCAGGCCTGGTGTCCTGACTGCGGGCTTTTCCTAATTTCCCCACAGATTCCCCCTTTTTTGTTTTATATTAAAGAGAGAGAAAGAGGAGCTGAGTGGAGAGTGTGCCTGTCTTAGGTTGTCCCCTCTGACTGGGATCAGCCCTTTAGGGAGCATGTCTGTCTTAGGTTGTCCCCCTCTGGGAATCTTACCCGTCTTTGACTACTACTCCAGCTGTTAACGGCTGCCCCCAGGGGATCTTACCCATCATTGGCTACCACCTCAGCAACTCAGGGTGTTATGTATTATACCTCTACATCTTGGCCGTGGCCATGGGCGAATGTATAGGGTTTCCAATCTGGCTCTTGAAGAGCGGCATAACCTGGTTTTTGAAGAGTGGCATATTGTTGTTGGACCACCATTAACTGGACCACAGCGATGCGATCTTGGACAAATTTACAAGGAAGACCAAGGGGCCCACAAGGGGGAGGAGATAAGGAAGCCATCCCCCAAGGCCCGACCACAGGTAATGAGAGCTTAGTTCACTGCAACATTTTTCAAGGTCTTCTTGGAGGGTCTTGATCTTGTCCTGGACAGCGCTGGCGTGATTAGCATAGAAGCAGCACTCCTGATATACCAGGATGACCCAGTCACAATGAGGCAGAGGGTCTAATATGGTCTTTTTATCACTGTAAGAGAAAAATCACTCTTCAGGAGGGAGTCCTCCTGGGTGACCTTCTTTGGCAAAGGGGGGATATTTAAGGTTTCTCACAGGTACCCATATGGGATTGGAATTCCCCTGAGAGAAGACACATCCAAATCCTCTACCAGCACTTATCAGTGGGCCTGGTCCTTGTCAGCATCCCGTTAGTGGGTCCCTCCATTTTACCCTAACTGAAAGGGACCAATGTTTGTAAAAGGCTGACAAGGGCTGATGTTTTGGAAAATTTAAAATATTTAAGGTGAGCATGGCCATTCGTAGCTGGTCTTGTGGGGGTATGATTCCCCCTTTTTGTTTTATAAGTTGGTATTTTGTTTTTTGATGATTGCTTGTCCTTGTGGGTTGTGAGGAATTTTAGTAGAGTGTTGAATAATTTTACATCTTGGCAGCACTTTTAATTTAAACATTCCGATTGGTTATTATCTCTGCAAGATGAGAGGTATCTTTTGACATCTCTAGGGGCCCTTCTGGAGATACCAAAAGTTTAGAGAATTTAGAACTTTGATTTTTAGAAAGTCTGTTAAAGGTGCCAAGAGAACTTGGTTAGAGTATTTGGTTAGAATAGAATTTCTTAACATTTTGAAATGACAGTCATTTACCGTGGCAGAACATGAATTTTATGTCTCTTGTTGTGGAATAAACCAGAAATAAAAACCTTGAACATAAGAGTCAGCACATGAAATCATCACCTAACTCAGAACTACTTAACAGAGTCAAAAAGAGCTTACAGGACCTAACTCTAGAAATGGCAGAGTAACCAATTAAGCAGACACTGTTAAAAAGAGACGTTACAGTTTTTGCAAAAACAGATCTGTAAAAGATAAAGTTTAAAGCATATTAAAGACATGTAAAATTGAACAAGCGAACCAAGTAAACCGAAGTATGTTTGCATTAACCCAATTTTCTGAACCAATCTGTATTGGCTTACTTCAATTAACATAATACACTTTGCATAATTTGAATTGACTCAAACAGCTGTTACCTTAACAAATTTAGAGTCTCATCCTTTGAGAGTTCCAGGGATCCGACTGGAAGCCCCAAAGTTGGAAGACTCGTTTTAGAATTTAAAATTGTTAGAGAGTCAAACTGTTTAGCCAAAAATTAGTACGTTTACTAATTACCCATTGCTGTTTCATTGAGTACTGATTACTCAGAAACCTATTAAAATAAATTGCAAAATAACTTCAGCAAGTTACAAAGCAATATTTTTAAGGGTAGTGAACTTCCTAGATTCAAAGAAAAATTAGTTACAGTTGCCCCCTTGCTCAAGATAAAACAAAAGAGCCATCAGAAGGGTGGGATACCTAATTTGTTTCTCAATAAGCAGGGAGCCCAAAAGGATGGGATTACCACTCCCTTGCTATTCTTATGGTACAAAAGACCAGTTGGAAATCATGGAGACAGCCATTAAGACAAAGAGAGTAGACTTTGGACCAGGCCTTGTTCTAAGATAAAGTCCTAATTCCTAGGCAGGAGGGGAAGGTATAGTGAGCTGAGATAGTGAAGTTGGGGCCACAAGTATGGAAGGCTGAGGTTTTGGCTTAAACTTTAGAGGCCAATAGGACCTTGACCAGAAAGCAGTACACATAGAAGGTTTAGATCAAAGACAGAAAAGCTTGAGCATATGGAATTTCCTTCCATTTTCCCAAATGCTTACAGAAGCGATAAAGATCTTCAATGTTATCAGGGTCAAACTACTCCAACTTTGAGCTGATCCCTCAGGGCCAAATGCATCACCATGGAGGGGCCACTTTAAAGATGAGCGTGTCCCTGGTTACAATCATTAGAGCTCCCGCATTCAGGTAGTCCCTTCCAGTTTAGGTACCCAGTCTCCCACATAACACGTCACTTTCTGGGGTTGATATGGGTTCCTTGGAGGCTTGGCCAGGGCCAGATGAATCAGGAAGATCAGCAGCCAGAGTACTGCCATCTGTAATAGTTAGTGAACACAGAAGTTTCTCAAGGGCTGGTGGCCCCTGGGATGAGTTAGTTACTTTTTTGGTCCTTTTTCCTTTGAAAATGAGCTGTGTCTACCATAATTGTTTCCTCTCCTTGTTGGTCATTCTGTTTTGGGGCATCTTCCTGTATAGAGGAAACGGGCAGAAACAAGGTTTCTGGCTGGAAGCCATATTGGGGCTGTCTCCCCTTTGGGGAAGATGCATCCAAACCCTCTGCCCATGGTGATTAAGGGGTCTGCTCCCCTCCATTGTTGTGTTAGAGGGTCCTTCCATTTAAGCTGAACCTGGGGCCTGGGGTTTAATTGGCCCCAGTGTCTTAGGAATTTTGATTCAATTGATCCCTTGGAAAAATTTAAAATATTAATAGTGAACAAAGCCATTTGTAATTGGATTTGGGGGCTAATTCCCTCTTCTTGTTTTAAAAGTTGTTCTTTTAGCATAGGGAGATTACTGATGCCATAGACAGGAGTGTCAATTTGTAAAGTCAACAACAGGAGTCACTGTGCACTTACTCCTCATGTAGGATCTCTGTCCTTAGTGTGCTGTACATTGAGATTTAATGCTATAACGAGTACTCAAACAGTATATTTCACTTTGTGTTTCTATGGGGGTGCAAACTGTTGAAATCTTTACTTAATGCATACTAAACTGATCTTCTGTAAAAAAAAAAAAAAAAAAAAGAAAGAAATTATCAATTCCCAACTTGACTCTCACTGGGATTAAACATGACAATAGGTCTGATCTGATTTCATCATCATTTAAAAAATCATCTATCATTTTTCACTTTATGTTTCTGTGTGGGAGCAAACTGTTGAAATCCTTACTTAATGTATACTAAGCTGATCTTCTGTATATTAAGATAATCGAAAATGAATCTTGATGTGAATGGAAGGGGAGAGGGAGTGGGAAAGGGGAGGGTTGCGGGTGGGAGGGACGCTATGGGGGGGAAGCCATTGTAATCCATAAGTCGTACTTTGGAAATTTATATTCATTAAATAAAAGTTAAAAAAAAAGTTGTTCTTTTAGGCATTGATGATTTCTTTCTACAATTGCTTGGCTCTGAGGGTTATAAGGTATTCCTGTAATGTGTTTAATATGCCATCTGTTAAAAAAGTCTGACATTGCTTTACTAATAAAGCAAGGCCCATTATCAGTTTTAACTTGTGCTGGCAGGCCTAGAGTGGCAAAGCATTGAAGGAAATGTGATTGTGAATGTTTAGCCTTTTCTCCTGTTTGTGCTGTGGCCCAAACAAGTGTAAGTATAAGTATAAAAGTATAAGTATAAGTATAAGTATCAATAGGACAGAAACATATTTAAACTTACCAAAGGCTGAAAAATGGGTGACATCAGTTTGCCAGAGAGTATTGGGTTTGAGGCCTCTAGGATTTACTCCCTGTGTCTGTAATGGGGGCACTTTCAGGAAGGGTTGACACGTTTTGCAAGTATAGATGATTTTTTTGAGGTCCCTTACAGGGACTTGGGGAAACCTGTATTGTAGGCCCCTCCAATTGATATGGGTTAAGTCATGTAGTTGAGTGGCTTCCTGAAAAGTTAATGCTTGTGGGCCGGTGGCTAGTTGATCAGCCCAATTATTTCCAGCAGACAAAAACCCAAGAAGCTTGGAATGTCCTCTTAGGTGCTGAGCATGAATGGGAGCCCTCTGCCCATCTAATAGGCCTTTGAGGGTAAACATAAGGGGGGAAATAGGGTTACCGTCCAGTCTAATATGTGCTTGAGGGACATGGGGCAGCAAGTTAACCATATACAGTCTATCAGAATATAAGTTAAAGGGCCCTTGAATGTCCTGAAGAACCATAATTACAAGCAAGCATTTCTTTATATTGTGCCTACCCTTGGCAGGGTTGGAATCTCTGGCAACTCGGGGTTTCCTGTTGACCCTCGAAGGCCACATATGCAGAGCCTGCTTGACCCCTGTCGGTGAAAACATGAGGGGCATTGAGGATGGGTTTGGAAGAGAATAAAGAAGGCATTTTTAAGAGAAGTCGCCATAGCATGATGGTCCATTTGGATGGCCCATAATGGCAATCGTTGCGTCCCAAAAATCCCTCCAGGGAAAGGGCAAGACAGGCATTTGCTGGGGGAAGCCATTCAACATCTGAAATCCGAAAGGGGAAAACAATGGAATGGGGGTCAGAGCCATAATGCCTCTGGGCCTGAGTTCTGCCCTTAATTATAGCATCAGCAAGCTGATCAGCCTGAGAGTATACCCGAGGTGTGTCCCCCAAGGGGGTGTGAATGCATTCCATTGGTTCTCCTTTCTGAGTCAGGACTGCAGAAATCAAGCTAGTCTCTGAAAACAGCCACAGAGAGAAGGGCTTATTAGCAGAATACCTTTTTAAAGAAACTTTGTCTAGGGCCTCTTGAAACTGTAGAAACATCGCCCGATGGCTATCAATAAGGATAATATTATCTTGTGGCATTTTATTTTTTAGCAATGTGAACAAGGGCACAAGCCTATCCTCGGGGATGGGTACCCAGGGCAGTAACCAATTAATTCTCCCCAGAAGACTTTGAAGTTGAGTTAGGGTCATGGAAGTTGGGATATCCAATAGAGGTTTAAGGGGACTGACTCAGGTTAGAGTTAAATGGGACCTGAGAACCTTAAAAGGGGGTACCTTCTGAATCTTACTATGAGCCACCATAAATCCTCCCTCTGTGAGTGTTGTAAGGACCTGGGTTAAAAGGCCCTCCAAGAGGGTAGGGTCCTTGTGTCCAAGGATGATGTCATCCATAAGCATAAGGGAGGGAAACGTCCGAACTTAACACGGGCTCCAAGAGCGTGGCCAGGTATAGTTGGCAAAAGGCAGGGCTACTGGCCATTCCTTGTGGTAATACCATCCATTCATACCGTAGATCAGGTCAGGAAAAATTAAGGGAGGGGACAGAAAAGGCAAATTTTTCAGTCATCCGGGGGTAATGGGATAGAAAAGAAACAATCCTTGATATCTATTACAACTAGAGTATACTCTGAGGGTATGGTGGGGGTCCAGGGCATGCCTCTCAAGGGGGTGCCCACCAATTCCATCCTTTCATTTATTTTACGAAGGTCCTGAAGCATGCGCCAGGCCCCAGATGCCTTTTGGATAACAAACACTGGCATGTTCCAGGGGCTCACGGAAGGACACAAGTGTCCAAGGGTCATTTGTTCCTCCACCAGAAGGCAGAGTGCCACGAGTTTAGGTTGAGTTAACGGCCACTGCTCCACCCAGACGGGATTTCCTGGCCTCCACCTGATAGGTGGCAACCGGGGGGCAGTGGCCCTTAGAATTGGGGGTATACTCTTGGGTTCCTCCTTATGATTGGTGATACGATCCTTTTGCTTGACCCCTTCCATGCCCCAGTCATGGCCCTGGGCCCCTCCTTCTTCTAGAACACCCTCATGAAAGGCCTGGTGGTCCATGGTAACCATAGTGTCCATTTGCCCTAGCATATCCTGTCCCAACAAGTTGGCTATGAGATTTTTTGCTACCAGGGGGCATATTTTTCCCTGTTCCCCATCAGGACTGGTCCATTTCATGAGGGCAACTGTTTCCTTAGATTGGAAGTTGCCCGCCACCCCCAGTATTGATGGTCCATCAGCTAGCTCCCAGGTGGGTGGCACCTCCTCTTCTCAGAGTACCGTCCTGTCCGCCCAAGTGTCGATCAGGCAGTGAAACCTTTTTCTGCCTATGACGACACTCATCTTGGGATGGAGCCCCTCCATGAGGGGGACAGTCCAGTGGGCTTGGATCGTCCTAGTACAGGTTGCCCCCGGTTTCCCCTTGGATGGGGTTCCTCCTTGAGTTAACAGGGTTGGAGGACGCCCCCCCTCTAGTTTAAAGGCTTCCCTTCTAGATCAAATTTGGACCTGCAGTTCTTTTTCCAATGGTATCCCTTCCTGCACCTAGGGCAGGGGGCAGGGGGCGGCTTTGACCCTCCTGGTCGATTGGCGGGGAGAACCTGTGGACATTCCCTCTTAAAATGTCCCTCCTGTCCACATTTAAAGCAGGTCCTCTTCCCTGCAGTCTTTGAAACTCCTTGGCCTTGGGCTACCAATGCCTGAGTAATAGCCTCAGCCATCGCGGTTGTTTGAGTTAGTAAAGCTAGGGCCAACGATGGAGACTGATGCTGTTGTGCACCCACATCCTGGGAGGCCACCACCCACCTGCTTAAGGAAGCGTCCCTTAGTCCTGCACAAGCCGTGCCATGGTCCGTGTTCATTCCTTCTCCCGCCGGTAGCTTGCGATGAGCACTCTGTTGGACTCTGTCTATAAAATCTGGCAATGGCTCGCCCAGTTTTTGTCGCACCCCAGCTATGGGTGACTCGGTGGGCCCCTCATCTAGTTTATACCCGGCCTGTCTCACCTGATCATGGTACGGGCCAGGTGTACCCCAGTGGAATACCCTTCTCCTGTCCCCGACAGCATAGCATAAGTAATTGGTATCGAAGGCTGGGCTTGCCGATTGGCTTCAGGCCGCACTCAACATTCTTCTTTAAAGAAGGCACACCATTTGATGAACTGAGAGCTAGTCAGGACAGCCTTGGCCATGTCCAACCAGTCCTTAGGGACGCACACGTGATAAGCTGTCTTGCAGCAGGGTTTGGGCCCAGGGGGAGTTTGGACCATCCTCTGCTACTGCCTTGCAGAGTTCTTTGAGGTCCTTGACCTCCCAAGGGTACCATTCCAAGGGCCTATTAGCCCCCGGGGCTAAATTAACAGGCAGCAGGTCCTCAGGCCCAGAGTTCACTTCCCTATGCTGCTTTATGTCCACCGGATAAGCTTCCACATAGGTTACCTCCCCCAGCCCCTGTATTTCGGTGGAGGGCCAGTCATTGGGATCTAGGTCACACAGGTCCCTCCACGGAGTCGCAGAGGGCGACGCTCCTTCCTCAGTCCCAGGTGCGTATGGCGAGGGCCTGGAATCCTTCAAAATGTAGGCGTTGGGGGGAGGAAATTTTACTTTCATCCTAACTCCCACTGTCTGTGTCTCTTCGTCGAGTCTAACCCATTCCCTTTCTCTCCTACTGTCGGTGTTATCCTCTGTCCCTTCCATATCCCACACTGCCTTAAAGATAGAATTACCCATAATAAAGGTTTCACTTACCCTGAGAGACCACTTAGCTTGGGCTGAAAAGTTACTGCTGGAGCCCCATGTTGGGCGCCAGATGCAGTCTTTTTTTTTTTTTTTTTTTTTTTTTGACAGGCAGAGTGGACAGTGAGAGAGAGAGACAGACAGAAAGGTCTTCCTTTTGCCGTTGGTTCACCCTCCAATGGCCGCCGCGGCCGGCGCGCTGCGGCCGGCGCACCGCGCTGATCCGATGGCAGGAGCCAGGATCCAGGTGCTTTTCCTGGTCTCCCATGGGGTGCAGGGCCCAAGCACCTGGGCCATCCTCCACTGCACTCCCTGGCCACAGCAGAGGGCTGGCCTGGAAGAGGGGCAACCGGGACAGAATCCGGCGCCCCGACCGGGACTAGAACCTGGTGTGCCGGCGCCGCTAGGCGGAGGATTAGCCTAGTGAGCCGCGGCGCCGGCCCTAGATGCAGTCTTAGTCCACCCGAACGAGGATGGACTGGGTCCGAAGAAAGGTAAGTGCGCAGCTCACCCGTTCCCCAGCCCCCCCTCCCCCATCCCGGGGACAGTCAGATGCAGCGGGGAGTCAAGTCAAGTAAGCAAGAACTCACGTAGCAAAACCTTTTAAAGCACAAAACTGCAGAGTCATTGGGGCAGGACATAAGGACCAACCAATTACTTAAAAGGTCATTTTACGGGACGATTTTTTACAGGACCAGCCACATGTCTGTACATTCTGTCATCAGTTGTCACCTCCCCTGGTGCCGCGTGGCCAATCAGCTTTGGTGGTAAATAACTTTGGATACCGCCCACCTTACTTCCTTTGGGCGCCATCTTTGAATTGCCTCCTGTGCCTAATTGCTGGCTCCAAGAGCTAGCCGCCTGGGGCATCTGGAGCCCTGCATGCCCTGGGGCGTGTGAGTGGCAGACCAAGCCCAGTGCAGCCAGGCCTGGTGTCCTGACTACGGGCCTTTCCTAATTTCCCCACAGTTTAGCGCTATGACATGGCTGAGGAAAATAAGAATGCCACCTTAAGCCCAGTTAACAGAAGTCTGGGTCACTGCAAATAACAATAATACCATACACTGTGCTAACCAGAACTTACCTGTGCCCACTTCAAGGTGCAGTTTTTTATAACACGAAGGGGGGAAGATGCATAAGTCATAGTCACAGCTGAATTAATTTTCACATGTAACTGCAAGGGTGATTAACTGTTCCAGTTTCTTTCTTCTCCAGGGTGGTCCTGGTTTTAGCACTGAAAATATTGCATCCTGGAAAATCGCTCTGTTCTGGGCAAACAAGACAGTTGGTGACACTAGCCCACCAAGTTATTTCTTAATAGGAAACTACCAGGCCAGCGCTGTAGCATAGCAGTTTAGGCTGCTGCCTGCCATGCCAGCATCCCATATGGGTGCCAGTTTGAGACCTGGCTGCTCCACTTCTGATCCAGCTCTCTGCTATGGCCTGGGAAAGCAGTAGAAGATGGCCCAAGTCCTTGGGCCCCTGCATCCACGTGGGAAGACCCAGAGGAAGCTCCTGGCTCCTGGCTTCAGATTGGCCCAGCTCTGGGCATTGTGGCCATCTGGGGAGTGAACCAGCAGATGGAAGACCTCTCTGTCTCTGTCTCTCTGTCTCTCTGTCTCTCTCTCTGTAATTCTAACTTTCAAATAAATAAGTAAATCTTTTTTAAAAAAAATTCATGACATGAGATTCTGTGAGACACAGTTGCTCTATATA
Organism: Oryctolagus cuniculus; assembly: GCF_051225735.1. Taxonomy (NCBI): domain Eukaryota; kingdom Metazoa; phylum Chordata; class Mammalia; order Lagomorpha; family Leporidae; genus Oryctolagus; species Oryctolagus cuniculus. The sequence goes on along the minus strand of NC_142888.1, from coordinate 71,524,919 downwards.
CCATATCCCTTAGAAAATGAGAAAGGAAAATAACAAAAAAAATTTTTTTTTATTTTGACAGGCAGAGTTAGACAGTGAGAGAGACAGAGAAAAAGGTCTTCCTTCCATTGGCTCACCCTCCAAATGGCCCCCACAGCCAGCGTGCTGCGCCGATCCAAAGCCAGGAGCCAGGTGCCTCCTCCTGGTCTCCTATGCGGGTGCAGGAGCCCAAGCACTTGGGCCATCCTCCACTGCCTTCCCGGGCCACAGCAGAGAGCTGGACCAGAAGAGGAGCAACCAGGACAAGAACTTGGCGCCCATATGGGATGGTGGCACCGCAAGGCAGAGGATTAACCAAGTGAGCCACAGTGCCAGCCCCCCAAAAAATTTTAAAAAATAGGAAACTACCAGCACCTAGAAACCTCCATTTGGATAGTCAGTTATGATCCACTCCTCCTTCTCAAATGAAATAATTATCCTCACTTCCAACACCATAGATTATTTTGAGGCACTGTATTTTAATATGGGTACTGTGAATTAAAGAGCAGAGGTTACAGTCTCTTGGCCCATGGGCTGAATCCAACTGGCAGACACATTCTGTTTGAATTACATGATACTAGCCTGTAGAGTTTTTCTTCCACACTTAATTTAGTTCGTGGACAGTTTTATAAGTTTTCACACACATATAGATTCATGCCATGCCTTCCACAATTGGGGTATAGAAACTTGTGAGGAACAGGATATTTATGTAGACTTATAATATCTCTCCACAAGTTACTTACTGTTTATAAGGGAAAATGAGTAGCCTTGTGGTAGTGAAACTTGTCAGACCTGCATTAACCAAATGACCAAAGTTAACATCACCAATAACGATACCAACCAACTTCATATGTCTCTTAGCATGATCGCACTGAGAAGGATACAACATCACTTACGCAGTATTCCCATCAAAAACACACAGCCTGAATTAAATCACGAGAGAACAGGACAAAGTCAACCGAGAGAGATTCAACGAGACAAGTGACTTGTACTATTTAAGACAAAGAAAGACTGAGAAACTGTTCCAGATCAAAGGAGATTTAGGAAACACAGAAATCAAATACAATGTTTGATCCTGGGTTGAATCTGGGACCAAAATATCTGCTATAAAGGACATTAAGACAATCAAAAAACCTGAATAATGCATTCCCTTGCCAGCTCTGAGTGTGATTATATTGAGGATAAACTTACTGATTTTAATAATTGCAGCATGATTATGTGATTGACTTTTAAGGGAATATGATATCATGTATGTGTGTACATACATTTGTATTTTAAGATTTGTTTATTTATTTGAAAAGCAGAATTACAGAGAGAGAGAGGGAGAGATAAAGATCTTCCATCTGCTGCTTCACTCCCCAAATGGCTGCAACAGCTAGAGCTGGGCTGGTTTGAAGACAGGAGCCAGGAGCCAGGAGTTTCTTCCAGGTCTCCCGTGTGGGTGCTTCAGCCCAAGAACTTGGACCATCTTCTGCCACTTTTCTAGGCCATTATCAGAGAACTGGATCAGAAGCAGGGCAGCTGAGACATAAACCGGTGCCCATATGTGTTACCGGTCACTGAGGGTAGGGCTGTTGCCAGAGCGAGTCTCATGGGTTCTTTTCTTCAGCTAAGTATAGAAATAAAAAGCCAGGAAACAATTTGCAAAGAGGCAGAAACTTTTATTAGAAAAGAAACTTTTATTTGCTTGGCATGCGACAGGGAAAGCGTCTGGTCTGAGGAGACTAGGCAGAGTGCCGGAGTAGGACACTGGCTTTGAGGAAGTGTCCTAGATTTTTAAGGCATTACTACCTGTTCATTGGGTTATCCTATTGGGATACCCATTAGACAGGGGGTTTCACATACATGTGTTGATTGGCTTGGGGCTCATGGAGATAGCGGGGGGTCTCCTGGAAACTGTCTCCTTAGAGGCTCAGCACCCCCTTCTCTTCTAGCTCTGGGTGAAAGATTGCAGTCACATTGGAGGTGTGATTTAAAGCCATAAGGTCACACAAGATAGCTTGGGAACCAGTCTGACTCTCTCCAGGGGTCCAGCCCCTTCCCTTGCCAGCTCTGAGTGAAAAATTGCACCCACCTGAAGGTGTGCTTTAAAGCCACAAGGTCACACATGCAGCACAAGAAGCTATTAGTGGGGGAGATGGCAATTGGTCTGGGGACAGGCTTTCCAGCCACAGTTGACAGCTTGCTTATGAAGGACATTCTAACTGTGTCTGAAGGGGCCCACAGACTCCCAGCCCCACTGGCCGGCCTCAATATGGAATGCCGGTACTGCAGGCAGCTGCTTTACCCGCTTCACACAGCACTAGCCCCTATACATATGTATATTTAGCTGCAAAAACATTTGAAACCCATATATAGATTTTTCATGACACCTAGTTTTCATGACCTTTTTGAAGACCACCTCATACACATGTACCAAAATAAAGTTACTTTTACTTCCCACAACTTTTTGAGATGCTTTTACATGTATGGGGAGATATGTGTGTGGAGAGATTGAGAGACAGAGATTGTGAGGGAGATAGAGAATATATATTAAAACAAATGAATCGAGGCCGGCGCTGTGGCTCACTTGGTTAATCCTCCGCCTGTGGCGCCGGCATCCCATATGTGCACCAGGTTCTAGTCCCGGCTGCCCCTCTTCCAGTCCAGCTCTCTGCTGTGGCCTAGGAGGGCAGTAGAGGATGGCCCAAGTGCTTGGGCTCTTGCACCCGCATGGGAGACCAGGAGGAGGCACCTGGCTCCTGGCTTTGGATCAGTACAGCGCCGACCGTGGTGGCCATTTGGGGAGTGAACTAACGGAAGGAAGACCTTTCTTTCTCTCTCTCTCTCTCTCTCTCTCTCTCTCTCTCTGTAACTCTACCTGTCAAATAAGAAAAAAAAAACCCAAATGAATCAAAATGTTGATAATTCATAAATCTAGATGAAGGGTACATGGGAGGTTTTTTTGGTATCATTTTTGCAACTTTTTGAAAAAACATCTCAAGAGAAAATTAGCCAGAGCCGGCGCTATGGCACAGCAGGTTAAGGGCCCAACTTGCAGCGCTGGCATCCCATATGGGTGCCAGTTCGAGTCCAGGCTGCTCCACTTCTGATCCAGCTCACTGATATGGCCTGGGAAAGCAGTGGAGGATGGCCCAAGTACTTGGGCCCCTGCACCCACGTGGGAGACGCTCCTGGCTCCTGGCTTCAGATCAGCACAGCTCCAGCTGTTGTGGCCATATGGGGAGTGAACCAGTGGATGGAAGACCTCTTTCTCTCTTTCTCTAGCTCTCTCTCTAACTCCTTCTTAAAAAAATCTACCATAACAAGAAATTGGGTGGTAGGGCAGTGCCAAATTCTGTTAACTGAGTAGATCATTGATGTCATCAAGGGTTTAGGCTTGTTCTACAGTTCCCTTTTGCCATTCTCAATGTTTGCATGATTATTTACAATGGAAAAAGTCATTCCTGGAACTCCATATTAATTATCCACTGTGAGTAGCAAAACACAAGGACACTTCAAAAAGTTCACAAAAAGGGAATCAAAAGGGAAATTTTATTTTGGTGCAGAAAATTTTTGAAATTCTTTTACTATAATATACATTTTTTTACTATAGTTTCACCATAATATACATTTTCCGTGACCTTTTTGAAGACCCATAGTATGCATGGATTTTGTACTAAAATAAACTTTTTTCACACAAATAATATGTAGTAAGAGAAGGAAAAAAAGAGATGGTGTAATTTAATTGATGTCTTCTTTTTAGCAAATTGCCTTAATATGTGGCTAGATTTTCAGTAACAGGATATTTTGAAATCTAAGGAATTATAGAAGAAAAACCAGAGTAATTTCAATTTTCATAAATGTTCCTACTGTTTACTTTGGATTTCCTTTGTACTTTTACTGGGAGATTTCTGCCTTTACCTTCTTTCATAGAGATGACTATGTTTCTGTGCATTCTTAAGCATCTTTTGTAAGGCCAGACGAGTGGTGACAAATTCTTTCAAGTTCTGTTATGGAAGGTCTTTATTTCACCTTCATTCATAAATGAGAGCTTTGTAGGGTACAGTATTCTGGGTTGACAATTTTTTTTTTCTTAAGACTTAGAATATATCTCACCATTCTCTCCTAGCCTGTAGGGTTTCTGATAAGAAGTCTGCTGTGAGTCTAATTGGAGATCCTCTGAAAGTAATCTGGCATTTCTCTTGTGCACATTTTAGAATCTTTTGTTTATGTTTTACTGTGGAGAATTTGATACAATATGTTGTGAAAATCTTTTCTGCTCATGTCTATTAGTAGTTTTATGTGCTTCCTGTACTTGGATGTCCCTTTCTTTTTCCAAATTAGGGAAGTTTTCTGTTATTATTTCACTAAAAAGGCCTTCTAATCTTTTCTGTCTTTCCACACTTTCAGGAACTCCTAAGATCCATATGTTGGGTCATTTGATAGTACCCCATAAATCTGCAGCACTGTTTTTTAGTTTTCTAATTTCTCCTCCTCCTCCTCCTCCTTTGGTCTGACTTTAAAATTTCTTGTGAGATTTGTCTTCTAACTCATATATTCTTTCTTTGGCCTCACCAAGTCTGTTGTTAAGGCTTTCCACTGCATTTTTTATTTGATCTATTGAATTCTTCATTTCCAATATTTCATTTTGTTTTCTCTTTAAAATCTCAATTTCATGGGAAAATATTCATTCACGTCTTGTATGGATTTCTTGAATTCATGGATTTGTTTCTGATTAATTCTTAGTAATCCTACAATCAACTTTTTAAATTTCATTTCTGGCATTTCTTCAATCTCTTCATTTGTTGTGTTCCTTTGGGGGTGTCATGTTTTCTTCCTTATCTTTGTTTCTTGAGTTGCTGCATTTATTTTTGGGCATTTGCATTTGTGGAGATACTTGTTGGTTTTTTCCTAGCCCTGTGATGGCTTTTGTCTTTGAACTATGCCTCTGTGGCTTAGTGGAGTGTCTGATCTTTCAGTGAATACCCTGAAGTATGTGCTAGGTATGGCCAGGGAGCTCTGTTCAGTGCTCCAGGGTAAGGGGATTATCCAAGGTGACACCCAAATTGGGTGTGGTAAATCTCTCTTTTTTAATCAGAGGGGAGGATTAATCTGTTCTGTTGGCATAGTCTCATGCTCAGCTCCTCTCCTCCAAGGAGACCAATGCTTAGTCATAACCCCAGTGGGTATAATATTCATTCACTCTGCTACGAGAACCACATAAAGGATCCGTGCAGTCTTCAGTATGACCATGGATCCTGCAGCAATGACCCTCACCAGGGAATCTGGGAGCCCCAAGCATGTGGAGCTGCCCACAGTGACTGCCCAAAGACCCAGCCACACCCTGCACCCTCACATGCAGCCACAGTGTTTTCACAGTCCCAGCACACAAGGCTCCCAGAGTCATACGTGCCCAGCCCCTGTCAGTTCTCGCAGCCAGACTAAGGTATCTCCGCTCTGCTGATTGCTGGGCATTCGGACATGAGCTGGCACAGCTATTGTGTATGTCCAAATGGCAAGTGCACTCTCTCAGCTAGTCACAGGACACCAGTGCTGGGTAGTCGAGGAGAAAGAAATGTGCCCTTTTTATCCCTCTAGGTTGGCAGGTATACTGTCCCCCACATGGCTCCAAACTGGACTCCCTCCAGGCTCTTCCTGCAGGTTTATCTCCAGTGGCTTGGGCTGCTGCGTCTGGTCTGATCTCTCTCTCCAAAGCTGCTGCTGAGGCTCTCGGCTGCTGGGGTCCTGAGTTGTGCACATCCACATCCTCCACGTAGATCCACAGTGTCCTTCTAATTTACGTGGAGTTTCCTCTGCAGTTTTCTCCCTAACTCTTCCCTGAGATTGCGCTCTCTCCATGATTTTTTTTAAACTATCTCCCCCTTGACTAGAGTAGTAAGTGCCCTCCCTATTCCACCATCTTGGTGTCCAAAATAAACTTTTAATTCTACTCTCTATGAACCTCGAAATTATTTTTATTTGAATTTTTACTTATGTATTTGAGAGGCAAGAAAAAAAAAGAATCAGAGAGAGAGAAAGAGACAAAGAGAGCTTCTATCCTCTATTTCACTTCCCAAATGCCTGTCATGGCCTGAGATGGGCCAGGCTGAAGCTGAGATCTGGGAACTCAACTCAGGTCTCCCACGTGAGTGGCAGGGACCCAGCTACTTGTGTCACCATCTGTTGTCTCTAAAGGTGCACACGCACAGTGAGCTGGAATTAGGAGCAGAGCCAGGACTTGAACCCGGGTACTCTGATATGGACATGGGTATCTCAACCAGCATCTTCACTGCTAGGCCAAGTGTCTGTATCATCCACGAACTTTCTGAAGTACTGCCATACCTCAGAATTTAGCATCTGAAAACAACATCTATTCTTAACAATTTTTGTGGGTCAGGCATTTGGTAACAGCCAACCTGGGTGGTTCTAGCTCAAGGTCTCTCAGGAGACTGCAGTCAGCACGTGGGCTGGGGCTGCAGACATCTGAAAGCATGACTGGGGCTGGCGGATCTACTCCCAAGATGGCTTATTCACACAGTTACTGGTTGGAGGCCTTAGTTCCTCACCAAGTGGACCTCTCTCTAGGGCCATTTTTTGCAGATTTATTCATTTATTGGCTTATTTATTTGGAAAGTAGAGGTGACAGAGAGAGGGGGGAGACACATAGAGAGATCTTCAATGCACAAATGGTCCCAACGGCCAGGACAACCTGAAACTGGATCCAGGTCTCCGATGTGGGTGGCAGGGGCCCAAGCACTTGGGCCATCTTCTGCTGCTTTCCCAGGCCATAGCAGAGAATTGGATTGGAAGTGGAGCAGCCAGGGTACAAACCTGCACCTGTATTTTTAGGATGGTGGTGCTGCAGGCAGAGGTTTAGCCTACTATTCCACAGCACTTGCACCTTGGTCCTCTCACTTTTAAAGAAACCCTGCCCCTGCCTGTGTATGCTGTGTCTCCACTTAGAATTTTTTTTTATCTCCATGTAAGAAAAGGACCTGGATTGGAAATCAATATGCTGATATGCACAGTATAGTCATCAGAAGCAAGTCACTAAGTATAGCCCACACTCAAGGAGAGGGGATTAGGCTCCACCTTCCAAAGGAGGAAAGTATAAAATAATTTATGAACAGTTTTTAAAACCACCAAGAATTCTAAACTGAATGCTTGCACAGGACGGCATCCCTAGCAAGAAGATCAGGGGTGGGGGCAGAGGACAAAAGGCCTTGCTCCACTAGCTGCTCTCTGTTTTATCAGAGAGCAAAGTCTTTTCCACAACGTGTCTGCCTACTTCCCTGTATAGCTCACTGGCCCAAATTGGGTCAGTGCCCATTCCCAGACAATCTGTGACAAAGAGGAACAGGATTAGCATGCTTAGTTTAAGTCAATCAAGATTCCCCCTTTGGGGCTGGGAGATAAGACTATCTTCCCTGGACATTTGTCCCTGGCCCAATACTCAATCAAATCAGGTTTCTGCTATGAAGGTGATGGGTAGCAAACAGTTGTTTGCAATAGTAAATGAACAAACAGCTATCCATATGTCTTAGGGTAAAAATCAGACCTTTAATGTAGTTATAAGGCCCAAAGGATTTGGCCCCAGCTTACCTTCTCTCACCAACCTTATTTTAGATGTCTTTATTTTTCAGCACATCGGACTGTTTGTGTTGTCCCAGGCTCCATCCCCCTTTAGTATTTTTGCTCCTCTGTTCCTGTCCTGTCACTGTTTCAGATCAGTACTGATGAAGTTCAATGTTCTCATCTATAACAGAGATGGCAATAGTAGCTACTTCACAAAGCTATTGTGTGGAGTAAACGAGTCGTCTATGCTCAGCCCTCAGCAGTGTCTAGCAAATAGTAGGTGCTTAATAATTGGGAAACACTGTTAAGTGCAGGCTCTCAGACTGTATGCTGCTTGTTTCCTGGCTGATGTCTTTTGTTGCAATTCCATTTTATCAAAAAAGAATGGCTTGGCCTATCTCTCTGCTTCCTCACATGTTCTGCCATCCATCACTCTCATCAGACCCCAGAGTAATGGTGCTGCCTGATCTTGGGCTGTAAGCCTCCAATGCTGTGAACTGAAATAAACTCCTCTTTTATAAGCTAGCTTTTCTCAGGTATTGAAGTTACAGCGACAAAAAATTGACTAATACAGAATTTATCTTTAAATTCCACTTTTTATGAACGTTTTGAAATACTCTAAACTTCTAGGTCTTTGAGAGACAAATTAAACATTTTTTCCTCACAAACACATGGAATCATGCAAACAATTAAAAAAAACTGACACGTGGCAGGTGCTGTGGCGTAGTGGGCAAGCTGCTGCCTGTGGTGCCAGCATCCCATACAGGCACTGGTTCATGTCTGGGCTGCTCCACTTCTGATTCAGCTCTCTGCTAATAACCTGGGAAAGCAGTGGAACATGGCCCAAGTCTTTGGGCCCCTGCACACATGTGGGAGACCCAGAAGAAGCTCCTGGCTTCAGATCAGCTCAGCTCTGGCCGTGTCAGCCATTTAGGGAGTAAACCAACAGATGGATGTCCTTTCTCTCCGTCTCACACTCTCTCCATCTGTAACTCTATCTCTCAAATAAATAAAAACATCTTTGAAAAAAAATGGCTTTCCACTACCACGATAACCCAGATGGAATGAACAAAGTGCTAGATATACCCACAATTGATCATGAGAAGGCCAGGAGGGTCATCTGGGCCTCGAATGTAGACTCATTTAGAAGGAACTCCAAGAAGTTATTTCCTAGTGAGGTTTACCATTATAAACAGGGACAGGCTCAAAAGAAATGGATGTGCACCTTGTAATTTTAAATTGTGTCTTGCAATAAAACTTATCTGGACCTCAAATGCCAAGTGTGGGAATTTTTGCTTCAGATTCGATTTACTTCATTCCAGCTGACTGGAAGCATGCTGGACACAGAGTACCTAGTTCCTAGCAGTGGCGTCTGAAATACAGTTTAGTTTATGGACCCTAGATCCGGATGGTCTAGGTTTGAAATCTATTACACATTCTGAGACCCTGAGCTAAATCTTTGTGCATCACTTAGCTCGCCTGCAAAATCAGGATGACAGTTTATCGCAAGTTTTACGAGCACTGCATTCCTTAATACATGAACAAATGCTATATGGGTTTGCCCTAGCATTAACCACGTAGTAACCGGAACAATTACATTGAGCTTTTCATTCTAAACAAAAGGAGGAAGGCAGGGGGATCTGGATCTTTCCTGACTTCTGAGAGGTCTGTATTAATAAATAAGGGCTTAGTATCACAATTCCATTTGGAGGAGCCATACGGAGGTGGTATTTGCATTGATCCTGTTAGGGTTGCCTGGAATTCCATGGCGTCATAGGCCTGCTCAGCGCTGCGGCTGTTCTGAGCACAGCTCCGGGGACGGTGGCAGAGGCCGCTGCCTCGGGCCTGGCACACTCTCCGCCCGCCCCTCGGCACCACTCGGCCCCTTCCGCACCACCTCCGGGGCCCCGCGACAACGCCGCAGCTCCACCCCTAGTCGGGAAGATTCCCTGCTGTCGCTGCGTGCCGGACGTGACAAATGGAAACTGCACGTCCCACCAGTGCCCTCGCAGACAGACAGAGCCTCGGAGCAATGGCATCGCATCCGCCCCTTCGGGCTGCGGCCAATACCCGCTGCTCTGCTCGGCGCGCCCAGAACAGCAGCCGGGAAGGGGCGGGCGGGAGGCGGGGCTTCGGGCACGTCGTGGACCCGGTCCCGGGCGGCGCGGCTCCCAGTCTGCTGCACGCGTCCGGCCTGATCGCACGTTGCCTGCTCTCTTATCCCCATCCCGCCGCTGCCTGAGACCCCGGCCTCTCGCCTCTGCTCAGTCGCCAAGATGTCACTTTCTAACAAGCTGACTCTGGACAAGCTGGACGTGAAGGGGAAGCGAGTCGTGATGAGGTAATAACACGTTGGTACCCGCACGCCCTCGGCCTCTGCCGCAGCCTTTCTGGCCAGGGCTGACTTTTTCCCTTGGCTGCCCAAAGTTGCTTGTAGCCTTCAGCCGGGGCTCAGGGGTGCTAGGCTTGCAGGGCGAGGCTGCTGTCCGTTGTGGCTAGGACGGATTTGAGGTTTGTAACTGCATTTTTGCCCGCTGAGAAAGCGGCTGTAGTCACTCTTTGGGCGTGGATTCCACTGAGTGAGTGAGGGTTCTGATTGCCAGGACTCGTTTTGCTCTCTTTTTTATTCTTGAAATGCAATTCTGTCGCCTCCAGCTCCTAGTCGGCATGGTGGGACTTAATGCTTATCCCGCAAATCTGTAGGCCCCAAGAAAGGGACCTTGAAAGGTCATTGGGTAAAATTTCCCTTCCCCCACGGCCCCAGACCATCCCAGACGAAAGAGAAATGGCTCCCATTTCAGAGGTCCCTGCACAAAGGGATACCTTTCCCAGAGGATGCCGATTTAAATATTCAGTAGAACGCCTCTGAAGAATTGGGGGTGGGAGGGTGGGGAGGGGCGTACCAGAGGAGGCCTTGCAAAGCTTATGTAACAGGCCGCTGTCGCCATACCTTGTAGGACTCCAGGCCCCGAGGTGTGCATCACAGTTGTGACACATGCTGGGTAATGGGAGAGCAGGGTGTGGCTCCTCATATTTGCTGTTCTCCAACCTCACACTACATGTTCTAGAGGAGTTGGGTATTAGAATTGGGGAAGGCTTTTCATGCACTTTGGGGTCTCTTGCTCTGCACATGTGGATCCCAGGTTACTTACCAACATGGCTTCTCGCTTATATGCCAGAATTCCTGGTGTGATGTATGAAATTTTTACATTTCTTCTTTTTGTAACTTTGCCCAGAGCAAAGTGTAAGAGGATGGTTAGGTGGGTTACTAAAGCACCAGCCCATGATATATCTTGGCTACCTCCAACAGTGGGCTTTTGAAGGGCTTCAGGGGCTTGGATTAATTGTGTTGTGCAGCACTGACCTTTTCGAGAAGTGGTTGATTGATGGACAGGCAGATGAATGGTGTGATCCAGCCCTTTTCCCATTTTGGGCAGGTTCAAGTGAGGGCACTTACGGATGTTAGCAGACACATAAGGCAAGTGAGGATCTCCCTCCCCTAGCTTTAAACATTTGAGGGTACTTAAGACTTAAGAGAATTGTATAGATACTCTAAAAAGTTCACATAGCTCTCTTTCCCTATAAAATTATTATGGCCAATATGGGTTTATAGATGGTCTTTTCTGCCTTGCTATCAAGACCCCAATAGCTTAGATCCATGAGAAACACGTGGTGTTCACATTGCCCCAAATGACATAGGCCCTTCCAGTCTTGGCAAAGTCGAAATCACAGCCATTTTAGTATTAGATAAGGGCCCTTTCTGACCCTCCTGTGATACTAAAGAAAGGGAGTAGGCCCAATGGAGAATAGGGTGGATGGATATTGGTGTAGGGCTAACTGTTAAGTTTGAATTATTTCCTTTTATCTCCACTGTGCTCCATGCTGACTTTCCAGATACATGCAGCAGCTGAAAGACAGGATGGGCATCGTGCTGGTTTCTTTCCTAGAATTGCAGTCTTGAGCTTTGTCTGCTTTTCTCCAGGGAAAGTGGTCTGAGGAATTAACTCAGCTCTCTTGGGGATAGGACTGGAGGAGGTGCTTATCTTTTCTCCCTGTGCAACTAATAAAGTTACCTTTAACAGAGATTAATCCTGAGCTTTGAAATGATTGGCTAGTCCTGTTTAGTTGATGTAAAGTGACCTGTTCAAGGTTACTGAACTAACAAGTTGGTGGCAGAGCCACGACTACAATTTGGGCCTCTCTGGCTACCCACCAGATCCTCCAAATACAAGGGGACTTTTAAAAAGCTCCTTGAAAAATGAAATTGCAAGATCAAAGTGTCAAAAAAAATTAAAATCTATTCACAGGTGTTTAATAATACACATTTTCCATGAACTTTTCAAAGCCGGCTCCTTGGGGGAATGTAATGACCAAGCACAGGTTGAAATCAACCCTTTGTGTGCTGAAGGTTGCAGTCATTAATTCCACACCTCCCCCCCAGAGCCTAATCTGGATACATTCTGTTTATTTAGGTTGTGGACAGGTATTTCGTGCTCTGATTATTGATGCATCCCCTTTGACAAACAGGGCTATTTTTTTTTTGGAGGAGACCAGGGCAACCCAGCTTTGTCAGCTCAATTCCTTTTTGTTTCAATGCCTTTATGTGGTGGTTTCTGGCAGTGTTTCAGAAATGGGGCCTCCTGCGTAGTGGCTGCTTCATTTTCCTCCTCTCTGTGTACTGCAAAAAAGGAACTCTGGTATTTGCTGACTCTTCTGGCCCCCAGGCTTGAATAGGCAAGGGCAATTGACTGAATAGTGAAGGGCAATTGACCTATTAGTCAGAAGCCTCAGACTAGTTTATTACCATATTCTACCTTAATTTTTTAGGGCTCCAGTTGCCTCTCCTGCCCCCTTGGGTAAACTTCCTGCTCAATTATGCGGTGTCATTTCCTTTCTTTCTCTTATAGGTTGCCTGTCATCCTTTGCCTGCTTGTAAAAAACTTCCCTTATTTTGTTCCCTCCTTCAAAAAAAACCAACCCAGTGGTTTTCTCAAACTTGTTGTAACTTGTTAAGCAACAGCTTTGATGTCTTGCAGAATGAGAAACAGGAAAAAGTGAGAGCAAAGGAAAAAACCCGGCTCTAGACAGCCAGAATACCCAAATTTTCCAATCAGGAACAGTGAAGCAATGGACAGCATGGTTCTTATGAGAGTTTTACTGGTACTGGGCCTTGATTCCAAAATTTCAAGTAGTAGAGGTTAATACTTGAATTAAGTTGGTTTTTTTAAAGTTTCATTTTGAAGTAATTTTAGATTCACAGGAAGTTGCAGAGAATGTGCAGAGGGATCTCTCTGTTCACCTAGTTTCCCCAATGGATACATCTTAGATAATTAGAGTACAGTAGCAGAGGTAGTAAGTTGACATTGGTGTACAGTGTATATAGCTCTACAAGGTTTTATCGCATGTGTAGATTTAATCACCACCAAGATCTCCTTCATGTTACCCCTTTATGGTTGTGTTCCTTTCCCCCATTCCTAACTCTTGGCAACCACTGATCTGTCCTCTGTCTCCACGAGTTGCAATTTCAAAGCTGTTCTGTAAGTGGAATTAACAGTATGCAACTTTTTGGGATTTACTTTTTTTTTCTTTCTTTTTTTAACCCAGAAACCTTTTATTTAAGGTATACAGACTTCATGCATTTCATAAATACAAGGGGATTGACTTTTTCACTCAGCATAATGTCCTTCAGAATTACCCAAATTGTTACATGTATCAACAGTTCATTCCTTTGTGTTGCTCAGTAGTTTTCCATGGTATGGATGTGTCAGAGTTTGTTTTACCGTTCACCCACTGAAAGATATTTGGATTGTTTCCAGTGTTCAGCTATTCAAACAAAGTTGCTATGAACATTTATTGTATAAGTCTTGGTATGGAATATACTGTCTTTTTTTTGGGTAAAGACCTAGGAGTGGAGTTGTTGGGTCATATTGAACCTTTTGAGGGATCACCACGCTCTGCCAAAACTACTCCACCATTTTGCACTCCTGCCAGCCATGTGTGATTGACCATTTCTTTACAGCCTCACCAGCATTTGGTAGTGTCATTATTTATTCTAGCCAATTTGATGAGTGTGTTAGTGGCATCCAACTTTGTACCTGAGGCAAAGCTCAAGCGTGTTTAAGGGAAGTGTAAAAGGAAGGGGTGCAGATGTTAAATAAATGGAGCAGGTATGTAGGCAAGAATAGTTCCTGTCCTTAGAGGGGAAATAAGCAAAGCCATTCAGAGTGCAGAAGATGGCGAGGGAGAGATAATGCAGAGGGCAATGAGTAAAATCTGATGTTCATCAGTAAGCTGATGCCATGGCAACTTGCATAGAGGAGACAGATTCTGAGTGTTTCTGCGCCCGAATACTCCTTCGTGTAAGTCTGGGGGTAGAGAGCAGCACTGCAAAGGGGTGGCTTGTGCTCATCCTCTTACCATTAGCCCTTTTGACTACGGGCCTTCTGGGAGGCTGCGTGGGGGGAAAATAACCCAAGGTAATGGGATACTCTATCCTCTTTGGAATGTACTTTTAAGGCTGGCAAGGGCCTTGGTCAAGATATTTAAAGATGCTTATAATCAGAATCAAGTGGCCTGAAACGAAGTCGAGTGTATTTCTTTCTGCAGAGACGTAGTGCCTTTAATTAAGAAGACTTTAAAAATGAATATAGAATTATTGTAATAAAGAATTATTTTTGTTCACTCACTTTTGAAAAGGTTGCTCTCTTAGGCACTATGGAGGTAGACACTATTATACCCATTCTACAGATGAGAAAAAAATCATGAACAAATGATTTCAACAGGCAAAACTTAGACCTTGAATATAGCTGTCACATAATTGTTTTTACTCATATCAACGTAGGCTGAGTTTCCAAGGAGTTCCGAAGAATTGATTCTTAAAAAGAATAAAGCCAGTAATATGTTGAGTAAGAAAGGAGAGACTGCAGTAAATTATTAATTTGCTCTGGCCATCTTAGCTGGGCTGTAAGTCCCACCTTCTTGCAGACTATGAAATAGGCCATCTGATTTATATGGTGTGTCTATTGCTTGAAGGATACTATGTGAACTTGGTATTGGACACTGGGTTTCCAACCAGTCTGAAGGCCAAAGTTTTCTCCATAAAGAATGATATTCTCTCTTTTTTTTTTCTCTTCAGATTTTTTATATTTTCCTTTTTGAAAAGTGTTAATATTTAAATACAAAAACTTCCAAGAATGATATTCACTTGCTAAGTTTTATTCTTTCAGTTAATTTCTTCCTTTGGAGTGATGTTAATTAGCTTTACAAGGACCCAGAAATAGTATCAAAGGAGTCAGACTCAAGAGCATTCCTTATTCTTCACCCTTCCAGCTGCCACTCAGATGGAAATCACTTTGCCAGGCCACATAGAAATCTTTTTAGATGGAACTGGCTTTAGCTTCTCAAGTCTTCTGGGCTTCTTCCTCTAATTTAAGTTGGGTTTTGTTTTGTAAAATTTATTTTTAAAGGAGATACTTATTTAAAAGGGTACACAAAATAAAGCTCAAAGAATTACCACAAATAAGCACTTTTGTATAATCACCCGGGTCAAGAAATGGAATGTTACTGGGTCTAGCGTTGTGGCAAAGCCACCTGCAGTGCTGGCATCCCATAGAGGCACCCTAGGTTGGAGTCTCGCCTGCTCTTCTTCCAATCCAGGTCTCTGCTAATGGCCTGGGAAAGCAGTGGAGGATGGCCCAAGTGCTTGGGCCCCTGCACCCACATGGGAGACCCAGAGGAAGCTCTTTGTAACTCTACCTTTCAAATAAATGATAAATCTTCAAAAAAAATTGAACATTACTAGAATCTTAGAAGCTCCCTCTGGTGTTCCATCCCAGTCTCTATTCCCATTCTCCTCCCCGTGGCTAACTACTATCTTGCCATTTAGTGCTGCTGGTTATTTTTAAGGTGAGATTTGAAATTCAAATTTATAGAAGTGTATCATTAACAGTCTTTTCCTCTTTGAGACAATGAATAGTTGACCATGCTCCTGAACCTGAAACTTGTTTTCTCTTTCAGAGTGGACTTCAATGTTCCTATGAAGAACAATCAGATAACAAACAACCAGAGGTAAGGTCCCTGCTAAGCCTTGTGGGTGGTGAGAAGAAATGGGTTTCCCTTCATATTGTAGAACTATAGCAACTTAAACCATAGGGTTTTGGCTTTCCACTAGCCTATCAGCTGGCCTGCTTTGTTTCTAGTTTCTGAGAATTAATAAATAGAAAAAAAATCACTTTATGATTTTTTGCATAAAAATGGAAGGGTGAACTCCTGTTTTTTTTTTCCTAATTTGAAGAATTTTGGGTTATTTTTAGAAAAATGCCAAGGATTAAGGTTAATTGGCTTCTCTTACAAGAAGGAACTGTGTATGAGAAGGATTTTTTAAATGTCAGTAATTATTAAGCTTATGTGGTCTTACAAGCCCCTATTCCAGATGGCTCAAATCAGTTTTGAGAATGATTTATTTTTGCTTCTGAAAAACAGAAGGGGGAATAATTCAGAAGTAACATTTTCAGTGGGTTAGCTGCTCCAATGTCTTGTGTCTTTGATTCAGGATCAGAAATTTTAAGTGTTGATAATGCTCTTGTTTTTACTAGATTGTAGAAGGTTTTTGTTTTACATTTTAGAGGAAGTGTTTGAGCTGGGAAGGTGCTTTTCAATGACCTAGACCAGTGTTGTAGAATAGAAGTAGAAGGTGAACCACATTTTCTAAAGTCTGAAATAATCACTTCAATGTGTAATCAATACGGAAATAATTTAAAGGAACATTTACCTCTTTGGTACCATGTCTTTGAGACCTAACCTGTATTTTACCCTTGCAGCTCGTCTCAATTTGTACTAGTCAGGGTTCTGGTATTCAGTAGGTACACTTGGCTAACGGCTGCCACATTGGACAGTGCACAGCTAGACCCAGAACATCTGCACTATTGGTCCCAGTACAGAGCCTAGTATTTTGTCAGATACATTCCTGCTGCACCAGGCTGGCAGAACCTTTGTACAAGGAAGCTCTGACCCCTCTTGATTTTTATTATCACACCTCGTGCAGAAAAGATAGGAAATGTGCCCAGTAAGGCATTTTATGAATAAAGGGCAGAGAAATATGTCTGGGTAAAGAAATCCGTGGAGTTAACAAAATGAAGCATTAGAAATAACAGAACTGGAGCTGGCATTGTAGTGTAGTGGTTAATGCTTGTGGTACCAGCATCCCATATGGGCAGCCTTTTGGGTCCCTGCTGCTATATCCAATCCAGCTCCTTGCTAATGGCCTGGGAAAGCATTGGAAGATGGCCAAAATCCTTGGTCTCCTGCCCCCAACGCGGGGGACCTGGATCTGGCTCCTGGCTCCTGGTTCCTGGCTTTGGTCTGACCTAGCCCTGGCTGTTGCAGCCATTTGTGGAGTGAACCAGTGGATGGAAAATCTGTCTGTGCCTCTCTCTCTGTAACTCTGCCTTTCAAATAAATAAAATAAGTATATAAAAAAGGAATAACAGAACTTACTGATAATGGGTAACTCTTAAAAATTAATTGGTTTTATTGGGCTAACTTTATAGCTGCTACATACTTATTTGTACACATGAGTTATATCTGCTAAATAGCATAGGCTATTTTAGAAAGATAGCTTGGTTTTTTATCATCCATTGTGTGCTCAAATGATACCTTCTGGGTTTTTCCCTTGCCAGAGTATCTAAAATCTCCTCTATCATTGTTCCCCAATCATTTTTGTTCCCCTACTTGGCCTTATTTGCTGTCTCTTATCAGCATCTGATATATTATGTGTATACACACATATATATTCATTGTCTCTCCCACCATTAGAATTTTACGTCCATGGGAGCATAGGCTGTGCTGTAATTTATTTCTATAGCCCAAGAACCTGGAATGTCTAGTACAAAAGAAACATTCAATAAATATTTGTTGACTAAAATCAATGTTTTTCTTTGTTATCAATTTTACTTTCTTATAAACTTACAAAAGTAGAAAGTTAGCAGATTTGTGCAATAATTTTAAATGTTTAAAGAGAGCTTAATTAATGTAATAAATGTGGTGCAGTATGGAAACCAAGTTCTATATAATGTATTTATTTTTTATCTACATAAAAAAGGATCGATAATTGGTATAGAAAAATTACTCAATATTTTAAATTTTCCTCCGATTTCCTTTGGTTTCATGATTTGGGGATTTTACATATTTTCCATAGTCATATTAGAAGGGTTTTCTAGGGGTCCCCAAGACCACCCACATGTCCATAGTGGTACAAGGAAGACTGGCATCATCTTTAACTTCTGAAAATGAAATCTGAGGACTACCATTAAGTTGCCAACAGTTGAGTGAAGGAACTAGGCAAAGACAAAGGGACTTTATAGTTTATGAGGTTGTGAATTTATTTCCCACTAGTTCCAATGAGTAACATTGTTCTGTCTGCTGTTTTTGCTTGCAGGATCAAGGCCGCTGTTCCAAGTATTAAATTCTGCTTGGACCATGGAGCTAAGTCCGTTGTCTTGATGAGCCACCTAGGCCGGCCTGATGGTGTCCCTATGCCTGACAAGTATTCCTTAGAGCCAGTTGCTGTAGAACTCAAATCTCTGCTGGGCAAGTAAGTGCCAGGCTCTGGTGCTGGTAGACTTCATATCAGGAGACATTGTCAGACATGTTGTTACTGGTTCTTAACTTTCAAATGGCTTCAGTGTGTTCATCTGTTACCCTCTGCAGGGATGTTCTGTTCTTAAAGGATTGTGTGGGCCCAGAAGTGGAGAAAGCCTGTGCCAATCCAGCTGCTGGGTCTGTCATCCTGCTGGAGAACCTCCGCTTTCATGTGGAGGAAGAAGGGAAGGGAAAAGATGCTTCTGGGAACAAGGTAGGGCATACGATTTTCAGCTTACTGCGGGTGAGGAGGGCTGGTGTCTTTCTGATTGAAGAATAGAGGAAGCTCATATTTATTTTTTCCTTAGAAACCTTTTTATTGAAGTATAACATAGATATAAAAATGCAACTTGATCGATTACTATTAAGTAAGCATATCTATGCAGCCACCACCCAGGTCATCAATAAAATGTTACTAGCATCTCAGAAGTCCTGCTCGATACCTTCGAAACAGAGGTCAACACCATTGAGATATAAAAGTACTCAGTGAATATGATGGTCAGGACATTGCTTGGATTCAAGGCATTTGCTGAAGAAATACAAAGAATTTTCCTTTAACTCCCCTTAAGATAAGTAGGTACAGATATTATCCCCATTTCATAAAGAAACTAAGTCTCAAACACATAAACAAACAACAGCTTACATCAGAAAGGAGGCATTGAAAGAGGCAGTGGTGATGTTGCTGGACTTTATAGCTCAGTCCATTAGATCAACAAACTTTGTCTATAAATGGCCAGATGGTACATATCTCAGGCTTTGTGGGTCATAGTTTAGTTGCGACCATTTATGGTCTGTGTGGGAACTACTCACCTCTGCCCTTCTGCCATGATCTGACAACCAGAATTCAAATGTCAAATAAGAAAACTAGCTTTTTGAGGATGATCTTGCATTTTCCAGTTGGCTAGACAGGAAGCTGAAGGCACGTTTTAGTACTTTTCACCCTTTTGATCTCTAGTGTATCAGAGAACATATGCTCTGAGGCTAGTAACTTCTGACATTTCTTAAGGTCATTGAAAGTGCCTGCTTTCAAGCAGTTTCTTTTCTTAGCACCACAGGCTCTGGCCTTGCCTTATCCTGTCTTTGGCATGGTTTTGCTACTGTAGTAGGAGTCAAATGCTGACCTAAAATTTGATGCCCTTTGAAACTGAAATTTAAGATGCACAAACTCTAGGGCCTTGAAATGACAGAAGGCAACTGGCAAATTGAGGCAAAGTCTTTTATTCAAGAAATGATGACATGACTATGTTAGTCTATATGACTGAGTTAATTGATATGTAGTGTCTAATGACTTTCAGTATCTGAAGTTTCAGGAGCTAGTCACAATTTGAAATGGATTTAAAAAAATTCCAAGTGAAGGCAAACATTTTTCCTTTATCTAATATACTCAATATTCTTTTTCTTTGTATTTTTAATTGATACATAATATTTGCACATATTATGGAATATAGTATGGCAATTGTTAGAAGCATCTTCCTTATAGTTACTAGCAGATCAGCAATGAGAAATGGTAATTGTTTATTTCTATGGTAACTTTTTCATGAAGAACTTTGAATTTACATCATTATTTCCCTTAATTCTTAGAGGGTTTTCATGCCTTTTTGCTGTCTCACCAACTCACGGTGGTATGTGATGCTTTCATGGTTTTCTTTGGAGTCATCAATATTTCCTGGGTTGTTTTTTCCTGCAGGTTAAAGCGGAACCAGCCAAAATAGAAACTTTCCGAGCTTCACTTTCCAAGCTAGGAGATGTCTATGTCAATGATGCTTTTGGCACTGCTCACCGGGCCCACAGGTATCAAGAGCTTTGGTCAAATGCTGGGCTGAGGACAATATGTGTGTTTACTTGAGCAGCCTGAGCTCTGGGTAGTTTTGGGGATTTCTGTATTGTACTGTGATCCTTTCAGTTTCTCTCATTGGAGCTACTGTGACTCTTGTTGAATATCCCTCATGCAAAGAGGAATAAAGGTTAAAAATGTTGGGAATTGTGAGCTTTTTGTATAGCTCTAGGTTGCCCTTTTCTCCCTTTACTGACTTCTCCCTTAAGGAATTTTATGAAATCAGAAGCTACGCTGTCATCAACTGGCCAGATACTTATTGTGATTATGCCCTGGGCGTGTTGAAGCTTCTGCTTAAGTTTATTGCTTTTTACTCTTTCATTTTGACCCTGCACTATTAGACAAAAACCTTGTACCGAAGTGTTTTTGTTGGTTGCTGTTGCTGTTTAGGGATAAAAGATAAGGTGTCCTGGAGTCTCAGAAATGAAAATATTTGGGTAATGAGGAAATAGCTTCTAGGACTGGAAGAGATGGTGGGGTTTGAGCAGAATTTGAATGTCTTTGGTCTTTCCTAGCTCCATGGTGGGAGTCAATCTGCCACAGAAGGCCGGAGGGTTTTTGATGAAGAAGGAGCTGAACTACTTTGCCAAGGCCTTGGAGAGCCCAGAGCGACCTTTCCTGGCTATCCTAGGCGGGTATGCAGAACTCCTTAAGATCATACTTTAAGTAGTATTTGCCTGGTAGTAGGCCATAATTTGGGTGGTTCATTGTCAAATAGCGCAATCACACTGTGGGTGACTGAGGAGAACCTTACTATAGTTGACTATCTATAAAGGTGGCTTAAGTTTAGGGAACCACAAAGAGACAGTGCAGTAACCTGGGGCTAGCACCATCCCAAGGCCTGAGGGAGCAAAGGGAGGGATGGTTACCAGAGTCAAGAGGACAGTTGTGTGGAGAGGGCCTTTGGATAGGTCTTTGGTAAATGGAAGCAGGGCTCATTACTGGCAGGGACAGAGCCAGGGGATATTGACTCTGAAGCAGTCTTCTGCTGTTTCACCCTCAGCCATCCCCAGTTGGCTGAAACTCGACTGGAAACCAGAGGGCAAGGGAGCCCTTTTACATGCTCCATGCAGGTCAGCCTCCTGGGATAGAACAGGGTAGAAAAGGATAGAAAATGGTGCTTAAGGGAACAATGGGGAGAGATCCACCAAAAGTGCTCATCTGACAGTTCTGAAGCTCTTGGATCTTGCACACACATTCAGCCTCATGTATGCTTAAGCTGTGGTTTAGGCTGCGTCTCTCTAGATCACACACCTACTTCATATTTTCTCCTACAGGGAAAGGCAGCATGTGGATAATGATACTCTGATGGTTTAGTTAAAAATAGAAACTTCAGAAGTGAAGGTCAAGAGGATAGATTTTCAGTGATAAAGTAGGAATGGGGAGCTTGGGACTGCTTATAAGATAACTTCTTGTCACTTGGCATGGCTGTCTAGGTAGCAGCCTTTTTATGGCTGAAGGACCATGAACCTTGTAAAGAGCAGGGTTTTTCCCCCGTGGGACTGCCACACTCAGCATTTCCTGATGAAAATTGACTCTGGAGTTGGGTGTCAATTTCAGATAGCATAGCTACTCTCCAGCCTTCATGACCCCAGTTTCAGTGTCCTAAAAATAATTCAGGTGTGTACAGGTTTCTGTGTCTTGTTCTTACAGAAGAGGTATGTTCCTAGAAGCGTGGCTCTCGTGTATTGAGTTATAAAGGTCAGACTCTGATCTTTGCTGACCTGGAGATTAGGATTTGAGCTGTCTGGCTTTGTTCTCCAGCTTTCTGTAAACATAGAATATGGGAATGAGTGCCACCTAATGATGATGGTTAGGTTTAAAAATTTTTTTTTAATTAATTTATTTGAAAGGCAGAGAGAAAGAGAGACTCCAAGATCTTCCATCTGCTGGTTCATTTCCCCAATTCCATCAGCAGCCAGAGTTGGGCCAGGTCAAAGACAGAAGCCAGAAACTTAATCTGGGTCTTCCACAAGGGTGGCAGGGACTCATCTGCTTACGCCTTCACCTGTTCCTTCTCAGGGTGTGTATTAACAGATAGCTGAAATTGGAGTGGAGCTGGGACTTGAACCCAGGCACTGTGATATGGGATGCATGTGTCCCAAGCAGTAGCTTAGCTGTTGTACTTATGGTTAGGTTTAGACATATGTTCTAAGACCCCCAGTATATGCCTGAAGCCACAAGTAGTATAAAAACCCTGTATGTAGTATGTTTTCTTCCTATACATATGTACTGATGATAAAGTTTAATTTATAAGTTAAGCACAACAGGAGATTAACAACAATAAGAAAGTAGAACAATTATAACAATATTCTCCAATAAAAGCTACTAGCATTCCCCATTTAATAGTTTTAGATCATAGTTGACTGAGAGTAATCGAACCACAGAAAGTAACAGTACAGATAAGGGGGACTACTGTAGATCTTTTGGGAAGTTGATGTGGAGGTTTCTTTTTACTGCCTATCTTGCAGTGTAGTGCCCCTCAAACAGTGTTTGAGGCCATGTTGTATTTGATTTTTTTTAAAGATTTATCCATTCACTTGGAAGTCAGAGTTACATAGAGAAGGAGAGGTAGAGACACAGAGAAAGAGGTCTTCCATCTGCTGATTCACTCCCCAATTGGCTGCAACAGGCAGAGCTATGACGATCCGAAACCAGGAGCCAGAAGCTTCCTCTGGGTCTTCCCATGTGGGTGCAGGGGCCCAAGGACTTGGGCCATTTTCTACTGCTTTCCCAGGCCACAGCAGAGAGCTGGACCAGAAGTAGAGCAGCCGGCTCGCAACTGGCGCCCATATGGGATGCCAGCACTGCAGGTGGCAGCCTTACCTGCTACGCCACAGCATTGGCCCCATGTATTTTGTTTTAAAACTTTATCATGCAAACACTAAAAACTGTATTGAAGTTGAGACATTGTATACATCTCCAGGTACCCATTACTCTGGTTCAATAATTAATTGTTTATTTCTAGCGATCTTTTATCTGTGCTCTAACCCTTTCATCTACACTGAAGCCTTAGACACTATATGCTTATAATACTT
This sequence comes from Oryctolagus cuniculus, assembly GCF_051225735.1. NCBI lineage: Eukaryota > Metazoa > Chordata > Mammalia > Lagomorpha > Leporidae > Oryctolagus > Oryctolagus cuniculus. The sequence goes on along the minus strand of NC_142888.1, from coordinate 71,501,834 downwards.
CTATATTCCTCTAGGAACTGCTCAGGATGTTTATTTTATTTGAAAGGCAGAGTGACAGAGTTCTTCCATCCACTGGTTCACTTCGCAAATGGCCACAATAGCTCGGGCTGGATCTGGCTGAAGTGCAAGCCAGGAACTCCAGCCCAGATCTAAGTACTTGGGCCATCTCCTGCTGCCTTCCCAGGTACATTAACAGGAGATCCGAAGCAGAGTAGCCAGGGCATAAACTGGTGCTCTGATATAGGATGCAGGTGCCTGAAGTGAGGGCTTGACCCCCTGCACCACAACATCCACCCCAAGAGATTTTAAATAGCCACATTATACTTAGAAAATTTAACAGTTTTCTTTCTGTCATCTAACATCCGGCCTGTATTCAGATGCTCTTGCTTATCTCAGAAGTATCTCTTTACTATTGGTTTGTTTGAATAAGGATCTGTATAAAATCCACGTACTGCACTTGGCTATTAGGTATCTTTTATTCTAGAATAACCCCCTTTTCCTTAGTGTTTTCATCCTGTTGATTTGTTGAAAAAACAGGGGCGGCATTTGAGCTGTAGACTATTCTACATTCTTTATCTTGAATTTCATTTCCCATAAACTTTGAAGCATTGTGTGTGTGTGTGTGTGTATGCATGTATTAAAAACAAATAATCCAGGGTAGGCATTTGGGGTAGCAGTTAAGCTGCTTGAGATGTTTTTTGCATCTCATATTGACGTGTCTGGATTTAATTCCTGGCTCTTCTGATTCCAGCTTCCTGGCAGTGTGCACCCTTGGGAGGCAGTAGGTAATGGCTTAAGTAGTTGGGTCCTTGCCACTCACGTGGGAGACCTGGACTGAGTTCCTGACTTCCGGCTTTGGCCTGGCCCAGCCCTAGCTGTCCCTGGGCATTTGGGGAGTGAACCAGGTGATGGGAGATTGCTATCTATCTGTCTCTGCTTTTCAACTAAATAAAAGAAATAGATTTATGGCACAGCAGGTTAAAGCCCCAGCCTGTAATGCCGACATCCCATGTGGGTGCTGGTTCGAGTCCCAGCTGCTTCAATTCTGATCCAGCTCCCTGCTGATGTGCCTGGAAAAGCAGTGTAAGATGGCCTGGAGGAAGCTTCTGGCTCCTGGCTTTGGATCAACTCAGCTCCGGCCGTTGTGGCCGTATGGGGAGTGAAACAGTGGATGGAAGAGATTCTCTCTCTCTCTCTTTGTCTTTCAAATAAATAAAATAAATTTAAAAAAATAGATTTAAAAAAATAAAAATAAGGGCCAGTGTTGTGTAGCAGGTAAAGCCACTGTCTTCATTGCTGGCATCCCATATGGGTGCCAGTTTGTGTCTCTGCTGCTCTACTTCCTGGCTTCTGACTTTAGAAGCTCCTGGCTCCTGGCTTCAGATTGACCCAGCCCTGATTCTTCCAACCATCTAGGGAGTGAACCAGATCTCTGTGTGTGTGTATGTGTTTCTGTGTCTATCTCCCTCTCTGTAACTCTTTCAAATATTTAAAAAAAATGAAAACGATCCATTCTTACACTTTGTAGTAGTCAGTCTTTGCAGCTGAAATAAGTAGTAAGTTGGCCGCCCATTTCCCCACATCACTGTTTGGGTCTTTTTTCTCTCACAGGGAGGGGAAAGGTGCATGTGTAGTATCTTATTTCCCTCACCTGGAAAATAAGCTCCGAAGGGATAGGGATTTTTCTCCTGCTCACTGATGTTTCACAAATACCTAGAATATTGCCCAATAGAGATTAGGTGCTCAATAAATTTGTTGAATAGGGTGGTCAAACAGAAAAAAAAAATGCTATAAAGCAAATGTCCCAGTAGCTGAGTGTGGGGTATGAATTCAGACTAGGAATATCTATTTTGTTTTTCAGAGTATACCTGTTTGGTATACAGTGTGATCCCTATACTAAGGTTAGAATAGTTCTGAGTGGCCTCAGGGATCCCACAGTTAGAAATCTTAAAAAGCCCTCTGAATTTTAGCAGGGAGGGCAAAGCAGACTTAATTTGGGACCTGTGGTTTCTTTAGACAAGATGAGGTCTTCTAAGTTCTTGGTCTAGAGTCATACCTTAAAATTTGACTCTCTTGGGTTGACACAATTTGACTCTCTTGGGTTGGAGAAACACAGGGCACAGTTAGGAAAGAATTTTGTCACTATGGGACACTGCTGTGTTCTCGTGGCTTGATATAAAAACTCAAGCTTTGTATAATGTTAGTTCCCTAGCCAGTTGTTCTTTTGGTGATGATTCTTGTTTTCCCTCTAGAGCTAAAGTTGCAGACAAGATCCAGCTGATCAATAATATGCTCGACAAAGTCAATGAGATGATTATTGGTGGTGGAATGGCTTTCACCTTCCTTAAGGTGCTCAACAACATGGAGGTAGGAAACAGTGGATGTGAAATCTCAGCTCTCCATGATAATAGTGGGTTATGTAAATAAAGCCAGCTTCTGCCATGAGCCTGAAAAACTCCCATTTTTATTTATTTCAATAAGTTGTTTGCCTTTTGTCTTTGCATTGTTCCTTTATTGTATCTGGTTCCTATCTGCTTTGCGAGGCAATCATGTTCTTAGTGAAGAGGCTGATCTTCATCATCTTGGCTCCTCTATATAGATTGGCACTTCCCTGTTTGATGAAGAGGGAGCCAAGATCGTCAAAGACCTAATGTCCAAAGCTGAGAAGAATGGTGTGAAGATTACCTTGCCTGTTGACTTTGTCACTGCTGACAAGTTTGATGAGCATGCCAAGACTGGCCAAGCTACTGTTGCCTCTGGCATACCTGCTGGCTGGATGGTAAGTCACTTGGGTCGTTGATAGGAGGAGTGAACAGAAACTTTTTGGTATCATTGATTCATTCACTGAACCAACCAACCAACCAACCAAAACTTTAAAACAATCCTTATATATGAGATCTGTGTCAGAGAGAACTCCAGATGTTGCAGTGAGTTACTCCTAGTGGGGAGAATCCATGGGGGAAAAGCAGTGGTATTAGATTTCTCCTGTATTCATCAATAATGTGGGAGCAAAACCATTTTTAAAATTTTCTTTATCTATTTAATGTTTATTAAGTACTTACTATGTGCTAGAGACAATGCTATATACTGTTTTTTTGACAGGCAGAGTGGATAGAGAGAGAGACAGAGAGAAAGGTCTTCCTTTTGCCATTGGTTCACCCTCCAATGGCCGCCGCGGCCGGTGCACCGCGCTGATCCGAAGGCAGGAGCCAGGTGCTTCTGGTCTCCCATGGGGTGCAGGGCCCAAGGACTTGGGCCATCCTCCACTGCCTTCCTGGGCCACAGCAGAGAGCTGGCCTGGAAGAGGGGCAACCGGGACAGAATCCGGCGCCCCGACCGGGACTAGAACCCGGTGTGCCGGCGCCGCTAGGTGGAGGATTAGCCTAGTGAGCCGCGGCGCCAGCGCTATATACTTTCATGATTTGGGCTCTTATGTTGCTAACCTATATAAGAAAACTTTCTTATGAAACTGTTAAATTAGTAGAAGTATACTTATTACAAGTAGGGGAAAGGGGTGTGTGTGCAAAACTAATATAAATAGTTGTTTGTAATGTTCTCTACATTATTGGTCATTTTGACAGCTGTATAAGATTATATCAAGCCGACATGCTAGTTTGCTTAGTCATTTTCCTTTTATTGGGCATTTGAATGTTTAGTTCTGTGTTCCTCAAAGTAAGGTCCCAAGACTAGTAGTATCAGCATCATTTTAAAACTTATTAAAAAATGCAAGTTCTTGGGCCCCACACAAGACGTACTGAGTCACAGTCTCTGGGGATGGGCCCAGTAATTTGTGTTTGAACAAGCTCTCCTGGTGATCCCGATGCACACCACATTTTAAGAACTACTGATCCAATTCAGTGTTTCTCAGTCTTGGCACAATGGGAGTCTTTAGAAAGTTCACAGAAAATGCATATTATGAAAAAGAAGCTGTATGGATTTCAAGTAAATTTAATTCCATTTACCATGAACTTTTGCAAGTCCCTTCACATTAACATCTCAGATTGTTTTTGGTGTGGGGGCTGTTGCACTGTAGGATGTTTAAAGCATCCCTGGCCATTAGGTGACAACCAAAAATGTCTCTAGATACTGCCACATGTCTAAGTTCTGAGGTTTTCTAAGAAAAGACTTGATCTTCCATAAAGTAGAATTTTTGGGTCATTGGGCATGAACAGGCTTCCAATTTTGAAGACTGGAGTGTACCTTTTTTTTTTTTTCATCCTTGAGTTCTTGTCTTGGTAGAGATGGTATTTGCTCCCCTAAGTAGTTTCTCTTGACAGCTCATCTTCTCTTTTAACTCTACCAACAGGGCTTGGATTGTGGTCCTGAGAGCAGCAAGAAGTATGCTGAGGCTGTTGGTCGGGCGAAGCAGATTGTGTGGAATGGACCTGTGGGGGTATTTGAATGGGAAGCTTTTGCCCGGGGAACCAAAGCCCTCATGGATGAGGTGGTGAAAGCTACTTCCAGGGGTTGCATCACCATCATCGGTAAGGGGTCCTGTACAAAGGTGACACTGGAATTCCAATCAGGGAAAGGTAGAAAGGAATAGTGAGCTTTTCTTGAGTTTGTTGGCTCCGAACTAAACAGGCTTGTAATTCAGGGAGGAGCCTCATGATGAGATGGAGCTGGGGGGTTCATGAGCTACCTATGGGTCAAGGAGCACAGTGCTTTAATGTCTTGGTGCCAATCATTTTCTTCTCTTTTCCTCTTTTACCTGGCTTTCATTCAACAGGCGGTGGAGACACTGCCACTTGCTGTGCCAAATGGAACACGGAGGATAAAGTCAGCCACGTGAGCACTGGGGGTGGTGCCAGTTTAGAGCTTCTGGAAGGTGAGGTTCTCTACATTTCGGCTTTTTGGGCAAAGGGTGGAGGACTGCAGTGAATGGTGGGTATAATAGAGTAGAGAGTTAGTGGATAATTACTGTCATTACTAGTCATTATTAGCTGGATGGTACAAATGGAAGAACTTGAAATAAAGCTCCTGATAATCCATTTGAAGTGGGGAGGGACCCAAAATGCAAAAGTTGCCCAACTCTTGTCCACAAAAAGATGACATGTTACTGGGAAGCTAGAAGGGGACAGATCTGGTTTAATGGGCCCTATAGTAATTCTGTCTCTGTATGTGTGCTCTCTCAAAAACAGGTAAAGTCCTTCCTGGGGTGGATGCTCTCAGCAATGTTTAGTATTTTCCTGCCTTTTGGTTCCTGTTCATAGCCCCTAAGTCAACTTAGTGTTTTCTGCATCTCTACTTGGCATTAGCTAAAACCTCCCCCCAACATCAAGATTCAGCTAATGGCCAAGAGATGCAGCACCAGGAACCTTTAAACAGTTGCACAGCATCTCAGCTCATCTTTACTGCACCCTGGATTTGCCTACATTCTTCAAGATCTCATCTAATTTCCTAGTGATGAAGCCATTGTACATTCTAGAGTGCATATATTTATATTTCGCCAGTTCAAAGAAAGTGAGCTGTGTTAGCTTAGCTGTCTTTTTGAAGTAGTTTATTCTGATTAGCTTTGTCGCTGCTTCACTTCAGCATGGAAACAAGATAAAATACTAGTTTTAGACAGGCAAACAAAATTGATGATCACGTAAATAAACAATAAAACTGTCCATTGAAACTGGGATTTTTTTTCCTTGTCATTTTTGTTAGGAAGTGTGAGAACAGAATCTCAGGGAAGGGACTAAATGTGTACACTCTGTCAAGGGCCTACTCTATAGCAGACATTGTACTACTGCTTTACTTCATCAGTTACACTTGATCATAATTTTTAAAATATTTATTTGAGAGGGAGAAAACCAGAGAGTTCCCATGCGTTGGTTCATTCCCCTAATGCTCACAATGGCCTTTGGCCAGAAACTCAATCCAGTATTCCCATGTGGGTACCATGAACCCAATTACTTGAGCCTGCTTGCCTCCCAGAGTCTACATTAGCAAGAAGCTAGAATAAGCAGCCAGAGCCAAGTGTTGACCCAAGTGCTCCAACATGGAATACAGATGTCTTAATTTGTCTTAACTGCTAGGTCATATGCTTGACTCATGCATGTTCATAATTTAAAAAGTCAGGGCTTTTAACAGAACAAAAAAAGTCCTAGCCCATCCATCCCATTCAATTCCCATTCCCCAGAGGTGACTGAGTTTTTTTCTGGTATTTACCTCCATGTTTCTAAGTAACATGCTTATACAAATATCTATTATTTTCCTACAATGGAAGATTGAACTCTTATAGCCTCTGTTCCAGACATATTTTCACTTCTTTATCTCAGTATAGTTTTGTCATTGTTATAGATCAGATCAGAAGTCTATACTATAAATACCATTCACAGCTGAGCTAGGTGGTATTCTGTGATTGTACTTACTTAGGAAACTTTTTCTGTGGAGCTGTTAGTGGTTTTTAAAAAGTTTTCTTTTTGCCACAAACCTGTCAGTTTCATCCCTAAATCTGCCAGAACTGTAAATGTCTCAATATAAGCATATCAGTTAATTTTTAGAAACATACTTAAGAGGTTGAACGAGTGAGCTGCCATTCATTTGTTCTCCAAATATCCACTATAGCTGGGGGCCTGAAGCTAGGAGCTAGGAACGCAATTCAATGATGTCTCCCAGGGCCTGCACCAACAGGGAACTGGAATCAGGAGCTGAGCTAGGGATTGAACCCAGGCACTCTGATATGGGTTGCAGGCATCCTAACTGGTCTCTTAGCTGCTAGGCCAAATGTTCACCTTTAATCTGACCTTCAATCTGTTAATTCTTATTGGAGACATACTTGCCAAAGTCCAACATACCTCTGCTCTAGTTTGTTATGGCTGCCCCTTGGGTTTTCTGCACAGCTGCTACTCTGGGAATTTTCACATCCTGTGTTGAACTCTCCCATTTCCTGGATCCCCTTCTCTTGGTGTACTCTGTGGGACAGAAGACTCCACTAGCTTCTTGTTGGGGCAAACAAAATTGTTGAGAGCTAATGTGTCTGAAAATGTCTATTCAACTCTTAGACTTGGTTGCTTATTTGGTTATATAATTACCTCCTTCATATCCATGGAAAGTTGGTTCTAGGAACAGCCCCCAGCAAGGATACCAAAATCTGCAGGTGCTCAAGGTTTGTGTAAAATGGCATAATATGTGCATATAACCTATATTATTTAAATCATCCCTAGTGTAAAAACTATGTGAAAAGTTGTTGTTTAGGAAATAATGATGAAGATAAAAGGTCTGTTTATGTTTAGGACAATTTTTAAAAAAGTATTTTATTTATTTGAAAGGTGGAGTTAGAGAGAGACAGGGACCTTCCATCTGCTGGTTCACTCCCCGAATGGCTGCAATGGCTGGGGCTGGGGCCAGGCCAGGCTGAAGCCAGGAGCCTGAACTCCTTCAGTGTCTCTCACATAGGTGACAGGGGCACCAGTACTTGGGCCATCTTCCACTACTGTCCCAAGCGCATTAGCAGGGAGGTAGAATAGAAGGGGAACAGCCAGGACTTGAACCAGGGCTCATGAGATGTCGATGTCAAAGGTGACGATTTAACTTGCTGTTCCATGACACTGGCCCCCATGTTTAGTACAGTATTTAAAATATATTTTCAATCATGGTTGAATCTGCAGATGCAAACCCATGGATATGAATAGGTGACTGTGTAGAATTTGAGCATGCATACTACTGTCTCAGACTTAAAGGCAGTATTTTTAAGATTTTATTTATTTGAAGACAGAGAGAGAGAAGGTCTTCTATCCGCTGGTTCCCTCCCCAAATGGCCGCCAACAGCGAGCTGTAGCTGAACCGAACCATCAAGAGCTTCTTCCTGGTCTCCCACTGGGTGCAGGGGCCCAAGGACTTGGCTTTTTTATTGTGCCTACCTTCCTGATATGATGCTCCTAGACTAGGACTTTTTGGGTTAACTGGAGAGAACAGCAAAAGAAATTGGGTAGCTGCTTTAAGAAAATTTTTTTGAAAGCTCAAGTTTTTTCTTAATTTGTGTTTTAGTTAATACTGTCCCCATATTTATAGCTAATTTTAAAATGCATGATGCTTCTGCTCACTTCTAAGGGTATTTTACCATGGTTTGAGGAAGCATGAATTCTGGTCTAGTCTTTTTGTAGATAAGGCCCAGAGATACCACCCACAGATCCAGCAAATTGTCATAGCTGGACTAGAACTGTAGCAAAATGATAACTTTTTTCCTTCTGATTAAGCTTTCCTGCCAACATTTTTATTGTATCAAGTACAGAATTATTGAAGGAACTATAAACATCCATCCACAGACTATACAATTGCCAATATTATCCATCAAGTTTTGAGTGTTCCTTTTAATTACTTTCTATTAGATTCTGCTTCCATGATCTTCCACTTATTTGAGTTGTTAATCCAGAGAACTAATGGGGAAACTCGTCTTAAAACAACTTGGGAATTAGCCAGATATTTGAGTATCAATTATGTGCTTAGGGTATGACTGAGGAAACAAAATAGCACTTTTATCCTGAAGGAATTTACGCCCTAAAGAAGACGTGGAAAACAAATAACTTACAACTATATAAGCTAGCATAGTGCAGAGTAGGGCTTTCTGATTTAATATATATATATATAATTTATTGATAAAGTACTGCAAAGGTATAGCCTTTGTAAACTGACTTTAACTCCCAGACAATATATGAGGGACTTAACAGTTCATGGAAAATATGTATTATGAAAAAACTACAAATGAATTTAAATTTTTTGTGCCAAAATAAACATCTCTTAAAAATTTTTTGAGAGGCAGAGACAGAGCTAGGAACTTAATTCAGGTCTTTCATGTGGGTGGCAGAAACCAAATTATTTGAGCTGTTGCTGCTGCATCCCAGCGTCTGCAACAGCAGGAAGCTGGAGTCAGGAGCTAGAATGAAATATTGAACCTAGTACTGTGATATGGATGTGGCCATTTTTAAAAAAGATTTCTTTATTAATTTGAAATGCAAAGTTAGAGAAAGGAGAGACACATAGAGATCTTCCATCCACTGGTTCACTCTCCAAATGTCTACAAGGCCAGGCATAAACCAGGAGCCAGGAGCTTCCTCTGGGTCTCCCACATGGGTGAGAGGGGTCCGAGCACCTGAGCCATCAGCCACTGCCTTCCCAGTCTCATTAGCAGGGAGCCCATATGGGATGCACCCACTACAGGTGGCAACTTAACCTGTTGTGCCATAGTGCTGACCCCTGATGTGGGCATCTTAACCATTAGACCAAAAGCCTGCCCCATTCACTCTTTTTAGCCCATTTTCTCACACACTTTTTAAAAGTCCCCTCATACGTATGCCTGTTTATAGAAAAAAATGTCAATCTCCAAGTAATAAATGAAGAATTCATTCTATTCTTTAGCTTATTTAGAGCTACTTAATGCAAATGGAAAATCTATGTGTATATCTACCTACACCCACGTTGACATGTAAGTGGTGGCATTTTACAAACATCGCTCAGTACCTGCTGTTCTGCTTCGTGTTTTCTTTCCTATGACTTGAGACCTTCCCTTCAGTTTGGATCCCTTAGACCTTAGAAAGCACCACGTCTTCCAGTCTTACTACATGCTGGCTGTATTCCTGTGCTCATACTCAGATCATAGACACTTGTTTTTTGCTAACTGTTGCAAAGGGAAGCACTTAAGATGACAGTGTCCTCACTCAAGTCACTGTTAAGTACATCTCTTTTAAAATTCCACCTAGAGGCTGGAGGCCAAGAGTGGAGGCCAAGAGGGCTGCCTGAAATTATTCTTGCAGCTAGATTTGGGAAGATGTGCAAGATAAAGCAGTCTCTGTGTGAAACAGCAAACTCATTACGGTCTGACCTGCTAAGTGAAAGAACACCCAGATTGTAACCTAAATTAAATGTATAATTTTTTAGAAGCATAAATTTCCTCTGAAGATAGCATGTGATATTTTTCAACATTTTTTTTTTAATTTTTTTTTTTTTGACAGGCAGAGTGGACAGTGAGAGAGAGAGACAGAGAGAAAGGTCTTCCTTTGCCGTTGGTTCACCCTCCAATGGCCGCCGCGGCCGGCGCGCTGTGGCCGGCGCACCGCGCTGATCCGATGGCAGGAGCCAGGAGCCAGGTGCTTTTCCTGGTCTCCCATGGGGTGCAGGGCCCAAGCACCTGGGCCATCCTCCACTGCACTCCCTGGCCACAGCAGAGGGCTGGCCTGGAAGATGGGCAACCGGGACAGAATCCGGCGCCCCGACCGGGACTAGAACCCGGTGTGCCGGCGCCGCTAGGCGGAGGATTAGCCTAGTGAGCCGCGGCGCCGGCCCTTTTTCAACATTTAAACCCATATTCTTTCACTCATTTTCGCTTCACTATGGTGAGCCACATACTGATTCCAAATAAAAGCTATCAAGTCTTGTTTTATGATCAGTTCATCCACTGAATAAACCTCAATTGCTTTATTGCCTTCAGAATGCTTTGGTCTTGTTCATTTTCCTTGAATCCTTTTAGTCAAAAATGAAAGATCACTGATTTGCTCAAAGTTTTATTAATAACCCTAGAACAATAATAATAATCCCTTATAGGTATATAGCATTTTACAGCTTTGAAAGAACTTTCATGTACACCAGTTATACCCTCACAACATCCCTGTGAGGTAGGCAGGGTAGGTGTTACTTTCCTATTACTAGTGAAGAGAACAAGGCTCAGAGGTGAAGTAAGGTCACACAGTTGGTAAAGGATGGAGCCAGGACTAGAACCTAGACCTTCTAACATGCTGCCTCCCTGAGAACATTCAAGTAATGACATCCTATGCTACATAATGAACAGTTCTCTCCTATGGTGTCGATCAGATTTGTTAAGTTTAATATCATCTTCCCTGAACATCCAAAAACATTCAAACTGTGCTGAGACATTTCTCTCTGATGAGACTCTCTTAGATGCATCAAGTACCATCCTAAGATGAAACTTACATTTAAGTTTTGAGGATCCTTAGCTACAAATTCTAAATTACGTTATAAAATTTTATTTCAGAGAAGTTTGCAGGTTTTTCTACATTGAACTTAAACTAAACAAAAACAAGGGCTGCCTATGTTCAAGAGCTCTGCAATCTTTCCCAACAAGATTGTTAGATGTGTACAAATGGAAAGCAGGATTATTACATTACTAGCAAACCTATGCAGAGTGCACCTAAATGTAAGTTGCATCAGACTACTTTGTTTTCCTTATTGGCATTACAGAGGAAGGAGAACCATTAGAGTCTACTTCCAGGTTTGATCCCTTATATGTGACATCCTCAGCTACAAGCTAAAAATATGATCTGAATTATACCAATAGGAGTGTTCAAGCAGTAGTGATTAAAGCATGTATGCATGTGGTAGAAAACAAGAAAATGCTCTTCAGTGGTTTTGCCTAGGTCCAGTGTAAATACTTATCATGGCAGATTTTAAGCTTATAGCCTCTCTTTGTTAAATTTAGAAACGTGAAATATGATGGAGTTATCAACTTGAAATACAACAGTGAGACAAATGTAACTGATCCAGAACTACCTGTCAAAGCAGAGTAAAGCTCAACAGGCATAAAGGCAAGGGATAAAGCCCAACTGCTCTGGTCTGGAGTGAAAAACAAGAAGCAAATGCAAATCTTCAGGTTAAAGTGAACCACAGACCAGCAGGCTTGCAGAGCATATTTTCAAAATATGAAAATGATAATTATCTGTATTATCAGGAATGATTTTTAAAATTCCAGTTATGGCCTTTTAAATTTAAGAGCAACAAGGAAAAACAAACTTACAGGGTAAGGGTATAGAATGGATGGAATCTAGAAAGGGAGTTGAGGTGGTAAGTTAGGACCAAGAAGCAACTTAAATACAATCAAAATGGATCTGTAATCCTTCTAAATCTGCCCTATCCAAAAATGTTCCTTAAACTGAGAAATTTGGTCAAAAAAGTTAGTGACAGTAAAAGTGACTATTTTACTTTACAAAAAAAGAAAGTAGTATTTAAATGTGGATTAGAAATTATGCTGTTAAAAATTAGTCCACTGACCAGGCAGTAGAAACAAATGTAAGTTCTGCTGTCAGTGACACATGGTGGAAATCTGCTTTCACAAATAAAATTGCCATAGTACGCCTCCACATTAATGAAACTATTCAGAAACAAGTACTTGTGCCTAATTAAAAATTGTACTCTTATTAAAGAACACCAACAGTTTCAATTACTGTGAAAAACATTGCAGCTACATTCTTCTAAGACAAAACTTAAGATACAGAATGTTCTAGTTCAGTATTCTGGGCTCAAAAACAACTTCACTTTTGAATTGCATCTAGTCTAGACTATATTCACAGAGTATCATTGTCATCATCATCTTCATGTTTTCTCTTCAGTGGGTTTGATTCATTGGCCGTGTTCTGTGATGAAACCATGTTGGTAGTAATAAGAATATTTTTGGGCCCAATCATTGAAGGATTAATCAGAACATTTGGAACTGAAGTTGCTGCAGGAACTGTAAACAGAGGGGAAAAAAGCCCCCACAAACTATGAATTAGCCAGAATCAAAAACATATGGTAAAAAATATATAAGAAAGCCAAATATAATTCTAAAATCAATTTAAATAGCATAAGGTGCAACTATATTATAGAAGAAACAGGTAACTATACCACATTAAGAGTTGAATTAAAATGTTAAATCTTTATTGTTTACTTATAATTGACAAATAATAGTTTATAATATTTATGGAGTACAATGTAATGTTCTGATTTGTGTATACAGAAAGACTAAATCTACTTAAACATATTTAATATGAGGTTAAAGAGATTTTAACCTAACTACCTAAAATTTCAATTAGGACTTAGTCATGGAAAACAGTATATTGAATTCATCATGTAACATACTAAAGGCACCTATTCAAGGTCAGGAATCAAGCTTCTCCTATAGGCCAATATTTTATAGGAGTTGTGTATGCAGTTAGCTTTCAGAAGATGTGGAATATAAACATGCATTAGTAAACTATGCTTTACTTAAATTCTACTTAAATTATTCCAACCTTGTGTATATATATGTGTACATATTATATATATATGTATATATATTCATGCTTGTATACACATACATATATGTATGTATATATATATCAGTCTCCTATGCAGAGAGTAAAGGTATAATTTGCATTTGAGTTTGTGTTCTGGTTTGCACACACATACTCATCACTAACTTGTAGTATTTTCTTAAGCTTCTGCCATATATGTTTTTCCCTGAAGATGCCTTAGATTTGTAGATCCTACTGTTTTTCTAGTTTACAACGTTGAGAATCTGATAAGCATGCTAAATACTCTCCCTTCTCCACCTCCAAGTGTTACACAGATGTAAAACTGCACATACTTTTTAAAGGGTTCATAGACCCCTCTAAAGAAACCAGATACACAATATTATGGCCACCCTTCAGTGACCTTAAAACAATTTAATTCTTTCTATAGGAACACAGACTGTTATACAATTGTAAATTATTCACAAATTTCACTCCCCGCCCCAATCATGTTACCTGGTTTGACAGGTGCGGACTGAGAAGGTGGAATCTGCACTGTAAATCTTTGGCTTGTCATTGACACTGGAGTTGCAACTTTATTTGGGACAGACACTGTTTGTGGGGTTGCTGTGGTTATAATTAACAGACCATGTTAGTTAGATGACTTACTATACAGATTTATACTCTGAACTCTTTAGCTTGCCAGGTACTACCTTCAAAGCACAGGAAGCCAATGAAAAATGAGAAAAAAAATCATTAGAATTAAGAGCAAAGTAATTTTTTAAAAGTGTACCAGGTTGTTTAGGTGCTACAAAATTCAGTAATAGTGTGGTGGTAAAGAATGTAGGCTGTGAGGCCTACCTGCTTGAGTTTGAATTCAAACTCTAATACCCCATTAGCTCAGTGTTCTTGGGAAAAAGATTTAATCTTTTTGTATCTCAGTTTTCTCATCTGTAAAATGGAGATAATAGTACCCATTTCATAAGTCTTGTGAGCATTAACACTCCATGTAAAGCTCTTCACACAGCATCTGGAATACAGTAAGCACTGAGTTTTAGCTACATGAAGCCAAGAAGTTAAGAGTTTGAATAAGATACCAGAATAAAGACCAAAGCTTTTTATTAATTACCTTAGGTGGCACTTTTAATCTCTGTCACTTGCTGAGAATTGGAATATGCCTACTGTGCCCATGAAGCTAAACCAACACACATGTAACAAAAGCAGCTGATCTTTGAGGTTGCTAGGTAGGCATGAAAAATTTACTGCTTTTCTATGTTCAGAGACTTTAAGCAGTCGAGCATCTTGAAGGAAATCTAGTCCAAATCTTTCATTGATGATCTAAATTCAACCTTGAGGTACCTTTAGAAAACTTTCCTTGATTTGCTTAGTCAAAATCCTACCTCCTGCCTCTGAAATTTCCTTAACATGTTATCATAGGAGTTGTCTTATTAATACCTTATCTCATTTACTAGATTATAAGCCTTGGTTAACATGTTTTAGCCTTGTGAGCACATTGCTCTTGTGTTTTGCTCCTAATAGGCCCTCAACAAATGTTTGCTTAATGAGTGAATTTTGCAAGACTCCAAGACTTAATAGCAACACTGATGTCATTGCTCTCTCAACAAACAGATTCATGGAAACATGTCTGTTTCCAATTTTTCCTTTGGAGATGCAGGCTCTACATATGTCCCTTCTTTCTGGAAGCAGCAGTCCATTCAGGGATAGAGTTGCTGAAGACAAAGGTACCCAGAAATGGGTTCTAGTGTTTCTCTCTCAGACCTAGAAGGTGAGACCTTACTCTGACATATCACCATCCCTAGGCAAGTCTTCCCACGTATTAAAGAGTGTTCTAATACTTAGAACAAAAAACTTTTTAGAAATAATAGCTTCTCTGACTGCATTTTTATATGTTGAATACATGTGTTCCAACATTAAAAACAAAAGATTAAGGGGAACTTAAAAAAAACAAAAGAGCACTCCAAAGAATTTGGTGAAGGTTAGTGAAGCAATGTAAGTATTTTATTTTGTCAAGAAAAGAAAATTCAGAGTAGGTAGATTTTTTTCTTCACTATTACCAGAAGGACATGCTAATTTTAGGTGTGGAGTTTAGGCTTTAAAACTAAATAGTGTAGATTCTCTTAAGATTTACAAGGCTCATTTAAAACATTTTTAAGGTTGCATAAGTGGCTGGTTCTAGGAACAGGGCAGGAAAATTTAAGATAGGCTCAGAACATCTTGTGTCAGAAAGAAGTGCTCGCACTGTGGAGCTGTGATGGAGCTCTGTCAAAGAAGACGCAGAACACAGCCTGGAGGGGCTCCCAATGACCAACAGAGGACAATCAACAATATGCATTAAACACAGAATTATTTTTTTCTTTGACCGCCTTAAGCTTTCTGTCCATTTTAATCATCTTTCAACTGCATTCTCACCAATTTGGTCAAATTAATTTTTGATAATAAATAGGCTATTGCCATGAGTGTGCTGGGCAATTCCATTTACATAGAAGGCAGACAGCATGCGGCTGAGAGTAAACTGCTGTTTCTGGTATCACAGTTTATACCAACAATGCTGAGCAATGCCCAATTTCATACCTACTTGGGATCAGATATTCCTTGTGGCTTTCTCATTTTGAAATTTGGTTGTTTTAATAGAGGAAAAATAAAATTATCAATGGCAACACACATATAGGAACTTCTAACTTACCTTTTAACTTAAGATTATAGTTCAAAACCAAGAGCTGAGGCACTTCTTTACCAGTCAGAAAAGTTATTTCCCTCTCTCACTTACCTACAGTAGGAGTGGTAGGCCTGCTATTGACAGCACCAACATTTAATCGTGGAACTAGTCGGCCTTGGTTAGGTCCCTAGGGGATTCAAGAAACAAACTAGCTTTAATGTTGTTAATGCTTTGACATTTAAACTTACCCAAGAGTGAAAGGAGGATTGTTGTGAATTACTAATGGATAAGCCATGGCAACAAGAATGTTCTGTTTTTATTCTATCAATGTTCCAAATCCAACATTCAAACTAGGAATTTCATAAACATAATGTATGTGTTTATATAAACATAGTAGAAAAATATATATGGCCTTTACAATATTTAAGATAGAGTCTTATTTGAATGGGCTTAACAGCTGACTTCCTTGTGATTTTTAATCTTTTTTTTTAAAGGATGTATTTAGGGGCTGGTGCTGTGGTGTAACAGCCTGGAAGAGGCTCCTGGCTCCTGGCTTCAGATCGGGCCAGCTCTGGTATTTTTTTAAAGATGTATTTATTTGAAAGGTAGAGGTGCAGAGAGAGGGAGAGACAAAAAGAGAGTTCTTCCATCTGCTGGTTCACTCCCCCAAATGGCTGCAACAGCCAGAGCTGGGCCTATCCGAAGCCAGGAGTTTCTTCCGGGACTCTCACATGGGTACAGGAATCCAAGCACTTAGGCTATCTTCCTCTGCTTTCCCA
This sequence comes from Oryctolagus cuniculus, assembly GCF_051225735.1. NCBI lineage: Eukaryota > Metazoa > Chordata > Mammalia > Lagomorpha > Leporidae > Oryctolagus > Oryctolagus cuniculus. The sequence continues at coordinate 71,485,413 of NC_142888.1, read as the reverse complement.
GGCACATTAATGGGGAGCTGGATCAGAAGCAGAGCAGGCAGGCACTGCGGCTCAATAGGCTAATCCTCCACCTAGTGGTGCCGGCACACCGGGTTCTAGTCCCAGTCGGGGCGCCGGATTCTTTCCCAGTTGCCCCTCTTCCAGGCCAGCTCTCTGCTGTGGCCAGGGAGTGCAGTGGAGGATGGCCCAAGTGCTTGGGCCCTGCACCCGCATGGGAGACCAGGAGAAGCACCTGGCTCCTGGCTTCAGATCAGCTCGGTGCGCCGGCCACAACGTGCCAGCCGTGGCGGCCATTGGAGGGTGAACCAATGGCAAAAGGAAGACCTTTCTCTCTGTCTCTGTCTCTCTCTCACTGTCCACTCTGCCTGTTCAAAAAAAAAAAAAAAAGGCAGAGCAGTTGGGACTTGAATGGGACTGCTGGCATCGCAGTTCACAGCTTAAACTGCTGTGCCACAATGCTGGCCCCTTGATTTTTAATCTTCACTAGTCAATGTGTTAAAGCAAAAACAACAGAACAGAAAATAAAAACCACCCAATGGGGGTGGGGAGGAGACTTTTTCAGTGGTGGGAGAGTCTGTGGTTGTATTTCAGAAAATAGGCTCAATTCCTAATGGTGTATCATTCATTCTGTTATCAGGCCTCACTAGAAAATCATGGTACAGTTGAAAGTTTGGAAATTAGAGGAACTGGGAATCAGTCCTAGCTTTGTTACTAACTCTAATAAATGTGTTTAGGCTCACTTTCCTGATATTAAAAAAATAAAAATGTTGGGTTATATGAACACTTAAAAGTTCCTTTTAGTTTTAAAAATTAGAAAAAAAAAACCCTACATTCTAGTAAATTATCTGACTTTAATCTGGGGGTGGGTATTTAGAGTAGCAGTTGTCACTTGAATGCCTGCATCTCATATCTGAGTGCTTGGGTTCAAGTCCTGGCTCTATTCCCAATGCCAGCTTCCTGCTAATGCACACCCTGGGACGAAGCAGGTGATGGCTCAAATAGTTTGGTCCTTGGCACACCTGTGGGAGACCCAGATGGAGTTCCCAGCTCCTGGTTTTAGCTTGGTCTAGCTTAAGTTGATGTGGGCATTTGAGGGAGTTAACCACTGGATGGAAGACCTCCTTGTCTCTGTGTTTTTCAAAAAAATAAATACATTTAAAAAATTATCCTAACCTTTAATCTGCACTGTATACAAGAATTTGCTTTCTACGAATTCCCCTTGTATTCTACCTTTTTAAAAAAAGGAATACTTTTTTTTTTAACATTCTTACCTTTTTAATTAAGGACTTCAGCCTGTAGTTTGGAGCTGTTAAGCAGTATCTATCAGGTGGAAGTCTGGGTCCTGCATATGGCTTAATTAGTGGCAAAGGGGTTTGATTTTTCTGTCTTGCAATATCCAGCAAGAACTAAAGAAAAAAATCCTTATTAGAACTATAGTTTAAAAATGTTAATTAAATTTAACTTCAAATAAATATTTGCTCACATCTCTTGGAGGAGGAGAGGTAAAAGACTGGTCAGCACGACACTGGATTGCCAGTCTCACATCATCTGCATCAACATTAGGTTTCTTAGCATGGCTTGAATAAATTTTTGCATCATCCAGAATTGTAGTCACATATCCTTTAATAACAAAACAATTTTTTCTTAAACATGAAGATAACTTAATATTTACAGCCACTGCCTTAATAAAAGGTTCTACTAGTTTCTAAAAAGTTTATGAATTTTGGTTTTGAAAGCCAATAACACAAGCTTTTCAAATTCACAAGTCAGACCAGTTTTTGGTGTTTGTGAACTTACGGAAAGCAAATTCCAACATTTGATTTATGACCCTCGGTTCATACTCTGTGATTCCCATATCCTTCAGGATCTGTGCCATCACCTGTGGAGTCCAACAGAAATGCCAGATGCATAATCCAGGTATCAGAAATGAAGGCTGGACAAAAGCTAGCTAGTATTTCTAATTATGAGACAAGGACCCCCTTCTCCGGGTTTCAAACTCCTGCTCCTGATTGTGCTAACAAGTGTCAGTGATCACCCAAATCACGTCATACACTCTCGCCAAAAAACTTCTATTTTATTTTATTTTAGCGGGGGTGAGGGCTCTGAGAGAGAAAAAAGGCCAGGGTTGGCGTTCCCAGAGGAGGTAGGGGTGGCTCCAGCTGGTTGTCATTTTCGATGTGGCAGGAGGGGAAGCCACTCTATCAGAACCCAGGGCTGGCGGACTGGGCGGCGGGGGCCCGAGGCCCAGGAGATAAAATCGGGCGGCCGGCCAGTAAACTCGGTTGAACTGCTACCCTCCGGCTGGGCTCGGCCAGGGCGGCAGGAGAGCTCCTCAGGGTCCAAGGCGAACCGTCATCACACTCTGCCGCCGGCCGCCCCGGCTGGGCTGAAGCGAGCGCGCGAGCTCGCGCTCAGGCCCTCAGCCCGGGCCTGCCTCACAGGTGCCCTGCCGCGCCAGGCTCCGCGCCCCGCCTCTCAGCCTTCGCACTTACCAAAGCATCTCTCGGAGCGTTCTTGGGAGGCGCCATCTTGCCCGACTCCATGTTATCCTGACACTCGTCATCCGGGGAGAGCGGGCTACTCACAGTCTCCTCGCTCTGGCTCCACCCCTACGGGGGCCGGGAGGCGGGGTTAGCTCACCCGCCCGCGGCCGGCCAGGCAGCCAGTTCTCAGGCGCTGCCTCTGGGAAGCCGGGGCAGCCTAGAGCCACTCTCGGGCGCCCCAGACAGCGGAGAGAAGGAGCTGGATCGGGAGGAAGACAAGAAGTGGGAGAGCCTTCCCTGGGGAACACTTCCGGGAGCTGAACGACTTAAGAGTGCCGAGAAGTTGTTCTTCTTACAGCTGGTCACCAGCAAAGGGCACCACATGAGCCACCCTCGTATCTCCCCTGCCACCACCGTGGCCCCTCCCTGCTCCCACCTGCCCCAGCGTTGGGCTCCCATGATCAAACAGAACCCAGGTACATTTGAACTTCACGTCAACAATGAGCATGCTTTTAGTGTTAAGTATATCCCAAACATTGCTTGGGCTATACTTACACTACAGATTTAGTTGTGGATCTGACATTCAAATTTAGTAGGGTGTCCTGGTTTCAAATTTGCTAAGTTTGGCCATCCTGCCTGGTTCTCCACACAATAGCACAATAGGACTTGGGTTAGCTCTTATCACAGGAAAGGCTAGCGCCTCGCCTCTGACGGGCATCATGGGTCCTCCTGGAGCCCCTCCAGCTCCATCCCGTGGTCCGTGGTCCTCAGCAGCTTCCTTTCAGTCCCAAAGGAGACTCTCAGAGTCCTTCCTTACCTCACAGATGCCGCCACTCCCGCCTCACTAGAATCACCTAAGAACTGTCCATCTAGCCCGAGTAACTTTCAAGAAATACGTACCAGCCAACCACCTGGCTTAAAATGACTCAGAGAACGCTTTCTTACTTTTCTGCATCTACCAATGAATGCCCTAGCATCTGCCATCTTAGACTGCAAATGGAGGAGGCAGCCATGTTGCTGCTTTCCCTCAGCGGCCACACACCAGCAAGTTCAGTTAGGGAGATCTCTCTCCGAATCTCTGCCCAGTTCCACCACGATAACAAGTCCAAGCCAACTGCCTTACTGAAATTACAGAAACTGACCCCCCCAAATACTCATAGTGCTCCTCCAGTTTTCGTACAACCACAAATTAAATTTTGACTTCCTTAAAGCCCTCCAAGGGCTTCCCTTTCTTTCCCTCTCTCACACTCACACACAAATTCATACTGATTTCCCAGGCTTAGCAGACCCTGAAGTTTTGGAGAGTGGTTTACCTCAGAGGAGTCTTCAGACTCGGTTTTGCTCCAGGAAGCCATCTTGAGTTTGATTAGCAGCACCCCTCCGCACCCCTAACCCCCGCCCCAAGAACCACGTGTTCCCAATACATTGTTTCCAGTGGGAACATGCGTTCCCTCTTCCCAAGAACGCCTTTCTCCATCTTCTCCATGGCCAACTTCTGTGTGAAGCTAGTTAATGATGTTCCTTGTTTGAGTAGTAGAGTCTAAAATTAAAAAAAATTTTAGGAAAAAGCAAGGAAAAGCAAGCCTCTTTCACCTGTTCCAGCCTTTCATTTTGCATTCACAGAAGGCACCACTGTTTAGCAGTTTCTTGTTTATGCAATTTACAAATAGTACATTTCCCTCACCCAAATGTACTATAATCCTAGGGTGACCAGGCTTTAGAGAGCCAACTTGACACAGCTGTACTAGACACAAAAACAAGGTAAAGCCAACCCTCACAAAGCCACATAATATATATGTTTGTTATATATGTGTAATTACTTGAAAATAAGTGTTCTCTTGAAACTATATGCTTTTTTCTGCTTTCCACTGTGGAACACACTCAAACTACTGCTCTCACCTGCATGGACCTTCCCAATAACATGTCCTTGTCATGCACAAAGATATGCATTGCAGGTGCTGACACAAATTTTTTTTTTATTTTTATTTTTATTTTATTTATTTTTTTTTTGACAGGCAGAGTGGACAGTGAGAGAGAGAGACAGAGAGAAAGGTCTTCCTTTTGCCGTTGGTTCACCCTCCAATGGCCGCCGCGGCTGGCACGCTGCGGCCGGCGCACCGCGCTGATCCGATGGCAGGAGCCAGGAGCCAGGTGCTTTTCCTGGTCTCCCATGGGGTGCAGGGCCCAAGCACCTGGGCCATCCTCCACTGCACTCCCTGGCCACAGCAGAGGGCTGGCCTGGAAGAGGGGCAACCGGGACAGAATCCGGCGCCCCGACCGGGACTAGAACCCCGTGTGCTGGCGCCGCTAGGCGGAGGATTAGCCTAGTGAGCCGCGGCGCCGGCCAAGTGCTGACACAAATTAAGTGCACAGTGTGATAACATTTATTTAAAAGATTTTTCTAGGGGCTGGCATTGTGGCCCAGTGGTTAAGCCACTGCCTGTGACATCGGCATCCATATGAGCACTGGTTGGAGTCCTGGCTGTTCCACTTCTGGTTCACTCTGGGAAAACAGCAGAAGATGGCCCAAAGTGCTTGGGCTTTGCCACCCACAAGGGAGACTCAGATGGAGTTCCAGGCTCCTGGCTTTGGCCTGGCAGCTATTTGTGGAATGAACCAACAGAAGGAAGATCTCCCTCTTTCTCTCTTGTCTCTCCCTCTGTGTAACTCTGCCCTGCAAATAAATAACTAAATTTAAAAAAAAAAAGTTTTTGTTTTTTACTTCTCTGTTACATAAGTGCTATTATCTAAATAAAACAGACTAGTTAATAGTGACAATTGGTGGTAACTAATAGTAGGACTAATTAATATGTGTGAGAAGAAATAACCACTTTTTATAATATTTGTGTCCTTTGTCACAGTGATTTATTTTGACTCTTGTGAATTTATATTTTAAGTCATGTCATTGTGCATTATTTTATTTTTTTATTTTTTTTTGACAGGCAGAGTGGACAGTGAGAGAGAGAGACAGAGAGAAAGGTCTTCCTTTGACGTTGGTTCAGCCTCCAACGCTGATCCAATGGCAGGAGCCAGGTACTTATCCTGGTCTCCCATGGGGTGCAGGGCTGAAGCACTTGGGCCATCCTCCACTGCCTTCCCGGGCCACAGCAGAGAGCTGGCCTGGAAGAGGGGCAACCGGGACAGAATCCGGCGCCCCGACCAGGACTAGAACCCGGTGTGTCGGTGCTGCAAGGCGGAGGATTAGCCTAGTGAGCCGCGGCGCCGGCCCATTGTGCATATTTTTTAAAAATATTTATTTATTTAAAAGTCAGAGGTACAGAGAGAGAGAGAGAGAGAGAGAGAGAAATACCTTCCATCAACCCACTGGTTTACTCCCCAGATGCTCACAATGGCCAGAACTGGGCCAGGCTGGAGCCAGGAGCCAGGAGCTTCTTCTAGGTCTCCCACAAGGGTAGCCGGGGTCCAAGCACTTGGGCCATCTTCTGCTGCTTTCCCAGGCTTCTTAGCAGGTAGCTGGATTAGAAGTGGAGCAACCAGGACACGAACCAGTGCTTATATGGGATGTCACCATCAAAAGCAGCGTCTTTACCTGCTATACCACAACGCTGTACCTTATTTTGCATTCTTAATACACATAAATCTCAACCTTTAAAAGGAAAATGTAAGTACAAGACAAACTAAATAGCTGTTACCTGTATTTCATAAACAATTAACAATGACTTGTTTCTTTTGGGCACATGGTACAGTTGGATATTTTTACTCCTTCTGTTTCTTTTCCAGTAATACTTCTTTGAACTGCTTGCAGCTTTTGGACACCTTTCTTTTATATAGTGGTCAAGCAATATAAGCAAATGTAATATTCACTTGTGGTATTCGTCTCTGCTCTTATCAAGAACACATTTAACTGCTTTCTGATGTCGTGCCATGTGCTCACTTGGGCAGCGCATATACTAAAATTGGAACAATACAGAGAAGATTAGCATCATGTCATGCCAGTGTGATGACATTGAGTTAAATGTCCTTTCAAAAAAGCGAGTATGGGACATTTAGAATTTGCTTATGAGGAGAAGCAGGATTTTAGACTTGTGGGAATCAGTTCCTGGTTCTCCAAAACTGTCCTTAAAACTAGAAGCTTGTCTTGGTAGACCACCTATTAGGGTCCTTTCTATCTATACATCATGTGTTCCAGGAGCATAGGGCCCAGGACAAGCAGATCCAGATTCCGACAGGTCAGAGAACAACTCAGAGTCATTTGTGGGTTTATTTCTCCCTTACTCACAGTGGCAGTGAGAAATGCACAAGGGACAGCTGCTTGTTCCTAGTAGTGGGGTCACAGGAGATAGCCGCCTTTGTGTCCATGGTGGCAGTGGGACATACACACAGACATCTACACACAGCCACACAGCCACATAGCCGCAAGCGGCCACATCTAGCCATGTCCCCCCAGTTGTTTATGTGGGCTTACTGACAATAGTGGCCTGGAGCCAAACCATTACATAACAGGGCTGTAGACAGCTAGCCATGCAGGTGGATCTGTCCTTGCCAGGATACCAGTTACCATAGAGACAGAGATAGGGGAGCATAGAGAGCAAAAGGCTTGGTAGCTTGGTAACTTGATAACTTCACCTTCCCAAGTTCATCTCCTCAAGATATCATCATATTGGGTGTCCATGACCAAAAAGCCTATCATTTTTTAAAAATCTGAAATACATTGGATGTCATCATAAGTTAAAGTTCTCTCACGGGAGAAGGTTTATTTAAATTATTTTCTAATGAGCTACTGATATACTTAATACATGAAAACAAAAACCCACATGACTATTAAAATGAAAAATTGTTTACCCAGATGCTCTTGTGCTCCCTGTAGTCTGCATGTAGCCTGCGTAATTCCTCTGAGGCTTCCAGACTCAGCTGGAAGCTAATTCTGAGCAGAAAGCTTGGCTTGGGGCTGGCGCTGTGGTGTAGCAGGTAAGGCTGCCGACCACAGTCCCATGTGGGCACTGGTTTGGGTCCCGCCTGCTCCACTGCTCTCCATAGCTCTCTGCTATGGCCTGGGAAAGCAGTGGAAGATGGTCAAAGTGCTTGGGCCCCTGCACCCACCTGGGAGACCTAGATGAAGCTTCTGGCTCCTGGCTTCAGATCGGCTCAGCTCTGGCCTATGCGGCCATCTGGGGAGTGAACCAGCGGATGGAAGACCTCTCTCTCTCTCTCTCTTTGCCTCTGCCTTTCAAATAAATAAATAAATAAATCTTTAGAAAAATAAGGAATAAAACTTGACTTGAAGGAGGGGAAGGAACCCTCTAAGTTGGCCATTCATAACTTGGCAGCAAAACCACTTCATGGGACAGAGAGGAGGTGGAAGGCCCCTGGGGTGGTGTTGATTTGAAGTGTGATTGACACATGGCTGGAGAGACACTCCTCAAGGGATGGTGCCCAAATATATATCAGGGGGTGTAAAGGCAGGGAGGCCTATGGGGCTTCTCCAATGCCCACGATATGCTGCTGGTCTACTTGGATGACCCCTGCCAGGGGCCGTGCCCCTTACCAGGACCCCATGGGCAAACCTGATGAATGATCCTTATTTCCAAAAGCGCTTTGGTTTCTGGGTGTTCCCTCTCTTTGGAGAGTTACTGACACTGAAACATTAAATTGAGAGAGCCTTGGGCATCACCAGGGGACTCTAGAAGGTCACCCCTGACATGGCAGGACAGGGATCGTGAGGTCCATTTGTCAACGGGCACAGGGGGCCAAGTGAACAGTGCTGGGAACACTGAGATGGATGAGGGAATAGGAATGTGTCTACCTCTGAGGGCATGGGGAGCCAAACCCGCCCAGGGACATCTTCCAGGAATCTGCTGCCTCCCTGGACTTCAGGGTACCAGTTGGGTGGGTGGCTCCTGGAGTGGGGTGAATGGCTGCCTTGGCAGTAACTGGCAGTGTCCAGAAGAGAATGTGCAATTTTGTAGTGTTCCCCTTCACCGTCCTTGGGGCCTCCCAGCTGCTGCCTTCGGGCCGGGAGCCAAAGAGCAACTCATCACAGTAAGATGGATCGTGGCTGATCAGTCTACTTGTTCTTCCCTGGTGTGAGGTGTGAGGCTTAAGATGTTGCCCCTGCACAGGATAGTCTCACAGGTCTCCTTAGCTCCTGAGGCCTGGGAAGCCCCTACACCCACTCTTCTGGTTGTGTTGGCCTTCTCCACTCAGAGTGGGTCAAAATCTAGTGGGGTGGGAGCTGGGTGCCTGAAGGGCTGCCAAAGAGAATCTCATATGACTTTCTGGCCTTGACCTGCTGCTCTGCCCTCTGCAGCGGCTTCAAGGGTGCTGAAGGTAGAGAGCCTGCATCTCACTGACAGTCAGCTCCATGGGGGGACTTCATGCAGTTTGCAGTCCCAGGTGATGACAGGTGTGCTCTATCCACCAGGCCCTGCCTCCAGGGCTCCCACATGCAAAGAGCTTGGCAGGCATAGTCTCATTTAATCCTCTCAAAAGCTTTGTGAAGTAGCTTCTAGCACAGCCATTTGATGAAACACTAAGAGTGAAGTGGCACGTGTAGGTCACACCTATATAGCTGAGCATGTTGGCTCACAAGCATTGGACACAATCCTCAGAGCCTCCTTCCCATCCGGCAGGGGACCAGTGGCACACACTGCATCTCAAATCCCTGTTGATCTTCAATGCAGAATCCCCAGGGCCGAGGACCTCACTGTATCTCTGACTGCCTGGGGAACCATACGTAGGCCAAGTGACCCTGGGCAGCCAGGCCCCAGTGACTGGTGTTGGGTGCACGCTGACACCCAGGAAAAAAAGGTTTTAAAGCACAGAAGTAATTTGAACTTGTGACATTGAAGTTGAACTCCAAATAAGTTAACATTTTAGTACAGTAGTCCCCTCGTATCTGTGGGGAATATGTTCCAAGACCCCCCTGTTGATTCCTGAAACTTCATAGTCCTGAACTATATATGAGTATACTGTATTTTTTCCTATGCATACACACTTATGATAAACATATACCTTTTCACTTAATGGAAGCTCTTTATGGCTTTTCTTTGGCACATTTGAATTGCCAGCATCACACCTTTTGTGTTTTAGGGCCATTATTAAGCAAAACAAGGGCTACTTGAACACAAGCACTGTGATGCCCTGACAGCTAATCAGATGATGAAGATAGTACTACCAAGTGTCAAGCATGGATGATACTGTGTGAACAGGCTGGACAAAGGGTTGATCCACATTCCCGGTGGGATGCAGTGGGATGGGGCAAGATTTCATCATGCTGCTCAGAACAGTGCACACTTTAAAATTTAGGAATTATTTACTCTTGGATTTTCCATTTAATAATTTTGGACCATTGTTGATGGAAATTGAGACCACAGAAAGTGAAACTGCAGATAAAGGGGTGAGGCTTGTGAAGAAATGAGTAAGTCCTGTTTAGCTCGGATGCCTTTTCTGGTGACCTTTTTTTTTTTTTTTTTCTTCTTATTTTAGTTCTGAAGCAGTCTTATTTCTGAAGACAGTCTTTTTTTTTTTTTTTCCTGCATGAGTGTTTTGTTGCAACCTACAGATAACATCAAGCAATTTGGGCTCAGTTAATCCTGTTCTAGCCTCTTTATGGACTCTTTGAATATTATGATTCAGTTTTGGAGAAATAGCATATAAATCCCCTTTAACATATTTTTTTCCTTCATTCTCTTCCTTAATGTATTTCCAAAGTAAAAGACATTTTTCTTTTCCTATCCAGGCTGGACCAAAGCTAGGAGGTGGGCACTCAATCCTGGTCTCCTATTTGGGTGGCAAGGACTCAACTACTTGAGCTATCATTTGCTGCACCCCACAGTGCACATTAGCAAGAAGCTGGGTTGGAAGCTGAGCTAGGACAAAAACCCAGTGACTCTGGTAGGGGATAGGGCTTCCTAAGCTGCTTAACAAAATGCCCACCATTTGTCCCACATTTTGAAAATATGAATTTACAGTAGGCCAGCACTTTAACATTTTTTCTCTAGTCAGGAATAATAACCACTATGTAGGCACATTTTTTTAAATTTTTTTAACTTTTATTTAATGAATATGAATTTCCAAAGTACAGCTTATGGATTACAATGGCTTCCCCCCCCATAACTTCCCTCCCACCCACAACCCTCCCCTTTCTCGCTCCCTCTCCCCTTCCATTCACATCAAGATTCATTTTCTTTTCTTTTCTTTTTTTTTTTTTGACAGGCGGAGTGGACAGTGAGAGAGAGAGAGAGAGAGAGAGAGAGAGAAAGGTCTTCCTTTGCCGTTGGATCAGTTTAGCATATATTAAGTAAAGATTTCAACAGTTTGCACCCACACAGAAACACAAAGTGTAAAATACTGTTTGAGTACTACTTATAGCATTAAATCACAATGTACAGGACATTAAGGACATGAGGAGTAAGTGCACAGTGACTCCTGTTGTTGACTTAACAAATTGACACTCTTGTTTATGGCATCAGTAATCACCCTAGGCTCTTGTCATGAGTTGCCAAGGCTATGGAAGCCTTTTGAGTTCACCGACTCTGATCGTATTTAGACAAGGTCGTAGTCAAAGTGGAGGTTCTCTCCTCCCTTCAGGGAAAGGTACCTCCTTCTTTGATGACCTGTTCTTTCCACTGGGATCTCACTTGCGGATATCTTTCATTTAGGTCATTTTTTTTGGTAGGCACATGTTTTAAGTAGGCTATTCCTTGCATTTCAGTAAGAAAAAAAACTCTCTTTTTTTAAAGATTTATTTTATTTATTTGAAAGGTAGAGCTACAGAGAGAGAAAGAGAGATATCTTCCATCCACTGGCCTAACCCCTAAATGGTTACAATGGCCAAGGCTGGACCAGACTAAAGCCAGGAGCCAGGAGTTTCCTCCAGGTCCCCCATGTGTGTGCAGAGGTTCAAAGACTTGGGCCATATTGCACTGCCTTCCCAGGCACATTAGCAGAGAGCTGGATTGGAAGTGGATCATCTGAGACTCAAACCGGCATCCATATGGGATGCCAGTGTTACAGGTGGTGCCCCCCCACCCGCCACAATGCTGGCCCTCAAAAACATCTCATTAAGTGCTGCTTCTGCATTACTTAAGGACATTGACAGTGACCAAGAAACTTTCCTTATGGAATATTCAACATCCCAGTTAGACAAATTGCATTCATTTTTAGTAGAATTATGTGCATTTGGTAGGTTAAGATCTTTTCATTTTTCTGGATCAACTGAACGATTTATTTTTGGGGGTCAAATTCTTCAGTTGATTCTTCAATTGAACATTGTATTCCTGAAGATCAAATCCTTCAAATTCTTCTCTAGAGTGTGAAATTTGGTTTTTTAGTATTATATATACTACCATTAACCAACTATTTGTTATTTGGAAATTGCAGACAATAGTTCTGCCCATACTTTGCAGCCTATTTTACAAAATGTAGTTTAGCCTGGTTCTAATTATTCACTCTCATTCATGGGCCACTCTTTGGTTTTCAACAAGCTCAAGTTAACAATAAAAACCCTCACTTCTTTTCTATGCCACTTCTTGGCATGTATACTCCAAACATAAAGTCCTATTGGAAAAATGTAAAGCACAGTACAAGGGTGTCAGAGGAGTTTTTCATAATATGTTGGACTCATATTTGGCCAAATATGAAAATAATGCTTTCAGTTCCTCCTAACTACATGTTATCAGAACAATTTCCTGTTAACTAATAGGATGTTTTGAATTTTATTTTTATTATTTCTTATGAAAAACATCCAAGGGCAAATTAAAAGATATGTTGTTCCGTGGATTCCATTTCCTCTGATACAAAGTTTATGAACTGAATGGAATGTGCCAACATTTATATTTGTACTCTCTGCTTGAATATGAACAAAGATAAGCAAACTATTGTTTGCATTTCAACAAAATAGTAGCAATCCTTTCTTTTATGTTTTCTGAAGCTTTATTAACATCTCCATAAGGTCCAAGAAGAAAATTTGATACTCTATTTCAAGTCCAAGTTCCTAAGAACTGAGGAGTGGGGGACATTTGTTGTTGCCATTATTTGATGTAATAAACTTGTAGAATATGTGATTTTTGGTAAGACACTGTACTCAGCTATACAGTGTAAGAGGCCAACACCTCTATTGTCAAAATTTTCCTTTTTGTTTGCTGATAGAACATTTTAGTTGCAGCCTCTGAGTCAAGAAATGTAGCTTAGTTTTGTAATGCAGTCAAGGGAACTTTTCAATAATATGTGTTAGTTCATGTGGACTCTCCAAACTAATTCAACAGCTGCTATTTTCAGCTTAATATTAGTGTCTTATTGTGAGATGAGAAAAACTTGATTGGGAGGGACAGTCTCCATATGTGCTTATATATCCTGTTCTCCATGATGCCCAATCCCGTATTTTTTTCTTTATATTATACAATATGCACTATTTTGGTTACCTACTTTCCTAATCCAGTTATGTGTATCCTTCCATCTGTCATTAATGTAGCATTTTTTTTTTTTGCTTTCTTTTTGTGGTAATATCTGGGTCATGCTGGTGCTGGCATGGTAATTTCTCTCATGATCACTATGAATATTTGAATTCCTAGGAAGCATGGTCACAATGTTCACAAAGTTGAACATTAACCCAACATTATCTTGATTCAAAGCATAAACGGTTCAACTACAGGCCAAGTCAAAAATGAACTGTTAATGTTCACAATTACAACTCACTTTATTTGCCCATTTAAATCATAAGATTTTTTGTGCTGATAATTTTGGAATTATTGCAGTTTTTCACAACATACATTTCCCATGAACATTTTGAATGCCCCTTGTATGCATATACTTCAAAATTCTAAATAAGCCTATTTTAATTCCATTTTTCATGGACCTTTTGAAGTACCCTTGTATTTTGGGATTTTTGTAGCCATCTCTCTCTGCCATTGATCTGCAGTTTAATTCTACTGTGGTCTGAGAACATATGTTATGTGATTTCTATTCTTTTAAAGTTGCTATTTGGAGCTGGGGAAGGACTGATATGGACAATTCTTTCTTGCTTTCTTCAGTGCAAGTTTTATTATTGCTGCACTGAAACCAGTCTCTGATCTCTCACCTGGCTGGTCTGACTCTTTTTTTAAAAGATTATTTATTTGAAAGAGTTACATAGAGAGAGAGGCAGAGAGGGAGAGAGAGAGAGAGAGAAAGGTCTTCCATCCAATGGCCGGAGCTGCGCAGATACAAAGCCAGGAGCCAGGAACCAGGAGGCAGGAGGCAGGAGGCAGGAGCCAGGAGCCAGGAGCATCTTCCAGGTCTCCCACGTGGGTGCAGGGGCCTAAGGACTTGGGCCATCTTCCACTGCTCTCCCAGACCATAGCAGAGAGCTGGATCAGAAGTGGAGCAGCTGGGTCTCAAACCATTGCCCATATGGGATTCGGGCGCTGCGCCACAGCACTGGCCCCATGGTGTCTTTTTTTAAAAAAAGATTTATTTATTTACTTATTTGAAATTCAGAATTACAGAGAGGGAAAGAGAGAGAAAGAGAGATCTTCCATCTACTGGTTCACTCCAAATGACCACAACAGCTAGGGCTGGGCCAGGTAGAAGCCAGGATCCAGGAGCTTCTTGGTCTCCCATGTGTGGCAGAGACTTAAGCACTTGGGCCATCTTCCACTGCTTTCCTAGGCACATTAGCAGGGAGCTGGATTGAAAGTGTAGCTCCCAGGGATCCAATTGGCATTCACATAGGATGGCCCCAGGAGTGTCTTATTCAGCTGCCATCTTGCTCCTCTTCTTTGTTCAGGTATTCTATTTTTTCATGATTCAGTCTTGGTAAGGTGTATGTAACCAGAAATTTGTCTAGTTATTCTAGGTTTTCACAATTGATGATGCTAGTAAAATGGCACAGGTCTTATCTGTGGTGCAATCTACATCCCAGACATGATCCAAGGCTCTAGCCCCCGCTGCCATTGCTAGAAGCCAGGTGACCAGATGGCCCAACCACAGGTATCAGCTTCACCCCCACCCTAATGAGATTCGCTGCTCCTATTTCTCTGCCCCCTGCAAAGGTATAACAGGACCTGTTTTTCCTAAACATCTTTTTCCTGATCTCTCTCACTCTTACTCTCACCCTCTCTCCCTGGCCTGTTGGGCTTCCCCTACCAGACAATAAACCTTTCCTTTAACTCCTGTGTTTGGTGTGTTTTGTGACGGCCTTACAGTTGGTGTATAGTTGTTCATACTAATCTATAATGTCCCTTGGTATTTGTGTGGTATCAGTTGCAATGTCTTCCTTTTCATGTCTGATCTTATTTATTTGAGTCTTTTCTCATTTTTTCTAATTAGTCTGTCAATTTTGTTTATCTTTTTGAAGAACCAATCCCTTGCTTCATTAATTTTTTGCATCATCTTCTTTAGTTACTCTTTCATTTACTTCTCTAATTTTTATTTCTTTCCTTCTACTAATTTTGGGTTTGGTTTGTTCTTGTTTTTCTAGTTTGTTAAAGTGCAATGTTAGGTTGTTTGAGATCCTTGTGACTTTTGGTGTAGGAGTTGATTATTATAAACTTCCCTCCTTAGTAATGCTTTGCTGTGTCCTGTAGGTTTTTTTTTAAAGATTTTATTTTTATTTATTTGAAAGAGAGTTACAGAGAGAGAGAGAGTTCTTCCATTCTGCTGGTTCACTCCCCAAGTGACAGCAATGTCCAGAGATGAGCTGATCTGAAGCCAGAAACCAGGAGTGTCTTCCGGGTCTCCCATGTGGGTGCAGGGGGCCCAAGCGTCTGGGCCATCTTCTACTGCTTTCCCAGGCCATAGCAGAGAGCTGGATCAGAAGGGGAGCAGCCAGGACTTGAACCAGCACTCATATTGGATGTCAGCACTGCAGGCGGCAGCTTTACCTGCTACACCACAGCGCCTGCCCCATGTCCTGTAGGTTTTGGCATTTTATTTGTTTCAAGAAATTTTAGAGGGCAGAGCATTGGGACAGACAGGGACACAGCAGCTACAGAGCTGAGTGAGAGATGCAGTTGAACATGGGCTGTGGTCAGGGAGGTGGCTTGGGCATCGGAAGTCCCCTTCCCCCCACCTAAGTCCAGGTATTAGAGGGGTTCCTCTCAGGGAACCTGATTGAGAACTCCATCTGCAGGGGGAGAAAAAGAATACTTGGGTTCTTCCTGGTGAGGATGGTTTTTAAGCATAGTTTTGGGGAAAAAAACTGACAGCTAGCACTTACAAGGTGGAGACAAAACCCATCAAAAGACCTGATTTGTAATCTTATTTTCCCTATCTGGCTTGCTCTTGATAAAACAGAAGAGCCATCCTGTGGGTGGAATCACCTCTCTCTTGCTGTTCTCATAATGGGTTTGGAAGCCCCCTAGGAGAGGGGCAGGCACTTTTGTTTTGCTAAAGGCAGCTTTTGGGGGAGAAACACGCAGTGGGATTCAGCACTTTGATCTCGCTAAAGATAATTTTTGGGGAAGCATGCATTTTGCACCCTCAATATCCACCAGGACCACCCTGACTCCTCACACTAGGATGAGACTGCCTGTTGCCCTTCACTGGCAGGACAAGGGGAGAGAGCCAGGCTGGGGTGGACCCTTTTTGCCTACCTCCCTTGGGAGCAGAGGTAGAGAGAGGTTGATATTGGAATTTGACCCCTTAAAAATATATCAGAATGTGGCCTCAGAAGTCCCATCAGGGGTGCCACATATGTTATTGGAATTTGGGGTGCCATATGATATTTCCAATATTAATAAGCCCAAGTGTGTTCTTGCCTAATATTTAGAAAAGAATTCTAAATACCAGCATAAATGAATGAGGCAGCATGGTATATTTTAAGCTTTTATTCAGTGAGAAAGATGCATAGGAGAGTGAGGGCTTTATCTAAGAGAGAGGGGTAAATCTGGGTTCATACCGAGCACCAGGAACCAGCCGTGTGGAGGAGCATCTAGGCCAGGAAGCCTAGGGTGGGTGGCCTGAAGGCCACGCACTCTGGAGGCACAGGGCTACAGCCAGCCCCTACTTGCAAGAAGCCAGGGCCAGGGAAAGGAAGAAAAGGGGCCAGACACACCCTGTCCCAGGCTTTTAATCCACTCTCAAAGGGGAGTGGTTAATTAACCTGATTGGCTGGTGGGCACTGGGGTGTAGCCAGGTAGGGGCATGAGGTCACACAGGGGTGTGGCGAAGGCGTGATCTTTCAGCTCACAAACCTAATCAATTTTAGCCTGTATGCCTGCCTACTTCAAAGTGGCTGGGATGGATTCTTGGCTGTGCTTCTCTCCACGACTAACCCTGGGGACTCAAGGCAAGGGGCAGCTCTGTGGATGAAGAGTTCCAATTCGTTCCCCGTAGGAGGTTCTGTACAGGAGAACTGGCAGGGGGCACGAAAACTCCCTAATCATGTCGGTCTCTCCTGCTGCCTTACCCCCTCTGTTGACTCTGGGAGGTCTGCTGGAGGGAGGCGGCAGGGCCCCACGGCTGGGCAGGACCCCACAGCTAGGCAGGACCATCTGTCCTCTTCACCTGCGTCTCTGGGCCCCAGCGAGGGAGGTGGCTGGAGAGGCAGGGGCGGGACCCCCGGGCTGTGGGTGGCGCCGCAGGGCAGCTGGCTGCAGAGCAGTCCGTGAGTGGCGGCGAGTAGGGGGGGAATTTGCTTTAGCAGGCGAGCTATTCTCCTGTGGCTGCTGCAGCCTGCGCGACCAGAGCTGAGTGCTAAGCGGCCTAAGGCAGCAACAGGGCTCAGGACGGAGCCTTGCAAGGAGCCTGGCTACCTGTGCACCCAACAGCCCCAAGACCCGTGCTGACCCTGGCCAGTGCAGGGGAAGCACTTTGGGGGTATATGCTATAGGGGTGCATCCTCGGTTCCCTCAGGGGTGGTACCTGCCAGTTGGGGCATCAGCAACCCTCTGCTTTCTCCCCACTAGGGGTGGGGCTTGTGGATCCAGCACATCCACTGGACAGGAGACCTCTGGGGCCATCCTGTGGCCGGCAGCACTGTAGCTGGAGGGAGAGGGACCTGCTGTAGTCACTTCGGGAGCCTGAGAGAGAGAGAGAAGAGCTGGTGGAGGAGCCCCAGCGGGAAGTGCTTGGAGAGAGGAGGAGGAGAGGAGGCTGGAGAGCAGCCCTTGAGCCTTAACTCAGTGGGGTTGACTTCCAGGCCCTGCTTAGTCACCCCACTTCTCTGAGCACCTAGGCACTTGTGCGGGGAGGGAAGAAAGGACCCCAGGCTCAAAAAAGCGAACCAAGGTAGCACTCTTGTGAAGTGGCCAAGGCAGGTCTGTCGCTCAGGGTGTAAGGTATGGAAGGGCCAGATATGTGGGACCAGACTGGGAGCCACCAGAGGGCCTCCTGGTTGCAACTCCCACTCCCACTCCCACCCCCACCATCACACTTTAGGCTCCCCAGGAGAATCCTAGGATCGCACAGTAGCCCAGTTCTTTGGGCAAAAATTTTTATCTCCTAGATTTTGTTGGCCTAAACATTAGGCTGAATCATGGCTGGGGGAGGATGGGGTAGAGTTGAGGGGTGGGGGATGGTGTCTAAATCTGATTTGCTTATTAATATTTTGTGAAATTAATAAACTCTGTGGGTTCTTGTCATGAATTCAGAGAATTCTGAATATTGGCTCAAATAGACCAGGCAGTTTTTAAGCTCTTTATTTAGGGGGAGAAATGCATGGGAGAGTGAGGGCTTTAGTGTAAGGGACAAAGGAAAGTCCAGAAATTCAGTTGGGGTCCATTCCGAGCAGAGAGCAGGTTGAGAGCCATGTTCAGCAAGCATTTGGTTAACAGCAGCTACTACTAACAGCTTATCATAGGCAGCTAAGCAAAGGCGGAGAGCAGGCGGCCAGAAGGCCACGCGCCCCAAACACACGGGGCAACCAGGACAACAAAGACCCATAATGGCGAAAAAGGGCAGCAGGGAAAAAAGGGCCGGGTCCACCGTGTTTCAGGCCTTTTCTCCACTTCCAAAGGGGCGTGGTTATGTAGCCTGATGGGCAGGTGGGCATACAGGTGGGGTCAGGTAGGGGGATGAGATCACACAGGGGTGTGGTGAAGGGGTGGTTTTTCCAGCTCACAAATCGAATCAATTTTATTCTATCTGCCTGCCTACACCAGGGTTGTCCTGAACTTGGGGCTGAATCTTGGCGGGGGTGGGGTGGGGTTGAGGGGTGGGCGATGGAGTCTAAGCCAGAGCATAATTAATGAGCATAAATTTCCAAAGTACAGCTTATGGATTACAATAGCTTCCTCCCCCCCATAACTTCCCTCCCACCCACAATGCTCCCCTCTCCCACTCCCTCTCCCCTTCCCCTTCACATCACGATTAATTTTCAATTATCTTTATATACAGAAGATCAATTTAGCGTATGTGAAGTAAAGATTTCCACCTTTTGCTCCCACACAGAAACACAAAGTGTAAAATACTATTTGAGTACTAGTTATAGCATTAATTAAACACCTAAGAGTAATTGTGTATTAATTACAGAGTTCAACCAGTAGTTTTAAGTAGAATATAAAATGCAACTTTTGTATTGTTGTGGCTTCCCCCCCAACCTCCCTCCCTCCCGTGGCCCTCCCCTCACCCACTCCCTCTCCCATCCCGCACTTCATCAAGTTTCATTTTCAATTACCTTCATATACTGAAGATCAACTTAGTATATAGTAAGCAAGGATTTCAACAGGCTGCACTCACACAACCGCACAAGGTATAGGGTATTGTTCGACTAGTAGTGTTGTTTTTGAGTTTCATAGTTAAACACATTAAGGACAGAGATCCTACGTGGGGAGCATATACCCAGTGACTCCCGTTGCTGATTTAACAATTGGCACTCTTATTTATGATGTCAGCAATCACTCTTGCCATGAGCTGTCTAGGCTATGGAAGCCCCTTGAGTTCACCAACTCTGAATTTGTTTAGTCAAGGCCATATCACAGTGGAGGTTCCTTCCTCCCTTCAGAGAAAGGCGCCTCCCTCCTTGATGGCCTGATCCTTCTGCCGGGGTGTTGGAACCTTTGCTTTTACAGCACCGTGCTGGACACCCAGAAGATAACCCCTAAATACTCAAGCACCACAACCCTCCACCATTAGAGTCTGGTAAGCCTTTAGAAAACAGCTCTGCCCTTGCTTGCTGTGTGGCTGTGAACAAATAGCTTTATCTCTCTGAACCTTAGGTCCTCCATCTGTCACATGGAAAAACACTTTAAAGGAATGTTGTGAAGAGCTAAATGAGGACATAAAGTAGCATGAATAAGACAATGACCATAGGGATGGCATTGTGGCATAACAGGTTAGGCGGCTGCCTGTGATGCTGGCATCCCATATGGGTCCCGTTCAAGTCCCAGCTGCTCCACTTCTGATTGAACTCTCTGCTAATGGCCTGGGAAAGCAGTGGAAGATAGACCAACTTCTTGGGTCCTTGCCACCCACATGGGAGACCCAGAGGAGGCCCCTAGTTCCTGGTTTCAACTTGGCCCAGCCCCAGTTGCTGTGGCCATCTGGCAAGTGAACCAGTAGATGGAACATCTCTCTGTCTCCTTCTTTCTCTGTAACTCTGCCTTTCAAACAAATGTTTTTTTTTTTTTTAAAGAAATCTTAAAATTTCTTTTTAAATTTCTTCTCTGTGGCATCGGTTGTTCAGGAGTATGTTATTTATTTCCACATATTTGTATAGTTTCCAAAGTTTTTCTTATTTTTGATGGCTAGTTTTATTGCATTATGGTCAGAAAAGATACTCAATATGACTTATACCTGAAAGTATTTATTTATGATTGTTTTATCTCCTGCCATATGATATATCCTTGAGAATGTTGAACATGCTGTTGTGAATAATGTGTATTCTTCAACTGTTGGATGGAATATTCTTTTATATGTCTGTTAGGTCTAGTGGATCTAGAGTGCACTTGAACTCTGCTGCTTCTTTGTTGATTTTCCATCTGCATGATTTGTTCATTTCTGAAAGAGGGGCACTAAATTCTCCTGCTTTTACTATATTGGAATCTGTTTCTTTAAACTATTGATATTTGCCTAATATATATATATATATATTTCTTTTTTTGACAGGCAGAGTGGACAGTGAGAGAGAGAGACAAAGGTCTTCCGTTGCCGTTGGTTCACCCTCCAATGGCCGCCGCGGCTGGTGCATCACGCTGATCCGAAGCCAGGAGCCAGGTGCTTCTCCTGGTCTCCCATGTGGGTGCAGGGCCCAAGCACTTGGGCCATCCTCCACTGCACTCCCTGGCCATAGCAGAGAGCTGGCCTGGAAAAGGGGCAACTGGGAAAGAATCCGGCGCCCCGACCGGGACTAGGACCCGGTGTGCCGGCGCCACAGGCGGAGGATTAGCCTATTGAGCCACGGCGCCAGCCGCCTAATATATTTTGATGTTCATATTTGGTGAATATATATTTACAATATTTATTTCTTCTTACTGAATTGTCTACGTTATTATCATAAATGGCCTTCCTTGTCTCTTTTTACTGATTTTTATTGAAGTCTATTTTAACTTTTAGGAGTATGAAGTATGATTACTCTTGCTATCATTTGGGTTCCGTTTCCATGGGATATCTTACTTGATTCTTACAC
This sequence comes from Oryctolagus cuniculus, assembly GCF_051225735.1. Taxonomy (NCBI): domain Eukaryota; kingdom Metazoa; phylum Chordata; class Mammalia; order Lagomorpha; family Leporidae; genus Oryctolagus; species Oryctolagus cuniculus. Next base: position 71,464,425 of record NC_142888.1, on the reverse strand, counting down.
TTTCAATCTATTCATGTCCTTAGAGATGAAGTGAATTTCTTGTAAATACCATATAGTTAGATCTTTTTTTAAAAAGAGATATATTTGGTTGAAAGGTAGAGTGACAGAGATGGATTGGGGGTATAGAGAGGAAGAGAGAGATCGATTTTCCATCTACTGATTCACCCCCCCAAGTGCGAACAATAGCTGAGCCTGGTGCAAGCTGGAGTCAGGATCCAGGAACTCCATTCAAGTCACCTATGTGGGTGCCAGTAACCAAATACTTGGTCCTTCATCCATTGCCTCTTAGGTGTGATAGTAGGAAGGTGGATTGGAAGTACAGAGTAGTCAGGACTTGAACCAGGCACTCCAATATGAAATCCTGGCATTCCAGTTGGTGAATTAACCTGCTACACCACATCAGTTATGGCAGGATCTTTTCTTTTCTTTTCTTTAAAGATTTATTTATTTGAAAGGTAGAGAGAGAGAGAGAGAGAGAGAGAGAGAGAGAGAGAGAATGAAATCTTTCTATGCTCTGGTTCACTCCCTAAATGACTGCAATGGCCGGAGCTAAGCCGAACCAAAGCCAAGAGCTTGGAGCTTCTTCTGGGTTTCCCATGTGGGTGCAGGGGCCCAAGGACTTGAGCCACCTTCTACTTCTTTCCCGGGCCATAGCAGAGAGCTGGATTGGAAGTGGAGCAGCTGGGACTCAAACTGGCTCCCATTTGGGATGCTGGCGCTGCAGGTGGTGGCTTTACCCAATACGCCACAGGGCGAGCCCCTTTCTTTTCCTTCTTACATTTTTCCTTTGTGGTTAGGTAGTGATCTTTTCTAGTATTGTGTTATGATTCCTTATAACTTTTGGTGAATTGATTACGGATTTTTTCTTTGCAATTACTATGAGGTTTACAAAAACATCTTTTATTTTTAAGTTATTTTAAATAACAGCGTACTACCATTGATAAAAATATAGGAAAAGTAACAACAGAAAGAGAAAAATACTAATATAAACCTCCTGTGCATTCCATTCTACTCCATGTTTTGAATTTTTGATGTCCCATTTTACACTTTTTATATTCCTTATATGAACATATTACTAGTTATTATTTTTAATTTTTTAGTAACACAAAATCTATAAATGATTTAGTCACCATGTTTACAATCTAAGAACTTTCTTTTTTTTTTTTAAAGATTTATTTATTTATTTGAAAGTCAGAGTTACACAGCAAGAGAAGGAGAGGCAGAGAGAGCTCTTCCATCCACTGGTCCACTCCCCAATTGGCTGCAACAGCTGGAGCTGTGCTGATCCTAAGCCAGGAGCCAGGAGCTTCTTCCAGGTCTCCCACATGGGTGCAGGGGTCCAAGCACTTGGGCCATCTCCTACTGCTCTCCCAGGCCATAGCAGAGAGCTGGATTGGAAGTGGAGCACCTGGGACTCGAACTGTCGCCCATATGGGATGCTGGCACTGGAGGCTGGGGCTTTAACGCACTGCACGGCTGTGCCACTGTGCCACAGCACCAGCCCCTATAAGACCCTTCTAAATTTGTCTTATAGTTACTTTTACCAGTGAATTTATAACCTTCTGATATTTTCTCTTTACTCATTAGCATCTCTTTCTTTTAGTTCAAAGAACTCCCTTTAGTATTTCTTGTAAGACACGTCTGGTGATGGTATACACTGTCAGCAATTGTTTGTCCTTCATATCTGAGGATGATTTTTCTGTGTGTATTTTTCCTGGTTAGCAGATTTCTTCCTGTTTTACCCTGTAGGTGCAGGGGCACAAGGACTTGGGCCATCCTCTACTGTTATCCCAGGCTATAACAGAGAGCTGGATTAGAAGTGGAGCAGCCAGGACTTGAACCGGCGCCCACATGGGATGCCAATGCTTCAGGCCAGGGCATTAACCCACTGCGCTACAGTACCGGCCCCTCTTCATATTTAACATTGGAGAGCTTTATTATATTTTGGGGTAGAATCTGATCAGTGACCTTTGACCTTCATGTACCTGGATACCTGGATAGTTGTATCTTTTCTACATCTGTGCAGTTTTCTGTTATTTTCTATTTGAATAAGCTTTCTCCACTTTTGGAATTCGGAAATTCCTCTTGAACCCCAACAACTTAGATACTTGTTCTTTTATATATATATATATATATTTATTTATTTGACAGGTTGAGTTATAGACAGTGAGAGAGAGAGACAGAGAGGAAGCTCTTCCTTCCGTTGGTTCACTCCCCAAATGGCTGCCACGGCCGGCGCTGTGCCTATCCGAAGCCAGGAGCCAGGTGCTTCTTCCTGGTCTCCCACATGAGTGCAGAGCCCAAGCACTTGGGCCATCCTCCACTGCCTTCCCGGGCCACAGCAGAGAGCTGGACTGGAAGAGGAGCAACTGAGATCAGAATTTGGTGCCCATATGTGATGCCGGCGCCACAGGCGGAGGATTAACCAAGTGAGCCACGGCGCTGGCCCCAGATATTTGTTCTTCTAATGTTGTGCCAAAGTTGCTGTAATTTTCTTTGTTCCTCTTGATTCTTTTTTCTTTTTCTCTTCTGACTATGTCTTTTTTTAAAAAAAATTTTTTTTATTGGGCCTAGCGCTGTGGTCTAGTGGGTTAAGCTGCTGTCTACTACACTGGCATTCCATATGGGTACTGGTTTGAATCCCGGCTGTTCAACTTCTGATCCAGCTTTCTGCTATGGGAAAGCAATGGAAGATAGCCCAAGTGCTTGGGCCCTTGCACCTGCTTGGGAGACCTGGAAGAAGCTCCTGGCTTCGGATTGGCTCAGCTCCAACCGTTGTGGCCATTTGAGGAGGGAACCAGTGGATAAAAGATCTGTCTCTCTGTCTCTCCCTCTCTCTGTCTGTAACTCTCAAATAAATAAATTAAGTATTTTTTTAAAAAAGATTTGTTTATTGGGGCTGGTGCTGTGGTGTAGAGGATTAAGCCTCTGTCTGCAGTGCCAGCATCCCATATCGGTGCTGGTTCAAGTCCTGGCTGCTCCACTTTCAATGCAGCTCCTTGCTAATGCACTTGAGAAGGCTGTGCAGGATGGCCCAAGTGCTTGGTCACCTGCACCTATGTGGAAGACTCAAAAGACACTCCTGGTTCCTGGCATCAGATCGTCCTACCTCCAGCTGTTATGGCCATTTGGGGAGTGAACCAGTAGATGGAAGTTCCCTCTCTTTCTGTGCTTCCTCTCTCTCTTTCTGTGTGTAAATCTCTGCCTTTCAAATAAATAAAAAAATAAATCTTAAAAAGAATTGTCCATTGGCCGGCGCCGTGGCTCAATAGGCTAATCCTCCACCTTGCGGCGCCGGCACACCGGGTTCTAGTCCCGGTCGGGGCGCCGAATTCTGTCCCGGTTGTCCCTCTTCCAGGCCAGCTCTCTGCTATGGCCAGGGAGTGCAGTGGAGGATGGCCCAGGTGCTTGGGCCCTGCACCCCATGGGAGACCAGGAAAAGCACCTGGATCCTGGCTCCTGCCATTGGATCAGCGCGGTGCGCCGGCTGCAGTGGCGGCCATTGGAGGGTGAACCAACGGCAAAGGAAGACCTTTCTCTCTGTCTCTCTCTCTCACTGTCCACTCTGCCTGTCAAAAAAAAAAAGAATTGTCCATTAAAAATATTTACTTACTTGAAGTCAGAGTTATAAAGAGAGAGGGAGAGACACAGAGAGAGAGAGCTTCCATCCATAGGTTCATTCCCCAAATGGCCACAATGGCCAGGGTTGGGCCAGGCTGAAGCCAGGAGCCAGGAGCTTCCTCTGGGTCTCCCCTATGGCGACAATGGCCAGGGTTGGACCAGGCTGAAGCCAGGAGCCAGGAGCTTCCTCTGGGTCTCCCATGTCAGTGGCTGGAGCCTAACCACTTGGGCCATCGTCCACTGCCCTCCAGGAGCATTAGCAGGGAGCTGGATTGGAAGTGGAGCAGCCTATATGGGATTTATTAGCTTTAACTTGCTGCACCTCAGCCCCAGTCCCATGACTGTGTCTTTTCAAGTAGCGTGTCTTCCAGATCACTGATTCTTTCTTCTGTTTGGTCTATTCTGCTATTGATGTCTTTTATTGCATTTAAACAGTTTTATGATTGATTGCTTCATTTTTAAAAATATTTTTCATTTACTTGAAATGCAGAATTACAGAGAAAGGGAGAGACAGAGAGAAGGATCTTCCATCCAAATGGCTGCAGTGACCGGAGCTAAGCCAATCCAAAGCAAGGAGCCGGGAGCTTCTTCTGGGTCTCCTACGTGGGTGCAGGGTCCCAAGGACTTGGGCCATCCTCTGCTGCTTTCCCAGGAGCATTAGCAGAGAGTTGGATTGGAAGTGGACTCAAACTGGCACCAGTATGGGATGCTGGCACTGCAGGCGATGGCTTTACCTGCTACGCCATAGCGCCAGCCCCGTGCTGCTGTCTCTTAAACTCTCGATTTGCTACACCCACCTTCCCAGGATACACCCATTGCATCAGGGACCAAAGCGCATGCTCAGACCCTACCCTGTTTATATATCCAATTGTAGTACCACCACCTTCCTTATAAAAAGAGGTGGCAGACCAAAACGGGCTCTTTTTTTTTTTTTTAAAGATTTATTTATTTGAAAGAGTTACACACAGAGAGGAGAGGCAGAGAGAGAGAGAGAGAGAGAGAGAGAGGTCTTTCACCCGCTGGTTTCACTCCCTAGTTGGCTGCAGCGACCAGAGCTGCGCCGATCTGAAGCCAGGAGCCAGGAGCTTCTTCTGGGTCTCCCGTGACAGTGCAGGGGCCCAAGGAGTTGGGCCATCTTCTACTGCTTTCTCAGGCCATAGCAGATAGTTGGATTAGAAGTGAAGCAGCCGGGACTTGAACCGGTGTCCATATGGGATGCCGGCACTGCAGGTGGCAGCTTTACCCACTACACCACAGTGCTGGCCCCAGAAGCAGGCTCTTTCTGCTGCTGACTGATCTTGGACAGACCTTTCCCACTCCCAGACGAACCTCTTCCTCTCAGAGGTACTGTTTTTGTTATTTGTTCCTCTCTCCGTTGTTTACTGGTAACTGGTCCACTGACATTGGGTATTTCTCTGTGTGGGGCGGCCCAGACAACCTGTAGGTGAATGTGTATTTTTTGCTCATTGTTACATAAATTCTCTTCTTATTTGCACACAATAGTCTCTGCTTAGTGTTTGCACTTCTGTGGGAGACAAGAACCTGGACTGGAAACTAATGTATTCATTGTCTACATCAGTATGTCTCCTGGAGGTAAAACTCACAAAAGTGTGCTATCTTCTTAAGAGTCCTCCACCTCCCACTGAGACTTTTTTTGTTTTTAAGATTTATTTGAGTGGAGCCCCCCTCCCCTTTTTAAGAGATTTTATTTATGTGGCATAGCAGGTTAAAGCCCTGTTCTGCAGCACCAGCATCCCATACGGGCGCCAGTTCAAGTCCTGGCTGCTTCACTTCTGATCCAGCTCCCTGCTAATGTGCCTGGGAAAGCAGCGGAGGATGGCCCAAGTGCTTGGGACCCTGTACCCATGTGGGAGACCCAGAAGAAGCTCCTGGCTCCTGGCTTTGGATTGGCCGAGCTCTGGCTGCTGCAGCCATTTGGGGAATGAACCAGCAGATGGAAGACCTCTCTCTGTCCGTAACTCTGCTTCTCAAATAAATAAAATATTTAAAAATTAAAAAAAAAAATTAAAACATTTCTTTGACTGGCAGAGTGACAGAAAGCACTAGAGAGACAGAGAGATTTTCCCTCCACTGGATTACTCCCCAAATGGCTGCACTGACCAGGCCTGAGCTGGACTGAAGCCAGGAGCTAGGAACTCCATCTGGGTCTCCCACATAGGTGGCAGAGGCCCAAGTACTTGGGTCATCTTCTGTTGCTTTCCCAGGTATATTAGAAGGGAATTGTATCAGAAGCAGAGCTGCTGAGGCTTGAACTGGCACACTGATATGAGATGCCACCATTGGCATTGCAAGTGGCATTGCAAATGGCAGCTTAACCTGTTGTGCCATGCACCTGCCCCATCCATTGCTATTTTAACTCTCAAAGTTATCTACATTGAGCCTTCAGAGTATTATTGTTCTTTTAAAAATATTTATTTATTTGAAAGGCAGAGGCAGAGAGAGAGGGAGAGAGAGAGGTGTTTTCCATTTGCTGGTTCACTCCCCAAATGACCACAACAGCTGGAGCTGAGCCAATCTGAAGCCAGGAGCCAGGAGCTTCCTCTGAATCTCCCACATGGGTTCAGGGGCCCAAGGACTTGGGCCATCTTCTACTGTTTTCCCAGGCCATAGCAGAGAGCTGGATCGGAAGTGGAGCAGCTGGGACTCGAACCAGCACCCATATGGGATGCCGGCACTGCAGACCGCAGCTTTACCCACCATGCCACAGTGCCAGCTCTCATTGTAATATTTGGATTGGAGACTACAGGGAAGCAAGGGCTCAGTATATGATTTGCAGCTTTTAAATACATACATAAATTAAGATCACAGAAATGAAAACAAAACAAAAGTATTTATTCAAAGCTATTGTAACAGGAGTATCAGCTTTTGACAGACTCACTGGCAAGCAGGGAGAAGGAAACCCTCATAGTGAAAAAAAGGAAGGCTTCAGATATGCTCTGATTGGAGATTTTTGTCTTGAGGAAGCTGAAGTGATAGGAAGAAGTAAGGCATTCTATGTGGTTCGTTTGGGGTGTAGTTCAGTCATGAGTAATTAATTAAAACCATAAGTTAGTTTAGATTAAGTACATTTGAAATTAAGACTTAATAATATGTAGTATGTTAAGATTAAATGATATAAAATATGGGGCAACATATTAAAATCTTGGTTTTAAGGACCTGTTGCAAGAACCGCCTTTCCTCCATGACAGGCTTTATTTTAAGCCAGAAAAGACAGGCCTAAGGGTACAGGAGTGAAACTATTCCTAGAATTTAGATTCTTCTGCCTTCCTGTAAGACAGGAAGCCCCTAAGTTGCTCAAATGCACCAATAAAATGCATACATTTAGGTAATTGCCATATAAGGAATAAGGAACTCGCCTACATGTGTAGTAACCTATGTACTTGTTTACTCGAATGCAAAAAAATGCTGGGAGGAGGAGGGACCGGGCTTCTTGCCTCAGCACTGCGCCGGTAAGAGTCTAGCTGGTAATAAAATCCTCTTGCTGTTGCATCCAGCCTGCCTTTTGTGAGTTGTTTTGGGGAGGGTCTCAAACCGGACACAATAGGGGAAGCACATTTGGCTTTCTGTGATTGTTCCTGAGTTGGAACTGGGAGCAAAAATTAGCATAGCTAGTCATTATTAATCAAATCTTGACTCTTTTGGGCTGATTGTCACAGAGGTTGTGGCTTGGCTTCCTAGATTGCATGCTGCGAAAGTTGTGGGTCACAGTCTTACTGTCGTATATTGTCAGACTATTACCCATTTGTGTATTAACTGTCATGAATCTTGTGTGTAGTGGTATCCATGTCTATAAGGTATTAGGCTTTATAAAAATTTTTTACTGTGAAGATAGGAATATTTTTAGAAATGGTACAAAGAATGAATAAGCCTTTGTGAATTCTGTTACAGTGAGTTGTAGTCCTCCAGTGCTTTGAATTTCAGAAGCTTTTGAGGATAATTTAGGGAGAGATATTTTGGGGTCAATAATAACTCATTAAGATTTTATATTCTTCCTCTTTCCCAAATTTAAGATAACACAATCAGAAGATACTAGATACTGACCAAAGATCAGAAAACCAAGGTGATTCTAAGGAGAAAGTTAAGTTGTAGACCAAAGGTAACAGGGTAGTTAAAGGAAGTCACAGTAAGAAGTGTACCAAGTCATCAACATTTGGGAGATAAAGAAAAACTCCTTTGGATGTAAACCTATCAGTGGTTCTCCTTTGAGCTGGAAGGTGGCATCATAAAAGGTTTGCAGTAATGGACGCACTGAGGAAAAATCCTGTTGAGAAGATAAGGGTTCCAAAGAGACAGGCCAAGGAAAAAGAGTGAGAGTGGGGATGTATAGGAAGGTATAGTTATTTGAATGGTAGAGTGATGGAGAGAGAGAGAGAGAGAGAGAGAGAGAGAGATCTTCCATCCACTGGTTCACTCCCCAGATAATTGCTGGGCCAGGCTGAAGCCAAGAGCCAGGACTCCATTCTGTTCTCATTCACATCCTGTGTGTGGGTGACAGGGTTCCGCATACTTATGCCATCTTTCACTGTCTTCCCAGGTGCATTAGCAGGAAGCTGGGTCAGAAGCAGAGCAGCTGGGACTAGAACTGGCACTCTGCCCCATATGGGATACAGGTGTTGCAAGTGGAGGCTTAACTTTCTATGCCACAATGCCAGCTACTAAAACTTTTTTATTTTTTAAAAAGTTTTAAATTTTTTATTTTTAAGTTTTTTTAGCATTTTTGTGATCAATTTTATTTTGTTTAAATTTCATTTACTTTGTTTTACTGTAATTTACACAACAGACTGCCAAGTAAACTAGGTATTTATGTTCACCATGCATTCCCTCAAATTTCCTCAGTTGTTAGAAAAACATTAAAATCCATGTGCCGGGCTCTCATTTCCATGTGTGCCTAAGCTCCCAATGATCCTATAGATGCCAGTGGGAGTTAAGTTCATTAAAAGGAGAGGGCTAGACTCTTTATTTCACAAAATTAGCAATAATCTCCCTCCCACCACACACTTTGCAGACAATGATTATGTGCTGACGAAATCTTACAACAGTGCCCAGAGAGCAAGCCTGGGTCTTTATCCTGAGTGCATGGAGGATGTGAAATGCGGCCTGCCTTCCTGGAGGAGGACAACAGGGTCTCACGGCGTGGCAGTGACCCTAAACATCCTTGTCTGATTCACAGCTGTCGCTCCAGTGGGGACACAGGCCTTGTGGGAAAATGCAGGGCAAGGAAGGTAGAACTGTGGGCGAGGCAGGCTACTAGCAGGATGTGACTGCAGGGTTTGGTGTATCTTAGGAGGCACTGGAGGTTACAGAAGACAGTTTTTTTTAAAGACTTATTTATTTGAAAGGCAGAGTTACAGAGAGGCACAGGCAGAGGCAGAGAGAGAGAGATCGGTCTTCCATCTGCTGGGTCACTCCCTAAATGACCCACATGTGTTGATCTGAAGCCAGGCACTTCTTCTTGGTCTCCCATGTGGGTGAAGGGGCCCAAGGACTTGGGCCATCTTCTTCTGCTTTCCCAGGCCATGGCAGAGAGCTGGATGGGAAGTGGAGCAGCCGGGACCCAAACTGGTGCCCATATGGGATGCTGGCACTGCAGGTGGTGGCTTTACCCGCTACAACACAGCACTGGCCCCCAGAGGACAGTTTGTGACCTGAAGACTACAACATCATCATTCTACTCAAGCTTCCAGGACTGACAGGAGAAAAACTGACTTCGGACAGAGAAAGCTGATACAAATCTTACCTAGGCATTATGCCTTCCTTTTTTTAAAAAAAAGCAGTTGCTTCTAGTGAGAATTTTCATGATGCCTGTTCAGGATCTGTTCCAATGGCATCCTGCTTGAGAGCACAGCCCAAAGCTGGAGGTGCACAGGCCCCTGGGCAGAGCCTCCTAACCCCAGGCAGGCAGACCCCTCTCTGTGGCTTACACTGTTCCTATCTCAAACTCAGCATCTCCCCCTTGAAGCGGAGTTCACCACATTCCATCCTGTGAGAACCTTGAATATTTGCATAGTTTCTAAGCAGCTCCAGAAAACAGGTATTTCAGGAACAATACTCACTGAAGTGCTCTACTTCCCAATATTCTACACGGCTTACAATACCATTCAGATTAATTTTCTCATTGATTTCTTTGTTTGCCTAGCAGGAGCCTGCAAATTGTCTAGTGTTTACTATAAATAACAAACATCTCCATTTTTGCTAGGTTTGGTGTAGAAAAATACTTGAAATTTACAATACAAAACTTCAATAAAAACCGGACTCTTTTTTTTTTTTTTAAGGATTTTCCCCTTAGGGAAAACAAGTAAAAACTGGCTTGTAACTTTACTCCTTACTTATTAGACATTGTCAAATTTGGCTGTAAGATGATGACCATTCAGAAATAAATATTTATAAATACATTCAGAGTTTATGGTCTAGACTCATTGGACTACCAAAAATTTCAAAGATATTTTCCTGTGGGAGTCTGTTGCTTATGGGATTAAAATAAAAATTTATAGGGGTAGCGCTGTGGTATAGTGGGTAAAGCCACTGCCTGCAGTGCTAGTATCCCATATGGGCTTCAGTTTGAGTCCTGGCTGCTCCTCTTCCGATCCAGCTCTCTGCTATGGCCTGGGAAAGCAGTAGAGGATGGCACCCGTGTGGGAGACCCAGAAGCTCCTGTCTCCTTGATTTGGAATGGCACAGCTCTGGCCATTGCAGCCAATTGGGGTGTAAACCAGCAGATGGAAGACCTCTCTCTCTCTCTCTCTCTCAGCATCTCCTTCTTTCCCAGGCCACAGCAGAGAGCTGGATCGAAAGTGGAGCAGCTGGGACTTGAACCAGCACCCATATGGGATGCCGGCACTGCAGGCGGCAGCTTTACCCACTACACCACAGTGCCGGCCCCATTGGGAAAACCTTTTATCCATGTGCAAAAGAATGAATCAGACTCTTGCCCCACAGCATATACAATCAACTAAAAATGGATTGAAGACTTAATTGTAAGACCTGAAACTGTCAAAGCACTACAATAAAATTTTGGGAAAAAGATTTATTGATGTGAGTGATGATTTTTTTGGATGTGACCCCTTTCTCCTCTCACTATTCATCTTTTTGGTTTGGTATTTTTTGTATTAATAATGTTTGATTCTTCTTTTATTATATGTGTAACTGTCCTAGTAATGAATTTCTATTTTCATCTGTTTCATGATGGTAGTCACCCTTCTTTTACTTCCAGTGTAAGAGTCTCTTAAGCATTTCCTATAGGACTGCTCTGATGGTGATGAATTCCCTGTTTATGCTTGCCTTGGTACTTTTTCATTTTTTTATGATTTATTTATTTTTTATTTGAAAGTCAGAGTTATACAGAGACAATAGAGAAAGAGAGAGAGAGAGAGAGAGAGAGAGAGAGAGAGAGGTCTTCCATCCACTGGTTCACTACCCAACTGGCTGAAACAGCCAGAGCTATGCCGATCTGAAGCCAGGAGCCAGGAGCTTCTTCCAGGTCTCCCACACGGGTGCAGGGGCCCAAGGACTTGGGCCATCTTCTTCTGCTTTCCCAGGCCATAGCAGAGAGCTGGATCAGAAGTGAAGCAGCGGGGATTCGAACTAGTGCCCATATGGGATGGCAGCGCTGCAGGCGGCAGCTTTATAGGCTATGCCACAGCACCAACCTCTTCTTTTTCATTTTTGAAGGATAACTTTGCCTGTGTATAATATTCTGGTTTGGCAGTTTCCTTCAAAACTTTGAATATATCATCTAGTTCTTTATTGGCCTGTAGGATTTCTGCTGCGAAGTCTGCAGTGAATGCATTGGGGAGTCCTTTATAAGTGACTTGATATATTTCCCCAGCTGTTTTTAGAATTCTTTCTTTGTCTTGTACTTTTGACAGTTTGGATACAATGTTCCTCACAGAGGACTGTTCTGGTCAATCTGTTAGGTATCCTTTGAGTTTCCTGGACCTGGATGTCTTTCCTAAGATTTGAAGTATTTTCAGCAAATATTTAATTGAATAAATTTTGTAGGCCATTTCCTTTCATCTTTCATTCTAGAATACCCATAACACAAATGTTTGATAATTTAACCATATCCAATAGTTTTGTAGGCTTTCTTCATTCTTTTCAATCTTGGTTTGTCTGGCTGGGTTATTTCAAAGTTACTATCTTTCAACTCAGAAATTTTTTCTTCTGGGCTGTCATTGTGGTACAGTAGGTTAAGCTACTACCTGTGATGCTGGCATCACATATGAACGCTGGTTCTGGGAGACGTGGATGGAGTTCCAGGCTCCTGAAATTGGTCTGGTCCAGTCCCAGCCATTGTGGCCATTTGGGGGAGTGACCCAAGCAAATGGAAGATCTCTCCCTCTCTCCCTCTCTCCCTTTCTGTGTTTGTGTCTCCCTCTCTGTGTGTGACTCTTCCTTTCAAATAAAAATAAATCTTATAAAAAAATCAAAATAAATTCTTTCTTCTACTCGATCTAGTCTGCTGAGGCGGCTCTTATTTTTAAATTTCATTTATTGAATTCTTTTTTAAAAGATTTATTCCATTTACTTGAAAGTGATGGAGGGAGAGGGAGAGGGAGAGGGAAGAGAGAGGGAGAGAGAGAGAGAGAGATTTTCCATCTGATAGTTCATTCTGCAAATGACTGCAGCAGCTGGGGCTGGGGCAGGCAAAAGCCAGGCTACTGGAACTCCATATAGGTCTCCCACATGGGTGATTGATGGGGGCCCAAGTACTTGGTCCATCTTCTATTTTCCCCAGGAGCATTAGCAGGGAGCTGGATTGGAAGCAGAGAAGTTATGTCTTGAACTGGCACTCCAATATGGAATGCTGGCATTGTAGGCAGTGGCTTAACCTGCTGCACCACAATGCTGAACCCCTTTTACTGAATTCTTTTTTTTTTTTTTGACGATTTATTTATTCATTTGAAGTCGGAGTTACACATAGAGAGGAGAGGCAGAGAGAGAGAGAGAGAGAGAGAGAGGGGTCTTCCATCCACTGGTTCACTCCCCAATTAGCCACAAGGGCTGTGCTGATCCGAAGCCAGGAGCCAGGAGCTTCCTCTGGGTCTCCCAGGTGAGTGCAGGGGCCCAAGAGCTTGGGCCATCTTCTACTGCTTTCCCAGGCCGTAGCAGAGTTAGATCGGAAGTGGAGCAGCTGGGACTTGAACCGGTGTACATATGGGATGCTGGCCCTGCAGACGGCAGCTTTACCCAGTACGCCACAGTGCTGACCCTACTGAATTTTTTTTTTATTAAAGTTTGTTTTTATTTATTGAAAGAGTTACAGAGAGAGAGACAGAGAGATAGGTCTTCCATCTGGTGGTTCACTTCCCAGATGGCTGCAATGGCCGGAGCTGCACCGATCCGAAGCCAGGAACCAGGAGCTTCCTCCGCGTCTCCCACGTGGGTGCAGGGGCCCAAGGACTTGGGCCATCTTCTACTGCTATTACAGGCCATAGCAGAGAGCTGGATCAGAAGAGGAGAAGACGGGACTAGAACTGGTGCCCATATGGGATGCCGGCGCTTCAGGCCAGAGCTTTAACCTGCTGTGCCACAGCACCGGCCCCGGCCCTACTGAATTCTTTAGCTCCAAGATTTGTTTGGTTCTTTTCTTTTCTTTCTTTCTTTTTTTTTTTTTTTTTGACAGGCAGAGTGGACAGTGAGAGAGAGAGAGAGAGAGAGAGAAAGGTCTTCCTTTGCCGTTGGTTCACCCTCCCGTGGCCTCTGCGGCCGGCACACCGCGCTGATCTGAAGGCAGGAGCCAGGTGCTTCTCCTGGTCTCCCATGGGGTGCAGGGCCCAAGTACTTGGGCCATCCTCCACTGCACTCCCTGGCCACAGCAGAGAGCTGGCCTGGAAGAGGGGCAACCGGGACAGAATCCGGCGCCCCAACCGGGACTAGAACCTGGTGTGCTGGCGCCGCAAGGCAGAGGATTAGCCTATTGAGCTACGGCGCCGGCCCTTGTTTGGTTCTTTTTTATGATCACTTTCTTGTCCCTAGATTTCTCAAGGAGATCTTGAATTTTATTCCTAATTTCATTGAATTATCTATTTTTTGTTATATCTCACTGAGTTTCCTTGAAGTCACTATTTTGAATTCTTCTTCAGGAAATTTGCTGATTTCTTTTCCTTTGGTGTCTATTGCTAGTGTTCCTATGGTCTTTTGGAGAGATTGTGTTACCTTATGTTTTCATGCTTTTTGTTTTTCTAAACTGATATTAATACTTCTGGTGAATCAATTGCCTCTACCAATATTATGGGGTTGTCGCTCCCCCTCTTCATGGAGGAACGACACTAAACACTGCCTAGGCTTCATATCCGAGTCACGGCACCATTATGTCGCTCCCCGTCTTCGTGGAGGAACGACACAGGACCCTGCGCTGTTCTTTTGTCTGCTTGGCCCTCCCCGGGTTTGCTGCTGGTTCTTCCCGGGTTGGCTACCGACCCTTCCACCTCCGTGGAAGGGCGGTTCCCCCTGGCCACATTCCCCACTTCCGCGGGGGAGCGGCACACCGCCGGCCGGCTCTCTCGGGGGCTGCACAGGTGTTCCTTCAGATGTTCCCCTTAGATGTTCCTGGTGCATGTTGTCTCTCTCCTCCTTTATAGTCCTCTTCCGCCAATCCCAACTCGGCTGCCCACACGCCGAGTACGCTGCTCTCCTCCAATCAGGAGCAGGATCAGCTCCTGGAGGTCATCACTCAAGTTGGCAAGAGGCAGCTGCGTAGAAGCTGTTTTCTCCTCTCCCAGCGCCATATTGTGGGAGAGCAGATGCATAGAATAAGTCTTAATTCCAGTAACTTAGTCTAGTCCGAGTTGCTCCCAGTTGCTCCCCACAGGGGTACTTTTGTGATAAAAGAATTTCTGGTGGTTATATCCTAATATGTCAGTTTGGTAGGCTGCATTGGCTTTGGTTCTAGGTAAGCACTTTATTGTCCATATAACTTTTCAGGTATAATCAGGGTTCTTGGATTGCATCATCAGGTGGGATCCAACTTTCTTAGGTGGGTGGGTTCACTCATGGCTCCGAGTGTGTGGTATGTCTGGCAGTGGGTGTAGGGTGCTTATCAGTGTCTATAGGTCATGTGGGAATGCTCTGGCTGGCCTGTGCAGGTGAAGCATGGCTGGGATGGTTGTGGAGACAGGGTGTTCATCACTTTCTGAGAGTCATATGGTGGTAGGGCCACTCTGGGGCTCAGTTAGGTGTGGGTTCAGTCTGCTTGGTAGCGTAGCAAGATGCCTATCAATGTATAAGGCTTGCTTGGGGCTGGGCTGTACTTGTTGGCCCAGATTGGGTGCCTGTTACTGTCCTAAGGCCACACATGATTTTACAGGGCCTCTGTGGGCTGATCTGCTCAGAGCATGCTTCCTGAGGACAAGGGTATGTTGGTGGGATCACTTATCTGCTTATCAGTGTTTTGGCAAGCCAAGTCACTCACAGAAGGTTGCTTAGCTTCTTTCTGTAATTGTGGGTTGGGGAGGGGCACCCAGCTGCTTCCCATGATCATGGGTGGATGGTTGGTACTGCCTGTCTTCTAGGCCCTCAGCCAGCAAATCGTTTCAAGATGGACTTCTTGACTGCTTCTTGGAGCCACAGGGAGATGGGCAGGGCTTCCACTTAATTCCTGGGGCCCTCAGCAGGCTGAAGTACTTGGTGTGTGGGCTTCCCTGATGTTTTATAGCATCATAAATGGGTATGTGGAACTGCCTGGCAACTTTCTGAGACAGCACTGGGTATGTGGAATTGCCTAACTACTTCCTGGGAGCTTTGGTTGGTCAAGATGCTCAGAGATTCCTAGAGTCCAGGAGCTTCCTAGAGCCATGGGAGGGTAGATGGGACCAGTTGGCTTGTTTACAGCAATAGGTTGGCTGAACAGTTGAGATCAGTTGCCTGTTGGGGTCACAGGATCCCAAGTGGGCAAAGTCTCTGCATTGGCACTGTATAGCAGGAGCCTGAGTGGTGGAGAGAACAATTTAGGCTTGGTCTTTCTTTTGGACAATGTAGTACTGTGATAATCCATCAGCTCTCCACTGGGCTCAGAGCCTGTGAAGCCTGCAGGCTTCTCCATAAGCAAATATTTTAGGTGCATGGTGTGGGTAGAGACTGCTGGCAATGTTCTCATTATCCTTTCCCCACTAAGTGAAATCCATTTTCATTCAAGATTGATTTTAAGAGATTAGGCAGTGGATACCTAGTTTCCTTTTTTATAAGGGCATTGTGTATCTCTGCATTCTGTGATGTTTCTGCCACATCTGTAATGCACTCCTGCACTCTGCCTCAAACCCCCAGTGAAATAGCTGTTGTTTTTTCCTCTCGTTTTGGTCTTTTATTGTGGAGGGAAGTATGCCAGGTACCTCTAATCAGCTATTTTGCTGATGTTACCATTTATTTTTAAAATTGTTTCAATCTTTCTGCTAAATTTCTGAATTGTTTCTCTGTATTTTCTTGAAGCTCTTGTTGAGCTTCCTTAAATTAGCTGTTTTGAACAGTTTGTCCTACACCTCATACATATGCATTGCTTAATGTTAGTTATTGAGACCTTATTTTGAGGTAACCTCATGTTTCCCTGATTATTTTTTAAAATAGATTTATTTATTTATTTCAAAGGCAAAGTGACAGAGAGAAGTGAGAGAGGGAGAAACAGAAAGGCCTTCCACTGTTGGTTCACTCCTAAATGGCCACAAAGGCTGGGGCTGGGCCAGGCCAAAGCAAAGAGCCTGGAATTTCACCCAGGTTTCCCGCATGGGTGACAGGAGCTCAAGTGTTTGGGACATCTTCTACTGCTTTCCCAGGAGCATTAGTAAGAATCTGGATCAGAAGCAGAACATTGGGCTGGCATTCTGGCAAAGTGGGTTAAGCAACTACCTGTGATGCCTTCAATATCATATGGGCACTGATTCAAACCCCAGCTGCTCCACTTCTGATCCAGCTCCCTGCTAATGTGCCTGGGAAAGCAGGGGAAGATGGCCCAAGTACTTGGGCCCCCACCACCCATGTGGGAGACCTGCATAGAGTTCCAGGCTTTTGGCTTTGGCCTGGCCCAGACCTGACTGTTGTGGCCATTTGGAGAGTAAGCCAGCAGATGGAAGATCTCTCAGTCTGCCCTCTCTGTAACTATGCCTTTCAAATACATAAACAAAAAACTTGTTTTTCTAAAAGAAGCAGAGCATCTGGGACTGGATCTGTGGCTCTGATGTGGGATGCCAACATTGTAAGTGGTGGCTTAACCTGCTGCACCACAATGCCAACCCCTCCCTGCTTCTTGATCCTTGTGGTTATGCATTGATGTCTACACATTAACAAGGTAAGTATTTATTCTAGCCTTTGAATTTGGTTTTATCTGGGGACATCCTTAACAGTAAGTCTGTCCTGAAAATCCTGGCAGATTTCTGTTGTGGTCATTAAGCCCATAACCATATAGCCATTGCAGTGCTAAGGAGTGCCCTAAACTCAAGATTGCCATGACCAGAGCAGTGCCAAGCTGGAATCCTGTGGTTGTCAATGATACTGTCAAGCCTGGCTGGAATCTAAGCCCCTGGTCATTGAGATCTGCCTGTCATTATGGGTTATTTTGGGCCCAAGGCCACTGTAGTCATCTGGTAGTGATATGAACTGGAAAATGAGTTCATCTCACTGTGGCTATGGGTTCCCATTTGGTGTTGGGGAAGATCTAGGGACTTGGTCTGTGAATATCAGTCTGGATTCAGAGGCCTTAGAAGACTGTCTGGCACTGGGATATACCATGGTGGACTCCATTTTGGGTTCCAAGCCAAAGTTCTGTGCTTACTTCCCCCAATTTCTCCCCAAAAGACAGTGTCTTACCTCATACTGTGCTGCTTGTGGTTGAGAAAGGGGTGATATGGGTAATGTAAAACTGTCCTCCTTACCCTCTTCAGTGTATCTTTTCTTCTTGTTATGCTATGACCAGGTACTGTATTCCCTCAGCTGGTTTTCTTTCCTGGATACATTCTCAAATTAATATTTCTTCAGAGGGATGATTGATGGAGGGTCCTATTCTGCCATTTTACTTCTTGTTTAGTTTTTTAAAAAATATTTTTTCTCTCAGTGCTTAGTTTCTATTGTTATGCTTTCAGATTTAATGATATTTCCTTCTGCAATGTCTAATCTGATTCAAGATCATCAAACCAGTCTGGCAACTCACTGAGTAGGATGCAAGTGGATCAGGATCTGTTGCATTTGGATAGTGGACTAAATGGATGCAGTCTAGTTATTGTGTTGGCAGATACAAAGTGGTACTTGTCACATGATAGCAGTCAGCTGCTTATAGGGAAGGAATCCTGAGCCAATCTCCACCAAAATTTACCAGGAATTTCTTTACCATATTATATATTTTATAACATGCCACTTACAGTACAATATCCAATGAAAGATGATGTCATGGAATACGTGAAAAGTTATCAACTCCTATAAGAATCAAATACTTTCTTTTTTTTAAAACTTTAAGAATCAAATACTTTCATCTTGAATTTGTGATTTTCAGTTTTAAAACACAAAGAGCAAATTTAGGAGTAGAAGATATTATTTAAACATTTCAATAAAGGTAGTAAGTAGTTTTTGGCAAGATTGCCAAAATAGTTCCTGGAGAATAGATTTTGGGAATAGAAAATGGGTGCTTCATTTGTCACTAGAAATGGATATGAATCCATCTATTGGGAGAGCAAGTCATTTTAATAAGCATGAAAACATGTGAGTCATTATATGTAGAATGTTCCATCATTCTAATTGGAAGGGGACCAATACAGGATGTATTTTAAAATTTAGAATGATATAAAATGGTTCCCCACTTCCCTATTCCCACTTCCTGTATTTCTGTTACAGCAAAGTGCTGTAAATTACTATTTCTTTACTATCAAAGTAGTTATCAGGGTACAAATCAATAGCTGAATATGTTACTTTGAAAACACTATGGGCCAGCGTTGTGGTGTAGCAGGTAAAGCTACCTTCCTGTGACACTGGCATCCCATATGGGCACTGGTTCGAGTCCAAGCTGCTGCATTTCCAATCCAGCTCCCTGCTAATGGCCTGGGAAGAGCGGTGGAATACGGCCCATGTGTTTGAGCCCCTGTCACCCACATGTGAGATCTGGATGAAGCTTCTGGGTCCTGGCTTCAGTCTGGCCCAGCCCTGGCTGTTGCATCCATCTGGGGAGTGAACCAGCAGATGGACGATCTCTCTCTCTCTCTATAACTCTGACTTTCAAACATGTAAATAAAACTTTAAAAAAGAGAAATATTTTAATATAGAAGATTGGTAGATACTTAAAAAAAGATTATTTTTATTTATAAGGCAGAATGGCAGAGAAAGAACATGAGAAATATGGAGAGTTCTCCACCTGCTGGTTCAGTCCCCATATACATGTAACAGCTACGGCTAGACCAGGCAGAAGCAAGGGGCCAGGAATTCAACCAGGGTCTCCCACATGAGTGGCAGGAAACCAACTACTTGGGCCGTCACCTGATGCCTCCCAGGGTGTGCAATAGCAGGAAGCTGGAATTGGAAGAGGAGCCCAGAATCTCCCAGACACTCTAATATGGAATGCAGACATCCCAAGCAATGGCTCAATTTGCTGTACCATAACTTAGCCCATGCCTGGTAGATACTTTTTAATTCATTCATATGAAAGTAAGTTGACATGTAGAATTGATTTTTCTGTTATTCCAAAATGTTGTTTTCTTAAAATTCTAAAAAGTTTGCAAAATATTCATTTGGAAAATTAAGGCAAGAACTAGTATCCATGAGAGGTTGGTTTTACATATCAATGGAAGTGTTTTGTTGCTAAAATTATGAAATTTAAAGTTGATCTGTTTCCTAAGGTTGGGCATTTGGCACAGGGTTATGATACCTTTTGGAATGCTCACATCCTATACCCAAGTGCCTTGACTAGAGTCCCAGTTTCTCTCCCATTTCCACCTTTTTACTGATGTGCACCAAGGGAGACAGAGTGACGGCTCTGTTACGTGGGTACCTGCCACCCACATGGGAGACCTAGATTCAGTTCTGGGCTCCTTACTTTAGCCTGGCTCAGCCTCAGTTGCTGCAGGCATTTAGGGAGTGAGCTAGTAAATGGCAGAGCTCTGTTTTTCTCTGTCTACTTTTCAAATAAATAAAAATAAATTTAGAAATTAAGTAAAATTAACCTATTTCTTAAAAAAATCTGTTGTCACAATTTTTTTTAAAAGATGTGCATTAAATGTTAAGGCAGTTCTTTTGCTTTTAGGTAAGTGTTTTTAAGGATTTTTACAAAATGAATTTTAAACAGCCGAGATGTATATAACAATGTCTGTATTTGATGTAATAAGATGGTGGAAAAGTACAAAGATAGACTACTTGATCAAGAAGCTCTGGATCACCACAGCACACAGAATGGCAGTAAGTGCAAATCCCATCATGAGGATTAGAACAAATATGTTGTCATTTATTTCCATCCCGGACTTTTCACCTTTTTGTTCATTAGAGCCACTGCCTTTGTTTCCTTTACCACCTCTGCCAGCCCTTGGATTTGGCTTATGAGTTGAAAAAAGAGTACTGGGGCTATATGGGCCCCAGATCTCTTGCATTCCGGTAGAGATTTTATATTGGCGTCCAGCACAAACCTTGAAGCGATAACGCGTATTTGAGAGAAAGTTGGAAAAGGAGAATGAAGTGTTCGGTCCTTTGTAAATCTAAAGGAAAAGGAATCAAAATAAGAATTATATTTTCTTACCAAATAAAATGACATTATGTGGTTTTAACAATAGGAAAAATATAAATTAATTAATCTCATGAACATCTTCACAACAAAAATAAATTTTTTTCTTTTAGAAATTCTCGGCCGGCGCCACGGCTCACTAGGCTAATCCTCTGCCTTGTGGCACCGGCACACCGGATTCTGTCCCGGTTGCCCCTCTTCCAGGCCAGCTCTCTGCTGTGGCCAGGGAGTGCAGTGGAAGATGGCCCAAGTGCTTGGGCCCTGCACCCCATGGGAGACCAGGAGAAGCACCTGGCTCCTGCCATCGGATCAGCGCGGTGCGCCGGCCGCAGCAAGCTGGCCGCGGCAGCCATTGGAGGGTGAACCAACGGCAAAGGAAGACCTTTCTCTCTGTCTCTCTCTCTCTCACTGTCCACTCTGCCTGTCAAAAAAAAAATTCTCTAGGGACTGGCATTGTGGTATAGTAGGTTAAGCTACCGCCTGTGATGCCACCATCCAATATGGGCACAGGTTCAATTCCCGGTTGCTCCACTTCTGGTCCAGCTCTCTGCTATGGCCTGGGAAAACAGCAGAAGTTGGCCCAAGTGCTTGGGCCCCTGCCACCCACGTGGGATATATGGATGAAACTCCTGGCTCCTGGCTTTGGCCTGGCTCTGCCCTGCCATTTTGGGAATAAACCAGCAGATGGAAGATTCTCTCCCCCACCTTCCGTCTCCCTCTCCCTCTCTCTCTCTCTGTAACTTTAGCAAACAAGTAAATAAATCTTTAAAAAAATAAAAAAAAAAAAGAAAAGAAGTTCTCTAAATATTCTGAGGACCTAGTACTGTTTAGGTAATTTTCGTCAGTGTAAGAAATAGCAAAAACTTATAATTGGTAAAGTTTAATTGCATTAGACTTGGAATTAAGTTGTCCATTGTGATAAGTGGGTCCAAGAAATGCTAGTAGTTCAATAATAATAAGATAATTGAATGAATAAACTAATTGTCCCCAAATAAGTGTTATGTACATAAACTTCAGCAATCAGATGAGACTATCAGATGTGATTTAGTTACTTTAAGCAGCCTATAAAAACTTCTTGACAAGAATTAAATCCCTACTAAAATATAAAATTATAAATACTTAAAGAATAAATCTGCAAGAATTTACCAAGTTAGTTCCTTTATCACTGATGAGTTGAAGATTGTAAATAACAGGATCTCCTTTTATTGGCTTCAAAGACTCCCATTTGATCTTGCAAATGTTGTTATTCAGTTGATGTAATTTAGGTGCTAGGAAAAGAGAATTTCAGTTTAGAGGATTCCATTTGTCCTAGATGATCGTAAACATATTGAAATCTCTCATACAATTCCATGGTCATTAAATATCAGCATGTATAGGCTTAATCTAAGACATATAGTCCTTATTGCAAAGCCTTTTATACTATCAAACATCTTAATGACTATAATGAAACTGTAAGAAATTAAAACTATCAACATTAATGCTTATTAACTTTTAGGAACATCTTATTACAACTTTTATTACTTTTGTTTAATCACTACTGTTATAATCTTGTTCATTGTATGTATACGATACATTATAGATTTGGAAGCATTTTCACGCATGTTAACAATTGTATTTCAGGATCACAGAAGCTGTGTAAGAAGGACAGGCTCTTTTGCTTCATGTTATTAGTTTCTCTACACATCAAGAAAATGGGAATTAAATATGTAGGACATTAGTTAGCAAGAGAGAAAAGCATTATTGTGGTCTAAGTCATATTTAATTTTAATATGTTCCAGTTTGCTTTAAACTGAACACAATCATTTAATAATAGTGATTGGGCTCATGTGTGGGTTGATTGGAACAGCTAAATATCCTAATTGGGAAGGAAGGATTCCTCAACTCTTGGGTTCTAACGACTAAGTTAGTCTCAATGTTATACATTATAGATAGCAGTTTATTTTACTGTTTACGGAGAGTAAATTCAGTTTCAGAAATTAAATTTATTAAGTTTATATAGTCTTTTTAAAGGCTTAGTCATTATAATCGTGCCTATTAATGTTTTATGAAATAAGCGATTTGAGAAAATAAAAGGTATAGCAAGGATTGGGAATCATGACAGAGTAAAAGGAGCACTGTGATGGAAATCGAAGTCAAAAGTTCTTTATTTTAAAAGATTTATTTTTATTTATTTGAAAGGCATAGCTACAGAGAGAGAGAGAGAGAGGTAGAGAGGTAGAGAGGTGGAGAGGTAGAGAGAGAGAGAGAGAGAGAGAGAGAATCTTCCAACCGCTGGTTCACTCCCCAAATGGGCACAATGAGAAACGACTGGGGATGAGCCAGGCCAAAGCCAGGAACCAGGAGCTTCTGCCAGGTTTCCCACATGGGTGCAGGGGCCCAAGGACTTCAGCCATCCTCTGCTGCTTTCCCAGGCATATTGGCAGGGAGCTGGATCTGAAGTGGAGCAGCTGAGACTCAAATCAGCGCCCATATAGGATGCTGGTGCTGCAGGCTAGCACTTTAACCCACTGCCCCACAGCACCTGTCCCAACAGTTCTAATCTTGACTTTGCCACTGACTCAAGGTTACTTTAGCTAAGTCACTAATCATTTTGGGGACTTAGTTCCTTGTTGTTAAAAATGGCAGTGGTGATAGAGTCATTGGCTGAGTTAGATGAACTCTAAGATATTTATGAGAGTCTCATTAACTCCTACATTGCCCTTTGAATACATAATTAAGTACTAGTCTCTTTTGATATTATATAGTTGAATATTTAAAATAAACCTTACTGTTGAGTTTTTATGTATGAGCTATTGGAATTCAAACTAATACAAACTTTAGAATCATGGCTTATTATACTTACCTTTAAGTATGGCTGGTGGTGTTTTGGTTGTCTTGAAAGTATAGATGCGGGACAGTGGTCCCTCACCAGCTTCATTACATGCTTGGATTTTAAATTTGTACTGAGTATATTCACCCAATCTTTGCACTTTGTGAGTCTGAGAAGGCCCATGGTAAATGACAGAAAATCTGGGGGTGGAAACAGAGATGAGGGAATAAATATTTATTTCAGTAATAGAGATACAAATAATTATTTTTTAAAACAACTATTTGAGAGGCAGAGAGCTAAGAGAGCTAGAGAGCTAGAGAGCTAGAGAGAGAGAGAGAGAGAGAGAGAGAGCAAGCGAGAGAGAGAGAGAGATAAAGATCCCATTTGCTAGCTTATTCCTCAGTTGCCCATAATGGCCCCTTGCTGGGACCAAAACCAGGAGCCAGAAACTCAATCCAGGTCTCCCAGATGGGTGGCAGGAACACAATCACTTATGTCATATTGCTGTGTCCTAGGGTCTTCATTATCAGGAAGCTGGAGTCAGGAGCAGAGCTTGGTATTGAACCCAGGTACTATGATATGGAATGCATCACAGCCATTAGGTCAAATACTCGACCCCAAATAATTCTTTATATAACTGAGTTAAAACTGGATTTAAAACTTCAATGGGGGCCTAAGGAAATCAACTTAAAGCCAGATGGGTAAAATACAAAGGAAAAGCCAAATCATAAATATCATGATGGTAAAGTGCTGGCTTTTACATATGTGTGTGTGTGTATTTAACTTTTATTTCCTGGTACTTAATGTGTATTATATAAAGGAAGAAATGTTTTTGAAGAGGAAAAAATAGAGTTAAATCATAAATAAGAATTTAAGAAAGGATATCTAACATGAAAATAGCTTACTTTCACATTTATTAGCTCACTGAAATGACTTTTGATTATTATAAGATTAAGATATAATTTTATTATAAGATTATAAGATTAAGATATAATTTTATTATAATACATATTAAATAGTAAAAATAGCTTACCTGCCAGAGCGACTATACATGAACAAGTTGTAGTTTATAAGGTTGGAAAGTAAACCTTTAGCTGAAGAGTAGCCCCATTTTAGTTTGAGGCTTTGGTGTCCATAGGCCACACAATCGAGTTGTGGAGGTTCAAGTGGTAATGGCTTAGTTTTGGTTCTTATTGGCCGACTAAAAGGGCTTAATCCATAATGATTGATGGCTTGGATTCTGATTCTAGTGGTAAGAAAAGAATTAAAATATATTAATTTATATGTAGTAAAGAAAATAATTTTTGACATGTAAGCCAAACTCCTAGTAACCTAGTGGGAATATTGATCACCGTATAATACTAATTATTAGAGACAAATTTTCAAAACAAAATTTGATTTGCATAATCAATATTGAGAATTATTGATGAGAAATATAAATTGGCTTTAGCAATGCCAAATTTCTCTGATGTTGTAGAACTCTCTTTCAAAGTAGATCTTTTTTTTTTTTTGACAGGCAGAGTGGACAGTGAGAGAGAGAGAGAGAGACAGAGAGAAAGGTCTTCCTTTGCCGTTGGTTCACCCTCCAATGGCCGCCACGGCCAGCGCGCTGCGGCCGGCCCACCACGCTGATCCGATGGCAGGAGCCAGGTGCTTCTCTTGGTCTCCCATGGGGTGCAGGGCCCAAGTACTTGGGCCATCCTCCACTGCACTCCCTGGTCACAGCAGAGAGCTGGCCTGGAAGAGGGGCAACCGGGACAGAATCCGGCACCCCGACCGGGACTAGAACCGGGTGTGCTGGCGCCGCAAGGCGGAGGATTAGCCTAGTGAGCCGCGGCGCTGGCTCGAAGTAGATCTTATGCACACTATATAAATACCGATTTGTTCAAAATTCTCAAAAAGTTTTCCATCCACCCAAAGTGACTTACTTGTATATGGTGTCAGGCTGTAGATTTTTCAGAACACATTCTGTTTTCCTACCAATAGTCAAAATTTTTCTGTCTCCATATTCAATGTTATATCCAGTGATTGGAGAACCATGGCAGTCTGGTTCCTCCCATTGAATTGCAATGCAAGATGATGCCAATTTGGTAGAAACTTTCTTCTCAACTTCATGTAGCATCGGTACCACTGCTGGTACAGTTGCTGGTGTGGTTACTACGCCAGTTATTCCAAACATTCCAACTCCAACTGTATTGACAGCCTAAAAAAATGTATGTATTATTAGACATTATTACTTCATTTTTGTGCATAAACCATTTTGTTGCCTAACAAAATAATATTTATAAACTCATACTCTAACAGTATGGTTCTTTCAAGTTGCTGAAATGTGTGTTGAAACTTTTAGGCTGCATACTTAGGAAGGTGAGGAGTGTACATATGGGAAGGTAAAAGAAGAGCACCAATGTGGACATTTCAGAACAAATATACCCAAACCAAACTCATCAACCGCCCCACCAAACCTTTTTCCTTTTCTTAATCTTGGAGTTTCTATCTCTGATGCTGGTAGCCAAAAGTTCAGGTTCATTCATCAAGTTTCATTTTTTTTTAACTTTTTACTTTGAAAGGTCATTATATGTTCACACATCCCCCTTGCCAACTTTCCTCTAAAAGTGATATTTTGTACAACACTAGTACAATATTACGGCCAGGAAATTGACATTGGTAAAGTCCATTTACATTACCTAGGTTTCATCAGTTTTACATGCACTCATTGTGTGTGTTTTTAGTTCTCTTCTAGTGTATCATGTGTACAGCTTCATGGGACCCCCACCAAAGTTAAGATACAGAAGTTCTATTAGAAGAATCCCTTGTGTTACTCTTTTATAGACACAGTAATCCTCTTCTTCCTCCTCTTCTTAACTCCTGGCAACTACTGATTTATTCATTATTTTACTTTTGTCAATTCAAGAATGTTATACAAATGGAGGAATTCAGTATGTAAACTTTACATGTATTTTTTTCAATCAGTATATTTCCCTTTATATTTATCAAAGTTATTATGTCTATCAGTAGTTTGTTTCTTTTTAGTGTTGAATAGTATGTGATGGTGTGGGTATCTCACAGTTTGTTTAACCATTTACCTGTTGAAGGTCATTTGAGCTGTTTCTTGATTTTGGCTTTTAAAAATAAAAGTTCTTTGAGTATTCATGTACAGCTTTTTATGTGTGCAGATGTAAGTTTTCATTACTCTGGGATAAGTGCCCAAGAGTTCTAAGTGTAAAGTCAGTGCATATTTAGTTTTATAAGAAACTGCCAAACTCTTTTCAACAGGGGCTTTAATTCTCATCAGAAATGTATGAGTTACCCAGTTTTTCTACATTCTTGGCAGCAAAGCATCTGTTGTTATTACTATTTTCTAATTTAGCCATTCTGACAGGTGCTTTATGACATCTCACTGTGCATTTACCTAATAGTTAATAGGGTTGAACATCTTTTCATGGCACCTGCACATCATCTTCAATGAATTGTCTGTGGAAGTCTTTTGTTCATTTTCCAGTTGGGTCATTTGAACTTCTAACTTGAATTTTGAGAGTTCTTTGCATATTGTAGATACTAGTCCTTTGTCAGATATTGCTTTTGCAAATCTTTTCTCCTAGACTGCACCTTTCCAAAGGGCCTTTTGCAGGGTAAATTTTTTTAACTTTAGAGAGATTCATTTTATATATTTTTTTATTTTATGGCATTTATTTTTTCAAACAAGACTTATTTATTTGAAAGGTAGAGTTACAGAGAAAGAGGGAGAGATAGATAGATAGGCAGACAGACAGACAGAGATCTATCTATCTTCCATTCCTAAATGGCCTCAATGACCAGGGCTGGACCATCTGAGTCTTCCATGTGAGTGCAGGGACCCAAGTGATTGGGCCATCTTCCACTGCTTTCGCAGGTGCAGGGAGATGGATTGGAAATGCAGCAGCTGGGACTCAAACTGGCAGCTTAATTTGCTTAATCTGACACTGGTTCCTAGCTTTTACTTTTGATATCAAGTCTAAGAACTCTTTATCCTACCTATAGATATTGATGACTTTCAGCCAGTGCCGCGGCTCAATAGGCTAATCCTCCGCCTGCGGCGCCGGCACACCGGGTTCTAGTCCTGGTTGGGGTGCCGGATTCTGTCCTGGTTGCCCCTCTTCCAGTCCAGCTCTCTGCTGTGGCTCGGGAGTGCAGTGGAGGATGGCCCAAGTGCTTGGGCCCTGCACCCCATGGGAGACCAGGAGAAGCACCTGGCTCTGCTGGCCGTGGTGGCCATTGGAGGGTGAACCAACGGCAAAGGAAGACCTTTCTCTCTCTCTCTCTCACTGTCCACTCTGCCTGTCCAAAAAAAAAAAAAAAAAAAAAGAAATTGATGATTTTCTTTTGCAATTTTTTCCTAATTTTTTTTTTTTATTTTTGACAAGCAGAGTGGATAGTGAGAGAGAGAGACAGAGAGAAAGGTCTTCCTTTGCCGTTGGTTCATCCTCCAATGGCCGCCGTGGCCGGTGCACATCGCGCTGATCCGAAACCAGGAGCCAGGTGCTTCTCCTGGTCTCCTATGCAGGTGCAGGGCCCAAGCACTTGGGCCATCCTCCACTGCCTTCCCAGGCCACAGCAGAGAGCTGGCCTGGAAGAGGGGCAACCGGGAAAGAATTCAGTGCCCCGACTGGGACTAGAACCCGGTGTGCCGGCGCCACTAGGTGGAGGATTAGCCTAGTGAGCCGCGGCGCCGGCCTATAGTTTTCAACATACTTATATGTTTTGTTGAATTTATATCTAAATATTTCATTCTATATGTGGTAATTATAAATGTTATTTTGGTTTAAATTTGTTTCTTAGGCAGGTAGAACAAGATGTTAGTTCAATAAGATGCTTCAATTACCACCTCCCCACACAGGCATCCATTTGAACAGTTACTCATCCACTGTGTTACCTTAACAAGAGCTACGGAAAACATGTGAGAGACCACAGTACTTGCTTTTAGTATAATAATAAGAAAAGTTGCATTGAAGAAAGTAGGATGGGGTTGCTCACATGACTCTACCCCTGGATCCATGTAGCACACAGTGGGAATACATGTCTCTCACTTGAGGGATTGGAAGGGGGATTAAGTTAACTCTTTAGCCTTAAATGCAAGTGCTAGGCTCATTAAAATTGGACAGGGCCCGGCAGCCCCTACCCCTGTATCTTCAGGCTGAGTATTTGGACCCTTAATAGCCAGGTTGCCTCTGGGAAAAAAGCAGAACAATACTCAAGCTGATGCAGAGTAGAACAGGAGAAAGAGCTCAGGAGTTTGCCTTGGAGTTCAGAGCTGGGCCCCCTGCCTTATGACCAAGCATCTGATAAAGCCCGAAGTCCTCTACTTCCAGGTATTTGCTTGGAGATGGATTCAGTAGACTAGCATTGGCATCAGATGGAGATCTGTGCTCCATTAGATGGATGCTTTTCTGCTGTATTATACGTGGCCTCAAGTAGGCCTGGCCTATAGCCCTGAGACTGTGTAGGGCCCAGGGGCTGTAAAAACCACACGTGACACAGCCTAGTGTTAGTCTCTATGGACAAGGGACTGCCTTTATCACCTGCCTCCAACCTTGGACAGACAATAAGAAACAACTGGACCCATATCTTTGGATTCATTGCTAGGTCGGTAAGCCCAACACTGACAGGGGATAGAGTCTGTATTCTTGCCCCAGTATCAGATAGAAAACTGCCTGGTGGGACTCCCATGATTTCACTGGGTCTAGTGACTACCCAGTCAGCTGAAGTACACTCCTGCAACTGTAGGCAGACTTTTTAGAAACCACAAAACTGTTTTGGGACTCAGTGCAAGGCTTGTAAAACACAATACTGGCAGATCCTAATTATCCTTGTACTCAGGCCACTGCCTTCAGATGGAATCTCTGGACCCACTACAGTGCAAAATAGAGTTCCATGGCCCCAGCCGATCAGTCTTATAGTCTAGACAGCATGACTAGTGGCTGATGGAAGTGTCACAGGCAGCCCCAAGAAGAGGCTTGTAGGGATATACTACCCCTTTTAGGTACTTCCCCAGTTCATTATGAAGAACATATCAACTTCAGATTTGGTAAAAATCTGATCTTGAGAAGCACTGTAGGAATGAAAAAGAAAAGAAAGTATGCAGCAGACCTGAAACAAACCTCTACTAAGGGTGCCATCTAGTGTTGAAACATCAGAAGTGTTCATAAAACTCAGGGCAAATAAACAGACTGCCTAGAATTTTTGGAAGAACATCCCTGAACAAAACCAGATTACTATAACTGATCCTTCAATGAGAGATGATGTTGTATACCAAAAAGTGACAAGAACTTCCAGGCAATCGTGACCTTATCTAATGAACAAAGTAAGGTGACAGAAACTGTCTAGGAATTGAAATTTTCAAATGTTCAGATGGAGATTTCAAAGTAACTGTTTTAAGGAAACTCATCAAACTTCAAAAGAACCCAGAGAAAATACTTACTACTCTAACAGAGACTTGACAGAGATATGGAAGCAATTAAAAAATAAATCAAATAGAAAATCTTTAACTGAAAAGTACACTAAGCAAAATTAAAAATATGATAGAAAGCATCAGTAGCAGAATAGGTCAAATAGAAGAATAAGTGTATTTTCAGACAGGCAGTTTGAAAGTACATGGTTGGAGGAGAAAAAAAGAATCAAATGGAATGAAGAAGGTGGCTTATGAGATCTTTGGGACAGCATGGAAAGAGAGAATTTTATCTATGTTACTGGGGTTCTACAGTGACTTGAGAATGCCAAAATGGAAAAAGCATATTGAAAACTCCTCAAAGCCAGAGAAAGATACAGCTATCTAGCTACAAGAAAGTCAAAGATCACCAGTCAGACTTAATTCAACCAAATCTACCCCAAGATACATTATAATCAAGCTATCTAAGGCTAAAGAAAAGGAGAGGATTCTGAAAGCTGCAAGAGAAAAGAAACAAATAACACAGAAAGGGATCCTAATTTGCCTTACTACAGACTTTACTGCAGAAATCTTCTAGGGAGGAGGGCATGGATAAGACTGTCATAGCACTGAAGAAAAAAAATTGCCAGCAAATAATACTGTGCCCATCAAAGCTATTCTTAAGATACAAGGGACAGGCAAAGATCTTCCTAAACAAACTAAAGCTAAGAGAGTTTAGAACCACCAGATCAGTCACATATTAAATGTTAAAGGGAATTCTTCAAACTGAAAGAAAGAAATGCTAATAAGTAAGAAGGAAATATCATAAAGTAGAAAATTCACTGGCAAGAGTAACCATACAAATTCAGAATGTTCTAATATTGTAACATGATATACAAATAATTCATATCTTTAATGTGAAGACTAAAAAAAAACAAAAATAACAGCTATACAAAAATGGTAAGAGATAGGCAATAGATAAAGAGGTAAAATAGGACAGCAAAAATTTAGAATGTCAAGACAAATATGTAAGTGTGAACTTTATTAGTATTTCCTACCTCTTTTGGTTTGTTTCTTCTCCTACCTTAATAATCAATGTTAAGTTGCTGTCTTTTCCAAATAACTTGTTACAACCTAAAGAAATGTTTTGTAAGTCCATGGTAACCATAAAGCAAAAATCTATAATCAAACTGACAAAAATAACAGGCAATCAAAGCACATTGCTAGAGAAAACCATTAATCACAAAGTAACATTGTCAGAGGAGAAAGAAAGGAATTACAATAAAACTAGAAGACAAGCATTAAAATATCAGTTGTATGAACTTACTTATCAACAATTACCTTCAGTGTAAATTAATTAAATTCTCCAGGTAAAAACACAGAGTGACCCAATGGATTAAAAAAAATCAAGACCCAACCATATGCTGGTTATAAGAAACTTACTTCACCACTGACGACATGAACAGACTGAAAATGAAAGGATGTAATAAAATATTCCGTGTAAACTGAACCCAAAAGAAAGCAGAAGTATCCCTACTTATATCATTTAAAATAAATCTTACATTAAAGTTAGTGAAAAGAGACAAGGAAGGCCATTATGTGATAATAAATGGAAATAACAATCATAAATATACATGCACCCAATATTGTGACACCCAGATACATAAAGAAAATAGTAATCTATCTAAAGGGAGATATGGACTCCAATACAAAAATAGTCATGGAATTTGGTACCACTTTCAAAAATGGACAGATCATCCAGACAGAAAATCAGCAGAGAAGCAGCAAAGTTAAATTGCACCCTGATCAATTGGATCTAACAGACATCTGTAAAACATTCCATCCAACAGCTGTGGTATACACAGTCTTCTCAACAGCATATGGAACATTGTCCAGGATATACCATATGACAGGTTACAAAACAAATATCAACAAATTTGAAAACAAAGTGGAAATCATATTATTTTATCTGATCGCAATGTAATAAAATTAGAAATCAATAACAAGAAAACAATGAACCACATAAGTACATGGAAATTAAATAACTTACTCTTTGGGGCTGGTTGATGCCTTACTGTATGTTGTTTTTTTAAATTTATTTTATTTTATTTTATTTTATTTTGACAGGCAGAGTGGACACTGAGAGAGAGAGAGACAGAGAAAGGTCTTCCTTTGCCGTTGGTTCACCCTCCAATGGCCGCCGTGGCCGGCGTGCTGCGGCCGGCGTGCTGCTGATCCGATGGCAGGAGCCAGGTGCTTCTTCCTGGTCTCCCATGGGGTGCAGGGTCCAAGTACTTGGGCCATCCTCCACTGCACTCCTTGCCACAGCAGAGAGCTGGCCTGGAAGAGGGGCAACCGGGACAGAATCCGGCGCCCCGACTGGGACTAGAACCCGGTGTGCCGACGCTGCAAGCCGGAGGATTAGCCTAGTGAGCCACAGCGCCGGCCTTACTGTATGTTGTAATAAAGGATTTCTGTGCTTCACTGCACAATGCTTAAGCTAAACCATGTGACTATACATTTAACACTAAGAGCAAATGTATAAAGAAGGGCAAGAACTACATCCAAGCAAGCACTTTGTCTCATGAATTTTTAGAGTCATTTAATTCAATTATTGGTCAGATAAAAATATTCAAAATTTATCCTATAGTAAGAAAACCAGAGCTAGCAAAAACAATCGTAAAATTCATAAGGAAACATAAAGGACTTTGAATAGCTAAAGCTGTCCATAAAAGACTGAAACTAGACCCCTATCTGTCACAGTGTACAAACATAGACTCAAAATGAATTAAAGATTTATATGTGAGATCTGAAAATTTGAAACTTCTATAAGAACGCATTGGGGAATAATTCAGTGCATTGGAATGGGCAAGTGATATCTGGCTCAGACCTCCAAAGCACAAGAAACAAAAGCAAAATAGACAATTGGGGTTTCATCAAACTAAAGTGCTTCTTCACAACAAAGGCAACAATCAATAGAGCAAAGAGACCACTTACAGAATGGGAGAAACTATTTGTGATTTTCTTGGTTCTCCTAATACCTAACGATTTTTTTAAAAATATTTTATTTATTTATTTGAAAGTCAGAAATAGAGAGAGGAGAGAAAGAGATCGATCTTCCTCTGGTTCACTCCCCAAATGGCCGCAATGGCTTGGACTGGGCCTGGCTGAAGCCAGGAGCCAGGAGCCAGGAGCTTCTTCTGGATCTCCCACGTGGGTGCAGGGGCCCAAGGACTTGGGCCATCCTCCACTGTTTACCCAGGCACATTAACAGGGAGCTGGATTGGAATTGAAGCAATTGAGACTAGAACTGGTGCCCACATGGGATGCTGGCACTGTAGGCAGAGGCTTAGCCTTGTATGCCACAGCACTAGCCCCTATCTAATGATTTTCTATTTATTATGAGCATTTTGAAGATTATACAACAAAATTCTGGGTGTTATTTAATAATTTTCTAGTTGGCACTAACTCTCTTGAGATATAGCACAAGGGTTAGATGGATGCATAGTCAGCTCCTCTCTAGGCTCTGCTGATGCTATTTCAGCAAAAGTGGGGCAACTGCTTGCACTGTATTAGTGCCTCTGAATGAGGGTACAAGTTCAGCTCCTCACTGAGTCTTTAGAGGGTAAGTGGAGGACTCACTCACCCCTCTTGGATCCTGTAGGTTGGGGGTAAAAACTCAGTTCCTAGCTGGATTTGATGACACCAAGGGATGGAAGTGGGTGTGCAATTTAGCATAGCTTCCCATTACCTACATCAGCCTATTTGATACTGAGAGAATGTTGAGGATAAGCTCCCTACTGGTGTTGTGTGGAGGGAAACCCAAGTGCTGGCTAGGCTTGCTTCAATCTAACTGCTGCTACGTGAATATGGAGGCGCTGTTCCTCACAAGGTCTCATTGACACAGGGTAAGGAGGAAAGTGAAGCACAATCTAGCATGAATCACACCATCTTATTCAGTCTGTTGCTGTTGGGTGAGGGCGGAGGCTTAGTTTGCCAATACTCTTCCTGTAGAGGAATTAGAATGTTGCTTGCTTCTGACAGAGATGTATAGAAAATTGTCAACTCCCTGCCTGCCACACTCACCAGCTGGAAGAAGAGCATAAGGTAGGGGATGGAAGGTTAACTCCTTGCTAGGCTCTGCCAAAACTACTGGGTGGGGATATTTAAGTGTTTTTGCTTGCTTCTGGGTGGGTTGGCTTCCTGCTTAACCTGTTGAAACTTCAGGAGCTGAGGAATAACAGGGATGTCTATGGTTTCTCTATTAAAGTTTGGCTGGAGTAAGATGGGTATTGCCAAAAAAGGTTTCCTGTTGTTAGGCCACCCTTTTCCTGGGCATTTTGCTGAAGGTAGTAGGCTTTTCTTGGAGTTTCTGTTGCTCTCTCCATTCCTCTTGGCAGTTTTGAGTTGGAACCTTCCCTAGCACCCTTTCTTAGAAAGGGTGATTTTATGATAAGGACAACTAGGGGTCTCACCACTATGTTTTCACCAAGTTTGAGGTTCCTAGGCAGTTTGTGTTCTTCTATTCACCTTTCAACATCTTCCTATACTTGCTTGTTATGTTATGTTTAAGGTTTTCTGATTTTAAGAGGGAGGATCTCAGAGGAAAGAATCTACTCCATTGTGGTGGGAACTCATTCCATTGATTTTTATCTTTCTAATGTCTTACATCCCTTAAGGTCTCAGCATTCCACTGCAACAGCATTAATCTTAATTTATAACCTCTTCTTTAGATTTTTGCAATAGACTAATAAATATATATTGTGAGGGCATTTTTTCCAATAAACAGTAGGAACATTCAAAAAAAATCTGATGAAGAATTTAGTCTTGGAGATAGAGATTAGATGACCCATATTCCCAGTTTATTTTGATGGTTTAAACTCCATAGGGAAAACATATCAGACTTTTGGACTCTCTCTCAAACCTTAAAGTTTTGTATTTTAAAATTCTAGTTGTTCAAAAAAGGAAGAGATCTCTTCCAGCTAACACTATCAGGAAAACATTATGAATGAGCTGGGTTAGAAGGGACCCAGCTAAGAGTACAGTATGAACAAATGTACAAGGGATACTTGGGGGTGGTGGTAGAACAGATATATTCATGATTAAGCTTTCATGTGTTTTTTCCTAACTGATGATAATTATTATTTGGATGCTTGTTAAATATACAGATTAGCAAATCTCTATATTAGAAATTTTCATTTGATAAATTGGAGTGGGCGTATAAGAATCCATATTTTTTTGTTTAAGATTTTATTTATTTGAGAGATAGAGTTACAGAGAGAGGAAGATACAGAGAGTAAGGTCTTCCCTCTGCTGGTTCACTCCCCAAATGGCCGCAACAGCCAGAGTTGGGCCAATCCAAAGCCAGGAGCCAGAAGCTTCTTTCGGGTCTCCCACTTGGGCACAGGGGCCCAAGCACTTAGGCCATCTTCCACTTCTTTCCCAGGCCATTAGCAGGAAGCTGGTTTGGAAGAAGAGCAGCTGGGACATGAATTGGTGCCCATATGGGATGACAGCACCACAGGTAGAGGCTTAGCCTACTATGCCACAGCACTGGCCCTGGAATTTTTGTTTTTAAACAGGTTTTTCAGGTGATTCCTGAGTTCAGTAAAATTTGGGAAACAGAATTGTGGAGAACATAAGACATACCGATTTGGAATGGAAAATAGATGAGAGATTATATGGGGCTTTAAATGCCAAGTGAAAGAGCTCGTGTTGTCACCGAATGTGAGCAAATTTAATATTTATGGGGCCAGCATTGTGACATAGCAGGTTAAGCTGCGACCTGTAGCTCCAGCATCCCATATGTGTGCCGGTTGGAGTTCTGGCTGCTCTACTTCCAATCCAGCTCCCTGCTAGTGCTCCTGGGAAAGCAACAGAGGATGCCCCCAGTGCTTGGGCCCCTGCCATCCACATGGGAGACATGGAAGAAGCTCCTGGCTCCTGGCTTTAGCCTGACCCTGCCCAGGCCGTTACAATCACTTGGGGGAGTGAACCAGTGGATGGAAGACCTCTTTCTCTTTCTCTCTCTCTCCCTTTCTCTCTAACTCTGCCTTTCAAATAAAGAAAGTAAATCTTCAAAGAAATATTTAAGACTTGTAATTCTGTGACTCCTTTCTGGTCTCTACACTAGAAATTCTGCCAGTATTACAAATGTGGATAATATAGGTTAATAACTGTTATTTTGGTTACATTGGAAGAACTGTCATGTTTACCTGGACTCTGCAGAAATATGTAGTTCCAGGAATGAGACCTTTCACTTTGTAACTCAGACAAGGGCCGGTGTAAATCAAATGCATTGATTCTTCAATTTGTCCCCATTCTAGTCGGTAGTCAGTGATTTCAGCACCATTGCATTCAGGAATCTGAAAGACACAAACACAGAAATTGAATTTCTTCTCTAACTGGTGACTGTACTAGATATTGTGGAGAGTTACACCATGATACTTTCATTGTCACAGCTTATAATCTATTAAATGATGTAAGATAAAGATAAATGTAGAAATAATTAAACAAAAGGCAGAACACCATAACATTAAAAGCCTCAAATAAAATTAAGGAAAATGATTAGTTCTTCTACATATTAGGTGAACATCTATAATTTATTAAGATTACTTTTATTTATTTTTAAAGATTTATTTATTTATTTGAAAGTCAGAGAAAGAGAAGAGGAGAGAGGTCTTCCATCTGCTGGTTTACCCCCCAAGTCGTT
The DNA here is from genome assembly GCF_051225735.1 of Oryctolagus cuniculus. Lineage (NCBI taxonomy): Eukaryota > Metazoa > Chordata > Mammalia > Lagomorpha > Leporidae > Oryctolagus > Oryctolagus cuniculus. The sequence continues at coordinate 71,428,181 of NC_142888.1, read as the reverse complement.
GCAATGGCCTGGGTAGAACCAGGCTGAAGCCAGGAGCCAGGAGCTTCTTCCAGGTCTCCCACATGGTTGACAGGGGCCCAAACACTTGGGTCATCTTCTGCTACTTTTCCCAGGCCATTAGCAGGGAGCTGGATCAGACATGGAGCAGCCGGGACTCGAACTGGCACCCATATGAGATGCTGGCATTGCAGGTGTAGACTTTACCTGCTGTGCCACAAAACCGGCCCCTATTTTAGTTGATTTTTAAAATAGTTTATTTATTTATTTATTTAAAGGCAGAGAGAGAGAGAGAGAGAAAGAGAGAGCGAGAGAGACATCTTCCATCTGCTTATTCACTTTCCAAATGGCTGCAATAGCCAGGGCTGGTCAGGCCGAAGCCAGGAGCCGGAATTACATCTGGATTTCCCACACGGTGGCAGGGACCCAAGCACTTGGGCCATCATCTACTACCTCCCAGGTTTATTAGCAGGAAACTGGATTGGAAGTGGAGCAGACAGAACTTGATCTGACAGTTCGACATGAGATGCCAGCGTTGTAAGTGGCAGCTGAACCTGCTGTGCCACAACACCAGCCCTGATTAAGATTATTTTTAAATAAGTTACTTAAAAAGAGCAAATTTAGATATATTAATGTTAGAATTACTATTGATTAGTGAACTCAAACATAAACCAAGCTTCGTACAGTGATGTAGTCATATTTGTCATTTATTACTAACAGACTAAGGCTTTCATTTCAACATTAAAGACCATCTGCTAGTCTGGGAGAAAGGGAAGACAAATTCAAAGATACCCATGTGGCTGCATAATTACCCAATTATTATATTTTTTAACTTGATTATTTTGAACAGGAGAAAATTCACAGGGATGCAAAATAATTTTTTAAAGCTTAATTTTTTTGACAGGTGGAGTTAGACAGTGAGAGAGAGACAGAGATAAAGGTCTTCCTTTTCCGTTGGTTCACCCCCCGCATGGCCACCACGGCCGGCGTGCTGCACCGATCCGAAGCCAGGAGCCAGGTGCTTCCTCCTGGTCTCCCATGCGGGTGCAGGGCCCAAGCACTTGGGCCATCCTCCACTGCCTTCCCGGGCCACAGCAGAGAGCTGGACTGGAAGAGGGGCAACCGGGGACAGAATCTGGCACCCCAACCAGGACTAGAACCTGGGGTACCAGTGCTGCAGGCGGAGGATTAGCCAAGTGAGCTGCGGCGTCGGCCTAAAGCTTAATTTTTTTTAAAGATTTATTTTAAATGCAGAATTACAAAGAGAGAAATAGAGGGAAGAAGGGAGGGAGGGAGAGAGAGAGAGAGAGATCAATCTTCCATCTTCTGGTTCACTCCTCAAATGGCAACAATGGCCAGGCTGAAGCCAGGAGCCAGGAGTTTCATCTGGGTCTCCCAAGTGGGTGGCAGAGGTCCAAGCACTCGAGCCATCCTCTGTTACTTTCCCAGACACATTAGCAGGGAGCTGGATCGGAAGTGGAGCAGCCAGGACTCAAATTGGCTTCCATATGGGATGCTGGCACTGTAGGCAGAGGCTTAACCTTCTATGCCACAGCTCCAGCCCCAAGGCTTAATTATCTTATAATCACATTTCTTATGTGTTACATGCAAACATACATTGCCAGAGATTTTTCTCATTTAAACTTTTTTTTAAAAAGCCAAATTCTATAATTGTATAGATTGACTTAACTTTATTATTCTTGTTTTTCTTTAAAAAATGTTATTAGTTATCTATTTATAGTCTATTTGGGTTTCCAAATTTATAATCCTCCTCAAAAGCAGAATTTATAGAGGAGTATTGCCATTGCCATTGCCTTCTTAATAAGTCTTAGGTCCCAGGTGTGTTCTAGAAGCCATGGTCCAAGATTTGTGGGAACCTACCTAATTTTAAATTCTGACTCCTTAGAGAATTTAAGACTTTACTAAGCATTTCTAAGCCAATTACTATTGTTTTATGCTATCAAAATTAAAAAATAAATTGATAACATACTCCCCAACTAACAACAACACAGGTTGGTCCTTTGCAGGTTATCACAGGTGTTTTCCATTGAGAAGGAGGACTTGGGACTGGTAAAGTCTCACACTTCATTGACTGAGATCCAAGCTACAAATGAACAAATAAATGAGAAAATACACAAATGATTAAGTAAACATGGTCATTCCCTCTTTCTCAAGAAGTAAAAGTATATATTCATTTGCAAGCAGGACAACCAACTTCTGAGTGCAGATCTTTGTAGCGCAAGTGATGAAAGAGCTAATTACAAATGGGTGATGTTGAGAAAGGAAAGATTTTTGTTCAGAAATGTGCCCAATGCCATCAATGGAAAAATGAGGAAGGGACATAGGCACAAGACTAGATGAAATCTACATGATCTGTTTGGGTAGAAGACAGGTTAGGCCCTTAGATTCTCTTACACAGACACCAACAAGAACAAAGGTATCACCTGGGGAGAGGACACTCTGATGGAGTATTTGGAGAATCCCAAGAAATACATCCCTGGAACAGAAGTTATTTTCACTGGCATTAAGAAGAAGAATGAAAGGGCAGACTTGATAGCTGATTTTAAAAAGATATCAATAAGTAATAGGTGGCTACCACCTTATTACAAAACAGAAATGTCTCATGACATTGTTTATCAGTCCCATAAATTAATTGATCTCACTCATTCAGATCATGAATGGCTGACAGAGTATTTTTGTTGGACAAAATTGTTTTGTGTGGTTAAATAAATGATGGAGTTTGTTGAAATTTTGGTAGTAATTCCAGCTCAGTAAATACTCTCACTCTTTTTCCTTTATAAGGCTATGATTGGACTTAATAATGTTCAACTTTTCATAAAAATAGTGAATGTCACTGCAAAGCCTGTTGGGAGATTGGGTTTATGTTTAAATATTAGGGAAATCTCTTCAGTGCTTCAGAATCCAGCAAGACTCACTTTGTTCAGGTTTGTGTTCAATAGTCTGCTAAAGGCAACAAGAGCTGAAGGCAGGAGGCACTGTCTACTTCATATTTTTGGTCTTAATGATGTCAATCTAATTAGAGTTTCCTGTATCAAAACTGGTGCCTTTTACTTACTGAAAAGTGTTTTAGTCTGGTTTATGTATGTCAAGTAAAGAATATTTAGCATTTCTCGCATTTTATGGATGATTTTTAAGGTCAGGTGCATTGAAAGTCAGCATGACCAGATAGAATACCAAGTTAAACTTCACTTTTGAAGTTTTTACTACCTTACATTAAGTTATAATTCAGTATTGTCTGCAAACAGCTATTTGGAAACAAGTAAAATTGGGGAACTGCTGTATATTTCTGTTTAGTAATGGTGCTTTTGTCAACTCATTAGAAGAACTAAAGTAAAGGAGATACACCATCAGTACAAATTTCTGAATTATGTGATCACAAGACTTGAGATAATTAAAAACAAAATTGCAGATCAAAAAGAATACATTCATTTAGAATGAAATGAAATACAAATGGACCAAATAGACAATATAGCTTCCTCAGCTCTGCTTGCTGCTTGTAACCAGAAACATGGATTCTTCAGGAATTCATTTACTCACTGTGCATCTCACTTCAGAGCCAGGGTGTCCTGATGTGTCTTCTTGGTCATTTTTTGCCTTTTTGACATGTATAAGTGTGTCAAAGTTTATATCAGCAGGAGGCTTTTCTATAAAAATAAACAAATAATTTTTTTGCAAATACTCACAGTTTCAAAGGTATTTCTTTTAAAATAATACAAACGAAAGCTCTGTTAAAGCACTTAAAATAAGAAGATTCAAAATATCATGTCAGTTTTCAAATTTATTTTATGGACACTTAAATGTGGTTTCAATTATGAAGTAGGAAACAATTTGCTAAGCAATATTTTATTTTGTAGTAAAAAACCATTTGATCTGCTTTAATAATATTTTATATCTTAAAAAATGAAAAGTTGTAAGTACAAAGTAGGAAAGTTAGTCATAGTCATAGCACACAAAGAATGCTCACCGCATTGGAGTTTGGTTTCTGTGGACTTCGTTTTACCATTTAAAGGTGAAGGTTGGCAATATGCAGGAGAAAGAGCAGGTGTTTGAATAGTCAATATATCTGAAGGCTTAAGAGAAATACAAAATACTACATGACTATACTGAATTCAAGATCAGTTTTGTAAATCATTTAGTAATATGATATAGTTTGTTTTAATCCCCAATCTAAAAACTTTTCACTTTCTCTTTCCTCACCTGGCTTTGGCCTACAGGTGAAGTGCAAAAAACTCTCAGATTATAAGTAGTTCCAGGTTGCAGTTTATTATACAGAAATTCCCTTGTGTTGCCAGTGTAGACTATATTCCAGAAATTCACTGAAAGGATAAAAGCAAATTTGTATAATTTATTTGTAGATAGTCTATAAGTTTTATGGGTTCCCATGATAGCTCATGTATATGTACATAATAAAAAACTAATTTGGAAATTAATTTTGTCCAATTATATTTTTTATTTCCAGTAGAATTAACCATAAAATCAGAAAGACACCAGTAAGTAAATATGATTTGTTACCCCAAACTGGAGAAATTCAAGTAAGTTCTGGTGTTTGGTTAATAGTATCACACCAATGCCAATTTCCTGGTTTTGATATTTGCACTGTGGTTGTATAAGATATTAATATTAGGAAAAGCTGAATGAAGGTTTTACATGGGGACTCTGTATTATTTTTTCAACTTCTTTGTGAGTCTAAAATTATTTCAAAATAAAATCTTAAAAAAAAATTAGGATGCCTTACCATCTAAATTTTCACTAACTTCTAAACTGTAACTTGAAATGTGTGTTCCACCATTATCTGTAGGTGGTTCTAAAAGGAAAAATAAAATTAAAATTACCATTGAATAAATTTATAAGTCTTTCATTTGGATATTATCTCATAAATTAACAATTTTTATGAGGGAAAATGCAAACAAAATACTTAATATTTTAAGTAATACAGATTATAAAAGTTAACTCATTATATACTTAGAATATTGGACATGAAGAATTTACATACTTTAAAGTTCTCTGGAAGACACTGAAATGCTAGGTATTCACATATGTGCTATAAAGTTGATTTCTGGAGGCTAGCACTGTGACATAGTGGGTAAAACCACCACCTGTCATGCGGTATCCTATATGGGTGCCGGTTCAAGTCCTGGACGCTCCACTTCCAAAGCAGCTCCTTGCTAATGTACCTGGGAAAGCAGTGGAGGATGGCCCAGGTGATTGGGCCCCTGCACCCACGTGGGAGACCTGGAGGAAGCTCCTGGCTCCTGACTTTGGCCTGGCCCAGCCCTGGCTATTGAGGCCATTTGGGCAGTGGGTTAGCGGATGGAAGCTTGCTCTCCCTCTCTTACTCTCCCTTCACCTCTCTCTTTCTGCCTCTGCCTCTCTGTAAGTCTGACTTACAAATAAATAAATACATCTTTAAAAAATTGATTTCTGTAGTTTAGAGGCAAAAGCACTTATAAAATTTCTTATCAAGTTGACATTAATCACTGGTGTAGCTTTTTAACTATGACCTCTATATTAGATATAATCTTACTTGGAATAACCATATGCTATGGTTTGAATGTGGTTTGTTCCCCAAGGGTTTACATGTTGGAAGCTTGGCCTTCAGAGTGGTGATGTTCAAGTAGCGTGGAATCTGTGAGGTGGGGCCTAGCAGCAAGTAATTAGGTCACTGAGGTTGTTATATAAGAGCAAGCCTGGCCCCTTCTGTTTTTTTCTGGCTTCCTGTCTCACCATGTGACATCTTCCTCCTGTTCCTCTGTGATGTTATTTGCCATGATGTGACACAACCAAGGAGGCCTAGAAAGAACTGGTACCATGCTTTAAAACTATAAACTAATAGTAATCCATTATTCGTACTTTGGAAATTTATATTCATTAAATAAAAGTTAAAAAAAATTAAAAAAAAAATTGAAACAAACAAAAAAAAAACTATAAACTAAATAAACCTCTTTTCTTTATGAATCATTCAGCCTCATGTATTTTATTATCTCAATGGAAAACAGATTAATATACCACAATATTTAAGAACCTGTATGAAGTTCAGTAATTTGTTCATGTTTTGAATTAATGAGATAGTAACAGAAAATTCAACAGAGAACTAGAAAAAGTACTATGGTTTATAATTCAACTCATTTACATTGCAGAGCATTTAACATACAAGTGGTTAAGGGGATATTTTATAAGGTTGAGGGAAATTAGAGGAGGATTTCTTCTCAATAGTTAATAGTAAGACAGAGAGAGCAAACTTTAAATACAATAGCATTATTTACCCCATCCAATTTTTACTTTGTGTGCATGGATCTTTCCCTTTATATATGGTTTTGTAGGGGATCCAGGTTTATCTGGACAGGTAGTAAATTTCACTTCTCCACTGGAGTTACTTCTTCCTTCCATATTGTAGGCAAAGATCTGTTTGAATAAAAGATATTTTGGTTGGCCACTGGAAATAATCATATGACTTGAAACTGCATACATAGTTTGCACATAAAAAACAAGTTGAGTGAGTATTCTTGAGAACCAGATGCAAAATAAGAGGCTTAATTTCAAACAGCAAAGACACTCGTTTTTTCTCTAGTGGAGTGTATAATTTTATATTACAAAGATGATGGAGGCCGGCCCTGTGGCATAGTGGGTAAACCCACTGCCTGCAATGCCAACATCCCACATGGGCACAGGTTCTAGTCCCGGCTGCTCCATTTCATATACAGCGCTCTCCTATAGGCTGGGAAAGCAGTGGAAGATGGCCCAAGTCCTTGGGCCCCTGCACCCATGTGGGAGACCCAGAAGAGGCTGCTGGCTCGTGGGTTCAGATTGGCCCAGCTCTGGCCATTGTGGCCATCTGGGGAGTGAACCAGCGGATGGAAGACCTCTCTCTCTCTCTCTCTCTCTCTCTCTCCTCTCTTTCTCTCTCTCTCTCTTCCTTTGCCTCTCTGTAACTCTGCCTTCAAATAAATCAATAAATAAATCTTTTTAAAAAGATGATGCAAATTAAAAAATTATAGCCACATACCCTAAATTTGTATGTAGTACTTCTCTGAAGATTTCTTACAGTACATGAGAGGTCTTCTCCATTGTATTTAGGTTTAAAGCCTAATCCCTGGAAATGAACCACAATGAATTTAGGAATCAGGCAGACCGGGGTAGAGCATTTCTTAATGTTTGCTGCTTTATTTAAATCATAGTAAAATATACATAGCATAAATGTTCTCCCCATACAAATTGACTGGTTTGTACAGGGTTGAAAGTTAGAATGGAATGAAATAGTTGCTCACCCACATCAGGAATCCAGGAATATGAGGAAAGGGAAAAATTATGTTCAGGTGCTATAGATCTGTGTGTCTACCCAAGATCAGACCCAAAGTTGAATACACTAACACATTTCTCTGAGTATGTATGTTACAGTTTTGCTTCTGTTGCTTCTAGCTAATTTGCTGGGATTTGGCCACTTTCAGATCTCCCTGTGCAGGCCTGCCCAGCCCAGGCTCCGCCTTGGCTCCATTCAGAATAGAAAGACTAAGGAATTAGGTATTGCCTGATTGAACTTATTGAGTAGAAAGTAAATCCATCAAATTAAAAATGTTTCCAAGTGTGAAACACATATAAAAATTTACCTAAAAATGAGGTTGAAGGTTAAAGTATATAAAACGAAAACTTACGGATCCCGCTTCCTCCATTTCCAGAACATAAGTAAGACTGAGATTTGGGTTTGTGTTAGCCGGGGCACACCATTCTAGTGACAAGTTACAGATTCCTGCTGCTTTCAGCTTGGGAGGTGATGGTGCTGGAGGCATTATTCCTGATGTATGGAAGACTGCTATTTCACTGAAATCACTGAAAATAAGTTAAGGTGGAAAAATTAGTTTCAGGTTCTTATTTAAGTATAGATTTTAAAATATTGCAAATAAGTTAGTGTACCTCAAGCCAAAGTTATTTTTGGCAGCTAATCTGAATGAATACTTTGTAGAGGCATTCAGTTTAAGAATCTTGTGCTGTTTCATAGTGCCCGTATAACAACTTTTGAAGTCTTTGCCTTTGCCCTATTTTAATAATATACACAAAATTAGAACATTATAAAATGCTGTAATTCATCATATTATTAATAATAATTCACAAAAAAGTTATTAAAAATAAAACTATACCTCATCCCATTCCAAAAGGAAGCTGTTTATTTTAGAACCATTATCATTGGAACCCTAAAAATATCAAAGGGAAAAAAATTGTGATGGGCTGTTTTTACACGATACAAAAAGGCATACATATACATATGTATGTACTTTCATTTTTTAAATTTTATTTAAGGTATATAAACTTCATGCATTTCTTATATGCATAAATTTAGGAACATAGTGATTCTTCCTGTATATATACAGTTTTTTAGAGATTTATTTAGTTATTTGAAAGGCAAAGTCACAGAGACAGAGGCAAGGCAGAGATAGAGGTCTTCCTTCCTCTGGTTCACTCCCCAAATGGCCTCAATGGCTGGAGCTGAGCCTATCCAAAGCCAGGAGCCAGGAGCTTCTTCTGGGTCTCCCATGCAAGTGCAGGGGCCCAAGGACTTGGGAGATCCTCCACTGCTTTCCCAGGCCATGGAAGAGAGCTATATCAGAAGTGGAGCAGCAGGGACTCAAACCGGCACCCATATGGGATGCTGGCATTGCAGGCAGTGGCTTCACCTGCCATGCCAAAGCGCCGGCCCCTATACATTTGAAATGATGTAAATTACTGTAAAGTTTAAAACTGTAGAAGACATGCCTAGGTACTGTGTTTTGTTGTGTTTTATATATATATATAAATATACCTCACAAATAACTAAATTTATTTTGCAGAATTGCTACTTCAATTTTTACTAATTTTTGAATTTCTTATTGACATCTCAATTTACTTGATGCTTGATACAGATATAAAGAAAAAGAAGAAAAAATACTGGAGAAATAGGTTCAGATGAAGCATGCAGAACTCTGCATTTAAAATTCAAGTCATAAGGGAACATTTTTAGATCATGAAAACATGTTGAGTTGCTTTTGCCAATAAAATCCTTACATTCCATTGTAAATTCAGGCTGCTCTTGGATCTGTTAATCAGTGTGGGTGGAAGTGGAGGGTCCGGTTCGCAACCTGGTGTTGAGAAGCTAACCACTTCAGACACAGTTCTTTGTTGTGAATCTCTGATGGTAGTAACTCTAAAAATGTAATGACAATTGTCATAAGCTTTCAAATAGTTATCCTAAAATACATACTAACTGCAAACTTGAACTTTCAGGTACATTTCCTAGAGCTAATTATAAAATACTAACAGCAAAATTGAGTCACTGAAGATAACGACTTCCAAAGCACCTTCTCACCTCTTCTAAATAAGAGAGAGTGAACTAAATCCGGCTTTGGAGGGGGTTGTTTTGACGTTTGAAGGAAAGGCCACTTTGCCAGGAAATAGCAAGACTGACTATCAGAATAGTAAGTTGTGAACTGATATAAACTGGGAGTCTGGATGGCTCTAGAGTAGGGGAAGGTTGTGTAGGATGGAATTCTTACCTTAAGAAATAGTCCATGGATGGCTGTAGATCAAGTAGGGTAAATGTAAGTCCATTTCCACTGTGAAGACAGTAATCTTTGTTAATAATGGATCTTATGCATTTTTAAATTTTATTTTATTATTATTTTTAAAAATATTTATTTGAAAGTCAGAGTTACACAGAGAGAAGAAAAGACAGAGAGACAGAGAGACAGACAGAGAGAGAGAGAGAGAGAGAGAGAGGTCTTCAATCTGCTGGTTCACTCCCCAGCTGGCCACAGTGGCCGGAGCTGTGCCGATCCAAAGCCAGGAGCCAGGAGCTTCTTCTGGGTCTCCCACTCGGGTGCAGGGGCCCAAGGAGTTGAACCATCTTCTACTGCTTTCCCGGGCCACAGCAGAGAGCTGGATCGGAAGTGGAGCAGCTAGGACGTGAACCAGTGCCCATATGGGATGCCGGCACTGCAGGCAGTGGCTTTACCTGCTACGCCACAGTGCCGGCCCCAAGCTCATGCATTTTTAAAAGCTATGTAGGCAGTTCTAATCTTATATATTCAGCTGACAAAAAAGCACAATTCTCCTTAAAGTTTGGGTAAATTTAATCCATTTTATATGCACACAAAACAATGATATTAATAATTCAAAACACTTCATTTGCATGCCAAATTAATAACACTTTAAGAAATGAAAATTTGGGGCCAGCATTATGGTAGAGTGTGTTAAGCTCCTGCCTGTGATGCCAGCATCCCATATGGCGCCAGTTCAAGTCTTGGCTGCTCTATTTCCAAACTAACTCCCTGATAATGTGCCTGGGAAAGTAACAGAAGATGGCTCAAGTGCTTGGGTCCCTGCACCCATATGGGAGACCCAGAAGAAGCTCTTGGCTCCTAGCTTTGGCTTGGCCCAGCCCTGGCTGTTGCAGTCATTTGAGGAGTGAACCAGCAGATGGAAGATCACCCTCTCTCTGTAACTCTGCCTTTCAAATAAATAAATAAATCTTTTAAAAAAGAAGTAAATTTTTGCTATTTTACCACTGTGTACTCTTCACACTATAATTGTACAGATTTGCCTTTAACAACTTAGTTTAAGTAATGTAGAATAAAAAACCTTAAAGATACCATGTATCATGCATTCAGTCACACAGCAATTTTGCTGGGGTGGACACCTATCTGCTACAGAAAATAGAGTTTCCACACTTTGTCTTCCTAAGCAACCTTAGTCCCCTAAGGTTACTCTACCACCTCAAGGAACTCCTTCAAGCTGTAGGTTCTAAAATAATCTCCAGAAAAGCTAAAAGATTGATACTTCTAAGCAAAGACCACTGAGGATGATCAGAATATAGGCAGTATATTTTTATAAAAATTAATGATTTTGTAAAGTGAATGATAATACCAGAAAAATCACTAGGCAAATTAATGGAAATGCTAATTTTATAAACAGCTTTTCATCACATTTTACATATTCCTGTCTTCCTACCCAATATAAAAGATGTGTACTATAATTCTTAAATTAAAATTTTTTTAACTGACATTGTAAAACAAATAAGATTTTACACAATACATAGATAATTGCATTCAAATTTTCACTTTGAGTTTCAGAATCAAGATAACAAGTTGTAGCAAATAAGGTTTAAGGTGTGTTATGTTTTTTAAAGTACTTACAGATAGCTCCATAATCGCTGATTTACTGCCTAATTGTTTGGTGAGCCTGGGGAATTTTCTTTTTTCTCCACTTGAGATTTCCTTCCCATCGTGCTTCTCTCAGCTCAGATTACATATTCCTCTCCAACCCAGAGTTGTTGGGAGTGGCTAGATGTGATCCTGTTCTGTCCTCCACTATATCCTCCCTAGTGCTGATTCTATCTTTTGAGCACATTCTTAAGCTCATCTGGCTAAATAGCCTCTACCTTATAACTAGCTCCTGTAGCGAGATTCTCAGGAAAGCCCAAGTTCTAAATTCCCATTGCAACATAAATACCTTGTTTGTGTACCCAAATACACCATAATATGAGGCTTTTTTTCTTAATTGCCCAAGTGAGAAATAAAGAGAGGGAATTGGAGGGTTTCTTTTCTTCCCTGAGTCTAAACTTGCCTAATAGGAAGTCTATGAAATATAGAGACTGGACTGTTAATATTTAAGGTCTCCCTCAACTCTAAAATGCTATGATGGAATAAATTTTGTGGACCAATCTTACAACCTACCACTATTTAGAAAATTATTGCTGTAGAAAAATGTGTTTAAAACTTGGAAAAAAAATCGCAGAAAAACTCTTATAACTCAATCTAGGTATAACTAGGACTCTGCATTTTCACACAGCATATTCAAATTGAATTATGAGAAATGATTAAAAAGAGAGACACTTACATATATATGTTTTCATATTTTCCGTCTTTACCACTGTTTGAAATTGCCAACTCAAATGTTACAGGAGGTTCAGTCTGATGATATTTCTCAGAGTCATGCAAATTCCATGAAATTATTGCAGATCTTGTTTGAATATCGGAGACCTAAAATAGCAAGAATCCAAGTAGCATACTTAAAAATTATAATTTGTGATTTATGATATAGTCTCCTTAAGTCATTTCTGATGTTTATTATTTTCATATTAGATACTTAAATACTGTGATTAAACAGTAAGCTGTTAATGTTATTGTTAACAAAGCCACACTGAATATTTATTTATTGAACTGCTAAAGGAGACTATGATATTTTAACTAGATAAAGGCTGCAAATTAAAACAATATAGAGAAAAATACCAGTGATTTTGCATGTTTTACAGTGGCGAGGTGAGTTCGAAGAAATATTTAAATTTAGATATTCATTTTAGTTACTTACCACAGGTTTCTCAATATTGAAACAGCATGACTTCCCATCTTCTGTTTTACATTCCAAAAGTAACGAAGAAATGACAAAAACAAGATAAAGGAGTTAGATGTTTGTTATTCAAATACAAGGGTACCATCACTGAGAGATCTGTTAAACAATTACATTAAAATAGATCTATTAAGTAATTTATATTAAATTTTTTTAAAAAAAGGGATGTCTAAAGTGTATAGTATTAAACAGATCCTAACAAAATACAAACAAGCATTCTCAATTTAAATAAAATCATGTGAATGGGTTAGGATCATAGAGTAATTTGCAATGTTTTGCTGATAGGCAATTAGAAATAATTATGTGGAAGGCACATTTTACCTAAGGATAGTAATTCCTTCATGATTTTAGAATGCAGTTTAACTAGGGTTTTTTGCACTATTCAGCCTTAAAGGGCAAGTGCTGTGGCATAGAAACTTAAGCTGCCATTTGTGACACTGGCTTCCTATATCCAAGTGTCAATAACTTCCTGCTAATGCACCTGAGAAATTGATGGAGGATGGCCCAAGTACTTGGGATCCTGCTATGCATTAGGGAGACCAGGATGGAGTTCCTGGCTTCTGGCTTCAGCCTGGCCCAGCCCTGGCCATTGCAATCATTTGGGGAGTGAAACAGTAGATGAAAGATCTCTTTGCTCTTTTTCTTCCCCCTCTCTCTGTCACTCTGCCTTTCAAATAAATAGATAAATAAATATTTAAATTCTGTAATTTGCTACCATATGGGTGAACCTGGAGAGCATTATGTTAAGTGAAAGAATTCAGGTGTACAAAGACAAATACCACATGATCTTCACTATATTTGTATGTGAAATATAATAAAGTTGAACTCATAGAAGTAGAGTAGAATGATGGTTACCAGAGACTAGGGAGTGGGGTGAGGAGGGAGAGAATGGAGAGTTGTTGATTGACAGGAACAAAGTTTCAGATAGGTAGGAGGAGTAGGTTTTGAAATCAACTGCTTAACAGGGTGACTATAGTCAATAACAATGTGTTACATATTTCAAAACAGGTAAGATAGTAAATTTTAAATGTCTCACCATAAAAAATGATAAATGAGGTGATAATTGTGTTAATTAGCTTTATGTAACCATTTCAGATTGTATACATATATCAAAACACCACATTGTACCTGATAAATGTACACAATTATAATCTGTTAATCAAAAGTGATAATAGTGAAGTAAAAAAAATTACAAGTAGGGGTTCAAAGAAGAGGAAATGGAAGCAGAAAATAGCACCGAAATATTTTAAATGCACTGTGATTTCTAAGTATTAGGATATCTATTCACTGGCAATGAAACTGAAATCTATTTTACCTTTTTCCTTTGCATTTGAGGATGGGCTCTTGTTTTGTTTTCCTCCTGATTTCTGTTTGATGTCGCTGACTGTCACAGTGCTCCATTTATTTCTGTGACTAGTCTCAATTTGAGCATAGGCAGTATTGGAAGTACTGGGAACACTGTCAATAGCACAAGTGCTTTGGATATTTTCCGAGATAGAAGTGTTTGGAGCACTGTCAGTAGTAGAAGAGCTTGGAATACTGTCAATAGTTGATGTTCTGGGAGTTTTGTCATTCGTGTTAGTCTTGGGAACATTATTAATGCCAGAAGGTCCTGGAACACTATCACTGGCTGCAAGGCACTGAATAGCATCTGAGGTGGAAGTGCTAGGGATGTGAGCAGTAGAAGAATTGTTGGGAATTTTGTCAGTGGTGTAGGTGCTTGGAGGGTACTCAATTGTGTAAGTACTTGAAGTATTATCCACAGCATAAGTGCTCAATGTATTGTTCACAGTGTAGGTGCATAAAGTACTTTCAACAGCGTAGGTGCATTGAACACTGTCCATGTGGGAGGTACTCAGAGTATTGTCACCAGTGTAGGTTCTCGGACCATTGTCTGCATTGTAAACGCTCAAGGGATTGTCTGCATTGTAGGTGTCTGGAGTACAGTTCATTATATAAGTGCTTGGAGTATCAAAAACATTAGAAAAACCATAAGTTTTGTTTACAAGCAAGGAGTTGTTGTTAAACACATGGTTACTCTTGTGTCCACCAACTTGACGTTGTCTTGGTTTTGTCCTCATATGTTCTCCCATTCTAGTAGCCCTTTCATCAGGTTGGTTATAGTTTCGTCTTTTCTGGGAATAGGTTGCTAAAAGAGACAATGGGATACTGTTTAATAATAATTCTAATTATTATAGTTACATATCTGAAGTTGTTTTTTACCTAACCAACAAAAGAACACTGGTAAGACATGTGTTACTTTAAAAAATTTTTATTAGTTTGCTTTAATACAGATACTAGGCATATGTTTGACTGTTTATAATAAGTGGTACGTACAGAAAGAAAAATACGAGCAAATATACTTTCTCCCTAGGTAGTAACTCCATTTCTAAATATTAAGTTCTTAAGATGATTGTAATGCTGACCCTCCAATATCTTTCATATATTTCCAGTATATGGCATTCATAGCCTAAACATTATTTTACAGTTTTAGAATCTGATTTTATAGACCTAATCAGTAAAATTAAATATCATAAATCACATTGTTATATCAAACTACAGCACACATATATAGGAAACTCTATTTTGCCAAACACACAAATCCCATTATTCATTGAAGTGTTCTTATTTCCTGCTTTTTAAATTTTAATAATTGTCCAAATATGTTAATTTCCATAAACTAAAAATATTTGCTATATAAGAAACATATACTACCATGATTTTGTTGGTACATAAATGTTGCTGGTGGTGGTGGTGGCAGCGGTGGTGGTGGTGGTGGTGGCATCAGCTGCTGTGGCCCTGGCTGTTGGATATAAGGCGGTGGGAATTCTCCTTGATTTGAGGAATACATCAGTTCGGGGGCTTGTGGATACACAGGAGAGAATGGTAGTATGAACTGTGGTACTTGCACTGAAGCAGGCACGGACACATGACAGTCAATTGTCTGAGGCACAATGATAATTTTGCGAATCCCATTTTCTTCTACCACCTAAGATGGAAGACATAATCATACAAACATATAAGAAACCATAAAAGTAAGCATTTTCTACCAATTTTTGGGCTTACATCTTGTGTTAATTTAGAAACCTAAAGCACTAAAAACCAATAATTGAGTTAAATTGTAATATCAAGCAGAAGGCAAGATAATCCTTCCTTTTCCCATGTGTATTATATAGCTTTTAAAGAGGTATTTTCATAATAGATAATACATCAATATATTTTGAAACCATAGGTATAAAAAAAGTATACAATTAAAGGTTTCTCTCCTAGCCCTTATCTATTCACTACTAATAGATAATGAATGTTGGTATTTTATGACTCTTTCCAGAGTTCCTTCATGCCTATACAAGCAAATAAGAATGAAAATTCTTCTTTTCTTTTTTATTACATAAAAGTAGCATTATTTGCACTATTTGATGCCTTCCTTTTTGTATTTAACACACTCTCTTGAAGACTTTTCTTTTTTTAAACATTTTATTGAAATACGGTATACATACCAAGAAATGCACATAAGTGTGTAGAAAAATTAGTTTTTGGTTCTCTGATCACATGCATAACCAATATCTAAATTAAGAACAACACATTTCTATTACCCCAAGAGTCCTCACCATTCCCCTCTTCTCCATTTCCTTTTTTTTTAATGTGGGAAAAAGTATATTGTTATCATGTCATAGTATGATTCAGTGAAGAAATATTTATAATTATATACTGAATGATAAGCCATATGTACAGTTTTTATATTCTTGAAGACCTTTCTATACCAGTACATAGATCTTCCCCATTCTTTTTTTTTATCACAGCTACATAGTGCTCTATTGCTATATAGTTAGTTGTCCATTGATAAGTATGTAGATTGTTTCCAGTTTTTTGTGACTATATTGTAAAAAATACTCTTGTGAATTTATAATTGAAAATTTATGAAAATATATCTTTTGGATAAATTCCTTTTATTAGAACCTCTGGAACAAAAAGTATACACATTTATATTTTTACTAGATATTGACCAATAGATTATTCCATTGAGAAATAAAGGGTACTACAAAACATTAATGGAAAATGAACTTTGATTTTATTTGGTACAAACAAATTTTGTAATCCATGCATAGTTTTTTCATAACACAGATTTCCATGAACTGTGTTGAATACCCTTTGCATTTTATATTGACTTATTCAGCATGCTCTTAATCTCCACATTTGTGTCATAGATTCAAATAAGCTACTAAGGCAAAAAGTAGAAGAAGCAGAAAAAGATGTATTCTCAATTATTAAATTTCCAAGGTCTTGGGATAGTTTATTAATGTTTATAGCAGCCAGAATTTCCTGACCATTTTAGGTGCTTGATTACTATGGAATATTCTTAAAACTGCATTAATAGTCTGAAAATGAAATACTACTGAACTGAAGATGCTAAGTAATTTTACAGACTAGAGCTCATACACTCTCAGAAGTCACTGTTGTAGCAATTGTACTAGATAATTAAAATGGTTTAAAGTATTCAGAAACAAAGAACAGAGGATTAACAAATACTAAGAGATCCAAATTCACTAAGTGAACTTGGTATCATTTATGAGCCAATGTAAGGGAAGTCTGGATAAAAATCAATTGTTTAAAATAATTTCTTTTAAGTTTTTTTTTCTTTTTCTTTTCTTTTTTAGAAAGCTTTATTTATTGGGGCTGATGTTGTGGTGCAGTGTGGGAAGCTGCTGCTTGTGAAGCCATAATTCCATGTTAGAGCTCTGGTTCGAGTCCCATCTGCTCTGCCTCCCATCTAGCTCCTTGCAGATGTTCCTGGGAAAGCAGCAGATGATGGCTAAAGTGCTTGGACCCATGTGGGAGCCCCAGATGGGCTTTTAGATATTTATTTATTTATTTGGGAGCCAGCGCTGTGGCATAGCAGTAAAGCCGCTGCCTGCAGTGCTGGCATCCCATATGGGCGCCTGTTTGAGACCTGGCTGCTCCACTTCCAATCCAGCTCTCTGCTATGGCCTGGGAAAGCAGTGAAAGATGTCCCAAGTCCTAGGGCCCCTGCACCCACGTGGGAGACCCGGAAGAAGCTCCTGGCTCCTGGCTTTGGATTGGCACTGCTGTGGCCATTGTGGCCATCTGGGGAGTGAACCAATGGATGGAAGATTTCTCTCTCTCTCTCTCTCTCTCTCTCTCTCTGCTTCTGCCTCTCTGTAACTCCACCTTTCAAATAAATAAATAAATCTTTAAGAAAATATTTAAATCTTAAGAAAGAGATCTTCCATCTGCTGGTTCATTCCTCAAATGGCTGCAACAACCAGGACTGCGCCAGGCCGAAGCCAGAAGCCTGGAACTCCATCTAGATCTCCCTTGTGGGTGGCAGGGACCCAAGTACTTGGTCCATCTTCCACTGTCTTACCAGGCGAATTATCAGGAAGCTGGATCCAAAACGGAGCAGCTGGGACTCGAACAAGAGCTCTGATATGGGATACTGGCATTACAAGTAGCAGCTTAACCCACTACACAACAATATCAATCCTTAAAGATTTTGTTAAAAGTAATTGCTTTTTAGCGGTGATAATAACAGCAGAGTGAATATATAAATAATATTTCTAAAGTTGTCTTAATCATGTAGTAACATAATGAAAAATGTTCAATACCTGAGACATGTAACCAGGAGGAAGATATATAGGTGGCAAAATACCACTTGGTGACATCAGAGGCACATCAGCAGGCCCTAAAAGATAATTATTATTAATAAATATTGCAATAACTTTAAATAAAGTCCATTATAAGAACCAGTTAATTTTAAATAGTGAAAATCAGCACCAAGCCTTAACAATAGCTAGCCATTTTAAAACTTGTATGTTGTTTACTCATGAAGGTAGATGAGTCAATGAAAATTTGTCATAACCAGTGGGAAATAATCAAGGCATGTAATGAGTACTGGGTAAAATTTGTACTATAAAAATATTGGCAAATTTTACTGCTAATGAAAATGAACTATTAGCCTCTTGGTATAATCTAATTTTTACTTACCTATTTTTTCTCATGTATCGTGTTTATACATTGCATAACAGAAGTTTTACTTTATACAACAAAATATACTTTTATAGTGATGTTACCTAGTAAAACTTAAATCAATTCTCCTTTTAAGGCTTCTCACCAATAACGTGAAATAGTTGTTAGAAAACAGTGTATTATAAAGGAGTCAATGCTACTTATGTGATGCCCTACTATTATAAGTATTCTGTCTTTAAATACACAATTGCATAGCAATTTGAAATACAACACAGAATAGAAACTTTTATATGTCATCATGCTTTTGTTTATCTGAGATTACTATAATTGGTACTTAGTACTAAAAATATATGTGACTTTCAGATCATAGAATGGTAATTTATTTTTAACAATAGGAAATATAATAAATACGAGTTCCTGATGAACTTTACATGGTAGCCATATAAAATCCATTGCTGGATGATAATGTTTTTAGAAATTCTTGAGACACCACAAAATCACTTTAGGATGCACAATTGGCATAAAAACAGAAATAATCATCTCTGTTTGAAATAGATAAAGCTTAACTATTTCAAATTGAGATGTTTGTGTATATATGATAAGATATATAATTATATAATATGTATTTAAGGTATATATATATAATAAAATTATACAGTATCTAACTGTCTAGTATAGTGCTGGTGCAAGCCTGGCACTAAAGAAATAATTGTTGAATATACAAATGGATGAGCAATCTGAAAGCCTCAGCTGTGGCTACAGGAGACTAGTCTAAAACTCTAAGTGGTTATTAATATCTCCAAAATCTGGACTTCTTCAAACTGAATTCTTGAATTAATATCCTTTGATTTTTTTGAAGTACCTTACTCTTGAAGGTCTCAAGGTTAGCAAGATGAGCCCTGGACATTTCATTGATGCTAAGCCCCTATGAGAACTATATTAATTTAAAAGCATTCAATTTGGCTCAAACAGCAAAGGATATAAGTGATATATACTAGTAAAGTCGTTTCACACTAATATTTAAATTCATTCTATCTGACATCAAATAGCATACATCTAATTACATTTCACTGACCTTGTATATTTTGAATGTTCCCATCATTAGACTTGATAGTGAGAGTCTCCCCAGGGTTAACTTGCACCAATATAATCTATAAATAAACAATTCTTTAATGATATACTTTTCTGTTCATTATGATATGAAAAAATCATTATTGCTTTTTGGAATAACATTCAGAGCCACTAATATGGAAGTCTCAAAATGCTCAAAGATAAATGATAATCTGATCAATGGGCCCTTAGGAGAAATTCAGTATACTTTAGTAAGAACAGGTCCTCCCCCACCCCAGTAAAATTTAATAAAGTCATAAGAAATATGTGCATTGGAGTGGAAAGATCAACTTTTTACCTGCACCCCCTCTCCTAAAGCCATAAAACAAAAAAACAGAAAACAAAACTTATCCAAGGATAAAATTCATACTTGTTGTATCCAATATTGTGGAAAGGAAGGCCATCTGGTATACCTCTTGGGATAACTCATCATTTGTGAGTAATTAGTGGTGTACTGGGTTGCAGTGGTAGCCTTCACTTGATAACTCTCCATCTAGTAAAACAAAGTAATTTTAATTTCAATGAGGTTATTTTTTTTCTCAATTCCTTTTGACATGGCATATATCAAACAAAATTGCAAACTAGAAGTACAATCTTTGCTCTTTTTTAAAACTCTGGAGAAGAAAAGTTAATGATCTTTTCACATTCCATATTGAGATAGACGTCTCTTGAATAGATTAAAGAAGAAACAGATGCTAAATGTGAACTGCATCCTTTCTTTTTGGAAACCAATCCTATACAAAGAAGTCATTGCTGCTCAAGCACAGTACTTTTAGAAAGTTGAATTCATAGCTATGAATGAGCATGAAGGAACTTTAGTCTATGTTGCATTCTTATTTTTAACCATGCATCAGGAAAAAAATGTGGATAGTACAGAATTTAAGACACAATTCCAGGACTTCTGAGTTGATCACGGGAGTCTGAAAAAGCAAGCAAATGAGTCCAAAAGGACATTGTCTATGATCTAAGCTGGTGCTAAATGCTTCAAGAAATTTAAAAGGCCTGTAAGGAAGATAAACTAATGTTGGTGAAATATTAAAAACTTTCAAAATAAGTGAGCAGTCATAAAAAGTGACATACTTTTTCCTAAATAACCTGGCCCACCCTAACTATGGCCATGTGCCTACGTGTGTGTGTGTTTGCTTTCTTATCTTATAAATAAACTTTCTCATTTTGGGCACTATTAAAAAAAACCCCAAAAACCTAATATTGAATCCAAGAAAATTTTGTCTATTTATAAAGAAAAAAAGATGCAAAAACTACCCTCACTTGATGCATGGAATCCCCACTGATAAATGGAACTACAAAAATTCCAATAAGGGATCGACACGGTGGCACAGTGCATTAAGCCACAGCCTACAGTGCCAATATTCCATAATGGAGCAGCAGTTCAAGTCCCAGCTGCTCTGCTTCCAATCCAGCTCTCTGCTAATGTGTGTGGGGAAGCAACCAGAGATGGTACTAATACTTGGGCCCCTGCCACCTACATGGGAGACCTGGATGGAATTCTTGGCTGCAGCCATTTGGAGAGTGAATCAGTGGATAGAAGAATTCATTTCTGTTTCTCCCTTTCTGTCACCATATATTTCAAATAAGTAAAATAAATCATTTTCAGAAAAAGAAATTCTAATGAATATGTAAAAGCTTGTACTCATTCATGTCTAAAAAGATGGCTGTCAAAATAAAATGAAATCTTATATTAATCAAATGAAGTCAAAACCATGGCTTAAAATGACAAAGCCTAACTAAATACGCTTGAGAAAAGGCACCTTAATCTCTCTCTCCAGAAATGTTTACTAGGCTGATATTGTTTTATGGCAACATCACAAAACAACCGATGATCTTCATAAATGAAAGTATAACATATAGAGTCAAGGGTTTTTACTTGATTGTTCACTGTTCACTCATGTAAAGACGAAAACAGCTACATTTCACGGCATGAAGAATGGTTTAGTAAACAAGTCATTGGTTATTTGATCCACTCAGATTAAGTTTAAACAACTAATTTCCAATCTATGATGTTAACTGCCAAATAAGACTGCATATTACATAGATAGCTATTAACAAATAATTAGATGCCTTTAAATGATACAAACATAGATATTTACCTTAATTTTCCCAGACACTAAAGCTTAATAACTTAAACAGAAAACAGATCTTCACACCCAAACCTTGAAACTTAAAATACTCTCCAGGTTGAAATATTTACATTTAGATCATACCAAATGACAAAATATGCTGTAATTGTCCGGATCCTTGACTCCATATACACTTGGACAAAAATCAGAAATAAAAATTAGGATTTTTTTGGAGGTGAAGGAAGAGGATACTCAAGAGGGATCTTGCCAGAGATAGTCAAGTCCTCCAAATGAAATGCCCTTTGTGATTCTTCAACTCCTAGGTAACGGTGATACAAAAGAATGTTCACTATGTCATAGCTCTAGTCAGCACCTACAACATTTCTTTATCCAGCTTTTTTTTTATGGACTCTTAGGAGACTTCTTACTTATGAATACAGCTTTTCATAAATTAAACATTGTTTATTTTTTTGAAAAGAAAACTGTTGGGGAATCATAAAGACATATGAAGTGTACCCAGCAGGAAAATGTGTATGTTCTATTAGGTTAGGGATACAGGAAATAATTACTAATTTATTCTTTTTTTTTTTTTTTTGACAGAGTGGATAGTGAGAGAAAGAGATAGAGAGAAAGGTCTTCCTTTTGCCATTGGTTCACCCTCCAATGGCCGCCGCGGCCGGCGCGCTGCGGCCAGCGCACCGCGCCGATCCAATGGCAGGAGCCAGGTGCTTCTCCTGGTCTCCCATGGGGTGCAGGGCCCAAGGACCTGGGCCATCCTCCACTGCCTTCCCGGGCCACAGCAGAGAGCTGGCCTGGAAGAGGGACAACCGGGACAGAATCTGGCACCCTGACCGGGACTAGAACCTGGTGTGCCGGCGCCGCAAGGCGGAGGATTAGCCTAGTGAGCCGCGCCGCCGGCTACCAATTTATTCTTAAATATCGGCCGGCGCCGTGGCT
The DNA here is from genome assembly GCF_051225735.1 of Oryctolagus cuniculus. Lineage (NCBI taxonomy): Eukaryota > Metazoa > Chordata > Mammalia > Lagomorpha > Leporidae > Oryctolagus > Oryctolagus cuniculus. The sequence goes on along the minus strand of NC_142888.1, from coordinate 71,405,661 downwards.
CACTAGGCTAATCCTCCACCTTGCGGCGCCGGCACACCGGATTCTAGTCCCGGTCGGGGCGCCGGATTCTGTCCCGGTTGCCCCTCTTCCAGGCCAGCTCTCTGCTATGGCCAGGGAGTGCAGTGGAGGATGGCCCAGGTGCTTGGGCCCTGCACCCCGTGGGAGACCAGGAAAAGCACCTGGATCCTGGCTCCTGCCATCGGATCAGCGCGGTGCGCCGGCTGCAGCGGCGGCCATTGGAGGGTGAACCAACGGCAAAAGGAAGACCTTTCTCTCTCTGTCTCTCTCTCTCACTGTCCACTCTGCCTGTCAAAAAAAAAAATATTCTTAAATATCTACTAAACAGAGACAAATACCTTGGGGGTAGTTTAAATCTCTTGTATCACACACACACACATAAATGGTTTCATCCAGGGAAAAATTCATTGCTCTCTGTATCATTCTAATGGCTGGACTGCTTAAGATTTAAAACATAACCCACAATGACATTTAAAAGTAAAGACTGGGGGTCAGCATTGTGGCACAGCAGATTAATCTTCTGCTTGCAATGCTGGCGTCCCGTATAGGAGTGCCACTTCAAGTCTACTTTACTTCCCATTTGGCTTCCTGCTCATGCTTCTGGGAGGGCAGTGGAAGATGGCCCAAATGCTTGGGCCCCTGCCACCTATGCGGGAGACCCAGAAGCAGCTCTGGGCTCCTGCTTTGGCCTAGCACAGCCTTAGCCATTGCGGTCATTTGGGGAGTGAAACAGTGGATGGAAGAATGATCTCTCTCTCTCTCTCCTCTGTAACTTTGCATTTCAAATAAATAAAAAACTAATCTTTAAGGAAAAGAAGATGGAATAAAGGCAATCTATAATTTTCTTGTCTTGAACTCATTTAGCATCTACTTTAAGCATAGCTTTCACCCATTATATAAAAATGAGATGGGTGGGTGTTGTGGCACAGTGTGGTTAAGCCATTGCTTGGGACACCTTCATCTCATGTCAGAGTTCCAGCTCTCTGCTAATGTGCCTAGGCTCAGGTACTTGAGTTCCCGCCACCCATGTAGGGAACCTGGATAGGATTCCTGGCTCCTGGTTTCAGCCTGGCCCAGCCCAGGTCGTTGCAACCATTTGAGGAGTCAAGTAGAAGATTGAAGGATTGAAGATTCTCTCTCACTCTTTCTGTCACTCTGCCTTTCAAATAAATTAACTAATTAATGAGTCTTTTTGTAAAAATGTAAGATAAATAGCTACATAACGAAGGGCAGTTTGACAAAGGCTTGGTTGCCAAGGATTTTCTTTTTAAGTGTAGACAATTTCTTTTCTTTTGTTTTTTAAGATTTATTTTATTTATGTGAAAGACAAGAGTTATAGAGAGAGGTAGAGACAGAGAGAAATATCTTCCATCTGTTGGTTCACTCCCTAAATGGCCACAATGGCCAGAGCTGAGCTGATCTGAAGCCAGGAGCCAGGTCTCCCACATGGGTACAGGGGCCCAAGGACTTGGCCCATCCTCCACTGCTTTCCCAGGTACGTTAGCAGGGAGCTGGATTGGAAGTGGAGCAGCCTGGATTCGAACCCGTGCCCATATGGGATGTCGGTGCTTCAGGCTGGGGCTTTAACCTGCTGTGCCACAGTGCTGGCCCCAGTGTAGAGAATTTCTAAGGTTGCTTTATTTAATACCTTGCTCCCAAAACAATCTGTTATCCATATTATTAGGACGGTCGGTCAATTGACTATTCTATAAGGTGAAGTACCTTTTTCAATGCACTTTACTAATATTGCTTTTCAGGTTCTTGAACTGTCCTGAAAAAAAAAATCCCATAGAAACCTTTATTTTGCTGTTGTATTTTATTTACAAATTTACTTTGTTAACCTATAAATGCAATGCTTTAACAGGAAACAACTCTGAAGAAAGAAAAATGCAAAATGTTGAGTTTGATTTTTACAAGTGAAGTACAAATCCTCAAAAATTCTTCTTAAACTCTCTGTGAACAGAAATAATTCTGACTGAAACTGTGTTTTAATTACTAACAATGTTAAGAGTGTTAATATTTTTATTTTTTGTTAGATATACAGCGTTGCACTTACATGATGTGCTGTTTAAACTTTTTGGGGACATTAACCAATATTTTATAACATTATTTCTTTGAGTAAATGCATAAATGCACCCAGATTAATAAAGCTACACATTTTAAACATATATCTGTTTACATGTGTTTGTTAAATGATCACTCATACACACACACACACACATATATATAAAGCACAATGACAAACTGAATATAATAAAAAATTAAAACATATGAAACAGTAAGTTCCAGAATCAGTCAGGAAAAGGACAGCCAAAATATGTATTTATATTAGCAAATCTCAAAGATCTCTTATAGTCTTGAACGTCTTTACTTAGGCTATATATGCATATGCATTATATATTTATTTTTATTTTTTATTTATTTTTTTATTTTTTGACAGGCAGAGTGGACAGTGAGAGAGAGAGACAGAGAGAAAGGTCTTCCTTTTGCCGTTGGTTCACCCTCCAATGGCTGCCGCGGCCGGAGCGCTGCGGCCAGCGCACCGCGCTGATCCGATAGCAGGAGCCAGGTGCTTCTCCTGGTCTCCATGGGGTGCAGGGCCCAAGCACTTGGGCCATCCTCCACTGCACTCCCGGGCCACAGCAGAGAGCTGGCCTGGAAGAGGGGCAACCGGGACAGAATCCGGCGCCCCGATCGGGACTAGAATCTGGTGTGCCGGCGCCGCAAGGCGGAGGATTAGCCTAGTGAGCCGCGGCGCCGGCCTATGCATTATATATTTTATATTTATATAGAAAAGTTGTGATAGAAAACAAATATATGAATATATCAGCTATATACAGTAAAATAAATGACAATATGTAAACAATGTTTTACATACTGAAGCCAGAGAATACAAGAGAGAATTATTCAAGGTTTCAACCTTCCATGTGTCATATGGAACAATTATTATAGTCCTCAATTTTAAAATTTCCTTTCATAAACTTGAAGGCCTTTTAACAACTGTCTTCCTGCTTCAATAGCAATGTTCTCCTTTAAATAAGGACTTCTGAGGGCATGAAGTTACTATTGCACAAATACTCACCATATAGCCCCAGTTGGAATTTATGTCTGCCTTGAGAGAATGTGGAAGATCAATGACAGTACCAAGTCAGACTCAGGACAGATATATACCCATACAGATACTCTCTGTATGAATATACATACCTATCATTTAGTACAATTTGGAAGAAATGAATACATTCTAAAGACATAGGGAAATGCATAATATGCACTGTTGGATAAAAATGAGTAAATATAAAACTATACATAGCATGCATCCAACTATGATTAATATGTTTATGCACATATATACATATATGCACAGATAATAAATTGATAAAATTAAATGATAAGTTTATTTTGGTGCAAAAAAAGTCAGAATTAATGAATTTGAGATGTCTTAAAAAAAGGTTATGGAACAGGCCAAGTTAACATGCTGACATCCCATATCGAGTGCATGTTTGAGTCCCAGTTGTTCTACTTCTGATCCAGGTTCCTTGCACGTGGAAAGACAGCAGGTGATGGCCCAAGTATTTGGGCCCCTGCCACCCATGTAGAAGAACTGGATAGGGTTCCTGGATCCTGCTTGTGGCCATTTTGAGAGTGAATTAGAGGGTGAAAGATCTCTCTCTCCTTCTGTCTCTCCCTCTATCTCTGTCACTCTGCTTTTCAAATAAATAAAACAAATCTTTTTTTTTTAAGTTCACAGAAAATGTATACTATGAAAAACCAAGCATGGATTTCAGATTGTTTCAGCACCCAAAATAAACTTATTATTTAATTCAACTTTCATTCCATTGTTGAAGAACCTTCTTGCTAGGACAATAAAGTGACTGTCACTGGTTGAGTGGGATTATGGGTGACTCACATTTAAAAAATTATTTTTCCTTGTTTTCCAAATTTCTCTTTCAGTTTTAAAATGAAAACAGAAGTTTTTTCATAAAAAGAAGAAATGAGAGGGTAAAGCTAGGACAAATTTGCATCTTCACAACAAAGAGTGGAATATCAGGATCAAGGTCTTTATCTGTACCTTTCTTCTCCCCTGGACCACTTGAAGGCTCAGGAAATGGCTTTAAAGACAAATATGGGCCGGCACCATGGCTCAATAGGCTAATCCTCCGCCTGTGGCGCTGGCACACCGGGTTCTAGTCCCAGTCGGGGCGCCGGATTCTGTTCCAGTTTCTCCTCTTCCAGTCCAGCTCTCTGCTGTGGCCTGGGAGTGCAGTGGAGGATGGTCCAGGTGCTTGGGCCCTGCACCTGCATGGGAGACCAGGATAAGTACCTGGCTCCTGGCTTCGGATCAGCACGGTGTGCCGGCTGCAGCGGCCATTACGGGGTGAGATAATGGAAAAGGAAGACCTTTCTCTCTGTCTCTCTCTCTCACTATCCACTCTGCCTGTCAAAAAAAAAAAAAAAAAAAAGACAAATATGGGCAAGAACTACAGAGATACATTACCCAAGTAATACTCCTAGCTAAGATTAAATACAGAATTTGTGATAGAAAATACATATGCAAAACACATAGTACATAAACAGATTTGAGAAGGGGCTAGAGAAAATTCTAAGATGTTCAAATCAGTTTGGGTTTATCAATAGAAGTTGAGGATGTATGAGATACTTATCTAGTCTTTTGAGGCTGATATCTTAAAAGGCAATCACGTTCCTCATGAATTGTCTTTTGGTGTCACCACAAGATATGGTCTGCAGGAATGAATGATTGTCAGGCTGACCCAGTAGGATATTGCTAACCCTAAAGTTTCTCCATAAAGAAGTAATTAAAGTAAAAGTATGTTTTTAAACTAAGGACCCAAGAAAACCCCAAACTCCAAATTTCAGCTATGATTATGAATTATATTTAGCTCTGGCAAAGGTCCATGGGATCATGTTATGTGTTTTATCATTCCTAGACAGACTCATGAGTCTCTATTTGAATGTTGTGGTCCTTTGCTCATTGATAAAACCAATGATCCTTTTTTTGTGAAATAATTTAAAGAATGAAGATGTCAAAAATATTATATTGGGGCCAGTGTTGTGGTGCAATGGCTTATGCTGCTGCTTTGCTCTCTCACTCTACCATTCAAATGAAGAGATAAATCTTTAAAAAATAAAACCATTATATTAGGTTTATATACATATATACACATATGTAATGCATTCTTTATGCTTATGTCATATGATCACAATTATTTTAATATCTAAATGCCACTTAATTTCTTGTGTTGGATAGTGTAGCATTTCTATAGTAGAGTAATAGGATGCTATCATGAAAAAGGTTTTACTTTTTAAATTTTTTATTTTGTTCTTCTAAAGATTGGTTTTATTTATTTGAAAAGCAGGGTTACAGAGAGAGAGAGAAGGGACAGAGTGAGAGAGATCTTCCATCAGTTGGTTCACTCCTCAAATGACCACAACATCCAGGGCTGAGCCAGGCTGAAGCCAGGAGCCTGGAATTCCATCTGAGTCTCCCACATGGGTGGCAGGGGCCCAAGCACTTGGGTCATCATCCACTGCTTTCCCAGGCACATTAACTGGGACCTGGATCAGAAGTGGAGCAGCTGGGACCTGAACTGGTGCTCACAGGGGATGCTGACATTCCAGGTGGCAGCTTAACCCCTTGTGCCACAATGCCGACCCCAAGATTGATTTCTAAATGTCATTTATCCTTTAAATTTAGAAAAGTTACTGGTGTCATTTAGAAATTATCATTAAAAATCAGATTGTGTTGAACATCTAAAGGTATAACTGAAATAGAATATCTTAAGTAAAAAACTGTATACTTCAGTCATTCCCAATATCAAAGTTTTCTCATAGGTGAATTATTTTTAATTGCTGAGACATGTCAGCAAAAAGAACTTCTTACTTTTGGAAAACAGTCAATAAGCAAAGTTAATATAATTGATAAGTTTAAACTTACCTTTTTATTTTGTTTTCGATTAGAGATGAACATATTGGTGATAACACCAAGCTCAAATTCTAAATCATAAAACCAAATAAGAACAACAACAACAAAAATCTAACACATACACAAACAGAAAACTTCTGTTAACAATTTTAGAGATTTTGAAAGTTGGCAATTTCTGGTGACAGATCATTATATTTCCAGAAGAAATAACATTGTGAACTGTAATTTCAATTTATAGCATGTTTGAAGTAGAAAGGAAATAGAAATTTAATTTTCTTTGTTGATCTAATTCTACTGGAATAAAGCACAACAAATTTTTTTCTAGAGAATTTGGGGACCGAAGGTGCACAGAGGAACTTAAATTAGGGGCTGAAATTGATCTGAAAATTAAACCCCTTCAAGGGTTTGATAAAAGTCAGTGGGGCAAAAGGTATGTCTTCTGCTAAAATCTGGTGTTCAGCAATGGTAAGCTGCATAGAGTCAACTTGGTCTGGGAAGATTTCAGACTTGCTCAGAGATGGACACAAAAACAGGTGGAAAAATCTACCCCCCAAAAAAGCGCCAAAATTATAAGGGATTTTTCAAAAAAGTCATCTACTTTGAACTTGAAAGCAGCATCTAATAAAACTTTAAACATTTGTTAATGGCAGTTATTCAAAACTATTATTAAGATGTAAATTGTCTTTAATTTGCCTCCCTTCATTAACATTTTACTCTTTTATCCCTGACTAAAGACAATGTGTATTACCATTTGTAGGGGAAAATAAAAGGAAAAGTCACCAAGAATCACTTTTCCGTTCTCTGCCAAAAAACTTTTTTTAAGGTAACAAAGTATTCCATTCTCTGCCCACATTTTTTGAAGGTAACAAAGTACTTTAAAAAATGTGATCCCTTAGAAAAATAATTGATGGCTCCTTAATATTTGTTACCCATTCTTTATGTTACAGATATTGCTTTAAGAAGTGTATTTTACTTAACATTCCTTGTGCTTTCAACCTTGTAAGAGAGTAGTGACCTGTCAAAGGAGTGATAGCTTGCGCAGGAGCAGGGCGGGGCACGGGTGGTTTCGTGCGTGTAGACTCCAAAGAGGAAAACGTTGATTTCTCCCTTTAAGGTGCTGTAAGTTATGAGTTAGTCTTTAAGGTCCTTGATTCCTTTGATTATTTGTTAGAATACTGGTAAAATAGTCACTCACTTCTTTGAAAACAATTCGTCCTGTTGTCAAGTGGTTGCTTATATAAGGCCAAATTTGAGATAGAAAAACTTAGATTCTACCACTCAGAAAAAGCCAGACAACTTGAATCAAATGATTTCACAAGGCTTCCATTTAAGTAGATGTTATTAATGGTAATAATATACTCTTACGGGTAGAAAAAGCAAGGACATTTTCAATTTTCTTTTTAACTTTAGATAAAACGATTCACAGAAACAGCAACAGGTATCTTCAAGGCGCGATGCAAAGAAAAGGAAAAAAAAATCCACTGATTTCCAAACAAATCAACTCTCTGCACCCTAAACCGCAAATACTCATCTTTTAGGTAGTTAAATAAAAGATGCCCAGCGCTGGGCAACACTCTTGTGTACATTCGGCAAGGAATCTAAATTTCTTCAGTAAAATAAGCACCTGGTTCACTTACCAGTCAATGTCTACGGAAAGGGAAAAGTAGAAGAAGAAGAAGGAGGAGAAGAAGAAGCAGAAAATAGACAATATTAGAGCCAGCACGGGGCAGTAATATAGAAGACTTCCTGTATACCGTCCTCCGACCCTAGGAGCTTCAGATTCTTTAACTAACTGTACCAAAAACTACAGTTGCTGCAAAGTCAAGGAACACAGCAAGTAGACATAACGATGATTCTCCAAAAGCGAGTCACTCTTCAGGTATTTCCCAATGGGACGGTGCCTTTCCAATAGGAAAAGAGACCAAGCAATAGTGACCCATCTAGGATTGAAAAAGATAAAAGACGGTTCTGGAAAAGCAGCCACCAAATATAAAGACAAGCGGAGAAACGAAGCCAAAAGAATAAAGAGGGGAGCGAGCGGGACCTACGTGGCCCAAGCGGCGGACAGGAGGCACTAGGGGCTGTGGAAGCAAGGTCCTTCCACGCGGCACCCAAAAGCTGGAGGGGGAGCGCGCCTGTTAACAGTCTCAATCTAAATGAGGCTCCAGATGTAAAAGGAGCCCTTGGTCTCCCCTAGCCCTCCTCCCCCACCCCAAACTCGGAAAGTCTTCCCTCCAAAAATATCCCCTCACCTCGTCAAGCGGGCCCCAGCAGCCGTGTAACCCTATCCATCAGCATCCCAGCAACAGGCGAACTCGGCCCCTGGCTTGGTGGCCACGCCCCCCGCCCCCCCCATCCCCCTCCCTCGCCGTGTGCTACTCTTCGCGTTCCTTGCGGTCACCGCATCATCGGTGTCCCCTCCCTGCTCCTAAGTCCCCACAGAGTCTGCTCACGCCCCCTTGGCGGAGTCACCCGCCCGCAATTCCGAGCGGGCCAACAGCCGTTGGGGGCAGAAGAAAGGCACAAAGTTAGGAGCTACAGCAGCAGCTGTTCTGAGCCCAAGGACCCGGAGGGGCGGAGCAAGGAGGAAAAGTGACAGGGAAAGAAAAACATGAGTAGCCTGCGGACCTGCGCCCGCCGCCGCCCCCTCAGCGGGGTCACAGGCCGGCAGGCACTGATAGACTAACCAGGCCACCAGGTCAGGGGAACGGGGGTGGGGGGTGGGGGGAGAAGGGAAGTTTGGAGTGGTTGTGGCTCCTTGGCTGCCTCCTCTCACAAGAGGCTAACAAGAGACCTCATTCCTTCCCATCTCCCCTGCCTCCCTGGTCGGGTTATCTGTCTGTTTCACACATTTAAGTGTCTCCCTTCTTGCCACCCCTGGACATCACCTCTCGATGTGTAGGCAGCAAGGGACATCAGGAAGGATTGAGCATGGTGGACAGAGTTGCTCCTAGACTCAACGTCTGAGGTCAGCAATGGGATGGAGATATCTTTGACAGCACGCCTCTGCTTCCCAGCACTGGACAGGGCAAAGTGAGCCTCCGTGGGTACCACACTGCCCCCCTTGCAAAGCATTGTTTCCAGACAGGTTATATAGAACAGACTGAACTTTTTTCTGCTGGCCCATCTGCAGCCCTTTGGCATTCTTCTCTAGTCCTTCTAACCAGGCCAAGAACTCAAGAGTATCTGTGGAGTGGCTTTTCTTTCTTGTGGCCAAGGCCTGCAGAGGTTCAGAGTCCCAAATCTCCATGGTTCAGGGCAAACTGGAACGCAGCAGGCGGCCCTTAGCCCTTCCCAGATCTGTCCTGCACAGCTGCCAGCCACTGCAGTTTCACCCTCTGAAAAGGGGAAGAACTCATCGAGGGACATCAAAGGACGCTGGCTCAGTGTGTGCCTCCCCAGGTCCCGGACTGGAGAGCCACTGCTCCGGAGTTCTTTGACAGGAGGGCTGTTACCTCATTGTATACCAGGCTATTCACTCCTTTGCCCAATCGTGGGACAGGCCAACCTTTTCTTCCGTTCTCTTGAGATTAGCGCTCCCAATTTGCAAACCTATCTCCTTGGCCGTTTCATTGTGTGGATTTTGTTTCATAAGGGTCTGCGGCAGCTGGGCCCCAAAATGAAAGGGTCCAGAAGAGGAAATTGCTGAATCGTCGGATTGGACACGAGTGTTCTCTAACAAAGGGATTTGTGAAGGGAAAGGGCAGGGGCACTTAAAAATACTATAACTCACAATGACCGGTGTGGCCAGGCTCCCTCTTCCCTGCCAATCGCCTGTCCTCTCCAATAAGTGCATTGGAGAGTCTCCCCAGCCTGACTGGGGCCAGAGTAAACAGACTGTCTGTAAGAGTTGTAGAGATGCTAATGTTTGACAGGAGACAAGTGCCAGGAGCTGAGATTGGGAAAGGGCAGTTCTGGGGACAGGGGAGGGGAGGGAGTTCAGTCTGTTCTGTTCAGTTCAGCTGCCTTTATCTACTGCTGCTGGCATCAGACAGAGAAGGATGGTTCGAGGGGAGATAGGATGCATTCCCAGCTGCCTAAACAGAGGTAGCCTTTTGGTGGGGTTGGAGAGTATATGTGGGTGCAGCATGGTCTGAAGACATCAGACAAGCAGGAATAGCTCTGGCGGCTGGAGTGGGCGCTGACTGGCCCAAACAGGCTAAGGTAAGGCTAGTACAAAGAGAGACTGCAGGCAGAGCCAAGGACAAAGTGAGCTCACAGGGAGCTGGACTGAAACTGTGGGAATTAGGAAGAGGGGGCTAACAAGGAAGTCAGGGGAACCCCGTGACTCGGGTTGCTATAGGAGCGAACTTCTATGAGCTGCAGGAGAAACAAGGAAGGTCTGGAAGAGACTGAGCAGGAGAACAATTCAAAATGAAATGAACATTGACAGATGTACTTGCAGTTTATGGGACTGAACGTGTGAACCATCGACACAGAAGCCGTTCAAATCCTTTGATGCAGGGGGAAGGGAAGCCCAGTAAGGTAAAAGGATTTCCTATTTAGTGGCAAGACCAGTCTCCTGACTTCCAATCCTGTGCTCTCCCTTTGCCATCCACACAAAGTGTAGACCAAAGAGGTCTGTACTTTTTGCTTGCTGCATTGCAGTTTACCCGGTTTAGGGGAGGTCCTAGAACTCAGGAGGGCTGCCACACTTGAAAGAAGGTACTTTGAGGGTCAGGGACCTGGTCTTACATTTTTACCCACTTCATGACATCCTGCTCCAAATGACTCAAGAAACGGTGAGATCAAGCAGGTGAAGCTACTTAAGGACTCCCTGTTAGTGTTTTTGTCACTGAGGGTATGTTTATATGTGACCTCAGACAAACCTTCTTTGTGGAAACATTTGAAAGTGCACACAGAGATAACTTATTTGCTAGGCAATTGGCAAACAACTCACAGCCATTTGCCACTAAAGGAATGTAGCCTAACTCTGGGCATCCATGAAAAAGAGAATTTGGAAAAGTAGAATGTGGATGGAGGTCATATACTGAAAATACCCTTGGCGAAGCTGAGCGACCAAGTTGGGTATGAGTAACTTAATAGTGAATAACTCATAGAAGCCTGCAGTACTCTCTGCTAGCAAATAGTGAGATCCTACAAATAGATACACATATCTCCCTTTAATAGGACTTGGGTTGGGCTCTTGGAAATGTGAGCCTGATTCAAAACAATTTTATAAACAGCAACATTACCCATAGGAATAAGTTGTAAGTGAGGGTTAAATTCTAGAGAACCTCCCCACCACCACCAAAAAGTTACCTCACAAGCCACAAAGTGATCACCAAGTTAAAGTAATTTGTAGGAATAAGTGAGCATCTAAAAAGCAAATATTTAGAAAAGTATTTCTAAACAACTTGTTTATTTCATAGATTCTCATTATAGCAGTATGATTATGGCAAAGGCAACAAAATCATTTGTAAATATATACCAGAAAAAAAATCTCAGAGGGCCAGAGTTGTGGCATGGAGAGTTAAGCCACCGCCTGCAATGCTGGCATCCCATATGGGGACCAGTTTGTGTCCCAGCTGCTCTGCTTCCAATCCAGCTCCCTGCTAATGTGCCTGAGATAGCAGCTTGAGCCCCTGCACCCATGTGAGAAACCTGGAGGAAGCTCTTGGCTCCTGGCTTCGGCCTGGCCCAGCCGTTTGGGGAGTGAACCAGCGGATGGAAGACCTCTCTCTCTCTTTCTCTCTCTCTTTTTTTAAAGATTTATTTATTTATTTGAAAGTCAGAGTTACATAGAGAGGAGAGGCAGAGAGAGAGAGAGAGAGAGAGAGGTCTTCCATCCAATGGTTTACTCCCCAGTTGTTCACAAGGGCCAGAGCTGCGCTGATCCGAAGCCAGGAGCCAGGAGCTTCTTCTGGGTCTCCCACGTGGGTGCAGGAGCCCAAGGACTTGGGTCATCCTCTACCACTTTCCCAGCCATAGCAGAGAGCTGGATCGGAAATGGAGCAGCTGTCTTGAACCGGTGCCCATATGGGATGCCAGTGCTTCAGGCCAGGGAGTTAACCCACTGTGTCACAGCGCTGGCCCCATCTTTCTCTCTCTCTCTAGTTCTGCCTTTTAGATCAACGGATAACTCTTAGAAAGAATTAAAGGAAGAAATCTGAGGGAGATTTACTTGTTAACAGACTTAGTACAAGTATTAGGGACAATAAATTAATTTCAGGGATCTCACTCTACTTATTTTATAAAGGTTGCTTTGAAAGTACCCCTTATTATTATAGCTAGATTTAAAATTTTTATAACACAATGATAAGCAATTTATATGAAAATGATTTTGAAATCATTTATTTATTTTGGCATTACCTGGACTTTTTTCTCACGGGGAAATCAATAGTTTGTTTCTTCCAGCTTTATTTAGGCAGAAATGACAAATAAAACCATGTATATATTTAAGATATATGACATGACATTTTGGTGTACATATATCTTGTGAAATGATTATCACAATCAAGCTAATTAACATATCCATCACCTCACATAGTTACCTTTTATTTTGTACTTGGTGACAACATTTAAGATTTCGTAACACATTTCAAGTATACAATAATTATTAACTGTACTCACCATATTGTACATTAGATTCCCAGAACTTACTCATTTTATAAATGGAAAAAATTGTATCCTTTTCCTGCAGTGCTGGCATCCCATATGGGTTCAGGTTCAAGTCCCGGCTGCTTCCTTCCAATCCAGCTCCATGCTGATGGCCTGAGAGAGCAATGGAAGATGGCCCAAGTGCTTGAGGCCCTGTACCTGCATGGGAGACCCGGAGGAAGCTCCTGGCTCCTGGCTTCAGATCTGCTTAGCTCTGGCCATTGTGGCCATTTGGGGAATGAGCCAGCAGATGGAAGATCTCTCTTTGTCTCTCTGTCTGTAACTCCGCCTCTCAAATAAATAACCTTTTTAAAAAAAGATCATATGTGTTTATTTTTATTATTTCTTTTCTCCTGCTCACTTTGGATTTAACTTTCTTTTTCCAGATCCCTAAGGTGGAATCTTAGTTTATTAATTTTTGCTTTCTATTCTTTTTATTACATACATTCAATCATAAATTTCCTACTAAACACCTACTTTTGCTACATCCCACAGATTTTGATAAGTTGGCTTTTTTCATTTTCATTTGGTTTTAAGTATCTTAAAATTTCTCTTGAGATTTCTTGATTGACTTATATGTTATTTGGAAGTTCGCTGTTGGAGCTCCATGTATTTTGGGATTTTTAAACTGTATTTCTGTTAATTTGTTTTTTAATTCTACTGTGGTCTTACAGCAGATATTGGTTTTTTATATTTATATTTTATTTTATTTAATGAACATGAATTTACAAAGTACAGCTTATGGATTACAATAGCTTCCCCCCCATAACTTCCCTCCCACCCACAACACTCCCCTCTCCCACTCCCTCTACCCTCCCATTCACATCAAGATTAATTTTCAATTATCTTTATATACAGAAGATCAATTTAGCATATATTAAGTAAAGATTTCAGCAGTTTGCACCCACTCAGAAACACAAAGTGTAAAATACTATTTGAGTACTAGTTATAGCATTAATTAAACACCTAAGAGTAATTGTATATTAATTACAGAGTTCAACCAATAGTTTTAAGTAGAACATAAAAAATACTAAAAGGGTAAAGTATTAAGTTCTTTTTTTCCCTTTTTCTTTTTTTGTTTGTTATAGATTTTTTTTAGTTCATAAATGTGAATTTACAAAGTGCAACTTTTGTATTATTGTGGCTCCCCCCCCACCTCCCTCCCTCCCGCGGCTCCCCTCTCCCATCCCGCCCTTCATCAAGTTTCATTTTCAATTACCTTCATATACTGAAGATCAACTTAGTATATACTAAGCAAGGATTTCAACAGGCTGCACTCACACAACCGCACAAGGTATAGGGTATTGTTTGACTAGTAGTGTTGTTTTTAAGTTTCCTAGTAAAACACATTAAGGACAGAGATCCTGCATGGGGAGCATGTACCCAGTGACTCCCATTGTTGATTTAACAATTGGCACTCTTATTTATGACGTCAGCAATCACCTGAGACTCCTGCTATGAGCTGTCTAGGCTATGGAAGCCCCTTGAGTTCAACAACTCTGAACTTGTTTAGTCAAGGTCATATCACAGTGGAGGTTCCTTCCTCCCTTCAGAGAAAGGCGCCTCTCTCCTTGATGGCCTGTTCCTTCTGCTGGGGTCTTGTTCACCTGGATCTTTCATTTAGATTGTTTTTTTGCCACCGTGTCATGGCTTTCCATGCCTGTGAGACTCTCATGGACCTTTTAGCCATATCCAAATGTCCCAAGGGTTGATTCTGAGGCAGGAGTGCTGCCATTCTATGAGTCTACTGTGTGTCCTGTTTCCCCTGCAGGATCATTCTCTCACTTTTAATTCTATCCTTCATTATTTTTACAGCAGATATTGTATGATATCTATTCATTTAAATTTATTTGATGTGTGTTTTATAGCCTAGAATGTGGTCCATCTTGATGAATGTTTCACATGACTTGAGGAGAATGTGTATTCTGTTGTTGCTGGATGAAGTACTATATGGATATCCATTATATCCTGCTGAACGATGGTGTTGTTGAGTTCAATAATGTCCTTATGATTTTCTGCCTGCTTGATCTGTCCATTCCTGGTAGAGGGTATTGAAGTATTCACATAAAATGGTGGATTCATTTATTTCTCCTTGAAGTTTTATCAGTTTTTGCCTGATGTATTTTTGCATTCTGATAATAGCCATATAGAGGTTAAGGATTCTTGGAGAATTGATCTCTTTATTATTATGTGATGTTCCTTGTTGTCTCTGCTAACTTTCCTCTGTTGAAATCTGCTCTTTTTTTTTTTTTTTAGAGAGGGAGGTAAATATGTTTATTTCTAATTTGCAAAGCAGGTATCTCAGATCTGAAGTGAGTGACTGCAATTGGTGCTGAAAAGGCCTGCATCAGAGTCACCAAAAGCAAGGCCTGGGACAAACTAAGAAATGTCACTCATGTGACTGAACCCACAACAGAAGAGGCGTGCTTACAGATCAAGAGATTTCCCAAACAGCTGCTGAAGACATCCACCTTAAACAAACTGACAATCTGTTAAACAAGAGAAACAAAAATGACACAAGAGTCCCCGAATGCAAAAAGCAACAACAGTGTTGAACAAGAGGTCTTCCCTTCTCTGATTCATTCCCCAGATGGCCACAACGGCCAGAGCTGCGCCGATCAGAAGCCAGGAGCCAGGAGCTTCATCTGGGTCTCCCATGCGGGTACAGGGGCCCAAGGACTTGGGCCATCTTCTACTGCTTTCCCAGGCCATAGCAGAGAGCTGGATTGGAAGTGCAGCAGCCAGGACTAGAACTGGAGCCCATATAGGATGCTGGCGCTTCAGGCCAGGGCTTTAACCCGCTGTTCCACAGCGCCAGCCGCCAGCCTTTGTCTTGATCCTTCTACCTACCTCAGAAACCTTCAGACACCAACTGGAGAAAATATTGAATTCTTTTGTTAGAGGAAGGAGCAGGGACACCAGACCCTGTGAGTACAGTGGTGGATGTAGAAGCTTGTCCACCCTGTAGAGGTCCTGACCCCAGCTGGGACATCTGTCTCTGGTCTCCGGGAGCAGTGTGAGGCCCAGCTCTGGAGAGTTCCATGGTGCCAGCCCCCATGGTGCTGGTGTCTTGGTGGCAGGGTCTGCAGAGGAGATGTTCCGAGGGAGGGGGGAAGGAGCAGGAACTAAACGCCCCCAGGAATCCTACAGCCCTTGGGAGGGAGCCCTGTCCCACCAGCCCCAGGGGTCTTGGGAGACAAAGCTGCTGCCTCAGACACCTGGGGGTGCTGCTGCTGCCCTGAGCCCCCTGGGGAGCAGGGCCACTGGCCCAGTGTCCCCTCATCTGACCAGCTGTGGCTAGTGACGGCAGGGGAGCTGGGCCGGCAGGGGCTGAGGGAGGGCGAGGCAGTGCCGGGACTGGTGTTGTAGGAACCTGTGTTCTGCTCCCAGGTGGTGATGGGCTGGTGGTTGTGGTGCTGGGTAGGACCAGGTCTTGCTGGCGTTCTGCAGAGAGATGCCTCCGGGATGTGGCTGAAGGCCTCTGGGTGCTGCTGGGCCAGCTTCCCTTGCAGCACCCAGATCCGAGGGAGGGCAGATGCTGTCCAGGTTACACTGCATCCCCTCCAGGGTCCATGTGGTGCAGGATGTGCTTGCTCACCTGCTGCGTGTGGGTGCTGGACAGGTGGTCTTCTCAAAGAGGTACAGCATGTTCGGTGCTGGGAGGATGGCGTTGACCCTGGCCACGATCGCCATGCTCTGGATGTGGCTGCAGACCTTCAAGGCCAGGGGGTCCATGTCTTTCTCCTTAGCGGCCTGCACGTCTGGCAGCCTTGCTCATGCTTCTGCTGTTACTTTCTTTCTTTCTTTCTTTTTTTTTTTTTAAAGATTTATTTTATTTATTTGAAAGTCATAGTCATAGAGGTAGAGACAAAGAATTCTTCCATCCACTGGTTCATTCCCCAGATGGCCGCAACAGCTGGAGCAGTGCCGATCCGAAGTTGGAAGCAAGGAGCTTCTTCTAGGTCTCCCACGTGGGTGCAGGGGCCCAAGGACTTGGGCCATCTTAAACTGCTTTCCTAGGCCATAGCAGAGAGCTGGATCAGAAAAGGAGCAGCCGGGTCTTGAACTGGCACCCATATGGGATGCCGGTGCTTCAGGCCAGGGCTCTAACCCACTGATACTTTCTTAAAGAGGGCTGGTGTGGTAGACAGACTAACACTCCACCCGCCCCTCCCCTACAAAGGTGTCCATGGCCCAGTGTGTCGGAGGCCTTTGTCTTTTTTTTATTATTTATTTTTTTATTTAATAAATGTGAATTTACAAAGTGCAACTTTTGTATTGTTGTGGCTCCCCCCCCAACCTCCCTCCCTCCCGTGGCCCTCCCCTCTCCCACTCCCTCTCCCATCCCGCACTTCATCACATTTCATTTTCAATTACCTTCATATACTGAAGATCAACTTAGTATACACTAAGCAAGGATTTCAACAGGCTGCACTCACACAACCGCACAAGGTATAGGGCATTGTTCGACTAGTAGTGTTGTTTTTGAGTTTCATAGTTAAACACATTAAGGACAGAGATCCTATGTGGGGAGCATATACTCAGTGACTCCCGTTGTTGATTTAACAATTGGCACTCTTATTTATGACGTCAGCAATCACTGGAGACTCTTGCTATGAGCTGTCTAGGCTATGGAAGCCCCTAGAGTTCAACAACTCTGAATTTGTTTAGTCAAGGCCATATCACAGTGGAGGTTCCTTCCTCCCTTCAGAGAAAGGTACCTCCCTCCTTGATGGCCTGATCCTTCTGCTGGGGTCTTGTTCACCAGGATCTTTCATTTAGATCGTTTTTTGCCACCGTGTTATGGCTTCCCATGCCTGTGAGACTCTCATGGACCTTTTAGCCAGATCCAAATGTCCCAAGGGTTGATTCTGAGGCAGGAGTGCTGTTTTGGGCATTTGCCATTCTGTGAGTCTGCTGTGTGTCCTGCTTCCCCCACAGGATCATTCTCTCCCTTTTGATTCTATCCTTCATTATTTGCTTACACTGGTCTTATTTGTGAAATCTCTTCGACACTTACCCTATCTTTTTGATCGGTTGTGCACTTATACTTATCACTTTACCAAGTGCACTGGCATTGGTACCTGCCTCCTTGGTAAGGTTGAGCTGAAATCCCCTGGCACATTTCTAGTTCCACCATTGGAGGTAGGTCTGAGTGAGCATGTGCCGTCCTATATATCTCCTCCCTCTCTTATTCCCACTCCTATGTTTAACAGAGATCACTTTTCTGTTAATTTTAAACACCTAAGAATGATTGTGCATTGATTACAGAGTTCAACCAGTGGTCTTATGTAGAACAAACAGAGCAACAACAACAAAAATACTAAAAGGAATAAAATAGTAAGTTGTTCCTCAACAGTCTAGACAAGGGCTGCTCATGTCATTGTCTCTCATAGTGTCCATTTCACTTCAATGGGTATCATTTTAGATGCTCGTTTAGTTGCCATCGATCAGGGAGAACATATGATATTTGTCCCTTTTGGACTGGCTTATTTCACTCAGCATGATGTTTTCCAGCTTCTTCCATTTTGTTGTAAATGCCCAGATTTCATTGTTTTTTTTTTTTTTTTTTTTTTAGAAATCTGCTCTTTCTGAAATTAATACCACAATAACTATCCTTTATCTGTGTTTCCACTTATTGCAGTTTCAGTTACTCAGGGTCAACCTTGGTCCAAAAGTGTGTGGACAGTGAGAGAGACAGAGAGAAAGGTCTTCTTTTTCTGTTGGTTCACCCTCCAATGGCCGTTGCGGCCGGAGCACTGTGGCCGGTGCACTATGCTGATCCAAAGCCAGGAGCCAGGTGCTTCTCCTGGTCTCCCATGCAGGTGCAGGGCCCAAGCACTTGGGCCATCCTCCACTGTACTCCTGGGCCACAACAGAGAGCTGGACTGGAAGAGGAGCAACCGGGACAGAATCCGGCGCAACAACAGGGACTAGATCCCGGTGTGCCAGCGCTGCAGGCGGAGGATTAGCCTAGTGAGCCGCAGCGCCGGCCCAAAAGTGTTTTTTAAAGATGTGTTTATTTATTTGAAAGGGAGAGGGGTAGGTGTAGGGGTAGGGGTAGGGGTGGGGGAGGGGGAGGGGGAGAGGGGGAGGGAGAAGGAGAAGGAGGAAGAAGGAGGGGGAGAGGTCTTCCATCTGTGGCTCATCCCCCAGATGGCGGCAATGGCTGGAGCTGTGCTTGCCTGAAACCAGGAGCCAAGAGCTTCTTCTGGGTCTCCCACATGTGTGCAGGGGCCCAAATACTTGGGTCATCTGCTGCTTTTCCAGGAGCATTAGCAGGGATCTGGATTAGAAGTGGAGCAGCTGGGGCTTGAACTGGTGCCCAAATGGGATGCTGGTGCTGCAGGTTGTGGCTTTACCCATTATACCACAGTGTTGGCCCCAGTCCAAAAGTTGAAATGGAAATAACATTAATGGAGATAAATATTTATGAAGTTTTAGTTGCATACCGTTTTCAGTATCTTGATGAAATTTTGCACCATGCAATTCCCTCCCACCTGGGATATGAATTGTCCTTTTGTCCAAAATATCCATGCTGTATATGTTACCCACTTGTTAGTCACTTAGTAGCCATCTTCATTTCAGATTCATTGTCATGGTATTGCATTGATTGTGTCCAGGTAACCCTTATTTTACTTAATAATGGTCCCAAAGTGCAAGACTAGTTCTGCTGGCAATTTGAATATGCCAAAGAGAAACCATAAAGTGGTTTCTTTAAGTGAAAAAGTGAAAGCTCTCAACTGAAAGAAAGAAAAATAGTGATTTTCAATCTCTTATTATACTAAATTTACAAATCAAACTTTATTACGTGTTTGTGTGTGCAGGAAAAGACATACTGTGTATAGAGTTCAGTATTATCATGAGGTTCAGGCATGCACTGGGAGTCTTGGATAAGGGGGAACTGTTTTCTTGGGTTCTTTTGGTTAGTAATAGCACAGTGTATTTTTCACCATTCATTTACTTTTAGTCTTTATGTGTTTTATGAGTAAAGTGGCAGCACATAGTTGGGCCTTGTTGTCTGATCTACTCAGATATCTCTTTTACTTGGTGCTTTAGATTATTGATGTTTCCTTCTTATGAATTATTGATATAGTTGGTTTAATAGTTGGAAGCATGCTGTTGAAGCTACATCTATTTTTGGATTTTTCAGCCATATTTATGTTAATAATTTGTGTTTCAATTCCATTGTGGTTGATCTGAGAGCAGATATTGTATGATTTTTATATTTGCTAGTTTTTATTTGTTGCCCTTTTTCTTTGTTCATATTTTTGACTTATACTCTTGTTCTGCCTGCTTTTGGTTTTCATTGAGAATTTTTGATGATTTCATTTTCTCTTGTTAGTGTATTAGTTGTACTTATTTTTTAGTTTTAAAGAAGTTAACCTTAGAGTTTATAATAGACATTTACAACTAAGCTAAATCCATTTTCAAATAAAATGACAACTTTTCATAGGTTGCAAGCACCTTTTAATAAGAAAATAACCCCAGGGGCTGGCATTGTGGTACAATGGGTTAAACTGCTGCCTACGGTGCCAGCATCCCATAGGAGCACTGGTTGAAGTCCTGGCTGCTTCACTTCTGATCCAGCTACTTAAAATGCACCTGAGAAAGTAGCAAAGGATGGTCCAGGCACTTGGGCCTGCACCACTCATGTGGAAGACCCAGATGGAGTTCCAGGCTCCAGAATTTGACTTGGCCCAGCCCCAGTAGTTGTGGCCATTTGGGAAGTGAGCCAGGTTTGGGAAGTTATCTGTTGCAACCTCTTTGAATATGCTTTTTGTTTCTTTGGCTTTCTGAAGTCCCTCTTGAGCCCCAATAAGGCAGAGTTACAGAGAGGCAGAGAGGCAGAGAGGCAGAGAGAGAGAGAGAGAGAGAGAGAGTCTTCCATCCACTGGTTCACTTCCCGAATGGCCGAAATGGCTGGAAGCTGCGCCGATCTGAAGTCAGGAGCCAGGAACTTCATCCTGGTCTCCCATGCTGGTGCAGGGGCCCAAGGACTTGGACCATCTTCCACTGATTTCCCAGGCACACTAGCAGGGAGCTGGATCAGAAGTGGAGCATCCGGGACTCGAACAAGTGCCTGTATGTGATGCTCTTGATTCTCTTTTGTTTTTTCTCCCCCAATGATGTATTTCCTTTTTTTTATTTAATGAGCATAAATTTCCAAAGTACAGTTTATGGATTACAATGGCTTCCTCCCCCCCCATAACTTCCCTCCCACCCACAACACTCCCCTCTCCCACTCCCTCTCCCCTTCCCTTCACATCAAGATTAATTTTCAATTATCTTTATATACAGAAGATCAATTTAGCGTATATTAAGTAAAGATTTTCACATTTTGCTACCACACAGAAACACAAAGTGTAAAATACTATTTGAGTACTAGTTATAGCATTAAACACCTAAGAGTAATTGTGTATTAATTACAGAGTTCAACCAATAGTTTTAAGTAGAATATAAAATGCAACTTTTGTATTGTTGTGGCTTCCCCCCCCAACCTCCCTCCCTCCCATGGCCCTCCCCTCACCCACTCCCTCTCCCATCCCGCACTTCATCACGTTTCATTTTCAATTACCTTCATATACTGAAGATCAACTTAGTATACACTAAGCAAGGATTTCAACAGGCTGCACTCACACAACCGCACAAGGTATAGGGTATTGTTCGACTAGTAGTGTTGTTTTTGAGTTTCATAGTTAAACACATTAAGGACAGAGATCCTATGTGGGGAGCATATACTCAGTGACTCCCATTGTTGATTTAACAATTGGCACTCTTATTTATGACGTCAGCAATCACCGGAGACTCTTTTGCTATGAGCTGTCTAGGCTATGGAAGCCCCTTGAGTTCACCAACTCTGAACTTGTTTAGTCAAGGCCATATCACAGTGGAGGTTCCTTCCTCCCTTCAGAGAAAGGCGCCTCCCTCCTTGATGGCCTGTTCCTTCTGCTGGGGTCTTGTTCACCAGGATCTTTCATTTAGATCATTTTTTACCACCGTGTTATGGCTTCCCATGCCTGTGAGACTCTCATGGACCTTTTAGCCAGATCCAAATGTCCCAAGGGTTGATTTTGAGGCAGGAGTGCTGTTTTGGGCATTTGCCATTCTATGAGTCTGCTGTGTGTCCTGCTTCCCCCACAGGATCATTCTCTCCCTTTTGATTCTATCCTTCATTATTTGCTTACACTGGTCTTATTTGTGAAATCTCTTCGACACTTACCCTATCTTTTTGATCGGTTGTGCACTTATACTTATCACTTTACCAAGTGCACTGGCATTGGTACCTGCCTCCTTGGTAAGGTTGAGCTGAAATCCCCTGGCACATTTCTAGTTCCACCATTGGAGGTAGGTCTGAGTGAGTATGTGCCGTCCTATATATTTCCTCCCTCTCTTATTCCCACTCCTATGTTTAACAGAGATCAATTTTCTGTTAATTTTTAAACGCTTAAGAATGATTGTGCATTGATTACAGAGTTCAACCAGTGGTCTTGTGTAGAGCAAACAAACAGAGCAACAACAACAACAACAAAAATACTAAAAGGAATAAAATAGTAAGTTGTTCCTCAACAGTCTAGACAAGGGCTGCTCATGTCATTGTCTCTCATAGTGTCCATTTCACTTCAATGGGTATCATTTTAGATGCTCGTTTAGTTGCCATTGATCCCCAATGGTGTATTTTCAAAGTGTCTATCTTCATGCGCAGCTATTCTTATGTTTAATATATTCTGCTATTGATACCTTGTATCATCTTGTTCATTTCAGTTAGTGTACTTTTTCAGATGAGAGATTTCTGCTTGATTTTGTTTAATTACTTTCATCTCTCTATCAAATCTCTGTTAAAATATTACACGGTTACTTAGACCAAACACTTAGACCATCTTCCATTG
Organism: Oryctolagus cuniculus; assembly: GCF_051225735.1. Taxonomy (NCBI): domain Eukaryota; kingdom Metazoa; phylum Chordata; class Mammalia; order Lagomorpha; family Leporidae; genus Oryctolagus; species Oryctolagus cuniculus. Next base: position 71,383,212 of record NC_142888.1, on the reverse strand, counting down.
ATTTCCCAGGTGTGTTATCAGGGAGTCATTTGGAAGTGGAGCAGCTGGGACTTGAACAAGTACTCATTTGGAAATGCTGGCATTGCAGGTGCAGCTTCATCTCTTGTGTCACAATGCCAGCCCTATTACAATTATTCTTATTATCTTTGTCTTTTAACATTTATTATTGGATTAAAATAGATTTACAGATGCCTCTTTCAGTTTCACAGTATTCTGCGTATTTCTATACATTTGCCATTACCAGTGAGTTTTATATTCTCATATATTTTTGTGTTACTGCTTAGTGTCCATTAATTTCCACTTGAAGAACTCTCTTTAGCATTTCTTTTAAGGCAGTTCTAGTGGTGTGGAACTACCTCAATTTTTGTTTGTCTGGGAAGTGGTTCTCTGTCAATTCTGAAGGAAACTTGCTGGTATAGTGTTCTTGGTTGGTGTTCCCCCCCACCCCCGAATATGTTTTCCTACTCCCCTCTGCCCTGCCTGCAAGGTTCTTCCTAAATAATATGCTGATGGTCTCATGGCAATTTCTTTGAGTTGCTTTTCTCTTGATGTTTAAAAATTCTCTTTGTCTTTAATTTTTGACAATTTGATTTTACTACATCTCAGTGTAATCTCCTTTGGGCCCAACTTACTTGGAATCCTTTGAGCTTTATAAATCTAGATGATCATTTCATTTCCAAGACGTGGAAAATTTTTGGCCATTATCTCTTTTTTTTCAGTTTTATTTTTACTTGAGGATTTTTAATCTGGGAGCTTTTTAAGTGCATTAAAAGAAGCAGAACTCTATTGACTCTTCTCGTAATTCAATCCAAAACCAGTACAATTTCTTTCACATAGTATCTCTTTCCAGAATCCTTCCCTAGATAGTGTTGAAGCACCACAGTTCTAGTTCCCTGCACACTCCAAACTTGATGTTTGCTTCTATAACACATAAAACAGTGTGTGTAATTTATTCATCTGCTACCCCACTGGGCTGTACACTTCCTCAAGGCAAGGCACACATGTCTATTTTCCTGTGTGCCTTCAGTGCCTAGCTCCTAATAAGGTTCAACAAAGTTTGCATACTGAACTTATGAGGCCACATGGGTCACCAAAGACCCACACCCTCTAGGAGAACTGGGAGGTTACACTCCTAGAGAAACTACTTTAAATATACTTCTAGATGGCTAGGATCAGTCAACCTACTTGACTTTCTTACCAATCTAAAACCCTCCTAAGTATATTCTTGAAACAGAACTCCCTGACACCTATGGAAAGATGAGAATGCTAAGGAAAACAGTTAAGCCAATCTCCACCCCATTGCTAACCCCAGACACACAGCAAAAACAGCACTTCTGCCATCAGTGGCATGCCTCAGGGCATGCACAGCAACCAAAGAAATCCTCAGACTTTATTCAGAGAAAGATGGCCCCGGCCTTCTCAAGATGGCAGTACACTTGTTGCGGAAGTTGTAGCTTCATCTAGGCACTTCATAGAGGAACCAGGGCTGCTTCTGCTGTCCAGGTAACTGAAGCTGGTTGCAAGGTCCTTCTCATCCCCTTTCTCTTTCTCTCAAGAGTCCGGCCTTTACTTCTGATCCAGGTTCCTGATAATATACCTGGGAAAAAGCAGATGATGGCCCAAGTACTTGGGTTCCTGCCAAGTCAGAGTTCCTGGCTTTCACTGGACCCAGTCTTGGCTGTTGTTGACATTGGGAAGTGAAAAAGCAGATGGAAGATCTGTCTGTGTCTATCCCTCTCTCAGTCACCCTGCCTTTCAAATAAATAAATTTTAGAAAATAAAATAGAAATGATAATTTTATGTAAATACATACTTACCTCTTGCCTCTTCTTCCCCCGACTTATCTGTTTTTTGTTTTGAGAAACAGAGACAAAGAACTCCCATTGGGTTAGGTCACTCTCCAAGTGCCTGCAAAAGCCTGGGTTGGGCCAGGTAGAAGCGAGGAGCCCAAAAGTCAATCTACGTTTCATATTTGGGTGGCAGGGATCCCGCCATATTAGCCATTACCTGCTGCCTCCAGGGTGCACATTAGCAGGAAGCTGGAATTGGGTGGCAGATCTGGGACTCAAAATTAGGCACTCTGAAAGGGGCTGTGGGCATCCTAACTGGCATTTTCACTGCTAGACCAAATGTTCCTTTCCCCTTCTAAAGGGACTTCATTTGCTCAGTCACCTGAGTAGAAACCATGATGTTCTCTTATTCTACCCTCTCCCCTTGCCTGCATATCCAAATCAATCTAGAATATTGTTTTTAAAAGCTGAAGTGATTGGAGCAGCGCTGTAGTGTAGTGGGTAAAATAGTGGGTAAGGCTGGTGCTGCATCCCATATGGGCACCAGTTTGAGTCTCGGCTGCTCCACTTCCTATCTAGCTCCCTGCTATTGTGCTTGGGAAAGCAATGAAAGATGGTCTGAGTATTTGGGTTCCTGCACCCACATGGGAGACCCAGAAAATGCTCCTGACTCCTGACTTCCAATTGTCCCAGCTCTGGTCATTGCGGCCATTTGGGGAGTGAACCAGTGGATGGAAGATTTGTTTATCTGTCTCTGCATCTCTCTCTCTCTTTAACTCTGCCTTTCAAATAAATAAAATTTTTCAAAAGTGTCTATGTATTCTGTTTCTGCTTTCAGTTTTATTATTTCTTTCATTCTACAATTTTTGGTTTATGCTTTTCTGGCTTTTTGAGATGCAACAAAAAGGTGTTTATTTCATATCTTTGTGCTTTTGAAATATTTATTCAAGAGGGAGGAAGGGAGGGAGAGAGAGAAAGAGGTAGGGGATATGAAAATTATTAGGAGAACTAGCTCCCATCTGGCGGTTTTCTCCCCAAATCCCTACAACAGCTTAGGCTGGGCCAGGCTGAAGCTGGGAGCTGGAAACTCAAAACTGAGTCTCCCATTTGAGTGGCAGGTACCTGACTACTTGAGCTATTATCTGCTGCCTCCCAGCATGCACATTAACAAAAAGCTGAAAATGAGAGTGGGGCTGGGATTCAAACCCATGTACTCTGATATGGGATGTGGATGTTCCAAGCTCCATTTTAACTGCTAGGACAAATGACCACTCCAGATTTCTGCTTTTTTGGTGCAGGTATTGATGGCTACAAACTTAATTTTTAGTACTGCTTTTAATTTATCTTATAGATTTTCATGTATTGTGTTTCCATTTTCATTTATTTAAAATTCTTAAAATTTTTTCCTTAATATTTTCCTTGATCCATTTGTTGTTCAAGAATAACTTGTGTAATGTAGTTTCCAAAGTTTTCTTTTACTGTATTGTGGTCAGAAAATAAGCTGTATATGATTTCCATTTTTTTAAAATTTCTAGAGACTTGTGACCTATCATTTGATCTATCCTGGAGAATGTTCCTGTGCTTTTGAGAAGACTACCTATTCTGTGAGTGTTGCAGAGAATGTTTTGTGTTTCTGTTAGATCCAACTGATGTAGGGTGCATCATGACAGTGTTCTTTCTCTGCTGATTTTCTGTCTGGATACTCTTTCCATTTCTGAAAGTGGTGTATTAAAGTCTCCTACTATTATTGTACTGAAATTGTTTTTTTAAGATTTATTTATTTATTTGAAAGTCAGAGTTACACACACACACACACAGAGAGAGAGAGAGAGAGAGAGAGAGAGATCTTCCATGCACTGGTTGACTCCCCAATTGGCTGCAATGGCCAAAGCTACGCTAATCCAAAGCCAGGAACCAGGAGCTTCTTCCGGGTCTCCCACATGGGGGCAGGGACCCAAGGACTTGGGCCATCTTTTACTGTTTTCCTAGTCCATAGCAGAGAGCTGGATCGGAAGTGGAGCAGCCAGGACTTGAACCAGTGACTATATGGGATCCCAGCACTGCAGGCTGTGGTATTACCTGCTACCCCACAGTGCCAGCCCCCATATTGGAGTTTATTTCCCCTTCAAGTCTGTTACTATTTTCTTTGCATATTTGGATGCTCCAATATTGTGTGTGTGTGTGTGTGTATATATATATATGTATATATATATATATATATTTCCTCTAGCTAGGTTGAACCTTTATCATTATCTAATGATCTTTCTTGATTCTTTTTACTGCCTTTGATTTAAAATCTATTTTATCTAATCTAAGTATGGTGACTACTGCTTTCTTGGGTTCAATTTGCATGGAATATTTTATTACTTTCTTTCAAATTCAGTATATATATATCCTCAGAGTTTCTTGTAAACAGCGTATAGTTGGGACTTATTTTGTTTAAAATCCATTTTGTCACTTTGTATCTTTTAGTTGAAGTATTTAATCTGTGTGCATTTAAGGTGATTATTGATAGATAAGGTCTAACTATTGCAATTTTGGTACTTGTTTTGTATTTTCATTATAGTGCTTTTCTTTCTACCTTTTTTGTAATCTTCCTACTTCTACTGCTATCCCAGGCCATAGGAGAGAGCTGGATTGGAAGTGGAGCAGCTGGGTCTCGAACCGGTGCCCATATGGGATGCCAGTGTTTCAGACCAGGGCGTTAACCTGCTGCACCACAGTGCTGGCCCCAGATATATTTAATTATCTTAAGAAGCTAATTAAAAGTTGGATGGAAATGCAAAATTATGTCACTAGAGTGAAAAGCCAGAGGATTTTGGCAACCAAGAAAACCAAAGTTTACAGTCTGAGATGAGTATACAAAACCATTTGTATTTATTCTGGAGGCTAAAATGCAGAGTATCTTTTTAATATCTGAATTGATTTTTTAAAGATTTTATTTATTTATTTGAAAGGCAAAGTTACAGAGACAAGGAGAGATAAAGAGGGAGAAAGAGAGAGCTTCCGTTTGCTGGTTCACTTCCCAAATGGCATAGCAGCCAGGACTAGGCCAGGCTGAAGCTAGGAGCCTAGTTTGGGTCTCTAACGTGGATGCAGGGGCCCAAGCACTTGGGTCATTCCCGGGCACATTAGCAGGGAGCTAGAATGGAAGTGGAACAGATGGGACACGAACCAATGCCCATATGGGATGCTGAGGTTGCAAGCTGTGGCTTAACTCACTACGCCACAATGCTGGCCCCCTGAATTTCTTAAAGACGTACTTATTTTTATTTATTTTAAATTTCTCATTCAGTTTTACTTAACCTTTTTTAAAAAAAGATTTATTTATTTACTTAAAAGTTAGAGTTACACAGAGAGAGAAGGAGAAACAGAGAGAGAGAGAGAGAGAGAGAGAGAGAGAAGGGTCTTCCACCTGCTGGTTCATTCCCCAACAGGCCGCAATGGCTGGAGGTGCACTGATTCGAAGCCAGGAGCCAGGTCTCCCACGTGCGTGCAGGGGCCCAAGGACTTGGGCTGCCTTCTACTGCTTTCCCAGGCCATAGCAGAGAGCTGGATCAGAAGTGGAGCAGCCGGGACTAGAACTGGCGCCCATATGGGATGCCGGCACTGCAGATGGCGGCTTTACCTACTATGCCACACCACCAGCCCCAAGACTTACTTATATTTTAATTTGAATGGGAGAGAGAGAGAGAGAGAGAGAGAGAGAGAGCGAGAGAGATAAAATGAGGATATCTTCCTTTTGCTTGTTCACTCACCAAATACCTGCAACAGGTGGGCTGAGAATAGGTCTAAGAAAAGAGCCATCGAGGTTTCCCACCTGGGTGGAAGGAGCTCAAGTATTTGAGCCATCGTCCACAGACTCCCAGATGCATTAGCAAGAAGTTGGAAGGAAGATGAGTAGTCAGGACACCAGCCAAGTACTCTAATATAGGGTGTGGGTGTCCCAAGCAGCAGCTTAACCCTTTATATCACGATATGTGCCCCTGACATACTTTTTTTTTTTTTACAATACTGGGGGTGTTGTGGTACAGTGGGTTAAGCTACCACTTGTGATGCAAGCATCACATATGAGTGCAGATTACTATCCTGGATGCTTGGGTTCCTATCCATCTCACTGCTAATGAGCCTGGGAAGGCTGTGAATGATGGCGCAAAGTGTCTGGGCTCTTGCTACTTATATGGGAGACCCAGGTGGAGTTCCAGCCTCTGGCTTTGGCCTGGCCTAGCCCTGGCTGTTGCAGACATTTGGGGAGTGAGCCAGTGGGTGGATGACCTCTTTCTCTCTCTCTCTCTCTTTAACTTTTTGAAATAAATAAAATCTTATTAAAAAGATACACAAACCATACAGGCTGAATGAAATAAGAAGTTAAGTGCATAATGAAGGAACGTTTGGGTGGCTGAGGAGTGTTGGAGGCCAGAGGAATGTATGTGAAGACTGCAGCATGTTAAAGCCACAGAGTATCATATCCCCATTAGGAAATACAAATAGGAAGGTCCTTCTAATGTAACATTCTAGGATACAACACATATTCTTTTTTAAAACATTTATTTATTTATTTGAAAGGTGGAGAGAGAGAGAGAGAGAGAGAGAGAGAGAGAGGTCTTCCATCAGATGGTTCACTCCCCAAATGGCTGCAACAGCTGGAGCTGGGCCTATCTGAAGCCAGGAGCCTGGAGCTTCTTCCAGGTCTCCCACGTAGGTGCAGGGGCCCAAGGACTTGGGCCATCTTCTACTCCTTTTCCAGGCCTTAGCAGAGAGTTGGATTGGAAGTGGAGCAGCTGGGACTTGAACTGCCATCCACATGGGATGCTGGCACTGCAGACCATGGCTTTAACCTGTTGTGCCACAGTACCTGCTTCACAATATTTTTTTTTTAAAAATATTATTTACCACACATGGCTACAATGGTCAGGAATGGAGCAGGCTGAAACCAGGAGCCAAGAACTCTATCTGGGTCTCCCACATGAGTGGCATGTGGGTGGCATCTGGATCTCCCACATGGATGGTCTCCCACATGGGGGCCCAAGTATTTGGGCCATCTTCCATTGCCTTGTCTAGCAGAGAGCTGGAGCAAAAGCAGAGCAGCTGGGAGTCAAACCAGTGTTCATATGAGATGCTGGCCCCATAATTTAAAAATTTAGACATGTAGTTTAATTAAGCTTTGTTTTAAAATGAATAAATAAATCTAACAGAAATAAGTTCTTGCTTTTACTCTTTTATTGTGGCAAGAACGGGTAATGTGAGATTTATCCTCTTAACAAAATTTTAAGTGTATAAATACAGTGGTTTTTTTTTTTTTTTTTAATACAGGCAGAGTGGACAGTGAGAGAGAGAGACAGAGAGAAAGGTCTTCCTTTGCCGTTGGTTCACCCTCCAATGGCCGCCGCAGCCGGCGCGCTGCGGCCGGCGCACCGCGCTGATCTGAAGGCAGGAGCCAGGTGCTTATCCTGGTCTCCCATGGGGTGCAGGGCCCAAGCAATTGGGCCATCTTCCACTGCACTCCCGGGCCACAGCAGAGAGCTGGCCTGGAAGAGGGGCAACCGGGACAGAATCCGGCGCCCCGACCGGGACTAGAACCTGGTGTGCCGGCGCCGCTAGGCAGAGGATTAGCCTATTGAGCCGTGGCGCTGGCTTAAATACAGTGTTTTAAAATATGAACAAAATGTACAGATGCTATTAATGTTACAAACCTGAAACTTTGTACTGACTAACATGAAATAGCAGGGTAATATACTAGTTTAAGAACATGGAGGGGGGCGCTGTGGCATGGTGGGTAAAGCCACTGCCTACAATGTCGGCATCCCATTTGGGCGCCGGTTCAAGTCCTGGCTGCTCCACTTCCGATCCAGCTCTCTGCTATGGCCTGGGAAAGCAGTGGAAGATGGCCCAAGTCCTTGGGCCCCTCCACCCATGTGGGAGACTCGGAAGAAGCTCCTGTCTCCTGACTTTGGATTGGTGCAGCTCCAGCCATTGCAGCCATCTGGGGAGTGAACCAGTGGATGGAGGACTTCTCTCTCTGTCTCCGCCTCTGTGTAATTCTGCTTTCAAATAAATAAATAGATAGATAAATAAATAAATAAATCTTTAAAAAAAAACAACATGGGACATAAATTAGACTGACTGGGTTTGAAACCTGGTTCTTTTGCTTACTAGCTGTCTAACATTGGGGAAGTTGGTTTTTTTTTTTTTTTTTTTTTTTTTTTCAGGCAGAGTGGACAGTGAGAGAGAGAGAAAGGTCTTCCTTTTTGCCTTTGGTTCACCCTCCAATGGCCACCGCGGCCGGTGCATTGCGTTGATCCGAAGGCAGGAGCCAGGTGCTTCTCCTGATCTCCCATGGGGTGCAGGGCCCAAGCACTTGGGCCATCCTCCACTGCACTCCCTGGCCACAGCAGAGAGCTGGCCTGGAAGAGGGGCAATCGGGACAGAATCCGGCGCCCCGACCGGGACTAGAACCCAGTGTGCCGGCGCCGCAAGGCGGAGGATTAGCCTAGTGAGCTGCAGCGCTGGCCCGGGAAAGTTATTTAACCTATTTATGATTCAGTTTTTAATTCAGTAAAACAAGGATAATAATGGTATATGTACCTTGCTGGGAAGTTATAAACATTAAATACATTGATACAGGTAAAGCACTTAAAATAGTATAATAGATAATTAGAGCTTACTAAATGTTAATACCATTTAGAGATATAATTGTTTACCTCAAGGAATTGATAATTCTACAAAACTCCACTTTGAGGGTTAATGCACACATGGAGAAATTGGGAAAATTTAAGTGCTAAGCAGTGTGGTATAGATTAAGAATATATAAGACATAAAAGAAGAACAAATTCATGGTAGGCTTACAGGTAATTGAAGTTTTTATAGTATGCTTCTATATGGCAGGAAGTGGGGCTATCAGTGGCAATTAGGACAAGGGCAAAAGCCTGGAAGTAGGGCTAAACAACAGAATTCTTTTTATGTGCCCATATTTTGTTCTAATTCTTTCACAATTGAGAATCTGTGTGATAAATATGATTCAATGCATTTAAGTAATGGTCATCATTAAATACTTTAAAATTATATTTAAAATTTTATTTATATGTTTAAAAGGAAGAGAGACAAAGAGGTAGAGATTTACCATCTGCTGGTTCATTCCTCAAATGTCTTCAACAGCTGGGGCTGGTCCAGGCTGAAGCCAAAAGCTGGGAACTCAATACACGTCTCACGTGAGTGGCAAGGACCCAGCCACTTGAGCCGTCACTTGCTGCCTTCCAGAGTCAGCATTATCAGGAAGCTAGAATTGGGAGCAGAGCCAGGACTTGTGACCAAGCACTCCAATATGGGGTGTGGGTGTCCCAAGTGGCATTTTAACAGCTGCGCCAGATGTCTACCCTATGAATATATATTTTTAAGGTGGACTTTAACATAACTGGTCTCATTTGAGTTTCACAAATGCCCTGTAAGAAAGGCAGGACAATTATTATTATCTCCCTTTAAAAATGAATAAGCTGAGTATCAGAATTTGTTACTTGCTTAAGATAACACAATTATTAAGTAATAGAGACCAGGTTAGCATATAGGTCTTCTATCTTTCAACATTGTGCTTTTTTAACATACTATGCTGTTTGCTGAAGAGTAGAAGGTCTAGTAAATGAAAAATGAGGCCTAAACTTTATGATAAATATTGTATTTAATTTTGTCTCAATCAAGTGAAAGGTCATATAAAGTAAAAGTATAGGTACTTCCAAGTCTCAGGTACATTAAACAAAAAATAAATGTGCAGCAGTCTTTACTATGTGTTTGAGGTCATGTTTCTCTGTATTTTGTGATTTTTTTTTGAGGGACTGCATCATTAGAAGTGAAATAGAAATATACATATGGCAGATTCAGATATCACTTCTCCTCACATACTTTTCCTTTTCCTTCACCATTATTCCCCTTAAAATAATTAGCCTTTTGAGATGCAAAGTTAAGAAACAGACAAATCATCAGCAAAAGCTTCCCCATGAATATTATATTTCAGCTATAAGCAAGTTGTTGTTGCTGTTTTAAGAACAAAGCTTCCACTATAATATACAAAGCACTGTAAACATAGCCTTGATATTCCTGCCAAGATGCCAATAAAAAAGTGAAAAGTAAGAAACAATAATAAATGTAATAATTAACTTTCACTCATAAATGCATATATATAGCAAAGTCTCTTACACATAGTTATACACATATAGAAAAACATTTGCACGTCTTAAAAGAATTTATAACATGGACATTCAAAATTTTCTTCCAAAATCAATTCTAGTTAATATTCTGATCACAGTAACAGGCATGTGAAAAAGTAAACACCTTTTCTTCTTCTTCACATAAATTTGTAATTACTTTTGTTCATATATGGGAGTGTCAGTTGTCTGGGTTCTTAAGGAAGAATTATATGCGTTCCCTATTATTAAGTTCCCTATAGGAACTTAAGCGAACAACAAAAACTCCACTATTATTTTGGATGGTCTGAGCAGGGGGAGAAGAAAATTGGAGACAAACTGGCTTCTGATAGGTTTATCATCCTCAGTCTCCAGATTCAACATTTAGAGCTACTTGGCTAAATACTACTTTCTTCTTAGCACTTGTACGTTCTCTTCTGGAATAAATGGCCCTAGTTTCATAGACAGTCAGTACTACAAATTGTGAGACTGAAAGTGCATTTTATGTAGCTTCTGAGTCATCTCTAGTTCTCATCTGATGCTATGCATACAAAGGATATGTTAGGATGATTGAGAACTATTTGCTAATTTTATATCTTACAATTCTAGTTCTTATCCTTTGTAAAGCTTTTATTTGAGAAGGAAAGCCTTGATCTCAGACTCATGTTTTACAGGGCAAAGACACAAATATTCCCCAATTTCTGTTGAATGGTCAAAAAACTGTTTATCACTCAGTTCTTAGTTGTGGACTGATTTTTAAACATTTAGAATACTTTTAAGTATTTGATACTGTGGATGCATAAATGAGATAGATTTATAGGCACAGAGTAAGCATTTGTAAATTACTAATGAAAATTTATTATCATAAATGATTTGAAAAAAGAAACTTGTTTTGAAAACTCTTCATTAGGTTATACTGGGGGATTTTATTCTTTACATATTTCTTCTCCTTTTTCTGGCAAGGAGGGCTTCTTCTTGGGTACATAAGTCATGCTGGACAAAGAATGCTTTCTAAATGTAGAGAGCCTTCTTCTAAAGTTCCCCCCTGAAAAGAAATATAGGAGGGGGTCAAAGCAACAATTTGATGCTGCCAGAGACAAGGTTATGACCACTGATTTCTGCATTCTAAGGACAGAATCACAGGATTTCGTTTCATTGTGCAAAAAATGAAGGTGGATGGTGCGTTGAATATGATATGGCATGAAGCTGATTAAAAAGGCAGTTGTAACAACTATGATCATTCCTATAGCCTTTTTACGACTTGAAAAATTTTTCTTCATTGAATTTTTTAGTAAGGTCAGAATGATCATTGTGTAACAAACAATTATAATAACAAAAGGAATGATGAAGCCAATAAATAATGACACATAATGCAAGACAATCACATGTTTTTTAGCTTCATTGTTCTGAGGAGGCTCAAAGCACTTTGTATTATTTTTCTCATCTTTGTAAGATTTGGCCATTAAAAATGGAGAACTGCTCAAAATTACAAAAATCCAAATTCCAAAACACACAAACCTGGCTTTTTTCTGTGTGACCAAATTAATATTCTGGACTGGGAAAACAATTGCAACACAGCGGAAAAAGCTCATGGCTGTCATGAAGAAGATGCTGCAATAGAGATTGACATACAAGGCATAGGTACTGAGGCGGCACAAAAAGTCACCAAAGAACCAAATTCCTTTGTGAACATAATAGACTACACGGAGAGGCAGTGTGCACACACAAAGTAGATCTGCTATTGCTAAGTTAATCATGTATACTTGGAAGGCTGATTTCTCATGATATGTTTTTATGAGGACATAGAGCACAAAGCTATTTCCAAAGAAGCCCACAACGGAGATCATAGAGTACAAGGTGGAATACACTTGATTACGGAAGTCATCAATAGTGTCATGGCATGTGTTATTACTGGCAGAAGATACTGTCAGATTTCTGGCTTCGTCCATGTTTCTCTAGGAATTTTTTCCTGGAGCCTGTAATATATAATGAAATATAAAAAGACATTTCATGAGTTTCTGCTACACCATAAATTATAGGGAATACTAAATTTTGAATTTCATGGAGTCACTCTGTATATTTTTTGACTACAGTAGGAAGCAAGGATACTGAGGTGACGAGGAGGAATTCAACCACATCTTGTCTCCAGAAGGATTTGGATCCTCTATCACCCAGAAAACTTTTCCCTCCTTTTTCATCCATGTTTGCCTGATGAACCTCCTCTTAACCTTCGATATCTAGGCAAAAGCCATACTTCCCTGGTACTTTCCCATAATTTTTCATTTTAAATGAGTTTGTTCTTCAATTATAGAAAAGCTTTACAGATAATAGTTTCATATATATGACTTTTCTATCATCTGTTTATCTAATCACCTATTTTAAGACCTTTGAATTCTTCAGAGAGTAAAATCTGGATAAAAATGCTTGGTTCTCTTAAGAAGAGGGCCTTGTAGATACGATCTGCAGGGTGCTGTTTACACCTAAGGAAAATACTCTAATTTATTATTAATGAAACTCTTTCCCATGTAGGAGGTTCTCAATCTAGGCAGTGGTTGACTTTATTTAGAGAAATCTTAGAAGCTGTGTTATTATTTTAATGGTGGCAAAAAACTCACAGAGAGGTGAAATCCATTTCTAAAATATATGCTATAATTTAAGGTTTGGAGGAAAGATGTGGTACAAGTACTCAATTTACTTTTTGGGTGAGGAAATTGTAGCTATTTATTTTTATAGTCTTCCTAGACTTATACTCAAAACCTTAAGCTATTTCTCCTGTAGTAAGAAGTTGTTACTTGTCTAGCCTAATTCAGCTTTATCGACCAGAGCAGTCAGCAAGCTCTGATCATAAAGACCTAGGAATGAGATCATGTAGAAGTGGTGTTTTGTTTAGTGTTCTTTGAGATGTTCCTCTTATTTGTGAAGGTGGCAGCAAGTCATCAATATGTAATATGGCAGGTGATATTTGATGAAAATCTGATTTGTTCGCCTTTCACGTGACTCCTGCTCCCTGGTAAGAGAGGGGTTGGAGTTTATAAGGTGGAAAGTCTGCTCTAGCATGCAAGAACTGCCAGCAGTAGAGTGGACTGATCTTGTTCCTGTACCATGGATATAGAAACAGCTACGGCAGTGGTTGCAGGTGAGAGATGACTTTTCTGGTTTAAAGCTACTAATAATTACATTTGTTGTTGAGGATGTGTCATCCATGAGTCTAGTTATCCCAGTTGTTTCATTTATTCTTTCGTTAAATAAATTTATTATTATTATTATTTTTACCAAGAACTGTTGGTATAGTATTTAAAAAACTGAAAAGGAATAGTTCTGAGGCCACAGAGAAAAATGAGACCACTATTCTTAACCTCTGCATTATTTCTAGTTACTTGCCTCTTTCACTATTGTTTCTGTGAACTCAGATGCAGTTGTGGAAGGAAGGAACACTGTCTAAAGTTAATCCAGTCTTTTTTGTTAGTCCTTTATTGGGTGTTTTCTCCAAATTGGGCAATATTATTCTGCAAGGCACTAGATGGTGCTGTTGAGATTTTTGATATGGACCTTTCTTTTTCCAGCTTTATGGAGGTACAGATGACAAAAGTTGCATGTACTTGATGTACAGGCACAATGTGATGTACAACGTGATGGCTTGACATACACAGACATTGTGAAATGATAATGATTAACCCAATCACTTCACAATGGGATGATTATTTAGGTGTACATTGTGAAATGAGTATCACAGTCAAATTAATTAACACATCTATCATCTCACATATTTACCATTTTTGGTGTGTGATGAGAATGGTTAAGGCCTAGTTTCATAGCTAATTTCAAGTATACAATAAATTGTTATTCACTATAGTCAGAACTTATTCATCTTATTATTCATCTTATAACTGAAGTTTTACATCATTTGAACATCTCTCAAGCCCCTGGAAACCACCCTTTCATCTTCTGATTCATATTGATTTTCAAAGAACCACACGTGAAAGGCATTAGATAATTATTAACAGCTCTTCCTACCAGCATCAGCCCTCAATCTGTCTTGTGACAAATAACTTTCCACACATTAATTGTAGCTTCAAATTATGTCATGTAGTAACTTTAAAACCTTCATCACATGACAGCATCAACTTTGTATGATTACTAAAATGAAACTGAATTCATTAGAATTTGGCATTTCCCTCAGAGTGAAAGACATTTTAGTAGTTGCTTATCTACCTGGATTTCCACTTTGACTTTATTTTAGACTTCTGTGTATATCTACCAGCTTGGCAATACATCTAAGAAGAGGATTTTCTTTGTTCTATCCCTTTTCAATAAAAGGACCAGATAGGGAATCCAGTCAGCCTTATTGGAAAAAAAATTTATTGTCTCCTCTTTTAAAAAATATATTGTTTTTATTCTGCTATCATAAAAGCCATCTATAAACTCATAATCTAGAAAAAGCTAAGTACTGATAACATTCTGGTGCTTATCTTTGCCATGTGTATATTGTGTGTGTACATGTAAATATCTCTATGTGTTTTTATCTAATATGCATCATGCTGTATTTACCATTTTGTAATATGGTTTTTAATTCTTTTTTTAAAAAATATTTATTTATTTATTTGAAAGGCAGAGTTACAGGGAGGCAGAATGAGAGAGAGAGAGAGAGAGAAGAGAGAGAGAGAGAGAAAGAGAGAGAAAAAAAGAGACAGTCTTCCATCTGCTGGCTCACTCCCCAGTCAGCCACAAGGGCCAGAGCTGAGCCGATCTGAGCCAGGAGCCAGGAGCCAGGAGCTTCTTATGGGTCTCCCGTGTGGGTACAGGGGTCCAAGAACTTGAGCTATCCTCTACTGCTTTCCTAGACCACAGCAGAGAGCTGTATCAGAAGTGGAGCAGCTAGGACAAGAACCGGCACCCAAATGGGAGGCTGGCACTGTAGGTAGCAGCTTTACCCGCTACGCCACAGTGCCAGCCCCTGTTTTTTTACTTCTTTATTTATAATATTTCACAGATTTTTCTCATGTTGTTAAATATTCCTCTCCACCCACCCCCCTGCCAGAAAAACCCTTCAATGTTTCCTGAGTGCCTTTGGGATAAAATATGGACTTCTTGGTGTGATCTTTAAACCTTAAGGCTCCCTACAGTTAGGCTGCAATTTATCTTTCACTTCTCTTCTTTACAAACACTGTAGTTAAAGGAAACAACTGTTTTTCTATACCAGACACATGTGCCAGAAGTTTTATTACCTTGCTGTCTTTTTCTCATGCTATTTCTTCTACTAGAAATGCGCTTTCCTCCATCTACATGTATGCAATAACACCTTTCAGCCCAAATTATACCTTCTTGATTAAGCCTTCTCCTACCCTACATTCAAAGCAATTTCTTTGTTGAGTTTCTAGGGGACTTGAATCCTATTTTGGAAATCAAGTGTTTGTACAAATGTGTTACGTTCCCTCCTAGATGATCTGATTTATATATAAGAAAGTATCCCATAGAGGGCCACATAAATGCTCAATGACTGTTCAGTGAATAAGTAAATAAAGGACAGAGCAAGTTGGGCTTTGGAAGGTATAATTTATCATGTAAATCCTTTTGGAATCATCCCATTCCAATATAATCTAAAATCTTTCCAGTCTCAGAGTCTGAAGTTACTGTGAAGTTGCTTTCTAAAGTACTAAGGAACGTAAGCCCTCATATCATTGACATAAAGTAATCATTTATTTGTCTGTTATACGTTATAAATAAACTTGAAATTCTCAGATTTTTGAATAAAAGATGTCAAACAAAACTGGTAAGTTGAGAAACATATGATCTCTGTCCCATTTCTAAACTTCCCGGCCTTTATAGAAGACCAAGATAAGCTTTTCTATAAATTCTGATATTTAAATTCAAATGTTTATTTACAACGAAATCAAATCAGTGACTTATAGTAGGCCATAAAAAGTATACTGTAAAACTTTCTAACCAGAAATGAATTCTAGAGGGGTTTAGATCATTTAGTACACACCATTCATTTCATCAGTGATGGCTTTACTTGTCTGAAACAGTATTTAATTCATTTATATAGGATTTATTGTGATCCTCCAATAATATGACTGCAACTAGATGGGTACAGAAAGTTCCTTTGGAAAGCTATGATCCCTAAAAACTCATCTCTGCAGTTAAGCAGCTTGCAGTCTGGTGGGAGAGAGGAGTGATAACTCAAGGAGTGGAGAGGTTACAATATTCACACAGTATAGTGAAAACTATCTTAGTGCAAAACAAGTGGGTCACTAATTGATCAATAAGAGGTTAAAATAGGGGCAGGTGCAGTGGCTCACTTGGTTAATCCTCCACCTGTGGCACCGGCACCCCATATGGGCGCC
The DNA here is from genome assembly GCF_051225735.1 of Oryctolagus cuniculus. Lineage (NCBI taxonomy): Eukaryota > Metazoa > Chordata > Mammalia > Lagomorpha > Leporidae > Oryctolagus > Oryctolagus cuniculus. Next base: position 71,366,904 of record NC_142888.1, on the reverse strand, counting down.
AGGTTCTAGTCCTGGTTGCTCCTCTTCCAGTCCAGCTCTCTGCTGTGGCCCCGGAAGGCAGTGGAGGATGGCCCAAGTGCTTGGGCCCCTGCACCCTCATGGGAAACCAGGAGAAGCACCTGGCTCCTGGCTTTGGATCTGTGTAGCTCCGGCCGTAGCTGCCATTTTGGGGGTGAACCAATGGAAGGAAGTCCTTTCTGTCTCTCATTCTCTCGCTGTCTAACTGTAGCTGTCAAATAAAAAAAAGGTAGCAATAAACATAAACTAAGTTGATTTAATTTTACTCCAGGTGATGGAGTTACTTTGTTAAAGTAGTTGCAAGTTGAAAATATAAGGTTCATCTTAAAAATGGAGCCATACCTATTCGTAGCACTGAAGTATCCTTCAAAAATGTTCCTTATGATGGTTAATGCTTCTTATGCTGTAATATCAGAGGAAGCCCAAACTGAAATCAAAAGATTGAAAAGGAAGTTAACAAACTTAAAAGAAATTCAGAGGATCATGGGAACTTCTCTGTCCTAAAGAGTGATCCAGAGTGTGTGATGGAACATCAAAGCTTTACTGAGAGATTCTACACCTCCTTCTTTTCCATCCAAACTTTTATACGTTTCAAGGGAGAAACTTGGGATAAAGGCCATGGCTAGTTCAAGTATTTACTGCTTTATCTAAAGATGAATACAGCATTGTAAAGCATCCCTATTTTATGAAACCATAGTATTTCCCCTATATTATCTTCTAAGCAGCTTGTTATAAAATCCAAAGGAGGAATAATTTGGAAGTTCATATCCAAGGATATAGTTTGCTAAGAATAAGAATTAGAACATTAAAAATACCAAGTATCTTTGTGTGGATGGTTTTGGAACAGTTTTTCTTGAAGGATTCACGACTTAAAAGATCATGAACTAGGGGGCCAGTGGCATAGCAGATTAAGGCACTGCCTACAATGCTGGCATCCCATATGGCCACTGGTTCTTGTCCTGGATGATGTATTTCTGACACAGCTCCCTGCTAATGGCCTGGGAAAACAGTGGAGAAAAGTGGAGATCCAGCAGTGGAGAAAGCAGTGGGAAAGCTAATGGCCCAAGTCTTTGGGCTCCTGCACCCACATGGGAGACCTAGAAGAAGGTCCTGGCCCAGCCCCAGCCCTTGTGGCCATTTGGGGAATGAATTAGCATATGGAAGATCTCTCTCTCTCTCTCTCTCTCTCTCTCCCTCCCTGTACCTCCTTCCCTCCCTCCCTCCCTCTGTATAACTCTGCCTTTCAAATACATAAAATAAATCTTAAAAAAGACTATGAACTCACAATGACATTTATTATTTATATCATTACTTTTGGCATACATGATATATTTTCTAAGGTCAAGTGTTTTAAAACTTTATATAGTTAGCTTTTCATGAATATGTGTTTTCTTTTCTTCCATTATCCAATAATTTAACAAAGTATAATGACTCTGAAAGAAAAGAGCAGAGAACGGCATTCTTGAAGTCAACCTGAACACTTTTCTTCTAAATTTTTGTTGTTCTATGAGAACCTTCATTCTTGTCTGGAGCATTCTCAGAGACTGGTCATTTTCTTTTATGTGTGGTCCAAGTACCAAGAAAATAAAGCCATTCCTCCTGTTTATTCTGACCAAGTGAAACATGATTGAACTTTTTGAAGGAACACTACTGAAGAAAAGGAAGTCAAAAGGAAAATAAAAATGCAAAAACATGAAGTGTAGTCTGGTTTCTAAAGTAGGAACTTGAACCTAAAGCTAATATTGCAGTTTGCATCCACCTGCCCCCCCCCAGATAAGGATTTGACATAGGTAACTTAGTACTGTCTGGGTGAAATATGGGTTGCAGATGAGGAGTTACTCAGAATTGGCTTTTATATGTTTCTAACCAGGCAGTTTGTTTAGCTTGTCCTGGGTATCTCTACATCAATTTAAAAGATGAAAAACTGTGAAATATTGGAGAGAATTCAGAGCAAAGGTGTCTATCAAGTATCACATTTTGGAGTGTAAATTTTATAAAGACTATGGAAATAAAAATATGAAAGGGTGTCTGCTGCAACTTTATTGATAATAGCAAAAAATGAATTACAAATGTACATCATCTCATGAATGGATGGCAAACTTGTTCTGTAAATAATCTGATAGCAAATGTTTTAGGCTTTATAGATCTGAGGGTCTCCATTGCAATTACTCAACTCATTCCCTGGAAAGAAAGCAACTGTAACAATATTGTAATGAACGGGCATGGCATGTCAAATAAAACTGTGTTTGTGAACACTGAAAAAAATGATGTACTGACTTAATGCTCAGTGATTCTGAAATTGTATGATTCCATTCATCTTACTTATTGAGAAGACAAACTTTGGCTTTCATGGTTTTGTGTTTAGATGAAACTTGTATTTCTCCCTAGTGTGGAACAAGAAAGAAAGTTTATTAATTTTAAAGACCTATTTATAAGAAATATATATTATCAGCCTAATGGACTAATTATATATTTCTATGATGGCTGTGCAATTATAGTTAAGCCTAATTTTTACATGCATGAGTGAATAAATGTCACATTGTTTGGGCAACAGCATAGTGTTTTTTCAGGTTTGTGATTCTAAGGGATCATCTGTGGTTCATTTAGAAATTTTCAGCTTTGTACATGGCTGCACTTAATACTTTCACTCCTGCCTCTTCTCTTTTCAGTTTCATTAATGACTCTTTCCTTTTTTTAAAAATTAATTTCACAGATAGAGTTAGACAGTGAGAGAGAGACAGAGGGAAAGGTCTTCCTTCCATTGGTTCACCCCTGAAATGGCCTTTACGGCAGGAGCTACGCCGATCCAAAGCCAGGAGCCAGGTGCTTCCTTTGGGTCTCCCATGTGGGTGCAGGAGCCTAAGCACTTGGGCCATCCTCCACTGCTTTCCTGGGCCACAGCAGAGAGCTGGACTGGAAGAGGAGCAACCGGGACTAGAACCCGGCGCCCATATGGGGTGCCGGTGCCACAGGCGGAGGATTAACTAAGTGAGCCATGGTACCAGCACCAATGACTCTTTTCTTACAGGAGTTTCTGCCAGTATTAGACTTTACCATTCTTATTTGGGTGATTGGGTTGGTGAAGCTAAAGTGACAAAGTGTAGATATATGATTTTGATTTCAATTGTTTGATTCAGGAGTTACTCAGATCTTTTATTTTGGTCATATTAAGTTTAATTTAGGTGTGGTCAACAAATATTTATGGAATATCTATTCATGTAAGGAAAAGAGTACTTTTTCTCCATCAGCCCTTAGCCCTTATTCTATATTGATTATGTGACCTGGACAAGCTCTAGTCAAGAAGATAAATGAGAAAGCCTAGAGATAGTCTAAAAATTTTAAGTCCCAACTTATATACCATTCAACTTTATCATTGTGTGGTGTGGTCCAAGTTGAGCTGATGATCCAGAAATGTGCCTAAGCTGATATTGTCAATTAAATGAAATGATAATCTCTCATTTGTGTTTATAGGCAAGCAAAATCTATTCTTTATCCCCTCAACCCAATTTCATATTCTTTAAATTGACACATAATTATTGTTCATATTTATAGAGTTCAGTGTGGTGTTTCAATGCTTATATACCATGTATACTTATCAGATCAGGGTAATTGACATTTCCATCTACTTATCATTTCTTTATGTTTGGATCCTTTGATGTCCTGTCTTCTAGTTCTTCATGAAATATATAGTACGTTGTTATGAACTGTAGCCACCATACTGTGATTTGGAGCACTAGAACTTAATACTTCTGTGTTTTCGTACTCCTTATCCAACCCTACCACCCCGTTCTTTCTCACCTTGCCACCCTTTGCAGCTTCTAGTAATCAGTATTCTAATTTCAGATCAACTTTTTAGTTTCCACATATAAGAGAGAACATGTGGCATTTGTCTTTCTGTGCCAGGCCTATTTCACTTAACATAATGTGTGCCTATTCCATTGATTTTGCTGCAAATGTCAGGGTTTCATTCTTTTTATGGCTGAATAATGTTCCTTTGTGTATGTGTATATAATATTGTTTTTGTTTTTAAATTTTTATTTATTATTTGAGATGGACAGAGAGCGAGAGAGCAACAGAGCAAGTGAGCGAGTGAGATAGATTCTCTTCACTGGTTCGTTTTGCCAAATGACTGCTATGGTCAGAGCTGGATGAGGAGCAAAGCCGGGAGCCAGAATTGCAATGCAGGTCATCCATATGGGAGACAGGAACTCAATTATGTGTGCCACACTCCTGTCTCCCAGGGTCTGCATTGGCAGAAAACTAGATTCAAGAGTTAGAGCTGAGATTTTTTTTAACTTTTATTTAATGAATATAAATTTCCAAAGTACAGCTTATGGATTACAATGGCTTCCCCCCCATAACGTCCCTCCCACCCACAACCCTCCCCTTTCCCACTCCCTCTCCCCTTCCATTCACATCAAGATTCATTTTCGATTCTCTTTATATACAGAAGATCAGTTTAGCATACATTAAGTAAAGATTTCAACAGTTTTAGAGCTGAGATTTGAATCCAGTCATTTGATGTGGAATGCGGGTGTCTTAACTGTTAAACTAAATGCCAGCTCCCCATATTGCATATTCTTTTCTCTCTGCCTCTGCCTCTCTGTAACTCTGCCTTTAAAATAAATAAATAAATCTTTAAAAAAAGTAAAAAAAGTACATCATTTGTACAAGAGAAGGACTAAAAACAAAAATGTGTTTACAGAGATACCAATATTGAGTGAGTGAGTGTGCCACCTCTCACACAGCTTTCCGGTGGTACTCAGGGGGAGCCACTTCATAATCACTGGCGCTAAACAAAGTTGCTGAATTCTTTGCCAGGTACTTTAGGAAATCATGAAGATAATTCAGTAACAAAGCAAGGCTCTTCTCATCCAGAGGTGTATAAGCCAACATCGCTCCAATTCGCACAAATAATCGCAGTAGATGTGGCGCTCCATACACCTGGGACATTGGTGCGTCAGGATGATCTGCGAGGATTTCAGCGTACTGTGGTCTCTCAAATTTATAGAGCAGCTGAGTGCCCAGCATTACGTTGAAGTATTCTTTTATCCCTGCCACAACTTCATTAACAGCGTATTCCTTATTATCTGTGTTTCCACGAGATTTCTTGTAATTTGCATAATCCTCCAAAATGGAATCCACATTCTTCTTCGCAGATGTACTTTGAAGATGTTAGTGTATAACAGAATTGATGTTTGTTTTCTGTTTGATTTTGAACAGAGAAAATAAAAGGGGTTGCAGCTCCTTTTTTTCTTTTCTTACTTTTTCATTTCAAAGTTGCTACCAGTGTATTCAGTGGTGGACAACAGAGGGACATGCTGTAGAGTGTTTTATTGCCTAGTCGACAAAGCTGCTTTTGAATGCTGGTGGTTCTATTCCTTTGACACTACGCACTTTTATAATATGTGTTAATGCTATATGACAAGATGCTCTGATTCTTAGTGCCAAAGGTTCAATTCAGTGTATATAACTGAACACACTCATCCATTTGTGCTCTTTTTTTTTTTTTTTAATGGTGCTTAAAGTAAAGAGCCCATCCTTGGCAAGTCATCCATGTGGTTCCTTAGGCATTTTATCTTTGCTCAAATTGTTGAAGAATGGTGGCTTGTTTCATGGTTTTTGTATTTGTGTCTAATGCACGTTTTAACACAATAGACGCAATGCATTGTGTAGCTACAGTTTTCTGGAAAAGTTGATCTTTTAGGAATTGTTTTTCAGATCTTCAATAAAGTTTTTCTTTAAATTTCAAAAAAAAAGTAAAAAAAACTTTTTTATTTAAAGATTTATTTATTTACTTGAAAGGCAGAGAGAGAGAGAGAGACAGACAGACAGAGATCTTCCATCCATTGGTTCATTCCCCAAATGGCCACAATGACCAGTCTGCAGCCAGGAGCCTCGAATGCCATCTGGGTCTCTCACATGGGTGGCAGGAGACCAAGGAATTGGGCCGTCTTCTGCTGCTTTCCCAGATGCATTAGCAGAGAGCTGAATTGGAAGTGGAGCAGCTGGGACACAAACTGGCACCCATATGGGATGCTGGCACCACAGGTGGCTGCTTAACCTGCTGTGCTACAATGCTGGCCCCAAATTGATTTTTGTATAGGATTAGAGGTAGAGATCTAGCTTCATTCTTCCACATATGGATATCCAGTTTTCATAACATTACTTAATGAAGAAATTCTCTTTCTTTAATGTATGTTTGTCATGCTTTTGTTGAGAGTCAGTTAGCTGTAGGTGCAAAAATTTATTTCTGAGTTCTCTATTCCGTTCCATTGGTCTGTGACAATTGTATGCTGGTACTATGCTGTCTTTTTTTAAAATTAAAAAAAGAATTTTTATTTATTTTTATGCATTTCATAAATGCAACTTTAGGAACATAGTAATTCTTCCCACTGTATCTGCCCTCCTCCTCCTCCTCCCCCTCCCTCTCTCATTCCCAGTCCTGTTTTTACTAAGATCTATTTTCTTCTAACCTTATACACAGAAGATTAACTCTGTTCTAGGTAAACAGTTCAGCACTTCATAATAGGAAAAAAAAGAAAAAGAAAGAAACAAAACAAAAAACACGAAAAAAGCCAAGAACAAAATCTGTTCCTCAGCAGTCCAGACAAGGGCTGTTTAAAGTCATTGCATCTCGATGGTAATTTCGCTTTTTTTTTTTTTAAGAAACTTTATTAGCTTTAAAGAAGAACTCAAGAATGATGCATCTTTTATGAGCATTTAGACATAACTAATTTATGTAACATAAGAATACCTTCCACTTAATACACCAAAATGAAGTAATTCTTTGAGAACAAGTTTTACTATTAAGTCTCAAAATGTCCCTTTGAGGACAGAGGTCCTGCATGGGAAGTTAGTGCACAGTGACTCCTGTTGTTTATTTAACAATTAATACTCTTATGTATTATATCAGTGATCACCCAAGGCTCTTGACATGAGCCGCCTAAGCTATAGAAGCCGTTTGAATCCACAAACTCATCAGTATTTGGACAAGGCCATAGGCAAAGTGGAAGCTCTCTCCTCCCTTCAGAGGAAAGTACATCTTTCTCTTTTTTTATTTATTTGACAAGGTGAGTTTACAGACAGTGAGAGAGAGAGAGAAAGCAAGGTCTTCCTTCCATTGGTTCACCTCCCAAATGACTGCAACGGCCGGAGCTATGCTGATCTGAAGCCAGGAGCCAGGAGTTTCTTCCTGGTCTCCCATGTGGGTTCAGAGGCCCAAGCACTTGGGCCATCCTCCACTGCTATCCCAGGCCACAGAAGAGAGCTGGACTGGAAGAGGAGAACTGGGACTAGAACCAGGTGCCCATATGGGATGCTGGCACCGCAGGCGGAGGATTAACCTAGTGTGCCATGGCGCCGGCCCTAGTACATCCCTCTTTGTTGGTCACTTCTTTCCACTGGGGTCTTGCCCACAGAGTTCTTTCATGTAGAACATTTTTGCCACAATGTCTTGGCTTTCCATGCCTGAAATATACTCCCCTGGGCTTTTCAGCCAAACCAGAATGATTCTGAGGTCAGAGTTCTGCTTAAGGTGATTGTTATTCTATGAATCTGCTGTATGGGCTACTTCCCATGTTGGAGCATTCACTCCTTTTAAATTCTGTCTATTACTACTACCAAACACTTATTCCTATTTATATGATTGATAAAACACTTGATCCTATTTATATGATCACTTTAACACTTAATCCTATCCATATCATCTATATAACACTTAGAATTATGCTGTCTTGTTTACTATAGCTTTGTATGTATTGAGATCAGTTATTGTGGTGCCTTCTTTTTTATTCAAACTTCCTTTTACCATTTGACATCTTCTTGGTTCTATAGGAACTTAAGAATTTTTTTTCCATTTCTGTGAAGAGTGACATTGTTATTTTAATAGGAATTTCATCGAAGTTGTAAATTGCTTTGTAGTACGGACATTTTAACAATATTAATTCTTCCAATGCATGAACATGGACATCCTTCATTCTTTGTATACTTCCTTCAGTTTCTTTCTTTTTTTAAGATTTATTTATTTATTTGAAAGGCAGAGTTACAGAGAGGCCGAGGCTGAGGGAGAGAGAGAGAGAGAGAGAGAAATTTTCTATCTGCTGGTTCACTCCCCAAATGGTCACAGCAGCCGGAGCTGGGCTGATCTGAAGCCAGGAACCAGGAGCTTCTTCTGGGTCTCTGACAAGGGTGCAGGAGCCTAAGGACTTGGGCCATCCTCTACTGCTTCCCCAGGCCATAGCAGAGAGCTGGATTGGAAGTGGAGCAGCTGAAATTCGAACTGGCACCCATATAGGATGCCAGCACTGTAGGTGGCAGTTTTACCTGCTATGCCACAGCACCAGCCCCTCTGCAGTTTCTTAAGTGTTTTGTAATTTTCATGGTGAGGTCTTTCATTTTCTTGGTAGAATTTTTTGGTAACTATTTTAAATGGAATGACTTCATGATTTCTTTAACAAATTTGTCATTGGTGTTTAAACATGCTCCTGGCTTTTTTTGTTTGTTTGTTTAATTGGTATCTTGCAACTTTACTAAATCTGTTTGGCAGTTCTTAGGTCTTTTGGTATAGTCTTTAGGTTTTCCTACATACAGAGTCATGTAATCTGCAACCATGGTTAACTTGATTTCTCTTTCTATTTGTATGCCTTTTCTTACTCTTGTATAATTGCTCTAGGACTTTTATTACTGTATTGTAATAAGGTCATGAAAGGAGGCATCCTTATCTTGCTCTAGATCTTAAAGGAATTCTGCTGTTTTGCATTAAATATGATGTTGGATTGTTTTTAACCACATATAGCCTTTATTATTTTGAAGTATATTTCTTCTATACCTGATTTGTTCAGAAGTTTTATTGTGAAAGTAAGTAGTTTTATCCAGTGCTTTTCTGCATCTGTTGAGATGGTCACATTATTCTTACTTTTCATTCTGTTGATGTGATACATATGCTTTTGAATTGCATATGTTGGACTATCCTTTAATCCTTAGGATAAGTCCCACTTGGTCATGGTATATCATCTTCTTGATGTATTGTTGAATTTGAGTTGCTAGTATTTTTTTTTAATTTGACAGATAAAATTACAGACAGTGAGAGAGACAGAGAGAAAGGTCTTCCGTTGGTTCACCCCCCAAATGGCCGCTACGGCCGGAGTTACGCTGATCCAAAGCCAGGAGCCAGGTGCTTCCTTTGGGTCTCCCATGCGGGTGCAGGGGCCCAAGCACTTGGTCCATCCTCCACTGCCTTCCTGGGCCACAGCAGAGAGCTGGACTGGAAGAGGCACAACTGGGACTAGAACCTGGCTCCCATATGGGATGCCGGCGCTACAGGCGGAGGATTAACCAAGTGAGCCACGGCGCCGGCCCAAGTTGCTAGTATTTGTTGGAAATTTTTGCATTCATGTTCATCAGGGATATTAATCTCTATTTTTCTTTTTCTGCTGTGTCGTTCTCTGTTTTTTTTTGTATCAGGGTAATGATGGCTTCCAAAGAATTTGGAAGATTTCCCTCCCTTCCAAGTCTTTGGAATAGTTTAAGAATTGGTATTAGTTCTTTAAATGTGTAGTAGAATTTACCAATGAATCAATCTCTTTATGGGCTATTCTTTGTTGGGAGACTTTTTATTATTGACTTAATCTCATTACTCATTATTGATCTGTTTAAGCTTTTTTTATCTTCATGCTTAAACTTTGATAAGTTATATGTGTCCAGGAATTTATCATTTATTTTAGGCCTTCCAATTTGTTGGTTTTAAAATTATTTTGGTTTTCTTTCCTTTACAGTACTGCAGTATTTTGTTTGTACTTTTTTTTGGACAAATTTTATTTATCACTTTGTAGTGGTCATCTCTGTGGTTGTTCAACTTAAACTTCAACATATATTCCCACCCCACTCCGTCAGACTGAAAGGGCAATAAACAAGTCTTATTCTTTTTGTTTTTCCTGCTGTACATATTACAGTGCATTTTAAGGATTGTAAATCAATTTTGAATAACCCAGGCCGGCGCCGCGGCTCACTAGGCTAATCCTCCAACTAGCGGCGCCGGCACACCGGGTTCTAGTCCCAGTTGGGGAGCTGGATTCTGTCCGGGTTGCCCCTCTTCCAGGCCAGCTCTCTGCTGTGGCCAGGGAGTTCAGTGGAGGATGGCCCAAGTGCTTGGGCCCTGCACCCACATGGGAGACCAGGAGAAGTACCTGGCTCCTGCCATCGGATCAGCGCGGTGCGCCGGCCGCAGCGCGCCGGCCGCGGCGGCCATTGGAGGGTGAACCAACGGCAAAGGAAGACCTTTCTCTCTCTCTCACTGTCCATTCTGCCTGTCAAAAAAATTTTTGAGTAACCCATTTCCTTTATCATGTTGGTGATGTTTTATCAAAATTAGAGGGAATAATTGCATGAAAAAATATGAGCATGATAGAAAATTTGTAGAACTAGTAGGCAGAAGATTTGGATCTGATGGATGATTAATATTTCTTGGGCAAATCGATTCCCTTCTGTGAGATCTTCATTGTTTTGTGATACAAGAGATTTGAATCTGAGGAAAAATTTCAATTACTCTTTTAATGTATCAGCTGTATTCAGGATATAGGCTTGACCAGGCCCTCTGAAGGCAATACAGTAGTTCTAGATCTGACAGTAGTTTATAAGCTAAGTAATAACTTCATGATTTAAAGTTGCCCCATTTGTCAGTGTTCACAAGTCCTTCTTTGTGGTACCCCTTTTGTTTTACAAGTCATGGCATCTCTTGTTCTATCAGAAGAGCCAACATTCTTTAGGTCTTTTAAGAGACAAACTCCTAAAGTCATCTTTCTTAGTTTTTAATCTTCTGTTTTATGAGGTGCCTATCCTGCTTGATCATACGGCTTCAGGATTCCAGGACTAGTGATCCATCCATCCATATCTCAACTGATGCCTACAACCTACATTGTAAAGTTTTAACAGGCTTTGATTCCTAGGAAAGTGTATCTCTTCCCTAATGTGGACCATTTTGGATCTTTGGAACCTTAATAACCCAAACAAATAAGTCCCTTTTCCAGAAGTATGAAAGTTTAAACACACACACACACACACACACATACACACAGGAGAGAGAGAGAGAGATCTTCCATCTTCTGATTCACTCCTCAAATAGCCACAAGAGCTGGAATTGGGCCGGGCCAAAGCTGTGACCCTGGAACTCCATCCAGGTCTTCCACATGAGTGGCAGGGACCCAGATATTGAGCCATCATCTACTGCTTCTCTAGGCTAAACATTAGCAGGAAGTTGGATCAGAAGTACAGGAGCCAAGACTCAAACTAGTCACTACAATGTGGGATATAGGCATCCCAAGAGGTCGATTAACTGCGGAGCTAAATTCCCATTCCATACTGTAAATTTATCAGCATAATACCAAACACTTCTCTAAGATGTATTTAATTCTTTGAAAAATTTCTTCCTGGGTTACCTGGGCACTTTTTAGAATAAGAAATGGAAGGACAAAGAGTGATTTATCAGTGTCCTAGTGTTCAGGCCTTTATAAAGATTTGAGACCAAACATGATCACAGACTGAGTCATAGGACAAAATGAAAGTTATATTTACACACAACTCTAAGATGAACCAAGGCACTGTAAACAAGTCAGTAAAAGGAAGTATATGTTAGGATAATAAAAACAATTCTCAAACATAGCTTCTTAGTAGAAGGAAGCTACCAGTAGTCACTATAGAAGTCTCTGGGATTAAATGACTTAGTTTTACAAAATGTTAACCCTGAAAATATGTTTAGAGAACATATGCCCGAACCCACTCCCTCCTGACCCAGAAAGATAAAATGATTGCTGAAAGTAATGTACAGCAGCAGAAAAAGGATGCCTGACTCATAGTTCAGTGCTATTTTCACTACACCAGTATTTAAGTTTCAGATTCCACAGGGCCTTTCAATAAACACTGACCCATGAGAAATTTGTATACTTGTCCAAATCATAGCAGTTGAATAAAGTGTTGTACAGAGGACTGCACAAATGCCTAAGATTGATCCACTTCTTTGTTATCTTTTTTATTATAACTTGGGAATACTTTTCACTCAATATTAGAAATGGCAATTTTCTTTTAAATTTCCATCTTTCTCTTCTGTTCAATCTATTCTTATCACTTATGCAGATTTAATCTTCTTAAAGCACAGTTCTAATCATATCATTTCCCTCTCAAAAGTCTCCAGTGACCTATTAATTGAACTCGGACAACTATTCAAGACTGTAATAATATTCCATCCTAACTTTATAGACTCACCTCTCCATTGTTTGCTATAAAATATGACTCCATGATTAGCTCCATCCCTCCTTTGGTTTCTTTTCCTTTGCCCAGGTCATGTTTCCATCTATGAAATGCCCTTTATTGTCATCATTACCAGATGTAATTTTAACCACCTGTAAGACAATGTCATATTACCTCCTACATAAAAACATTACTGTCCCATGTTCTACTGTGATATACTAGTTATATTAAGGGAACCTCTTTTTTAAGTTTTATTTATTTGAAAGCCAAGTTACAGAGAGAGAAAGGGAGAAACAGAGAGGCATCTTCCATTTGTTGGTTTACTCCTCAAATGGCCACAATGGCCAGAGCCGGGCAAGACCAAAGCCAGGAAACAGGAGTTTCTACTGGGTCTCCTTCGTGGGTGCAGGGACTCGAGGATTTGGCCATTTTCTGATGCTTTTCTACACACATTAGCAGGAAGTTGGATTGGAAGTGGAGCAGCCAGGACTCAAACCGGTGCCCATATAAGATGTCGACATCGCAAGCAGTAGCTTTACCTGCTACGCTGCAATGCCGGTCCCAAGGGAACATCTTTATCTTTTTTTTTTTTTTTTTGATAGGCAGAGTTAGACAGTGAGAGAGAGAGAGAGAGAGAGAGAGAGAAAGGTCTTCCCTTTTCCGCCGGTTCACCCCCAAGTGGCCGCTATGGCTGGTGTGTTGCGGCTGGCATGCTGCGCCGATCCGAAGCCAGGAGCCAGGTGCCTCCTCCTGGTCTCCCATGCGGGTGCAGGGCCCAAGGACCTGGGCCATCCTCCACTGCACTCCCAGGCCACAGCAGAGAGCTGGACTGGAAGAGGAGCAACCGGGACAGAATCCGGCGCCGCGACCAGGACTAGAACCCGGGATGCCGGCACCGCAGGCGGAGGATTAGCCTAGTAAGCCATGGCATGGGCCCCAAGGGAACCTCTTAACTTGTCATTTCTGTTCTATGTCTTTGGAAAACAAGACCAAGCCCTGCTTAGATAACATTTTATATATATTTTAATATATATTTTTATCATTTTATACAAAAATTTATTTTTATATAAAATTTTATTATTTTATATAAAACATTTTATATATATTTATATATTTATTTAAATATATATAAAATCTACTAGAGGGAAGCACATTTTTTAACGTTTATTTATATAATATAAATTTCAAAAGTATAACTTTTGGATTATAGTGGTTCTTCCCCCCATAACCACACTCCCACCTGCAAACCATCCCATCTCCTATTCCTTCTCCCATTAGAAAAACCTCCCTATCTCGCCACCAACTACTTGTGAAATAATTGATCAGTAAATATGTAATTTTTAGAATGCTTTTATTTAATAAATATAAATTTCATAGGTACAGCTTTAGGAATATAGTGGTTCTTCCCCCCAAAACCACCTTCCCACCCCAACTCCCATCCCACCTCCTACTCCTTCTCCCATCCCATTCTTAAGATTCATTTTTGATTATCTTTATATACAGAAGATCAACTCTATGCTAAGTAAAGATTTCAACAGTTTGCACCCACACTGACACACAAAGTATAAAGTACTGTTTGAAGACTAGTTTTACAATTAATTTTCATGGTACAACACATTAAGGACAGAGGTCCTACATGGGGAGCAAGTGCACATTGACTCCATTGTTGATCTAACAATTGACACTCTTATTTATAACATCAGTAATCACCCGAGGCTCTTGACATGAGCTGCCAAGGCTATGGAAGCTTCCTGAGTTCACAAACTCTGATCTTATTTAGACAAGGACATAGTCAAAGTGGAAGTTCTCTCCTCCCTTCAGAGAAAGGTATCTCCTTCTTTGATGACCCCTTCTTTCCACCGAGATCTCACTCACAGAAATCTTTCATTTAACTCATTTTTTTTGCCACAGTGTCTTGGCTTTCCATGCCTGAGAAACTTTCATGGACTTTTTAGCCAGATATGAATGCCTTAAGGACTGATTCTGAGTCCAGAGTGCTGTTTAGGACATCTGTCATTCTATGAGTCTGCTGCGTATCCTGCTTCCCATGTTGGATCGTTCTCTCCTTTTTAATTCTATCAGTTAGTATTAGCAGACACTAGTCTTATTTATGTGATCCCTTTGATACTTAATCCTATCTTTATGATCAGTTATGAACTTAAGCTGATCACTGTAGCTAGAAGATGGCATTGGTACCTGCCAACTTAATGGGATTTGGAGTCCCATGGCAAGTTTCTAGCTTTACCCTTAGGGGTAAGTCTGAGCTAGCATGTGCTGAACTGTACATCTCCTCCCTCTCTTATTCCCACTCTTATTTTTAACAGGGATCAATTTTCAGTTGGGTTTAGACACCTAAGAGTAATTTGAACATAGACATTTTAACAAATGTAATGCATTGCATCATTACAGTTGGCTATTTCAATGGAAGTACATAATTGATACAGAGAGTGGAAATAATTAGTGTATTATTAGAAAAGGCTTCATGAAAGGTAGAAGGCTAGGGCAGATGGAGAGGAGAATTGTGGGCCAGGGAGGCAGATAGAATGAGCAAGGCATGGCATATTTAAAGAAGAGCTTTAAATGGCTGAAATGTAAGGTGAAAGGTATATGTATATGCATGTATGTGTATTTGTGTCTGGTGTGTGATTGTAGTATGGGATGTTTTAGGTTGAAAAGAAATATAGGAACTGGATCATAAAGGGTCATGTTTGCCATTTCAGATCATTTGAATTTATCCTCTTGGAAATGCAGAGCTATTAAGGGATGCAGAGTGTGAGAAGAATATTGACATGTAAGGGAAAGGGGAACCATTGTGACAAAGATAGAGGTTGCTCATCCCCGAGATTCCTGATTTCCTTGATGAAGTAAGAGAGAATGTTTTCTTCTGAGATTAAGCGAGCTGCAGTGTGGTTCAGCTCTTCTAAAGAAGGATGAAGGTCTGAATAGTGGCCCTGAGGAACTGGAGAGGAATATTACCAAGAAGGGACTAAAAGGCTAATGGAAATTTGAGAGTATGGATTTTTAAACGTCCCAATCTTCATGATTGTGTGATTTACTCCAGTGCTCAGCAAGCACCCTAAGTGTAGGAGAAAAATGTGAATGCTTAAATTGATCTATGGCTGGGGTCATAGAGCAAGTATTATGGAAGAACAGTTGGGTAAGGAAGTTAAGAATGCTATCAAAAGAATGGTTAAAAGAGAAGTTTAATAGATTGGAGAAGAAAGGGAAGGACCAAAGGACTTGATTTTCACTGAAATGTGGAAAACGGTATTGTGGTTACAGGGAAATGAGAGAACTGAAAGTCTAGCAGCTGTGGTCAGAGTGTGATATACTGAAATTCAAAATTTCAGTTCTCTGATGACAAAGAAGGCCCCAAGTGTAGCCGTGGAATGAGTAACCAGGGTGGAATATAAATGGGGATTATTCAAGATCAGGTGGTCAAGAACATTTGAAGTAATTTTGCTGGGTTAGTTAATCACATGAAAGATGAAGTTTACCAATATCAGGATTCAGGATAGAAAGGAAGACTCAGCCAAATGTCAAAATTTTCAGTGAATTAGGAAAAAATGCTAACAAGTCAATAGGTGATGCTGTTAATATGGAAGATTAGAGGGTAACATGGATGATTGACTTTTTGTATTATGGTAGAAGTGATACCAGGGATACAGAAGACAGATAACAGATTATCTGATAGAAGATAGGATGTAAAAAATAATCAGTTTAACATTTGATGAGAAGGACCCAATTTCACTTAAAGAAAGGATAGGGAGGGATAATTATTCTAAAAGGTTTAGGATGTAGAAGAATTTACTAACAGTGAGGAAATGTTTGCTAAAATGGTCAGAGGTGGGGCAGGTGCTGTGGTGCAATGGGTTAAGGTCCCTGGCTTTTGTGGGCATTTGAGGAGTGAACCAGTCGATGGAAGATTAATCCCCCCCTTTCACTTTCACTCTCACCCTGCCTTTCTTCTTTTTTCTTTTTTTTTAACTTTTATTTAATGAATATAAATTTCCAAAGTACAGCTTATGGATTACAATGGCTTCCCTCCCATAACGTCCCTCCCACTCGCAACCCTCCCCTTTCCCACTCCCTCTCCCTTTCCATTCACATCAAGATTCATTTTCGATTCTCTTTATATACAGAAGATCAGTTTAGCATACATTAAGTAAAGATTTCAACAGTTTGCTCCCACACAGAAACACAAAGTGAAAAATACTGTTTGAGTACTAGTTATAGCATTAAACCACAATGTACAGCACACTAAGGACAGAGATCCTACATGAGGAGTAAGTGCACAGTGACTCCTGTTGTTGACTTAACAAATTGACACTCTTGTTTATGGCCTCAGTAATCACCCTAGGCTCTTGTCATGAGCTGCCAAGGCTATGGAAGTCCCCTGAGTTAAAGTGAAATGAACACGATGAGAAACGGTGACTTGATCAGCCCTCACCCTGACTGTTGATGAGCAACTTGATATGTTATCCCTCTTAGCATTTTTTTTGTTTGTTCTACTTAATACTTTTGGTTGAATACTGTAATCAACACACAATTATTCTTAAGTGCTGAAACTTAACTGAAAAGTGATTGTCGTTAAATATAAGAGTGGGAATAAGAGAGGGAAGAGATGTGCAATTCGGGACATGCTCAAACTGACTTACCTCCAACGGTAGAGTTAGAAACATACCAGGGGATTCCAATTCAATCCCATCAAGGTGGCACGTACCGATGCCATCTCACTAGTCCCAGTGATCAATTTCTGTTCACAATTGATCATAATGATAGGACTAAGAACCAAAGGGATCATATAAACAAGAATAGTGCCTGCCTTTCAAATAAATACATAAATATTATGAAAAGAAAGGTGAGCTATTGAAGGAGGAGTTAGGAGAAGGAAGTATAGGATGTTCTCAGAATGTTAGAACCTTCAAGACCAGTTGATCAGAGAGGTCAACCACAGAATTCAACTTGCTGTTTCTACTTATTTTGTGTTTCTACTTCTTATTTTTAATTTTTTGAGTAATTTGTGTATTTTCCCAATATGTACCATTGAATTATAGACATTTTGAGGACAAAGATCAGATCTAATTAATATGAACAGTTTCTGCAGAACCTAGCAAGGAGAACTATCCTTTGAACCCAATAAATGTGCTGACAATGAGGTTAAGCCTCACCCCAGTTAGAATGGCTTTCATACAGAAATCAACAAATAACAAATGCTGGCGAGGATGTGGGGAAAAAGGTACCCTAATCTACTGTTGGTAGGAATGTAAACTGGTAAAACCACTATGGAAAACAGTTTGGAGATACTTCAGAAATCTGAATATAACCATACCACATGACCCAGCTATCCCACTTCTGGGAATTTATCCAAGGGAAATGAAATCAGCAAATAAAGGAGTGATCTGCACCCCCATGTTTATTGCAGCTCAATTCACAATAGCTTAGACATGAAATCAACCTAAATGCTCATCAACGGAAGACTAGATAAATTATGGGATGTGTAATCTATGGAATACTACACAGCGTCAAAAAATAAATGAAATCCGGTCATTTGCAACAAAATGGATGAATCTGGAAAACATCATATTTAGTGAAATAAATCAGTCACAAAGGGACAAATATCACATGTTCTTCCTGATCTGTGATAACTATTAGAGCACCTAAAAGGACATCTGTAGAAGTAAAATTGACACTTTGAGAAGCAATGACTTGAACAGCCCTTGTCTTGACTGTTGAGGAAGTCTTTTTTTTTAGATTATTTATTTATTTATTTATTTGACAGGTAGAGTTACAGACAGAGAGAGAGAGACAGGTCGTCCTTCTGTTGGTTCACCCCCCAAATGGCCACCATGGCTGGCGCTGCACCGATCCGAAGCCAGGAGCCAGGAGCCTTCTCCTGGTCTCCCATGTGGGTGCAGGGGCCCAAGCACTTGGGCCATCTTCCACTGCTCTCCCGGGCCACTGCAGAGAGCTGGACTGGAAGAGGAGCAAGCAGGATTAGAACCAGCGCCCATATGGGATGCTGGCACTGCAGGCGGAGGATTAACCGAGTGAGCCACGCTCCAGGCCCCCTTTTTTTTCTTCTTAATACTATTGGTTGAACTCTTTACTTAACATAGAGTTAATCATATGTGTATAAAGTCAATTGAAAATAGATCGCACAAAAAGGGAGAGAACAATCCATCATGGGAAGCGGGATACACAACAGACTCATAGAATGGCAGATGTCCTAAACAGAACTCTGGCCTCAGAATCAGCCCTTAAGGCATTCGGATGTGGCTGAAGAGCCCATGAGAGTATTTTAGGCATGGAAAGCCAAGACACTCTGGAAAAAAAAAAGAAGACCTAAATGAAGGATCTCCGCGAGTGAGATCCCAGTGGAAAGAATGGGGCCATCAAAGGAGGTACCTTTCTCTGAAGGGAGGAGAGAACTTCCACTTTGACTATGACCCTGGCGGAATAAGATCGAAGTCAGCGAACTCAAAAGGCTTACATAGCCTTGGCAACTCATGACTAGAGCCTAGGGAGATTACTGACGCCATAAACAAGAGTGTCAAATTGTTAAGTCAACAACAGGAGTCACTGTGTACTTACTTCTCATGCGGGATCTGTCCTTAATGTGTTGTCCAATGTGAAGTAATGCTATAACTAGTACTGAAACACTTCGTGTTTCTGTGTGGGTGCAAACTGATGAAATCTTTACTTAATATATACTAAATCGATCTTCTGTATATAAAGAGAATTGAAAATGAATCTTGATGTGAATGGAATGGGAGAGGGAGCCGGAGATGGGAGGGGTGCGAGTGGGAGGGAAATTATGGGGGGGGGAGCCAATGTAATCCATAAACTGTAATTTAGAAATTTATATTTACTAAATAAAAAAAAACACACACACACACAAAAAGAAAATAGATCCCAGTAAAAAATAAGAGTGGGAATAAGAGAGGGAGGAGGAAGTTTGTAACTGTAAATCTGTATAGTTTGCATACATTCCTACAGACTTAATTCTAAGAGTACAGTTTATTTTTTCATTTTTTAATAGATTGATTGATTTATTTGAAAGAGTTACACAGAGAGAGGAGAGGTAGAGAGAGAGAGAGAGGTCTTCCATCTGATGTTTCACTCCCCAATTGGCCGCAACGGCTGGAGCTATGCCAATCCGAAGCCAGGAGCCAGGAGCTTCTTCCTGGCCTCCCATGCGGGTGCAGGGGCCAAGGACTTGGGCCATCTTCTACTGTTTTCCCAGGCCATAGCAGAGAGCTGGATCGGAAGTGGAGCAGCTGGGTCTCGAACCGGTACCCATATGGGATGCTGGCGCTTTAGGACAGGGTGTTAACCCAATGTGCCACAGCGCCGATCCCAGGGTACAGTTTAAAAACTTGCCATGATCATGTCAAGATCCTCAGGTGATCATTGATGTCATCAATAGGGTGTTAATTGTTAAATCAACAACAGGAGTTACTATGCACTTACTTACTCCCCATGTAGGACCTCTGTCCTCAATGTGTTGTACTATGAGAATTAACTGTAAAACCTGTGCTTAAACAGTACTTTATACTTTGTGTATGTGGGTGGGTGCAAACTGTTGAGATCTTTACTTAGTATAGAGTTGCTCTTCTGTATATAAATTTAATTAAAAGCAAATCTTAATGAAGAATGGGATGGGAGAGAGATTAGGAGGTGTGATGGGAGTTGGGGTGAGAGGGCAGATGTGGTGGGAAGAACCACTATATTCCTAAAGCTGTACCTATGAAATTTGTAGGGATGGGGAGAGAGGGAGGGAGGGAGGGATGGAGGGAGATAGAGAGAGAGAGAGAGAAAGAGAGAGATCCATCTTCCATCTGCTGGTTCATTCCCTAAATGGCCACAGTGGTCAAAAGCCTGGAGCCAGAAGCTTCTTCCAGTCTCCCATGCGGGTTCAGGGACCCAAGAACTTGGGCCATTTTCCTGTGATTTATTAGACTCATTAGCAAAGAGCTGGATTGAAAGTGAGCAGCTGGGGACTCGAACTGGTGCCCGTATAGGTTGCCAGCACAGTAGGCAGAGGCTTAACCGTCTATGCCACGGCACTAGTCCTGAAAGTAATATTTTCTTTAATCTAAACTCAGGCATCATTTTATCTGGTTTGTGTGATCTCAGTTAACCAGAGGTAATTCCTTATGCCAAAAAGAAAGAGAAGGTAGTGATAGGAATAGTTTATAAGACTCCAGTTTTATTCAGAGAGGAAGAGGTTTTTCATCAACCTGTACTACCCAGTGTAGCCCATCATGTAAAAGCACACTGTTGCTTAGCAGAAGCATTCACTGAATGAAACTGGTAAGAATGATGACAATTCCGAAAATCTAGGCATTTCATAATGAGTAGCAACTCTTACAGATGTAAATTGCCATGTTTAATTCCCATGGCAACTTCAGAGGAAATTACATATATGGATAGGGAAATTCTAAGAAAACTCGTAGTGATCCAAGGAAGCATATGCATTGAGATTTTCACTTACTCTTTTGTGAATTACAGTATTTTAAGGGGTCAAGGTAAAGTATGAGCTGAAATTTTGTCAGAGTTAGGGATGGACAGAGAGCCTGGGTTTTGCATTGGAACATTGTTTTAAGCCTATTTCACCTGCATAGAAACCAGGTAGGGTTAGACAAATCACACCTCTCCCTTTTACCTGAAGAATTGATACAATGATAGTTTCCATGCAGGGTAATTATTGGAATTAACCAAGCATAGATATACTTCTTGGCACATAGGGGATGCTTCACATAATTTAGTTCCCTCCTGCTACAGTAATAATTCCCTCAATGAGATGTTTAAAAAGTTTCAGACTGGGATACTTGTGTGAAAATATTTCATGGATTTAAAAGTATATACAGATTGCCTATTTCATTTATAGCATGTGTGGCAGAAAACATTATAGCATAAAATGTTGCACACATTAGTGCCATAGCAACAGCAAAACAATTCTGTGATTTCTTGCCAAGACAAATATGATTACGCATTATTGTGCTCCCTTGATAAATTTCTTTGAGGTTTCACATGTTGGGCATGAATAACTCTGGCAATCTATTTAAGATTTACTTCCTTTTCTGTAATGAATATCTTTGTTTTCCAGAGTTGCTGATATGTAGCATAAATTTTATATAGGACCTTGTTAAAACAACTCTACTTGTGATATGATATTGGAATATTTAGTGGAGCTAAATATATTTGTATTTTAGGCATTTTTCCTTAATCTAAGCTTTGAACATTTATGAAACATATTTGGAGTAAATCAATATTTACATGCTATACTCTGTTTTCATTTGCTAAATTAAGTTTTACATTAAAAAAGTAAATTGAAAATAGAAGCTTAAAATTTTTAACAGACATCGCATTTTAGGTTAAAAATACTAGCATATTCTGCTATTACATTGC
The DNA here is from genome assembly GCF_051225735.1 of Oryctolagus cuniculus. NCBI lineage: Eukaryota > Metazoa > Chordata > Mammalia > Lagomorpha > Leporidae > Oryctolagus > Oryctolagus cuniculus. The sequence continues at coordinate 71,345,229 of NC_142888.1, read as the reverse complement.
CATATGTCACTTTCCTATTCATGCTCTCATATATATTTTCCATAGTATTTATAAATCATAATAAACTACACAAAGAATAAAAGCCAGGTTTCCCCCCCTCCATTTATCTAACAGGCACTTTATAAAGACATCTTTCAGTAAATTATTTCTGAATATAGACAAGCTTTCTCATCTCACTTGTGTGAATAAATATAGAGTTGATGACTGCATCTTAAATTATATGATTCATTCAGTCATTAGATAGGAGATAATAGAGAGTAGACAATGACAGATTAAAAATATTCCAGTGCACTTGTAGTTAGATACACATGGGAAGCTGTTCACAGCCATTCATCTTTTCTCTCAGCTCTGTTCTCTATGGTATAATACAGAGGACCATTCTCGAGGTTTTCATAGTCAGAGTTCCACAATAGTATGAAAATATTTTGTATTAAAAATCTGCTGTTTATCTGAAATGTTGAAGTCATACTTGAATTCTGACAATAAAAATTCATGACTGTATTTTTTTTTTGACAGGCAGAGTGGATAGTGAGAGAGAGAGACAGAGAGAAAGGTCTTCCTTTGCCATTGGTTCACCCTCCAATGGCAGCCACGGCTGGAGTGCTGTGGCCGGCGCACCGCGCTGATCCGAAGGCAAGAGCCAGGTGCTTCTCCTGGTCTCCCATGGGGTGCAGGGCCCGAGCACTTGGGCCATCCTCCACTGCCTTCCTGGGCCACAGCAGAGAGCTGGCCTGGAAGAGGGACAACTGGGACAGAATCCGGTGCCCCGACCGGGACTAGAACCCGGTGTGCCGGCGCCGCTAGGTGGAGAATTAGCCTAGTGAGCTGTGGCGCCGGCCCATGACTGTATTTTGAAATGGCTTTTATCTCTTGTAGAGTTTGATTACTTTATACGGGTGTAAGTGAATAATCTTTTTTTTTTTTTTTTGACAGGCAGAGTGGATAGTGAGAGAGAGAGAGACAGAGAGAAAGGTCTTCCTTTTGCCGTTGGTTCACCCTCCAATGGCCGCCACGGCTGGTGCGCTGCAGCCGGCGCATCGTGCTGATCCGAAGGCAGGAGACAGATGCTTCTCCTGGTCTCCCATGGGGTGCAGGGCCCAAGTACTTGGGCCATCCTCCACTGCCTTCCCGGGCCACAGCAGAGAGCTGGCCTGGAAGAGGGGCAACCGGGACATAATCCGGTGCCCCGACTGGGACTAGAACCCAGTGTGCCAGCACCGCTAGGCGGAGGATTAGCCTGTTGAGCCGTGGCGCTGGCCTAAGTGAATAATCTTTATGCCTGGAATAAGTGGAATCACCAAATGTTGTCAAAAAAGAAGGAAATAAAAATGCATAACAATGAGAAAAAAGCAAAATTTTATTTGATTAAATCTAGAAAAATAAACATTGACCCAATTCGCAGTCTTTTGGAATGACTGTGGTTATTTTTTAGTCTTTCAGTTAAAGAAGTAAATAATAAATAAACATTTTGGGGTAGATGTTCAATCTAGCTCCTAAGACACTGTGCCCACATCAGAGTACCTAAGTTCATTTCCCAGCCTCAATTCCTGACCAGCTTCCCTCCAATTCAGACCCTGGGAGTCAGAGGTAATGGCTCAGGTACTTGAGTTCTTGCCATCCATGTAGGGAACTTGTATTGTGTTCCCCAATCATTTTTGACCCAGGCTCATCCCTGGTCATTGTGGAGTGAACCAGTAGATGGTATCTATACCCCCCCCCCTTTTAAGATTTATTTATTTACTTGAAAGTCAGTGTTACACAGAGGGAGAGGGAGAGGGAGAGGGAGAGGGAGAGGGAGAGGGAGAGGGAGAGGGAGAGGGAGAGGGAGAGGGGATTTCCATCCTCTGGTTTACTCCCAAATTGGCCACAATGGCCGGAGCTGTGCTGATCCGAAGCCATGAGTAAGGAGCTTCTTCTGGGTCTCCCATGTGGGTGCAAGGGCCCAAGGATTTGGGCCATCTTCTACTGCTTTCCCAGGCCATAGCAGAGAGCTGGATTGGGAGTGGAGTAGCTGAGACTTGGCACTGCAGGCAGCACCTTTACCCACTACACCACAGTGCCACTCCCCACCCCCTTATTCCTCTCTGTGTGTCTTTCAAATGAATATTTGCAAGTAAGTAAATAAAAATTTGTATGTATTGTCTACAATTTGAAAATCCAGGTAAACAACACAAAAAATGAATGGGAAGTATCCATACCCATCACAATAATCAGTGAAACCATTTTTTAAATAGCCTTCAAAACTCTGTGAATGTATGTGTGGGTTGTATATATTAGAAGGTTTCCTTGTATATTTTCTTTGGTAGTCTTCTGCTTTTGCTAACATAGCAATACATCAGATATATGGTTACAGATCAATAAATGTAAAAATTATATCAAGCATCATGGTAAAGTCTAATCTTTAATTGGAGCTTAATATGTGTCTGGAATTATGCAGAGAATGGCAAAATACAATATTTTAGTGCTTATAGAAAAATAAACTTGCCATGGGACCCCAAATCCCATTAAACTGGGTGGTAAGAATGCCATCTTAAGTGTTAAACTATCATATTAAGTGCTAAATTGATCATAGAGATAGGATTAAGTGTTAAAGAGATCATATAAATAATATAAAGTGTCTGGCAATAATAATTGTTAGAATTAAAAAAGAGAATGTTCCAACATGGGAAGCAGTCCACACAGCAGACTCAGAATGGCAATCATTCTAAATAGCACTCTGACCTCAGAATCAGCCCTTAAGGCATTGTGGTCTGGCTCAAAAGCCCATGAGAGCATTTCAGGCATGGAAAGCCAAGACACTGTGGCAAAAAATGTCCTACATGAAGGATCTCTGTGAGTGAGACCCCAGTGGAAAGAAGAGGCCATCAAAGAAGGATATACTTTTTTCTGAAGGGAGGAGAGAACTTCCACTTTGATTATGGCCTTGTCTAAATAAGGTCGGAGTTTGTGAACTCAGGAGGCTTCCATAGCCTTGGCAGCTCATGTCAAGAGCCTTGGGTGATTACTGATGTCACACATAAGAGTGTCAATTGTTAAATTAACAACAGGAATCACTGTGCACTAACTTCCCATGCAGGAGCTCTGTCCTCAATGAATTGTACTATGAGAATTAACTGTAAAAATTGTTCTCAAACATTTTTTTGTGTGAAAATTGTTGAAATCTTTACTTAGTATAGTGTTGGTCTTCTGTGTATAAAGTTAATTGAAAATGAATCTTAATGGAGAATGGAACTGGGAATGGGAGAGGGAGGAGGAGATGGGGTGGGAGTGGAAGTAGTAGGGCGGCTATGGTGGGAAGAATCACTATATTCCTGAAGTTGTACTTATGAAATTTGTATTCATTAACTAAAAGGCTTCTGTGGGAAAAATGTGTTGAATTATACTAACTCATTATGGTTCACTTATTATATTTATTTCTTATTTTTTCTTTGGTGAAGCTCTCAAAGAAGTAACAGGATTTTATTTATTTATTTTAGAAGAGCAGTAGAGAGAGGAAGAAACAGAGATCTTTCATCTGCTGGTTCATTCCCTAAATGGCTGCAACACCCAGGTCTGGGCTAGGCCTTATGTTAAAAACAGCACTGCACTGGGGTCACCACATGGGTAGCAGAAGCCCAAGTACTTGGACCATCTTCCACTGCTTTCCCAGATGCATTAGCAAGAAACTGGATGGGAAATGGAGAATCTGGGACTTGAACCAGCACTCTGATATGGGATGCTGGTGTTAAAAGCAACAGCTTAACTCACTGTGCCACAACACTGGCCCCAGTAACAAGGATTTTTTTTTTGAAAATATTCTAGCAAAGCCAAAAATTAAGCAAAATTTGTATGAGAGTTAAATTTAAGCTGTGTCATTATCCTTTTATGTTGCTATGACAAAATATCCATGTACAGGTACTTTATAGAGAGTAAAGTTTTATTTTACTCTTGATTCTAATGGCTATGAAGTCTAAGCAGCATCTGGTAGAGGTTCCCATGGATGTGTCACAATGTGGTAGAGAAGCAGAAAGGGAAATGGCTGTGTGAAGAAGGGGCCAAGCAAATTGCTTTGTAACAATCTGTTCTTGTGAGCACTCACCTGGTCCTGTGAGAACTACATTAAACCCCTCCAAGCATGGTGCCCCATGACCTAATTACCTTCCAGTAGGTACTATTACATTAGGGATCAACCTTCCAGCATATGAAGCTTTGGGGGAACAAATCATATCCAGCAAGCTTTTTGTTCCTCATCCAACTAAGATTATATGTAAGTCTGACAGATGAAGTTTGATTCACTATGAATCAGTTGAAAGTGAGCAGTAGGTTCAACTGGATTGTACAATTCTAGAAAGCAGGGACTATATCTTCACATCTTTTAATTTACTTCTAACTCTTAAACTTATCCACTCTTCCTCTACAGTGGTTAGCACAATACTTTGCTTATATATCTAGAACACAATGAATGGCTAGTAAGCTTTTATGTTGTTTTCTTTTAAGGAAATTATATAATTGATCCAGGTTAGTAGAAGATGTTTTCTGTAGGTGCCAGTTTGAGCCAGAAGCAATCTTCAAAATCCTGTTCAACAAACTTTTACATATGAAAAAACTGAAACCTAGAGATGGAAGTGGGCTAGTGATGACTTGCTCAAAAGCACATAGTTAGTGACAGGACTTGGACTAGAATCAGGGATTATGACTAACAAACCAGTTCTTCATTTTGATTTCTTTACATCAATGACATGTTTTTCAAATAGTCATTTGAGGACATCAGTAAAGCCAAGATCTGCCAAGAAATGACAATGTTTTGTCCTCAGTTCTTAGCTTTTTCCTTTTTCTTGGAGTGTTTATCAATTTTTATGGTTTAAAAATAGCACTTTTGTGTGGATAACTCAAATCAAGTCAGGAGCCTGGAGCTTCAGTTGGGTTTCTCACATGGGTGGCAGGGGCCCAAACACTTGGGCCATTTTCTATTCTTTTTCCTAGGTGGGAATTGAATTGGAATTGGAGTAGCTGAGTCTTGATCTGGCAGCCATATGGGATGCCAGCATTGTAGATGGTGGCTTAAATTGCTGCACTACAGCACTGACCTCCTGGCTCCGTTTCTGATTGCAGCTTCCTACTAATGTGCACCTTGGGAGGCAGCAGGCGATGGCTCAAGTACTTGGGTCCCTGCCACCCATGACGCCTGGCTTCAGCTTGGCCTTGTCCCAGCTGTTGCAGGCATTTGGGGAGTTAGACAGCCAATGGAAGATCTCTTTCTGTCTGTCTCTCTGGCTTTTATATATAATGAAAATAAATATTAAAAAGCAACTGATTTTTCCTTTTTTTGTTTGTTTTCATTAATACTAATAATTTCTCATCACTTAGACATAGAATCTGGCGGTCATCTTTGACCCCACCCCTCCCTTATCTTATCCTTCATCAAGTTTTGTTGACTTTTGTTTTGTAATACTTCCTGATCCTCGCTTTTAAGGCAACTTAGTTCAGAATCCTTATCTCATCATGCTGCAGCTACTTGAAGATACTTAAACTATGCATCCTATTTTACTTTTATATAGCTAGAGATGAATGTGGACTTTTATGAGGGGACTTCAGATAGTCCATAGAAAATGTGTATCATGAAAAAAATTACACAAGGGTTTCAAATTTATTTTTGCACAAAAATAAGTTTGTCTTTTCATTCTATTTTCCATGAAGTTTTTGAAGTCAACTTGTACTTTAAGATTCAGATTGAAATTGTTGCTCTCTGTGAATGTTATCATATGCATGATTTGATTATCTCATTTATTACAGTGCTGCAGTTACTCTTTTTGCTTACATGTCTTCCACATCCATTTAGACAGAATCCATTAATGGCAGCAAGTGTGCTTTATTTTTTCTCTCTTCCTTTCCTAATTAGGCAACTTTAGAAGAGTAGCTGTATGGTTTTATGTGTTTTTGAATTTTTTTATTTAAGGGAACAAATTTCATATATGTCATAATGCAGTTTTAAGAGCATACTGATACTTCCCCCTCTACCATCCCTCACTCCTCCTTCCTTTCTTATTTTTCTTATTTAAAAGTCAGAGACTGGTGAGAATCCAAGGACCCAAGGGTGTGTGTGACTTATGGAGTCTGGGTGAGGCTGATTATGTACGTTTTCAAATTGAACCAACAAGAGAGACGGAAAGATTAAATCAGTATGCAGATGTAGCTTTATGGTCATATTAAGTTGAGCTCCCCAAACTTCCTTTACCTTTCTAATAAATGCTAGTGTGCACTGGGTGATCTCTGTGTGTTGGAGAGTTGCGAACAGAAGTGGGGGTGAACAGAATAATGCTGAAGCAAGAGAGGAAGTGGGGTAAGCTAGAACTTGAGACTGCCTTTTAAGGCAGATAATTCCTCCATATCTGCTAAGCAGCAGCAAGATACAGGAAACCTAGATTTTATAAGGGTACAGCTCAGTGAAGCCCCACCTTTCTTTGGTCAAATCTCCAATGCTCTTTTTCCTCCTCTGCATGTAGTCCATTATTATAAAATGAAAAAAGATAAAAGTGTTGTTCATTCTATAAATCCGAGCTCAGGGAGGTTAGGGATAATCTAGTATTGATCTTTTAATACAACAGGCACTCAATAGCATTTTTCGAATGCATATATTAATAAATAGAAAACTCAACAAATATGAGTGTTTTGTAAACAGTAAAGCACAATAAAATATACATTTTTATCATTCCCCTTCTTACTCATACTAGGCTGAGTTTAGGTTCTAGTATCTCAACACCTACTTTGACTGCAATATCCCACACTCATCTCCCTCTTGGAACTTCTAATATGTTTATCATCTTTGCCAATAATATGGCAGTCAGTACCTTATATTGTATTTTTTAACACATAGAAATGTTGTCTCCATCAGTAAATTGTGAACTTCCCTAATGCAGGAGAAAAAACCAGAGTCTTTTCTTTTTCCTGATCTAGCTTATTACAGTGCTTTAAAAATAGAAAACCATGTCACAAGTGTTTATTGAGTGATTGGATATTGACTGGAGAAAATCTACTCATCCTTTAGGGGGACTTAATCTATAAACAACTAGGCTTGTAGTAATGATCCAAGTGGCTTTGCTCTGTGGTAATAAAGGATTGTTTTTGAGGTAGCGGATCAGAAAAATTTCTGTCATCACTGTATCCCTATCATTCTAATAAGTAGCTTTCTTAATTTGTATTTCAAGCAATATGCTTGAAAATATGTATTTCAAGCAATATGCTTTCAAGCAATATGCTTGAAAAACTAAGGGGAGCTAAACTGCATTATGGATAATTCTCAGATGGTTCCTCGGTAGTAGCATATTCTCCCTAAGAGGAGAAGAAATCAGGTCATCCTGTTGCCAGACAGTTGGAATCCAAACACAGGACACTGTGAAGCTCAAAAGTACCTTAGAGTGTTGCATTACTACAAGCCTAGTTGTTTATAGATACTGACATAGTACATCCACTTGCATATTACTGTGCAATAAATGTTTTATCCTATGTGATCTGATAAAAATGATGCATAAGGCCAAATCTAAGGGGAAATTCAAGTTACAGAAAGGGAATAGATACCTTGAAGAGTGCATGAGTATGGGTGTGGGTGCTGGATGGAAGCATATTTCCACCTTTAGTTTGGGTTATACAAATACTTTAAAGAACGCCCAAGTATTTTTTAACTTTTTATAAAGTGCTAACTAGAAAGCCTACCATCTTCCTTCCATTCTGTGTAAGTCTCTACTTAATTATTGGCAATGTGGACTCCCCTGAAGTTCTGAGGCCATTGATCACAGCCTAAGGAGGCCTACCTCTAACTTTTGGGCATTTATTTATTTTAAAAAACTTTTTATTAACAATAATTGTACATATTTATGGGCTACAGTAGAGCATTTCAATACATGTATATAATGTGTACTGATCTCAGAAGCAAGATAATTGTTCTCTAGGATATTGCTTTTTATTGAAGATCCATTGTCTTAAATAAGAATTCAAATTCAGATTAAGCATAAAGGGTAACCAATTTGGAATGAAAAGCATCTTTTAGTATCTTCTGAGGCCTAGAGTCTTCCTAGGAACTTTGGAATAAGTACATAAGACATATTAGAGATGTTTGAGTGTTATTATTGTTAGCCCAATTCGACTTGGCATATTGAATTCTTAAGACAGACAACTCTTTGTAAAAACAAAGGCTATCAGGGGCCAGCGCGGTGTCGCAGTAGGCTAATCCTCCGCCTGCGGCGCAGGCATCCCATATGGGCACCGGTTCCAGTCCCGGCTGCTCCACTTCCAATCCAGCCCTCTGCTATGGCATGGGAAAACAGTAGAAGACGGCCCAAGTCCTTGGGCCCCTGCACCCGTGTGGGAGACCGGAGGAAGCTCCTGGCTCCTGGCGCAGCTCTGGCCATTGCAGTCATTTGGGGAGTGAACCAGCAGACGGAAGACCTCTCTCTCTGTCTCCACTTCTCACTGTCTGTAACTCTACTTCTCAAATAAAATAGATAAAATCTTTTAAAAAAAGGCTATCAATCTGATAGATGAGAAATCTTAGTAACTCTTATACCTTAGACATCTCAAAATGTGATTCTGAACTGGATTTTTTTTCTTTTTTATGGAAAAGGGATTTATGGAAAATAAAAGAAAGCCTGAAAGAGCTAGGGGACTCCATATATAGATTTCAAGTGCTTTTCCATTGCTTACATTTGAGTAGGAGCCCAAATGTCTGTGTTGTATTCATTCCACAAGCACTCTAAATAAGATAATAACATTTTACTTATCAAAAGGAAAACCAATGACATGTTAAAAAGCCAAGGCCTATCTTTACCCTTCTGTTTTGACTCTCCTTATTTCTACAAGAACCTTCCCCTGATTGACTTCTTGCAAAATTTTTAAGAATTTTCTCTCTTTTTTCTCCTGTATGCATCCACTCAATCCAGAGGAATGACAGGTGGGACACAAAGAAGGGAGAGATTATGAAAGGATAAGTGGAATGGGATAGAAGGAGTTTTGTGAAACTAAACTTATGTTTAAATAGTGCTTTCTCTACTAACCTGTGAACAATTGTTAAAGGCAAAAGTAGTAGCCATTTGAAGGTGTTTTAGCAATGGAATTGTAACATAAATTAATGGATTTAAGATGAATGTGTTTAATCAGATTAATCCGATTAATAACTTCCTTTATTTCCTTTTGTGTAGGGATGAGGACATGTCATTACATATTATGAATCAATTGGGCTTGTTAGAAGTTGTATTTTCTCACTGCAAATCAGAAACTGACACTCTGACCCAGAAATCCATTTCTTTAATAGGGTTGATTAGTATAAATGTGTTTCTTAGGAGTTTTTTTTTTAATGCTTCATTGAACTGGAAAAGCTTTTTAACTGATCTTCAAATTATATTACATAGATGTTCATATAGCCTGAAACCCAAATAACACTTCAGTTAGGGATAAAAGTGATTTAGGTCTTTATATTTTAAGGAGAAACACATGATCTGTATATACCTTTGTATAATCAAATCTGTGGCTGTGTAATTGGCTTTATGACAAAGTAGTGTAATACTGTATTACATTCAGAACTTGGTGTAAAATTTTTATTTTGATCCTTTTCATTTAATCCTAATAATTGATGGTCTTAATGGAAGTATTAGGGACTTTCAAAAGATTTATGGAAAATGAATATAATGAAAAAACATGCATAGATTTCAAATGCTTTTTTGTATATTAGAGGTGGATAGACACACACACACACACACACACACAAACAGAAGAAAGAGACACAGAGAGAGACCAAGAGACTAAGAAAGAGAGAGAGAGAAACAGACTATCCATTGGCTTCCTCCCTAAATTCCCACTATGACCAGAAATAGGCTGGGGCAAAACTGGGATCTGGGAGCTCAATTTAGGTCTCCCACATGGTAGCAGGGACCCACCCACTTGAATCATCGCCTGCTGCTTCCAAGGATCCACATTAACAGGAATCTAGAATTAGGAGTCAGAGTACTCTGGTATGGGACAAATACATTTTAACCAGTCGATGTCATAACCACTGGACCAAATGCCTGCCCCAATTTGTCTTTTAATTCTGCTTTTCTATGACCTTTGTGAGTGCTCTTATAATAGTTAATGAATGAAGTATTTCATAGAAATACTTTTTAAATACTAGTTTTAAATATTTTGTTTCTTTTAGAATTCACATTGAGATATGCACAAGTATTGTGGGGCTGGTGGCCTAGATATAATATATAATGCAGGGAGCAGAAAGTAGATTGACATAGTACTTTCACATACAATCCATTTTCTTATGTTTTATTCTCCTGGAATAAATCAGCTTTAAACAAAACCCTTTGTGTGGTGGTTTGGCATTTCAAGTTGTTTTCATATTTATTATTATAGCAGATTTGGATAATGTGTCTATCAGCTCATACTACATTTGATACTTGAAGGAATCAAGAAATACTGATGTTCAGTAACTTGTTAGAAAACACACAGATGAAAAAATGTCAAAGCAAGGATGACCTTCCAGTTATTCAGGCCTAGATCTGTTCTCATCGAAATCTGTGAAACAAAATAGTATATGGCAGCCATTGTTAGGTCGTAAAGAATTTATGACAGCATTCAAGCTGGAGCACAACTTGAAGCAAAAGTTCCCCATGCCTGCTTATGTTAGAATAGCTTACCGTTGATTGAGTATCCATGATGTGTTTGAGGTATTGTGTTAGTTATTGTTGGATAGGAGAAGCTTAAAGAATAAATAGCCCAGCACCTTCCTTCAAGACTCTTGATATCTTTTGAGGAGAAAAAGAATTGTATTTATGTGGCTCTTAATTCTCTGGATCCTCTTCCTCTTTCCTGAAAGTATAGCACCACCCAAACTTCAGTCCTTGGTCATCTCTTTGATTTCCTTTCTCTAAACTAAGCCATTTTTATGGCCTTGGTTATTCTATGATTCCAGATACAATATTGCCCTCCACCTTTTACCTGTAACTCACATTCAGGGTCATTATTTTCTAACTACCCATCATTTATTTGTCCTTGGAATTCTTGCTACTACTTCAAAATGCAATAGGGCAATACCAGAACTCATCATGTTCCACAACCCACACTTCCATCCCCAAGCTACTTATTCCTTTGAACAGTACTAACATCACTGCCAAGATTCCACTAGTACAAAATTTCAGAGACGTCTCTAACTTATTCCTCTCATGCTGCCTGCATCTAATCACTCACCAACTTCCATCTATTCTTTTTTTATTTTTTAAAACTTTTATTTAATGATGCAAATTTCATAGGTACAAATTTAGGAATATGGTGGTTTTCCCCCCATACACTCTCCCACCCCCACTCCCATCCCACCTCCTACATCCTCTCCATCCCATTCTTCATTAAGATTCATTTTAATTAACTTTATATGCAGAAGACCAACTCTATACTAAGTAAAAATTTCAACAGTTTGCACCCACACCCACACCCACACCCACACCCACACTCACACCCATACCCACACAACGTAGTTTCTCATTCCACTTCTACCTTCATCAACCTACCAGGAGTCTCATTAACTTACACCATTTAAATGCTCTTTTTGTCTCTAGTTTTCCCTAAATGTAGTTTAGCTGATGAAAATTTTTCAAATTCATCTGTTCAGAATGTTTTTCCACTATGTCCTCACTTATTTAAAGTTTGCTGATAGTCTCCCATTAGAAAGCGCCTAAAATTAAATGTTTAATAGTCTTGTCTCAAATTTCCATGCAAATTTATTTTCACTTCCCAACCCTATTCCTTTACCCTAGCCAGTGCAGGCTTGTTGGTGTACCCTATAGGTTACCAAGCTCACTTCCTGATACAATATATTGCTTACATTATTTCTGTGACTAGAATCAAATCCAAACAACACATATTGGCCACCTACTATGTGCAGGGCAAATGTGCTCAGCATGGTTCCTTATCCTAGTCCTATCTCATTTTTGTGTCCTCTGTGAACCCTTCTTCATTAAGCCCATCCCACTGCTGTCTTTATTCTCTGAGCTCTTTTGCCATTAAAAAATGACATTAATTTACTCACTCATATTTTTACATTCTGTAGGTTTTATATCTCTACCTATGTTGTCAATGCCATAAGGGCAGAGGCCATGCCTTGCCTCACTTTGTGCCACATACTGTATTGAGCTTGATCAACACTTGTCTGGCTCAATCGCAATAAATTTGAGATTTTTCAATAGGAAACAACAAAACGAATCAAAGTAGAAGTTGTATAGAGATATGTTAATTGAGAGATTATGATAGTTACCCTTCATAGCATCAAATTCACAAGGTTGGGTATGTATCTTAAGAATAAATGTCTTCCTTTTAGTGTCTCTTATTATCAGCCAATGATGCTGTGAAGACACATTTACAATTCTTTGTACCATGGAAGTATCTTGCTTTTATCTCAAATAAATAAGCAGAGGTCCTAAATGCATCAAAAGGTTGACTAAAGGTAGGAGGGAGAAAGTAGTGGAAAATGAGAATTGATGATACTGGCTTAGGAAGGCATTAATATGCTAGGTTAAGCCTAGACTTAATCTTTAAACTTTCTTTAGCCTACTGTTCTGTCGGGATTCCCATTCTGACTTATTTTATTTGCAGGAATTGATTGGCGGATATAAATATTTAGGGGCCTTGGGAAATAGATATTTCTTTTCTTAAGGTGATTGATGTAAATATAGCACTTGAGGGCATTTATTGACCATGTAGACACAGGTAGCTTTTAGTTTGAATTGGAGCATTAATAGTAAAACAAAAAGATAATATTTTGAGTGATTATGAATTGTTATGATAGCTATTTTAAAATATTTAAAATAAACTTCACTTATATATATAATACAATACAATCTATTGTATTTTATAATACATTGTAAAACATAAATATTTTTGAATTTAAAATAACACACAAACAAGTTCATGACTAGTTACATTTTCTTTTCAATTAATCACCTGTGAATGCATGGTATTGTTGCCTCTGTCTAGGTTTCAAAACAATGAGAACACTGGCAGGCAAAACCATTGAACCGAGGAGGGGGAGCACACCAACCCATTTGTTTACCCAGAAAGGCAGCCCTTTTGTTAAGTACAAAAATGCTTCTGGTCAAAGATCCTTATTAAAATGTATGAATTTTTGATTCTGTGTAAACCTGACCTACGTCAGATATGTATAAATTACAAAGTAGATCTTGAAATTTCCTTATATTCATTTGTAGTTGAGAGAGCTTTCTTTTGTACTTTCTATTCAGAACTGGCCAATTTCTAGTTGCAGAATGTTTTTCAAGAATATTTCTTAACCTCTCTGAGTTTATTTCCTCATGGAGTAACACATACCCTCTCTAAATTACAGGATGTTGAGAAATTCAAGTGGGATATGAATGTGAAACTACCTTATGAAAACATTAGATTATTCCTTGCTGTTTAATTTGCCTTCAGCAATCACCATATATTTTCTTTCCATATTGTAGGAAACTGCCACTACGTTACGGAAACTCCATTGAGCCCTTAAAATACAATTTTAAAATATGCCTTTTACTTCTGGCTTAATTGCAAAAGTGCTGGAGACTTGGAGAGTACCTCCTTTGTATTTTGCCACATTGAGCCCCTAGCAGAAACATTGAGCAATACTTGCTGACAGAATGGATTATCAAAATTCTGGCCAAGAAATAAAGCAGAAAGAATTTATACTGGTTGACTAATTTAAAGCAAGCAAGGCAAGCTAGGCATCTCAAAACTCCTGGAAATTTGCTAAAATCTTTCATCAGCATAATTTTACTACACACCCTCCTGATTCCAGCACTGAAATACAGAATCTCCTTACCTGCTAACTTCCATGTAGTTTAGAGTCTTTCTGGTGTTTGTTCTCAGAAGCAAGATCCAAGTCTTCAATAAATTCAATCTACCAGTCCTGTGGAGAGCTAACCTTCTTTAACCAGCTGCAAAGTGAATCTGGATACCCTGAATGGTCCTAGAAGCATTGAGGGTCTATTTAGGCAAACTGGCTTGCTGCTATTTTCAAGAAGGGAGAGGCACATTTGCTAGCCAATACACACAGATTCTTCCTCTTTCAGAGTAGTCCTCAGGATGTTCAAAGTGCACTGGAGTTTAGCTTCTCTGGTGCAGAGTGGGGGAGGGGAAGGGACACAGGGAGGAAGAATAGAAACTGATTTTCAGATTGTGTGTGTAGTTGAGCTTTTGTCTCTAGCTCCAGCATTAGAATCCTTAGGAAATCACGCAGCTGCTCTGAGATGGGAAGCATGGAGGAGTATGCTCTGTCCAACTTAGTTCTTTCTGATTTTTATGGCTGCAGGGGATGGTTTGATTATTTGTAGGTGGGGAAAAATAATCTTGCCGGTATATGCTAATAGATCTGGCATTATGTGAAACTTGATCTTAAACAAGATAAATTTCATATTTCTCCCTCTTTCTTTCTCCTTTATGACATTTGTGGCTATATCCACGTTCTATAAAACCTTTTTCTCTCTGGTGCTTTATGTTCTAGAAGATAAGGGCCTTGGTTTGAACTTGATTTCTTCTAATCCCCACAACAATGAAGTGCCTCCATTAGACTAAATGCGATTTTTCCCCCTTATCCAATAAGAATGGTCTAGAATGACTGGACTTCTGTCAGTGGTCTTGTGTTAGGAATTTAAGGATCAGATAAGTACTTTTGGCCTTTGTCTATTCTCTGAGATGTTGGAACTGTAAATTGCTCAGTTTGGCTTTTGGAGAGTAGGAACAGGGCAGGCAGGTCTGTGCTGATTAGAGCGTGGTTGGTTAAAAACTTGATGTTAAAAACTAAATGATTCTTCCTGCCATACACGCCCTCCTACTCCCACTCCTACCCCATCTCCTCCCTCTCCCATTCCCAGTCCCATTCTCCATTAAGAAAAAAAAAAACTAAATGAATAAGACCATGTTATGATTTGTTTACAGCAATTATATGGACTTTATTAAGAAGGTTCTGTATGCATGTGTGTATAAATATATTCATTTAAACACATTGTAAACATGGCTTCATAACTAACAACTGATTTGAGGTACCCTTAAAATGTGAGTCCGGCAATAACTTTCTTGCCTGCTACCTGTAGCAGGGGTAAGTGATTTGTTCAACCTTTGCCTGTTTGGGCACCAGAATTACCTCATAGCTAACACTGGGGCCAAGGCACTAAGGCCCCTGGAATTCTCATTTCTTTTCACAGAATCCTTTTTTGTGATGCTGGTAGTGATGGTTGGGGAAAAGACCATCCAGCCACATTAAAGGGGGAGATAACTCTTGGGTTCAAGATCAGAATTTATAATACTCCCCTGAGGAATTTTACTAACTATGCAGACACTCTAACCAGTATTTCTTCAATAGAGTTTGGATCCCCAGAGAGCTTTAGGAATCTTAAAAAAGGAGATAGAGAGTGAATTATCACTTCCTCTCCAGTTAGAAACGTTAGAGTCATTTTGAATTGTGGTAGAAGGCTAATTCATATGTAAGTAGTGAAGAGAAGAGAAGAGAAAAGGGTTAGATCTTCTAGCTTTAAGACTGCATTACTGTAGCTACAGCAGAGACGGAATACCCTGTGGAGGTTCCATGTGCTTCCCTACTTATTTCCTTCCTCAGCTACTTTCCAGTTCCTGAATGTGAAGGACAGTACCCCTCTCAACCTTAAATGGGTCTTTTCCTCATAAAGTTGCATAAATTTATACCATATTTTGTATAATTGACATCAAATTCCTTGTCTCCCTTCCTCACCTCTCTTTCCTTTATTTTTCTCCATCCATTTTCATTACATACCTATCTTTACATTTTCTATTATTTCAGGAAAGGGTGAAGGGCTCAACTGATACCTCTATGCTGCCATCTCTTTATTCTTTCTATTTTCCCAGACTCTTTTTTTTTGACAGGCAGAGTTAGACAGTGAGAGAGAGAGAGACAGAAAGAAAGGTCTTCCTTCCGTTGCTTTACTCCCCAAATGGCTGCTATAGCCGGCAGCTGCGCTGATCTGAAGCCAGGAGCCAGGTGCTTCCTCCTGGTCTCCCATGTGGGTGCAGGGCCCAAGCACTTGGGCCATCCTCCACTGCCTTCCTGGGCCACAGCAGAGAGCTGGACTGGAAGAGGAGCAACCAGGACAGAATCCGGCGCCTCAACTGGGACTAGAACCCGGAGTGCCAGCGCCGCAGGCGGAGGATTAGCCAAGTGAGCTGCAGCGGTGGCCATTTTCCCAGACTCTTGAAGTTCTTATTGAAGTAGAGAAAACCAAATAAGGAATGCTGAAGGAAAAAAGAGGACAATATTGAGTAAATATTTAGATGGCTAATATGTCTTTTTTTTTAAACTTTTATTTAATGAATATAAATTTCCAAAGTACAGCTTATGGATTACAATGGCTCCCCCCCCCATAACATCCCTCCCACCCGCAACCCTCCCCTTTCCCGCTCCCTCTCCCCTTCCATTCACATCAAGATTCATTTTCAATTCTCTTTATATACAGAAGATCAGTTTTGGCTAATATGTCTTAATGAAATAGAACTTAGGTAGAAGATTAAGGAATTTTCAGTCATATAGCATTCACATATTAGCTATGAGCCATATGGAATCAGAGATGAAAAGGGCCTTGAAAATTCATATTGTTTAGACTTTTTAATAAATTGAATTCTTGAGAGTATGCCATGTCTGATTCACCACTGTGTCCCCAGCTGTTAGCTTATTTCCTTGTTTGGCTTGTTGAATAAGTAAATCTAGCATAACTTCACATATAACAGATGAGGAACGTGAGACCTGAAAGAAGGAAGCTACTCTCGAGATCTATTAAATTTTACCACAATATCAAAAAGAGTCATATTTTTCCCTTCCAGGACTGAAATTGTTCCATAGTCAATACTAATGGTATTTTTGAAGGATGGATAAATACTGTTGATATACTATTGCATACACACAAATATACTTATTCAGAGACTGGGACCTTTGGGTTTCAGCTTATAGAAACCTGGAGGCTGGCGCCGCAGCTCACTAGGCTGATCCTCCGCCTAGCGGCGCCGGCACACTGGGTTCTAGTCCCGGTCGGGGCTCCGGATTCTGTCCCGGTTGCCCCTCTTCCAGGCCAGCTCTCTGCTGTGGCCAGGGAGTGCAGTGGAGGATGGCCCAAGTACTTGGGCCCTGCACCCCATGGGAGACCAGGATAAGCACCTGGCTCCTGCCATCAGATCAGCGCGGTGTGCCGGCTGCAGCACGGCGGCCGCGGCAGCCATTGGAGGGTGAACCAACGGCAAAAAGGAAGACCTTTCTCTCTGTCTCTCTTTCTCACTGTCCACTCTGCCTGTCAAAAAATTAAAAAAAAAAAAAGAAACCTGGAAGGAATTAAAAAATATCTGGACATGGAAATACTAGGAGTCGCGCTACTTTTTCTCTTCCTGTTCCAGGGTCTGTACCATGGATATAACATAACTCTGGGTTCTTATTTCTAGTGAGGTAGGGGCACTCTGGATGAATTCGAATGAACCTTGTAGAACAGAATAACATAGACTACCTGGAAGAGATGTTATAGATCATCTAAGCCTTTACATTATTCTGTGATTTCCAATGTGATAACATCATGTAGTTACTTAAACTTAACTGTATATTAATAAGAAAAATTACGTCCTCCCATCAGACCAGCCACATTTCAGTTGCCACATTTCAGCCATATCTACATATGGCTATGTCATTGAGTAGTGCAGATGTAGAACAGATATTAAAATTAATACCTAATTCGAGGTAGAGTGTATCACTAATACAATGTCATATAATTAAGTGCCACGTTGGGAAAAGAATCTGTTTCTGGACTCCGAATCAAGTGCAAGCAGGTTGATTTCTACCCCCCTATGTATTGATGTCTATCTCAGTGTGCATCTGTGAGAATGATTGAGGTACACTGTGAAGTCTTTTTTTGGGGGGGAGAATCTATTTGTCATGGATGAGGGAGATCCTTTGCATGGATTTGTACAGCACTTTTTCCCCTGACAGGACCCAAAGAGAAAATATACACAAATGTGCAATGAAAAGAAAAATAGTTATAAAAATGGAAGATATTGTAATTATGATGAACTCCAGTTGTACTTCTCCCTACTTAGTGTTTGCCCCTGAATTCAGCTGGAGATGGCTGCAGATAGGGAAGAGGGCAGAATTGATAGATCATTTTGGCAGTTGAGGTGAGAGAGTCTGCCATGTGGGTGTGTGGTCAGAGAACCTATTATTAGCCTCTAAATCTAGGAACCAGGGCTGATTGGTTTGTTTCCATCTCATCTTTTGCTTCAAGAGAGGACCAGCAATAGAAGAATTGAGCAAAGACCTACAAGAGTTAGGACTATTTTCACTTAGAGAGATTACCTACAACTACTTAAAAGTGTGTTTTGTTTTTTTTTTCCCTCAAGGACAATGAACGAAAAAAATTTGAGAAGACACTGTGTCATAAATTCCTGGTGAAAGTGGAAGACTGTAGCTCTTCAAGTCTCTTGCTACTTGAATTTCCTAGCATAATCCTGAAATGCTTTTAAGTGCAGCTCATGATGAGCATACTCTTTTAGACGCCTTTAAATTAAGAGCCACTAAAGGAGAAGTGGCTCAAGGACTGACTCTTGTAGGAGAAATCATCCACTATGAATTAGGAGAATTGGATGTGAAAAGCATACCTTGGATTATACAATGGTAGGGTTTGGGTAATGACTAACTTCTTGTGCAGGTAGGTACATGAAAGGTATGAGGGGATGTTGAGATTATATTGAGTAAATCTTCCACTGCCACTCACCAGGCAGGTTTGGGAGACACAGAGCCTGGTACAGTTTCAGCTTGCCCTGAAGCTTGGATGCATTCTAGAATCTTGCAGATTCTGGTAGAATGTTGGAGCAGGAGAAAATCTGTGTCTTTTCATTCTGCACATGAGGAAACTTGTGATACAAATTAATTGTAGTGTTTCTTTGTTTGATTTGCAGAGTAAATAGGTCTAGCCCAACCCCTCATACTACAGATGAAGAACTGAGTCCAGAGAGGCTCTGTAAACATGAATTTATTTTGCCATCCTTGGATAAATTATTCTATCATTCTGAATCTTAGTGTTTTTATTGGAAAAATGATAGTTATATCAGCTCTGCCTTTTTCACAGAATTGAAAAATCAAATAAGAACTATGAAAAGAACTTTATGCACTGTGAAGTATTGTGAAATAATAATTATTACATTGTCTGTTTATCCATCTTTCTCCCCTCCTAAGTGCCCTCTTTAACTCAAAACATTGTAGGACTTCTTGTAAGTAATTATTTTTTTTTATTTTGAGAGAGAGAAAACTGAGTAACTTTGAGAAAAATTGAGATCCTGTTCTTTTTTTTAAGATTTATTTGAAAGGCTGAGTAACAGAGAGAGAGAGACAGAGAGACAGAGATAGAGAGACAGAGACACACAGAGAGGTGTTCCACCCACTGGTTCACTCCCCAACTGGCTGCAACTGCTGGAGCTGTGCTGATCCGAATCCAGGAGCCAGGAGCTTCTTCCAGGTGTCCCACGTGGGTGCAGGGGCCCAGGGACTTGGGCCATCCTCCACTGCTTTCCTAGTCACATTAGCAGGGACCTGGATTGGAAGTGGAGCAGCCGGGACTCAAACTGGCACCCATATGGGATGCTGGTGCTACAGGCAGAGGCTTAACCTGCTGCGTAGTAGCACCAGCCCCAAAGGGTGTTACATTCTTAGAACAGGGAATTATTGCCATTGAGGATGGAGTTGCAAAGGCCCACTTTTATATCTGGAGTTAAGTTGTAGACAATAGCCACATATGCTAGGTGTATTTGTATGGGATTAATGTGAGTGTGTGTGTGTGTGTATGTGCGTGTGTGTATGAATGGCTTAAAAACTAAGCTTAGGGGATTTTTGAAGTACTATTTATAAACCTTTCTTAGCCACTGGAATGCTCTAAAGGTAAAGTGAAGGTAAAGTGAAAACATTCATTTGACTTGAAACTGAAATCCCAAGACCCAGGGTAATTGTGGATCCATCACTTCTAGTGTTTCCTGAGAAAGAACACTTGAATTTTTCTGAGCTTCAATTTTCCCATTTGTAATCAAAATGCCTAAAAGAGATAGTGATGTTTCCTAGTCACTTCACTGGAAATCAATGTGACCTGTAAATAGCTATAAAAACAATCTCATTGTTATTTCCTAGTAACATGGGAAATCATCCAGAGACATGCTCAGAAGTTGTTCTGGCATATGTCCTTTATCTTAGTAGGAACCAGCTAATACTCTAGCTAAGAAAGGAAACTGATTTTAAGTACTTGATTTGAGTCTAGCCTTACCTCTTTTGTTGAGACACCCTGGCTTTCAAAAAATACAAACAAAAGTAGTCTTGGGCAAAACATTCTGAAGCAAATAGTGTGTTTTCTTTCTTTTTTAAAATTTTTTTTATGATTTATTTAACTGAAAGGAAGAGTTACAGAGAAGCAGAGGCACAGAGAGAGAGAGAGAGAGAGGTCTTCCATCTGTGGTTCACTCCCCAGATGACCTCAATGGCCAGAGTTGGGCCGATATGAAGCCAGGAGCTGGAAGCTTCTTCTAAGTCTCTCACATGGGTGCAGGGGCCCAAAGTCTTAGGTCATCTTTTACTGCTTTCCCACGCCATAGCAGAGAGCTGCATTGGAAGTGGAGAAGCCTGGACTCAAACTGCTGCCCATATGGGTTGCCAGCACTGCAGGCAGTGGCTTTACTCAAACAGTGTATTTTCAATGACCTCCTTTAAAAGTTTTTTGGGAGGCTGGTGCTTTGAAACTCTGGAGGTGGACAGATCTAGGATGAATCTTTTTTCACCATTTATTACTTGTAATCTTGAAAAAACAATTCGTCCTTTTGGCTCCTCAGATTGCTGGCCTGCAAAATGGGGGACAATTATTACACTATCCCTTGGAGTTGTTATGACATTTAAATATAGTGGTTCTTGGCACAAATTATGTTCTTAATAAATGTAGCTTTATTTTTATTCACATTGTGATACTTGTTCTCTCAGATTTATTTGTATTTCAGTTATGATCCTGGAATTAAGACACTGTCCAAAAGAATGACTTCTTTATGGAATTTGAAGAACCTTCTTGCATCTTAGCCTAGCTAGATTGGTGGTTTATACAAGTGAGTGCTCAGGCAATATTGCACAAAATTTGAATGCAAAATACATTTGTGATTTTTTAAAGATAGTTCTGTAGCCTTTCCACTTTATATTTTTCTGATTTCTTTTACTTTTGCTTACAAGTGGTCAGAATTGCTCTTCTTAATATGATCTCCTTATATGTGAATTCCTGTTCTGCCCAGAGGCTCTCACCACTTGTCAGTTGAAGCCTAACCTAGGCTTTTGCCCTTGACCAAAACACACTAACAAAAATGAAGATGTTTTTCCTTATGGACTCAGGAGAGCACAAAAGATGGTATGTGTTTCATGGAGCTAAGCTGCTCCCTAGAAATATAATTGATGTAGTTATGGAGCAGACGACTCAGCTTGTTTAGTTTCATCATTTCTGATCTGAGTTATGCCTCTGTGGATCAATCCCAAATTCACTTTGTTAGTTTACAGATTTGTTAATTTGTTTCCATGAAGTTGGGCCTAACAGTTTCTTTCTCATCCATTCACAAAAAAGTGGTCAAATTCTGTGGGTGTGTGGGGAGGGTGCGGGTTCAGGGGGTTCAAATGTGTAGTTAGTGATTAGGTGAATATTTTCCTTATAGAAACTAGTAGAAACAGGGAAAAAAGGAAAATACAGTACATTTCATAGGAAGAGTGAAGGTTTATCTTGTGTTTAGTCACACAAACTGATTGCTTTTTTTTTGTCTCTTAACATAGGGGCCATACTTAAGAGGTCTGAAGAAGCACTTTGGAAATAAGAATGCATTATAGAATTTTGACATTATTATTTGTTACCAGCTTAGTGTTGGCTGTGGAGTGCTCTTATTAGAGAATGTTGAACTTTTTCTCTTGTTCCAAGGTATAATAGGCATCCTCCTTCCCTGGAAATCATGCTAATGCCCACATTGATCTCCAAATGATCAATTACAGAATCTGATAACTATTTGATTTCCAGGCTGTACTGACTCCAACATAATAGGCAAAAACCAAAGCTGTCAGCATGAAAACTCCACATAATAGCTCTAGGTAAGAGTCTGTCTTTTTGTTCCCGAGATAAAAATGCCTTCTCATTTTACTCATTTTGAGTTCATAACTGTCAGTCCTCCTCTTCCTTCCTGTTTTAAGAAGGAAGTGCTGATAATATTTTATACAAATAATTGCCCCATATTACATAAATGCTGCTTCCTTTCTGACTTTAAAGAGTACAACAGATGGTTTTGTTAAACTTAGATATTCAGGAGAGCCATTCAGTGGTCTTTTTAAAGAAGAAAAAAAGGATAGAAATATCTCTGCCAGTCGGTGAATGTCTTCTTGGTGGTATGGCCTGTCTGTCAAATGTGTGACGGTAACTCTAAAACTGTCAGCACAGTAGGGTTAGCCCTGAGGAAAATTAGGGAAGAAATGAAATGAGCTCCTCTTAGCTTCTCTTTTATTTAGAGATGTCTTTTCTCCTTTTTATCTCTTATGTTATCCAAACATCCAGCACTTCTATTCATGTTTTTTCTTTCTTTCTTTGGTTGCTTTCAGCAAGAAATATTTATTAGAACACTGTTTTAAATGCTTACTTTACACATGGTGAGGTGAAAATGCTGTCCTTAAATAATTTAACTTGATTAATCACAATGTTTTCAAGGGTAATTGTTACATTATTGATAATATGCTTTTACTTTCATTTCTGAAAAACATTTATTTATTTGAAAGGCAGAGTATTTGAGACACACACACACAGGTTCATTCCCCAAATGGCTGCAGGCAGGGGCTTCAACCTGCTGCACAATAGTACCAGCCCCCCCTCTTTTTTTTATAGATACAGTTAGACAATGAGAGAGACAGAGAGAAAGGTCTTCCTTCCATTGGTTCACTCCCCAAATGGCCACCACGGCCAGTGCTGCGCTGATACGAAGCCAGGAGCCAGGTGCTTCTGGTCTCCCATGCGAGTACAGGGCCCAAACACTTGGGCCATCCTCCACTGCCCTCCCAGGCCACAGCAGAGAGCTGGACTGGAAGAGGAGCAACCGGGACTAGAACCCGGCGCCCATATGGGATGCAGGCACCGCAGGCAGAGGATTAAGCAAGTGAGCCACGGCGCTGGCCGCTTGTGTTTTTTTTTTTTTTTTAAACTTTTGGATAACAGCCATTCAAACTGCAGTGAGATGATATTTTATTGTGGCTTTGATTTTCGTTTCCTTGATGCCTAATGACACTGAATATTTTTCTCATGTGTTTGCTGACTATTTGTATTTTTTTCCTGAGATATTCTCTTAGAAACTCTGGGCATTTCTTATTATTTTTATAAAATATTTATTCATTTATTGATTGGAAAAGCAGAGCAACAGAGAGAAAGGGAGAGACACACAGAGAGAAATTTTCATATGCTGGTTCATTCTCCAAATGACCACAATGGCCAGGGCTGGGCCAGGCTGAAACCTGGAGGTTGGAACTCCATCCAGGTCTACCACATGATTGTTAGGGGCCCATATACTCAGGCTATCATCTGCTGCCTCTCCAGCTCTGTTGAGCAGGGAGCTCCCTTTACATATTTCTTAACTGGATTGTTTGTTTTGTTGGTTTTATATTTCTTGAGCTTCTTATATATTTTGGTTGTTAATCTTTTGTCAGATGTGTATCTTACAAATATTTTGTCCCATTCTGTTGGTTGCCTCTTCACTCTGATGAGTGTTTCTTTTGCTATGCAGAAGCTTATTAATTTCTACTATTTAAAATTAGAGGACCTATTTTGGTACACCAATAAAAATACAGCCATTAACTTCATTTTGTGCAATTTATTTTCTTCAAGAAATTAATACTGTATTTAGTACTGCTATTTAAATGTTTGTTGCGGGTCTGTTGCTGTGGCGCAGTAGGTTAATCCTCCACCTGTGGCGCTGGCATTCCACATGGGCACTGGTTCTAGTCCCAGCTGCTCCTCTTCACATCCAGTTCTCTTCTATGGCCTGGGAAGGCAGTGGAAGATGGCCCAAGTCCTTGGGCCCCTGCACCTGTGTGGGAGACCTGGAGGAGGCTCCTGACTCCTGGCTTCGGATTGGTGAAGCTCCGGCCATGGTGACTGCTTGAGGAGTGAACCAGCGGACGGAAGACCTTTCTCTCTGTCTCTCCCTCTCACTATCTGTGACTCTACCTCTCAAATAAATAAATAAAATCTTTAAAAAACGTTTGTTGTAACTTATGTTTCTAGAACCTATACTATACATGCTCCTTTAAAATGTAATATTTTATGTGCAAATGCATATGAAATATTGAAAAGATCCTCTAATTATTGATCACCTGGTGAACTTAAATATAAAACCAAATAATAAATGAGAAGAGGTAATTATGTAAGCATTATTTTATTTAAAATAAAATGTCCAGTAATATAATGTTAAAAGTATGGTCGCCTACTTACTTGATTAACTGTACATGCAAGGGACAAATACCACTTGTTCTCCCTGATAGGTGACAACTAACTGAGCACCAAAAAGGAAACCTGTTAAAGTGAAATGAACACTATGAGAAACGGTGACTTGATCAGCCTTCACCCTGACTGTTGATGAGCAACTTAATATGTTATCCCTCTTAGTATTTTTTTTGTTTGTTCTACTTAATACTTTTGGTTGAATACTGTAATCAATACACAATTATTCTTAAGTGCTGAAACTTAACTGAAAAGTGATTGCTGTTAAATATAAGAGTGGGAATAAGAGATGGAGGAGATGTGCAATTCGGGACATGCTCAAGCTGACTTACCTCAAACAGTAGAATTAGAAACATACCAGGGGATTCCAATTCAATCCCATCAAGGTGGCATGTACCAATGCCATCTCACTAGTCCCAGTGATCAATTTCTGTTCACAATTGATCATAATGATAGGACTAAGAGCCAAAGGGAGCACATAAACAAGACTAGTGTCTGCAAATACTAGCTGATAGAATCAAAAAGGGAGAGAACGATCCAACATGGGAAGTGAGATACACAGCAGACCCATAGAATGGCAGATGTCCTAAACAGCACTCTAGCCTCAGAATCAGCCCTTAAGGCACGTGGATCTGGCTGAAAAGCCCATGAGAATATTTCAGGCATGGAAAGCCAAGACACTCTGGGGAAAAAAAAACTAAATGAAAGATCTCTGCGAGTGATATCCCAGTGGAAAGAATGGGTCATCAAAGAAGGAGGTACCTTTCTCTGAAGGGAGGAGAGAACTTCCACTTTGACCATGGCCTTGTATAAATATGATCAGAGTCGGTGAACTCAAAAGGCTTCCATAGCCTTGGCAGCTCATGAGAAGAGCCTAGGGTGATTACTGATGCCATAAACAAGAGTGTCAATTTGTTAAGTCAACAACAGGAGTCACTGTGCACTTACTCCTCATGTAGGATCTCTGTCCTTAATGTGCTGTACATTGTGATTTAATGCTATAACTAGTACTCAAACAGTATTTTTCACTTTATGTTTCTGTGTGGGAGCAAACTGTTGAAATCTTTACTTAATGTATGCTAAACTGATCTTCTGTATATAAAAAGAATCGAAAATGAATCTTGATATGAATAGAAGGGGAGAGGGAGTGGGAAAGGGGAGGGTTGCGGGTGGGAGGGACGTTATGGGGGGGAAGCCATTGTAATCCATAAGCTGTACTTTGTAAATTTATATTCATTAAATAAAAGTTAAAAAAAACTGTACATGCAGCTGAGAATAATTCTGTATTGAAGTAATTTTCTTAGAATTCATGTCATGGTAATTAAATTACAATCAAAATGTATCCTACATAAATAAAATATACTTTGATTTATTTATTGATAATTAAGCATCCATTTTTAAAGAAAACAATTAGAATAATAAAATTTTTATGTCAGTTTCCTTTTTTGTTTTAAATAACTGTGCTATTTCTATCTGTATGATGTTACTAAAATAGAAAGTAATAATAGGTTTTTAAAATCTAGAGCAACCTTACTTTAATTTTGTTCTGTGTAAGATATACTTCAAAATTGCTTTGTATTCAATTTTCAGGAGGTAGATTTTCTACCTCTCAGCAAACTGAAGTTATACTGTTTTAACCAGTGCTTCTATACTTATGCTTATATTCTAACAGTTTGAAGGAATGTAGATCTGAGAAGTCACTAATACTTCAGTTTAAATAAATTTTAACTGTTCTTTTTTCTGAATAGATGTTATTTTATTTTGGTTCTATGAAAATATGGAATATTACTAAGTAATAAAGTATCAATAAAATCATCCATGATCTTCCCACATTGAATGAATCCATTCTTTTTTTCCACAGGAACCTTTTATTTAAGGAATACAAACTTTATGCATTTCATAAATAAAACTTAAGGAACATAGTGATTCTTTCCACTGTACGCACTCTCCCACCCACGATCCTGTCCCTCTATCTCCTCCCTCTCCTATTCCCACCCTTATTTTTAACTAAGATCTATTTTCAATTAACTTTATGCACATACAATTAACAGGGGCCCAAGGATTTGGGCCATCTTCTACTGCTGTCCCAGCCTATAGCAGAGCTGGAAAGGAAGAGGAGCAGCTGGGACTAGAACCAGCACCCAATTGGGATGCTGGCGCCACAGGCAGAGGATTAACAAAGTGAGCCATGGTGCTCACTATGTTTTACTATGATTCACATAGTACAACACATTAAGGACAGAGATCCTACATGGGGATCTCTGCACAGTGACTCTGGTTGTTGATTTGACACTCTTATTTATGACATCAGTAATCACCTGAGGCTCTTGTCATGAGCTGCCAAGGCTATGGAAGCCTCTTGAGTTCATAAACTCTGACCTTATTTAGACAAGGCCATGGTCAAAGTGGAAGTTCTCTCCTCCCTTCAGGGAAAGGTACCTCCTTCTTTGATGCCCCGTTCTTTCCACTGGGATCTCACTCACAGAGATCTTTCATTTAGGTCATTTTTTTCCCACAGTGTCTTGGCTTTCCATGCCTGAGACACTCATGGGCTTTTTAGCCAGATCCGAATACCTTAAGGGCTGATTCTGAGGCCAGAGTGCTGTTTAGGGTATCTGCCATTCTATGAGTCTGCTGTGTATCCTGCTTCCCACGTTGGATCATTCTCTCCTTTTTTATTCTATCAGTTATTATTAGCAGACACTAGTCTTGTTTATATGATCCCTTTGACACTTAATCCTGGCATTACGATAAATTATGAACTTAAGCTGATCATGTTGACTAGTAAGATGGCATTGGTACATGGTACCTTAACGGGATTGATTTGGAAACCCCTGGCATGGTTTTAGCTCTACCATTAGGGGTAAGTCCGAGTGAGCATGTGCCAGACTGTGCATCTCCTCCTTCTCTTATTCCCACCCTTATATTTAACAGGGATCACTTTTCAGTTAAACACCCAGGATAATTGTGTGTTATTTAAAGAGTTTAAATAATGGTATTAAGTAGAACAAAAAAATACTAAAAGGAATAAAATAGTAAGTTGTTCCTCAACAGTCAGGACAAGGGCTGATCAAGTCATTGTTTCTCATAGTGTCCGTTTCAATTCTACAGGTTTCTTTTTAGGTGCTCAGTTAGTTGTCACTGATCAGGGAGAACATATGATATTTGCCCCTTTGGAACTGGCTTAATTCACTCAGCATGATGTTTTCCAGATTCCTCCATTTTGTTGCAAATGACCAGATTTCATTGTTTTTGACTGCTGTATAGTATTCTATAGAGTACATATCCTATAGTTTCTTTTTCCAGTCTTCTGTTGATGGGCATTAAGGTTGATTCCATGTCTTAGCTATTGTGAATTGAGCTGCAATCAACATTGAGGTGCAGACAGCTCTTTTAGTTGCTAATTTAATTTCCTTTGGGTAAATTCCAAGGAGTGGGATGGCTGGGTTGTATGGTAGGGTTATATTCAGGTTTCTGAGGAATCTGCAGACTGACTTCCACAGTGGCTTTACTAGTTTGCATTCCCACCAAAAGTGGGTTACTGTCCCTTTTTCCTCACATCCTCGCCAGCATCTGTTGTTGGTAGATTTCTGTATGTGAGCCATTCTAACCGGGGTGAGGCGAAACCTCATTGTGGTTTTGATTTGCATTTTTCTGATGGCTAGTGATCCTGAACATTTTTCATGTTTCTATTGGGCTTTTGGATTCCTCTTTTGAAAACTGTCTATTGAGGTCCTTGGCCTATCTCTTAAATGGGTTGCTTGTTTTCTTGTAGAGTTTCTTGATCTCTTTGTAGATTCAGTTTATTAATCCTTTATCGGTTGCATAATTTGAAAATATTTTTTCCCATTTTGTCGGTTGCCTCTAAAATTTGGTGACTTTTTCTTTTGCAGTACAGAAACTTCTCAATTTGTTGTAATCACAAATGTTGATTCTGGCTTTGACTGGCTGTGCCTCTGGGACCTTTTCCAAGATTTCTTTGCACGTGCCTATATCTTGCAGGGTTTCTCTGATGTTCTCTAATAATTTGATGGTGTCAGGTCATAGATTTAGATCTTTAATCCATGTTGAGTGGATTTTTGTGTAAGGTGTAAGTTAGGGGTCTTGCTTCATGCTTCTGCATGTGGAAATCCAGTTTGCCCATCACCATTTGTTGAATAGACTGTCCTTACTCGAGGGATTGGTTTTGGATCCTTGATCAAATATAAGTTGGCTGTAGATGCTGGGATTGATTTCTGGCATTTCTATTCTGTTCCATTGGTCTATCCATCTGTTTCTTTACCAGTACCATGCTGTTTCTATTACAACTGCCCTGTAGTATGTCCTGAAATCTGGTATTGTGGTGCCTTAGGCTTTGTTTTTGTTATACAAGATTGCTTTAGCAATTCGAGGTCTCCTGTGCCTCCATATGAATTTCAGCATCATTTTTTTCCAGATCTGAGAAGAATGTCTTAGGTATTTTGATTGGTATTGCATTGAATCTATAAATTATTTTTTGGGGAATGGACATTTTGATGATATTGATTCTTCCAATCCATGAGCATGGAAGATTTTTCCATTTTTTGGTATCCTCTTCTATTTCTTTCTTTAAGGTTTTGTAATTTTCATTGTAGAAATATTTGACATCCTTTGTTAAATTTATTCCAAAGTATTTGATTGTTTTTGTAGCTATTGTGAATGGGATTGATTTTAGAAGTTCTTTGTCAGCTGTGGCATTGCCTGTGTATACAAAAGCTGTTGATTTTTGTGCATTGATTTTATATCCTGTTACTTTTCCAAACTCTTCTATGAGTTTTAATAGTCTCTTAGTAGAGTTCTTTGGATCCCCTAAATAAAGAATCATATCATCTGCCAAGAGGGATACTTTGACTTCTTCCTTCCCAATTTGTATCCCTTTAATTTCTTTTTCTGGCCTAATGGTTCTGGCTAAAACTTCCAGAACTATATTGAATAGTAGTGGTGAGAGTGGGCATCCCTGTCTGGTACCAGATCTCAGTGGAAATGTTTCCAACTTTTTCCCATTCAGTATGATGCTAGCCATAGGTTTTTCATAAATTGCCTTGATTGTGTTGAGGAATGTTCCTTCTATACCCAATTCGTTTAGAGTTTTCATCATGAAAGGTGTTGTATTTTATGAAATGCTTTCTCTGCATCTATTGAGATAATCATATGGTTTTTCTTCTGCAGTTTGTTAATGTGGTGTATCACATTGATTGATTTGCAAACGTTGAACCATCCCTGCATACCAGGGATAAATCCCACTTGGTCTGGATGGATGATCTTTCTGATGTGATGTTGAATTCTAATGGGCAGAATTTTTTTAAAGATTTATTTATTTATTTGGAAGAGTTACACAGAGAGAGAAGGAGAGGCAGAGAGAGAGAGAGAGAGAGAGAGAGAGAGGTCTTCCATCTGTTGGTTCACTCTCCAAATGGCCACAATGGCTGGAGGTGTACTGATCTGAAGCCAGGAGCCAGGTGCTTCTTCCCAGTCTCCCATGTAGGTGCAAGGGCCCAAGGACCTCAGCCATCTGCTACTGCTTTCCCAGGCCACAGCAGAGAGCTGGATTGGAAGAGGAGCTGCTGGTACTAAAACTGGTGCCCATAAGAGATGCCGGCACTGCAGGCAGAGGATTAACCTATTGTGCCACAGCACCAGCCCCTATTTGGCAGAATTTTAATGAGGATTTTTGTGTCTATGTTCATCAGCAAAATTGGTTTGTAATTATCTTTCTCTGCCGCATCTTTTGCAGGTTTAGGAATTAAGGTGATGCTGGTTTCATAGAAAGAATTTGTGAGGATTCCTTCTCTTTTAGTTGTTTTGAATAGTTTGAGAAGAATCGAAGTTAGTTCTTTAAATATCTGGCAGAGTTCAACAGTGAATCCATCCATTCCTGGACTTTTTATTTTGTTGGGAGGGCCTTTATTACTGATTGAATTTCTGACACGGTTATGGGTCTGTTTAGGTTTTCTATGTCTTCATTGTTCAATGTATATAGGTTGCATCTGTCCAGGAATCTATCCATTTCTGATAGATTTTGCAGTTTGCTGGCACACAAGTAGTTTTAGTAATTTCTGTGGTGTTTGTTTTTACGTTCCTTTTTTAATGTCTGATTTTGTTTATTTTGGTCTTCTCTCTACTTTTTTTTAGTTAGTTGGGCCAATGATGTTTCAATTTTGTTTATTTTTTCAAAAAACTAGCTCTTTTGTTGATATTTTGTAATTTTTGGGATTCAATTCTGTTGATTTCTTCTCTAATTTTAATTATTTCTTCTATCCCACTAGTTTTGGATTTGGTTTGCTGTAGTGCAGGAGCCCAAGCACTTGGGCCATCCTCCAGCTCCCTCCCAGGCCACAGCAGAGGGCTGGACTGGAAGAGGAGCAACCGGGACTAGAACCGGTGCGCATATGTGATGCTGGCACTGCAGGTGGAGGATTAATGAAGTGAGCCACTGTGCCAGCCCCCTTTAGATCCTTGAGATGCATTGATAGCTCATTTGTTTGATGTCTTTCCAATTTCTTCATGTAGGCACTTATTGCTATAAATTTTCCTCTTAACACTGGTTTTGCTATATCCCATAAGTTTTGATATGTTGCGTTGTTATTTTCATCTGCTTCCAGAAAGTTTTTGATTTCTCTTTTGATTTCTTCTATGACCCAGTGTTCATTTAGGAGCATATTGTTTAGTCTCCAATTGTTTGCATTGCTCTAGGGATTCCTGAGTTGCTAATTTCCAGCTTCATTGTATTGTGGTCTGAGAAGATGCATGGTATGATTTTGATTCTTTTGAATTTGTTGAGACTTGCTTTATGGCCTAACATGTAGGTCAAACCTAGAGAAAGTTCCATGCACTGCTGAGAAGAATGCATATTCTTCAAGTACAGGATGAAAAGTTCTGTAGATACCTGTTAGATCCATTTGGGCTATAGTGTCGATTAAATCTGCTGTTTCCTTGTTGATTTTCTGTTTGGTTGATTGTCCATTGCTCAAAGTGGAGTATTGAAGTCCCTCAATACTATTGTATTGGAATCTAAGTCTCCCTTTAAGTCCCTTAACGTATCTTTTAAATAAACCGGTGCCCTGTAATTAGGTGCATATACGCTTATAATAGTTACATCTTCCTGTTGAATTGATCCCTCAATCATTATATAGTGCCCCTCTTTGTCTCTTTTAACAGTTTTTGTGTTAAAGTCTATTTTGTCTGATATTAAGATGGCCACACCAGCTCTTTTTTGGTTTTTGTTGGCATGGAATATCTTTTTACAACCTTTCACTTTCATTCAGCATGCACCTTTGTTGGAAAGTTGTGTTTCTTGTAAGCAACAAATAGATTTTTTAAAAATCCATTCAGCCAGTCTGTGTCTTTTAACTGGAGAGTTGAGTCCATTTACTTTTTTTTTTTTTTTTTTTTGACATGCAGAGTGGACAGTGAGAGAGAGACACAGAGAGAAAGGTCTTCCTTTACCGTTGGTTCACCCTCCAATGGCCGCCACAGCCGGCACGCTGCAGCTGGCGCACCGCGCTGATCAAATGGCAGGAGCCAGGTGCTTCTCCTGGTCTCCCATGGGGTGCAGGGCCCAAGTACTTGGGCCAACCTCCACTGCACTCCCTGGCCACAGCAGAGAGCTGGCCTGGAAGAGGGGCAACCGGGACAGAATCCGGCTCCCTGACCGGGACTTGAACCCGGTGTGCCAGTGCCGCTAGGCGGAGGATTAGCCTAGTGAGCCGTGGCGCCGGCGAGGCCATTTACTTTCAATGTGACTATTGATAAGTAATGACTTTGCCCTGCCATTTTCCCCAAGATTTTTCTTTCCCCAAGATATTTCTAATATATACTTTGAACTTCCTGTGATCCTTTACTGTGAGGTTTTCTTCCTTTACATTCTTTCATATTGATGACCGTGTTTCTGTGTTTCTGTGTATAACACATCTTTAAGCATCTTTTGCAGGGCTGGACTAGTGGTGAAAAATTCTTTCAATTTCTGTTTGCTGTGAAAGGTCTTTATTTCACCTTCACTCACAAATGAGAGCTTTGCAGGATATAATATTCTGGGCTGGCAGTTTTTTTCTCTTAGTACTTGGGATATATCTCACCATTCCCTCCTAGCCTGTAAGGTTTCTGATGAGAAGTTTGCTGTGAGTCAAATTGGAGATCCTCTGAGAGTAATCTGGTGTTTCTCTCTTGCACATTTTAGAATCTTTTCTTTATGTTTCACTGTGGTGAGTTTGATTACAATGTGTCGTGGCTAGGATCTTTTCTGGTCATATCTATTGGGAGTTCTGTGTACTTCCTGTACTTGGATGTCTCTTTCTTTCTCTAAACCTGGCAAGTTTTCTGCAAGTATCCCGCTAAAAATGCCTTCTAATACTTTCTCTCCATGCCTTCAGAAACTCCTAGAACCACAATGTTGTTGTTTTTTTTTTTAATAGTATCCTGTAGATTCCTGACAATATTTTTTAGATTTCTAATTTCCTCTTCTTTTCTTTGGTTTGACTGTATACTTTCCTTTGCTCTGTCTTCTAAGCCTGATATTATCTCTTCTGCTTTACTGATTCTGTTTTTAATGCTGTCAACTGCATTCTTTATTTGTTCTTTTTGAATTCTTCATTTCATTTTGATTCCTCCTTAAGATTTAATTTTCTTGAGAGAGATTTTCTTTCATGTCCTGCATGGATTTCAGGCGTTTTTGTTGTCTCCCACTGAGACTACTCATGTCTCAGCTACACTGTGAGTTCTCCCACACACCCTCAGCTTTTTTTTTTTTTTTTCTTCACAGTTTCAGTTCAGAAGCTCCACACATTCACTAGGTCTTATTCTGTTATTTCTCCCCACCAGAGTTAGGTTTTTCTGCTTGGCTGACAGCAGGCACAGCCCCGAGCTGGCACAGCTGTTATGTATGTCCAAAATGGCGCCTGCTGTATTGTCTCGCTCACCTTTGTAAGGTGTGTGGAAAGAGAGAATTGTGTCCATACCGTCCCTTTTATTTTTTTCTCCTCTAGTTAGGCTGGTGTACTTTCCCCCACGGGGATTCAAGCCTCATTCCCTCTAGGCTCTTCCTACTGTTTTTCCACCAGTGTCTCAGGCTACTGTGGTTTCATCTCACCTCTATTTCTAGCACTGGTGTGGAGCCTCTGGGCAGCTGGGGTCCCGAGCTGTGGGCTCCCGTGCCCTCCATGTAGGTCCACAAAGTCCCCCTAATTACAGAAGAGTTTCGTCTGCCGTTTCCCCCTAACTCTTCCCTGAGACTACAATATCTCCACTTTTATTAAACTATCTTCTGGACTAGATCAGTAAGCTCTCTCCCTATTCCACCATCTTGGAACCCCTCCAGGTGTGACATTTCAATACCTGTGTATAATGGGTACTTATCAAAACAGATTCTTAGTGACATTCTTAAATCTTAGTCAACTAATCCTAGAATTCTGGTACCTTTTTGTGTGAAATAGGTTTGCTTATTTTTTTTAACTTTTATTTAATGAATATAAATTTCCAAAGTACATCTTATGGATTACACTGGCTTCCCCCCCATAACATCCCTCCCACCCGCAACCCTCCCCTTTCCCACTCCCTCTCCCCTTCCATTCACATCAAGATTCATTTTCTATTCTCCTTATATACAGAAGATCAGTTTAGCATACATTAACTGAAGATTTCAACAGTTTGGTTTGCTTATTTTTTAAAGGTTATTTATTTATTTGAGAGGTAGACTTTCAATCAGAGAGGGGAGATATAGGTGCAATGGCCAGAGCTGAGCTGATCCGAAGCCAGGAGGCAGGAGCTTCTTCTGAGTCTCCTGTGCGGGTACAGGGGCCCAAACACTTGGTCCATTTTCTGCTGTTTTCCTAGGCCATAGCAGAGAGCTGGATTGGAAGATGAGCAGCCAGGACTCCAAATGACATCCATCTATGATGCTGGCACTTCTTTGCTTATTATTTAAGCCAGTTTGAATTGGGACTTTTGTTACTTGGAGTTAAGAAACATCTAACTGATACCGTTTCTTTACTGGAAGGATATAGGAGATGTTCAGATGTTTTAATTTAATTAATGATATAATTATATAATTATATACAATTAATGATTATATATAATTAATGATATATTCTCTAGGAGTCTATGTACAAAAATCTTCATCATGGTCTAAAAAATAAAAGAAAATATGGTGCCAGCATTGTGGCACAGTGGGTTAAAGCTGCAGTCTGCAGCACCAGCATCCCATATGGGCGCTAGTTTGAGTCCCAGCTGCTTCACTTCCCATACAGCTCTCTGCTATGGCCTAGGAAAGCAGTAGAAGATGGCCCAAGTCCTTGAGCCTCTGAACCTGTGTAGGAGACTTGGAAGAAGCTCTTGGCTCTTGGTTTCAGACCGGTGTATCTCTGCCTGTTGTGGCCATCGGGGGAGTGAACCAGCAGATGGAAAACCTCTCTCTCTCTCTCTCTTTCTCTCTCTGCCTCTGCCTCGCTGTAGCTCTGCCTTTCAAATAAATAAATAAATAAATCTTAAAAAAAACTAAAAAGTATATTATTGCCTAGGGCTGGGTTGAAAATTTCTGAGCAATCTTGGGATTCATTTGATGTTAGTCATTTTCTTTGGAATGTTAAAAATCAAACTGGATCATGAGAATGTTGAATTATACACAAGAGAGAAAAATCAGGGGAATTCTTTGGAAGAGTAAAGGAATGTAATTCTGATGAGTTGAGAACAAATATTAGGAAGAGGAATATGAAGTTTGTCCAATCTACTTCTTTAATTTTATAACCTAATCTCATAAGCTTCTCCTTTGCTGTCTGGATTCAAACTAAAGATTTAATAACCACATATAATTTTATACTGATATTCTTCTAATGGGTTCATAACTTTAAAGGATTATTAGATATTGTTTATATTACTTAACTTTGTGCAATCCTTGTGATTATTCTTATTGCACAGATTGGCAAATTGAGCTTTCTGTGTTTAATGGTAGTATCTAGTCTAAAACTACTCTTTGGAAGGGGAGAGAAATGAACAAGTCAAATCAAGTCCATTGCAGAGTGAAAGTGATGATTCTAGCTTC
Organism: Oryctolagus cuniculus; assembly: GCF_051225735.1. Lineage (NCBI taxonomy): Eukaryota > Metazoa > Chordata > Mammalia > Lagomorpha > Leporidae > Oryctolagus > Oryctolagus cuniculus. The sequence continues at coordinate 71,309,649 of NC_142888.1, read as the reverse complement.
CTAGAGGAGAGCTAGAACTAGGGTAGATGTAAGAGGAACTGGTTTTAACTTACAATAGAAAAAATTTTCTGAAGTGCAAATTTTCATCAATAGAGTTAGTTGGCTGTTATAAGGATTACTGAATTAAGTTTCTTGTTGCATGTTTGAGAGCTACATATGTCAAGAATGTAATACAGTCTATTCAATAAATGGTGCTGGGAAAACTGGATTTCCACGTGCAGAAGTATGAAGCAAGACCCCTACCTTACACCTTACACAAAAATCCACTCAACATGGATTAAAGACCTAAATCTACGACCTGACACCATCAAGTTATTAGAGAACATTGGAGAAACCCTTCAAGATATTGGCACAGGCAAAGAGTTTCTGGAAAAGACCCGGGAGGCACAGGCAGTCAAAGCCAAAATCAACTATTGGGATTGCATCAAATTGAGAAGTTTCTGTACTGCAAAAGAAACAGTCAGGAAAGTGAAGAGACAACCGACAGAATGGGAAAAAATATTTGCAAACTATGCAACAGATAAAGGGTTAATAACCAGAATCTACAAAGAGATCAAGAAACTCCACAAAAACAAAACAAACAACCCACTTAAGAGATGGGCCAAGGACCTCAATAGACGTTTTACAAAAGAGGAAATCCAAAGGGCCAACAGACACATGAAAAAATGTTCAAGGTCACTAGCAATCAGGGAAATGCAAATCAAAACCACAATGAGGTTTCACCTCACCCTGGTTAGAATGGCTCACATACAGAAATCTACCAACAACAGATGCTGGCGAGGATGTGGGGAAAAAGGGACACTAACCCACTGTTGGTGGGAATGCAAACTGGTTAAGCCACTGTGGAAGTCAGTCTGCAGATTCCTCAGAAACCTGAAGATAACCCTACCCTTCGACCCAGCCATCCCACTCCTTGGGATTTACCCAAAGGAATTTAAATTGGCAAACAAAAAAGCGGTCTGCACCCTAATGTTTATCGCAGCACAATTGACAATAACCAAGACCTGGAACCAAGCTAAATGCCCATCAACGGTAGACTGGATAAAGAAATTATGGGATATGTACTCTATAGAATACTATACAGCAGTAAGAAACAACGAAATCCAGTCATTTGCAACAAAATGGAGGAATCTGGAACACATCATGCTGAGTGAAATAAGCCAGTCCCAAAGGGACAAATACCATATGTTCTCCCTGATCAGTGACAACTGACTGAACGCCAAAAAGGAAACCTGTTGAAGTGAAATGGACACAATGAGAAACGGTGACTTGATCAGCATAGCCCTGACTGTTAATGAACAACTTAATACATTATCCCTCTTAGTAGTTTTTTTGTCTGTTCTACTTAATATGACTGGTTTAATTCTGTAATTAATCCACAGTTATTCTTAAGTGTTGAAATTTAACTGAAATGTGATCCCTGTTAAACATAAGAGTGGGAATAAGAGAGGGAAGAGATGTACAATTTGGGACATGCTCAAGCTGACTTGCCCCAGATGGTAGAGTTAGAAACATACCAGGGGACTCCAATTCAATCCCATCAAGGTGGCATGTACCAATGCCATCACACTAGTCCAAGTGATCAATTTCAGTTCACAATTGATCGTAATGAAAGGACTAAGAGTCAAAGGGAGCACATAAACAAGTCTAGTACCTGCTAATACTAACCGATAGAATAAATAAGGGGAAAGTGATCCAACATGAGAAGCGAGATACTCAGCAGACTCATAGAATGGCGGATGTCCTAAACAGCACTCTGGCCTCAGAATCAGCCCTAAAGGTATTCCGATCTGGCTGAAAAGCCCATGAGAGTATTTCAGGCATGGAAAGCCAAGACACTCTGGAAAAAAAAAAAACACACAAAAACCTAAATGAAAGATCTCTGTGTGTGAGATCTCAGTGGAAAGAACAGGTCTTCAAAGAAGGAGGTACCTTTCTCTGAAGGGAGGAGAAAACCTCCACTTTGACTATGACCTTGTCTAAACAAGATAAGAGTCGGAGAACTCAGAGGGCTTCCATAGCCTTGGAAACTCATGACTGGTGCATAGGGAGATTACTGATGCCATAAACAGGAGTGTCAATTTGTAAAGTCAACAACAGGAGTCACTGTGCACTTACTCCTCATGTAGGATCTCTGTCCTTCATGTGCTGTACTTTGAGGCTTAATGCTATAACGAGTACTCAAACAGTATATTTCACTTTGTGTTTCTATGTGGGTGCAAGCTGTTGAAATCTTTACTTAATGTATACTAAACTGATCTTCTGTTAAAAAAAAAAGAAGAAATTATCAATTCCCAACTTGACTCTCGCTGGGATTAAACATGACAATAGGTCTGATCTGATTTCATCATCATTTAAAAAATCATCTATTATTTTTCACTTTATGTTTCTGTGTGCGAGCAAACTGTTGAAATCTTTACTTAATGTATGCTAAACTTATCTTCTGTATATAAAGAGAATTGAAAATGAATCCTCATGTGAATGGAACGGGAGAGGGAATGGGAAAGGGGAGGGTTGCGGGTGGGAGGGACGTTATGGGGGGAAGCCATTGTAATCCATAAGCCGTACTTTGGAAATTTATATTCATTAAATAAAAGTTAAAAAAAAGAATGTAATACTCATAGAAAGAATTCTTCCATTGCTGGAATATCTGAAATTCTACCAATGCTACTATTATATGACTTCATAGTTATACATTCTCAGAGAAGCCACAATGTGGTTCATTGCATACATACTAAGTATGCAATAAAATTATACACTTACTAGAATGGCTAGGGAGTAAAGAAAATACATTTCTATTTCTTTTCTAATCATGATTGTATACTTAAGAGGGTAATCTGAACATCATTTCCCCACATATTACTTATCTACAGTGTTAGAAGTCCCATAAAAGGATTAAAGATAAGCCTTCTACTTTCTTAGAAAAATGAGGAGACAGAAAGTATTAGCACACCACTAGGTATTGTTGGTATTGCTGACTGATTAAGTAAGAGTTGAGTAATCTATTTATTTTAGAGGGTCTAAATTCAGTTTTTGTTTATTTTTACCAATGTAGTCTCATTACACTTCTCTTCCTCTTCCTCTCCTCCTCCCCCCAATCTTCTTATTGTTTAGTCTCTATCTTTTTACTGTTTTTGATGATTGCTTCACTGTTTGGATGGACACCAGTTGATTTTAATTCTGGGTGTTCTGACTCCCAGGACAAGATCTTCTCATTAGACCAATATTTCCTTGCATATTTCAGTCTGTGAATGTATTCTGATGGAGAGGGTTTTTTGGCTCACATTTATTCTTTTTTTTTAACTTTTATTTAATGAATATAAATTTCCAAAGTACGACTTATGGATTACAATGGCTTCCCCCCGATACCGTCCCTCCCACCCACAACCCTCCCCTTTCCCACTCCCTCTCCCCTTCCATTCACATCAAGATTCATTTTCGATTATCTCAATATACAGAAGATCAGCTTAGTATACATTAAGTATGGATTTCAACAGTTTGCTCCCACACAGAAACATAAAGTGAAAAATAATAGATGATTTTTTTTAAATGATGATGAAATCAGAGCAGACCTATTGTCATGTTTAATCCCAGTGAGACTCAAGTTGGGAATTGATAATTTCTTTTTTTTTTTTTTTTACAGAGGATCAGTTTAGTATGCATTAAGTAAGGATTTCAACAGTTTGCACCCCCATAGAAACACAAAGTGAAATATATTGTTTGAGTACTCGTTATAGCATTAAATCTCAATGCACAGCACATTAAGGACAGAGATCCTACATGAGGAGTAAGTGCACAGTGACTCCTGTTGTTGACTTTACCAATTGACACTCCTGTCTATGGCATCAGTAATCTCCCCATGCTCCAGTCATGAGTTTCCAAGGCTATGGAAGCCCTCTGAGTTCTCCGACTCTTATCTTGTTTAGACAAGGTCATAGTCAAAGTGGAGGTTCTCTCCTCCCTTCAGAGAAAGGTACCTCCTTCTTTGATGACCTGTTCTTTCCACTGGGATCTCACTCACAGAGATCTTTTGCCAGAGTGTCTTGGCTTTCCATGCCTGCAATACTCTCATGGGCTTTTCAGCCAGATCCGAATGCCTTTAGGGCTGATTCTGAGGCCAGAGTGCTATTTAGGACATCTGCCATTCTATGAGTCTGCTGAGCATCTCACTTCCCATGTTGGATCACTCTCCCCTTTATTTACTCCATCGGTTAGCGTTAGCAGGTACTAGACTTGTTTATGTGCTCCCTTTGACTCCCAGTCCCTCCACCATGACCAACTGTGAACTGAAATTGATCACCTGGAACAGTGAGAAGGCATTGGTACATGCCACCTCGATGGGATTGAATTGGAATCCTCTGGTATGCTTCCAACTCCACCACTTGGGGCAAGTCAGCCTGAGCATGTCCCAAATTATACATCTCTTCCCTCTCCCATTCCCACTCCCATGTTCAACAGGGATCACATTTCAGTTAAATTTCAACACTTAAGAATAACTGTGCATCAATTACAGAACTAAATCAGTCATATTAAGTAGAACAGATAAAAAAAAAAACTACTAAGAGGGATAATGTATTAAGTTGTTCATTAACAGTCAGGGCTATGCTGATCAAGCCACCATTTCCCATAGTGTCCACCTCACTCCAACAGGTTTCCCTCTTGGTGTCCAGTCAGTTGTCACCGATCAGGGAGAACATATGGTATTTGTCCCTTTGGGACTGGCTTATTTCACTCAGCATGATGTGTTCCAGATTCCTCCATTTTGTTGCAAATGACTGGATTTCGTTGTTTCTTACTGCGGTATAGTATTCTATAGAGTACATATCCCATAATTTCTTTATGCAGTCTATCATTGATGGGCATTTAGGTTGGTTCCAGGTCTTAGCTATTGTGAATTGAGCTGCAATAAACATTAGGGTGCAGACCGCTTTTTTGTTTGCCAATTTAAATTCCTTTGGGTAAATCCCAAGGAGTGGGATGGCTGGGTCGAACGGTAGGGTTATCTTCAGGTTTCTGAGGAATCTCCAGACTGACTTCCAAAGGGCTCACATTTATTCTTATACTAATCTGGGAAGAACTACTTTCTATCTGAATTCTTCCTCTTCCATTTTGGTTGCTCACTGCTGTATTGATCTACATTTTTACCTCTAAACATCTACCTGTCTCATCAAAAGGTATCACAAAGGAGTGGGGAATATCTTAACTCATGTTGTGCCAAGGAAGACTTTCCATTACCCCTTATAGTACTCACCACATTTTGTTGTAAGTTTTTCTTCCTCATTAGACTGTGAACTTGAAGGAAAGAACTGTGATTTCATCTTTGTTTCCTCATTGCCTCTTTCAGTATTTAGCACATAGTAGGTTTATAGTGAATAACATAAACGAACATAGTACTATGTTCAATATTATAGTGGGTATATAAAACTCAAGACAATAATAGTCCTTTATCACAGGCTGTTTGCTCAACACAATGTGTCTGAAAAAATAAATAATACCTTTTTCTAAGAGGGCTAATACATGGCTTAGTTATGTTCCAGAAACTTAAGTAAAGAAGTGTTTTTTGCTGTTATTGTTATACTTAAAGAGTTTGTCTACAGTTTTGTTAAATAACATTGAGATGTTTTCTTATGAGAACCACTGAACAAGGGTCAGGGGTTAGAGAACTATAAAAGGTCGATGACATCAGTTTTTCCTTCTCGAATTCCTCTGAATTCCTTCCCCAATCTCTATTTATAGGCTTATCATTTGAGTAAATAAGCTATGCTAGTGTAATACAATCTTGAACAAAAATTTTAATTCTAAGACTAGAATCCTTTATTTTTAAATTTTTAAATTTTTTTTCATTTTGACTGACACATTTAAAAATTGTACATTTTATGGAGTACCATGAAATGTTTCCATACATGTATATCTTATGCAGGTATACATATATAGAAACATTGACAAATGTGGGCTGTAGAGGTTGAAATAAATTATATCGTAAAACTTTAAAAGAACTGTATAAACATTTATGGTTATAAAATACAAGAGTGCTGGTAACTTGGTGAAATTTGAACTTCTAAACAGCTCTTCAATCTTCGAAAACAAGAACATTTATTGGTCATAGTCTGGAGAGAAGTTAGGAGTCTACATAGACATGCATTAAGGCTAGAGACACAAAGGGCCCCAAGGAATTAAACAGACGCATCAAGTCACCTAAAGTTATTGTATGCTTTTTCAGTTTAAAAGATTTATTTATTTGAACAAATTTGTTTGGTCTATTACTAGGAAGACTATCAATTTACTTATAGGCTGAGTTTTAAAGACCATTGCAAGAATGACAGACTCTTAGAAAAGGTGGAAGCCTGCCCAAAATGAATGTAGAATTTCCTTATTCTGTATTACATTCAAAGATCTTGGTTGTGACTTGTTACCAGTGTAGCTGGGGAGCCAAAATTTCTTTTCAAATCAGAACATTCTTCATGTAGGTAACTCTTAAGAGGCTAGATCCTATTTCTTCTTCATGCATTGGAGAGGGCCTCTAAAAACTGGTAATTTTGAGAGTCTCAGGGTAACAATATTTTATTAAAGAACAGTGTTTCCAGCCAGAAATTCCTTCCAAATAAATTGTCTTCCTTTTGAAAAAGTACTCATAAAAGAAATTTAGCAGTTTCTCATATAATGATTCAATCTATTTTAAATATTCAGAAAAGATTTTGATCTCTATAGAGATAATACTTTTCTGTGAAAATTATTTTTCAAACTACCATTAGTTGATAAACATTTCTTTTCTACTGAAGGTGAAAAGATAGGAAACAGGTCAGTTTTATTTTAGTATACATGTAATGTCTTATATAAAAAAGTAATCATTCTGGCAATTTTAGTTCAGCATAATAGTGTGGTTGCAATTTTTTAAACTTAATTCAGTGTTTTGTCTGCTTAAGACAGGCACTGCTCAGTGTATCTCCTAAGTGGTAATTCATTTTGTATTTCCTTCCAATAATCCTTCCATTCCAAATTGTCATCTTTGAGAAATAACAAGAGGGGAACAGACTTAAATTGGAGGATAATATAATCTTTGTTGTTAAAGTGGTGTGACTTCTCACCATTGAAACGATTTTTCAGCCTCAGAGAGGGGAAATAAGGCCTCCACTATTTTCTTCCTGATGACTTGAAAATTGAAGTTTTAGTTAGAAAGAAGTCACTTAAGTTTCGGGGAACTTCTAATGCCTCTATCTATGCAGCATTGTTATAGTCTGATTATTTCTATGTATTGAATATGATTTTCCTAATGATTTGATTAAAATTTTGTATAAAAGATATTTATTTATTTGAAAGCAGAGTGGGGAGAGAGAGAAGGAGAGGGAGAGGTATTCAACAGACTGAACCATTACCTGCTGCCTACCAGGTATGCATTAGCATAAAAGAGAAACCAGGAGTGGAGCAGGGACTTGAATCCAGGCACTCTGATATAGGATGCTGGTGTCCCAAGCAGCATCTTTTTTTTTTAAATTTAATGAACATAAATTTCCAAAGTTCAGCTTATGGATTACAAGAGCTCCCCCCCACCAATAACTTCCCTCCCACCCACAACACTCCCCTCTCCCACTCCCTCTCCCCTTCCATTCACATCAAGATTAATTTTCAATTATCTTTATATACAGAAGATCAATTTAGCATATATTAAGTAAAGATTTCCAGTTTGCACCCACACAGAAACACAAAGTGTAAAATACTATTTGAGTACCAGTTATAGCATTAATTAAACACCTAAGAGTAATTGTGTATTTTTTTTATTTTCCCTCCCACTCACACCCATCCCATCTCCCTCTCCCTCTCCCATTCCATTCACATTAAGATTCATTTTCAATTATCTTTATATACAGAAGATTGATTTAGTACGTATTAAGTAAAGATTTCATCAGTTTGTACTCACACAGAAACACAAAGTGTAAAATACTGTTTCAGTACTAGTTATAGCATTACTTCACTTTGGACAACACACTAAGGACAGATCCCACATGAGAAGTAAGTACACAGTGACTCCTGTTGTTGACTCAACAATCCGACACTCTTGTTTATGACGTCAGTAATCTCCCTAGGCTCTAGTCATGAGTTGCCAAGGTTATGGAAGCCCCCTGAGTTCGCCGACTTCGATCTTATTCCGACAGGGTCATAGTCAAAGTGGAAGTTCTCTCCTCCCTTCAGAGAAAGGTACCTCCTTTGATGGCCCCATTCTTTCCACTGGGATCTCACTCACAGAGATCTTCCATTTAGGTCTTTTTTTTTTTTTCCAGGGTGTCTTGGCTTTCCATGCCTAAAATACTCTCATGGGCTCTTCAGCCATATCCGAATGCCTTAAGGGCCCAAGCAGCATCTTAAACATCATTTTAAACAGTATGCCAAATGCCTGTGCCAGCCTTTTTATTTTTTATGATTTAAAAATAGCACTGTGCTTTATTATTATGTAAGAACTATGTGTTAATATAGAAAAAGTTAAATTCACTGTCATTTTATGAGTCTGCTGTGTGTCCTGCTTCCCATGTTGGATTGCTCTCTCCTTTTTAATTCAATCAATTATTATTAGCAGACATTTGGTCTTATTTATGTGATCAAAAAGTGTCAATTGTTAATCAAATTTTCCTCTTCTCTCCCTCCCATTACTTTACCTGGTCTTTGGTAGCTGTTATTGTATTCCTAAATTCTAAATGATTAACTTTTATGATTCCCCAAATGAGTGAGATCATGTGATACTTGTCTTTCTATGCTTGGTTTATTTCATTTTACATGAGGACCTCCAGTTTTATCTATGTTGTTACAAATGACAAGATTTTATTATCTTTCATGGCTATATAGTATTATGTTGCATATAAGCGCCATATTCTCTAGTCATTAATCAGTTGATGAACACATAAGTTGTTTTGATTTCTTAGCTATTGTGATTAGTGCTGCAAATAAGCTTGAGAGTGCAGATGTCTCTTTAACAAAGTGATTTCATTTCTAATGGATTTTATACTCAATAATGTAATTTCTGTATCATGTGGTAGTCTATTTTTAGTTTTTGAAGAACCACCATACTATATTAGTTTATATTCCCACCAACAGTGTGCAAGTGTTCCCTATTCTACACATCATTGTCAGCACTTTTTATCTTTTTCTTTTAAAAATAATATTCAATATAACTGGAGTTAAATAATATCTCACTGTGGTTTCAGTTTATTTTTCTTTGATTAGTAATGTTGAGCAACTTTTCATGTACCTTCTAGCCATTTGAATGTCTTCCTTTAAAAATGACTATTAAGATCTATAATACAGATCAGTTACTATTAGCAGACACTAGTCTTGTCTGTGTGATCCTTTTGACTCTTAGACCTATCAGTGTGATCATTTGTGAACTGAAACTGATCACTTGGACTAGTGAGATGGCGTTGGTACATGCCATCTTGATGGGATTGTATTGGAATCCCCTGGCACATTTCTAACTCCACCATTTGGGGCAAGTCTGATTGAGCATGTCCCAAATTGTACATCTTCTCCCTCTCTTATTCCCACTCTTATATTTAACAGGGATCACTTTTTAGTTAAATTTAAACACCTAAGAATAATTGTGTGCTAATTACAGAGTTCAACCAATAGTATTAAGTAGAACAAAAAATACTAAAATGGATAAAGTATTACATTGTACATCAACAGTCAAGACAAGGGCTGATCAAGTCATTGTTTCTCATAGTGTCCATTTCACTTAAATAGGTTTCCTTTTTTTGTGGTTGGTTAGTTGTCACTGATCAGGGAGAACATATGATATTTGTCCCTTTGGAACTGGCTTAATTCACTCAGCATGATGTTTTCCAGATTCCTCCATTTTGTTGCAAATGACAGGATTTCATTGTTTTTGACTGCTGTATAGTATTCTATAGAGTACATGTCCCATAATTTCTTTATCCAGTCTACTGTTGATGGGCATTTGGGTTGGTTCCAGGTCTTAGCTATTGTGAATTGAGCTGCAATAAACATTGAGGTGCAGGAAACTTTTTTGTTTGCCAATTTAATTTCCTTTGGGTAAATTCCAAGGAGTGGGATGGCTGGGTTGTATGGTAGGGTTATATTCAGGTTTCTGAGGAATCTGCAGACTGACTTCCACAGTGGCTTTACTAGTTTGCATTCCCACCAACAGTGGGTTAGTGTCCCTTTTTCCCCACATCCTCGCCAGCATCTGTTGTTGGTAGATTTCTGTATGTGAGCCATTCTAACCAGGGTGAGGTGAAACCTCATTGTGGTTTTGATTTGCATTTCCCTGATTGCTAGTGATCCTGAACATTTTTTCATGTGCCTGTTGGCCATTTGGATTTTCTCTTTTGAAAACTGTCTGTTGAGGTCCTTGGCCCATCTCTTAAGTGGGTTGTTTGTTTTGTTTTTGTGGAGTTTTTTGAACTCTGTAGATTCTGGTTATTAACCCTTTATCTGTTGCATAGTTTGCAAATATTTTTTCCCATTCTGTCGGTTGTCTCTTCACTTTCCTGACTGTTTCTTTTGCAGTACAGAAACTTCTCAATTTGATGCAGTCCAAATGTTAATTTTCTCTTTGACTTGCTGTGCCTCTGGGGTCTTTTCCAAGAAGTCATTGCCAGTACCTATATCTTGAAGCGTTTCTCCAATGTTCTCTAATAATTTGATGGTGTCAGGTCGTAGATTTAAGTCTTTAATCCATGTTGAGACGATTTTGTGTAAGGTGAAAGGTAGGGGTCTTGCTTTATGCTTCTGCATGTGGAAATCCAATTTTCCCAGCACCACTTATTGAATAGACTGTCCTTACTCGAGGGATTGGTTTTGGACCCTTGATCAAATATGAGTTGGCTGTAGATGTTTGGATTGATCTCTGGTGTTACTATTCTATTCCATTGGTCTATCCATCTGTTTCTGTACCAGAATCATGCTGTTTTGATAACAACTGCCCTGTAGTATGTCCTAAAATCTGGTATTGTGATGCCTCCGGCTTTGTTTTTGTTGTACAAGATTGCTTTAGCAATTCGAGGTCTCCTGTGTCTCCATGTGAATTTCAGCATCATTTTTTCCAGATCTGAGAAGAATGTCTTAGGTATTTTGAGTGGTATTGCATTGAATGTATAAATTGCTTTTGGGAGAATGGACATTTTGATGATATTGATTCTTCCAATCCATGAGCATGGAAGATTTTTCCATTTTTTGGTATCCTCTTCTATTTCTTTCTTTAAGATTTTTTAATTCTCATGGCAGAGTTCTTTGACATCATTGATTAAGTTTATTCCAAGGTATTTGATTGTTTTGGTAGCTATTGTGAATGGGATTATCTTAGAAGTTCTTCCTCAGCCGTGGCATTGCCTGTGTATACAAAGGCTGTTGGTTTTTGTGCATTGATTTTATATCCTGCTATTTTCCAAACTCTTCTATGAGTCTCAATAGTCTCTTAGTAGAGTTCTTTGGATCCCCTAAATAAAGAATCATATCATCTGCAAAGAGGGATAGTTTAAGTTCTTCCTTCCCAATTTGTATCCCTTTAATTTCTTTTTCTTGCCTAATAGCTCTGGCTAGAACCTCCAGAACTATATTGAATAGCAGCGGTGAGAGTGGGCATCCCTGTCTGGTACCAGATCTCAGTGGAAATGCTTCCAACTTTTCCCCCTTAAATAGGAAGCTGACCATAGGTTTTTCATAAACTGCTTTGTTTGTATTGAGAAATGTTCCTTTCATACCAAGTTTGCTTAGAGTTTTCATCATGAAAGGTGTTGTATTTTATGAAATGCTTTCTCTGCATCTGTTGAGATAATCATATGATTTTTCTTCAGTCTGTTAATGTGGTGTATCACATTGATTGTTTTGCAAACATTGAACCATCCCTGCATACCAGGGATAAATCCCACTTGGTCTGGATGGATGATCTTTGTGATGTGTTGCTGCATTTTATTGGCCAGAATTTTATTGAGGATTTTTGCATCTATGTTCATCAGGGATATTGGTCTGTAATTCTCTTTCAATGCTGCATCTTTTTCTGGCTTAGGGATTAACGTGATGCTGGCTTCATAGAAAGAATTTGGGAGGATTCCCTCTTTTTTGATTGTTCTGAATAGTTTGAGAAGAATTGGAGTTAGTTCTTCTTTAAATGTTTGGTAGAATTCAGCAGTGAATCCGTCTGGTCCTGGGCTTTTCTTTGTTGGCGGGGCCTTTATTACTGTTTCAATTTCTGACTTGATTATGGGTTTGTTTAGGTTTTCGATGTCTTCCTGGTTCAATTTAGGTAGGTTGCATGTGTCCAGGAATCTATCCATTTCTGATAGGTTTCCCTGTTTGCTGGCATACAAGTCCTTGTAGTAATTTCTGATGATTCTTTTATTTCTGTGGTGTCTGTTATTATGTTTCCTTTTTCATCTCTGATTTTATTGATTTGGGTCTTTTCTCTTCTTTTTTTTAGTTAGTTGGGCCAATGGGGTGTCAATTTTGTTTATTTTTTCAAAAAACCAGCTCCTCGTTTGGCTGATTTTTTGTAATTTTTTTTTGGATTCAATCCTGTTGATTTCTTCTCTGATTTTAATTATTTCTCTTCTCTTACTAGATTTGGGTCTGGTTTGCTGCAGATTTTCTAGATCCTTGTGATGAATTGAAGGCTCATTTATTTGGTGCCTTGCAATTTCTTCATGTAGGCACCTATTGATATAAACTTTCCTTTTAACACTGCTTTTGCTGTATCCCATAAGTTTTGGTATGTTGTGTTGTTATCCTCATTTACTTCCAGAAAGTTTTTGCTTTCTCTTTTGATTTCTTGAATGACCCAGTGTTCATTCAGGAGCATGTTGTTCAATCTCCATGTGTTTGCATATGCTCTAGGGATTCCTGAGTTGCTAATTTCCAACTTCATTCCTTTATGGTCTGACAAGCTGCATCGTATGATTCTAATTGTTTTGAATTTGATGAGACTTGCTTTATGGCGTAGTATATGGTCAATCCTAGAGTAGGTTCCATGTACTGCTGAGAAGAATTTAAATTGTTTATGTGTAGGATGAAAAGTTCTGTAGATATCTGTTAGATCCATTTGGGCTATAGTTTTGTTTGAATCTACTGTTTCCTTGTTGATCTTCTGTCCGGTTGATCTGTCTGAGAGTGGAGTATTGAAGTCCCCCAGTACTATTTTATTGGAGTCTAAGTGTCCCTTTAAGTTCCTTAACAAATCTTTTAAATAAACTGGTGCCCTGAAATTAGGTGCATATACATTGATAATCATTATATCTTCCTGTTGAATTGATCCCTCAATCATTATATAGTGCCCCTCTTTGTCTCTCTTAACAGTTTTTGTGTTAAAGTTTATTTTGTCTGATATTAAGATAGCTACGCCCGCTCTTTTTTTATTTCTGTTGGCATGGCATATCTTTTTCCAGCCTTTCACTTTCAGTCTGTATGGATCTTTGTTGGAAAGATGTGTTTCTTGTAAACAACAAATAGATGGGTTTTATTCCTTAACCCAATCAGCCAATCTATGTCTTTTAACTGGAGAGTTGAGGCCATTAATATTCAATGTGACTATTGATAAGTAGTAACTTTGCCCTGCCATTTCCCAAAGATATTTTCTAATATATGATTTGAACTTCCTGTTATCTTTTGCTGTGAGGTTTCCTTCCATTGCCTTCTTTCATATTGATGACTATATTTCTGTGTTTCTGTGTATAACACATCTTTAAGCATCTTTTGCAGGGCTGGATGAGTGTCGACAAATTCTTTCAATTTCTGTTTGCTGTGAAAGGTCTTTATTTCACCTTCATTCACAAATGAGAGCTTTGCAGGATATAATATTCTGGGCTGGCAGTTTTTCTCTCTTAGTACCTGGGCTATGTCTCGCCATTCCCTTCTAGCCTATTGGGTTTCTGATGAGAATTCTGCTGTGAGTCAAATTGGAGATCCTCGGAGAGTAAACTGACGTTTCTCTCTTGCACATTTTAGAATCTTTTCTTTATGTTTCACTGTGGTGAGTTTGATTACAACGTGTCGTGGTGAGGATCTCTTTTGGTCATGTTTACTAGGGGTTCTGTGAGCTTCCTGTACTAGATGTCTCTGTCCTTCTCCAAACCCGGGAAGTTCTCTGCTAGTATCTCACTAAAAAGGCCTTCTAATCCTTTCTCCCTCTCCATGCCTTCAGGAACTCCTAGATCCCAAATGTTGGTTTTTTAAATAGTTTCCTGAAGATTCCCGACAATATATTTTAGATTTCTAATTTCCTCTTCTTTTCTTTGGTTTGACTGTATACTTTCCTGTGCTCTGTCTTCTAAGTCTGATATTCTCTCTTCTGCTTCACTCGCTCTGTTTTTAAGGCTCTCTAATGTGTTTTTCATTTGTTCTATTGAGTTCTTAATTTCATTTTGATTTCTCTTTGCTATCACACTTTCTTGTTCTACTAGTTTCTGCGTTTCATTTTGATTCCTCTTTAAGATTTCATTTTCGGTCAGCGCCGCGGCTCACTAGGCTAATCCTCCACCTAGCGGCGCCGGCATACCAGGTTCTAGTCCCAGTCGTGGTGCCGGATTCTGTCCTGGTTGCCCCTCTTCCAGGCCAGCCCTCTGCTGTGGCCAGGGAGTGCAGTGGAGGATGGCCCAGGTGCTTGGGCCCTGCACCCGCATGGGAGACCAGGAAAAGCACCTGGCTCCTGGCTCCTGCCATCGGATCAGCGCAGTGCGCCGGCCGCAGCGCGCTGGCCGCGGCGGCCATTGGAGGGTGAACCAACGGCAAAGGAAGACCTTTCTCTCTGTCTCTCTCTCTCACTGTCCACTCTGCCTGTCAAAAAAAAATAATAAAAAATAAAAAAAAGATTTCATTTTCACGAGAAAGATTTTCTATCCTGTCCAGTAAGGATTTATGTAGCTCAAGTATTTGTTTTTGAAAGCTTCTAAATGTTCTTATAAATTTTTTGAAATCCGTATCTTGCATTCCTTCCATCTCATCGTCTTCATAATCTTGTCTTGGGATGTCTTGTTCATTTGGGGGCATCATAATGTCTTCCTTGTTCTTGTTTCCTCGGTTTCTGCATTTGTTGCTTGGCATCGTGGAGATATTCTTTGGATTCTTCTTTCCTCCCTGTGGTGTTTTTTTCTTGTTATACTATGACTGTACTAAGTGGACTGTCCGCTTTTGATGGAGCCTTAGAGGCTTGAGATGGTTGTGGCCAGAGAGCTCTGTTTGGTTCCTCAGGGTTAATGGTGTGCTAAAGGTGACACTCCCAGGTTAGGTGTGGTAAATCTCTCTCTCTTTCTTTCTTTCTTTTTTTTTTTTTTGATTCAGAAGGGAAGTAATTTCACACAGCTGAGCGGAATTGAATGTAGTTAGCTTCTGATCTCTGGCTCCTGTGGGTATAACATTTGCCTGCCTTTTCCCAAGGACCACACAGGGAATCTGTTCTGCCCTCAGTGTGGGCTCAAATTCTCCTACAGTCTCCCACTGGGTTGCCAAGGTTACCAAATTGTAGCATCTCTGGAGAGTACTCATGTGAACTCCGTGAGTTCTCTCACCCACCGTCTCTTTTTTTCACAGTCTCAGTTCATTAGCTCCACACATTCACTAGGTCCTAATCTCCTGTTATTCCCCCCCCACCCCAGAGTCAGGTTTTTCTGCTTGGCTGTGGGCGGGTGACCAAAATGGCGCCTGCTCTTTGTCTTGCTCGCCTTTGAGAGGTGAGTAGAGAGAGAGAAACTCGTGTTGGCACCGGTCCCTTTTTTTCCCCTCTCTCCTCTAGTTAGCCTGGTGAACTTTCTCCCATGGGGCTTCAAGCCTCGTTCCCTCTAGGCTCCTCCTTCCGCTTTCCCACTGATGTCTCGGGCTATTGCGGTTCAGCTCACCTTGCGTTCCAGTGCTGGTGTGTAGATTCTGCTGCTGGTGTCCCAAGCTGTGGGCTTCCATACCCTCCACGCAGGTCCACCGTGAATCACTAGTTCCAGAAGAGTTTCCTCTGCTGTTTCTTCCCCAACTCTTCCTTGAACCTGCAGTATCTCCACTTTTATTAACTGTCTCTTTCTGGACTATCAGTGTGCTCCCTTCCTATTCCACCATCTTGCCAGAAATCCCACAGGATATTATACTTCTAATAAAACAGAACTGATAACTCTGACTCTAAATTTTATTTTAGAACAAATTAAAATTAAATCAATATAATATTGGAGAGTTAATTCTGGATTACTTAGGAAGAATGCGTAAGGAGTTTCCACTTTTGTTTTTCCAGTTGCACTCACTCTAATTTCAAGTTTTATTTAGTGATTTGAGAAAATTGGAATTCCGGGGTTCTACTGTAAGAACAATAGCCATTATTCTTACCTGGGTATGATTTCTTGTTCTGGCTGCTGACTCTAGAGTCCTAGTAATGTGGACTTGGGAGGCAGTGGTGGTGGCTCGAATGATTAGATTCTTTCCATGCACATATGAGACCCGGGTTATAAACCCATGTCATTGCTTCTGCTCTGGTCTAGCCAGAAAATGGGAGCTCTCTGTTCTCTCTCTCTCTCTCTCTCTCTCTCTTGCTCTTTCGTTCTCACCAATTCTCTGCCTCTCAAACAAAATAAAAATTTTAAAATGTTTCATACTTAACACTATCAATATATTTTAGCAGGAATGGAAGAGATGCCACTTTGTTTTTGTTTGCTCTCAACTTACATTTTAATAAATATAAGGGGTATTCAAAATGTTCATGAATGAAAAAATCATGCATGCATGGATTTCAAAAATTTATACATCAAAATTATCTTACTTTTTAAAAATTTATTTGAGAGGTAGAGTTACAGAGAGAAAGAGAGACAGAGAGAAAGGTCTTCCATCCACTGGTTCACTCCCTAGATGGCCGCAACTGCCACAGCTGAGATGATCTGAAGCCAGAAGCTGGGAGCTTCTTCAGGGTCTCCCACTTGAGTGCAGAGGCCCAAGGACTTGGGCCATCTTCTACTGCTTTCCCAGGCTATAGCAGAGAGCTGGATTGGAAGAGGAGCAGCTGGGATGTGAACCAGCACCCATATGGTGTACTGGCACCACAGCCTGAGGATTAGCCTGCTACGCCACAGCGCTGGCCCCTGTAAATAATCTTTTCTTTTTAAAGATTTATTTATTTTACTTGAAAGTCACAGTTACACACAGAGAGAAGGAGAGGCAGAGAGAGAGATTGAGAGAGAGAGAGAGAGAGAGAGTGTCTTCCATCTGCTGGCTTACTCCCCAGATGGCCACAACGGCCTGAGCTGTGCTGATCTGAAGCCAGGAACCAGGAGCCTCCTCTAGTATCCCACACGGGTGCAAGGGCCCAAGGCTTTGGGCCATCTTCTACTGCCTTCCCAGGCCATAGCAGAGAGCTAGACCAGAAGTGGAGCAGCTGGGTCTTGAATCAGCGCCTATGGGATGCCAGCACTGCAGGCTGCAGCTTTACATGGTATGCCACAGCACCGGCCCTGATAATCTTACTTTTAAATTTCAGTTTCCATGAGCTCTTTGAAGCACCTTCATTGTCAACACTTATTTACAGTTATTGCACATAAAGAGGTTATTTCTCTCCTTTTTACATGTGTTTTAAGAAAAAAACATTTTTTAATGTCTTGTGTTAGATTTACAAATAAATGCTTCCATTATTGTGAAGGGAAGTAAAAATAAGAAGAATTTATCGTAGCCCTTGTCTCTACCCATCTTATAACTTGATTTTTTAGAGGGTCATATTCTGTATTCATATAATTATTTGAGGAATCTGTCCATAGAGAGAAATAGATTGAGAGTATGTGCTACTGTGGATCAAATCCCAGTTTAATCTTTCATTTAAATTTGTCTTTAAGTTTCTTTGCTTAATATTCTGTAGGTATCTTCTTTCTTGTTCTCTTTAATTGTTGTTTTGCTACTTCATGGTAGCTCAAGAGGGAGATCTTATCACTTCCTGGTAAGTGAATGTCTGATAAGTAAAAAAAAATGGTCTACAATTTCTGAGTTTTATTGTTATTTTAATATTACTTGCAGTAAGGCATTAGAGAAAAATAAAATAATAATTGAAATATTTTTTTAGGTTTGATCCAAGTTGTGGTTTATTTTTCTCCCAGAAACTTTTTATTTTAGGTATACAAACTTCATGCATTTCATAAATACAACTTTGGGAACATAATGATAGTGATTCTTCCCACCGTACTCAGCCTCCAACCCCCACTCCCACCCTTCTTACTACTTCTCCTATTCAAATTCTTATTTTTACTAAGATCTATTTTTAATTAACTTTATACACAGAAGATTAACTCTATACTAAATAAATAGTTCAACAAATAGTATGAAAAAATGTTCCTCAATAGTTTTTTGATTTCTCTTTTGATTTCTTCATTCAGGAGCATGTTGTTCAGTCTCCATGTGTTTGCATATGTTCTAGAGATTCTTGAGTTGTTGATTTCCAGCTTCATTCCATTGTGGTCAGAGAAGATGCATGGCATGATTTTTTTTTGAATTTGTTGAGACTTGCTTTATGGCCTGGCCTGTGGTCTATCCCAATGAAAGTTCCCTGCACTGGTGAGAAGAATGTGTCTTTTGCAACTGTAGGATGAAAAGTTTTGTAGATATCCGTTAGGTCCATTTGGTCTCTAGTGTTGATTAATTGTTGTTCCCTTGCTAATTTTCTGTCTTGTTGATCTGTCTACTGCTATTGTATTGGAGTCTATTTCTCTCTTTAGATCCATTAGCATTTCTTTTAAATAGCCAGGCACCCTATAATTAGGTTCATATGTATTTATAATAGTTACATCCTCCTATTGAATTGATCCCCTAATCATTACATAGTGCCCTTCTTTGTCTCTTTTAACAGTTTTTGCATTAAAAATCTATTTTGTCTGATATTAGGATGGCTACACAAGCTCTTTTTTTTGGTTTCTGTTAGCATGGAATATTTTCTTCCATCCTTTCACTTTCAGTCTGTGTATATCTTTGTTGGTGAGATGTATTTCCTGTATGTAGCAAATAGATGGGTTTTGTTTTACAATCCATTCAGCCAGTCTGTATATTTTTTGAAGGTTTTTATTTAATGAATACAAATTTTCATATGTACAGCTTTTAGGGATATAGTGTTTCTTCCCCTCATTCCTGCCCTCCCACCCATACTCCCATCCTACCTCCCACTCCCTCTCCCATTCCATTTTCCATTAAGATTCATTTTCAATTGACTTTATATACAGAAAACCAACTCTTTACTAAGGAGAGATTTTAACTATTTGCACCCACACAGACCATAAAGTATAAAGCACAGTTTGAAGACAAGTTTTACCATTAATTCTTGTAGTACAACACATTAAGGACAGAGGTCTTACATGGGGAGCAAGTGCACAGTGACTCCTGTTGTTGATTCAACAACTGACACTCTTATTTATGACATCAGTGATCACCCAAGGCTCTTGAAGTCTATATTTTAACTAGAGAATTGAGGCCATTTACATTCATTGAGAAGTAACGACTTGGCTCTGCCATTTTTCCATAAATATTACTATTGTTTACTTTGGATTTCCTTTGTATCTTTACTGGGCGATCTTCTGCCTTCACTGTCTTTCATAGTGATGACCCTGTTTCTGTGTGTAGCACATCCTTAAACATCTTTTATAAGGCTGGGTGAGTGGTGACAAATTATTTCAATTTCTTTTTGAAATATTTGAATTTTGGAATAATTGAAAAAATTGAATAAATGAGAGCTTTGCAGGGTACAATATTCTGGGTTGACAGCTTTTTTCTCTTAAGACTTGGAATATATCTCACCTTTCTATCCTAGCCTTGTAGGGTTTCTCAGGAGAAATTAACTGTGAATCTAATTGGAGAGCCTCTGAAATGAATCCGGTATTTCTCTCATGCACATTTTAGAATCTTCTCTTTATGTTTTACTGTGGAGAGTTTGACTACAATGTGTGATGTTGAAGATCTTTTCTGGACATTTCTGTTAGAAGTTCTATGTGATTCCTGTACTTAGATGCCTCTTTCTTTCTCCAAATTGTGGAAATTTTCTGTAATTATTTCATTAAAAGGTCTTCTTGTCCATCCTCTCTTTCCACATCTTCAGGAATTCCTAATACTTGTATGTTGGGTCATTTGATGGTATCCCATAAATTTCCAACACTGTTTTTTAGTTTTCTAATTTCTTCTTTTTCTTCTCCTTCTCCCTCCTTTTTTTGTCTGACTATAAAATTTCCAGAGATTTGTCTTCTAACTCAGATAGTCTTTCTTCTGCCTCACCAAGTTTGTTAAGGCTTTCCACCACATTTTTATTTGTTCTATTGAATTCTTCATTTTTAATATTTCATTTTGATTTCTCTTAAAATTTCAATTTCATGAGAAAAATTTTCTTTCATATCATGTACAGATTTCTTTAGTTCATGGATTTGCCTCTGATTGTTTCTAAGTAATCCTACGATCAATTATTTCAACTTTTATTTAATAAATATAAATTTCCAAAGTACAACTTTTCAATTATAGTGGCTTTTCCCCCCATAACCTCCCTCCCACCTGCAACCATACCATCTCCCACTCCCTTTCCCATACCATTCTTCATCACGATTCATTTTCAATTATCTTTATATACAGAAGATCAACTTACTACATACTAAGTAAAGATTTCAACAGACTGCACCCACAAAGACACACAAAGTGTAGAGTACTGTTTGGGTATTAGTTTTACTGTTAATTCGCATAGTACAACACATTAAGGACAGAGATTCTACATGGGGAGTAGGTGCAGTGACTCCTGTTGTTGATTTAACAATTGACATTCTTATTTATGATATTAGTAATCACCAGAGGCTCTTGTCATGAGCTCCCAAGGCTATGGAAGCCTCTTGAGTTTGCAAACTCTGATCTTATCTAGACAAGGCCATAGTCAAAGTGGAAGTTCTCTCCTCCCTTCAGAGAAAGGTACCTCCTTCTTTGATGACCCATTCTTTCTGCTGGGATCTCACTCACAGAGATCTTTCATTTAGGTCATTTTTTTTGCCAGAGTGTCTTGCTTTCTATGCCTGAAATAATCTCATGGGTTTTTTTAGCCAGAATGAATTCCTTAAGGGCTGATTGTGAGGCCAGAGTGCCCTACAATCAATTTTTAAAATTCCATTTCTGGCATTTTTTTCAATCTCTTCATTTTCACATTCTAGTACTGAAGTGTTGCTGTGTTCCTTTGGGGGCATCATGTTGTCTTCCTTTTTCTTGTTTCTTGCATTGCTGCATTTATTTTTAGGAATTTGTAGAGGTACTAGTTGGCTTATATTCTACCCACCCCTCCCGCCCCTTGATAGCTTTTATCTTTGGACTATGCCTCTGTGGCTTAGTGGAGTGTCTGCATTTTCAGTGAATACCTGGAGGCACATCGTGGTGTAACCAGGGATCTCTGGTCAGTGCTCCAGAGTGAAGGGAGTGTCCAAGGTGACTCCCAAATTGGGTGTGGTGTAGCTCCTTTTTTTTTTTTTTAATCAGAGGGCAGGTTTGTTCAGCTCTGTTGGCATAAGATCATGCTTACCTCCTCTCCTCCAAGGAGACCAATGCCTGGTCACTAGCTCCCATGTGGACAATATTCATTTGTGCTGCCTTAAGAACCATACAAAGGATCTGTGCAATCTTTGGTGTGAGCACTGGTCCCCCAGCAATGACCTTCACCAGGTAATCAGGGAGCCCTGAGCATGTGGAGCTGCCTACAGTGACTGCCCAAAAACCCACCCACACCCTGCATCCTCACATGCAGCCACAGTGTTTTCACAGTCCCAATACATAAGTCCCCCACAGTTATGAGCACACAGCTCCCTATCATTTCTCCCAACCTGACTCCAGCATCTCCTCTTGGCTGTTTGCTGGGTTCGTGGCCATGGGCTGGTGTGTCTGTTACATTTGTCCAAAATAGCAACTGCCCACTCTTGGCTAGTTACAGGACACCAGTGCTGGCTGGCTGGGGGGATAGAACTGTGCCCCCATTCCCTCCAGGTTGGCAGTTATACTGTCCCCCACAGGGCTCCAAGCTGGACACATGCTAGGCTCTTCCTGCAGCTTTATTGCCAGTAGCTTGGGCTGCTGTAGTGTGGTCTCACCTCCACTCTCCAAAGCTGGTCCTGAGGCTCTCGGCTGCTGGGGTCCTGACTTGTGCATGTTCATTTTCTCCATGTAGATACACAGTGTCCCTCTAGTTTGGGTGGAGTTTCCTTTCCTGTCTTCTCCCTAACTCTTCCCCAAGATTGCACACTTTCCACATGTTTAAAACTATCTTTCACTAGACTAAAGCAGTAAGCTCCCTCTGTATTCTAGCATCTTAGTGCCTCTCTCCATAATAACTAAATTATTAAGGTATATAGGCTCATTCATGTATACTCCCACAACTGTCTAGTTCACAGGCATTCATAGATGTAAAATATTACAAATAAAAAAGAAAATATTACACAATTAAACCCTTACTATTTTTGCTATACTAGTAAGACATGTATTTTTCTTTTCATATTTTTCTAGGTAGTATTCTGGTGTACTTTTATCGAATATATGCTAATTTGGTGTTTGGAAATGTTCATTATTGCTGCTAAATATTAAGAATGCTAAATAATAAAAGTGCTAATGGGTAAGAATATCTCCTGGTTTTGGAGTGTGTACAAACCAAAATGGGGTTAAGAGTAAAGGGGGAGGATGCAGTATACTGCTCTGTAAGCAAAGGATAGCAGGGTTGGTGAAGCCCAGGATTATTATCAAGAATATTAAATATCTGTTGTAAGACATTTTGCTAGGAACTGAGTCTGAAGTGCTCTCTCTCTCTCTTACTATTTCTCTCTCTCTCTCTCTCTCTCTCTCTCTCTCTGTGTGTGTGTGTGTGTGTGTGTGTCTATTTCTCTCTTCCTGAATTGAGGGGAGAGGTAAAGATCCATAGCTTCTTGCTGATCATGGAAGTTCACAGATAGTTCAGTTTGAACCAATGGAGAAATGAGGGAAGAGGTGACTAAACAAAATAGTAAATGCCTGCAAGTAGAGAAGTGACTGCATTTGTGTGGCAAAACAAAGAGGTCAAAACAGTTCTCTAAGATTCATTGATATTGCATTCCTTTTTTTCTGTAATACTCAAAATCTTAACATGTAACTTTGGTGTTTCAAATATACTACTGATAATTTTTAAGAATAACCTAACTGATATTTTGTAACTTTAATTTTGAAGCATAATTTTGAGGCTAATATTTCCTACCAAGTTCTATGAATGCGATCTGTTTTGAACAAAACAATGTAGTATTGTAAATACCATCAAAATCATGATACAGAAAAATCTTACGATTCCCCTTACTACATTCCCTTGTGCTGTTTCCACCGCCAGTTTCTGGCAGACATTGATGTCAAATTTTTAATGGAATCATAGAGTACACAGCCTTTTGAGTATAATTTATTTCACTCAGCATAAGTATTCGAGAATCATAGTAGTTCAGTAGTTTGCCCTTTTAATTTTTCTGTAGTACTCCATTGTGTGGTTATTTAGTTTTTTTTTTTTAAATCCATTTACTAGTTAAAAGACATTTGGATTGTTTCCAGTTTATTGTGATTATCAATAAAAACCACTGTTAAAGCTCATGTACAATTTTTATTTAAACCTATGTTTTCTCTTTTTTAAAGATTTTTTTATTTGAAAGTCAGAGTTACAGAGAGAGAGAGAGAGAGAGAGAGAGAGAGAGAGAGAGAGGAAGGTCTTCCATTCGCTGGTTCACTCCACAGATAACTGCAATGGCCAGAGCTGTGCTGATCCGAAGCCAGGAGCCAGGAGCTTCTTCCAGGTCTCCCACACGGGTGCAGGGACCCAAGGCCTTGGGCCATCTTGTTTTGCTTTCCCAGGCCATAGCAGAAAGCTGGATTGGAAGTGGAGCAGCTGGGACTTGAACAGGTGCCCATATGGGATGCCAGCACTGCAGGTGGCAGCTTTACCCACTACACCACAGCGCCAGCCCCTAAACTTATGTTTGCATTTCACTTAGGTAAATATCTACAGGTGGTATGGGGTGAGACATAGGGCCAATATATATTCAGCTATGTTGAAAACTGCTAAACTTCTTTTTTTTTTTTTTTTGACAGGCAGAGTGGACAGTGAGAGAGAGAGACAGAGAGAAAGGTCTTCCTTTTGCCTTTGGTTCACCCTCCAATGGCCGCCATGGCTGGCGCGCTGCAGCCGGCGCACCGTGCTGATCCGAAGGCAGGAGCCAGGTGCTTCTCCTGGTCTCCCATGGGGTGCAGGGCCCAAGGACTTGGGCCATCCTCCACTACCTTCCCGGGCCACAGCAGAGAGCTGACCTGGAAGAGGGGCAACCAGGGCAGAATCCGGCGCCCCGACTGGGACTAGAACCCGGTGTGCCGGCGCCGCTAGTTGGAGGATTAGCCTATTGAGCCATGGTGCCGGCCTGCTAAACTGCTTGTAAAGTACCTATAACATTTTACATTCCCACTAGCATTGTAGAATTGTTTCAGTTGTTCCACGTCCTTGCTAGTATTTTCTGTTTTCAGATGTACAGTGATCGATCTCACTGGTTTTAATTTGCACTTCCCTAATGACTAATGATGTGGATCATATTTTCATGTACTCATTTTTCACCCATATATGAGATGTCTTCAAAAAGTTCATAGGAAATGCATATTTGAAAAATTATGTATGGGCCAGCACCGTGGCTCAATAGGCTAATCCTCCGCCTGTGGTGCTGGCACACCGGGTTCTAGTCCCGGTAGGGGCGCCGGATTCTGTCCCGGTTGCCCCTCTTCCAGGCCAGCTCTCTGCTGTGGCCAGGGAGTGCAGTGGAGGATGGCCCAAGTCCTTGCGCCCTGCACCTGCATGGGAGACCAGGAGAAGCACCTGGCTCCTGGCTTTGGATCAGTGCCATGCGCCCGCCGTGGCGGCCATTGGAGGATGAACCAACGGCAAAGGAAGACCTTTCTCTCTGTCTGTCTCTCTCTCTCTCACTGTCCACTCTGCCTGTCAAAAAAATGAAAGAAAAAAGAAAAAAGAAAGATTACGTATGGATCTAAAAACATTTTTGCAGCAAAGTAAGTATGTTTTATTTTCACGGTCCATGAACCTTTCTGAAGTAGATTTATAGTATCTGGTTAAATGTCCACATCTTTTGACAACTTAAAAATTGAATTGTTTTCAAATTATTCAGCTTTACCTTTATTTGCTCATAAAATATATAAGACTTATGAATTATAGTCACCTGACTATGCTATGTAACACTAGAAACTTGTTCCTTCTATATAACTCTGCCTCGTTTCCACCTACTCTCTCAGCCTCTAATAATACTATTCTGTCTGAGTTTTCACAGTCACCTTCAGTTTCATATATTTTCCTGCAATGACAAGACTTCATTCTATTTTATGAATGCATAATATTCAGTTGTATAGGTATACTACATGATTTTTGAGTTCTCTATTATGTTCCCTTGATCTGTATGTCAGTTTTATGAAGGAATCATAGTTGTTTAATTACTATAGTTTTGCAGTGTGCTTTGAAGTCAGGGATCATGAAGTATCCAGTTTTTTCCCCTCAGGATTTCCTTAGCTATTCTGAGTCTTTTGTGATTCTATGTATATCTAATGATACTTTTTTTTTAATTTTGTAAAGAATGTCATTTTTATTTTGATGAGGAATGCACTGAATCTGTGTACTGCTTTGGGTAGTATAGACATTTTAACAATATTAATCCTTTGAATCTACAAACGTGGGATATCTTTCCATTTTTGTGTCTTCTGTGCTTTCATCAGTGCTTAATAATTTTTGTTATAAAGATATTTTATCTCTATTCACTTTTATTTCTGATCATTTAATTTCTTGTTTTCTGATAAATATGATTACTTTCTTGATTTCTATTTCAGTAAGATTGTTATGAGTGTATGTTGATTTTACATCCTTCAACTTTATTAAGCTTATTTATTCATACTAACAGCTTTTTGATGCAGTGTTTAGGTTTTTCCATATATAAAATAATTTCAAGATGGGAGTTTGACCTAAGTTCAGAAAGCAGTTGGGATTCCCATGTTCTGTATCAGGGTGCCTGGGTTTGAGTACCAGCTCTTCTCCTGACTCCAGCTTCCTGCTGCAAATTCTGGGAGGTAGCAGTGATGTCTCAAGTGATTGGGCCCCTGTCACCAATTGGAAGACCTGAGTTACCTTGCAGGCTCCAGGCTTCAGCGCTTCCCAGGCCCTCTGAGAGTGTTTGAGAGTGAGTGAGAAGATGGGAGCTTTCCTTCTCCGTCTTTCTCTCTGCCTCTCTGCCTCTCAATTAAAGAAAATTTTTAAAAAGTCATGTCATTTACACATGTGGATATTTTAACTTCCTCTTTTAAAATTTTGATGTCCTTTATTAATTTTTCTTCCCTAATTGCTCTTGCTAATACTTCGAATCTGTATTGAATAAGAGTAGAAAAGTGAACATCTTTGTCTTGTTCCAGATCTCAGAGAAAACACTTGAGCCTTTCCCCATTTGGAATGATATTGGCTGTTGGTTTGTTGCATATAACCTTTATTATTTTGAGGTATGTTTCTTCTATACCTAGTTTGTTGAGAGTTTGTATCATGAAGGGATATTGAATCTTAGCAAATGCTTTTTTTGGGAACTGGCGTTGTGCTACAGAGGGTTATTGCTCTGTGTGGACTGGCATCTCATATTGGAATGCTGGTTCAAGTCTTGCCTGCTCTGCTTCCAATTCAGCTTCCTGCTAATGTAGCTGGGAAGGCAGCTGGGAAGGCCCATGTGGGAGACCTGGATGGATTTCCTGGCAGCTGATTTCAGCCTAGCCAAGCTCTGGCTGTTGGTGGCATTTGGGGAGTGAACCAGCAGATGGAAAATCTCTCTCTTTCTCTCTTCTCCTCTCCCTGTCACTCTGTCAAATAAATAAATCTTTTTAAAATGCTTTTCAACAAATTTTGAGATGATCATACTGTTTTTGTTCATTCTGTTGATGTAATTTTTTACCTTTCTTGATTTGTAAATGATGAGCCATTCTTACATTTCTTGGATAAATGGATAAATTCCATTTAATCTTTGCAGATTATAGGGTTTGGGCTGCATAATGTAACTGTAGTTAGTGATGTGCACCTGAAGCCCATCAGAAAACATGGTTTTACAGGGGATTCAATCCCATCAAGGTGGCATGTACCAATGCCATCTCACTAGTCCAAGTGATCGATTTCTGTTCACAATTGATCCTAATGATAGGACTAAGAGTCAAAGGGATCACATAAACAAGACTAGTGTTTGAAAATACTAACTGAGAATAAAAAAAGTGAGAGAATGATCCAACATGGGAAGCAGGATACACAGCAGAATCATAGAATGGCAGATGTCCTAAACAGCACTCTGGCCTCATAATCAGCCCTTAAGGCATGTGGATCCGGCTGAAATGCTCATGAGAGTATTTCAGGCATGGAAAGCCAAGACACTCTGGAAAACAAAAATGACCTACATGAAAGATCTCTGCGAGTGAGATCCCAGTGGAAAGAACAGGTCATCAAAGAAGGAGGTACCTTTCTCTGAAGGGAGGAGAGAATTTCCACTTTGACCATGGCCTTGTCTAAATATGATCAGTCAGTGAACTCAAAAGGCTTCCATAGCCTTGGCAACTCATGACAAGTGCCTAGGGTGATTACTGATGCCATAAACAAGAGTGTCAATTTGATAAGTCAACAACAGGAGTCACTGTGCACTTACTCCTCATGTAGGATCTCTGTCCTTAGTGTGCTGTACATTGTGATTTAATGCTATAACTAGTACTCAAACAGTATTTTTCACTTTGTGTTTCTGTGTGGGTGCAAACTGTTGAAATCTTTACTTAATGTATGCTAAACTGATCTGTATATAAAGAGAATCGAAAATGAATCTAGATGTGAATGGAAGGGGAGAGGGAGTGGGAAAGGGGAGGGTTGAGGGTGGGAGGGAGTTATGGTGGGGGGGAAGCCATTGTAATCCATAAGCTGTACTTTGTAAATTTATATTCATTAAATAAAAGTTAAAAAAAAGAAAACATAGTTTTAGAATTGAACAGGGGAAATTAGCAATTGTTATCTAACTGCTAAGCATTTTTTAAAACTTTTTGCTTCATTGATATAAGAGTTCATTTCTTTTTTGTTTGGTTTATTTTAAAACATTTCAAATAATATAGAAAATTATAAAGAAGAATTAAATGAATACATTAAGATTTAATAATTTTAAACATTTTGCATATTTGCCATTTATATAAAATTATATTCATACACGTGTACTTATTTTAAAATTCAGGAGTGGATATATAACATAATATTGGATTCAGGAAAAAGATCATAAAATGACAGAAAGGATGTATTATAATATAAAGGGTATAATCCAATGAAGACAACTTTTATAAATATCTATATACCAAATACAGCATCATATATACATGGATGTTATATATTTCCATATTTGAAAGAAAACATGCAATTTTTTGTTTGTGCTTAGTTTATTTCACTTATAATAATCTCCGATTCCATTCATCTTGTTGTAGATGTCAGGATTTCAATTTTTATAGTTGAGTAATATTCCTTTGTGTTTATATGACACATATTTTGTATCCATTCATCCATTGATGGCTATCTAGATTGACTTCATATCATGGCTATTGTGATTAGTTCTGTGATAAACATGGGAGTTCAGATATTTCCTTCATATGCGGACTTCATTTTCTTTGGATATATTTCCCGATATAGAATAACTGGGTCAAATGGTAAGAGAAATCTCCATACTTTTTTCCATAATGGGTGTACTAATTTGCACTCTCACCAGCAGTATATTAGGATTCCATTTTCTTCACATTGTCATCAGAATTTATATTTCTTGACTTTTTAATAATACCCATTCTAACTGACATGAAGCAATACTTCATTGCAATTTTGATTTACATATCCCTGTTGGCTAGTGAATATTTTTTCATGTGTTTGTTGGTCCGTAGTATTTCTTCTTTTGGAAAATTGTCTGTTCAGATCTTTTGCACACTTCTTAGCTGGACTGTTTTGTTGAATTTCTTGAGCTTTTTGTGTGCTGTGGATATTAATTCTTTATCAGATGTATAGATTGCAAATATTTTCTCCCATTCTATTTGCTATCTCTTCACTCTGTTCATGGTTTTCTTTGTTGTGCAGAAGCTTACTAGTTTGATATAATCCCATTTGTCTAATTTTTTCTTTTATTGCCTGTGATTTTTGATCATAGCTGTAAAAGCAGTGCCTATGCCATTATCTAGTAGAACTTGCTGTATGTTTTCCTCTAGTATTTCATAGTTTCAGGTCTTCCATTTAGATCTTTAATACATTTTGAGCTGATTTTTGCATAAGGAGTTTTTCCCAACACCATTTGTCGAAGATTGTCCTTTCTCCAGGGAGTGTTGTTAGCATCTTTGTTGAAGAGAAATTGGTTGTAGATGCGTGGATTTATTTATGGGGTTTCTGTTCTGTTTCATTGGTCTGTGTGCCCATTTTTATGCCAGTACCATGGTGTTTTGGTTACAATGTCCCATAGTATGTCTTGACATCTTATATTATGATAACCACAGCTTTGTTTTTGTTTTTCAAGATTGCTTTGGTTATTCAGAATCTTTGGGATTCTATTTGAACTTTTTGATTTTTTTCTAGTTCTGTGAAGGACATTGCACTGAATCTCTAAATTTCTTTGAGTAGTATCAACATTTTAATAATATTAACTTTTCCAATCCATAAACATTGGAGGCCATTCCAGTGTTTTGTGTCTATTTCAGTTGTTTTCATTTGTATTTTGTCATTTTTATTATAGACGTTTTTCATATCCTTAAATAAATTTATCCCAAGGCATTTAATTTTTTATTGTTATTATGAATCAGATTGCTCTGTTGGTCTTTCTCAGCAATATCATTGTTGGTGTATTTTTTGTGTTTTTTTTTATCTTGCTACTTTGCTGAATTTATTTAGCAGTTATAATATTCTCTTGGTAGAATCTTTTGGTTCATATATTTGTGTATGTATATGCATATATATAATAATCTTTTCATCTGCAAATAGTGATAATATGACTTCCTCTTTTCCTATTTGTATGCCTTTAATTTCTTTCTCTTGCTTAATGGCTCTTGCTAATACTTGCAGAACTATATTGATTAAAAGTCATGAGAATAGACATACTTGTCAGCCTTCAGATCTTAGTGGAAATGCTTCTAGCTTTTCCCCATTCAATCTATTGATTTCTAGGTTAATTACATTATGGTCAGAGCCATCCTTTATATTATTTCAGTGCCTTTAACTTTGTTAAAATTTTTCCCATGATCCAGAATATGATTTAATATGATTTGTCTTTGGTCAGTAGTTCATAGAACTTGAAAAGAGTTCATGTTCTGCTCTTTTTTTGTCCCTTATTGAGTGTTCTATAAGTGTGAAATAGAATAAGCTGGAAAATAATGTTGATAATGTCATATATCATTAATTAATTTATATCTATTCATTGAACTTACTATGAGAGAAGATTGTGGAAATGTCTAATTATGAAGTAGATTTGTTTTTTCACTTTTATCTTGTTTTGTTTCTTGTCTTTTTGTTTTTTGGATTTTTTTTTTAGTTGACAGAGTTAGTGAGAGACAGAGAGAGAGAGAGAGAAAGAGAGACAGAGAGAAAGGTCTTCCCTCCGTTGGTTCACCCCTCAAATGGCCGCTATGGCCGAAGCTGTGCCGATCTGAAGGCAGGAGCCAGGAGCTTCCTCCTGGTCTCCCATACGGGTGCAGGGACCCAAGCACTTGGGCTATCCTCCACTGCCTTCCTGGGCCACAGCAGAGAGGTGGACTGGAAGAGGAGCAACTGGGACTAGAACCTGGTGCCCATATGGGATGCTGGCGCCACAAGCAGAGGATTAACCAAGTGAGCCATGGTGTCGGCCCCTTGTTTCTTGTATTTTGAACGTATATTATTACATACATTTAAAATATTTATGTCTATTTGGTGCATTAACTCCTTTACTACTATAAATTATCTTTCTTTTTATATCTGGGATTATATTTTTATAAGTGATATGAGTTAATCCTTTTAAAAAGATTTTATTTGTTTATTTGTGAGGTAGAGTTACAGATACAGAGAGGGAGACACACACACACAGACACAGACACACACGCACACAGGTCTTCCATCTGTTGGTTTACTACCTAAATGGCTGCAACAGCCAGGACTGAGCTGATCTGAAGCCAAGAGCCAGGAGCTTCTTCTGGGTCTCCCAAGT
This sequence comes from Oryctolagus cuniculus, assembly GCF_051225735.1. NCBI lineage: Eukaryota > Metazoa > Chordata > Mammalia > Lagomorpha > Leporidae > Oryctolagus > Oryctolagus cuniculus. The sequence continues at coordinate 71,278,453 of NC_142888.1, read as the reverse complement.
ATGTGCAAGGGCCCAAGCTCTTGGGTCATGTTCCATTGCTTTTCCACGCCCTAGAAGAGAGTTGGATCAGAAGAGGAGCATCTTGGAAGACCTGGCACCCATATAGGATGCCAGCATTTTAGGTAGAGGCTTAGACTATTATGCCACTGTGCCAGCCCCTGTCTGGGATTATTTTTCATAAGACTTTATTTTTAGAGCAGTTTTAGGTTCACAGAAAAATTGAGAAAACATAGAGATAACCTATATACTTTCTGCCTCCAGAGATACATAGCATTGCCAGTTGTCAGCATCTTAACACAGGATGATTCATTTCTTCTTTTCAGTGTATTTACATTTGCACTTGATTATTACCCTGAGTCCATAGTTTACGTTAGTGTTTACTCTAGGAGATACATCTTCTATCGATTTGGGCAAATGTATAACGATATGTATGTATCTATCATAATAGTGCCATTGAGAGTTTTTCTTTTTTTTTAAAAATGATTTATTTATTTTTATTTATTTGAAAGGCAGAGTTACAGAGAGAGAGAGAGAGAGAGAGAGAGAGAGAGAAAGAGACAGAGATCAGTCTTCCATCTGCTGGTTCACTCTCCAGATGGCTGCAATGGCCAGAGCTGTGCTGACCCAAAGCCAGGAACTAGGAGCTTCTTCTGGGTCTCCCACATGGGTGCAGGGGCACAAGTGCTTGGACCATCTTCCACTGCTCTTGCAGGCCACAACAAAGGGCTGGATCAGAAGTAGAGCAGCCTGGATTTGAACCGGCGCCCATATGGAATTCTGGTGATTCAGGTGGCTGCTTTATCTGCTATGCCAGAGCACTGGCCCTGAGAGTTTTTTCATTGTCTTAAAAATTCTCTGTGCTTCAGCCTTTCATTCCTACTCACCCCTGGCAACCTTCTTGTTATATTCACAGTTTCTTCTTTCTAGAATATTGTATATTTGGGCTCATACATATTGGCTTATTTTAATTAGTAATATACATTTAAGTTTCTGTGGTGGCTTTTTGTGGCTCAATAGTTTATTTTTTACACTGAATTTTCCTGGGATTATTTTTCAAATAATATTAATTTTCTTTTCACATTACATAAACAATTATTTCTTAACTAATAAAACTTAAGAAAGTTACCACTGTTAACATTTGTCTTTTTGAACATAATCACACACACATAAACACATGCATTTTCCCTCCAGAAATCTTTTGTTTAAGGAATACAAACTTCATAAATTTCATAATTACAACTTTAGGAACACAATGATTTTTCCCACTGTACCCACCCTCCTACCCACTCTCCCACCCTTCTACCTCCTCCCTCTTCTATTCCTATTTTTAATATTTATTTATTTATTTGAAAGACAGATTTAAAGAGAAGCAGAGAGAGAGAGAGAGAGAGGTCTTCCATCTGCTGGGTCACTCCCCAGATGGCCGCAACATCCTTAGCTGCACAGATCTGAAGCCAGGAGTCAGGAGCTTCTTGCAGGTCTCCTACGTGGGTGCAGGGGACCAAGGACTTAGTTGATCTTCTGCTTCCCCAGGCCATAGCAGAGAGCTGGATTGGAAGTGGAGCAGCTGGGACTCGAACTGGCGTCCATATAGGATGCCAGCATTGCAATCGGCAGCTTTATCTGCTCTGCCACAGCGCTGGCCCCTATTCCCATTCTTATATTTTACTAAGATCTATTTTCAATTAACTTTATACACAAATCATTAACTCTATGTTAAGAGTTCAACAAATAGTATGGGAGAAAAAACTGTTCCTCAGCAGTCAAGACAAGGGCTGTTCAAAGTCATTGCTTCTCAAATTCACTGCTATAGATTACCTTTTAAGTGCTCTATAAGTTATCACAGGTCAGGGAGAACATATTGTATTGGTCCTTTTGGGACTGGCTTATTTCACTAAATATGAAGTTTCCCAGTTTCATCATTTTGTTGCAAATGATCAGGTTTCATCTTTGTTTTTTAACTGCTATGTAGTATTCCATGGTGTACATATTCCATAATTTCTTTTTTTAAAGATTTATTTATTTATTTGAAAGGCAGAGTTACAGAGAGGCAGAGGCACAGGCAGAGAGAGAGAGAGAGAGAGAGAGAGGTCTTCCATCTGATGGTTCACTCCCAAAATGGCTGCAATGGCTGGAGCTGCAGCAATCCAAAGCCAGGAATGAGGAGCCTCTTCTGGGAATCCCAGGTGGGTGCAGGGGCCCAAGAACTTGGTACATCCTCCACTGCTTTTTCAGGCCATAAGAGAGAGCTGGATCAGAAGAGGTGCAGCTGGGATTCGAACTGGCGCCTATATGGGATGCCAGTGGTGCAGGCAGCAGCTTTATCAGCTATGCCACAGCACCGGTAGCCCCCAAAATTTCTTTATATAGTCTTCAGTTGATGGGCATTTGGATTGATTCCATATCTCAGCTATCGTGAATTGAGCTGCAATAAACATGGAGGTACAGTTATCTCTTTCATATGCTGATTTTATTTCCCTTGGGTAAATTCCCAGGAGTGGGATGGCTGGATCATATGGTATATCTGTATTCAGTTTTCTGAAGTATTTTATACTGTCTTTCACAATGGCTTTACCAGTTTACATTCCCACCAACACTGGATTAGGGTACCTTTCCCACCACATCCTCACCATCATTTGTTTGTTGATTTCTGTATGAAAACCATTCTAATGCGGGTGAGATGAAACAGCATTGTGCTTTTGATTTGCATTTCCCTAATGGCTAGTAATCCTGATCATTTTTTCGTGTGTCTATTGGCCATTTGGATTGCCTTTTTTGAAAAATACCTGCTACTGACAAGAGCCTTGGATGATTACTGACATCATAAATAAGTGTGTCAGTTGTTAAATCAACAACTGGAGTCACTGTGCACTTACTCCCCATGTAGGATCTCTGTTCTTAATGTGTTGTACTATGTGAATTAACGGTAAAACTACTACTCAAACAACACTTTATATTTTGTGTATCTGTGTGGGTGCAAACTCTTGAAATCTTTACTTAGTATATACTAAATTGATCTTCTGTACATAAAGATAATTGAAAATGAATCTTGATGAAGAATGGGGTGAGAGAGGGAATGGGAGATGGGATGGTTGCGGTGAGAGGGAGGTTATGGGGGGAAAAGCCGCTGTAATGCAAAAGTTGTACTTAGAAAATTTATATGTGTTAAATAAAAGTCGAAAAAAATAAATCTTGGAAAAAATAAAAATACATAAAAAATAATGGAGGAATCTGGAAAACATCATGCTGAGTGAAATAAGCCAGTCCCAAAGGGACAAATATCATATGTTCTCCCTGATTGGTGACAACTAACCAAGCACCAAAAAGGAAACCTGTTGAAGTGAAATGGACACTATGAGAAACAATGACTTGATCAGCCCTTGTCCTGACTGTTGGTGTACAACTTAATACTTTATTCCTTTTAGTATTTTTTTGTTCTACTTAATACTATTGGTTGAACTCTGTAATTAACACACAATTATTCTTAGGTATTTAAATTTAACTGAAAAGTAATCTCTGTTAAATATAAGAGTGGGAATAAGAGAGGGAGAAGATGTACAATTCGGGACATGCTCAAGCTGACTTGCCCCAAATGGTAGAGTTAGAAAGATGCCTGGGATTCCAATTCAATCCCATCAAGGTGGCATGTACCAATGCCATCTCACTAGTCCAAATGATCAATTTCAGTTCACATTTGATCATAATGATAGGTCTAAGAGTCAAAGGGATCACATAAACAAGACTAGTGTCTGCAAATACTAACTGATATAATTAAAAAGGGAGAGAAATTCCAACATGGGAAGCGGGATATACAACAGAATCATAGAAGGGCAGATGTCCTAAACAGCACTCTGGCCTCAGAATCAGCCCTTAAGGCATTCAGATCTGGCTGAAGAGCCTATGAGAGTATTTTAGGCAAGGAAAACCAAGACGCTCTAGCAAAAAAGCAAAAACAAAAACAAAAAAAACACAACTAAATGAAAGATCTCTGTGAGTGAGATCCCAGTGGAAAGTATGGGCCATCAAAGGAGGAGGTACCTTTCTCTGAAGTGAGGAGAAAACTTCCACTTTGTCTATGGCCTTGTCTAAATAAGATAGGAGTTGGAGAACTCAGAAGGCTCCCATAGCCTTGGCAACTCATGACAAGAGCCTAGGGTGATTACTGATGCCATAAACAAGAGTGTCAATTTGTTAAATCAACAGCAGGAGTCACTGTGCACTTACTCCTCATGTAGGATCTCTGTCCTTAATGTGTTGTTCAATGTGAATTAATGCTATAACTAGTACTCAAACAGTATTTTAGACTTTGTGTTTCTGTGTGGGTGCAAACTGTTGAAATCTTTACTTAATATATACTAAATTGATCTTCTGTATATAAAGAGAATTGAAAATGAATCTTGATGTGAATGGAATGGGAGAGGGAGCGGGAGATGGGAGGGTTGCAGGTGGGAGGGAAGCTATGGTGGGGAAATGCCATTGTAATCCATAAGCTGTACTTTGGACATTTATATTTATTAAATAAAAGTGAAAAAAAAAACAACACCACCACCACCACCACCAACAACAAAAAAAAACCAAAGTGCTCCAGGGTGGGGTCAATATTTAGGGTAACATCCAAGTTGGGCATGGTAGATCTCCTCTTGTTAACAGAAGATGGGGAATAGTCACCTCTGTTCGTGTGGTCACACCCTTACCTCCTCTCCTCCAAGGTGACCAATGTTTTTATGTTAGCTTCCAGTGGGTAAAACACTCATTTGCACTGCCATATGAACTGCACAATTGATCTGCACAGTCCTCACTCAGAGCACAGATCCTGGTGCAATGACCTGCACAAGGCAACCAGGGTTCTCCAAATGTGTGGAGCTACACACAATGATTGCCCAGAGACCCAGCTACACCCTGCACCCTCTCTTACAGCCATAGAGTCCCCAGAGTCTCAGCACACAAGGCTCCCACAGTCACTGGGTGCAGAGGATCCACTCCACATTGCCAGCCTGTCTGTTCTACAGAGAGGCAGATGGTTCCCATGCTAGTTGTCTGTGGGTTCTCTGCCCGGGCTGCTTGAACACCGGAGCCTGTAGTATGCTGGGAGGCTGGGGGCACCTGACAGTCTTACATGGGTACCTAACTTCCTGTGAATCCTTTCAGGCAGGCTCAAAATCAGTGTGGGAATGCAGATATTTCCCTCTGCTAGATACTCTGGATCACGTATGTACAGAAGAGCCACTGGCCAAATGTTGCCCTCTCCCTGGCGCTGCCTGCAGTACTGCTGAGAAGATGGCATCCTGTCTCAGTTAGTTGCTGTGTGTATACACCAGGGCTTCCACAGCTGCCACTTGTTCTCAAAATGGTGCCCACCCTCGCTCAGGTAGGCACTGGGTACAGTTGTGGTGAGGATGGGGTGAGAGAAGCGTGCTCGTTTTACTTCCACTGGGTCTTTGGGTACCCTCTAGGTCCTAGGACTCTAGGCCAGACTCACACCAGACTCCCCCTCTGGCTATATTACCGGAAGTCGATGCAGTCTAGTTTCACTTTCGTCTCCAAGTTGGCATCCTCTCCGGCTCTTGGCTACTGGATTCGTGTCTGTATCATGTCTGCATCATGTCTGTGTTCGTGCTGTGTGTCTGCACCTTCCACAAAGGTCCACAGCGATTCTCTTCCTTCCATAGAGTTTTCTCTCTAATTTCTCCCTGAGAGTGCTCTTCCTATACATTTTTTTCCTATTTATCCCTGGCCTAGCACAGGATGTTCCCTATTCCACCATCTTAGACTCCCATGAGCTGTTACTTTCTGAATCACACACACACACAAAACTTCTAATAGCCAAAGAAATCCTTAACAACAATAATAAAGTTGCCTTACTTCAAAACATACTATTATGCTGTAGAGACACAAAGCATGATACTTGCATTAAAACAGACACACAGATCAAAGGAACATAATAGAAATGCAAGAAATAAACCTATGTATTTACAACCAACTAATTTTTGACAAAGGCAACAAGTACACTTACTGGGAGAAGGAAAGTCTCTTTAAGAAAAAGTGCTAGGAAAACTAAGTATCCAAAAGCAGAAGGAACTAGACAACTTTATCTAACCATATACAAGAGGACCTCAAAAGAGATCAAAGAGCTAATGTGAGACCTGAGATATTAAAAATATTAGAAGAAAATATAGGGCAAATGCTTTATAACATTGGTCTGGGCAAAGACATATATATATAAATATATATTTATTAAATAAAAGTTTATATATAGATAAATATAAACTTTTATATATATATAAACTTTATTTAATAAATATAAATTTCCAAAGTACAACTTTTGGATTAGAGAGGCTTTTTCCCCCCCAATAACCTCCCTCCCACCCACAACCATCCCGTCTCCCAATCCCTCTCCCATTCCATTCACATCAAAATTCATTTTCAATTATTTTTATACACAGAAGATCAATTTAGTATGTACTAAGTAAAGATTTCAAGAGTTTACACCCACACAGAAGCACAAAGTATAAAGCACTGTTTGAGTACTAGTTATGCCGTTAATTCACATAGTACAACACAGTAAGGACAGAAATCCTACATGGGGAGTAAGTGCACAGTGACTCCCGTTGTTGATTTAACAATTGACAGCTGGTGCCATAGCTCAATAGGCTAATCCTCTGCCTGCGGCGCTGGCACCCCGGGTTCTAGTCCCAGTTGGGGTGCCAGATTGTGTCCCAGTTGCTGCTCTTCCAGTCCAGCTCTCTGCTGTGGCCTGGGAGTGCAGTGGAGGATGGCCCAGTTCTTTGGGCCCTGCACCCGCATGGGAGACCAGGAGGAGGCACCTGGCTCCTGGCTTCAGATCGGTGCAGTGCACCGACCACAATGCTCTGGCCTTGGCGGCCACTTGGGGGTTGACCACTGTCTAACTCTGCCTGTCAAAAAAAAAAAAAAAACAATTGACACTCTTATTTATAATGTCAGTAATCACCCGAGGCTCTTTTCATGAGCTGCCAAGGCTATGGAAGCCTTTTGAGTTCACTGACTCTGATCATATTTAGACAAGGTCATAGTCAAAGTGGAAGTTCTCTTCTCCCTTCAGAGAAAGGTACCTCCTTCTTTCATGGGCCATTCTTTCCACTGGGATCTCACTTGCAGAGATCTTTCATTTATTTATTTATTTATTTATTTTTTGCCAGAGCGTCTTTGCTTTCCTTGCCTAAAATACTCTCATGGGCTCTTCAGCCAGATCCGAATGCCTTAAGGGCTGATTCTGAGGCCAGAGTGCTGTTTAGGACATCTGTCATTCTATGAGTCTGCTGTGTATCCCACTTCCCATGTTGTATCATTCTCTCCCTTTTTTATTCTATCAGTTAGTATTTGCAGATACTAGTCTTGTTTATGTGATCCATTTGACTCTTAGACCTATCATTATGATCAATTGTGAACAGAAATTGATCGCTTGGACTAGTGAGATGGCATTGGTACATGCCACCTTGATGGGATTGAATTGGAATCCCCTGGCATGTTTCTAACTCTACCATTTGGGGCAAGTCAGCTTGAGCATGTCCCAAATTGTACATCTCCTCCTTCTCTTATTCCCACTCTTATATTTAACAGAGATCACTTTTCAGTTAAATTTCAACACTTAAGAATAATTTTGTATTAATTACAAATTAAATTGGCAAACAAAAAAACTGTCTGCACCTTAATGTTTATAGCAGCTCAATTCGCAATAACTAAGACCTGTAATCAACCTAAATGCCCATCAACAGTAGACTGGATAAAGAAATTATGGGACATGTACTCTATAGAATACTATACAGCAGTCAAAAACAATGAAATCCGGTCATTTGCAACAAAATGGAGGAATCTGGAAAACTTAATGCTGAGTGAAATAAACCAGTCCCAAAGGGAGAAATACCATATGTTCTCCCTGATCGGTGACAACTAACTGAGCACCAAAAAGGAAACCTGTTGAAGTGAAATGGACACTATGAGAAACAGTGACTTGATCAGCCCTTGTCCTGTCTGTTGATGAACAACTTAATACTTTATCCCTTTTAGTATTTTATTGTTCTACTTAATGTCCTTTTTATTATAGCCACCTCAATAACATCTCATTGTGATTTTGATTTGCATTTCCCTGATGATTCATTATGTTGAGCATTTTATACATTTATTGACATTGGTATATCTTCTTTTTTATTAGTTTTATTTTTACAGGTAGAGTTATAGACAGTGAGACAGAGACAGAGAAAACGGTCTTCCTTCTGTTGATTCACTCCCCAAATAGCCGCTACGGCCAGTGCTGCGCTGGCCTGAAGCCAGGAGCCAGGTGCTTCCTCCTGGTCTCCCCTGCAGGTGCAGGGGCCCAAGCACTTGGGCCATCCTCCACTGCCCTCCTGGGTCACAGCAAAGAGCTGGACTGGAAGAGGAGCAACCAGGAGTAGAACTCAGTGCCCATATGGGATGCCGGCGCTGCAGGTGGAGTACTAGCCAAGTGAGCCATGGCGCCGGCCCCAATATATCTTCCTTAGATAAATGTCTGAAGGATATTTTTTATGATTTCAGATCTACTGAATATCTTAACATATGTCTAGAAAATAGCTTTCAGAATCTGGTGATCTCTGTTGATATTTGGTGTTTGGGATTTAAAATATATGCCTACAATCTTGTTAATTAATTTAAAAAGAGAAATGTCATTATTGAATGTTTGGTTAAAGTGATCATATAGATAGGATTAAGTGTTAAAAATGATCGCGTAGATGGAGGAATAAGTGTTAAAGCAATCATATAATTAGGATTAAGTGCTTAGTAATAATAATAAGTAGGATTAAAGAGGAGTAAATGCTCCAACATGGGAAGCAGTCCATACAGCAGACTCATAGAATGGCATATGCATTAAGTAGCACTCTGATCTCAGAATCAGCCCATAAGAAATTCTGGTCTGGATAAAAAGCCCATAGAGCATTTCAGGCGTGGAAAGCCAGGACACTCATGAGAAAAGTGCCCCTACATGGAGGAACTCCTTGAGCGAGCCCCCAGTGGAAAGAAGTGCTCATCAAAGAAGGAGGTACTTTTCTCTGAAGGGAGGAAAGAACTTCCACTTTGCTCATGGCCTTGTCCTAATACAGGTTAAGTTTGTGGATTCAAAAGGCTTCCATAGCTTAGGCAGTTCATGTTAAGAGCCTCAGGTGATCATTGATGTCATACATAAGAGTGTGAATTGTTAAATTAACAACAGGAGTCACTGTGCATTAACTTCCCATACAGGACCTCTGTCCTCAAAGAGTTACAGTATAAGAATTAATGGTAAAACTTGTTCCCAAATATTTACCTTGTTCTAGTGTGTTATATTCTTATGTATCATAAGTTTTAGTTATGTCTAAATGTCAAACTCCATTGCCTGCATTCTTAGGTGTTTCTTAGCAGAGAGCTGGCCTGGAAGAGGGGCAACCGGGACAGAATCTGGCGCCCCAACCGGGACTAGAATCCGGTGTGCCAGCGCCGCAAGGCGGAGGATTAGCCTAGTGAGCCACGGCGCCGGTCATCTTGTATGTTTTAATACAAGGTCAAATGGAGAGTACAGAATGGTTACAGGCCTCAGGGCTACTAATGAGACAGTTGCTTCAGTGTATCTTACTGCGTGCTAAACCTTTAAGGGATAATTTCTTCTGCATCCCACTAAACCCAGAATCTGGGAAAGTGAGGACACAGGACTTTCCAAAAAAAGCTCAGATTTCTAAACAAGAGGTAGATTATTTGGGATATATTCTAACCCCAGGAGAGTGTACTCTCTGAGTCAAGAGAAAGGAAGCTATTCTATTTATAGGGTCACTACAGACTAAAAAAACAGCTAAGGATATTTCTGGGAATGGCAGGATTCTGTGGAATACGGATTCTAGGACTTGGATTTCAAGCTTTTGTATGAAGCTTTAAAAGGCTCTGTCACAGACACACTGTGCTGGACAGGGGAGCAACAAAAGGTGTTCCAAAGAATTAAAGTAACAAAAGCTCCAACATTAGGAATTCCTGAGCAAGCCATTAATAAAAAGATCCTCTTCAGATCAGTTGTAGCTTAAATGGAAGGGACTTTACCAGGTGCTACTGAGCACGGCTAGCTCAGTGAAATTAGGATTAAATGTCTACCTGTTAAGTCTTCACAGGCAAACTCAAAAGAGACACCTGATTATTCTTGTAAGCCAATGGAGACCTTAAGTACCTCTTCAAAAGCAAAAAAAAAAAAAAAAAATAAGTAAAGCATTTGCTTTCACCACATCAAGACTGCTGCACCTTAAGGCAGACATGCTGTACCTGCCTCTTTTGATTCTCTCTGGGAACTATTATTGACAAGAAACTCCTTAATGGTTTCCTCTATTATAATTCTCCATGCTCAAGCAAATAGGTTTATGATCTGCATGAGGTTAGCCTATCACCAACCACTATCTGGGAGTCAGTGAGATAAGTTCTTTCTATCTTAAGGGGCACGCCCCACGTGCAATTGGTTTTGTTCCAGTTTTACATATGCTGATTGACAAGCTTATATGTTTCAGAGATCAACGACTTTTCAGAGTAATAACTGACCATGCAGGGGACACAGCTATTGGTGGTTACTATAAATTCTCCAGCTCATAAAATGAGTTTGTTAGGTGAGATAGGCAGAGACTTCCAGACCCAGGACAGGCAGGTACTGCGCTATGCCCCTAATAAGCAGGAAGCAGCTATAGAAGATGTGATGATTCTACACCCTTCAGCATCCCTTAAGATTAAGGTCTGGAGTCTCTGAGGGGAGAATGACATAGGCAGGCAGATAGGATCAAATTGATTATATTTGTGAGCTGGATGACCATGCCCTCCACCATGCCCCTTGTGTAATCTTATGCCCCTACCTGACCCCAATTTTATGCCCACCTGCCAATCAGACTACATAACCACTCCCTTTGGGGAGTAAAGAAAAGACCTGGAACACGGTGGGCTCTGCCCTAGTTGCGTACATTTGTTGTGCCTTGTTGCATTGAGCCTCCAGGCAGGAGGCCTTTTGGCCTCTGCCCTGCCTCTGTTTTCCTGCCTGCATGCTTGCTCCACATGGCTCCTGGCCTGCTCGCTACCTGGTATGGACCCAATTTAGCTTCTAGACTTCTTTCTCCCACATTTAAAGCCCTCACTTTCCTGTGCATTTATCTCACTGAATTAAAAACTTAAGAAAAAAAATCTCAAGAAGTAACAGGTCCCACTTTCTTTAGAGGGCAGTTTGACTCTCAATTTTTACTACTTGAGCACTGTCTTCATCTTCATTCTCATGTCAAGCAGCATATTGAAGAATGCCTTCTAATCGTATTTCCTTCATTTCTAATGACTTTCTAGGGCTCTTTATGGGCTGATATCCCTGGCTCAATGGGTCTACTTCTGGGGTAATTAGATTTAGTAAAAACAGTACAACTGAAACCCAATAGCAAAATGGTTAAATTTGAATTTAAGATGAATCAAAATAATTTTTGGTAATTTTATAGTCAAATTATTTTTGTGAAGTTCAAATTTAACTTGGAATCCTCTGTTTAATCTGCTAATCCTGTGACCATTGCTTAATTTGATGCTGTATCTGATAAAATTTTGATGGCTAATGAATGGAGTGTTAAAAAAAAGTGATATGGGGTGTTGTGGGGCTAGGGAACCTACCTACATGGATCTCTTCCTGTATGCCAGAGGTAAATTATTCCAAGGAGCTAAGCCATGGACCATCCCTAGGTAAGATTGATAAAGCCTGTCTCCTCTTTGCCTCATCCCCCTAGGCCTCTCTTCTTCAGACGTTGTCTCCACATGCTTGCTTAACCTTACTTTTAATACTTGTTTTCTGTTTAATATAAGCAACATATGAACTTATTATAGAAGATTTGGGAAATACAGGTCGCATAAAGATGTAAAGAAGAAAATAAAAGCCACTTAGAGGGGGACAAAAATTACTACTAGCTTTAAAAAATAATTGTATTTAACGTTTTGAATAGGTGATGTAGTCAACATTGAACATTTAATATGTACATGTGTATGTACATGTTAACGCATGTAGGGAAAACTTTTGATTCTACCTTTGTTCAGTTCTCACTACCCCTCAGATGTGCCACTTTTATTAGTTTCTCATGTGTCACTGTTTCTTAATGTAGAAACAAGCAAATATTAGCATGTAACTTTATTTTTCTGTTTTTGAAACTTAACAGTATTTCATGACAACATAGTATAAGGTATACTATAATTTACTAAAGCAAACTTCTATGGTTGGATTTTCTTGTTGGATCAATCCTTTGATATTCATTATGTTTTCTTGGCCTTCCCCACCACTGAAGCACCTTCATTCCATGCCCCATCCTACACAATATTACTTTATGCTAGAAAACAAAAAGGTTTTGGCTCTTACATTCTGAAATGAATCTTGAGATGTCTCTTGTGTTGTTTCCTATGTACAAGTGAAGGATCCCTCAGCCTATTCAGCAGAGAAGAATGAGTTCAATGTCTTAGCTAGGGAGATAGGTAAGTGATATGTCTGAAGGATCTTTCAGCAAAATCCTTGACCCTTGGCAGAAAAATAATCAACAGTGCTTTATATTACAAAGTGCAATTATTATTATCCCCATTCTCTCAGTGATGAAACAGAAGCTTATGATAGTCTTCTTACTTGCCTAATGTGGCTTTGGTGCATCAGAGATTCTAGGTCTTCTTTAAGTCTATTTTTATTTTTAGCTTGTGTCAGATTATGCCGTCCAGTGCCTTTCAGTGTATCATTAGAGAGTTATTCCTGGCAAAGCTACAAAGCCATTTTAGTCTTCCCAAGATACCTATCAAATGACTTCTGAAAGAGGGCATATCATAAGTTATGTTGAACTACTGCTTCAATGAGGGATTCACTGCCAACTTATGGGCAACAAGTCAGTGAATGTAAGACACACACCATAGCACACAGGAGAGCTGTATATGTGTGTGCACATGTATGCGTGTCTGACTACTGTACATGTAATGGAAAGGGAAGCCATTGGTAACATGCCAGGAGAAGCACACAGAGGAGCTGGGGAGAAGTGTGAGAAGACGCATTCCTCCTGCCCTCATAGTTATGTTGGATGTTGATACTTCCTATGTATCTGTGTTACACATAGAAATGGAAGCAACTGTGATGTAGACCCCATTTGGGAATGTCTCTTCAGTTCCTGGACTTCAGCAGCCATTTTTTAAAGATGTATTTATTTATTTGACAGAGTTACAGAGAGAGAGGGAGACAAACACACATACACACAAAGATCTTCCATCTGCTGGTTCACTTGCCAGATGGCCGCAAAAGCCAGGTCTGGGCCAGGCCGAAGCCAAAAGCTTCATCAGGGTCTCTCACATGGGTGGCAGGGGTCCAAACAATTGGGCTGTGTTCCACTGCTTTTCCCACGCTATTAGCAGGGAGCTGGATCTGAAGTGGCCATGATCACATGGAATGCCAGCGCTGCAGGCAGTGGCTTTACACTATTGGCCTCCAGCAGCCATTTCTGATATGTGTTTGCCTAATAGTCCTGGAAGCTTAGTTGTTATGGTGTTTTTGTCATATCATCAGCTCCCAAGTGTAGTCTCACTTTATTTTATTACTGAAAGGAAAAATGCCTTATTTAAAAAATACTTTCATTTTATTTGAAAGGCAATGAGAGAGAGAGAGAGAGAGAGAGAGAGAGAGAAAGAGACACCTCACAATGACCAGAGACTGACTGCTGTTTTCAACATCCTTCTTCCTTTTCCTTCCTAGAATCTAAGAGCCTTTTCAAGACCTAGAGTTGACCCCAGCCCAACTCAGTGTCTCTCAAGGCTCCAAGACCAAGCTTGTCTTGTTCAAGCATCTGCTATCTCACTCCCAAAATACCTGCAACAGCCAGGGCTGACCCAGGTCAAAGCCAGGATCAAGGAACTCAGTCTGAAACTCAGTCTGGAACTCAGTCAAGGAACTTCCATATGGGTGGCAGGGGCCCAAATACTTGAGTCATCATCTGTTACCTCCCAGGGTGCACACCAGCAGGAAGCTGGATCAGAAGCAGAGGAGCTGGGACATGAAGCCAGACACTCTGATATTGGATGCAGGCATACCAAGTGGCATCTTAACTACTGTGCCAAATAACCTCCTGCCCCATAACCTCTCTTTAAATGGACAGATAAAGGAATCATAGAAAGGATTTGTCCTATCTTTTATGACTATACCAGATTCTCTGCCACCCCTTGTAGCCCTCTTCCCTCTCCCCTTCAGTCTTCCCATAATCCCAGACCCTCGTTCCTGCCCCTTTACACAGTCATAGGTGAAGTTTGACCCTCCAGTGAAAGTAACCTTTTAGTGATCTTATGATAAAAATATGCAGGGGAAGGGGTTTCTATTCTGGCATTCTATCTCTTTGAAGAGTCTTGGTGAATGAGGAAGAAAAAAATATATATAGTAAGCACAAGGATCCATCTCTCCCCAAACCTGAAATTAAAAGAAGATCCTTTTTCAAGTCAATGTTTCTCATAGTGTCCATTTCACTTCAACAAGTTTCCCCTTTGGTGCTCAGTTAGTTGTCGCCGATCAGGGAGAACATATGATATTTGTCCCTTTGGGACCGGCTTAATTCACTCAGCATGATGTTTTCCAAATTCCTTCATCTTGTTGCAAATGACTGGGTTTCGTTGTTTTTGACTGCTGTATAGTATTCTATAGAGTACATGTCCCATAATTTCTTTATCCAGTCTACTGTTGATGGGCATTTGGGTTGGTTCCAGGTCTTAGCTATTGTGAATTGAGCTGCAATAAACATTAAGGTTCAGACAGCTTTTTTGTTTGCCAATTTAATTTCCTTTGGGTAAATTCCAAGGAGTGGGATGGCTGGGTCGAATGGTAGGGTTATCTTCAGGTTTCTGAGGAATCTCCAGACTGACTTCCATAGTGGCTTGACCAGTTTGCATTCCCACAAACAGTGGGTTAGTGTCCCTTTTTCCCCACATCCTCTCCAGCATCTATTGTTGGTAGATTTCTGAATGTGAGCCATTCTAACTGGAGTGAGGTGGAACCTCATTGTGGTTTTGATTTGCATTTCCCTGATTGCTAGTGACCTTGAACATTTTTTCATGTGTCTGTTGGCCCTTTGGATTTCCTCTTTTGTAAAACGTCTATTGAGGTCCTTGGCCCATCTCTTAAGTGGGTTGTTTGTTTTGTTTTTGTGGAGTTTCTTGATTTCTTTGTAGATTCTGGTTATCAACCCTTTATCAGTAGCATAGTTTGCAAATATATTTTCCCATTCTGTCGGTTGTCTCTTCACTTTCCTGACTGTTTCTTTTGCAGTACAGAAACTTCTCAATTTGATGCAATCCCAAATGTTAATTTTGGCTTTGACTGCCTGTGCTTCTGGGGTGTTTTCCAAGAAGTCATTGCCGGTACCTATATCTTTCAGGGTTTTTCCAATGCTCTCTAATAATTTGATGGTGTCAGGTCGTAGATTTAAGTCTTTAATCCATGTTGAGTGAATTTTTGTGTAAGGTGAAAGGAAGGGGTCTTGCTTCATGATTCTGCATGTGGAAATCCAATTTTCCCAGCACCATTTATTGAATAGACTGTCCTTACTCCAGGGATTGGTTTTGGATCCTTGATCAAATATGAGTTGGCTGTAGATGTTTGGATTGATTTCTGGTGTTTCAATTCTGTTCCATTGGTCTATCCATCTGTTTCTGTACCAGTAACCATGCTGTTTTGATTACAACTGCCCTGTAGTATGTCCTGAAATCTGGTATTGTGATGCCTCCAGCTTTGTTTTTGTTGTACAAGATTGCTTTAGCTATTCGAGGTCTCCTGTGTCTCCATATAAATTTCAGCATCATTTTTTCCAGATCTGAGAAGAAGGTCTTCGGTATCTTGATTGGTATCGCATTGAATCTATAAATTGCTTTTGGGAGAATGGACATTTTGATGATATTGATTCTTCCAATCCATGAGCATGGAAGATTTTTCCATTTCTTGGTATCCTCTTCTATTTCTTTCTGTAAGGTTTTGTAATTTTCATCATAGAGATCTTTAACGTCCTTGGTTAAGTTTATTCCAAGGTATTTGATTGTTTTTGTAGCTATTGTGAATGGGATTGATCTTAGAAGTTCTTCCTCAGCCATGGCATTGTCTGTGTATACAAAGGCTGTTGATTTTTGTGCATTGATTTTATACCCTGCTACTTTGCCAAACTCTTCTATGAGTTCCAATAGTCTCTTAGTAGAGTTCTTTGGGTCCCCTAAATAAAGAATCATATCATCTGCCAAGAGGGATAGTTTGAGTTCTTCCTTCCCAATTTGTATCCCTTTAATTTCTTTTTCTTGCCTAATAGCTCTGGCTAGAACTTCCAGAACTATATTGAATAGCAGTGGTGAGAGTGGGCATCCCTGTCTGGTACCAGATCTCAGTGGAAATGCTTCCAACTTTTCCC
Source organism: Oryctolagus cuniculus (assembly GCF_051225735.1). NCBI lineage: Eukaryota > Metazoa > Chordata > Mammalia > Lagomorpha > Leporidae > Oryctolagus > Oryctolagus cuniculus. The sequence continues at coordinate 71,262,017 of NC_142888.1, read as the reverse complement.
CATTCAATAGGATGTTGGCTGTGGGTTTTTCATAGATTGCTTTGATTGTATTGAGGAATGTTCCTTCCAAACCCAGTTTGCTTAGAGTTTTCATCATGATCGCTGTTAAATATAAGAGTGGGAATAAGAGAGGGAAGAGATGTGCAATTCGGGACATGCTCAAGCTGACTTACCTCAAATGGTAGAGTTAGAAACATACCAGGGTATTCGAATTCAATCCCATTGAGGTGGCATGTACCAATGCCATCTCACTAGTCCCAGTGATCAATTTCTGTTCACAATTGATCATAATGATAGGACTAAGAACCAAAGGGATCACATAAACAAGACTAGTGTCTGCAAATACTAGCTGATAGAATCAAAAAGGGAGAGAATGATCCAACATGGGAAGTGAGATACACAGCAGACCCATAGAATGGCAAATGTCCTAACAGCACTCTGGCCTCATAATCAGCCCTTAAGGCATGTGGATCCGGCTGAAATGCTCATGAGAGTATTTCAGGCATGGAAAGCCAAGACACTCTGTGGAAAATAAAACCTAAATGAAAGATCTCTGCGAGTGAGATCCCAGTGGAAAGAATGGGTCATCAAAGAAGGAGGTACCTTTCTCTGAAGGGAGGAGAGAACTTCCACTTTGACCATGGCCTTGTATAAATATGATCAGAGTTGGCGAACTCAAAAGGCTTCCATAACCTTAGCAGCTCATGACAAGAGCCTAGGGTGATTACTGATGCCATAAACAAGAGTGTCAAGTTGTTAAGTCAACAACAGGAGTCACTGTGCACTTACTCCTCATGTAGGATCTCTGTCCTTAGTGTGCTGTACATTGAGATTTAATGCTATAACTAGTACTCAAACAGTATTTTTCACTTTATGTTTCTGTGTGGGAGCAAACTGTTGAAATCTTTACTTAATGTATGCTAAACTGATCTTCTGTATATAAAGGGAATCGAAAATGAATCTTGATGTGAATGGAAGGAGAGAGGGAGTGGAGAAGGGGAGGGTTGCGGGTGGGAGGGACGTTATGGGGGGGAAGCTATTGTAAACCATATTCTGTACTTTGGAAATTTATATTCATTAAATAAAAGTTAAAATAAATTTAAAAAAAAGAAGATCCTTTTTGCCCATTTAAGATCATCTCTGTTGTAAAGCCTGACAAGAAAAAATAGTCAATCTCCTGCACATACCATTCAAACCTACCTGCTTGAACAAGACAAGCTTGGTCTGGAGCCTTAAGAGACACTGAGTTGGGCTGGGGTCAACTCTAGTTCTTGCAAAGGCTCTTAGATTCTGGGAAGGAAAAGGAAGAAGGATGTTGAAAACAACAGTCAGTCTCTGGTCATTGTGAGGTGTCTCTTCCTCTTTGGCTGAGACTTTACTTTGACAAAGAAAAAAATTAGCCACATATTTCACATATTATGATGGAGGTTTCAATCTAATGTGAGATGTGGATTCTTGTTTTCTCTCTTTATTGTGTAAAATTGGAACTGAGAACTATCACACTGTGGTAATTAGCGCTCTCTCTCTCTCTCTCTCTCTCTCTCTCTCTCATTGTGCCAATTACCTTGAGAGTTGTCAGGAATCTATGTGAGTCTTATACTGTTTAAAAAATATTTTCTAGTGTCTGTTAAGGAATCTAGATGTGCCTCTTAAGCTATTTGGAAGAAATGTATTCAAAACTCCTCTTTTAAACGTAAACCCCAAGGGTGCTCCAATATGGTTTATGCAGAATTCAGCCATCTTTTCTTTAGTTTATCTTGAACAGAAGTTCCAAATAATACAAAAGTAGGTGGATACACTCACTTATTTTTTTAAAATTTCTTTTGAATTTGAGAGGCAGTGGGAGAGGGAGGAGTGAGGGAAAAAGGAAGGGGGAGGGGGAGAAAGAGCAGGCTCCTATCTGCTGATTTATTCCCCAAATGAAGTGGCTGGGACTGGGTCAAGCCAAAGCAAGGAGTTAAGACCTCAATCCAGTTCTCTCATGTGGGTGGCAGGGAGCAATTACTTGGGACATCACCTGCTGCCTCCTAAGTGGCACATAAACAGGAAGTTGGAATTACTTGCAATTAGTTGGTATTGGGAGAAGAGATAGGTTTCAATCCCAGTTATCTTAATCAACACCTTAACTGGTAGACCAAATACCCACCCCCACATATTTCTTTATGAAAATAATTGAAAATTGCAAAGGCATGGAAGGTATCTAGATCTCCTGAGATTCTCTGCTAAAAACAGTCAGGAATCAGATATTTTTAAGGAAAAAATAATTTAACTTTTTTTTTAGTTTTCATTTTATCTGAAAGGCAGAGGGAGAAGAGAAACGGAGAAAAATCTTTTTTAAAAAAGATTTATTTTATTTATTTGAAAGATAGAGTTACAGAGAGAGAGAGGTAGAGATCTTCTATCTGCTGGTTCACTCCCCAAATAGCTGCAATGGCCAGAGCTGAGCTGATCAGAAGCTAAGAGTCAGGAGCTTCCTCCTGGTCTCCCATGTGGGTGTAGGGGCCCAAGAACTTGTGCCATCCTCAGCTGCTTTCCCAGGTACATTAGCATAGGACTGGATTGGAAGTGCAGCAGCCAGGACTCAAACCGGTGCCCATATAGGATGCCTGTGCTGCAGGCAGAAGCTTTAACCCACGGCACCACAGCCCCAGCCCTGAGAAAGATCTTCTATCCACTGGTTCACTTCTCAGATACCTAAAATAGTCAGGGCTGGTTGAAGCTAGAATCCCAGAACTCAATCCAAGTCTCACATGTGGGTGGCAGAGACCCAAGTATTTGGGCCATCATCTGCTGCCCCCCGCCATGGTGTGCATTAGCAGGGAGCTAATTTGGAAGCATAAGAACAGGAACTCAAATCCAGGCACTGTGATAGATGATGTAGGCATCCCAAGCAGTGACTTAATCAGTACTCCAAAAACAGACCCCAAGAATCAGTCACACTTTATGTAACCAGGCATTTGAATACAGACAGTGCATTTATAAGTGAAAATGGAAAGCCATGCAAACTTAGTTTAGTAAGAATCCTTATTGCAAAGAAATGAAATGTACAGATTGGGGTACATCACATTACATTCTTAGTTCTGAGACCACAGACCTCCCTTTGTAATCTTCAAGCTTATGGTTTGGATTTTGAAAACAGGTTTCTCAAACATAGAAAGATATATTATTAAGGTTGGGACTTTTCCTGATCAAGCTGCTTTCATTACACAAACAAAAAGGCAAGCCCTTGTATGATGCACACAGCAATTTATTTGTTCCTAAACTAATAAATACTTGGGTCAATGATTTATTCATCTGTTACTAAAGAAACCCAAGTGACAAGGAAGAAAGCAGTTGTAATAATCAGTCAGTAATAAAGCTCAAACATGTGAATCTGACATTAAAAATGCCTAATAAGAATAACATCAGCAAGAAGGCAGACTAAGAAGCTTCAGGTTCTTGTTCTACTGCAGAATCAAACAATTAAATAAATGATTAAAAGCTAAGATAACTTTATAGGAGCTCTGGAAACTGAAGAACTAGAGCAGCCAAGCAATTGTGCATTCAACAAAACATGAACAACAGTAGGAAATTTCATGGTGTTTTTACTTGTCCTTGTCTTTCTTTTTTTGAATTTTTTAAAAATTTTTTATTTGTCAGGTAGAGTTATAGACAGTGAGAGAGAGACAGAGAGAAAGGTCTTCCTTCCATTGGTTCACTCCCCAAATGGCTGCTACGGCTGGCGCTGCGCCGATCCGAAGCCAGGAGCCAGGTGCTTCTTCCTGGTCTTCTATGTGGGTGCAGGGCCCAAGCACTTGGGCCATCCTCCACTGCCTTCCTGGGCCACAGCAGAGAGCTGGCTTGTCCTTGTCTTTCAAGTACCAACGTCCCCCACTCCAGTGCAGCACCATTTAGAAGAAGTAGCAACGTGATCTCTAGTCCTTTTCTACAAGTTGAAGACAGCAGAGCGTATTAAATTTGCAACTTTCTAAGCTGTCTGTAGGCTGCCTAAAGAATTGGTCTCTATCACCTAACTAAGAGATTATAAAGTACGGGCCAGTAGGGGCTGGTGCTGTGGCATAGTGGGTAAAGCTGCCGCCTGCAGTGCCAGCATCCCATATCGGTGCTGGTTCAAGTCCTGGCTGCTCCTATTCCGATCCAGCTCTCTGCTATGGCCTAGGAAAGCAGTAGAAGAAAGCCCAAGTCCCAGGACCCCTGCACCAACATGGGAGACCCAGAAAAAGCTTCTGGCTCCTACTCGGATCAGCACAGCTCCAGCCCTTGCGGCCAACTGGGGAGTGAACCAGTGAAAGGAAGACCTCTCTCTCTCTCTCTCTCCACCTCTCCTCTCTCTGTGTAACTCTGACTTTCAAATAAATAAATAAATAAATCTTTTTAAAAAAATAGGGGCCAGCACTGTGCCATAGTGGGTAAAGCCACTGCCTGTGATGTTGGCATCCCATATGGACATTGGTTCAATTCTCAGCTGCCCCATTTCCAATCCAGCTACCTGCTAATGGCTTGGGAAAGCAGCGGGGATGGCCCAAGTCCTTGGGCCCCTGCACCCACATGGGAGACCTGGAAGAAGCTCCTAGCTCTTGGATTCTGGCTCCAGCCTGACCTGCCCTAGTTGTTTCAGCCATCTGGGGAGTGAACCAGTGGATGGAAACCTTTCTCTCTCTCTCTCTCTCTCTCTCTCTCTTCTGCTCAACTCTGACTTTCTAATAAATAGCTAAATCGTTAAAGGGAAAAAAAAGCAAATTAGAAAATGTCTTGAGGCAAATGATAATGAAAACACAGCATACCAAAACTTATGGGATACAGTGAAATCAATGCTAAAACAGAGATTTATAACTGTAAATGTTTTCTTTAAAAAGAAGATTTCAAATCAATAACTTGACATTATAGTCTTCAGAACTAGAGTAATAAGAACAAACTGAATCCAATGCTAGCAGAAGGAAGGATACATTAAAAGATTAGAGCAGAGATAAATAAAATGAAGACTGATAAAACAATAGAAAAATCTACAAAAAAAAAGAATAAAGAAAATCAATACATCAATGAAGGAAAAAGAAGAAAAGTTTAATAACCCAAATAACAAATGAAATGTGGGCCATTACTGACTTTACATAAATAAAAAGCATTATACAAGAGTACTACAAATACTTGTATGCCAACAAGTAGATGAATAACCTAGTGAAGTGGATAAAATTCTAGAAGCAGTTAACCTTCCAGGACTAGATTATAAAAAATAAACAGGTCTACAACTAGTAGATAGATTGAATCAACAACCGAAAACCTAACAAAGAAAAATCTGGGACTGGATTGATTCGCAGGTGAATTCTACCATATATTTAAAGAATTAGTGCTAATTGTCTTTAAACATTTCCAAAAATTGAAGAGAAAACTTCCAAACTCATTTTGTGAGACCAATATTATCCAATTATTAAAATCAGCCCAAGACATTAAAAGAAAAAAGGGCAATATCCCCTGTGAATATTGATGCAGAAATTAAAAAAAAAAACCTAGGAAAATAAAATTTGACAGCATATTAAAAAGATTTTACACCAAGACCAAGTGAGATTTATCCCTAGAATTTTCAAGGGTGGTTCAACATACCAATCAATATGATACACTATATTAACAAAATAAAGCAAAAAAAACCCCATATGATCATTTGAATAGATGGAAGAAAAGCATTTGACAATATAACGTCCATTCAAGAGAAAAATACTTGATGAACAAATAATAGAAGGAAACTACCACAACATAAAAAAGACCATAAATGAAAATCCCATGACTAGCATATTGAAAGGTGAACAATTGAAAGCTTTTTCTTTAAGATCAAGAATAAAGCAAAAATGGCTGATTTCCTCTTAAAGATTTATTTGTTTATTTACTTGAAAGGCAGAGTGATATCGAGGGAGACTGAGAAAGAGAGATAGAGATAGAGATAGAGATAGAGATAGAGATAGAGATAGAGATAGAGGTAGAGGTAGAGGTAGAGGTAGAGATAGAGAAAGAGAAACTTCACATGGTGTTTTACTCACAAAATGGCCACAATCAATAGGGCAGGCTGAAGCATATGGGTTGTAGGCGCCCCAGTAGTGTCTTAAGGCTTTGTGCTACAATACTGGACCCATCTGATTTCACCACTTTCATTTAATATAATACTGGAAGTCCTAGCAATAGAAAATAGGCAAGAAAAAGAAACAAAAAGGCATCCATATTGTAAAGGAAGATGTAAAATGATATTGGTTCACAGAATTCATGATATTATATGTAGAAAACCCTAAAGGATCCACAACAAATACTTGCTAGGCTAATAAGTATAACAGATACAGAAGATATAAACACACAAAAAATCAGTTGTGTTTCTATACAATAAAAATGAACAATCTGGAAGGAAATTTGGAAAATAATTCCAGTAACACCAAAAAGAATACTTAGGAATAAGTACTTATGAATAAAGTTAGCCAGAGAGACTAAAGATTTGTATATGGAAAGCTGTAAGATGATGCTGAATGATATTAATAAGGACATATGTAATGGAAGTATATTCTGTGTTCATGGACTGAAATACTTAATATTGTTATGATACCATATTATCCATACCAATCCACAGATTCAATGCAATCCCTATAAGAATCCTGAAGAGGGGCTGGCATTGTGGTTCAGCAGGTTAAGCTACCACCTGCAACGCCAGCATCCAATATTGGAATGCCTGTTCAAGTCCTGGCTGCTCTACTTCCTATCATGTTCCCTGCTAATGTACCTGGGAAAGCAGTGGAAGATGGCCCAAGTACTTGGCCCCTGTCATCCATATGGGAGACTTGGATGGAGTTCTGGGCTCCAATCTGGACATTACAGCCATCTGGGGAGTAAATCAGTGGATGGAAGATCTCTCTCTCTCTCTCTCTCTGTGTCTTTCTCTGTGTCTGTCTCTCACTCTGCCTTTCAAATAAATCAATAAATCTTTAGAAAAACAATTTTAGGAGCTCGTGCTATGGCATAACAGGTGAAGCCACTGCCTGCAGTACCAGTTCAAGTCCCAGCTGCTCCACTTACTTATTTTTCCCCAAATTTTATTTTTATTTATTTATTTATTTTTGCAGGGAGAAAATATTTAAGTTAGCTTTATTTTTTTTTGCTTTTTTGAACTTTTATTTAATAAATATAAATTTCCAAAGTACAACTTTTGGATTAGAGAGGCTTTTTCCCCCCATAACCTCCCTCCCACCCACAACCATCCCATCTCCCGCTCCATCTCCCATCCCATTCACATCAAGATTCATTTTCAATTCTCTTTATATACAGAAGATCAATTTAGTATGTACAGAGTAAAGATTTCAGCAGTTTACACCCACACAGATACACAAAGTATAAAGTACTGTTTGAGTAGTAGTTTTATCATTAATTTGAATAGTACAACACATTAAGGACAGAGATCCTACATGGGGAGTAGGTGCACAGTGACTCCTGTTGTTGATTTAACAATTGACACACTTATTTATGACATCAGTAATCACCCAAGGCTCTTGTCATGAGCTGCCAAGGCTATGAAAGCCTCTTGAGTTCGCCGACTCCGATCTTATTTAGACAAGGTCATAGTCAAAGTGGAAGTTCTCTCCTCCCTTCAGAGAAAGGTACCTCCTTCTTTGATGACCCATTCTTTCTGCTGGGATCTCACTCACAGAGATATTTCATTTAGGTCATTTTTTTTCCCACAGTGTCTTGGCTTTCCATGCCTGGCTGCTCCACTTCTGATCCAGCTCTCTACTATGTCCTGGTAAAGCAATGGAAGATGGCCCAAGTCCTTGGGCCCCTGCACCTGCATTGGAGACCCAGAAGAAGTTCCTGACTCCTGTTGCGAATTGTCCCAGCTCTGGCTTTTACAGCCATTTGGGGAATGAAACAGTGGATGGAAGACCTCTCTCTCTAGGCCTCTGCCTCTCTCTATCTCTGCCTTTCAAATAAATAAATAAATCTTAAATAAAAACTGTGGGGAGCAACCCGGACTGGACTGAGTTACTGGAATTAAGACTTATTCTATGCATCTTCTCTCCCACAATATGGCGCTGAGAAGGGAGAGACGGCTTCTGCACAGCTGCCTCCAGTTCAACCAATAGGCAGCAGGACCTGCTCCTGATTGGAGGAGAGCAGCGTACTCGGCGTGTGGGCAGCCGAGTTAGGATTGGTGGAGGAGGACTATAAAGGAGGAGAGAGACGGCATGCACCAGGAACATCTAAGGGGAACATCCGAAGGAACACCTGTGCAGCCCCCGAGAGAGCCGGCCGGCGGTGTGCCGCTCCCCCGCGGAAGTGGGGAATGTGGCCAGGGGGAACCGCCCTTCCACGGAGGTGGAAGGGATGGTAGCCAACCCGGGAAGAACCAGCAGCAAACCCGGGGAGGGCCGAGCAGACAGAAGAACAGCGCAGGGTCCTGTGTCGTTCCTCCACGAAGAGGGGGAGCGACAAAAAACAGTTTTAAAAACCCCTAAGGCATTTTTTGCAGAATTAGAAAAATTCATCCTAAGGTTCATATGAAATATAGAGGGATCATAAATAGTAAAAGTCGTCTTAAAAAATAGGAAAAGGGGCTGGTGCTGTGGTGTAGAGAGTAAAGCTGCTGCTGCAGTGCCAGCATCCCATATCGGCGCCGGTTTGGGTTTCGGATGCTCCACTTCCGATCCAGCTCTTTGCTGTGGCCTGGGAAAGCAGTAGAAGATGGCCCAAGTCCTTGGGCCCCTGCACATGGAAGAAGCTCCTGGATTCTGGATTTGGATTTGCACAGCTCCAGCCATTGCGGCCAATTGGGGAGTGAACCAGCAGATGGAAGACGTCTCTCTCTCTCCCTCTCTTTCTCTCTGCCTCTCCTTCTCTCTGTGCGACTCTGACTTTCAAATAAATCAATAAATCTTTAAAAAAATAAGAAGTTTCAGATCTCACACTCCCTCATTTCAAAACATTATACAGCTTATAGTAACCAAAAACAGTGGATATTGTCATAAAGGCACACATATAGCTGAAGGAAGTAGAATAAAGAATCCGGACATAAACCGACCCCTCTCAAATATGGTCAAATGATTTTCAGCAAGTGAGCTAAGACTAGTAAATTGGGAAAGGATAGTTTTTTTTTTGACAGTGGTGTTGGGAAAACTAGATATCACATGGAAAAAATGATGTTTGACCCTTACCTTGTGCCATATACCAAAATTAACTCAAAATGAGATGGCATTGGTACATGCCACCTCAATGGGATTGAATTCGAATACCCTGGTATGTTTCTAACTCTACCATTTGGGGCAAGTCAGCTTGAGCATGTCCCAAATTGTACATCTCTTCCCTCTCTTATTCCCACTCTTATGTTTAACAGGGATCACATTTCAGTTAAATTTCAACACTTAAGAATAACTGTGGATTAATTACAGAATTAAACCAGTCATATTAAGTAGAACAGACAAAACAACTACTAAGAGGGATAATGTATTAAGTTGTTCATTAACAGTCAGGGCTATGCTGATCAAGTCACCGTTTCTCATTGTGTCCATTTCACTTCAACAGGTTTCCTTTTTGGTGTTCAGTAAGTTGTCACCGATCAGGGAGAACATATGGTATTTGTCCCTTTGGGACTGGCTTATTTCACTCAGCATGATGTGTTCCAGATTCCTCCATTTTGTAGCAAATGACTGGATTTTGTTGTTTCTTACTGCGGTATAGTATTCTAAAGAGTACATATCCCATAATTTCTTTATCCAGTCTACCGTTGATGGGCATTTAGGTTGGTTCCAGGTCTTGGCTATTGTGAATTGTGCTGCAACAGACATTAGGGTGCAGACCGCTTTTTTGTTTGCCAATTTAAATTCCTTTGGGTAAATTCCATGGAGTGGGATGGCTGGGTTGAATGGTAGGGCTATATTCAGGTTTCTGAGGAATCTCCAGAATGACTTCCATAGTGGCTTGACCAGTTTGCGTTCCCACCAACAGTGGGTTAGTGTCCCTTTTTCCCCACATCCTTGCCAGCATCTGTTGTTGGTAGATTTCTGAATGTGAGCCATTCTAACTGGGGTGAGGTGGAACCTCATTGTGGTTTTGATTTGCATTTCCCTGATTGCTAGTGACCTTGAACATTTTTTCATGTGCCTGTTGGCCATTTTGATTTCCTCTTTTGAAAAATGTCTATTGAGGTCCTTGGCCCATCTCTTAAGTGGGTTGTTGGTTTTGTTTTTGTGGAGTTTCTTGATCTCTTTGTAGATTCTGGTTATTAACCCTTTATCTGTTGCATAGTTTGCAAATATTTTTTCCCATTCTGTCAGTTGTCTCTTCACTCTCCTGACTGTTTCTTTTGCAGTACAGAAACTTCTCAATTTGATGCAATCCCAATAGTTGATTTTGGCTTTGACTGCCTGTGCCTCTTGGGTCTTTTCCAGAAATTCTTTGCCTGTGCCAATATCTTGCAGGGTTTCTCCAATGTTCTCTAATAACTTGATGGTGTCAGGTCGTAGATTTAAGTCTTTAATCCATGTTGAGTGAATTTTTGTGTACGGTGTAAGGTAGGGTCTTGCTTCATGATTCTGCATGTGGAAATCCAATTTTCCCAGCACCATTTATTGAATAGACTGTCCTTGCTCCAGGAATTGGTTTTAGATGCTTGATCAAATATGAGTTGGCTGTAGATGTTTGGGTTGATTTCTGGTGTTTCAATTCTGTTCCATTGGTCTATCCATCTGTTTCTGTACCAGTACCATGCTGTTTTGATTACAACTGCCCTGTAGTATGTCCTGAAATCTGGTATTGTGATGCCTCCGGCTTTGTTTTTGTTGTACAAGATTGCATGTACCAATGCCATCACACTAGTCCAAGTGATCAATTTCAGTTCACAATTGATCATAATGAAAGGACTAAGAGTCAAAGGGAGTACAGAAACAAGTCTAGTACCTGCTAATACTAACTGATAGAATAAATAAAGGGGAGAGTGATCCAACATAGGAAGCGAGATACTCAGAAGACTCATAGAATGGCGGATGTCCTAAACAGCACTCTGGCCTCAGAATCAGCCCTAAAGGCATTCAGATCTGGCTGAAAAGCCCATGAGAGTATTTCAGGCATGGAAAGCCAAGACACTCTGGCAAAACAAAACAAAACAAAACAAAACAAAACAAAAACAAAAAAAAAACAAAAACAAAACCTAAATGAAAGATCTCTGTTAGTGAGATCCCAGTGGAAAGAACAGGTCTTCAAAGAAGGAGGTACCTTTCTCTGAAGGGAGGAGAGAACCTCCACTTTGACTATGACCTTGTCTAAACAAGATAAGAGTCGGAGAACTCAAGGGGCTTCCATAGCCTTGCAAACTCATGACTGGTGCATAGGGAGATTACTGATGCCATAAAGAGGAGTGTTCATTTGTAAAGTCAACAACAGGAGTCACTGTGCACTTACTCCTCATGTAGGATCTCTGTCCTTAATGTGTTGTACATTGAGACTTAATGCTATAACAAGTACTCAAACAGTATATTTCACTTTGTGTTTTTATGGGGGTGCAAACTATTGAAATATTTACTTAATGTATACTAAACTGATCTTCTGTAAAAAAAAAAAAAAGAAAAGAAGAAATGATCAATTCCCAACTTGACTCTCGCTGGGATTAAACATGACAATAGGTCTGATCTGATTTCATCATCATTTAAAAAATCATCTATTATTTTTCACTTTATGTTTCTGTGTGGGAGCAAACTGTTGAAATCTTTACTTAATGTATGCTAAACTGATCTTCTGTATATAAAGGGAATCGAAAATGAATCCTCATGTGAATGGAAGGGGAGAGGGAGTGGGAAAGGGGAGGGTTGCGGGTGGGAGGGACGTTATGGGGGGGAAGCCATTGTAATCCATAAGCCGTACTTTGGAAATTTATATTCATTAAATAAAAGTAAAAAAAATTAACTCAAAATGTATGAAAGTTTGAAACATAAAAGCTAAAACAATAAATCTCATAGAAGAAAACGTGGGAGGAAGTGTGATAGTATTGGATTTGGCAATAATTATTTAAGATATAACACCAAAAGCAAAAGCAATGAGAAGAAAATGGATAGATTAGGCTATACCAAAACCATAACTGTTTTTGCACCAATGGAAACTATTCTGAGAATGAGAGAAAATATTTGCAAATTGTGTTTCTGGTAAGGAGTTACTATCTAGAATATATGAAGAGCTCCTAAAACAACAATAAAAACAAACTGTGAATAAAAAATGGGCAAAGGACTTGAATAGAGATTTATCAAAAGAAGTTACACGATTGGCTAAAAATATAAAAAAAAAGCTGAACATCACTAATCATTAGGGAAATGAAAATCAAAACCACAATGAGATTCAACTTTGCACCCATTAGGATGGTTATAACAACAACAGCAGCAACAAAAATAACAAGAGTAACAACTCCCAGAAAATATGTTATTACAACACTTATATGCTATTTGTAGGAAGGTAAAATGGTGCAACTGTTATGGAATCAGTATAGTGATTTGCCCCAAAATTAAAAAATAGAACTGTTAAATGATCCTATAGTTTCAATTCTGAGTATATATCCAGAATGACTGAAATCAGGGACACGAATAAATATTTGTGCACACAGGTTCATTTTTTAAAAGATTTACTTATTTATTCGAGAGGTAGAGTTACATACAGAGAGAGGGTGAGACAGAGAGAGAAGTCTTCCATCCGCTGGTTCATTTCTCAGATGGTCACAATGACCGGAGCCGTGCCGAACCGAAGTCAGGAGCCAGGAGCGTCTTCTGGGTCTCCCACGTGGGTACAGGGGCTCAAGGACTTGGGCCATCTTCTACTGCTTTTCTAGGTCATAGCAGAGAGCTGGATCCGAAGTGGAGCAGCCGGGACTTGAACCGGTGCCCATATGGGATGCTGGCACTGCAGGCTTTACCCACTATGCCACAGTCCTGCCCCCCCCACATGTTCTTAGCAGCATTATTAACAGTAGCCAAGAAGTAGAAGTAACTCAAGCATCCATCTATAGATTAATGGATAAACAATATGTGGTAGATAAAAGAAGGAAATTCTGATATGTACCACAGTAGGTGAACCTCGAGGACATTGTTATATAAAATAAACTAGTCACAAGAGAACAAATCCTGTATGATTCTACTTATGTGAATTACCTAGAGTAGTCAAATACATGGTGACAAATTGTAGGGTACTGTTCACAGAGCCAGAGTAAGGAAAGACAGGCATGGCATTTCAGTTTGGGAAAATGAAACAGTTATGGAGATGGATGGTGATAATGATTGAGCAATAGTGTTGATGTACTTAATGCCACAGAACTGTACACCTAAAATGATTAAAATAGCAGATTTTGTGTGATGTGTATTTTACCACAAAAAGTAAATGGAACAAGAAATCTTTGGTAAATCTTTATTCAGAGGAAACAAATATGTATGTGGGAGAGAAATAAGGTTATTAAGATTTTGAGCACATTATGCAAGATTAAACTAGATAGTAAAACTTTTTTGAAAGGAGGATTTTAAAAATATAAATAAGTATTGAAGCATTTAATAAGCCAGACCTCAACATACTCATATGACCAGAAAAAAAGTCAGAGATATTAATTTGGTAAAGGAAAAGGAAGTGGATGAAGAAGGAATTTGTCAATTTCTGAATAATCAGAATTTGAACACTTTTCAGATTTTTTTATCATGGACTTTGATGAGAGCATACAGATAAATTGTTCAACTGTGCAGCTTCGATGAAGTTACAAGATGCACTGAATGTGATTTGCAACAGCATCTGGGTCCAAAAAGTTTTCAGTAGGTCAACCTGGAGGATAAAATTTAATAATATCAGATTAAATAGGAATATAGAAAAATCTTGAACCAGATTTGAAATATTATACTTCATTCTACTTGGTTGAAGCAATGTAAACCTGAAGTATAATATTTCAGTTGAATCAGCACACTCTTTTTTATGTTTTTAAACTTTTATTTAATAAATATAAATTTCCAAAGTACAACTTTTGGATTATAGTGGCTTTTTTCCCCCATAACCTCCCTCCCACCCACAACCATCCCATCTCCCACTCACTCTCCCACACTATTCACATCAAGATTCATTTCAATTATCTTTATATACAGAAGATCAATTTAGTATATACTAAGTAAAGATTTCAACAGTTTTCACCCACACAGAAACACAAAGTATAAAGTACTGCTCGCGTACTAGTTATGCCATTAATTCACATAGTACAACACATTAAGGACAGAGATCCTACATGGTGGGTAAGTGCACAGTGACTCCTGTTGTTGCTTTAACAATTGACACTCTTATTTAGAGTCAGCACACTCTAAGAGGGACTTTGACAAACTAGGGTACATCTAAGGTACTGTAATCAAGGTGGTGTAAGGATCAAAAATAATGTTATCTCAGAAATAGTTGATGGAACAGAACACGTTTAGTCTACATAGGAAGAGCTTCAAAACATATATGATTCTTATTTTTAAGTACTTCAAAGTGCTATCATTAGGAGGAAGGAGTGTATTTGCTATGTGTCAACCTATGAATAAAAATTATGTCCAAGGGTGAAAACTGTGCAGAGATAGTGTTTTACTTGACATGTAATAGATGTTTCTCCTAATTAGCACTGTGCATAAAGTGAGATGTATTGCATTATGAAGTAGTAAATTCTTTGTTTCTGGAGGTGTTCAATTAATGTCTGGATGATCATTTGTGTGAGACTTCATACAGTTTGTGCATCACTTAGTAGGGAGTTAGATTGGGAGACCTAAGTTTCATTTCAACAAAATTTGCTAATTTTGTGAAAAAAAAAAAAAAAACAGTCGGTATCGAGTAAGCATCATATATCACATAGTGGAAAATTCCAAGGACCATGAAGAAATTTTGCAGGAGTACCCGAATCAAATTGACTATGTTCCCATAGACAGTTAATTTCCAAAAATTCAGCTCTTAACAAGAACAGCTTCTACACTAAGTTGGCTCAGAACCAAATTTAGGCATTTCTGAGCAAAACAAGAATTCCTCAGCTACCTAAAGCCCAGGCTCCAGTACAGCCTGAGTCCCTTGGCACACTGGTATTCTAGCAAAGCCATGGCAAGCCTTTGCCTCAAAGCCCAAATTAGAGTGTTTAAAATCTCTTCCATATGGAAATAATTAAATTTCACTTAATGAAGGAGATTACCAATGCAAGGACTTTAGGGGTGGGAATTTAACATAGAGGTTAAGGCATCTACCTCCCACACCAGAGTACCTGGGTTTAATACCCAGCTGAAGCTCTTGATTCCAGTTTCCTGCTAATGTGGACCATGGAAGGCAACAGGGTCGAGTTGCTGCTACCCACGTGGGATAACTGGATTGAGTTCCTGGCTCTCAGCCCCAGATGTTGTGGCCATGTAAAGAGTGAACTAGTGGATGGGCATGTTCATGCCCCCTCTCACCTTTCAAACAAATTTAAAAAATAGAAGAACTTTAATAAATCATTTTATGCAAATAAGCAATGGAAATTAATACAAGCCATGATTTTTTTAACCTACTTTATCATCACAGTAGAAATAGCCATTTTGGTTATGCTAAGATCCAGAACATTAAAGTGGGTTCTTCTGGATTTTATAATGAACATGACACAAAAAAAGATTATAGAAGTTAAGAAGACTATGGAACCTTTCAGTCAAATGTAAGCAAAAAGAAGAACAAGAAAAAGTGGAGGGAAGAAATTAAGCTAGCAGTTGGGAGAAAGAGTAGCAAGATGTTGCAGTTTATTTCTCAACAATGTTGCAGTGGATTCGTTTCTGAGAGGAGGAGCGTGGTGGGGGCAAGAGGCGCAGAGTCACCACACAGACCCTGGGAGTCGGGTGAAAGTGGGCTTGAGGCAAGCAGCCCGCAAACTCGTTTATTTCAGTTGGTACAACATCTTATATAGCGAAGACCAGCCAATCTGGTCAAGGAGCGGTCTATGCCCCAACCAATCACAGCCTGTTGCCAGGCAGTTTCCAAAGCCATCCTATCACAGCCTGTTGCCAGGCAGGCTCCATTGCCAGGTGGGATTCAAAGCCATCCAATCACAGCCTGTTGCCAGGCAGGCTCCGTTGCAAGGTGGGTTTCAAAGCCATTCCTGAGTAACTGACGCTCGCTTGCCAGCAGCCACCTTGGCATGGCCCTCTCATTCCACCACAGCAATTAACACATTTGAAGTAGTATCCATTCTCATAAAGAGATATAAAGTACAAAGAACACCCTGCTTTAACCACTTATGATATTTATTGCCTTTATGATTCTGGTCTGGTGCTAGCTCACCATCTCACTGTACTGTGAGGTCATCATACTAACTGATGCAGAGAAAAGAACAATAAACAAAGATTGAGAAGACTGAGATTCTGTTGCCAGCTCTGTAACTGAACAACTGGATGACCTGGGGGAAATTCCCTTATTTTCTCTGGGTTTTTATTTTCTTATTTGTACAGTGGGAGATTTGATTAGATATATTCAGTGTAATTTCAGCTTTAGTGTTTAAAGTTTAGGACTGTATGAAATGAAGGAGTTTATCTTTTGTCTTCATATGACCCAGTCGGGATCATGATCAGCCAGGTGTGGTAAGGTGGTATACCCCAGGTATTGGAATCCTATCCAATGACCATAGCTATACTTTGTCCTATAAAGTATTGCTCTTAACTGTGAATAGAGGTGGTATACATTGACTTTTTTCTTCATGTAGGGAGAATTCCTTTTCCATCACTGCGTTAACCAGGAGAAGAATGGAGTACTCCTAGTGACCTGTTTCTTCAAGCATACTTGCAATTCTGAAATCAACTTGGTGCTCCAGCCAGTGTTTTCCCTCTTGAATTTATAAATATACTGACAATACAGAACCAAATTGAAACTTATGATAACTCCTTGATGACTCTGATATCGACAGTGACAAAAAATCTTTCTTTTCCATTAGTGCCCCTCACTTTGTTTCCTCAAATAACATACACTTGTGGGAATTTTTCATCTTGGAGTCTGCTTGGCTTCCAATATAAGTTTGGATTAGGGTTTTTCTTTCCCAAATGTGGTCACACAGGTTTGTAGTATATTCATCTTGTACACAACAGGTGCGACTTGATGTTCACTCCCAAAATATTGGTTTGGAACTGTTGAAATCACTCCTGTGTAATGCAAAAATGGTGGCAGTTAAATGGCCCTACCTGAGGACAGAGGATGGCTACATCTGTTCTAATTGTTTGAGATCTTATGTGTGTCCTCACCACACAGATGTCCTTTTTTTCTCTGAAGCTTCATGATCATTTTTCCAGGGCCTACATAGCTATTTATAAATTTGTGTGTGTGTGTGTGTGTGTGTGTGTGTGAGAGAGAGAGAGAGAGAGAGAGAGAGAGAAAGAGATTAAAAGGTTCATGGCACCAGGGAAAAGTGCTTTTCTTTATTAGTATAATCTGTACTACCTAGTTCAGTAGCCCCTATTTAAAGTGATTTTAAATAAAGTATAAAATTAAGTTCTTCAACCACACTACCAAGCCACATTACCTAAGAGCCATATGTGTTTACTGGCTATCATATAGGACTCACATTGGACAATGCAGACAGTATTTTCATCATCAAAGAAAGGTCTGTTGGATAATTCTGAACAATAAAGAAACAAAGTGTGAATGACAAACCATCTTTTGACTCATAACAATAATAATGACAATGATTTAGATGATGGGTTATGATTTATGTTTAATCACCAATATTATATGCAAATTAACTTTGTTTAATTGATTCATTATTTAACCAGCAACATTTATTTCTTTTTTAAAAAGATTTTATTTATTTACTTATTTATTTGAAAGGCAGAGTTACAGAGAGGCAGAGAGAGATATCTTCCATCTGCTGGTTCACTCCGCAAATGGCTGCAATGGCCAGAGCTGGGCCAAATGGAAGCCAGGAGCCAGGAGCTTCTTCCAGATCTCCCATGTTGGTGCAGGGGCCCAAGCACCTGGGCCATCTTCTACTGCTTTTCCAGGATATAGCTGAGAGCTGTATCAGAAGAGGAGCCACTGTTGGACACAAACTGGCACCCGTATCTCGCGCTGTAGGCAGAGGCTTATCCCATTACATCACGGCGCTGCCTCTCCTCCCTTTTTTTAAAGATTTATTTATTTATTTGAAAGTCAGAGTTACACAGAGAGAGGAGAGGCAGAGAGAGAAGTCATTCATCCGATTGTTCACTCCTCAATTGGTCGCAAGCTGTGCCGATCCGAAGCCAGGAGCCAGGAACTTCTTCCAGGTTTCCCATGTGGGTGCAGGACCCCAAGGACTTGGGTCATCTTTTACTGCTTTCCCAGACCATAGCAGAGAGTTGGATTGGAAGTGGAGCAGCCGGGTTTCGAACCAGCGTCCATACATGATGCCAGAGCTTCAGGCCATGGCGTTACCCTCTGTGCCACAGCACTGGCCCCATGGCCCCTTGATTTCTTATTAGATGCCAGAGGTTATGCTAGTTGCTACCCTTGAGGAGTCATAGTTCAGTGAGGAGACACAGATTCAAATAAGACAAAGACAGAGAAATGAGCGGAAAGATATTCTAGAACAAGATGAAGATCAAGGTAATGGAGGGCCCTAAATCTAACTTTCATTCAGGAGGAAACAGGAAGGCATTGAACAATTTTGAGTCAGAGGGTTTTTAGATAGATAACTCTAACTGAACTTCTCCCAACTCCACCCTCTTTGTTGAGGAAAGTTTTAAGAGTAGTAATATGAAGCTCTACTACCTAACTTTTAACTTGGATTACTTTTAACTCATTGATTTCCAGCAGAGACTAAGGTCTCCAAGGTGAAGTTTACTTCTGTTGGTAGCAGCTGTGGGAAAAAAGGGAAAACTAACTCAGGTGGAAGTATATTTAGACCTAAATTATCTAGAAAACAGCCTCTAAATCATATTACTAAGTGTATTACTCCATGTTACTCGGACTATGAAAGTTTAGTTAAGTTTATTTATTTACATATAAGTAAAAATATAGTAGTAAACAAATGACACCATTACTTTGGGTTTGAGTTATACCCTCATGATTCAAAACTGTGGTCTGTGGACCAGCAACATCAGCATTACATGGGAACTTGTTAGAAATGAAGAATCCTGGGCTCTATTCCAGGCCTAGTGAATCATAATTTGAACTTTAGGAAAATATATTTGAGAGGTGAGAGTCAACGGGATAGAAAGAGAGAGAGAGAGAGAGAGAGAATGCACTCCCATCTACTGGTTAATTCCCCAAATGTCAGAGACCTGAAACTGAGTTGAGAACTCAATCCAGGTCCCCCATGTTGGTGGCAGGGACACAACTAGTTGAGCCATTACTGCTGCCTCCTGGGGTCTGCTCTAGCAGGAATCTGGAGTCAGGAACCAGTGGTAGGTATGAGACCCAGGCACTCTGATGTGGGATGCAGGTGTCTTAACTGCTAGGCAAAATGCCTACACCTGAACTTTTTTTTTTTTTTGACAGGCAGAGTGGACAGTGAGAGAGAGAGAAAGGTCTTCCTTTTGCAGTTGGTTCACCCTCCAATGGCCACTGTGGCCAGTGCACTGCGGCCGGCCCATCGCGCTGATCCAAAGCCAGGAGCAAGGTGCTTCTCCTGGTCTCCCACGCGGGTGCAGGGCCCAAGCACTTGGGCCATCCTCCACTGCACTCCCGGGCCATAGAAGAGAGCTGGCCTGGAAGAGGGGCAACCGGGACTAGAACCCAGGGTGCAGGCGCGGCAGGCGGAGGATTAACCTATTGAGCCGTTGCACCAGCCAGACCTGAACTTTTTTTTTTTTTTTTAATCTTTTATTTAATGAATATAAATTTCCAAAGTACAGCTTATGGATTACAATGGCTTCCCCCCCCATACCGTCCCTCCCACCCACAACCCTCCCCTTTCCCACTCCCTCTCCCCTTCCATTCACATCAAGATTCATTTTTGATTATCTTAATATACAGAAGATCAGCTTAGTATACCTTAAGTAAGTATTTCAACAGTTTGCTCCCACACAGAAACATAAAGTGAAAAATAATAGATGATTTTTTTTAAATGATGATGAAATCAGATCAGACCTATTGTCATGTTTAATCCCAGCGAGAGTCAAGTTGGGAATTAATAATTTCTTTTTTTTTTTTTTTACAGAAGATCAGTTTAGTGTACATTAAGTAAAGATTTCAGTCGTTTGCACCCCCATAGAAACACAAAGTGAAATATACTGTTTGAGTACTCGTTATAGCATTAAGCCTCAGTGTACAGCACGTTAAGGACAGAGATCCTACATGAGGAGTAAGTGCACAGTGACTCCTGTTGTTGACTTTACCAATTGACACTCCTGTTTATGGCATCAGTAATCTCCCTATGCACCAGTTATGAGTTTCCAAGGCTATGGAAGCCCCTTGAGTTCTCCGACTCTTATCTTGTTTAGACACGGTCATAGTCAAAGTGGAGGTTCTCTCCTCCCTTCAGAGAAAGGCACCTCCCTCTTTGAAGACCTGTTCTTTCCACTGGGATCTCACTCACAGAGATCTTTTTGCCAGAGTGTCTTGGCTTTCCATGCCTGAAATACTCTCATGGGCTTTTCAGCCAGATCCGAGTGCCTTTACAGACCTGAACTTTTAATAGGGCACCAGATAATTCCTGTGCTCATTAAACTTCAAGCAGCACTGGGTTAGAAATCTTGAATTTATTTATATTTTAAAAGATTTATTTATTTGAGAGTCAGAGTTACAGAAAGAGGGAGAGACAGAAAGAGATGTCTTCCATCTGCGGGTTCACTCCCTAAATGGCCGCAATGGCTGGAGCTGAGATGATCTGAAGTCAGGAGCTTGGAGCTTCTTCCAGGTTTCCCACATGGGTGCAGGGGCCCAAACACTTGGTCCATCTTCTGCTTCTTTCCCAGGCCATTAGCAGGGAGCAGGATCAGAAGCAGGGCAGCCGGGACTTGAGCTAGTGCCAGTATTGGCTGCCAGGGCCGCAGACAGAGGCTTAACCTACTACACCACAGCGTTGGCCTCAGAAGTCTTAAATTGAAATTTGACTTGGTTTCTGAAAATATGAATGGCCTTGGATAAGTAACTTGTCTATTTTATGCATTAATTTCCTCATGAATAATAAATACCTACTTCTCAAGATTCTTATAAATGTAAAATGAGTTGATGCATGTTACACATTCTTTGAAATGTTTAGAGTCAATAGAATTAAGATATTATTCCCCTAAATAAAGAATCATATCATCTGCCAAGAGGGATAGTTTGACTTCTTCCTTCCCAATTTGTATCCCTTTAATTTCTTTTTCTTGCCTAATAGCTCTGGCTAGAACTTCCAGAACTATATTGAATAGCAGTGGTGAGAGTGGGCATCCCTGTCTGGTACCAGATCTCAGTGGAAATGCTTCCAACTTTTCCCCATTCAATAGGATGTTGGCTGTGGGTTTTTCATAGATTGCTTTGATTGTATTGAGGAATGTTCCTTCCAAACCCAGTTTGCTTAGAGTTTTCATCATGAAAGGGTGTTGTATTTTATCAAATGCTTTCTCGGCGTCTATTGAGATAATCATATGGTTTTTCTTCTGCAGTCTGTTAATGTAGTGTATCACATTGATTGTTTTGCACACATTGAACCATCCCTGCATACCAGGGAGAAATCCCACTTGGTCTGGGTGGATGATCTTTCTGATGTGTTGCTGCATTCTATTGGCGAGAATTTTATTGAGGATTTTTGCATCTATGTTCATCAGGGATATTGGTCTGTAATTCTCTTTCAGTGCTGCATCTTTTTCTGGCTTAGGAATTAAGGTGATGCTGGCTTCATAGAAAGAATTTGGGAGGATTCCCTCTTCTTCGATTGTTCTGAATAGTTTGAGAAGAATTGGAGTCAATTCTTCTTTAAATGTCTGGTAGAATTCAGCAGTGAATCCGTCTGGTCCTGGGCTTTTCTTTGTTGGGAGGGCCTTTATTACTGTTTCAATTTCTGTCTCAGTTATGGGTGTGTTTAGGTTTTCTATGTCTTTCTGGTTCAATTTAGGTAGGTTGCATGTGTCCAGGAATCTATCCATTTCTGATAGGTTTCCCTGTTTGCTGGCATACAAGTCCTTGTTCTAATTTCTCATGACTCTTTTTATTTCCATGGTGTCTGTTGTTACATTTCCTCTGATTTTATTGAATTGGGTCTTTTCTCTTCTTTTTTTTAGTTAGTTGGGCCAATGGGGTGTCAATTTTGTTTATTTTTTCAAAAAACCAGCTCCTCGTTTGGCTGATTTTTTGTAATTTTTTTTGGATTCAATCCTGTTGATTTCTTCTCTGATTTTAATTATTTCTCTTCTCCTACTAGATTTGGGTCTGGTTTGCTGTAGGTTTTCTAGATCCTTGAGGTGAATTGAAAGCTCATCTGTTTTGTGCCTTTCCAATTTCTTCATGTATGCACCTATTGATATAAACTTTCCTCTTAACACTGCTTTTGCTGCGTCCCATAAGTTTTGGTATGTTGTGCTGTTATCCTCATTTACTTCCAGAAAATTTTTGATTTCTCTTTTAATTTCTTCTATGACCCATTGTTCATTCAGGAGCATGTTGTTCAATCTCCATGTGTTTGCGTGTGCTCTAGTGATTCCTGAGTTGCTAATTTCCAACTTCATTCCTTTATGGTCTGAGAAGCTGCAGGGTATGATTCTAATTGTTTTGAATTTGCTGAGACTTGCTTTATGGCCTAGAATGTGGTCAGTCCTAGAGAAGGTTCCACGTACTGCTGAGAAGAATGTAAATCTTTAGCTGTAGGATTGAAAGTTCTGTATATATCTGTTAGCTCCATTTGGGCTATAGTTTTGTTTAAATCTACTGTCTCCTTGTTGATCTTCTGTCCTGTTGATCTGTCTATTTCTGAGAGTGGAGTATTGAAGTCCCCCAGTACTATTAACTGAAAAGTGATCCCTGTTAGGAATTTGGAAAACATTATGCTCAGTGAAATAAGCCAATCCCAAAGGGACAAATACCACTTGTTCTCCTTGATAGGTGACAACTAACTGAGCACCAAAAAGGAAACCTGTTAAAGTGAAATGAACACTATGAGAAATGGTGACTTGATCAGCCCTCACCCTGACTGTTGATGAGCAACTTGATATGTTATCCCTCTTAGTATTTTTTTTGTTTGTTCTACTTAATACTTTTGGTTGAATACTGTAATCAATACACAATTTTCTTAAGTGCTGATACTTAACTGAAAAGTGATTGCTGTTAAATGTAAGAGTGGGAATAAGAGAGGGAAGAGATGTGCAATTCGGGACATGCTCAAGCTGACTTACCTCAAACAGTAGAGTTAGAAACATACCAGGGGATTCCAATTCAATCCCATTGAGGTGGCATGTACCAATGCCATCTCACTAGTCCCAGTGATCAATTTCTGTTCACAATTGATCATAATGATAGGACTAAGAACCAAAGGGATCACATAAACAAGACTAGTGTCTGCAAATACTAGCTGATAGAATCAAAAAGGGAGAGAATGATCCAATATGGGAAGTGAGATACAGAGCAGACCCATAGAATGGTAGATGTCCTAAACAGCACTCTTGCCTCAGAATCAGCCCTTAAGGCATGCGGATCCAGCTGAAAAGCCCATGAGACTATTTCAGGCATGGAAAGCCAAGACACTCTGGGGGAAAAAAAACCTAAATGAAAGATCTCTTGCGAGTGAGATCCCAGTGGAAAGAATGGGTCATCAAAGAAGGAGGTACCTTTCTCTGAAGGGAGGAGAGAACTTCCACTTTGACCATGGCCTTGTCTAAATATGATTAGAGGCAGTGAACTCAGGGGGCTTCCATAGCCTAGGCAGCTCATGACAGGAGCCTAGGGTGATTACTGATGCCATAAACAAGAGTGTCAATTTGTTAAGTCAACAACAGGAGTCACTGTGCACTTACTCCTCATGTAGGATCTCTGTCCTCAGTGTGCTGTACACTGAAATTTAATACTGTAACTAGTACTCAAACAGTATTTTTCACTTTATGTTTCTGTGTGGGAGCAAACTGTTGAAATCTTTATTTAATGTATGCTCAACTGATCTTCTGTATATAAAGAGAATCGAAAATGAATCTAGATGTGAATGGAAGGGGAGAGGGAGTGGGAAAGGGGAGGGTTGAGGGTGGGAGGGAGTTATGGTGGGGGGGAAGCCATTGTAATCCATAAGCTGTACTTTGGAAATTTATATCCATTAAATAAAAGTTTTAAAAAAAGATATTATTGGTATTTCTAGCTAAGCTATGGAATCAGCCCATATGCCCATTAACTGATGACTGGATAAAGAAATTATGGTACACACAGACATACACACACACACACACACACACAGAGTGGAATATTATTTAGTCATTAAAAAGAATGAAATCCTGTCTTGCAACAAAATGGATGCAACTAGAAACTATTATGCTCAGTGAGATAAGCCAGTCTCAAAAAGATGGATACCATGTGTTTTCACTGATCTGTGAGAACTAATAGAGTACGAAAGATGTAATGCATAGGAGTGAAGTTGACATTTTGAGTTTTGATGACTGTTTACAGCCCTTGTCTCTACTGCTGAGGAACAGTGTTTCTTTCTTCATATTATTTGTTGAACTCACTGTAGGGTTAATATTATGAGTATAAAGTAAACTGAAAGTAGATTATTGTAAAAATTGAGAGGCAATAGGTGAGGAAGGAGGAAGAAGAGTAGGAGCGTGGATGGGAGGGAGGAGAGGGTGGGAAGTGTCACTATGTTCCTATATATGAAATATGTGAAACTTTTATAACCTAAATAAAATTAAAAAATAAAAATTATAAGAAACATGAAATTTGTATACCTTAAATAAAATTAAAAAATAGAAATTCCACATTCCAAATTCCTGTATGTGCATGAGTAACATCTCAAGCTACCTATTTACTTCTATTTGGTTTATTTGTCTATCTTTGTACTAACTCCAAACTCCAAACCATGTCATGTTCTGAAGCTTTTTTATAAACCAATATATAGGCAAAAAGAAAATTTCTGCTTTACAATTGATAACTGTGAGGCTCTGCTGACACTGATATTTGGGTAAGTTTGCCAAATTAGCAAATAAAAATATGATACCCAGTTAAATTTGAATTTGAAGAAAACTAGGAATATTTTAGTATAAACATGTCTCATATATTGCATGGGACATATTTATAATAGAAGAATATTATTTATCTAAAATTAAAATTTATCTGGGTATTTTGTGTTTTACCTGGCAACCCAAAAGTGTGTTTCATTCTATACATATCGTTACACATACACAAACACACACACACACACACAATAGAGTATACTATGACATGTTGGACTCTTTAGTTTTCCTTTCTTCATTTTCACTCTCAGTTATCTATTAGGTTGCTAACAGGAAGCCACATTAGTCACTACCTCCTCATGGAGATGTAGTGAAATAAAATTACCTAATTTATCCATCATTGCCTATGAACAATACTTATCAAAATTTCTAAGGATAGTCTGATTTCCATTCCATAGTTTTTAGTCTGAGAATTTCCTTTAAATCTGAGCAATTTCCCAGTAATGCCTTCTTTGGGGAAATTTGCATTTCTGAGATGCAACCTCTTTCCTGTTAACTAAATTGGACCAATAATAGAAATTTCATTTTCAATTAAATGGACAGTGCCAAGAAAATGATTTGAACATTATGAAGTTAGTTAGTTTGTGGGTGGAACAGGAAGCAAATAATACTCGTTTAATTTTAGATATTACAAAATGTCCTTGCTGAGGTTTGGAATGTTCTAGAATAACCAGGCACTTGAGGAATGGAAAAACTATTATCTCCTAATTAGAACTGCATTTTTCTTTCTTTTTGTCTTTTAACATTTCAGGAAGTTTGATTAAAATATCATCTTATACATTATTTTAAAATTTATATAATTTAATTTAATTTTTTAACTTTTATTTAGTAAATATAAATTTCCAAAGTACAACTTTTGATTATAGAGGCTTTTTCCCCCATAACCTCCCTCCCACCCACAACCATCCCATCTCCCACTCCCTCTCCCATCCCATTATTCATCTAGATTAATTTTCAATTATCTGTATATAGAGAAGATCAACTTACTATATACTAAGTAAAGATTTCAACAGACTGCACCCACACAGACACACAAAGTATAGAGTACTGTTTGGGTAGTAGTTTTACTGTTAATTTGCATAGTACAACACATTAAGGACAGAGATCCTACATGGGGAGCAGATGCACAGTGACTCCCGTTGTTGATTTAACCAATAACACACTTGTTTATAACGTCAGTAATCACCAGAGGCTCTTGTCATGAGCTGCCAAGGTTATGGAAGCCTCTTGAGTCCACCGACTCTGATCTTTTTTAGACAAGGCCATAGTCAAAGTGGAAGTTCTCTCCTCCTCTCGGAGAAAGGTACTGCCTTCTTTGATGGCCTGTTATTCCCGCTGGGATCTCACTCACAGAGATCTTTCATTTAGGTCATTTTTTTTGCCACAGTATCTTGGCTTTCCATGCCTGCAAAACTCTGATGGGCTTTTTAGCCACATCCGAATGCCTTAAAAGCTGATTCTGAGGTCAGAGTGCTGTTTAGGGCATTTGCCATTCTATGAGTCTGCTGCGTATCCTGCTTCTCATGTAGGATCATTCTCTCCTTTTTAATTCTATCAATTATTTGCAAATACTGGTCTTATTTATGTAATCCCTTGGACACTTAATCCTATCTTTTTGATCAATTGTGAACTTAAACTCAGCACTTTAACTAGTAAGATGGCATTGGTACATGCCACCTTGATGGGATTGATTTGGAATCCCCTGGCACATTTCTAGCTCTACTATTAGGGGTAAGTCCAAATGAGCATGTGCTGAATTGTACATCTCTTCCCTCTCTCATTCCCATTCTTATATTTAACAGGGATCACTTTTCAACCAATGGTATTAAGTGGAAAAGAATACTAAAAGGAATAAAATAGTAAGTTATTCTTCAACAGTCAGGACAAGGGATGATCAAGTCATTGCTTCCCATAGTATCCATTTCACTTCAATAGGTTTCCTTTTAGGTGCTCAGTTAGTTGTCACCAATCAGGGAGAACATATGATATTTTGTCCCTTTGGGACTGCCTTATTTCACTCAACATGATGTTTTCCACATTCCTCCATTTTGTTGCAAATGACCGGATTTCATTTTTTTTTACTGCCATATAGTATTCTATAGAGTACATATCCCATAATTTCTTTATCCAGTCTTCTGTTGATGGGCATTTAGGTTGATTCTATGTCTTAGCTATTGTGAATTGAGCTGCAAGAAACATTGAGGTGAAGACAGCTCTTTTATTTGCTAATTTAATTTCCTTTGGTTGCCTCTTCACTTTCCTGACTGTTTCTTTTGCAGTACAGAAACTTCTCAATTTGATGTAATCCCAATTGTTAATTTTGTCTTTGACTGCCTATGCCTCCGGGGTCTTTTCCAAGAAGTCTTTGCCTGTGCCTGTCTTGCAGGGTTTCTCCAATGTTCTCTAATAATTTGATGGTGTCGGGTCATAGATTTAGATCTTTAGTATATGTTGAATGGATTTTTGTGTAAAGTGTAAGGTAGGGGTTGTGCTTCATGATTCTGCACTTGGAAATCCAATTTTCTCAGCACCATTTATTGAATAGACTGTCCTTGCTCCAGGAATTGGTTTTAGATGCTTGATCAAATATAAGTTGGCTGTAGATGTTTGGATTGATTTCTCGTGTTTCTATTCTGTTCCATTAGTCTATCTGTCTGTTTCTGTACCAGTACGATGCTGTTTTGATTATAATTGCCCTGTTGTATGTCCTGAAATCTGGTATTGTGATGCCTCCGGCTTTGTTTTTACTGTACAAGATTGCTTTAGCTATTCGAGGTCTCCTGTGTCTCCATATGAATTTCATTTTTTCCAGATCTGAGAAGAGTGTCTTTGGTATTTTGATTGGTATTGCATTGAATCTATAAATTGCTTTTGGGAGAATGGACATTTTGATGATATTGATTCTTCCAATCCATGAGCATGGAAGATTTTTCCATTTTTTGGTATCCTCTTCTTTTTCTTTCTTTAAGATTTTGTAATTCTCATCGTAGAGATCTTTGACATCATTGGTTAAGTATATTCCAAGGTATTTGATTGTTTTTGTAGCTATTGTGAATGAGATTGATCTTAGCAGTTCTTTCTCAGCTGTGGCATTGCCTGTGTATACAAAGGCTGTTGATTTTTGTGTATTGATTTTATACCCTGCTACTTTGCCAAACTCTTCTATGAGTTCCAATAGTTTCTTAGTAGAGTTCTTTGGATCCCCTAAATAAAGAATCATATCATCTGCCAAGAGGGATAGTTTGACTTCTTCCTTCCCAATTTGTATCCCTTTAATTTCTTTTTCTTGCCTAATAGCTCTGGCTAGAACTTCCAGAACTATATTGAATAGCAGTGGTGAGAGTGGGCATCCCTGTCTGGTACCAGATCTCAGTGGAAATGCTTCCAACTTTTCCCCATTCAATAGGATGCTGGCTGTGGGTTTTTCATAGATTACTTTGATTGTATTGAGGAATGTTCCTTCCAAACCCAGTTTGCTTAGAGTTTTCATCATGAAAGGGTGTTGTATTTTATCAAATGCTTTCTCGGCATCTATTGAGATAATCATATGGTTTTTCTTCTGCAGTTTGTTAATGTGGTGTATCACATTGATTGATTTGTGAACGTTGAACCATCCCTGCATACCAGGGAGAAATCCCACTTGGTCTGGGTGGATGATCTTTCTGATGTGTTGCTGCATTCTATTGGCGAGAATTTTATTGAGGATTTTTGCATCTATGTTCATCAGGGAAATTGGTGTGTAATTCTCTTTCTCTGCTGCATCTTTTACAGGTTTAGGAATTAAGGTGATGCTGGCTTCATAGAAAGAAATTGGGAGGACTCCCTCTTTTTTGATTGTTCTGAATAGTTTGAGAAGAAATGGGATTAGTTCTTCTTTAAATGTCTGGTAGAATTCAGCAATGAATCCATCCGGTCCTGGACTTTTCTTTGTTGGGAGGACCTTTATTACTGATTCAATTTCTGACTTGATTATGGGTCTGTTTAGGTATTCTGTGTCTTCCTGGTTCAATTTAGGTAGGTTGCATGTGTCCAGGAATCTATCCATTTCTGACAGATTTCCCTGTTTGCTGGCATACAACTCTTTGTTGTAATTTCTGATGACTCTTTTTGTTTCCATGGTGTCTGTTGTTACATTCCCTTTTTCATCTCTGATTTTATTGATTTGGGTCTTTTCTCTCCTTTTTTTAGTTAGTTGGGCCAATGGGGTGTCAATTTTGTTCATTTTTTCAAGAAACCAGCTCTTCGTTTGGCTGATGTTTTCTAATTTTTTTGTTGATTCAATCCTGTTGATTTCTTCTCTGATTTTAATTATTTCTCTTCTTCTTCTAATTTTGGGTCTGGTTTCCTGCAGTTCCAAATCCTTGAGATGCTTTGATAGCTCATTTGTTTTGTGCTTTTTCAATTTCTTGATGTAGGCACCTATTGTTATAAACTTTCCTCTTAACACTGCTGTTGCTGTATCCCATAAGTTTTGATATGCTGTGTTGTTATCTTCATCTGCTTCCAGAAAGTTTTGATTTCTCTTTCGATTTCTTAAAAAATTGAATTAACATTAAATATCTGTGTTTTATGGTGTATACTGCAATATTTCAACAGATACACAAACATAAACCAATTATATCAGGTAATTAAACTTTCCCCTTCCTTTATCATGGATTATAGGTACCTTACTATTCTTTGGAACTCCAGTACCCATTATCTTTACTAGACTGTGTTTTGGTATAAGATTTCAGAACTTGTATCATCCCCACCCTTGCCAGCCTCTAGTAATCACTATTTCAGATTTCACCCATTGGAGAAAACAAATGCCATTTATCTTTTGGTGTCTGGTTTATTTCCTTTAACACATGATTTCTCTCAGTTCCATCAATGACCGTATATTATTCTTTTTTGTGGTTGAGTAATGTTCATATATATACATATATATATATACACATATATATATTTCTTTATCCAATCTCCCAATGATGGACAACTAAGCAGATTTCATGTCCTTTCGTAGAAGATTTATTATATTTATTTGAAAGTCAGAGTAACACAGAAAGAGGAGAGGCAGAGAGAGAGAGAGACATCTTCCATCAGCTGGTTCACTTACCAGTTGGCCACAATGACTAGAGCTGCGCTGATCCAAAGCCAGGAGCCAGGAGCTTCCTCTGTGTCTTCCCACATGTGTGCAGGAGCCCAAGGACTTGGGCCATCTTCTACTGCTTTCCCAGGCCACAGCAGAAAGCTGGATTGGAAGTGGAGCAGCCGGGTCTTGAACTGGCGCCCATATGGGATGCCGGCACTGCAGGCGGTGGCATTACCTGCTACACCACAGTGCTGGCCCCGTGATTCCATGTTTTACTGATTGCGAATAATGCTGCAATATTATCACTGCAGGAATATCTTTCATATAATGATTTTATTTCCTTCAAATATATACCTACAAGTGGGATAAGTAGGGTAGCTGGGACATATAATAGATCTATTTTTACTTTTTTGAGGAAGTTCCATACTGTTCTCCACAGCTGCATTACTAATTTACATTTCCACAAACAGTATATTGGGGTTCCCTTTTCTCCATATCTTCAACAGTATTTGTCATTTTGAATTTTTGATAGTAGCTATTCTGACTAGAATTAGATGATACCTCATTAAGGTTTTGATTTTCATTTCCCTGATGCCTAGTTATATTAGTGTTTTTTTCATGTATTTTTCAGCCATTTGTGATTCTTCCTTTGAAAAATGTCTTTAGATCCTTTGTCCATTTCTTAACTGGACTGTTGTTGATTTTGTTTTTAAATTTTTCTTTATTTGAAAGTCAAAACTATAGAGAGAGGGATGAGGGAAGTGTGGGGAGAAGAGGGGGGAGGGAGGGAGGGAGAAGGGAGGGAGTATAGAGAGAGAGAGAGAGAGAGAGAGAGAGATCTTCCATTCACTGGTTTACTTCCCAAGTGACTACAATTGCCATGGCTGAGCCAGAACAAATCCAGGAGCCAGGCGCTTCATCCGGGTCTGCCAGGTGGGTGGCAGGGGTGCAAATACTTGGGGTCATCTTCTGCTGTTTTCCCAGGCCATTAGCAGGGACCTAGATCAGAAGTAGAGTATCTGGGACATGAACTGGTTCCTGTATGTGGTGCTGGCATCACAGTAGGTAGCTTGACCTGCTACACCACAAAGCTGGCCCCTTGTTGAATTTTGATTTCCTTATATATTCTGGCTGTTAATCATTTATCAGATGCATAGTTTATAAATATTTTCTCCCATTCTGTTCATCGTCTGTTCACTGTGTTGATTGTTTTGTTTGCCGTGAAGAAGCTCCCAAGTTTGGTAAAATTACATTTATCCACTTTTGCTTTGCTTTTAGTACTTATATCCAAAAAAGCATTGCCTATTTCAGTGTCTTGGAATGTTTTCCCTATGTTTTCTTCTAGTATATTAATAGTTTCAGGTCTTACATTTAAATCTTTGATCCATTTTGAGTTGATATTTAAATAGCATGAGAGGTAAGGGTCTTCTTTCAAACTTCTACATATAGAAATCTAGTTTTCTTAGCACCATTTATTGAAGAGACTATACTTTCTCCAGAGAGTGCTGTATAGCGCTTTTGTCAAAGTTGGCTGTAGATGTATGGATTTATTTCTGGAGTTTATGTCCTGTTCCATTGGTCTATGTATCTGTTGTAATGCTGTCACTATGCTGTTTTTTATACAATAGCTCTGTAGTTTGTCTTGTATTTTGGTATTGATTACTCCAGCTTTGTTTCCAGTGTTCATGATTGCTTTGACTGTTTGGCATCTTTCATGTTTCTGTATGAATTTTTGGAATTTTTTTCTAAATTCTGTGAGGAATATCTTTGATAGAGACTGCATTGATTCTGTAAAACCCTTTCGGTAGTATGTGCATTTTAGTAAGACTGATTCTTTCAATCAATGAATACAGGAGGTCTTTCAATTTTTGTTTCTTCTTTAAATTATTTCATTAGTATTTTAAATTTACATTGTAGAAGTCTTCCACTTCCTAAGCCATTTAAATTTTTTGCAGCCTTAGTGAATGGGATTGCTGTTATGAATTTTTGTTCAGGAAGTTCAGTGCTGGTCTGCAAAATCGCTAATGATTTTTGTGTGTCAATTTTGAATCCTATAACTTGTCTGATCAGTTCTGATAATCGTTTAGTGGAGTCTTTTGGTTCTTCACTATATAGAATTATGTCATCTGAAATAGGGATAATTTGATTTCTTCTTTTCTGGTTATATTCCTTTTATTTCTTTCTCTTGCTTAATGGCACTGTTTAAAACTTCCAGAATTATACTGAATAAGAGTAGTGAGAGTGGACATACTTGTCTGGTTCCAGATCTTAGTGTAAATACATTTAACTTTTCCACATTCAATTTGATGTTGACTGTATGTTTGTCATATATAGTCTTTATTATATTGAGGTACATTCTTTCTAATTTGTTTAAGGTTTTTATGATGAATGTATACTGTATTTCATTCAATCCCTATTCTGCATTTATTGAGATGACTTTATGATTTTTTTCCCTTCAAGCTATTGATGTGATGTATTGGATTCATTGATTTGCATATATTGAATCATCTCTGCATTTCTGGGTTAAATCTCAATTGGTCAGGATAATTGATCTTTTTCATGTGTTGTTGATTCAATTTGCTAGTATTTTGGTGAGAAATTTTGCATTTATGCTCAACAGGGATATTTGTCACAGTTTTTAAAAGGTTTTATTTATTTATTTGAGAGGTAGAGTTACAGTGAGAGGAAGTGACAGAGAGAGAGAGTGTGCAGGGGCCCAAGCTCTTGGGCCATCTTCCACTGCTTTTACAGGCACATTAGCAGAGAGCTGTATTGGAAGTGGAACAGCCAGGACTTGAACCATTGTCCACACTGGATGTTGGTCCTGCAGGCAGCAGCTTAACCCACTAAGCCACAATGCTGTCCTCCTTCCTCATTCTTTACAACAAACAAATAAATATACAAAAAAGAAAATATATCATTTTT
Organism: Oryctolagus cuniculus; assembly: GCF_051225735.1. Classification (NCBI taxonomy): domain Eukaryota; kingdom Metazoa; phylum Chordata; class Mammalia; order Lagomorpha; family Leporidae; genus Oryctolagus; species Oryctolagus cuniculus. The sequence goes on along the minus strand of NC_142888.1, from coordinate 71,228,915 downwards.
AGAGGTGTTGAAAGTAACTGGCCCTTCATCTCCTGGGTGATACAAAGCTAACCTTAAATGGACAATTAAATCCATTGTGATATTTGTCTGTCTTGTATAAGTGTGTTTCTTTATATAAAAAGGAAAGATTTCATATATACATTTTTTTCTGAAAGAAATCATTTATTTAATCAGTACAGATTTCATAAGTACAACTTTAAGAATATAGTTATTCTTCCCATCAAACCCGCCCTCCCACCCCTACTCCCATCTCGCCTCCTCCTCCCTCTCCCATTCCCAGTCCCATTCTCCATCAAGAAAACAAAACAAAACAAAACAAAACAAAACAAAACAAAACAAAACAACAAAAAACCATTCCTCAACAGTCAAGACAAGGGCTGTTTAAGCCATTGCTTCTCAAAGTGTCAATTTCACTTCTACAGATTTCCTTTTAGGTGCTCTATTAGTTATCACAAATTGGAGAACATATGATATTTGTCCCTTTGGGACTGGCTTATTTCACTCAACATGATGTTTTCCAGATTCCTCCATTGTTTTGCAAATGACCGGATTTCATTTATTTTTTATGCTGTGTAGTATTCCATAGAGTACATATCCCATAATTTCTTTATCCAGTCTTCAGTTGATGGGCATTTGGGTTGATTCCATGTCTTAGCTATTGTGAATGAGCTTCAATAACCATGGGGTTGAAGACAACTCTTTTATTTGCTGATTTTATTTCCCTTCGGTAAATTACCAGAAAGTGGGATGGCTGGGTCATATGGTAGGGCTATATTCAGATTTCTGAGGTATCTCCAAACTGATTTCCATAGTGGTTTTACCAGTTTACATTCCCACCAATAGTGGATTAGGGTACCTTTTTCCTCACATCCTTGCCTGCAATTGTTGTTTGTGATTTTTGTATGAAAGCCATTCTAACTGGGGTGAGGTGAAACCTTACTGTGGTTTGGATTTGCATTTCGCTGATGGCTAGTGATCCTGAGCATTTTCTCAAGTGTCTGTTGGCCATTTGGATTTCCTCTTTTGAAAAATGTCTGTGTAAGTCCTTTCCCCCATTTCTTAATTGAGTTGTTTGTTTTGTTATTGTGGAGTTTCTTGATCTCTGTATATATTCTGGTTATTAATCCTTTATCAGTTACATTGTTTGCAAATAATTTCTCCCATTTTGTCAGTTGCCGCCTCACTTTCCTGAGTGTTTCTTTTGCAGTATAGAAGCTTATCAATTTGATATAATCCCATCAGTTGATTTTGGCTTTGATTGCCTGTGCCTCTAGGGTCTTTTCCAAGAACTTGTTGTCTGTGCCAATGTTTTCCAGGGTTTCCCCAGTGTTCTGTAGTGATTGGATGTCATTAGGTCATAGATTTAGGTCTCTAATTAATTTTGAATGGATTTTCATGTAAGGTGTAAGGTACGGGTCCTGCTTTATACTCCTGTGTGCAGAAATCCAGTTTTCCCAGAACCATTTGTTGAAGAGATTACCCTTGCTCCATGGATTAATTATAGCTCCTTGGTCAAATTTAAGTTGGTTTCAGATACTTGGATTGATTTTTGGCAGTTCTATTCTGTTCCATTGGTCTATTCATCTGTTTTTGTACCAATACCAAGCTGTTTTGATTATAAATGCCTTGTAGTATGCTTTAAAATCTGGTATTGTGATTCCTCTGGCTTTGTTTTTGTTTTATAAGATTTCTTTAGCTATTTGGGATCTCTTGTATTTCCATATGAGTTTCGGAATCATTTTTTTCTATATCTGTGAAGAATGTCGCTGGTATTTTGATTGGGATTGCATTGAAGCTGTCAATTGCTTTTGGTGGTATGGACATTTTGATGATGTTGATTCTTCCAACCCAAGAACATGGAAAATTTTTACTTTTTTACCATCTTCTTTTCTTTCTTTAGTGCTTTGTAATTTTCATTGTAGAGGTCTAAAACATCCTTGCTTAAATTTATTCCAAGGTATTTTATTTTTTATACTTATTGTGAGTGGGATTTATCTCCGAAGTTCTTTCTCAGCTGTGGTATTGTCTGTGTATATAAAGGCTGTTGATATTTGTATATTGATTTTATATGCTGCTACTTCACCAGACTCTTCTATGAGTTCCAATAGCCTTTTAGTGGAGTCTTTTGCATCCCCTATATATAGAATCATGTCATCTGCAAATAGGGACAGTTTGACTTCCTCCTTCACAATTCGTGGCCTTTTGATTTATTTTTCTTGCCTAATGGCTCTGGCTAAAACTTCCAGGATGATATTGAATAGCAGTGGTGAGAGTGGGCATCCTTGTCTGGTTCTGGATCTCAGTGGGATGGCGTTCAACTTTTCTCCGTTCAATAAGATGCTGACCCTGAATTTGTCATAAATTGCCTTGATTGTGTTGAGGAATATTCCTTCTATACCCAATTTGCTTAAGGTTTTCATCATGAAAGGATGCTGTATTTTATCATATGCTTTCTCTGCATCTATGAGATAATCATATGGCTTTTGTTCTTCAATTTGCTAATACGATGTATCACATTGATTGATTTGCAAATGTTGAACCATCCTTTTGCACCAGAGATAAATCCCACTTGGTCCGGGTGGATGATCTTTCAGATGAGGTTGTTGGATTCAATTGGCCAGAATTTTGTTGAGGACTTTTCCATCTATGTTTATCAGGGAAACTGGTCTGTGGTTCTCCTGACTTCAGCCTCTTGCTAATGCAGACTTTGGGAAACAGAAGTGATAACTCAAGTAATCTTGTTCCTGCTTTCCCTGTGGAGACCTGGATTGTGATTTTGGTTCCTGGCTCCTGCTTATCTCAATCCCAGCCATTGTGGGCATTTGGGAAGTGATCCAGTGCATGGCTGCTGTCTTTCTGTGTTTCTCTCTGTCTCTGAAATAAAAATATTCACTTCAGAAGTGAAGCTATCTGATTCTGGGCCTTATTTGATGGGAGATTTTCGTTACTGACTTAATCTTACTATTCATGACTAGTTTGTACAGATATTTTCTTTCTCCATGAGTAATTTATTTTTGAAGACTTATTTACATGTTTATTTGAAACGGATGGTGGGAGGAAGAGGGAGAGAGAGAGAGAGAGAGAGAGAGAGAATATCTTCCATCTGGTTTACTCCCCAAATGCTCACAACAACCAGGTTCGAGCCAGGCCTAGACCAAAAGTTAAGAATTCCATTTTAGTCTCCTGTGTGTATGTGTGTGTGACAAGAACTCAAATACTTGGCTTATCACTGCTGCTTTGCAGGTACATTTGAAGGAAGCTGGATCAGAAGCAGTGTAGCTGGAACTTGAACCAAGCACTCTCATATGTTATGCAGGCATCACAAGCTTAACCTGGTGTACCACAATGCCTGCTCCTGTTATTTAATCTTGGTAATGTGTACATGTCCATAAATTTCTCCATTTATTCCAGGTTATCAAATTTGTTGCTATGTAATTTTCTGTTAATCTCTGAGGATCGTTTGTATTTCTATGATGTCAGAGTTTTTGTTTTATTAAGTCTAACATTTTCACTTCCTCAGGGGATAGTTTTTATTGAATGCCTCCTGCCCCACCCCCCACTAGGTATGGCAATAAAATCTCTGATCATTTTCATAATATCATTTACCAACAATGGAAATCATATTCTTCCTGCTCCCCGCTACGCCACAGCACCGACCTCTACCTTTCATTTTGTTATTTGATCAGTTTCTTTCTTGCTCCAGCTGTTTTCACTGTCTCAGACAACTATAATGTTAAACAATTGCTACTGAATTATTTCAATAAATGTCTTGACTAAAAGGCTGTTTACTCTGAGTAAGCTCTGTGTCCATTCAGATGAAGACAAGGACCTTGAGTTGTAGTTTCCATGGAACCTATAGGTAGGTCAAATAGTGAACAGTTATGTATAGATGGGGTTTTGCAGAACCACAGAATTCATTCTGCCTCCAGCATTGGCAGGTAAGTGACTTATTTTAATAATTAGCATGATTTTAAGACTGTTAGTTTCCAAAGGTTATTATGCAGTTGGGGAGAGAGGGTGGAGAATAGAGCAAGTTTACATGCCACAATGATCACTGTTCTTACATGAGATTCGATGTGAATAAATGATCTTTAGATTGTTTGAAGCATTTTGTTAGTTTCTAGAAAAAGTTTCTGAAAAAGTTCTTTTTGACACCTTTTTCTAGTGTTCTCAATGCATTTATGGAGGAGCAGATTTTTGTAGCATTGTGCCTCATCATCACAGAAGTTGGTTTCTCTAGGACCATTCTTCAATTTTCCAACTTTTTATTTTAAAAGATTTATTTATTTATTTGAAAGGCAGAGTTACAGATGGAGAAAGTGTGAGACAGAGAGACCAATCTTCCATCTATTGGTTCACTCCCTAAATGGCTGAAGTAGCTGGGGCTGGGGCTGGGCCTCGTGGAAGACAGAAGCTTCATCTGGGTCTCCAACATAGAGGCCTGAATATTAGGTTCAGCTTCTGCTGCTTTCCCGAGTACGTTAGAAGGGAGCTGAATTGGAAGTGGAGCAGCTGGGACTTTAAAAAAAAGATTTATTTATTTGAAAGGTAGAGTTACAGAGAGAAAGAGAGCAAGAGATAGAGGAGATACAAAGAGATCTTCCATGTGCTACATCTGCTGGGTCTCTCCCCAAATGGCTGCATTGGCCAGGGCTGGGCCAGGCTGAAGCCAGGAGCCAGGAGCTTCTGGTTTTTTTACATGGGTAGCAGGGGTTCAAATAATTGGGCCATCTTCTGCTGTTCTTCCATGAGCATTAGCAGGGAGCAAGAGGAGTAGCTGGGACTCAAACCAGCACCCATATGGGTTGCCAGCACTGCAGGTGGGATGTTCACCTCCTGCGCCAAAGTACCTGCCCTTGCAGCTGGGTGCCTTGAACCGGTGCCCATACTGCACCACAACACAAGCCCTGAATATTCCAATCAGTCTCATGCCAGTATAAGAGGAAAGTCATGGAGCAGAAATATTTTATTATGCTTGAATTTGTACATAATATCTGTTCACCTTGTGAGAGAGTTTCTGAACATTATTTTTTTTAACTTTTATTTAATGAATATAAATTTCCAAAGTACGGCTTATGGATTACATTGGCTTCCCCCCCATATCGTCTCTCCCACCCGCATCCCTCCCCTTTCCCACTCCCTCTCCCCTTCCATTCACATGAGGATTCATTTTCGATTCTCTTTATATACAGAAGATCAGTTTTGCAGACATTAAGTAAAGATTTCAACAGTTTGCTCCCACACAAACATAAAGTGAAAAATAATAGATGATTTTTTAAATAATGATGAAATCAGATCAGACCTATTGTCATGTTTAATCCCAGTGAGAGTCAAGTTGGGAATTGATAATTTCTTCTTTTTTTTTTTTTTAACAGAAGATCAGTTTAGTATACATTAAGTAAATATTTCAACAGTTTGCACCCCCATAGAAACACAAAGCGAAATATACTCTTTGAGTACTCATTATAGCATTAAGTCTCAATGTACAGCACCTTAAGAACAGAGATCCTACATGAGGAGTAAGTGCACAGTGACTCCTGTTGTTGACTTTACAAATTGACACTCTTGTTTATGGCATCAGTAATCTCCCTATGCACCAGTCATGAGTTCCCAAGGCTATGGAAGCCTTTTGAGTTCACCGACTCTTATCTTGTTTAGACAAGGTCATATTCAAAGTGGAGGTTCTCTCCTCCCTTCAGAGAAAGGTACCTCCTTCTTTGAAGACCTGTTCTTTCCACTGGGATCTCACTCGCAGAGATCTTTCATTTAGGGTTTTTTTTTTTTTTTTGCCAGAGTGTCTTGGCTTTCCATGCCTGAAATACTCTCATGGGCTTTTCAGCCAGATCCGAATGCCTTTAGGGCTGATTCTGAGGCCAGAGTGCTGTTTAGGACATCCACCTTTCTATGAGTCTGCTGAGTATCTCGCTTCCCATGTTGGATCACTCTCCCCTTTATTTATTCTATAAGTTAGTATTAGCAGGTACTAGACTTGTTTATGTGCTCCCTTTGACTCTTAGTCCTTTCATTATGATCAATTGTGAACTGAAATTGATCACTTGGACTGCTGAGATGGCATTGGTACATGCCACCTTGATGGGATTAAATTGGAGTCCCCTGGTATGTTTCTAACTCTACCATTTGGGGCAAGTCAGCTTGAGCATGTCCCAAATTGTACATCTCTTCTCTCTCTTATTCCTACTCTTATGTTTAACAGGGATCACATTTCAGTTAAATTTCAACACTTAAGAATAACTGTGGATTAATTACAGAATTAAACCAGTCATATTAAGTAGAACAGACAAAACAACTACTAAGAGGGATAATGTATTAAGTTGTTCATTAACAGTCAGGGCTATGCTGATCAAGTCACCGTTTCTCATTGTGTCCATTTCACTTCAACAGGTTTCCTTTTTGGTGTTCAGTCAGTTGTCACTGATCAGGGAGAACATATGGTATTTGTCCCTTTGGGACTGGCTTATTTCACTCAGCATGATGTGTTCCAGATTCCTCCATTTTGTTGCAAATGACTGGATTTCGTTGTTTCTTACTGCGGTATAGTATTCTAAAGAGTACATATCCCATAATTTCTTTATCCAGTCTACCGTTGATGGGCATTTAGGTTGGTTCCAGGTCTTAGCTATTGTGAATTGAGCTGCAATAAACATTAGGGTGCAGACCGCTTTTTTGTTTGCCAATTTAAATTCCTTTGGGTAAATCCCAAGGAGTGGGATGGCTGGGTCGAACGGTAGGGTTATCTTCAGGTTTCTGAGGAATCTCCAGACTGACTTCCATAGTAGCTTGACCAGTTTGCATTCCCACCAACAGTGGGTTAGTGTCCCTTTTTCCCCACATCCTCGCCAGCATCTGTTGTTGGTAGATTTCTGCATGTGAGCCATTCTAACCGGGGTGAGGTGAAACCTCATTGTGGTTTTGATTTGCATTTCCCTGATTGCTAATGACCTTGAACATTTTTTCATGTGTCTGTTGGCCATTTGGATTTCCTCTTTTGAAAAATGTCTATTGAGGTCCTTGGCCCATCTCTTAAGTGGGTTGTTGGTTTTGTTTTTGTGGAGTTTCTTGATCTCTTTGTAGATTCTGGTTATTAACCCTTTATCTGTTGCATAGTTTGCAAATATTTTTTCCCATTCTGTCAGTTGTCTCTTCACTCTCCTGACTGTTTCTTTTGCAGTACAGAAACTTCTCAATTTGATGCAATCCCAATAGTTGATTTTGGCTTTGACTGCCTGTGCCTCCCGGGTCTTTTCCAGAAATTCTTTGCCTGTGCCCATATCTTGAAGGGTTTCTCCAATGTTCTCTAGTAACTTGATGGTGTCAGGTCATAGATTTAGGTCTTTAATCCACGTTGAGTGGATTTTTGTGTAAGGTGTAAGGTAGGGGTCTTGCTTCATGATTCTGCACGTGGAAATCCAATTTTCCCAGCACCATTTATTGAATAGACTGTCCTTGCTCCAGGAATTGGTTTTAGATGCTTGATCAAATATAAGTTGGCTGTAGATGTTTGGGTTGATTTCTGGTGTTTCAATTCTGTTCCATTGGTCTATCCATCTGTTTCTGTACCAGTACCATGCTGTTTTGATTACAACAGCCCTGTAGTATGTCCTGAAATCTGGTATTGTGATGCCTCCAGCTTTGTTTTTGTTGTACAAGATTGCTTTAGCTATTCGAGGTCTCTTGTGCCTCCATATAAATTTCAGTATCATTTTTTCCAGATCTGAGAAGAAGGTCTTCGGTATCTTGATTGGTATTGCGTTGAGTCTATAAATTGCTTTTGGGAGAATGGACATTTTTTTTTTCAACTCAATCAGTCTCTCTTTATTCTTTTGGTAATCTCTTCCAGAGTTAGCTACTTCCGTTGTAGGTGATGAAATGTGTTAAGGCTCCACTTCAAATGTTGGCACTGCTATGAGCATGGTTTTTCCCTTTACTGTAATTCAGAATTTAACTTTGGATTCTCAATTTATATTCCAGTCCCAGCAGTTTTCACTGTAGAAGTTATCTGAAGACAGTCTTATACTTTCTAGTAGTTGTCTACAAACCAGGCTTTAGCTTCTCCAGGAACACACTACAGGATGGATTTAGCTTAAATGTACATTAAACTAATAGGCATTCTCTCAAATGAATTTAAATGCATTTTATTTTTAGACAACCTACATGACAATGTTTTTTGCCTTAAAAACAATGCCTCCACTTGAAGTAAATCATGGTCAAAATAAGTGAGGAGCTCAAGATAACATCAGTCCCACTTCCTGTAAATCCTGGTGTTGTGTGGATGACAAGCAGCAGCCAGTTACGATGAGCAGTGATAGATCCAAATTGCCAACTTTGTTAACATTTTTCCATCTCTAAACCATCCTTAAAGAAAATCATAAACGGGGTCACACCATCCTCACGGTAGTCCAGTAGAGCAACCATGCCATCTGGATTCATGTTTTCACCAATATAGAACTGGTAGTTTTTGAAATTAGCAAGGATGTGCTTGATTTGTTCTGCAGCCCCTGTCATAAAAGGTTTTACTCTCTCTGGTCTCTGTTCTTCAAGTTTGCCTTTGATTGATTTCATGTAATCTTTGATATACTTCTTGTAGGCTTCTTTTGTGAAGCTGGTTTCCTGCAGGTGATGGTTCATGACAATATCAACACCAGTGATCACTGTGCTTTCGGTACCTTCGCCCTCCGGGCCTTCGGCGGAGGCATTCCCACCGATGAGCGAATCATCAATGTTACCCTCTGTCCTACTGACCATCTTCCCCTCCACCTCCAGGCACAGTCCGCCCGCGATCTCCCGGATCTTGTAGATGTCGGAGAACATCTCATCGTGGCTGATGAGGTCCCGGTAGATAATCATGATGGCGGCTGGTAGGAGACGACGACGGCGGCGCTAGCTTGGCAGGAGCCTGGAGCTCAGAGCGAGCGCGGTGCAGCCGGAGCGGCCCTCGGGGGTAGGGGGGAGCGGGCGGAAAAGCGAGAATGGACATTTTGATGATATTGATTCTTCCAATCCATGAGCCTGGAAGATTTTTCCATTTCTTGGTATCCTCTTCTATTTCTTTCTGTAAGGTTTTGTAATTTTCATCGTAGAGATCTTTAACGTCCTTAGTTAAGTTTATTCCAAGGTATTTGATTGTTTTTGTAGCTATTGTGCATGGGATTGATCTTAGAAGTTCTTCCTCAGCCATGGCATTGTCTGTGTATACAAAGGCTGTTGATTTTTGTGCATTGATTTTATACCCTGCTACTTTGCCAAACTCTTCTATGAGTTCCAATAGTCTCTTAGTAGAGTTCTTTGGGTCCCCTAAATAAAGAATCATATCATCTGCCAAGAGGGATAGTTTGACTTCTTCCTTCCCAATTTGTATCCCTTTAATTTCTTTTTCTTGCTTAATAGCTCTGGCTGGAACCTCCAGAACTATATGGAATAGCAGTGGTGAGAGTGGGCATCCCTGTCTGGTACCAGATCTCAGTGGAAATGCTTCCAACTTTTCCCCATTCAATAGGATGTTGGCTGTGGGTTTTTCATAGATTGCTTTGATTGTATTGAGGAATGTTCCTTCCAAACCCAGTTTGCTTAGAGTTTTCATCATGAAAGGGTGTTGTATTTTATCAAATGCTTTCTCGGCGTCTATTGAGATAATCATATGGTTTTTCTTCTGCAGTCTGTTAATGTGGTGTATCACATTGATTGTCTTGCGCACATTGAACCATCCCTGCATACCAGGGAGAAATCCCACTTGGTCTGGGTGGATGATCTTTCTGATGTGTTGCTGCATTCTATTGGCGAGAATTTTATTGAGGATTTTTGCATCTATGTTCATCAGGGATATTGGTCTGTAATTCTCTTTCAGTGCTGCATCTTTTTCTGGCTTAGGAATTAAGGTGATGCTGGCTTCATAGAAAGAATTTGGGAGGATTCCCTCTTCTTCGATTGTTCTGAATAGTTTGAGAAGAATTGGAGTTAGTTCTTCTTTAAATGTCTGGTAGAATTCAGCAATGAATCCATCTGGTCCTGGGCTTTTCTTTGTTGGGGGGGCCTTTATTACTGTTTCAATTTCTGTCTCAGTTATGGGTCTGTTTAGGTTTTCTATGTCTTCCTGGTTCAATTTAGGTAGGTTGCATGTGTCCAGGAATCTATCCATTTCTGATAGGTTTCCCTGTTTGCTGGCATACAAGTCCTTGTAGTAATTTCTGATGATTCTTTTAATTTCTGTGGTGTCTGTTGTTACATTTCCTTTTTCATCTCTGATTTTATTGATTTGGGTCTTTTCTCTTCTTTTTTTAGTTAGTTGGGCCAATGGGGTGTCAATTTTGTTTATTTTTTCAAAAAACCAGCTCCTCGTTTGGCTGATTTTTTGTAATTTTTTTTTGGATTCAATCCTGTTGATTTCTTCTCTGATTTTAATTATTTCTCTTCTTCTACTAGATTTGGGTCTGGTTTGCTGTAGGTTTTCTAGATCCTTGAGGTGAATTGAAAGCTCATCTATTTGGCGCCTTTCCAATTTCTTGATGTAGGCACCTATTGATATAAACTTTCCTCTTAACACTGCTTTTGCTGTGTCCCATAAGTTTTGGTATGTTGTGCTGTTATCCTCATTTACTTCCAGAAAATTTTTGATTTCTCTTTTAATTTCTTCTATGACCCATTGTTCATTCAGGAGCATGTTGTTCAATCTCCATGTGTTTGCGTGTGCTCTAGTGATTCCTGAGTTGCTAATTTCCAACTTCATTCCTTTATGGTCTGAGAAGCTGCAGGGTATGATTCTAATTGTTTTGAATTTGCTGAGACTTGCTTTATGGCCTAGAATGTGGTCAGTCCTAGAGAAGGTTCCACGTACTGCTGAGAAGAATGTAAATCTTTAGCTGTAGGATTGAAAGTTCTGTATATATCTGTTAGCTCCATTTGGGCTATAGTTTTGTTTAAATCTACTGTCTCCTTGTTGATCTTCTGTCCTGTTGATCTGTCTATTTCTGAGAGTGGAGTATTGAAGTCCCCCAGTACTATTGCATTGGGGTCTAAGTCTCCCTTTAAGTCCGTTAACAAATCTTTTAAATAAACTGGTACCCTGTAGTTAGGTGCATATACATTGATAATTGTTATATCTTCTTGTTGTATTGATTCCTTAATCATTATATAGTGCCCCTCTTTGTCTCTCTTAACAGTTTTTGTGGTAAAGTTTATGTTGTCCGATATTAAGATGGCTACGCCCACTCTTTTTTCATTTCTGTTGGCATGGTATATCTTTTTACAGCCTTTCACTTTCAGTCTGTATGGATCTTTGTTGGAAAGATGTGTTTCTTGTAAGCAGCAAATAGATGGGTTTTGTTCCTTAACCCAATCAGGTGTCTTTTAACTGGACAGTTCAGGCCATTAACGTTCAATGTGACTAATGAAAAGTGGTAACTTTGCCCTGCCATTTGCCAAAGATAAGTTCTAATATATGCTTTGAATTCCCTGTGATCTTTTGCTGTGAGGTTTCCTTCCTTTATCTTCTTTCATATTGATGACTGTGTTTCTGTGTTTCTGTGTGTAATACATCTTTAAGCATCTGTTGCAGGGCTGGACGAGTGGTGACAAATTCTTTCAATTTCTGTTTGCTATGTAAAGTCTTTATTTCACCTTCATTCACAAATGATAGCTTTGCAGGATATAATATTCTGGGCTGGCAGTTTTTCTCTCTTAGTACCTGGGCTATATCTCGCCATTCCCTCCTAGCTTGTAGAGTTTCTGATGAGATGTCAGCTGTGAGTCTGATTGGAGATCCTCGGAGAGTAATCTGATGTTTCTCTCTTGCACATTTTAGGATCTTTTCTTTATGTTTCACTGTGGAGAGTTTAATTACAACGTGTCGTGGTGAGGATCTCTTTTGGTCGTGTTTATTAGGGGTTCTGTGAGCTTCCTGTACTAGGATTTCTCTGTCCTTCTCCAAACCTGGGAAATTTTCTGCTAATATCTCACTAAAAAGGCCTTCTAATCCTTTCTCCCTCTCCATGCCTTCAGGAACTCCTAGAACCAGAATGTTGGTTTTTTTAATAGTATCCTGAAGATTCCTGACAATATGTTTTAGATTTCTAATTTCCTCTTCTTTTCTTTGGTCTGACTGTATCCTTTCCTGTTCTCTGTCTTCTAAGTCCGATATTCTCTCTTCTGCTTCACCCATTCTGTTTGTAAGGCTCTCTATTGTGTTTTTCATTTGATCTATTGAATTCTTCACTTCAGTCACTATCACAGTTTCCTGTTGTACTAGTTGTTTTATTTCATTTTGATTCCTCCTTAATATTTCATTTTCACGAGAGAGATTTTCTGTCTTGTCCATTAGGGATTTCTGTAGTTCAAGAATTTGTTTTTGAGAACTTCTTAATGTTCTTATCAATTTTTTTGAGATCTGCTTCTTGCATTTTTTCTATGTCATCATCTTCATAATCTTGAATTGGGGTGTCTTTTTCATTTGAGGGCGTCATGGTGACTTCCTTGTTTTTATTACCTCGGTTTTTGCGTTTGTTATTCGGCATATTGGAGATATTTGGTTTCTTCACTGTGGTGCTTTTTCTTGTTATACTATGACTCTAGATTAAGTGGACTATCTGTTTTTGATGGAGCCTTAGGGCTTGAGATGGGTGTGGCCTGAGAGCTCTGTTTGGTGTGCCAAAGGTGACACTCCCAGGTTAGGCGTGGTAAACCTCTCTCTCTTTCTCTCTTTCTTTTTTTTGATTCAAAAGGGAAGTAATTCCGCACAGCTGAACAAAGTTGGAGGTAGTTAGCAGGCAAATGATATACCCACAGGAGTCAGAGATCAGAAGCTCTTTCCCTAGGACCACACAGGGAATCTGTTCGGCCCTCAGAGTGGGCTCAAATTCTCCTTCAGTCTCCCACTGGGTTGCCAAAGTTACGGAATTGTAGCGTCTCTGGAGAGTGCTCACGTGAATTCCGTGAGTTCTCTCCCCCACTGTCTCTTTTTTCACAGTCTCAGTTCAGTAGCACCACAAATTTACTAGGTCCTAATCTCCTGTCAATTCGCCCCGCCCAGAGTCAGGTTTTTCTGCCAGGCTCAGGGCCGGTGCAGACCTGAGGTCGCTCTGCTTATGACGTATGTCCAAGATGGCGCCTGCTCTTTGTCTTGCTCGCCCTTGAGAGGTGAGCGGAGAGAGAGAAACCCGTGTCCATACCAGTCACCTTTTTTTTTTCTCTCTCTCTCTCTTCCAGTTAGCCTGGTGAACTTTCCCCCCCCGGGGGTCGTTCCCTCTAGTCTCCTCTCTCCGCTTGCCTGCCGGTGTCTCGGGATATTGAGGTTCGGCTCACCTCGCGTTCCAGCGCTGGTGTGTTGAGTCTGCCGCTGGTGTCCTGAACTGTGGGCTCCCACGCTCTCCACGCAGGTCCGCTGTGAATCATGTGTTCCGGAAGAGTTTCTTCTGCTGTTTCCTCCCCCTACTCTTCCTTGAAGCTGTAGTATCTCCACTTTTATTAAACTGTCTCTCCCCGGACTATCAGTGTGTTCCCTTCCTATTCCGCCATCTTGCCTCCTCCTCTGAACATTCTTATTTCATGAAATAGTACCACTATTTGATCAGAGATTCAGAAATGCCATTATAATTTTCATTCATTTGAATTAAGGCATTATATGCTTGAGAGTATTTTAATATTCTTTCAACTGGAATAATCTTCTGGGGTAAATTAAGTCATTGGTCATTACTACAATTTTTATTTCTTTTTTTTAGAGATTTATTTTATTTATTTGAAAGACAGAGTTACTTAGAGAGGTAGAGACAGAGTTCTTCCATCCGCTGATTCACTCCTAGATGGCTGCAATGGCCAGAGCTGTGCTGATCCGAAGCCAGGAGCCAGCAGCTTCCTCCGGGTCTCCCACGTGGGTGCAGGGGCCCAAGGACTTGGGCCATCTTCTACTGCTTTCCCAGGCCATAGCAGAGAGCTGGATTGGAAGAGGAGCCACAGGGACTAGAACCGGTGCCCATATGGGACGCCGGCACTCCAGGCCAGGGCGTTAACCTGCTGTACCACAGCACCGGCCCCTGCAATTTTTATTTTTAATAAGCTATTAATAGCCATAAATATTATTTAGGTTGATTAAGTTCTTGAGTGGCTCTGGGAGGGGCAAAATCCAACAATATGTATTACAACTACTTTACTCTCTAGAGGTAAAATGGGAGGATTTAGTTTATTGTTTACATTTCAAAATTGGTGAGGCTAATGTTTAGATACCATGTCTCTCTTTCATCTTCCAGTTTTTTTTATTTTCTCAGGAAATCTGTGCCTTCTTGCTACAACCTTGTTTAAAATTCACTTATCTTGTTTGTGGCTCCAAGGTATTCCGCTGTTCAAAGTCTGTGTTATTAAATTATCTTTTAAATGTTTTAGAAAAATTTATCATTCTCTAATGATGCATGTTAAAAGAATATTGGGATTTTTCTCAAAGTGTGCTTTTTTTGCCTTTCTGCATAAGCTTGCACTTCCCTTCTCATTCTCTGCTCCAGTCCACTTTCAGCTAGGGCTGCCAATTTTAGGAACTACTCATGTTAGCAGAGCCTCAACGATCATGCCTTTCCTAAAGGCAGGCACCACCTGTTATTTTGAGTTTCTAGAAACTGTTCAGGGCAGTTGTACATGTTTTATGCAAAGAATCTTGAGTCAGGAGTTTTTGAGAACCCTTGGCACAAAGATTTGCTTCTTCTAATTTGGGAACAGGGTGGTATAGACACGTGAGTGGGATTCAAACAGTAACGTCATTTCACATTCAAAAGCACTCAATCTTAAATGAACAAATGGAGGGAGGGCAGAAATAGAAGAGAAAAATGATTCCAGAAATGCTTGATGTGTTAGTGTAAAAATTATCTCAATTATTTTTAGGTACATAAATACCTCATATACTCAAGCAGCTTTGGCTCTGTAACAACTATGTACACCACTAAATATGTGGCAAGTGCATTTGATTTTGACATTAAGCTATCTCTGTGTCCTCAATCCACAGAGTTTATTGCTCTTATAAAATGAACAAAGTTCTGTTGTTCTAATTAAAATTAAATAAAACTTGAGGTTACAACCATTTTTGAATTCACACCTGAATTTGTGAGGCAAGCATTCACAGTCTTTTAAGGGGTCTCTTTCATACTGTCTTGTCCTCTCCTTCACTCTCCATCTCTGCTTAAACTAGCTTTGATCATATTGCATCTTCCACTCACAGCATAAAAATAGAAATGTCTTTGAGTACTGGGAAGCATCAGAGTTCTGTATGACAGTGTATAGGGACAATGAAGTGGGAGGTGATGCCAAAGAGCTGGGCATTGGGAAGACATACTTGAAATTTTTCTCAGTTTTGGCTTTCTATGAAATGATGCCAGAGAGCAAACAATATATAAAAAGTTTTCTTTTGTATTAACTACTTTTACCCATGCTGGTGAATATTCTCCTTTTGATGGTTTGGTTTGGGAAAGAAAAAAAACTAAAATGTATTGCCAGACCAGTTGGTCATATGTTCCCAGTTAAATGACATGTGCTAATTGGGCTCTTAAACATTCAGACCAAAAGTATGTGTGTCCTAGAAACCAAGCAGAATAACAGTTTGTTGCTAAGCTAAAGGAAACAGCTTCACTTTGGCCAGTTGGCACCTGACACCAAATGTTGAATTATTCCCCCACCTCTTGTTCTTCTCTTGGGTATTTAAAACAAATCATAATGAATTACTATATATTTGATGTGAAATTCTCTTATTGAGGCAACAATGAATTTTGTATTTCCTGACACCCATCAGATTGGAGTAGAAACACAGGTTTTCATAGCATAAATTGAATGAAAGCACCTTGGGAATGCTTTATACACTGTCCTGTAACAGATTATCTGAGTGATCATAACAATCCTTTATATCTGAATCATACTTTTAAAGTTTCCAAAGACTTCAGTGAACCTTATCTGACTTGATCCTCCCAACAATCTTGTGACAGGGGTGTTATTAGCTTTAGTTGACTTATGGGACAACAAGACATAGGGTTGGTTCAGTGTGACAGTTGTTCAAAATGACATACTTTGTGGTAGAGCTGAGTATATAAACCAGGTCTCTTGTGTCCCTCTCTAGCAATTTTAATCCCATTTCGTCATGACTGTCATATAAGATGAGAGATTACAAAATGTTTCACGTATCTATTATTTCTTTGGACTGCCCTAGATATTTTTTTCTTGAAACATTTTGTTATGTCTACTTCCATGAGAACTATTTAAAATGCTTAAACAAGCTCCATTTTTTTTTTCAGAACTCATTCCTTTCGAAGGGTATTCTAATCACCATTCCCCAAAGCATGTTTCCTGGACTTAATGACATTTTTCAATATTTTAAATTTAATTTTTATTAATGTTTTAATTTTTAATTTTAATGTGGTCTTGTTTTTATTATTGATATCATATTTAGAACTATACATATGTTATTTTATTTATTCCTGAGAGCAGGAATTCTTTATAAACTGGCTACAATTATTACATCCCCATTTAATTTTTGCATTTAAAAATTTTTAACAGACATATAAAAATTGTGAATATTTATGGGGTACTATGTGATGTTACGTGTATACATTGTGTAATATCTGATCAGTCTAAATATATTGATTCTTTTAAGCATTTAACATTTCTTTATGTTGAAAACATCCCAAATCCTGTCTTTCAGTTCTTTTTAAAATAGAGAACTATACAATACATTACCTGTAGTTACCTCACTGTGCATTAGAACCCCAGCATTTCTTACTCCTATCTAGCTGCAAAAGTTTTCCCATCTGTCCATTACTACTTCTGTCCCCAGCCTCTGGTAACTACCATTATATATATATTTTAAAGATTTTATTTATTCATTTGAGAGATAGAGTTACAGACAGTGAGAGGGAGAGACAGAGAGAAAGGTTCTCCATCCATTGGTTCACTCCCCAGATGGCTACAATGGCCGGAGCTGAGTCCATCTGAGACCAGGAGCTAGGAGCTTCTGGGTCTCTCACGCAGATGCAGGGGCCCAAGCATGTGGGCCATTTTCCACTGCTTTCCCAGGCCATAGCACAGAGCTGGATTGGAAGAGGAGCAGCCGGGACATGAACTGGTGCCCATATGGGATTCCAGTGCTGCAGGCAGAGGCCCAGCCACTACACCACAGCACTGGTCTCCATATTTTTAACTTCTATAAGATCGCCTATTTTTTAGGCTCCACATATGAGTGAAATCATGTGATACTTGTCTTTGTATCTTTGGCTTATTTCACTTAACATAGTGACCTACAGTTCCATTACGTTGTTGCAAATGACAGGATTTAATTCTTTTATGGCCAAGTAGTATTCCATTGTGTATATTGTACTGATGTGGGAAAAGTCAGGGTGATAGATTAAGTTCATGAGCTGAAGGCCACATCTACCCCACCCCATGTAGTCCTATCATTAATCAGATGACCCCTCCCCAAGATGCACCTCCTCTTACCTAGGAGCTGGGGGTGGTACTGTGTAACCACTCCCCTATTCAAAGCTAATAAGAAGCCTGGGGAAGGGGAGGGTGCTTTCTTTTCTTCTCTCCTCGTGGACCCAGGATGAACAGAACAGGATATGAAATTTCCCTTTTTTACCTTTCCTGGCCCACTCTCCCATAATGACGCCCTCATGTGCCTGTGTATTCTCACTTTCTAAATAAACCTTATCATGCTGCATGCCGTGTTTGAGCCTGTGCTTAGAATTCTCTAAGTAAAGGGCAAGAGCCTGAGATACTAATTTTGGTCCAACCTAGCCTACAACAGTACCACATTTGCTTTATGTATTAATTGGTAGATAGACATTTAGGTTGTTTCCATTTCTTAGCTATTGTAAGTAGTGCTGAAGTAAACATGGGAGTACAGATGTCCCATCGACAGATGGATTTCATTTACCTCGGATATATATCCAGTAATGAGATTTCTGGATCATATGTTAAATCTATTTCTAGCTTTATAAGTAACCTCCATACTATTTTCCACAAGGGCAATCTTAATTTACATTCCCACCAATATTGAACAAAGTTTTCCTTTTATCCACATTCTTGCCAACACTTGCTATTTTTGTTTTTCATAGTACCCAAGCATACTAGAGTGAGGTGATATCACATTGTGGTTTTGATTTACATTCCCCTGATGAGTAGTGATACTGAGGACTTTTTTCATGTACCTGTTGGAAATTTACATATTGTTTTTGAGAAATCTCTCTTTAGATCTACTGCCCATTTAGGAACTGGATTATTTATTTTTTGCTCTTGAATTGTTTGAGTTCCTTACATATTCTTTATACTAACCTCTTGTCAGATATAGAGCTTACAAGTATTTTCTTTCATTCTGTAGGTGGTCTCTTTATTGATAATTTATTTTGCTGGGCAAAAGTTCTTTAGTTTTGTGAAATTCCATTTGTCTATGGTTGCTTTTAATTCCTGTGCTTTTGGAGTCTGATCCAGAAAATCCTTGCCAATTCCAATGTCTTGAAGGTTTTTCCTGTGTTTTAATAGTCTCAAAATTTCAGGTCTCACATTTATATCTTTAATCCATTTTTAGTTGATTTTTGTTCATAGTGAGAAATAGGGATCTCTAATTCTTCATGTGGATATCCACTTTTCCTAACACTGTTTATTAAAAAGACTATCTTTTTTCCAATGCATCTTTAGCACTTTTGTCAAATATCATCTGACTGGAGATGTGTGAGTGTATGTCTAAGACATTTATTCTGTTGGCTTATGGAACTGTTTTTATACTAATATCATGCTGTTTTAATCACTGTAGTTTTGTTATATTTTAAAATAAGTGTAATGCCTCCTGCTTTCTTTCTTTTTATTCAAGATCGCTTTGACTATTTGGGGTGCTTTGTTGCCCTATACAAATCTCAGTAGTATTTTTTTCTAGTTTTGTGAAGAAGGCCATTAGGATTTTGGCTAAGATTGCATTAACTATAAATTACTTTGGGTGGTATGAACATTTTAAATAATATTGATTCTTCCAATTCATGAACATCAGATGTCTTTTCATTTTTTTGTGTCCTCTTTCATGTGTTTCATCAATGTTTTATAGTTCTCATTATAGAGAACTTTCACCTCTGGTTAAATCTATTCCTGGGTATTTATTTTATATTTTTTAACTATTGGAAATGAGATTGCTTTCTTGAATTCTTTTTCAGATGATTCAGTATTTGTGTATAAAACAGTTAATGATTTTTGTACATTGACTTTATATGCTGCAACTTCGCTGAAGTTGTTTATTAGTTCTAACAGCTTTTTGGCAGGGTTTTTGGGATTTCCTATATGTAAGATCATGCTATGTGCAAATAGTGACAATCTGAGTTCCTTCTTTCTGGTTTCTATTCCCTTTATTTCTTTCTCTTGCCTAGTTCTTCCAGCCTGATCTTTCAGTACATTGTTGAATGAAAGTGGTGAAAGTGGGCATCCTTGTTTTGTTCCCAATCTTAGAAAGCCTTCAGCTTTTCCCATTCAACATGATGTTGGCTGTTGACTTGTTATATATGAACTTTATTATGTTGAGATATGGTACGTCCATTCCTAATTTGTTAAGATTTTTTGTCATGAAGGGATGCTGAATTTTATCAAATGTCTTTTCAGTAGCCATTGAGATGGTCATGTGACTTTCGTTCCTCATTTTGCTGATGTGTCATGTTTATTGCTCTGTGTTTGTTGAACCATCTTTCTCTCACTCGGATAAGTAACACTGGCTCATGGTGAATGATCTTTGAAATGTGCTCTTGTATTCAGTTTGTTACTATTTTGTTGATGATTTTTGCATTTGTGCTCATAAAGGATATTTGTTTGCTGCTTTATTTTCTTGCTGTGTCCTTGCTGGTTTTGGTTTAAGGTAATAATTAATTTGAGAGAATTTCCCCCTCTTATTGTTTTGAATTAATTTAAACATTTTTGGTGTTAATTTTTCTTTAAAAGTTTGATGAAATTCAATAGTGAAGCCATCTTGTCTAGCTCTTATCTTTGGTGGGAGATTTTTGTTTTTTGACAGGCAGAGTGGACAATGAGAGAGAGAGAGAGAGAGAGAGAGACAGAGAGAAAGCTCTTCCTTTTCCTTTGGTTCACCCCCTAATGGCCGCTGCAGCCGGTGATCCGCGCTGATCCGAAGGCAGGAGCCAGGTGCTTCTCCTGGTCTCCCATTGGGGTGCAGGGCCCAAGCACTTGGGCCATCCTCCACTGCCTTCCCGGGCCACAGCAGAGAGCTGGACAGAATCTGGCGCCCCGACCGGGACTAGAACCTCGTGTGCTGGCGCTGCAGGCGGAGGATTAGCCTATTGAGCTGCGGCTCAATCTCACTACTTGTTACAGTTTAGATATTCTATTTGTTCCTGATAATATCTTTTTTGTTTTGGCATTAAGGAAATAATTATTTAAAAACTCTCTGTACACCCAAAATACCAACTGACAACTTTTTGTACAAAAACTTTTCCATAATGTGGCAAAAAATTGTGACATATGACTTCCTTTCAAGCAAAATCAATCACAGTTTCCCTATAGATGATATTTATCTTAAACAAAACAAGTAGAGATGGTGATAGAAGGTGTAGGAGTCCTTTCCATAGGTGCCACCATAAATCATAGCACTCAAAGGGCCTCTTAAGTCATGTTTGGAAGATGATGGGGATATCAAGTTAGATAAACAGACTGGCACGTCTGGGGCAGTATAAAAATACTTTTATCTTTATGATTTAACCTCCAGCACTATACTTGGTACTATTGAGGTTCACAAAATAGAAATAATCTCAACAGATATAGCAGCAGTAAATTTTAATCAAACTTCTAAATAGAATTATCGATTCAATAATGTATACCTCATTCAAGATTTTTTTTCCTAAGGAATTTGGAAAGGGAGGGAATCATACAGTCTTATCATCCAAAAGATACCATACTTAGCATTTTCACACATAACCATTTTTATCAATTAATGATATTGTTTAATTAAAAATGATGCCTGAAAGTTACTTTCAAATGTTTTAGCAGGGAGGGCGGGAGAGAGGGAGAGAGAATGAAATAAAACAACTTTGCAATAATTTTAACAATTGGTAAATCTAGGTGAAAAGTAGTTATTAATGTTTTTTATTAAAGTCCTTGGTAGGCTTGAAATTTTTCAAAATAGAAAGTGGGGAAGGGGACCATTGCTGTGGCACAGCGGGTTAATAACCTGGCCTGAAACGCAGGCATCTCATATGGGCGCTAGTTTGAGACCTAGTTCCTCCACTTCCTATTTAGCTCTGTGCTATGGCCTGGGAATGCAGTAGAAGATGGCTCAAGTCCTTGGGCCCCTGCACCCATGTGGGAGACCAGGAAGAAGTTCCTGGCTCCTGGCTTTGTTTCGGCACAGCTCCGGCCATTGCAGCCAACTGGAGAGTGAACCATCAGATGGAAGACCTCTCTCTCTCTCTCTCTCTCTCTCTGCCTCTCTTCTTTCTGTGTAATTCTGACTTTCAAATAAATAAATAAATCTTTAAAAAAAAGAAAGTGAGGAAAATATCAATGTGAGAAGTAGGGAGGCAACAAAATGAATTATTCTAAACAGCATGATCAAATCTTGATAAGGTACATGTGTCTAAGAATTTTTCCATTTCTTCTAGGTTATTAAGTTTGCTGCTATATAATTATTCATAGTAATTGCTAAAATGCTTTCTATTTCTGTGGTGTCAGTTTTAGTGTCTGCATTTTCATTTCTGATTCTACAGATTTGAATTCTCTTTTTTTTCTTGGCTAGTCTAGCTGAGGGTTTATCAATTTTATTTATCTTTTCAAAGCCCCACATCTTTGTTTCTTTTTTTGTATTTTTATCTCTATATTTGTGTTCTGAGTTTCTTATTTCTCTCTACCAATTTTGGATTTGAATTGTTCTTATTTTTCTAGTTCTTTAGAGGCTGGAGCTGTGGCAACGGGTTAAAACCCTGGCCTGAAGCGTTGGCATCCCATATGGGTGCAGGTTCTAGTCCCAGCTGCTCCTCTTCCCATCCAGCTCTCTGCTATGGACTGGGAAAGCAGTAGAAGATGGCCCAAGTCCTTGGGCCCCTGCATGCACATGGGAGACCTGGAAGAGGCTCCTGGCTTTAGATCAGCGCAGCTCCGGCCATTGCGGCCATCTGGGGAGTGAACCATCAGTTGGAAGACTTCTCTCTCTGTCTCTACTTCTCTCTGTAACTCTGTCTTTCAAATAAATAAAATAAATCTTTTAAAAAAGTTACTTTAAAAATTTACTTTAAAAAACCCACAAAATAAAACAAAAAATCATCTAGATTAAAAGAGGAGCCCATGAGATTTGAGTCAGTTTTTAAGTGACTTTATGTAAACACAGAATTAATATCTCCTGTTCTTATGAATCAATGTTAGACAAAATACTGTTTTTTGAAAGTTTTCATGCATTTCTGCTTTTCTCAATGCCTCAGCTCCCTATTCTTTCTTGCCTGGTTCTACTTACTCATTCAGAAATTTAAAAATAGCGAGCCTTAAAGTGACAGCTGATTTTTAAATTGCTGAATTTTGTGTGAAAGTTTGCATTTTCCAGATGCTTCCAACTTTTTTAAAAAGTGGAGACTGATAATGGGTTGGAATTTCACAAGCTGTGAGTAATTCCTTAGCATCTGGCAAACTGTGAAATCTCATTTGAAGGCTTTTTCTCCAAAAAGTTCTTTTGGAATCAAAAAAAAAAAAAAAGAACCTTGTTAAAAATAATGGACCACTTTCTTCTCTTAAAATCTTTTTAATATTTCCTATTTTGAAACAGTCTTCAAAACAAGTAAAGTGAGGGAAAAAGAAATAGTAGTTGGAAGATTTTTAGGGCAACAGAATTCTGGGTTTGAATGAAGTAGATGCTTGACTTGTTGCAGATTTTTGAGAGAGTTAGGTCCTTCTTTTTCAATTTTGTATTATTTGTGTGCCTGTTATTTTTAGCAAAGATGCCACATTTTGTCTAAAATGCTGTCTCCTTTCTTTATTACCTTGTTAACGGATTCAGCCTTGTGTTGCTCCTAATTAGTGTTTAATGCTCCAGTGAGTTGCAGATAAAAAGATTTATTTTAACAAGTAGAAGTTGGTGATTTACCTTTTGAATTGTATATATATATATATATATATAAAAATATATGAAAGTGTCTGCAAGGTCTTTATCCACTTTCTGTCAGCATGTATATTAAATGATAAATTAATGAGGATAAAAAAAACCAAAAACCAAAAACCAGAAAAAAATTTATAATCCTAACTCCTCAAAATGTGAATGATTTTAGGAGAAGGACATTCTGTTGCACATCCTTGTACTGTCCACTTTACCCACTATTTGGCTTAGAATTTGATACTCATTAGCATCTGTTACCTGAGCAGATGAACACGCAGCTTGTTAATAAAATCTCAAAAAGCTAATTAAGTGGAAATTAAAGTTTATGGCAAATTTATTCTTCATTTTGCATTTCCATTCTTTTTTTTTTTGACACGCAGAGTGGACAGTGAGAGAGAGAGAGAGAGAGAGAGAGAGAGAAAGGTCTTCCTTTTGCTGTTGTTTCACCCTCCAACGACCGCTGTGGCCGGCGCGCTGCGCTGATCCGATGGCAGGAGCCAGGTGCTTATCCTGGTCTCCCATGGGGTGCAGGGCCCAAGCACTTGGGCCATCCTCCACTGCACTCCCTGGCCACAGCAAAGAGCTGGCCTGGAAGAGGGGCAACCGGGACAGAATCCAGTGCCCCGACCGGGACTAGAACCCGGTGTGCCGGCGCCGCTAGGTGGAGGATTAGCCTATTGAGCTGCGGTGCCGGCCTTCCACTTTTTCATTCTATCAGTTCTGCTAAGCTTTCATTTTCTTCATTAATTCTTCTGTGTCCTTAATCTTTTTTCTGGATGTGGACTGAATTTGTTGCCTGGACCATTTATTTGCCCATTTACATATTCTGATAGAATGATGCATTATCTTTCTGTGAAAATGATCAAAAACAATTTATAAGTAGAACCAACCCTTTGGAGAGAGATTTAAGAGATAATCATCATCTGATATATACCTTCTTTTCCTATCTCCTAAGACTGTTATAAAATACCACTAAGAAATGATATGAAAAAGCTTTGAAAACTCTAAATTGAAAGTAAATAGAATATTACTTTTATTATGATCATTGTTGTACAAATCTTTCCATTTTTTCTTAATTTAAATGATACTAAAAACATAGTTAATGTTTCTTATTAGAGCAAACCCTTGTATTGCAGAGACAGTCTGAGAGAACGTGGCAGGGCCATGCCACACTTCTCTCATATACCAGTCATGACCATTTATCAGAAACCTTGTGAAGATTAGTCTTTTGTTTCCTGTTTTGGCTTTTTTCTTTTTCTTTTTAAAGATTTATTTATTTGAAAGTCAGAGTTACGCAGAGAGAGAGAGAGAGAGAGAGAGATAGGTCTTCCATCTGATGGTTCACTCTCCGATTGGCTGCAACGGCCAGCTCTGCGCTGATCTAAAGCCAGGAGCCAAGAGCTTCTTCCAGGTCTCCCAAGTGGGTGCAGGGTCCCAAGGGCTTGGGCCATCTTCTACTGCTTTCCCAGGCCACAGCAGAAAGCTGGATTGGAAGTGGAGCAGCCGGGTCTTGAACTGGCACCCATATGGGATGCCGGCGCTTCAGGCCAGGGCGTTAACTCGCTGCACCACAGCGCCGGCCCTTGGCTTTTTTTCATCTTAGACTCATAGAAGCAAATGGCTTACTGTTGCTCTCTCTTCTCTTTCTCCACAGGAAAGACCACCCTAGCATGTTTGGGTTCTTCCCTAATCTGATACTGATAATGCCGCAAAATGTGCTTGTATGTGTAAATTTTGGCTGTTAATTTTTTTATTTTTACAGTATTATAATTTTATCTCTAAGGTACTTGATTTTCTAAAAGTGTCATTTCATTCTGTGTTGACCAAATCACGTTTTGGAAGGATAATTCTTTTTTTTTTTGACAGGCAGAGTGGACAGTGAGAGAGAGAGAGCGAGAAAGGTCTTCCTTTGCCGTTGGATCACCCTCCAATGGCCGCTGCGGCCGGCGCACCACGCTGATCCGATGGCAGGAGCCAGGTACTTATCCTGGTCTCCCGTGGGGTGCAGGGCCCAAGGACTTTGGCCATCCTCCACTGCACTCCCTGGCCACAGCAAAGAGCTGGCCTGGAAGAGGGGCAACTGGGAAAGAATCCGGCGCCCCGACCGGGACTAGAACCGGGTGTTCCGGCGCCGCAAGGTGGAGGATTAGCCTAGTGAGCCGCGGCACTGGCCAGGATAATTCTTTTTTAAAAATGATTTATTTGAAAGTTAGAGTTACACAGAAACAGAAGGAGGAGCAGACAGAGAGAGGTCTTTCATCCGCTGGTTCACTCCCCAATTGGCTGCAATGGGCAGAGCTGTGCCGATCCGATGCCAGGAGCCAGGAGCCTCCTCTGGGTCTCCCACATCAGTGCAGGGTCCCAAGGACTTGAGCCATCTTTTACTGCTTTCCCAGGCTACAGCAGAGAGCTGGATCAGAAGTGGAGCAGCTGGGACACGAACCAGTGCCCATATGGGATGCCGGCACTGCAGGTGGCGGCTTTACCCACTATGTCATAGCGCCAGCCCCTGGAAGGGTAATTCTAGGCTTTTAAAAGACACAGTTTATTCAAACTGGCACTCATCTGAATTGAACTATAATACCCCTTTAAAAGAGGATTTTAGTATAGATATACTCAATTAATAGGATTTCATACTGCAGTAGGGTGGGCCCCAATCCAATATGACTGGTATATTCATAAGCAGAGTGCACTTGAGCCAAGAGGGGAGATGGTCATGTGAAGATGGAGACAAAGATTGAAGATGCAAGCTTGGGACTGATTGGGGTTACTGGATGCTGGCCATTCAAAAACAATAAATGTATATTATTTCAGATGACCTAGTTTGTGTTACTTTGTTATGGCAGACCTAGAAGTCTAATATAGCAGCCAAGAGAATTTTCCATTATTAAACTGCACTTTCTTTCTTCTAACTCCTTTCCCTTACAACTTTCAGTGTATTCCTGAAAAGGAAAGCATACTCAGGTTTACTTCGAGTAAACAACTATCCTTACCCTATTAATTCTCACTTCCAATACACCTTGCCTTGAGTCTTTGCTAGTTCTGTTTCCAGTGCTTAGGATGTTCTTTCTTTCTCTGCCTACCTGAATCCTCTTCATCCTTGAAGGATTAGCTGAGGTACACCCACTACTTCTGTGAGGCTATCTTTTCCCCTCCAATTGGAATTGCTACTTTTTCTGCTCTACAACAAGAATTAGCTTGTTCTGCTATTATGTTACTTATTTAGTTTTGGCTGGCACTGTAATTGACTATGCTTTTCCCCTGGATTCCCACACCTCTGCACTTGAATGGTTCTAATTTTACTCTATCCTCCTCAGTATGAAACTGTTTGGGTTTATCCATACTAGGTCATATACTGTTATTTATTAAGTTATTCGATGTCTCCGACTTTTTATCCCTTGTTTACCAATTTTGGTTTAAAATTTTTCCAAATTTGAGAAAACCAATCATAAATATTTGCTCTTCTTTAGAAAAATCTTAGCTTTTGAAACTTGTTTTTACACAATAGCAACCATTAGAGGAGAGTAGGAAGGCTTCATAGAAATGTGGCCAAAGTTCTTCTGCGTGTTTGCAAATGGACACATATCAGTGTTTTAAGAAAAACGTTTTCTTGGGCCTGGCGTTGTAGCATAGTGGGTTAAGTTGCCACCTGTGACACTGGCATCACATATAGGCATCAGTTCATGTCCTAGCTGCTCCAATGAATTATCTAGGGTGTGACTACTGAGAGGTAGTATTTTAACTCTTCCATTCATGTTTGATGTACTCTTATCATTACTAAGTACAATAGTCTATATACCTACTCTATGAAATTTCTCAGGTAGAGAATCTACTTATTCCAAAGGAGATCTTTGCACCATCATTGGGTGAGGACTTTCTTATCCCATTCAAGGACCATGAGATCAAGCCAAGGTTCAGGGACAAGGGCCCATGGAGTGAACTGATTCACAAGGAGGAGGCTTCTCTGTGATTGGAGACAAGGAAGGTGGGAGGGCTAAACAGAAAGATTGTGAATGCTTGTAAAGGGGAAAGGGAAAAAGTGGTTGATGATTAGGTAAAGGCTGCAGAATGAATGCATTGCATGGACTACTATTTGAGAAAAACAAGTAGGGGGCAGTTCAGGGAAATGAAGGGAGAGGCAGAAGCTCCAAAGAGTGAACAAAGAAATCTCAAAGAAGAGAGAATTTGGGACCACAAAGGGGGAAAAGAAAATAGAGGGGAGAAAAAGAGGAAGTAGAACATTAATAGTGAAGGAGAAGAAGCAACTGCAGGACATAGACATTAGAATCAAACAGAAGATTATCATAGACCAAGGATGGAAAAGGGAGGAAACCAGCACGGAAGAAAGCTTAAGTAAATGAGGTAACAGAAGAGTGACAGGTGGAAGCCCTCGATGTCTCCTAGCAATGAATTTCAAGCAGCTGGACCTATTCTGCTTGCATCTTGTAATTTTAGTGTTCTGCCGATTGCCTAAAATACGCATATGTGGGGCCATTGCTTAGCAATTTTTTTATTGCACAGAGGTTTTCTATTTTTTATTAGTTTTAAATCTGTTCACCACAACCTAATAATTTATCTCAGATGCAAGATTCAGACCATTCATTAAAATTTCCTCAGTAAATACTGGAACTTTTCAATGCTAAAAGTATTATAAATGATGTGGAATAGCAGCATCAGATATATTCTTTGTTCTAGAAGAGCAAGTCTAGTGGCTAGAGTCCTAGGCCATTCTCATATAAACTAAGACCATTTTATGATATAGCAGTCTTTCCAGCCTCACTTCCTACATTTAAGTGTAGGAAGAATTTAGAAAGGCAGAGATAGAGTGGGGTGAAGAAGCTTTTCAAGTAGACAGAGACAGTAAAATAGTGGCAGATAAAGCCAATAGGTAGGCCAGGGCCAATTAATGGAGGGTTTAAATGCCAGGATAAAGCATATACAAGTGCAACAATTCCTTAATGGCTTCATCTGTGGTTAACATCAGCTTTGGGCACTTTGTTTGCCATCTTGACTCCTATCATTCAATAGAGCTGAGGGCCTATGACATAAGGCCAAGTTTTTAAAGGTAAGATCTGAGAAATTCTTAAACTTGTGTCAATGCCTGGAGTAGAGCTACTGTAGAATGGATCCTGAGACCCCAAAAGCAATAACAGCTATTGATTATTGAGCCTTTACCATGAACTGAGCCTTGTTCTCAGCATGTCATATACTCTCATGTAGTTATATTATTTCATGTGGTTTTCAATACTACCCTGTAAGGAAACGGAAATTCAGAGGGTCTATACCACTTGTCCAAGGTCATGCAGCTACAAAAGGACAGAGCCTGTCAGTGTGACTCCTGGCTTGCATTATTAATCATTACACTGTGCATGCCACAGAGCAGGAGCTATTAAATGGGGTCCCTCATGGATTCTTTTAAGTGGATCTGAGATAGGGACCTCAAATTAAACTGTCAATGGAATATTACTGTATAGTAGAAAGTAAATATTGATACACTTAGCAACATGAATGGATCCCAAAATAATTGTGCTGAATGCAAGAATCCAGACAAAACTGAATATATTCTGTATGATTCCATTTGTGGAAAGCTTTAGAAAATGCAAACAAATCTATAGTGTCAGAAAACAGTTCAGTGGTTTCCTAGAGATGAGGGAAGGGAGGAAGGGATTTTTTTTTCAAAGAACATGCAGAAACTTTTGGGAGGTGAAGAATATGTTCATTATCTTGAGTATAGTGATGGTTTCATGGATGTGTATGTTTCTCATAAAGTCGTACACTTTAAATATGGAAATTTATTGTGGGTAAATTCTGCTCCCCTCTCACTATATATATTATTTACAGAAAACTAATTTACAGAAAAATCTGCTTGGCAACATAGCACAAAAATAGACAAAAGGCAGAGTTCTCAAGTGATTTTTCTATTAGTGGCTAATTGATTTGGTGAGGGAGGCTAACACAGACATTTTAGGGATTAAGTCACTTATCTCAAATATCACTTCAGAAGAGAAGATTTCATTTTTGGGAAGTTTGGAATATGGTATCTTATAGTTAAGATCTCAAGGCTGTGACCTAGTGAGTATGGTTCCTTTTTAAAATTTTAATTGCATAATCCTTCAGTTGGTTACTGGACAAGAGCTTTATAGAAAGTCAAAACAAGAGCTTGTTTGGAGTAGGTGATTTTGTTTTGGAGCTTCAGTGCTGCTTTCTGAAATTAAGATTCTAATCCATATGAAAAACAGGGCTTTTGTTTCTTCATATCTTCTAAAGTGTTACTATCATAATAGTTTTAAGCAATTCGGTTTAAGATGTCAACCTCTACGGAGCTTGGATATGACTGTAGCTTGAAGTTGGAAATTGCTCTGTACAACTTTATACCTACATGGAAAGTTGCTATTTGCGTGGGCAGGGTAAGCTGTTGTTTATGTGATTAGTGTGGGTAAGTAAGGAAAGTATACTTTAGGATAAGTCCTCTATAATATCTGAAATTTCATAATTTTGGATCTAGACTATGTTAAACTCTACCTTCCTTTATTTTCTTCTAAAAGGAAACTTGCTCTAAGAACATTAAACTACTAACAGCCCAGTTTGAACAAATATAATGGCCATGATGATTAGAAATTGTCATCTCCACAGATTGCCCTTTACTATTACTTGGAGGCCATTATATATAATATATATATATACACACACACACATACATATATATATATATATATATAATAGCTACAAAAACAATCAAATACCTTGGAATAAACTTAACCAAGGTAAGCACTTTTATGAATGGGATTTCATTTAGTCCTCCCAAACCTGAGTTAGGTATTATGATCCTTATTCATATTTGAGGGTTAGGAAATGGGAAAAGCTCTTAGAGATTAGGTAATTTTCTGAAATAACTTTCCAAAGGCCACAAATGCTGAAAGTAAGGTTCAAACTTTCCTGTATCTGGCTGTAAACTTTTGGTTTCTTTTTCTCAAGGACTGATAATATATTGTTTCCTTATATATCACACTTGATTAATTGAGATGCTTTTGTAAGGAAATGTTTTGTAGCTAAAGGCACAAGGAGAAAATCTTTATTGAAAAAAGTCTTCAGTAAAAAAACCCTTCCTTATTGTCATTTGCACAGCCTTCTGGTTGGATCATTCTTCTGAGAATCTCCAAAGTACTGAAAAACAGTCCTCCTGTAGTCTAATGGAGGTTAAAGATAGCCATCCAGTCTCTGGATCAGTGTAGAATGGACAGTGTATCTCAGAAAGCATCTGATTCATTTATTTTTACTAAGTTGACGAAGTGAGCTTGCTGTATTAACAAATAATAGCTAACCATTGGTGGTGTACTTACTGTGTGCCAGGAATTGTGATAACTGGAACACGTTATTTTTGGTATTGTTATCTCCATTTTACATATGAGTATGAGGAAACTGAGGTTCAGAGAACTTGAGTAACTTGATTTCGCTTCATGTAGCACAGTTAGGAACCAATTGCAGCATTTCTTCTTTCTCTATAAAGGAAAATATAAAGTTAGAATTATAACTTTGGAAAGATCTCATTAGCTGAGACATACTTTTTATTTTGTATCAGTGAGTCTCAGGAACTGTTAGACTGGCACAGTGCTTAAGTGTCAAAGAATAAAAATCAATTATGGGAAGTAAGTGCATAAATGTAGAGGCTTAGAATAGCCGAAAGAAATCTATTTCTTTTTTTTTAATTAAAATTTCTTTTTTTAAAACTTTTATTTAATGAACATAAATTTCCAAAGTACAGCTTATGGATTACAATGGCTTCCCCCCCCCATAACTCCCTCCCACCTGCAACCTTCCCCTTTCCATCTCTCTCCCCCCTTCCATTCACATCAAGATTCATTTTCAATTCTCTTTATATACAGAAGATCAGTTTAGCATATATTAAGTAAATATTTCAACAGTTTGCACCCACACAGAAACACAAAGTGAAAAATACTGTTTGAGTACTAGTTATAGCATTAAATCACAATGTACAGCACATTAAGGACAGAGATCCTACATGAGGAGTAAGTGCACAGTGACTCCTGTTGTTGACTTAACAAATTGACATTCTTGTTTATGGCATCAGTAATCACCCTAGGCTCTTGTCATGAGTTGCCAAGGCTATGAAAGCCTTTTGAGTTCACCGACTCTGATCATATTTAGACAAGGTCATAGTCAGAGTGGAAGTTTTCTCCTCCCTTCAGAGAAAGGTACCTCCTTCTTTGATGACCTGTTCTTTTCACTGGGATCTCACTCGTGGAGATCTTTCACGTAGGGTTGTTGTTGTTGTGTGTGTGTGTGTGTGTGTGTTTTTTTTTGCCAGAGTGTTTTGGCTTTCCATGCCTGTAATACTCTCATGGGCTTTTCAGCCAGATCCGCGTGCCTTAAGGGCTGATTCTGAGGCAAGAGTGCTGTTTAGGACATCTGCCATTCTATGGGTCTGCTGTGTATCTCGCTTCCCATGTTGGATCCTTCTCTCCCTTTTTTATTCTATCAGCTAGTATTTGCAGACACTAGTCTTGTTTATGTGCTCCCTTTGGCTCTTAGTCCTATCATTGTGATCAATTGTGAACAGAAATTGATCACTGGGACTAGTGAGATGGCATTGGTACATGCCACCTTGATGGGATTGAATTGGAATCCCCTGGTATGTTTCTAACTCTACCGTTTGTGGTAAGTTAGCTTGAGCATGTCCCAAATTGCACATCTCTTCCCTCTCTTACTCCCACTCTTATATTTAACAGCCATCACTTTTCAGTTAAGTTTCAACACTTGAGAATAACTGTGTATTGATTACAGTATTCAACCAAAAGTATTAAGTAGAACAAAGAAACAAAAAAATACTAAGAGGGATAATGTATTAAGTTGTTCATCAACAGTCAGGGCAAGGGCTGATGCGGCTCACTAGGCTAATCCTCCGCCTTGCGGTGCCGGCACACCGGGTTCTAGTCCCGGTCACGGCGCCGGATTCTGTCCCGGTTGCCCCTCTTCCAGGCCAGCTTTCTGCTGTGGCCCAGGAGTGCAGTGGAGGATGGCCAAAGTACTTGGGCCCTGCACCCCATGGGAGACCAGGATAAGTACTTGGCTCCTGCCTTCAGATCAGCGGGGTGCGCTGGCCATTGGAGGGTGAACCAACAGCAAAGGAAGACCTTTCTCTCTGTCTCTCTCTCTCACTGTCCACTCTGCCTGTCAAAAAAAAAAAAAAAAGAAAGAAAGAAAAAAAGAAATCGATTTCTACATTGTTATTTATTTATTTTACTTTATAAAAATTCATTTTATTTATTTTAAAGACAGAGTTAGAGAGAGAGAGAGAGAGAGAGAGACAGAGAGAGAGAGAGAGAGAGAGAGATCTTCCATTTGCTGTTTTATTCCCCAAATGGCTGCAATGGCTAGGGCTGGCCAGGCCAAAGCCAGGAGCCAGGAGCTTCTTTCAGGTCTCTGACATGGACACAGAGGCCTAAGCACTTGGGCCATCCTCTGCTGCTTTCCCAGGTGCTTTATCAGGGAGCTGGATCAAAAGTGGAGCAACCAGGATTCAAACTTGTGCTGATATGGGATGCCAGCCAGCATTGCAGGGAGCAGCTCAATGTGTTAGACCACAACACTGGCATCAAATTCTACATTCTTGATGAGTAAAGGTGAAGGAGACATTTTAATAATTGTCTACAAGTATATGAAAATTTATTTGCCAGTGTGCTTGGCAATTCTGAGGCACCACAAAATTCAACTTGCCTTGTTGTACCACTTAACTTTCTGGGTTCACATCCTGTCTCTGAAGTGTGAACTCCTAGGAATAGAGTCCTGGGTCTTATATTTGCTTAAATCCACCCCTCACCTTCTCCCTTCTGAAAGGCTTTTGGCAGAAGTCCACAATTGGCCCTTGCAGGCCTTTCTTTAATCATATCTGCTCTCAGCTTCGGTTTTCAACCTTTTTTTTTTTTTTGACAGGCAGAGTGGACAGTGAGAGAGAGAGACAGAGAGAAAGGTCTTCCTTTTGCCGTTGGTTCACCCTCCAATGGCCGCCGTGGCCGCTGCGCTGCGGCTGGCGCACTGCGCTGATCCGAAGAGCCAGGTGCTTCTCCTGGTCTCCCATGGGGTGCAGGGCCCAAGTACTTGGGCCATTCTCCACTGCACTCCCTGGCCACAGCAGAGAGCTGGCCTGGAAGAGGGGCAACCGGGACAGAATCTGGCGCCCCGACTGGGACTAGAACCGGGTGTTCCGGTGCCGCAAGGTGGAGGATTAGCCTAGTGAGCCGTGGCACTGGCTGGTTTCCACCTTTTAAGTTTCCAATTTTTAAAATTTTGTGGTAGTATTCTCTTAAATTAATTCATGTTGACTGAACTTCCTTATCACTAAATTTCAACTCTAAATAATAATATATGTACTTTCTTAGGGAGTCTAGGTAGTACTGGTGACACTATGGGCCTTTATTCAAAGTTAACTTATTTTTTTCTCTGCACTAACTTTCCATGAAGTCTACTAAGCAATATATCATCCTTGAGGAACTTACTGTACTCTAGTGGCACACAAAAAAGCAGAATCTTGACCCCCCAGGAACTTAGTTTTCTTGATTAGTAGGGATATATACACAAAAGAAAACTTAGAGATAGCTGTTGCAGCGGGACACTGTAAGATATCTGAGTCATAGGCCTAGGTCTGGAGATGATCAAAGGATGGTCCTGGGAACTTGTATGGTCCCAGTGACTTCATGGAGAAGACATGGCTTGAGATGGACCCTAAAGGACTGGGAAAATTCAGTGATCTTACAGTGGGCAGAAACAATCCACATATAGGAAACATAATTTCTTTCTTTTTCCTTGAATTTTATCTTTTTTTAAATTTCATTTTTCATGAATTTTTAAAAAATTATTTGAAAGTCAGAGTTACAGAGAGGGAGGGAGAGATAGAATGAGAGAGAGATTTTTCCATTTGCTGGTTCACTTCCCAGATGGCTGCAACTGCCAGGGCTGGGCCAGGCTGAAGCCAGCAACCTGGAACTTTTTCTGGGTCTCCTACATGGGTGTAGGTGTGCAAACACTTGGGTCTTCTTCCACTGCTTTCCCAGGCACACTAGCAGGGAGCTAGATCAGAAGTGGAGCAGCTAGTACTCGAACTGGTGCTCGTGTGGGATGCTGGCATCACAGATGGTAACTTAACCCTGCTACCCCACAACGCGGGTCCCAAAACATATTTTCTTATGACCCTAAGTATCTATGGGCAAATGCAATTTACAAGTTTCCCAGCTGCACTCCCTTCTGAGTGAGTAGAAGAAGATGACTTTTGTTTTAGTTTTGAGGAGTCCAACTTTTTGGGTTATTAAGAGTCAAAATTTGGCATTTCATTGAAACAGGACATTATGACTGCAATACCTTGAGTGTCTTAGATAACAAAGAGCTTGCTGAATATGTAAATTCAATTAATCTGATAATAATTTTTTAATGACTATAGACTGAATGTGGTATAATATAGTGAAAAATATATTGTGCGATGTCAAGACCTTTTACTTCTAATCCTAAATAACTGGATGTCTGTATGACTCTGGTAAAACTATCTTCATCTTGATCTCTTTTGTCATTTATAAGCATGAAGCTGTTAGACCCATTAGCCATTCAACCCAGGTGCTATTTGGTCTTCTCAATACACCATTTCTAGAAGGCACTGCCAATTCATTAGAGCTGGCCCAGTATTTGTAATGTATCTGCTATCCTATGGACGAGATTTTTAAGATTCATTCCAGCAGAAAGTTCTTAAGGGATATTTCCAATGGAATAGCATTTTTTTGTTTAAATCTGTGTCTCCTCACCAGATCATAGCCCTGTACTGCACTAGAATTAATTTTTAAAATTGTCATCATTTTGCAAATTGCACATTGTTGAATATACCACCATTTTGTAACTATTATTTGAAATTTCCTCCCTTTTTAACATGTCAAAAAGTGGGAACTAGCCCTTGTCTCTCCCAACATCTGAGAGGATCAGCTTTGAGGATGCCAGAAGTGACCTCTCATTAGGTTCTCTGGAAATATCTGCCTTCAGGGTTTGCATTCACCCCGAGGTAAGTCCTTCTTTTATTACTAGCTTACTGCACAGCTTTTGGAATGTCATCTCATCTTTGTAGGTCTGATTTGTCCAACTATGCATGTTAAATAAGTGGACTGTAGGAACTCATCTAGCTTTGATATCCTGGTATTCTTTGAGGTGTAAATGATAACATTAATTATTATATGTCTTCATGGAGAAGAGAGTTAGGATGGACTAAAGGGCAGAAGGCCTAGGAAAGGAAAGAGGCACTGACATTTTTATGGAGAGTAAAGCATTAAATTAAAGCAATAGAACTCTGACAAGTAGAATTTTGGACACAAACCAACTGGTGAGGGAGAAATGTTTTGGGGGACCTGGACCTTCAAGGCATTCTTGAAATCACATCTAATTGGTGTGCTTTGTTGCTGTGTAGTTTCTCATATTCATTCTGAGTATGGTGGACACTTGGGTTCCCTCTCACATTTAGGCAATGGATTTCATTTTATCTTATTCTATAATAAGAGATGGGAAGGTAATGTGTGTTTGGTGTGATAGCTAAAAATCATTTCCCAGGCTAACATCAAGGAGATTCTCCCTGTTTTCTTCTGTGAGTTTTATGATTTCAGATCTTATTACAAAGTTGCCTACTCATTTTGAGCTGTTTTTTTTTTTTTATATGGTATAAAACACAGATCCAATGTCATCTTTTTGTGTGTGGAAAATCAGCTTTCCCTCTCACCATTTATTGAAGAAACTATCCTTTCCTCATTGTGCTTTTTTGGTGTCTTTGTCAAAAATTAGTTGACTTCACATGATTGGGTTTATTTCTGAGCTCTCTATTTTGTTCTATGTGTCAATGTATCTGCTTTTATGCCAATACCACAGTGTTTGGATTATTATGGTTTTGTAATATAGTTTTTTTTTGACAGGCAGAGTGGACAGTGAGAGAGAGAGAGACAGAGAGAAAGGTCTTCGTTTTGCCTTTGGTTCACCGTCCAATGGCCGCCGTGGCCAGTGTGCTGTGGCCGATGCATCATGCTGATCCGAAGCCAGGAGCCAGGTGCTTCTCCTGGTCTCCCATGAAGGTGCAGGGCCCAAGCACTTGGGCCATCCTCCACTGCACTCCCAGGCCATAGCAGAGAGCTGGTCTGGAAGAGGGGCAACCGGGACAGAATCTGGCGCCCCGACTGAGACTAGAACCTTGTGTGCAGGCGCCACAGGCGGAGGATTAGCCTATTGTGCCACAGCGCTGGCCTGTAATATAGTTTTAAATCAGGACATGCATTACCTTCAACTTTGTTTTTCTTTCTTATAGCTGCTTTGACTATTTCAGGGCCTTTTGTGGTTCCGAACAAATTTTAAGATTGCCTTATCTTTCTGTGAAGGATGTCATGGGGATTTTGGTAGAGATTGCATTGAATCTGTGTATTGTTTTGGATAGTATGGGCATTTTAATCATGTTGTTTTAATCCATGAGCACAGATATCTTTCCTTTTATTTTGTATATTCTTCAGCTTTGTATGTAGTTTTTCAAACTATTTTCGTTACTACTTGATAATTTCACATTATGTTTGTATTTCAGTAGGTAAATTTATTTCCTTAATATTTTTATTGGATCCATGGTATTCTGTTATTTAAACTTACTATAATTATTAAGGACTTAAAATCATTCCAAACTTTGGACTTCGGGGTGAATTACACTTTCACATGCTCAATATATGCTTTGTAAACTGATTTGAATAGTTAATCCTTTCTGTTTCAAAAGGACATATGATGTGGTATCATTTCTCACTTGTAATCTTGTATCTCAATCTCAAGTTTTTTATGCTTGGTGTACTAGATATAATTGTTTATTTTCGTTCAAGCTTTGGATCTGACAGCATGTTTGACAGCATCTCTGTCCCAAAGAAACTACTGGCTTTGTGCTGTATGAGAATAATACTTAAACATAGCATCTTATTGATCCCAACTGCTCTTCCTTCTTCACTTCTAAAAGTCTGTGAAAAAGAGTGCAAGTGGCCCCCAAATCACAACTTGGCAAAGTTGAAAATGATTTCGAAAAGATGGTAAAAAATCAGTTTATATCTTAATTTTAGTGGCCAAAGCAAGACAAAGTGCGTAATGTTCATGGAGGTTGTGAAATATGGCAAAATTCAGGAAAGGAGTTTCTAGTTCCAAATAAGATGCTGACTTGCTATAGGACCTCCAACAAATCACTTCCTCTTTCTGAACTGATTTTCATTATCTGATAAATAAAGGGAGTGGTAATGATGTGAACTTTCTGGGTTGAAAAGCCCAAGAATCTCTGAAGAGTATAATACATATGTATTTCACAAGGGAAAAAATAATACATATGTATGAGCATGTGAAGATGGTAGGCCTAGAAGGTTAGCATTTGATTAAGGCAGGCATAATTTTGTATTTTTTTCATAAATTTATTCCTGGTATCTGATAGATGATAAATGTTCAGTAATTCTTTTTTTAACCTTTTCTTGGTGTTGAGAACACTTAAGATCTACTCTTTTAGCAAATGTCAAGTATACAGTACAATATCATTAATTACACTCTCCATGTTGTACATTAGCTCTCTAGAATTTATTCAGCTTACAAAACTCAAACTTTTTACTCTTTGACTGATTTCTACCTCTCTTTCCTTATCCCTACCCTTGTTAACTTCCATTTAACTATCTGCTAAGGAAAAGAGAAAACATAGTTTTAAAAAGTTGCAAGGAGCTGATGCCATGGCGCAGTGGGTCACAGCCCTAGCCTGCAGTACTGGCATCCCATATGGGCACCAACTCCAGTCCTGGCTACTCCACTTCCAATCCAGTGCTCTTCTAATGTGCCTGGGAAAGCAGGGAAGAATGGCCCAAGGCTTGGGTCCCTGGACCCACATGGGAGACCTGGAAGAAGCTCCTGGCTCCTGGTTTCGGATCAGCGGTTGTGGCCATTTAGGGAGTGAACCAGTGGATAGAACTAACTCTATCTCTTTCTCTCTCTTTCTCCCCTCTCCTTTCCTCCCTCCTTCACTCTCTCTCTCCCTTTATTCCCTCTCCCTCTCCCCTTCTCTGTAGCTCTTTCAAATAAATAAAGTAAATCTTAAAAAAAAATTGAAAAGATTAGAGGGTGAAGTCTTCCAGTGAAAGTGACATGAATCCTATTATTTAAGTCATACCAATCTGGATTCCAGTGAATTTTCACAGTGTCTAATCTCTGCTTCTCTGTTCTTCTTCTGTTACCCAATTACACAATCTTTTAGTGCCCTCAGCATTTCTGGTATTTTGGGGGGGAAGTGAGGGAAGGGCTAACTTCCTATATAGCAAGAGTAAGGGAATAGGGCAGATCCCATTTGGAGTTCAGATATACATACCATAAAATATTTCATGTTAGTCTTGTGAGTCTAACTAATGTGAAATTTTGTGTACAGGAGAGTGCAGGTGGTTGGGCATGGTTCATGTCAGGTTAAATAACTGGCTTTATTGAGTCATATATAACGCATCTATAGTCGCTAGGATAGATTTTTAATGTAGTGTGTTGCGGGGGGCTATCCTGGGCCCCATTCTAATTCAACATTCTCATTGCTGAATTAAATGAAGGCATAGGTAAAATAGTGATCAAATACACAAATGGCACAAAGCTAGGAGGAATAGTTGATACATTTATTTTCAGAAGCAGGATCCAAAATGTCATCTTGTGCTTGATATGGCTTTTGTTCTGTTTGAATTAGGTACATAGCAGAAACAGGAGGTATCTGAGGGTAGGAGTCAGAGGTTCTTTACCCATTATCATTACTATTCATTAGTATTTTACCTCTAGTACAGTTTGGTCAGATAATATCTTGATAACCAAATGTGTGTGTGTGTGTGTGTGTGTGTCTGTGCGTATATCACAAAGCTTGTTTAGATGTGAGTTATTGCACTAGATAAGAATTAATATCGTAAGTTAGAGAGTTGTACAACTAGGGCTAACATATATCTTTAGAATTTTCCTTTGGATTTCCAGCAGGGAATAGCTCGTTGCTTCATAATTTGCAGTCCCGGGTTAAAAGGAACAACAACAAAATTCTGGTCATTAGTTCTTCTCTGTAGGACCTTTAAGTATGTGTGTAGGGAACAGCAAGCATTTACAAAAATTACTTCCATGTTGCATAGTGTTGTCTGACAAGGGCCAAAGGAGAGGTACTGAAAATATAGCAGGAATCCTAGGAAAGGAGGGAGAGAGTGATGGCATCTGATCTCAGATAGTCAGGGAAGTCCTTCGGAAGGAGATGGGAACTTGATCATAGTTTCAAACTGCTGAGGACGTCCACTCTAGCTTTTCACTTTGAAAGAACTAGTTTTGTGGAAACTTGTATCCTTTACACAGGATGGCACAGGGCTATCAAGAAAGGATAAGTCACAGCCTGAAGCTATTTGTAGGCCTGCTTACTAGGCCTAATGAAAGGGTTAATTTTAGAGCATTTCTTTCTTTCTTTTTTTTTTTTTTTCTCAGTTTGTTCTGCCAAAGAAATAGGAGACCCCTACTGTTCTCTGGCACCAGCTGCATTGTTCTACTAGTCAGGAAATGAAGCTGAGACTATCCCCTTGGCTCTTGGCTGTGGGATAGGGAGAAAAGAGCAGGTGCCAGAGCGTATGTATTGAAAGAGTCCAGGGGTCCTTTCACCAGTCAATTATTCTTTAATGGCAGATACTCAGGACAAATACTGTGAACCAACAGCTGCCAACAGTACCCTCTCCAGCAGTTGGAGGGTACTTCTGGGTAAGTATGAGCTTGTTGTGCCTTTGGCATTATACTGTCAGGACAAGTCCCCACTGCCAGCCAAACATTTCACCTCAACAACAGTTAAATCTGAAAAAATGTTGATGAATAATGAAATAATCAGTAATTAATACCCTTTAGAACTAATTATTAAATATGTTCTAAGTAGGGAAGTATTTCTGAAAGGACCATGACTATGGATTTTCAAACTTATGATAACACTGTTTGAGTCTCAGATTTTGGGAGTCTCCCTAACTTGTCTGGCTGCAGTTTCATGTTGAACCTTGCCCTTACCCTTATTGGAGCCAAGAGTCCATAAATGTGGGTTCTTCTTCTGACTTTATCATTAGTTTTCAGTCTTCCCATGTGAAAAATGAGTGCTTAGCTCACAGTGTGCAGTTGAGGTGGTGGTGGCTACTTTTTGAGAAAACTGCAGGTGAAGGTTAGTAGGCTCCACAGATATAAGGTGGAAATGTTACTATATAAACTTCATTGTGCAAGCTAAGAATATTTGGAAGCTGCTTTTACTTGAATATCCAATCTGAAAAAAATCTTTGCCTCCAGATTAAAAGTCCTCTGATCATGGCTATCCCTGTCTGGTGTTTGTGGGTGCCCTTCCTCCCCTTTCTCTTCTTCTCCTATTCCCTATTCCACTCCTCCTCCCACCTACACTTCCTTGCCCCCCCAACCCCCACTGTAAAAAGAAAGAAAGAAAAAAAGAAAAGCCAAATCTCTTGGCATAGATTCTTAGGGAAACAGAGAACTTTCAAATGTCAGGGTACAATATCCTTATTAAGATTCTTACTCTACTTTGCGGTTCAAATTTAATTTAATTACATGTATATATTTATTTACTTACCACTCACTTTTTTCACAAAGGATTTGAGGCATCCAAGCCTCAAAATACAGTTTTGTTCTTAACTGTAGGGGGTGTTCAAACCAAAGAAGACTGAATTCATTCACATCTTCAACGGGAAAACATGAAGTTGCTGTACCATGCAGCAAAAACGGAAGTATCGTCTTTTCCACTTTACACAAAAAGTTATTAACAGTGATGACTCAGATATTTCCTGTGAAATCTGTGTGAGCAAATTCATTAGTCTTACATAAATTGAATGGCTTACCCTAACTTTTCAGCTAGACATATCACGGGATTGAAGAAATATA
This sequence comes from Oryctolagus cuniculus, assembly GCF_051225735.1. NCBI lineage: Eukaryota > Metazoa > Chordata > Mammalia > Lagomorpha > Leporidae > Oryctolagus > Oryctolagus cuniculus. The sequence continues at coordinate 71,187,868 of NC_142888.1, read as the reverse complement.
AACAGAATTTTGCTCTGATGCCGTTCATTTACACAGACCATTGGGAGAGAGTCTGTGGCTGAAGTCTCCATAATCATAGAGTATAATATCTATGTTTTGAAAATGTCTAATTAGAAGCATTGGGTATATCTGTTACTAATTTTGATAAACATGTGTACAGGGCTAGCTAGGAAGAAAAAAGTTAACTACATTGCCAACAGTCAAGAACATGACTTTTTCCTTAAAATTGTTATACCTCAATGTACCCACTGGGTACCAAATTCCTGTTACATACTATTGATTCAGCAGATTTCTCTCTCTCTCTCTCTCTCTCTCTCTCTCTCTGTATGTGTGTGTGTGTGTGTGTGTATGTGAGTGTGATTATTAGTGCTCTTTCTGATAGGACTGTAGAATGATTGAGGGCAAGGTACCATGTCTTTATCCTGTGTTTCCCCATCATTGGTGCCATCATTAGTGCTGGTTAGAGGCTGTATTTTCCTATGAGGAAACTAAGTTTTACAGCCAATCTTAATTTCTGGGGAGGTACAGTGTCCATTTACAGTTTGCAGAGTCTTACTTTTTTTTTTAAAGTTAGGTTGATCTTTCCATAAAATAATTAATAAATATTTCATTTTTTGCATATAACAATGCCTACAATTTGTCTTGACAGATATAAACAGTATAGATATGTCATGTGTCAGTTGATCAGATTTTGCATTGCTTTTTTGGGAGATATATTTAATTCTATTCTGTTTTGTTTTATTTTTGAAAGACTTATATATTTACTGAAAGGCAGAGTTAGAGAGGGAGAGACTGAGAGAGATCTTCCATCTTCTGGGTTACTCCCCAAATGGCAGCAACAGCAGGGGCTGGACCAGGCTGAAGCCAGGAGCCAAGAGCTTTATTTGAGTCTCTCATATGGGTGACAGGGGCCCAAATATCTGGATCATCGTCCACCTACGCCCACCTGGGGTGCCAGCATCTCAAGTGGCAGCTTTATGTGCTGTGCCACAATGCTGGCCCCTATATCTTTCTATTTTAAAAGTTTTGCATACATTGTTATATAAAAATCTACACATACCTAATGCATATAGTTTTGTGAGTTTGAATATATGCATACACCCATGAAACCATGACTACAATCAGGTTATAAATGTAGTCATGTTGTTTTGATGAAAGTCAAGATATGTATTCTTACTTTAGTGCAGTTGGTAGTTGCTGGGTTCCACATCCTCTTGAGGTGATGTATGACTTGACATTTGCATGCACTCACTCATGTTGAGATCTTTGAAGTGGTATTCCTGGCTCAGATAAGGGGAAATTCTACTGAATTCTGTAAAGCAGTTGGTTGACTCAATTTCCTTCCTGACCCAGGTCCCTCTTAGTATTATTCATCAAGGAATCCTCTTTCTGTTGTAGAAAGGCTAAAATGTAGTGACTTTACCAAGATAATAATTGTTGACTTTTTGTGCTAGCAGAAGCTTCCAGTTTTTGAAATGGCAATAAAGAATTTAGCCTTGCTTGCTTCAAAAGTGAACAAAGGGGATTAAGGGAAGAAAAAGGAATATAGGTATAGTTGATGGAGAGTTTTTCAGATACAACCTGCCCATGGTTGTCTTTTGTGGTCTAAGCATTTTTAAAAAAACAAATGAGAAGTAAGGATATTTATCTTGGGAATTTAATTGCCTTTTCTTTATTTTTATTTTATTTTATTTATCTTTATTTTCTACCTCTCCTGCCTTTCAGTATTTCATATTACACCTGGTGCCCTCATCTTTTTTTCTGCTTGTAAACTCCTTGAAGGCAGAACTCATGCCTTTTTATCTGCCCATGCCCAGTACTCAATATACTATTTTGCACAAAATAGGAACTTTATACATATTTATTCTTTTTTAATTTTTTGACAGGCAGAGTGGATGGTGAGAGAGAGAGACAGAGAGAAAGGTCTTCCTTTGCCATTGGTTTACCCTCCAATGGCCGCCGCGGCCGGCGGGCTGCGGCCAACACACCGCGCTGATCTGATGGCAGGAGCCAGGTACTTATCCTGGTCTCCCATGGGGTGCAGGGCCCAAGCACTTGAGCCATTCTCCACTGCACTCCCAGGCCACAGCAGAGAGCTGGCCTGGAAGAGGGGCAACCGGGACAGAATCTGGCACCCCGACTGGGACTAGAACCCAGTGTGCCGGCACCGCAAGGTGGAGGATTAGCCTAGTGAGCCACGGCACCTGCCATATTTATTCTTTTGTAGTACATTGAAATCTTTCTTCCCTTCCTCAAGATTTTGGAGTGTAAGCAATCAGTTAAAGGATTTTTTTGCCAAGGTAACATCTATGCCATAGCAAGCGTCTTTAGTATTTCACTCAAATTAGCTATTGACAGAATTTTCTATACTGATAGATTAACCAGAGAGGGATGTTTTAACAATAGGGAACCTTGAGGGCATTGTGGCATAGTGGGTAAAAAAAAATCCCATTTGTGTATTGGTTCATGTCCTGGCTGCTCCGCTTCCCATCCAAGTCTCTGCTAATAGCCTTGGAAAGCAGTGGAAGATGGCCCAAGTGCTTGGACCCCTGCACCAATGTGGGAGACCTGAATGAAGCTCCTGGCTCCTGATTTAGGCTTGGCCCAGCAGTCAGTGGCCGTTGTGGCCACCTGGGGAGTGAACCAGTGGATGGAAGATTCTCTCTCTCTCTCTCTGTAACTCTGACTTTCAAAATACATAATATATAAAATAGTAAAAAAATCAAGGGGAAAATTCTGAGCTGCCCTCAATGAAAAGACACTGTTTATCATCAGAGCTAAAACACTACCAAATGGATTTCAGGCACTGTGGTGATTAGAAGGTTGTGGAGCTGCTTGACAAACAAAGGAAGGAGCCTCTTCTGGAGATCTTGAAGTCATATTCTTTGTTTGACCTTTGTTTTTCCTGCTTGTAATGGTGGCCTTATTCTCAGGGGCCCTAAAATAAGTGCCAATGGAACTTGCATTGTGTGTTTGTGTGTATGTATGTGTTTGCAAGCATTTCAAACAAGCTTAACCATTTTGGAGAGAATCAAATTCATAGATATCATAGAATTTTCTTTGTATTCTCACACAATGAAAGTGACTGGTCTCTGAAACTTGCTGGGTGCAGGAAGAGAAAGAGAGGTTGTGGAAGATCTGCAAACATGGAGGACTCATGGTGGAGGTGAATTCACACATGGCTATGTGGTATAATGTAACAGGAGGCCCCAAAGACTTTTGTGACTATAAATATTCTGGTTAATTAACCTCACTGGTTAATCTATCAAGTGCAGGTAAATAATATCAATAGCTAATTACAGTCATATTTCTTAGACTTGCTGGTGTTCTGAAAGCTCAGTAGCATTAATCTAGTAGTCTATGTATTAAGGCATTATCTCTCTGGATGGCCACTGCTAAAGTGAAGGTTTTTTTCCTATTTATTTATTTTTCTTTCTTTAATTTTTAAAATTTTAATTTTAATTAGTTGTTAACAGGCTTGTTGTGGTTTGTAGATACAATTCTAAGAACATAATGATATTCCCTTCTTTTCCCCCTTCTCTTCCTCCCACCCTGCTTCGGTTTAACTGAGGAAGAGAACTTAAAAGCACATTACCATAAGTCAGGTAATTCAATTCTTTTTACCTATATTAACACAGTTAATCCTCACAGCATCTCTATGAGGTCCTATATCTTTACTTCATAAGTGGGAAAACTGAGGTATGCAAAAGTAACTTGTCCTACATTACACAGTTAATAAGGGAGAGACTTAAGATTTGAACCATGGCAATCTATCTCCTCAGTATATCTATTTATCTACTTCAATTTGAAGGTTATGGGACAATTTTGGATTCCAAGCAACCAGACAGGGAGTTGTTGCAATGATCCCAGGTATGAGTGAGATCCTGAACCTAAAAGGTAGTGAAAGTAAAGGTAGAAAGAACATAGGGAGTGACCAGGGCAAGGAAGAATTTGTATGAGGGAGGTAAAGTTGGCAGGAATTTGATTGAATATGATCTTAGATAGGCGATAAAAGGCAGAGTCAGAAGTGACTTTCATGTTTCTCTGGTTGGGTATCTTTAGGGCATCGAAGTAGAGAGATCTAGAAGGAACACAGAAGCTTAAAAGGGAGACCTTGCTTGAGCATAGTTTTTATATATATATATATAAATGTATATATATATATAATGTATAGTTAGATAAAGGAAGTAGACTGATGATATAATCCTAAGGAACATCAACATCTCCAGGAGCAGGCAAAGATTAAAACTCAATGAAGAAAGCAGAAAATGTGCTGTTATGGAAACTAAGGGGATACAATGTATCAAAAAGGAAGGTGAAATCATGACTGTCAAATAAAACAAAGAAGTCCATTAAAGGGGCTGGCGGCGCCGCTCACTAGGCTAATCCTCCGCCTTGTGGCGCCGGCACACCAGGTTCTAGTCCCGGTCGGGGCACTGGATTCTTTCCCGGTTGCCCCTCTTCCAGGCCAGCTCTCTGCTGTGGCCCAGGAGTGCAGTGGAGGATGGCCCAAGTGCTTGGGCCCTGCACCCCATGGGAGACCAGGAGAAGCACCTGGCTCCTGGCTTCGGATCAGCGCGGTGCGCCAGCCGCAGTGTGCCGGCCGAGGTGGCCATCGGAGGGTGAACCAACAGCGAAGGAAGACCTTTCTCTCTGTCTCTCTCTCTCACTGTCCACTCTGCTTGTCCAAAAAAATAAAAGGAAGTCTATTAAAGGAAAGATTGGAAAAATACATTGCATTTGGCCGGTCATCCACAGCGGAGGTAAGGAGTATCATCGGAATATTGGAGGTGGAAGTAAGACTGCATAGACTGAAGAGAAAATGGAAGATGAGGAAGTAATGGCACTGCAGGTGGACAAGTCTATTCACATATTTGTTTCAAAGAGGAGAAATGTAGGAAGATGGAAGGTAGGAGCTATGGAGACATAGAAAGTTTCTTTGTTAGGTTTATAGGCTGGAAGAGAGTTGAGAAGTTTTATAGGCTGAAGGAATGGAGGGGATTGTCAGATAGAGTATGGTCCTGGAGAGGGTTAGAAGGGATGGCACCCACAGTGAAATTGAGGGAGCGTTGTCAGGCAATTTTATTTTTATTTTTGATTGACATGTGAAAATAGTACATACTGGATTGGCTTAATGATTAAAAATTATTACTTATATATTTACAAAAGCAGTAGTATGAGATAGGGAGGGAGAACTCCGGGAAGGCTTGCCTACAAAATCAGTTCCCTAATAAGGCTGCCTAACAACTTGGCTCTGATACGATCTTGGTTGTTAATAAGCAATTTATCCAAAGAGGAAAATGGAAAATATCAGGTTCTTATCCAGAATAGGAGTAATAAAACTATTTCAAGATGTTTGCTTTAGGGAGAAGGACTAAAATTTAAATACTTCACTTGGGATTTGGAAGCAGAGTCAAACAAGTCCTTTGTTGTATGCGATTTGGTATATTTTTAAAGATGGTAAAATTGCCGGCGCCGTGGCTCACTAGGCTAATCCTCCACCTTGCGGCGCCAGCACACTGGGTTCTAGTCCCCGGTCGGGGCGCCAGATTCTGTCCCGGTTGCCCCTCTTCCAGGCCAGCTCTCTGCTTTGGCCAGGGAGTGCAGTGGAGGATGGCCCAAGTGCTTGGGCCCTGCACCCCATGGGAGACCAGGATAAGTACCAGGCTCCTGCCATCGGATCAGCGCGGTGCGCTGGCCGCAGCGCTCTGGCTGCGGCGGCCATTGGAGGGTGAACCAACGGCAAAAAGACCTTTCTCTCTGTCTCTCTCTCTCACTAGCCACTCTGTCTGTCCAAAAAAAAAAAAAAATAAAGATGATAAAATTATCTCAAAAGTTACTTTAGTAGCAATAATGAGAACAGACATCAAGGGCTTCAAGACTAGGGAGGGAAGAAAATAGAAGTGTGATTTTTTTTTCCTTTTTACTCTTTGAGTGTTGGTATCCCAGCCTATGACTCCACATTAATAAAAGAGATCCAAATATTAGCTCCTGTTGACTCTTGGAAAAACATGTTAGGAAAGAAAAAGCAGAAGTTTGGTAGTCAGGTAAGCCAGGATTCTATGGTTATATCACTTAGCTGTATATAACTTTGGTCTAGTTACTTTACCTGAGCTTTAGTTTTATCATCTGTAAAATGGGGATAATGGTACTTACATTTCACAGGACTCAGTAAAACATTTTTAAAACTCATGAGCCATTCTTGCTTCTCAAGGATAAGTCCTACTTCATCGTGATATATGATCCTTTTAATACACGGTTGGATTTGGTTTGTTAGAATTTTTGTTGAGGATTTTTGTATCTAATGCGCATCAGGGATATTGGCCCATAATTTTCTGATTTGTTGGGTATGACCTTTGCAGGACTCAACTCAAAAATTGTAAAGTGGCAGATGGACTTTGTTTTACATGATGTTAAAACAAAACAAAGAAACAAGCAAACCGTTATGAATTAAAAATTGTCTACATTAAAACAGTGAGGAATTTCACTTAAATGTCTGACTTTTAGCTCTTGGAAAATGAAAAGCTATGATGACAATACCATTTAATAGCAGTGACAGACTGAAGCTGATTATCAGCTCTTCACTGGAAATAAGGATTTAGATTGCTTTTCTGAGCCTTCAGGGTACTTGATTTTGTGACTCTTGTGGGTATTCTTTCTTAGTCATAAATTGTAAAACAATGATGATTTTAAACAGTTTAACTAACTGCGTACAGTTGTCAGGGATGGGGCTATTAATGTGAAACATCACAAAATCTAGCTAGTAAATCTTAGCAGGCCAGAATGTTGATATACTTTTCAGAAACATAAGATAGTTTTCTTTGAAGTAGAAACTTCCTCATAATAGCTCTTTTCAAGTTTTATGTCATTCACCCTCCAATTTGCCACATTTAACTTGAGACATCATTAAATCAAAGTTAACATTCACCATGTCTTCTTAAATATTCCCAGATATTCTAATGAGAGAGAGAGAGAGAGAGAGAGAGAGAGAGAGAGAATGTGCTGTGTGAGGTATGCCACCTTTGATTTTTGCTTTCCTCATGAGAAGGCTCAATACATCAATGATGTTTTCAATACCTACCTCACACAGGCTGTATACCTCAGGACACAAAAGAGAATTTTGATAAGCAGAGGAGATGTTCTAAACATGTCACTTTCAAATGTGAAAAATGCCAAGGTGAATAATTATTTGGAGGCTTTGGAACAGCTAGTTAGTAATTTTGACTAGAGCTTTTGGCTTAGAGGAAGGAAGAACACGTTTCAAGTTTCTTGTTCATGCATTCATTTTACACCAAGAACTTTTCTAGTGCACTGACCCAGAGAAATCTTATCCTTCCTTTACCCAATACCTATCCCAGTCCTTTCCTCTGATAATGAAACATATATCTGAGTAGGAAATTTTCTTCTAGTTATTTGCTGAAAGTAAATAATCAGACCGGCAGGATGAAAATGAATAATTCCATCAGTTTATGTGTAGAAAACATCAAAACAGAATGTATATTTTGCTTTAGCCACCAAGCCACAAGATAAATTCTAAAATGAAATCAGGTCTAACCATGGAAAGATAACTAGCATGTTGGCTTGCTAACACATTGAAAAAAAATGAATTAATTGGACCAAATCATAGTTTTTTAAAACAATATATTTTTATTTACTTGAAAGAAAGAGACACAGAGAAAAATGGAGAGAGACCAAATCTTAGTATTTTTTAAAAAGGTTAATATATTTTATTTCTTAGAAAGAGAGAAATGAGGGAAGGAAGGAGAGAGGGGAAAGAGGGAATGAGAGAGATAGAGATCTCCCATTTGCTGTTTTGCTTCTTAAAGGCTCACAACATCTGAGACTAGGCCAGGCCTAAACCAGGAACCAGGAACCAGAAATTCAATCTGAATCTCCCCTGAAGGTAGCAGGGATGCAGTTACTTAATGTGCCTCCCAAAGTGCACATTAGCAGGAAGCTGGAATCAGGAGCAGAGCTGGGACTCAAACCCAAGCTCTGATACAGGATCTAGACATCCAGAGTGGCCTTCTGACTGGGCTGGATGCCTGCCACCCAAGCTATAGTTTTAATTGACTTTAGGTTGTTTTTTTGCATATATCTTTATATCACTTTTTTCTCTGCTTTACTGTAGGAATCCTGTCCAATTTAGTATTTTTTTTTTTAAAAGTCAAGGCCATATGAAAGATCTTTGAAGGTACTTGACATTCAAATACATCCATTATCTAGTTCTACCTTCTGCAAACATCATCACCACTCTTCTGGGATTGTTTGCCAGTCTGTAGGTCACACTGATATTGACATCAGCTTTTTTATCTAGAAAATACACTACAGTGTTTATTAGTAACATAGCTCAGGCAGACATGTTAGTTGGCTGTAGCATCTTTTCTGCCATGATTCAAGACATGAAAACGAGTGAAACATTATCATCTTCATTTTAATCAAACTTGAGGCAGAATTTCCAGAATGTCAGTTCCTTTTTACTCAGCTGTGTCAGTCTTGAGGCCTTTCTGATCACTTTCTTTCCAACAGAAACATGCTATATAAGGACTGTTAGATGCACCAGGATGGCTTTAAGATCACGCGGAGTGCTATGATTACTGAATATTTCCTTTATCAGCTGGAGTGATTCAAAGACCTTAGTGTCTCTTCTCTTAGCATTCACAGGCAAGTTTTACTGTTGCTAAATTTCTGTAATGGTGCCACAAGACTCCTGAAATCACTTATTTGCCCAGTTGGATTATTTTAGAAAGTCTACAATGTGTATCTTTTTTATAAAAAAAGATATGATGCCATATTTTTTAGTCAAACACTAATCTAGATGTTGTTTTGAAGGTATTTATTTTATTTTATTTTATTTTATTTTTGACAGGCAGAGGGGATAGTGAGAGAGAGACAGAAAGAAAGGTCTTCCTTTGCCGTTGGTTCACCCTCCAATGGCCGCCACGGCTGGTGCGCTGTGGCCAGCGCACCGCGCTGATCCAAAGCCAGGAGCCAGGTGCCTCTCCTGGTCTCCCATGTGGGTGCAGGGCCCAAGAACTTGGGCCATCCTCCACTGCCCTCCCGGGCCACAGCAGAGAGCTGGCCTGGAAGAGGGGCAACCGGGACAGAATCCAGTGCCCTGACTGGGACTAGAACCCAGTGGAAAGTATTTTTTTAAAAATTTTTAAAATGTATTTATTTGAAAGTCAGAGTTACACAGAGAGAAGAGAGGCAGAGAGAGAGAGGTCTTCCATCTGATGGTTCACTCCCTAATTTGCTGCAATGGCTGGAGCTGCCCCAATCTGAAGCCAGGAGCCAGGAGCTTCTTCCAGGTCTCCCATATGGGTGCAGGGGCCCAAGGACTTGCGCCATCATCTACTGCTTTCCTAGGCCATAGCAGAGAGCTGTATCAGAAGAGGAGCAGCCAGGACTCGAACTGGTGCCGATATGGGATGCTGGTGCTTCAGGTCAGGGCATTAACCCGCTGCACCACAGCGCTAGCCCTGAAGGTATTTATGTAGATGTGATTTATGTTTATAATTAGTTGACTCTAAGTAAAGGAGATTGCCTTTGACAGTGTGAGTAGACCTCATCCCGTCAGCAGAAGGTCTTAGGAACAAAAATTGAAATTTTCCAGGAAAAGAAGGAATTCCCCTTCAAGACTTTTACATAGAAATCCTGATTCAGGCTACTGATCCGCCCTACAGATTTCAGACTCAAGACTTCCACACCAGTTCTTACCTAAGACTCTGTCATGATCTTCTTCCATACTAGTTTTTGGGCATTCCAGTCTTTAAAATCACATGAGGTGATTATTTAAAATAAAAACAAAAAAATTCATTTCCTATTGGTCCCGTTTCTTTGGAGAATCGTGGCTGATATTGATTCTGATGGCAATAATCATTATAGAAGAACATTATATATATGTGTATATATATATATTTAAGATTTATTTATTTACTTGAAAGGCAGTGAGAGAGAGAGAGAGAAAGAGAGAGAGAATATGAATCTTCCAGCTGCTGATTCACTCCCAAAATGGGTGAAATGGCTGGGCTAGGCTATGCCAAAGCCAGGAGCTTGGAACTCCATCTGGGTCTCCCACATGGGTGACAGGGGCCTAGGCACTTGGGTCATCTTACCACTTTCCCCAGGGCACGTTAGCAGGGAGCTGGAATGTAGGCCTGATCAGCTAGGATATGAACTGGTGCCCATATGGGAAGCCAGCATTGCATGTAGTGGCTTAACCCACTGTGCCATAATGCTGGCCCTATAAGGAACATAATATTTAGGATGAATTTTCTGGCTCAGTTCTGGAATTTCTAGAAATTCTAGAATTGATTCTATAATTTGATTAGGTTTGAGAACAATGATGACTCTGTTTCCAGTAGTAAAGAGGTAGTGATAGTCCATGCTGTCATGTGTCAATATAGAAAATATCAGTAATGGATACTCTCAAAGAAATAATTATGTAAAAGGCAAGGCTCTGGGAGAATGTATTTTGATACCTTAGAACACAATTATAAAATGAATGAGTATAATGAGATTGTCTCATTGCGCCTAATTGTGCTGAACAATGTTGAATAAAGTTTCAAATTTCCAGATCAAGTGGTGCATAAATGACTTGAAAGTTTCTAAAAGAAACACGTATCTTCAGTCCCAGAGCTAATATAGTGGCTTATCCAGTGAGTGGCTAAATTGAACACAAATAGGATTCCTAACCTTGCATGGAGTCTGCTGTTAAAGTGAGAACACTGATTGGGAAAAAATGGGATCATCAAAATTGACATGGGCATATATGAACAGATCCTGATGAACGTGGAATGTTGAACTCTTAAATTTAGTCAAGACTTCTCTGCCTGTAGAAGCAAACTTCCACCCATCTGAAGTTAATTCTACTTTACCTTGAGGCAAAGATTTAAAGAAACTGTAATGACCCTTGCACCCACGTGGGAGACCCAGAGGAAGCTCCTGGCTCCTGGTTTTAGATCGGCCACGCTCTGGTTGTTGTGACCATTTGGGGAGTGAACCAGCTGATGCAAGACCTCTCTCTCTCTCTCTCTCTCTCTGCCTCTGCCTCTGCCTCTCTGTAACTCTACCTCTCAAATAAATAAATAAATCTTAGAAAATAAAGTCTTATTTTAAAAAAAGTGTGACACATGAGGGTAAATGCTAAAGTCTAAAAGAACTGTGTGATTGTTCCAATTTATAGAGATAGTTGGAGGAAAATGTGTAGTAATGGTTATTAGTGGTATGAGATAATGGTAGAAGGAACATAAAATTGGATTATTATGAATCAAACTTTAAATGATTAGAATTGTAGAATAGATATTTCATGTAAGATCTGTTCCATCACCCCTGTAGAGGCCAAAGAATATATCTTCCTCTGTGACTGTGAGGAATAAATTTGTGAGGGGGGGGTCCCAGAATCCTTGAGTAGCTCCTTGGTCTGTCTTCGTAGGCCAAGAATTACAATGGGGTCTACTGTCACTGAACTAAGATTATTAAATGTAGTAGGGCTACTGGAGTTCAGGGCAGCAGAGGTCACATGGTGACACTTAATCACCAAAGACAAGGTGGCCATGATTACTGTAATGTACAACTAGGTCAAGGAAGTGCTCAGAATGATCTGACTCACAGAATCAAAGGCCTATAGCATTGGCTAGTTTATCATGGTGTCCTTAAAAGAGAAATAGATGTGAAGTCAACTGAATTCTGACTTGATGTATGTTAAGCAGAAGAGTTGTAAGTCAAGTGCACAGAGTCACCAAAACAGAGTAATGGCTTCTCAATCAATTCTCAGACTGTAGCAAGTTTTCAGACTCAGCATCACTTGAATAGAGGGAAGAATAAGCATCTTTGAGAAATGGTACACTGCCAAAAAATGAGTTTAATTTCCTCCCAGCCTTGCACAAAGGGACATAGAGTTTTTACTAGGATGACTATACATTGGAGAAAAGGAATTAATCAGGCTTGAGGAATTAATATACACTGGGTCTGAACTAACAGTAACTCTAGGGGACCCAGAACTTTACTGTGGTCTACCCGTCAGAGTAGGGGGTTATGGAAGTCAGATGATCAATTGAGTTTTAGCTCGTGTATATCTCACAGTAAGTCCAGTTGTTATCAAATCCATCCTCCCATTATTCACCACTTTCAGAACACATAAGTGTAATAGAAATATTCAGCAACTGGCAGAATACTCACATTCCTTTCCCGACCTGTAGAACAAGGGTTACAGTGGTAGGAAGGGTCATGTGGAATCTACCAGAACAGCCCTCTTCCTAGGAAACTAGGAAACCAAAAGTAATGCTGCATTCCTAGAGCAGTTGCAGAGATTAATATTACCAATAAGGACTTGAAGGATTCAGGGTGGTGATTCTCACCAAATCCACCTTCAACTCATCTATTTGGCCTGTGCAGAAAGCCAAATTTAATATGTTATCCCTCTTAGTATTTTTTTGTTTGTTTGTTCTACTTAATACTTTTGGTTGAATACTGTAATTAATACACAACTATTCTTAAGTGCTGAAACTTAACTGAAAAGTGATCGTTGTTAAATGTAAGAGTGGGAATAAGAGAGGGAAGAGATGTGCAATTCGGGACATGCTCAAGCTGACTTACCTCAAACGGTAGAGTTAGAAACATACCAGGGGATTCCAATTCAATCCCATCAAGGTGGCATGTACCAATGCCATCTCACTAGTCCCAATGATCAATTTCTGTTCACAATTGATCATAATGATAGGACTAAGAACCAAAGGGATCACATAAACAAGACTAGTGTCTGCAAATACTAACTGATAGAATCAAAAAGGGAGAGAACGATCCAACATGGGAAGTGAGATACACAGCAGACCCATAGAATGGCAGATGTCCTAAACAGCACTCTGGCCTCAGAATCAGCCCTTAAGGCATGCGGATCTGGCTGAAGAGCCCATGAGAGTATTTCAGGCATGGAAAGCCAAGACACTCTGGCAAAAAAACAAAAACAAAAAAAACAAAAACAAAACAAAACAAAACAAAAAAACAAAACAACAACCTAAATGAAAGATCTCCGCGAGTGAGATCCCAGTGGAAAGAACGGGTCATCAAAGAAGGAGGTACCTTTCTCTGAAGGGAGGAGAGAACTTCCACTTTGACCATGGCCTTGTCTAAATATGATTAGAGGCAGTGAACTCAGGGGGCTTCCATAGCCTTGGCAGCTCATGACTGTCGCTCCCTGTCTTCGTGGAGGAGCGACACAGGACTCTGTGCTGTTCTTTTGTCTGCTCGGCCCTCCCCGGGTTTGCTGCTGGTTCTTCCCTGGTTGGCTACCGACCCTTCCACCTCCGTGGAAGGGCAGTTCCCCCTGCCACATTCCCCACTTCCGCGGGGGAGCGGCACACCGCCGGCCGGCTCTCTCGGGGGCTGCACAGGTGTTCCTTCAGATGTTCCCCTTAGATGTTCGTGGTGCATGTTGTCTCTCTCCTCCTTTATAGTCCTTTTCCACCAATCCCAACTCTGCTACCCACACGCCGAGTACGCTGCTCTCCTCCAATCAGGAGCAGGTCCTGCTGTTTATTGGTTGAACTGGAGGCAGCTGTGTAGAAGCTGTTTCTCCCTTCTCAGCACCATATTGTGGGAGAGCAGATGCATAGAATAAGTCTTAATTCCAGTAACTTAGTCTAGTCCGAGTTGCTCCCCACAATGACAAGAGCCTAGGGTGATTACTGAGGCCATAAACAAGAGTGTCAATTTGTTAAGTCAACAACAGGAGTCACTGTGCACTTACTCCTCATGTAGGATCTCTGTCCTTAGTGTGCTGTACATTGAGATTTAATGCTATAACTAGTACTCAAACAGTATTTTTCACTTTATGTTTCTGTGTGGGAGCAAACTGTTGAAATCTTTACTTAATGTATGCTAAACTGATCTTCTGTATATAAAGAGAATCGAAAATGAATCTTGATGTGAATGGAAGGGGGGAGGGAGTGGGAAAGGGGAGGGTTGCGGGTGGGAGGGATGTTATGGGGGGAAGCCATTGTAATCCACAAGCTGTACTTTGGAAATTTGTATTCATTAAATAAAAGTTAAAAAAAAAAAAAAGAATGGAAATGGGCCGGCGCCGCAGCTCACTTGGGTAATCCTCCGCATGGAGTGCTGGCACCCCGGGTTCTAGTCCTGGTGGGGGCGCCGGTTCTGTTCCAGTTGCTCCTCTTCCAGTCCAGCTCTCTGCTGTGGCCTGAGAGTACAGTGGAGGATGGCCCAAGTGCTTGGGCCCTGTACCTGCATGGTAGACTAGGAGGACGCACCTGGCTCCTGGCTTCAGCTCAGCTCAGCTCAGCGCAGCGCACTGGCCATAGTGGCCATCTGGGGGGTGAACCAATGGAAGGAAGACCTTTCTCTCTGTCTCTCTCTCTCTCACTGTCTAACTCTGCCTGTCAAAAAAAAAATGGAAATGGGTTTTCATAAACTTAACCTGGTGGTGGCTGTAGTAGCTACTCACCCAGATGAGTTTTCATTGCTAAGCAAATTAACTGATCCCGTTATTGATATGTAACTACTGATAGACAAATGATGTTTTTCTCCACACCTCTTAGTAAAGACTACCAGATTCAGGTTGCTTTCAGTTGGCATTGCCATCAATATACCTTCACTGTCCTACCTTTGGGTATGTCAGCTCTCTAGTTCTATGTCATAATTTACTCTATGGGGTGTTGATTATCTCTCTTCCACAAGACTTAATTACATGGATGACATTATGCTTTGGGACCTGTGAACCAGAAATAGCAAATTGGCTTATTGGTAAGAAATGTGCATGTTTTGAAATTAAGGAGTAAATAAAACTAAAATTTTGGGGTCTTCCACTTTACTGAAATTTCTGAAGATCCACTGGTGTGGCACATGGTAATATATTCTTTCTAAGGTGATGAGTTACAGCATTTGGCTCCTGCTGCAACCAAAAAAGAGGCACAATGTCTGATGGGATTCTTTGGGCTTTAGAGACAACATATTTTTTATTTGAGTGTGGTACTCAAAAATTTACTGAGTGACCCACAAACCTGTTACTTTTGAATGGGGTCCAGAACAAGAGAAGGCTCTGCAAGAAGCCCAGCTGCCATGGAAGCTGATCTGCCACTTACAGTATTTAAACTAGCAGATTCATTGATACTTGAGTTGTCAGTGGCAGGTAAAGATACTGTTTTTGGAGGCTTTGGAAGGCCTCTGTAGGTGAATCACAGCACAAGCCCTTAGGATTTTGGAGTAAATCCCTGACATATTTGGCAGATAACTACTCTCCTTTGAGAAACAGCTATTGGCCTGATACTGGGCCTTAGTAGAGACAATCATAGACTACAAAACTATGCAACCTGAGATACCTGTCATGAACTGATATTGTCTGACTCATCAAGCCAGAAAATTTAGCATTCACAGCTGCACTCTATCATAAAATAGAAGTAACATATGAGATTAAATTTTTTTTTTTTTTTGACAGGCAGAGTGGACAGTGAGAGAGAGAGACAGAGAGAAAGGTCTTCCTTTGCCGTTGGTTCACCCTCCAATGGCCGCCGCGGCCGGCGCGCTGCGGCCGGCGCACCGCGCTGATCCGATGGCAGGAGCCAGGAGCCAGGTGCTTTTCCTGGTCTCCCATGGGGTGCAGGGCCCAAGCACCTGGGCCATCCTCCACTGCACTCCCTGGCCACAGCAGAGGGCTGGCTTGGAAGAGGGACAACCGGGACAGAATCCGGCGCCCCGACCGGGACTAGAACCCGGTATGCCGGCGCCGCTAGGCGGAGGATTAGCCTAGTGAGCCGCGGCGCCGGCCCAATGAGATTAAATTTGAGCAAGCCCTGAAGGTGTAAGTAAATTATGTGAAGAAGTGGTTCAAATGCCCGTTGTCCACAGTCCTGTTACTTTACCTTTGCTCTCCTAGCCTGCACCTATAACTTTATGGGAAGTTCTTGTCAATCAGTTGAAAGAAGAAAAGATTTAGGTCAGGTTTCCAAGTGGTTCTGCACAGTTTGTAAGCATCACCTGAAAGTAGACAGCTATGACACCTACAGCTCCTTTCTGGGATGTTCCTGAAGGACAGTTATGAAAGGAAATACTCTCAGAGGGTAGAACTTCAAGCAGTGTGCTTGGCTGTTCACTTTACTTGGAAGGAAAAATGAGTGGGTGTGCAATTATATATCAAGTCATGGGCTGTTAGCAATGGTTTAATTGGATGATCAGTGACTTAAGGCAAGATTGGGGGAAATTGGTGACAAGGAGGACTGGGAAAGAGTTATTTAGATAGATTTATCTTAATTGGTAAAAAATGTGAAAATATTTTTCTCTCATGTAAGTGTTCACCAAAGGGTATCTTAACAGAGGAGGATTTTATTTATTTGAATAAAATGGCATGGTCTATGGATACCAGTCAGCCTCTTTCCTCAGCCACTCCTGTCACTACCCAATGGACGTGGTGGCGTGGAAGGAGATTATGCATAGGCTCAGCAACATGGACTTCCACTCCCCAAGGCTGATCTAGTGACAGCCACTTCTCAGTGGCCAATCTTCCAGGACAGACTAATATTGAATCTCTGATATGGCACCACTCCCTAGAGTGATCAACAAGCAACCTGGTGACAGGTTGGTTACATTGGACTACTTCCATTATAGAAGCAGCAGGGTTTTGTTTTTTACTAAACAGTTACTCTGGATATGGATTTGCCTCCCCTTAATTCAGTGTCTGTCAAAACTACCATTTGTAATTTACAGAATGCCTTGTCTGCCATCATGTTATGAGACACAGCATTACTTCTGATCAAGAAATCACAACAAATTAAGGATGGAGTTGGGCTCATGCTTATGGGATTCACTGGTCTTTTCTTTTCTCCATTCTCCTGAAGCAGATATCTTGATCAATTGTCTAATGACCTTCTGTAGACTCAATTATTGTACCTTGTAGGACTTGAGAGGCACTCTCCAGAAAGGTGTTTATGCTATAAATCAGCATACAGTATTTGATACTGTTTCTTCCATAGCCAATATTTAGGGGTCAGGAATCAAAGAATGGAAATGGGAGTAGTAATACTCACTATTACTCTCACTTACCCATTAGCAAAGATTTGCTTTCTATTTCTACAAGCTTATACTCTTCTGGACTAGAGGCCTTAGTTCCAAAGGAAGGAATGCTTCCACTGGCAAATGCAATAATGGTTTCATTAAACTGGAAATTAAGACTGCCACCTGGCCACTTTAGATTCAATTTGGCTTCGAATCAACAGGTAAAGCAGTATCTATAGTGGGAGAAATGCTTCCCAGGCATTATGGTGGCAGAGATCCAGGTGAATTTTTCCCAGAACATCTCCTAAATGTGTATGGGTGTAGGGAAGACATATGAAAACACAATTAACACTATATATAATAGGTGACCCATAACCTAGTAAATGCTTACAAGAAGAAAACTTATTTTATGCTGTATTGGTTATAAAGAATTGGCTCAGTGTCTATGACCTTGGTTGCATCATGATTGTTAAGCTTATTACCAATTCTCCAAACTGTAAATTCCAGACTGATAGACAAGTACAATTTGGCTGAGATATGACTGTGTGGGCACTTCTTGTTTTTCATTTATCTCTCACATGGTTCAGTGCAATTGACTTTCCATAATATCAACTAAAATTAATTTGGTGACTGAATCTTAAAGTGCCTTAAGCAGATTTGATAAGAAGGCAATATATGAAGACATATATTTTTATTTGGATGTTCTCTTTCGCCAGTTATCTGTGTATTACACAATGATTCAAAGTGGGATAGCTAGTCCATGTTTTGGATCAAAAGATGTACCAATGATTACATGGCTAGGACCAAGTTCTTGAGCAGGGATATTTTTGATATTTCCATCTTTGGGTAACTAGCTTTGAACTCAAGTGGAAGGACTTTTTGGAGTTTGAAAGGAGGAAGAAGAATATATGAAGGTAGAGATGGTCAGAATATGTACTATAAGATTTGTCTTGGAATGGTTCTATGAAGGGGAATAAGAGAGGAGTTGAGCTAGAAGTAGAGGAGGCATAAAACAGGCATTTTGGAAACTCATATTTAGGGGAATTTTCCCAGTACCATCTGTGGGGAGCAACCTGGACTGGACTGAGTTACTGGAATTAAGACTTATTCTATGCACCTGCTCTCCCACAATATGGCGCTGGGAGAGAAGAAAACAGCTTCTACACAGCTGCCTCCAGTTCAACCAATAAACTGTAGGACTTGCTCCTGATTGGAGGAGAGCAGCGTGCTCGGCGTGTGGGCAGCCGAGTTGGGATTGGCAGAGGAGGACTATAAAGGAGGAGAGAGACGGCATGCACCAGGAACATCTAAGGGGAACATCTGAAGGAACACCTGTGCAGCCCCCGAGAGAGCCGGCCGGCGGTGTGCCGCTCCCCTGCGGAAGTGGGGAATGTGGCCAGGGGGAACTGCCCTTCCACGGAGGTGGAAGGGATAGTAGCCAACCCGGGAAGAACCAGCAGCAAACCCGGGGAGGGCCGAGCAGACGAAAGAACAGCGCAGGGTTTAGTGTCGTTCCTCCACGAAGAGGGGGAGCGACACCATCCATACTTCTCTCCCTAATATGACTCTGCAGATTGAAAAACCTATCTTGCCTTTCCTTCTACTTTCAGTCCTCTACAGAGTGAGAATACATTAACAGAACTGGTTGCAGCCATTAGACTGAGAAAGTTTTCCCCTTATGATGTTTTCATTCATTAGTTATTGAAGTAAGGAACTGGAAACATCATTTTTTACCCACAGTGGAACTCTGCTCAATCCAGGCAAGTGCTTTTCTGGAAGGGCTTAATGGCTCAAGACATTTCTAATTTATTCTGTTCCTTCCTAACATAGAGATGAAAGGTTAAAAGTCTTACTCATGGGGCTGACGCTGTGGCACAACGGGTTAACGCCCTGGCCTGAAGTGCCAGCATCCCATATGGGCACCGGTTCTAGTCCCGGCTGCTCCACTTCCGATCCAGCTCTCTGCTGTGGCCTGGGGAGGGGGGGCAGTAGAGGATGGCCACAGCATCCACGTGGGAGACCCGGAAGAAGCTCCTGGCTCCTGGCTTCAGATCGGGGCAGCTCTGGCCGTTGCGGCCATCTGGGAAGAAGATCAGCAGATGGAAGAACTCTCTGTCTCTACCTCTCTCTGTAACTCTGTCTTTCAAATAAATAAAAATAAATCTTAAAAAAAAAATCTTACTCACTTCATGTATAGAAGTAAAGTTATGGATTAGTGGTGATTCTTCTGATCATATTAGGCACCAGAGAAATCTACTTTGCTGGCAGTTCTGGCCCAATGCTTGCTAACATCAGGGGTACTGCTAAGCAGACAGGAAGATCTTAGATATATAAGCTTAACTAAGGGCTTAAAGGGAACCAGAAGAAGAGCCAGTAAAAAGTCATGCACTAAATAGTTCTTCATTTTCAGTGGAAGGGAAGGTTACCAAAATTGTGACTTGTTGACATGGAGATATTAAAAAAAATGGGACAGAAAAGATAAGTGAATTTTGGTACTTAATACTGAGTGTTTTGCTACTTCTAGGAAGAGGTCAACTTATGATGTGACTATTGGGGTCCACAATTGGCCCAGCCTCTATAGAAACCAACCCTACATAAACCCACTTTCCAGTAATTGTCAATAAAGAGGTTGATTATGGGTTTAGCTCTATTGTAGTTACTCAGTTATATAAATTAAGTAAGCATTGTTTATATATATATATTTCATTGTTCTTTTTTAAAAATGTAGGGAACTGAACAAGATATTTTTAAAGTATACTAAACATTTTTAATATATAAGCATTGATTTTTTTATTTGAAAGGCAGAGTTACAGAAAGAGGTGGGGGAGAGACAGAGAAATATGTAGAGAGATATCTTCTGTCTGCTGCTTCACTCCCTAAATGCCTACAATGGCTGGAGCTGGGCCAGACTAAAGCCAAGAGCCAGGATCCAGGAACTCCATCCAGATCCCCCATGTGTGTGGCAGGAACTCAAGTACTTGAGCCATCTTCTGCTGCTTTCCCAGTCACATTAGCAGGGGTCTGGATCTGAAATGGAGTAGCTGAGACTCAAACTTGCACTCATGGGATGCTGGTGTCATAGGAGAAGGCTTAACCTGCTGCACCACAATGCTAGCCCCATTGATTTTTTTAACTTATAAAAATTTATTTGAGAGGTCTAGGTTGAAGTCGAGGTCGAGGTCGAGGTCAAAAGAGGGAGGGAGAGAAGGAGGGAAGGAAAGGGGGGAGGAGAGAGAAATCCCGTGTGCTGGTATACTATCCAAATGCTCACAATGGTTGGCACTCGGCCAGGCAAAAAATGAGAGCAGGGAATTCAATCCAGGTCAACCATGTGGGCAGCAGGTACCCAATTACTTGAGCCATCACCAGTGCCTTCTATGGTCTGCATTAGCAGGAAGTTGGTCAGGGGCCAGAGCTGGGTATCAAACACATGTACTCTGAAATGGGATGCAGATGTCTTACCTGGCATCTAATCCACTAGGCTAAATGTCTTGTGGTTAATCTTTGGTTCTTAAGGAGATAAACTTTCTGGACAATTTACATATCTGAAATACCCTTTATCTGAAGACACTGCATACTTTAGCTGTTATATAGCTGGCCTATAAATTTTCCATTCATCATTGATAGTACTACTTCTTATTCTTAAGGAAATATGTTCCTAATCCATATTTCCTGGAGTTGTAAATTTATTACTCCTTTCTCTTTCAATGGCTCCATTTGTTAATTTCATCTTGATTTCACCTGGGTACATATTTGGTATTAAAGACTATAGACTTTCATTCAAATTAGTTTCTAATTTCTACTTTTCTATTGCTTAGTTCCCAAAGCTAGACATCACTGTCACTGTTGGAACATGTTTTATTAGAAGAGTAAGATATAGGCACAAAGAATCATTTCTCTGAATTCTGTTTGAAGGGGTTTATTTAAAAATATATGCATATATTAAGGTACTTCAAAATGTTTGTGGAAAAATATAATACACAAATTTATTTTGGTGCCTTCATTTTTTTAAATAAAGTGGGCTATTATAACTATGTTTGAACAAAAAATGGTAGGTTTTTGCAGATACAAAAAAAACTATTTGATAATATACTGAATGCCCTTATAGTTTAGATCAAGAAATTCAGTCATGAGGAAAGTTAAACTAGGAGATTTCTGTAGGCAAAAGCATGCACTATTTACTTTTTGCCATCATATGTTCCTGATGCTAACTATAAAGCAAAATATGGTAAAACTTTTCTGATTTGCATCATATTATATTTGAATTAATTTCTGATCAAAAATTGGCATTGTGTAAAGCTTTTATTTTTCTCTTATTATAAACTGTCCTGATTTTCCAAACAGATATGGAATGAATAAATGAGTATAAATCTAGTGTGCACATGGACTATAAAAGGTCACAGTGTGCCAAGAGAGGTGAACGTTCTTCAAGAAGTTCATGGAAAACATGTGTTATCAACATCTATGCATGGACTTCAAATTTTTTACACTAAAACATGCAATTTTAACTCCATTTTCCACAGAATTTTTGAAATACCTTCATATATACACAGTGCCAAAAGACATATTCAGTATCAGAATATAACCACTAGAAGCTGTCATAATTTCAGAATTTCAGTGAAGTTTGAGATAGAAGCATTCATTTTTTCACTCAAAAAATATTTGGTAATTATTATGTGAAAGGGAATTTTATAGGGTCATTTCTTAGAGCAAAACAAAAATTCCTGCTTACATGAAATTCATATTGTAGTGGATGAAATGGAAATTAATGGCATTTAAAATATATAATATGTATGGTGGTGAGAAGCCCTATAGAAACAAATATGGCAGGAAAAAGAGTGCATTTAAGTTTTAGATGGGGTGGCTTAATTGAGAAGGTGAATTAATTAATTAAATGAACACCCAAGGAAGATAAGGAAGCAAGGCATGAAGAAAAAGAGTATCTCAGATTAGACAGATTAGAAAAACATCAGAGATTATTTGGGCTTTATTTTACAAATGAAAAATCTGAGGGTCCTGTGAGTCACTCAGACTGGATTCCTGATTCTCAGCCCTCTTGTGGCTTTATTTCTTATGGAAAACATCTTTGAACAAAAGCCAAAAACATCAAGAGTTAGTTTTTTTTAAAGATTTATTTATTTATTTGAAAGGCAGAATTACAGAGAGGCAGAGACAGAGAGAGATATCTTCTATCCCCTGGTTCCCTCTCCAAATGGCTGCAATGGCTGGAGTTGAGCCAATCTGAAGCCAGGAGCCAGGAGCCAGGAGCCAGGAGCTTCCTCTGGGTCCCCCATATGGGTGCAGGAGCCCAAGCACTTAGATAATCTTCTACAGCTTTTTCAGGCCATAGCAGAGAGCTTGATTGGAAGTGGAGCATCTGGGACTTGAACCAGTGCCCATATGAGATGCTGGCACCACAGGCAAAAGCTTAGCCCACTGCTCCACAGCGCCAGCAAGAGTTAGTTTTAAATAGTAATTTTTTCCTAGTCTGATGCCACACTTCATGGGAAGTTTTCCCTTGGAGTATTGGGTCTACTTGTAGCAACAAGGTCAAATATGATGTCCTTATAAACCCAAAGACTGAGTTGCTGCAGAAAAGTTCCCTGGGTCATCACTTGTGGTAGACTCCTCAGACTTATAAGTAATTTGGAGCATGTTTTCTAGTGCTGCAACAAATGACAACAAAAAAGTGAGAAAAGCCTCCACATTCTGCCCAAAATGATGTCTGCAAAGGAGGATCATGTTCTTTTATAGAAATTTCAGTTGATAAGTTGTCAGAGATTATTTTTCAAGATTGATATCTGAGTCAACAACTCTCTAGTGATTCCAAAACATTTAAGATGCTGCCTAGTATGGTGGGAATACTTGTTTGAGTTCCATTTCCTCTTCTGCTCCAGCTTCCTGCTAATGTATTTGGGAAGCAGAAGTGTTTCAGTCCCTGCCAAGTTCTAGGCTCTGTCTCAAGCAGATAAGATTTCTCTCGTGCTCTCTCTCTCTCTCTTCTCACTCCCACTCTCCCCCTCTCTTCTCACACCCACTCCCCCCGTCTCTCTTCTCACGCCCACTCCCCCCCCAGTCTGCCTTTCAAGTAGATGAAAATAAACTTTTTTTTTAAAAAAAAAAGATGCTGCCTAGTTTAGATACAAAATATAGATGACTAAGTATAATTTTCAGTTTTGGTGCACCATGATATATTTGACATCCAGTAGGCCTTGGATTGGCTATATGGTGTCCATTCTTAGGTTATCATGATGAACACTTGTTTTATTTTTTAACTTTTATTTAATGAATATAGATTTCCAAAGTACAGCTTATGGACTACATTGGCTTCCCCCCACCCCTCGATGACTTCCCTCCCACCTGCAACCCTCCCCTTTCCCGCTCTCTCTCCTCTTCCATTCATATCAAGATTCATTTTCTATATATACAGAAGATCAGTTTAGTATACATTAAGTAAAGATTTCAACAGTTTGCTCCCACATAGAAACACAAAGTGAAAAATACTGTTTGAGTACTCGTTATAGCATTAAATCTCAATGTACAGCACATTAAGGACAGAGATCCTACATGAGGAGTAAGTGCACAGTGACTCCTGTTGTTGACTTTACAAATTGACACTCCTGTTTATGGCATCAGTAATCTCCCTATGCTCCAGTCATGAGTTTCCAAGGCTATGGAAGCATTTTGAGTTCTCCGACTCTTATCTTATTTAGACAAGGTCATAGTCAAAGTGGAGGTTCTCTCCTCCCTTCAGAGAAAGGTACCTCCTTCTTTGAAGACCTGTTCTTTCCACTGGCATCTCACTCATAGAGATCTTTCATTTAGGTGGTTTTTTTTTTTTTTTTTTGCCAGAGTGTCTTGGCTTTCCATGCCTGAAATACTCCATGATGAACACTTGTATACAGTTACTTTATCTTTGATTTTCCACAAGAACTAATTAGCCATATGACTCTGGGGTAAGTTTCTTCATCTCAAGTGAAAGGTGATTAAAAATACATCTCTCCTACACTGCTGTCTGCAGAACATCAGATTATGTGTATGTTAGATTGTGTCTCCATGATAAATCTTCCCTGGTAGATGTGTTTATATAAATCAACTGTTCCTAGAATGCACTCTGTATCACAAATGATGTTGGGTTATAATTTCTAAGAGGACTTAAAACTATAAAATTATAAGATCCTGGTTTTACTCCAGCCAGAGGAATTCTTTTTTTTTTATTTGAAAAACAGAGTTAAAGACAGAGAGAGGGGAAGACAGAGTAAGAGATCTCACATCTGCTGGTTCACTCCCCAAATGGCTGCAATGGCTGGGGTTTGGCCAGGCCAAAGCCAGGAGCCAGGAGCTTCATCCAGGTCTCCCATGTGGGTGCAGGGGCCCAAGGACTTGTGCAATCTTCTGCTGCTTTTCCCAGGCACATTAGCAGGGAGCTGGATGGGAAGTGGAGCAGCCAGGACTTGGGACTTGAAATGCTGCCCACATGGGATGCCAGCCTTGCAGGCATTGGCTTAACCCATTATGCCACAATGCAGACCCCCAGAGGAATATTTTTAAGAAGATAAAAAATAGACAAATAGGTTTTTATCAAGCTAAGAAGTTTCGCACAGCAAAGGGAACAATCAGCAGAATGAAGAGATAACCTACAGAATGGGAAAATATATTTGTGAACTGTTCGTTCAATAAAGGGTTAATATCCAGACTATTATAAGTAACTCAAACAAGCCAACAGCAAAGGAACAACTAATTGAACTAAAAGTGTGCAAATTGATCAAAATAAACATTTTAAAAGACATACAGATATCCTTGAATACATGAAAAATTGCTCAAAAAATTTAATCATCAATGAGATGTAACTCAAAACTACTAAGAGATATTATCTTGATCAAATTAGATTGACGATTGTCAAAAATAAAAAATAAGGTAAAAACGCTAATGAAGATTCAGAAATGGGGAATTCTTATACACTGTTGGTGGGGTTGTGGATTATTATAGCCAATGTGGAAAACCATATGGAGACTCCATAAAAGCTAAAAATAGATTTACCATGTGGTACAATTATCCCACTTCTCGGTATATACTTGAAGGAAGTGATATCATTATTTGAAAGATATTCCTGTACTCCATGTTCATTGAAGCACTATTCAAAATAACCAAAATATGGAATCAACTTAGTTGTCTGTCCATCAGTGGATAGATGGATAAAGAAAATGTGATATATATGCAAAATGGAATATTATTCACCCATAAAAGAGAGTGAAGGCCGGAGCCACGGCTCACAAGGCTAATCCTCCACCTGCGGTGCTGGCACACCTGGTTCTAGCCCCGGTCGGGGCGCCGGAATCTGTCTCGGTTGCCCCTCTTCCAGGCCAGCTCTCTGCTGTGGCCCGGGAGTGCAGTGGAGGATGGCCCAAGTGCTTGGGCCCTGCATTCCATGGGAGACCAGGAGAAGCACCTGGCTTCTGGCTTCGGATCGGCGCAGCGCTGGCCATAGCAGTCATTTGGGAAATGAACCAATGGCAAAAGGAAGACCTTTCTCTCTGTCTCTCTCTCTCTCTCACTGTCCACTCTGCCTGTCCAAAAAAAAAAAAAAAAAAAAAAAAAAAGAGTGGAATACTGTCATTTATAGCAAATAGAATGAATTGTAGGACACTATACTAAGTGAAATAAGCCAGGCGCAGAAAGATAAATGCCATGTAGTCTCACTCATATGTGGAAATTTAAAAAGTTAATTTTATAGAAATAGAAAGTAAAATAGCAGTTAAGGGTTGGGAGTGAGAGAGGATGGGGACAGGTTAGATAACAGGTTCTCGTGTTCTACCGCACAGTAATAGGGTAGCAATACTCCACAACTAATAATGATGATTTTACTATATTTACTGAAGAGTTAAAATTGTATATGTGTGGGTGTAAAAAGTTAAGCTTAAGCTTACAGGTTTAAACCTTCCTGGTGCAGCTGTAAAAATAAGACAGAGTGAAGTAGCACCTTGACAGTAGGGACTCCATTTTGGAGCACTTGAGACTCCATTCTGAGAAAGCACCCCCCACCGTGAGACTCTGGTCTGAAACTATAATCTCAAATAGTCGGACAATAGCAGTGCACTACATCACCCTTGGCAACACACAAAAACCCCCTAGCATGATTGCTCAAGCTTAAAAGTAGAAAGGTTGCACTTGGGTTACCTGGGCTAATAATAAAGATGTGATTTGTCTGTGTCTTACATTAATGTCAAGTCCTAATTGCTAATTGTAATATTGTAACTGGTATTGTCAAGATTATGATAAATATTAATTTCACTTAGGTTTTAGGTTATGTTGACCCCAGTAACCATATACTCTTTTGATTTTATGTACTCTCTTTTGATTTTAGCAACTGTGTATAACAACCGTGCATAGCAACCATGTATTCCCCCCCTTCCCGGTTTTGTGGTTTTTGCCTTTATAAACCCTAACCTTTGGTTATTCGGGGCTGCTCTGTTCATGTATGATCAGACAGCCCCAGCATGCTGGATAATCAATAAAGCTTCCCCTTGCTGTTTGCATAAGAGATGTCTCTTGGTGACGTTTTTCGGGCAGTCGACTCTAACATTACTACATGCTTTATGATAACTAGAAAAAAAGAGTCCAAAGTTTCTCAACACATAAAAATAATAAATATTTAAGAGCATGTAAATGCTAATTACCCTGATTTCATCATTACACATTGTGTCCATAATTAAATTATCATATTGTGCAGCATGAATGTGTACAAATACTGTATGTTGAAAAAAATATAGGGGTCGGCGCTGTGGCTCACTTGGTTAATCCTCCGCCTGTGGCGCCAGCATCCCATATGGGCGCCGGGTTCTAGTCCTGGTTGCTCCTCTTCCAGTCCAGCTCTCTGCTGTGGCCCAGGAGGGCAGTGGAGGATGGCCTGGGTGCTTTGGCCCTGCACCCGCATGGGAGACCAGGAGGAAGCACCTGGCTCCTGGCTTCAGATCAGCGTAGTGCCGGCCATAGCAGCCATTTGGGAAGTGAACCAACGGAAGGAAGACCTTTCTCTTTGTCTCTCTCACTGTCTATAACTCTGCCTGTGAAATAAATTGAAAAAAAGAAAAAATATAATAAAGAGCATCATTCTTATGCTACCACTCAATTTAAGTATTCATGTTTTTAAAAAATTTTTCATACAAATGATTACAAGCAAGAAGGAACCTTGAGATCTAATGTGACATACTAACTGCAACAGGTAGACATTCTCATAATTTTATAAATGAGGCTAGCAAGACACACAGGTCATCTACCCATGATCAATGGGGCCAGTTAAGTGTATTTAGAAGTTAATGTTTCTCTTTGATATGTGAGTTTATCTTTTATTTATGATATTTTTCATGCATTTGGTTTCCTATCAGCACAAACTTGACCCACCTGCTGACCTACTCTTAGACTACTTGTTGACCATCATTTTTAGACTCTCGACAATATCACTTCCTGTTTAACACTGAGTAAATCCAGTTCCATAGTAGTCTCAATCCATGGTTTCTATTGTTTGAGCTGAGAAATCTGATGACTAGGTGGAAGACTGCTATTTATTATAGGCTTTCCTAAGTGCAGTTTGTCCTGGAGATGCTTATTCCTCTGTCTCACCTTCTCAGTTCTTTTAATGTACCTTTCAAATTTTCACTGTATTCATGGACCCACTCTGTTCTCAGGGACGATGGATTTATAAAATTAATTTGAGATGTAGGCCGGCGCCGTGGCTCACTAGGCTAATCCTCTGCCTTGCGGCGCTGTTACACCGGGTTCTAGTCCCGGTTGGGGCGCCGGATTCTGTTCCGGTTGCCCCTCTTCCAGGCCAGCTCTCTGCTGTGGCCAGGGAGTGCAGTGGAGGATGGCCCAAGTGCTTGGGCCCTGCATCCCATGGGAGACCAGGATAAGTACCTGGCTCCTGCCATCGGATCAGCGTGGTGTGCCGGCCGCAGCGCGGCAGCCACGGCGGCCATTGGAGGGTGAACCAACGGCAAAAGGAAGACCTTTCTCTCTGTCCCTCTCTGTCACTGTCCACTCTGCCTGTCAAAAAAAATTAATTTGAGATGTGTCAACTGCTCAATAATGTCAAGAAGAAATCTTAAGGTAATTCCATTTTATTTTATTTTATTTTATTTTATTTTTGTTTTAAAGCTGGGAATCTAGAAACTAACACACACAGTTGTCTTCTTGGAACTGTACCTAGTATGCATAAAATCTGTTCTCTTTATATTAATAAAACTTTCAACCTAGGCATTCGGCCTGTGGGCACCCATATGGGTTTAACATGTGCATCGGGGAGTGTCATTTCTATTCGAGGTCAATCTACGGAGCGACGGCAAGGTGTTCAGATTCTGTAAATCCAGATGTCTTAAAAACTTTAAAAAAAGTGTAATCCTCTCAAGGTCAGGTGGACTAAAGCATTCAGAAAAGCAGCTGGTAAATGGCTTACAGTAGATAATTCATTTGCATTTGAAAAATGAAGAAATGAACCTGTCAAATACCAGAGAGAGCTGTGGAATAAAACTACTGATGCAATGAAGACAGCTGAAGAGATCAAACAGAAACACCAATCTAAATTTGTAGTGAAAAGATGGAAGAAAAATAAAGTTCAGGACATCAGAGAAGTTAAGCAAAACATCCATCTTATCTGGGCCCCTGTTGCAAGCAAAGGAAAATAGCTGGAAGAAAAAAATGGTACAGCAGTTACAACATGGACATGGAAGATGTTTCTTAAAAATTTGTGCATTTGAAAATCTCCTTTGGAGACTTAGGACTTGTTAAATTTGACATATATTTTACAGAAGGACACTCAAGTGAAAGGTGATTAAAAATGCATCTCTCCTACACTGCTGTCTGCAGAACATCAGATTATGTGTATGTTAGATTGTGTCTCCATGATAAATCTTCCCTGGTAAATGTGTTTATATAAATTACTAAAATGTTCTTTTTTTCTTTTTTTTTTTAAGATTTATTTATTTACTTGAGAGATAGAGTTACAGCAAGTGAGAGGGAGAGACAGAGAGAAAGGTCTTCCTTCCGTTGGTTCACTCCCCAAATGACCGAAATGGCTGGAGCAGTGCTGATCCGAAGCCAGGAGCCAGGAGCTTCTTCCTGGTCGCCCATGTGGGTGCAGGGGCCCAGGCACCTGGGCCATTCTCCACTGCCTTCCCAGGCCATAGCAGAGAGCTGGATTGGAAAAGAGCAGCCGGGACTAGAACCGGTGCCCACATGGGATGCTGGCGCTTCAGACTGAGGATTAACCCACTGCGCCATGGCGCCGGCCCCCCAAAATTTTCTTTTTAAATACAGAAGTGAACTGTGGATAATGGCAGTAGGCAGCATTTGTGTAATAATTAATTATAAAAATTCATGGGAAAGGATATATAAAATAAAATTTTCTGTACATTAAAAAAAATAAAGTTAAAAAAGAAACAAATATTAGTTTATATATGTAGTGTGTATATATATACATATATATGCATACACACATATACAAGTTCATGCTGTGTGGTGTAGAAAACTGCATAATTAGTCTCCTACCACTCCAGTTCTCAAGTGCCACTCCTTTGAAGTCAGCTACATTTCCCACCTCAGTCCCTGGAAATTTCTTATTTGTCTATAGCTGTGTCTTTTATAGAATGTCATATAAAAATATATAGCTGTTTTGGTTTGGCTGCTTTCATTTAGTAAAATGAATTCACAATTTATCCATGTACTGCTTGGAGGATTTTTTTCCTTTTTATTGCCAGATCGTATTCTATTGATTCGCAAGTTCTTCAAGCTAGATTGTTTTTCTTTTTCAGCTGTTTTGAATACAACTGCTACAAACATTTATGTACAAGTCTTTGTGTGAACACATGTTTTCATTTCTGTTGGGTACGTAACTAGAAATAGAATTTCTGGGCCATGGGAAAAGTGTATGTTTAACTGTGTAAGAAACTGCCAACCTGTTTTCCAAAGTGGCCACGCTATTTTGCATTCCTTTAGGGCAATCCTAATACATTGCATCTTGGATTTCTGCTCTGTTTCCTCCACAGGCTTCTTTTTCTCTTGTTGGTTCTTTCCTTTTTCTATCTCTCTAGTTACCAAAATGGTGTCTCTGAGGTCATCAAGGTTAAACCACAGCCATGCCACTTCGTTTCTCCATCCGGAAATCCCTTTCTTCCTTGGTTTCTCTGAAAGTACTGTAGTGATCATTCTCCTTGAATTATCCTAAATATCATCCCTTAGGAGAGAGAGTCCCATAATATCCAACCAGAAACAGACATGTGGTCTTTATCCAATCTCTCAACTATCTTTTTATCCTATCATTTATCATGAATTGACATTTTCTTGTTTATTACTGGATTTTAAAAATTCTATTTTATTTTTAGCTGATACCTAATTTTTCTGTGCATTTTTTCTGGGGTATCATATGAAGCTTTTATACATATATGTACTGAGTAAGTCTAATAAGGGTAACATTTTATTTCTTCAAACATTTATCATTTCTTTGTGGTTAAAGCATTCAAAATCTTCCATTTTTTTAGAGAAATATACAGTACATTACCATTACCTATAGCCACCCCACTGTTTAATAGAACAATAGGTCTTCTTACTTCTATTTAACTATAACATATTATCTGTTAAACAACCTTTCCCTATCTCTAATGTCCTCATAAAATCCCTGGCGTCTGATAACTACAATTATGCTCCTAACTTTTATATGATCAGCTTTATATATTCCACACATGATTGAGATAATAAAGTACTTGTGTTTTTTGCTTCGCTTTCTCACTCAATAGAATAACCTCCACTTACATCCACATTATTGAAAATGACAACATTTCTTCTTTTATGGCTGAATATTATTCCATTGCATATATGCACCACATTTTCTTTATATATCAAGTGATGGACACTTAGGTTGATCCCATTTCTTGGCTATTCTAAATCGTGCCACAATGAACATAGGCACGCAGATGTCTTTTCAGCAGAGTGATTTCATTTCCCTTGGATGTATATCCAGTAGTGGGGTTGCTGAATCATATGGTGGTTCTACTTTTAACTTTTTGAGGAACCTCCCTACTGATTTCCGCGATGACTGTATTAGGTTAGTTTACACGCCCACCAACAGTGTGCAAAAGTTCTCTTTTCTCCACATCCTCATAAGCTCTTGCTATCTTTTATTTTTGTGATAATAGTCATTCTGTTATGAGTGAGGCCATGTGTCATTGTTATTTTGATCTATATTTCTATGATAAATGGCGACATTGAGCATCTTTTCATGTACCATTTGGACGTTTGTACGTTTTCATTTGAGAAATATCTGTTTAAATATACTGCCATTTTAAAATTAAATTATTTGGGTTTTGCTAGTGTGTTGTTTGAATTTCTTATATAATTTGGTTATTAATCTGTTTGGTTATGTATAAATTAAAAGCATTTTATCCAGGCCGGCATTGTAGTTAGCTGGTTGGGCTGCTGCCTGCAACACCAGCATCCCATTTGGGTGCTGGTTTGTGTCACAGCTGCTTCAATTCCTATCCAACTACCTGCCAATTTGCTTGTGAAAGCAGTGAAGGATAGCTCAAGTGATTGTGTTTCTGCCACCCACTTGGGAGACCAGCATGGTCTTCTTGGCTCCTGGCCTTGACCTGGTCCAGCCCTGGCCATTGTAACCATTTGGGGAGTGGACTAGTAGATGGAAGATCTCTATCTCTGTCTCTCTGTAACTCTGCCTTTCAAATAAATCAATGAATTTAATATATATATATATATACATAATATATATATAATCTTTTCTTCAACTCTTTTAAGTTGTCTCTTCATTCTCTTGATTATTTGGCCATGCAAAGTTTCCTTACTGTGAGGACATTCCACTTGTCTATTTTGTTTTGTTTCCCCTACTTACAGTGTCTGATCCAAAAAATCCTTGTCTATTCCAATGATTGAAGCATGTCTCCTCTGTTTTCTTACAGTAGCTTTGAAGTTTCAGGTCTTACATTTAGGTATTT
The DNA here is from genome assembly GCF_051225735.1 of Oryctolagus cuniculus. Taxonomy (NCBI): domain Eukaryota; kingdom Metazoa; phylum Chordata; class Mammalia; order Lagomorpha; family Leporidae; genus Oryctolagus; species Oryctolagus cuniculus. Next base: position 71,155,862 of record NC_142888.1, on the reverse strand, counting down.
AAGCTATTTTGAGTTGTGTTTTGTACATTCTGAGAGGAAGAGTAGTATAATTCTTCTTCCAGTGGAAATCCAATTTTCTGGGTACCATTTATTTAAAAGATTGTCCTTTTTCCAATATGTGTTCTTAGCACCTTTGCCACAGACTGCTTGACTGTAGGTGCATGGGTTAACTTTTAGGGTATTTATTCTGCTTTTTTTTTTTTTTTGGTTTATGTGTCTGTTTTGATGCCAATATCATGCAGTTTTAATTACTGTAACTTTACAATGTATTTTAAAGTTAAGTAATGTAATGCTTCCTGCTTTGTTCTTTTTTACTCAAAATTGGCTTTAGTCTTCAGAGAATTTTGTGGATCTACATGAATTTTAGTAATATTTTTCCTAGTTCTGGGAAGAAAGCAATTGCTATTTTGATAGGTAGTGCATTGAACCTGTAAATTGATTTGGGCAGTATGAACATTTTAATGATACTGATTCTTCCAGTCTGTGAAGATGAGATGTCTCATTTCTTTGTGTCCTTTTAAATTTCTTTCACCAGTGTTTTACAGTATTTGTTGCAGAGATCATTCAGTTTTTGGTTAAATTTAGTCCTAGCTATTTTATTTTTTATAACTATTGAAAACTAAATTGCTATATTGATATATTTTTCAGATAATTTGCATTTGGTGTATAACATTGCTACTGGTTTTTGTATATTGATTTTGTATTCTTTTTAATATGATGTTAGATTCAATTTGCTAATTTTTTGAGGAGTTTTGGATTTATGTTCATCAAGGATATTTGCCTTGTATGTTTGTCTGGTTTTGGTGTTGAGGTAATGTTGTCCTCACAAAATTAGTTGAAAGAATTCCCTCTTCTATGATTTGGAGTAAATTAATAATAATTTACATTAATTCTTCTTTAAATACCCAGTAGAAATTAGCAGGAAAGCTGTCTGGTCCTGGACTTTTCTCTGATGGGAGACTTTCCATTACTAATTCAATCATGCTACTGTTGAAGTATTCTATTCTTTCATGACTAAATATTGGTAAGGTTCCTGTGTCCAATAATTTTCCCATTTCTTCTGTTATCAAAATTCTTGTGGTTTAATTGTTCATAATCTTTAATAATCTTTCTATTTCTGTGGTATCAGTTGTAATAGCTCCCTTTTGGTCTCTGGTTTTATTTATTTGAATTTCACCTTGTTTTTTCTTTATTAGTCTACCTAAGATTTTAATTTTGTTTACCTTTTCAAAAGCCAGTTCTTTTTTCATTGATTTTTTAAAAAAATTTCTGTATTTATTTGAAAGGCAGAACATCAGAGATATAGGGAAGGTGGGAGTGAGAGTGAGAGAGAAAGCTTCCATCTCCTGGTTCACTCCCCAAATAGCACCAACATTCAGGGCTGGGCCAGGCTGAGGCCAGGAGCCAGGAACTCCATTTGGGAGTCCCACGTAAGTGGCAAGGTCTCAAAAACTCAGGCCATCATCCGCTCCCTTCCCAAAAGCACTAAGAGAAAGTGGGATGGGAAACACAGTTGCCAGGGCTTCAACCTGCACTCTGATATCAGATGATGGTGTCGCAAGCAATGACTTAACCCACTGTGCCACAATACTGCCCCCTGTTTCATTGATTTTTGTAGGTTTTGAGATTCTACTTCATTTGTTTCTGTTCTGAATTTTATTATTTCTTTTCATCTACTAATTTTCGACCTGATTTGTTCTTATTTTTGACTTCTTAAGGAACAGTGATAAGTTGTTGGGATCTTTCTGATTTTTTTAAATTTTATTTAACTTTTATTTAATAAATATAAATTTCCAAAGTACAGTTTATGGATTACAATGGCTTTTCCCCCCATAACTTCGCTCCAACCTGCAACCCTCCCATCTCCCACTCCCTCTCCCATTCCATTCGCATCAAGATTCATTCCAATTCTCTTTATATACAGAAGATCAATTTAGTATATATTAAGTAAAGATTTCAACAGTTTGCACCCACACAGAAATGCAAAGTGAAAAATACTGTTTGAGTACTAGTTATAGCATTTATTCACATAGTATAACACATTAAAGACAGAGATCCTACATGAGGAGTAAGTGCACAGTGACTCCTGTTGTTGACTTAACAAATTGACACTCTTGTTTATGGCATCAGTAATCACCCTAGGCTCTTGTCATGAGTTGCCAAGGCTATGGAAGCCTTTTGAGTTCACTGACTCTGATCTTATTTAGACAAGGTCATAGTCAAAGTGGAAGTTCTCTCCTTCCTTCAGAGAAAGGTACCTCCTTCTTTGATGGCCCGTTCTTTCCACTGGGATCTCACTCACAGAGATCTTTCATTTAGGTTTTATTTTTTTTTGCCAGAGTGTCTTGGCTTTCCATGCCTGAAATACTCTCATGGGCTCTTCAGCCAGATCTGCATGCCTTAAGGGCTGATTCTGAGGCCAGAGTGCTGTTTAGGACATCTGCCATTCTATGAGTCTGCTGTGTATCCCGCTTCCCATGTTGATCATTCTCTCCTTCTTAATTCTATCAGTTATGTTCTCCCTGATCGGTGACAACTAACTGAGCACCAAAAAGGCCACCTGTTGAAGTGAAATGGATACTATGAGAAACAGTGATTTGATCAGCCCTTGTCCTGACTGTTGATGAACAACTTAATACTTTGTCCCTTTTAGTATTTTTTTTTGTCCTAACTTAATTCTATTGGTTGAACTCTGTAATTAACACACAGTTATTCTTAGGTGTTGAAATTTAACTGAAAAGTGGTCTCTGTTAAATATAAGAGTGGGAATAAGAGAGGGAGGAGATGTACAGTTTGGCACATGCTCAGTCGGACTTGCCCCAAACAGTAGAGCCAGAAATGTGCCAGGGGATTCCAATTCAATCTCATCAAGGTGGCATGTACCAATGCCATCTCACTAGTCCAAGTGATCAATTTAAGTTCACAATTAATCATAATGATAGGTCTAAAAGTCAAAGAGATCACATTAACAAGACTAGTGTCTGCTAATACTAACTGATAGAATTAAGAAGGAGAGAATGATCTTTCTGATTTTTTGATGTGAGGATTGATTGCTATAATTTTCCATTTATTATTGCTCCTGCTTTATCCAGTAGGTATTGGTATTTTGTGTTTCCATTTTTGCTCATTTCTATATATTTGTAAATTGCCTTCTTAATTTCCTCCTTGCCTCATTGGTTATTTAGGAGTAATTTGCTTAATTCTCATGTGTTTATATAGTTTCCAAAGTTTTTTGTTGTTGATTTCTAGTTTTATTGCATTGTGCTTAGAAAAGATACTTGATATGATTTCTATTCTTTTAAGTTTGCTGAGAATTTTTTTGTGAACTACCATATGATCTATCCTGGAGAATGTTCCACGTGCTGTTGAGAAGGCATATTCTTCATCTGTTAGAAGAACATTCTGTAGATGCGTGCTAGGTCCAATTGATCTAGGGTGCAGTTTAACCCTCCTATTTCTTTGTTGATTTTTTGGTCTGGATGGTCTGCTTGTTCCTGAAATAGAATGTTGAAGTGTTCTAGTTATATTATGCTGAAGAATATCTCCCTAAGTGTTTTGACATTTTTATGTATATTTGAGTGATCCAATATTGACTACATATACATTTGCAATTTTTATTTCCTCTTATTGAATCTAATCCTTCATCATTATATAATGCCCTCCCTTGTTTTAATGTTCGTTCTGATTTATTTTTCTATTGATGCCTTCTATTTTGTTTTTAATCTCATTTTGTGTACCTTTCAGTTGAAGAATTTCTGTGTTCTCTTGATACTTGCTGAGTTTCTTTAAAACTATTTTAAACTATTTAGCTGGGCATTTGATAATGTTAGGTCCAAGATAGCTGGTTTCTGGAACTTCATTTTTTATTAGGTGAGGTCTTGTTGCCTGAGAATTATTGACAGTTTTTGACAGATGATTGTATGGTTAGTTTTCTTAACCAGTCTTTGTAATCTGGCTTCATTTGTGGTTTCCTTCCCGGTATTCTAAGCAGTCCACTATTTTCTCTGAGCCTGTGGCCTTTTTCACTATTTCAGCACTAGATGGTTCCCTTAATTGAGTCTTGCTGCAAATCCATTGCTATTGTATCATCTCTGCCTCAGTGGTGCTCAGAGCTCATATATACTCCAAGTCCACAGTCTGTATGCTGTGGAGAATGAACTGGGGTGGCATCCAGAAAGGGGTAGTCCATCCCTAGAGGCATTCCCCTGGGGTTGGTGCAGGCCAAGAAACACAGTCTTTTGGCCACCACTGCCACAATACTGGATCATTTCCATAGCTCGCAGCCTGCTCAGACCAGTGCAATGGGAGGTTAGACCAAAGCCTACACCACTGTGGTCTGTCTGTTGCTGAGATGGACTCACAGCCCTTGGCTACCACAACTAGCCACAAGTAATGCTGGCTGGAGTGTAAGATCATCTGGAGCCAGAGGATTCCACTTGACATGATGATTAGCACAGAGGTTTCACCATGGGTACTGGTCTGAGGATGCGGACTGTTAGGGTTTGTTCAATATTGGATGATTATAGTCTGAGTCACAAGACAGTACTCTGATTCCTTGCTGTATTCCCAAGGATGGGGGAAATGTGATACAAGCAGCCTGTTGACTGCTCCGGCTAGCAATAAGCTACATCAAGCTTGAGTCTCACAATTGCCTGGCCTTGCACAACTCCAGCTTCTGGGCAGTAGGGCAGTAAAGGGAACTTAGGATCTTGCCCTAGAGATCACAAATGGGAGTTTACTGTGAAACCTAGCACTCAAAGACCTCTACCCCCAGGCTGGTACTCACAATTGAAGCCTCCAGACTTACCCCAGCATCAGGCAGAGTCCTGAACCATGGTGAGACAGACTCATCTGGTATGTGTCATAATCAGCCTCCCTCATTCCCTACTTGCCTCCTTTCCTCTCCAGATAACCTTCATTTTGTTGGTATTCATGAATGTAAACATGGGCCATGGGGGGGCATTGTGGTGCAGCAGGTTAAGCCTCATCTTGGGATACCTACATTCCATATTAGAGTGGCTGGGATCAAGTTCTACCTCTGCTTCTTATCCAGCTTCCTGCTAATGTGTATCCTGGAAGGCAGTAGATGACAGCTCGCATACTTGGATCCTTAACATTCATGTGGGAGAGTTGGATGGAGCTATTGGATCCTGGCTTTGGCCTGACCCAGCCCTGGCTCTTACAGGCATTTGAAGAGTGAACTAGCAGATTGAAGAATTTGAAGAATCTCTCTCTCTTCCCCCCCGCCCCCCCCCAAATAAATAAATAAATAAATAAACTTTAAAAAGTGCCACATCATAGCTTCCAACTTTACATTTATTTATTTTTTTTTTTGGCAGGCAGAGTGGATAGTGAGAGAGAGAGACAGAGAGAAAGGTCTTCCTTTTGCCGTTGGTTCACCCTCCAATGGCCACCACGGCTGGCGTGCTGCGGCCGGCGCAGCGCGCTGATCCGAAGGCAGGAGCCAGGTGCTTCTCCTGGTCTCCCATGGGGTGCAGGGCCCAAGCACCTGGGCCATCCTCCACTGCATTCCCTGGCCACAGCAGAGAGCTGGACTGGAAGAGGGGCAACCGGGACAGAATCTGGCACCCCGACCGGGACTAGAACCCGGTGTGCCGGCGCCGCTAGGTGGAGGATTAGCCTATTGAGCCGCGGCACCGGCCAACCAACTTTACATTTCTTATGTCAATCTCTATCTATTTACAATTCAACATGCCTACTATGTGGATTAATGGAAAAGCTGATGATCTGGGAATCAGGAATCCTGGAATTTCTTTAAAATTTACTGTGTAATCTTTAAAAAATTATTAATTTATTTAATTTACTTGAAAGGCAGAGAAACAAAGCCAAAATGATCTCCTATTTTCTGGTTCACTCCCCAAATGCTTGCAATAGCTAGGGTTGAGCCAGGTTGAATCGGGAGCCAAGAACCCAATCTGAGTCTCTCACATGGTGACAGGGACCAAAGTACTTAAATCATTACTTGTTGCCTCCCTACACTAACAGGAAACTGAAATCATGAGTAAAACTGGGACTTCAGCCCAGGAACTTTGATATGGGTTGTAAGCATCCCAAGTAGCTTAATCACGATCCCAAATTCCCACCCTGACCGTGTAATCTTAAATAATTCATACATCCTCTTTTTTTAAATCTCCATTTGACCATTTGTAAAATGTAAAAGTTGGATTACATCATGTATTTGGGTCACTCTTCTTCTAATATTCTCCCATTCTTGCCATTAACTTATCATGCTATTCTGAAAAAGGAACGTCACATTTATTTGCCTTATGTGTCACACGAGGTTGATAATGCTGTTGCTGCTTAATTTTCACATCTCAGCATTATTGTGAACTTTAAGTTGCTGGTAATAGGAGAATAACTTAAAAGATGTGAGAATGGGGCCGGCGCCATGGCTCACTTGGTTAATCCTCTGCCTGCAGCGCTGGCATCCCATATGGGTGCCTGTTCTAGTCCCTGTTGCTCCTCTTCCTGTCCAGCTCTCTGCTGTGGCCCGGAAAGGCAGTGGAGGATGGCCCAATTGCTTGGGTCCCTGCATCCGCGTGGGAGACCTGGAGGAGGCACCTGGCTCCTGGCTTTGGATCGGTGCAGTTTCAGCCATAGTGGCCATCTGTGGGGTGAACCAATGGAAGGAGGACCTTTCTCTCTGTCTCTGTCTCTCTCTCTCTCTCTCTCTCTCTCACTGTCAATAACTCTACCTGTCAAATAAAGCTCAAGCCCATCTGAAAAAAAAGATATGAGAACATGTGAAAACAAGGTTTTCCTACTATTGTTGTTGCCATTATCACTACTACTGTTTTTTTTTTCAAAGATTTATTTATTTTTTTGAGAGGCAAAGTTACACAAAGAAGGAGAGAGAGAGAGAGAGAGAGAGAGAGAGAGAGAGAGAAACTTTCATCCACTGGTTTACTCTCCAAATGGCCACAAAAACCGGGGCTGGGCCAGGCTGAAACCAGGAGCCAGGAGCTTCTTCTGGATCTCCCATGTGGATGCAGGGACCCAAGTACGTGGGCCATTCTCTGCTTTCCCAGGAGCATTAGCAGGGATCTGGATCAGAAGTGGAGCAGATGGGACTCAAACCAGCGCCCACATGGGGTGCTGACGCTGCAGGCCGCGGCTTAACCCGCTGAGCCACACCACTGGCCCACTACAACTATTGTTATACCTACTTAAAATGCTAGTTACTAGGGTTGGCTTTTCAAATACTGCTGTTACTCTTTCTACAAGACTGACATGAATCCTGAGGAATAGGCACTCACTGATGAAGTATAGAGCAAAAATTTGTTTTAGGATGGAAATGACTTGAGGATATGACAAGAAGTTTAAAAATGTGGATTAATTTCTATACTTTCAAAACTTCTGCATCATGCTTTTGACTTGACCCCATGGGGTCCATTCACACATCCTTCACACTATACAGGAAAAAATTCTCCGTTGGCCACCAGGGCCCATTGGGGCACTAATGAGGATACATATATATCAAATGATTGCTAAATACTTGCCAGGTTCCTCAGTTCTATGTAAACCTTCAGAAGACTTTTATTTTGGGTGGTTACCTCATTAGCCAGGCCCCATCCTTGTTTTCACACCAAAGCATATGGAAATATCTATCCTTTCCTCCATTTTCTGAAAAGTTAATTTTTTCAGTCCAATTAGCATGTTTATTAAGCAGCTATGTACTGAGCATTCATAAGTACCAAATCCTATTTCTGTGTTAATATTACTTAACCTACCTTTCAAATTTAATCTTGAAAAGTTTGATTTTTATTTATTTGAAAGGCAGACTGGCAGAGAGGAGGGGGTAGAGAAAGAGAGCTCTCAATCTACTGGTTCACTTTCTAAATGTACATAACAACTAGTACTGGGCTAGTTCAAAGCCAGGAGCCAGAGACTCCATTTAGGTCTCTCATGTCGGTGACAGGACCCAAGTACTTGAACCATCACCTGTTGCCTCCCAGGGTATGCATTAACAGGAATCTGGATTGGAAGTAGATATTGGACTCTATCCCATGCAGTCTGGGATGTTGGCATCCCTAAGCAATGGCTTAACCCTATATGTCACATCACCTGCCCTCTGCCTCCGTTCTCTATAGGAGGTCATATAAACTAGATATAGTATGGTAATTTTGGGTAGTAAATGAGATTCTTCAGGGTTATTTAGCTATAATTTTAGGCCTACAAAAATTTTAAATATAAATAGTAATCTACCATGTCTTTTGAAAAAGCATTAGTCACGTCACTCCATTAAATTTGTTCCCAACCTGGCAGAGCCTCTTAGGTCAGTAATGGTATGAGAGTAGTTGGTGGAATAATGCCTTTTTTGAAATGCTTACTACTTTAGTGGACTTCAGTGGACCAGTTTTGCAAATAATACTTGAGATTAGAATTAAGGTCAATTCTTAGTTTGCTATTTAGAGGTTGACAAATTTAGAGAAACCTATCAGTGACTATGCAGAAGTGAATCCTCAGTGGAGATCTCACTGACTTTAGGGATCTTCAAAGCCAAGCCTTAGTTAAGTTTTCAGTGAAAGTTTTCTTTTGTGAAGAGGGCTATTCTGAAGGGTCCATGCCTTTTTCTACCTCTTGATTTGCAAAATAATCCCAATTTGTTAATTATCCAGGTTCCAACTTTGGAGAATCAACTTCAACTCTTTCTCAATCTTCCTTCTCCTTACTATTTTGTATTGTTTTTTGTTCCCCTTTTTACTGTGCCCAAACACTTCTCTAATGTAATCTCTGACTTTTGTGGCACCTTTTCAATGAAAGTGATAAATATTCCTTTTACATTTCCTTTGAAGTAAAATAGGCAACACGCATGTCAGGATTTGAAAGACCCATGGGCATCAAAATACTGCCCCAGCTAGTGTCCACTTGCTATATCTAAATCAGTGTGAATGTAATCCTGGAGCTCATATAGGCTACTCAGAGTATTACTACTTCAAAGGTGCGATTTTCGGTTTTGTAGGCCATGACATTCATATTTTCACCATTTCTTTTTCCAAGGACAGGCTATAATATTAACTTGAGACTGATGTATACATTTCAGTGGTATCCCATTGGCTTAAAGTAGGGAATATCTTTTTTCCAGTAAGCAGAAAATTCATATTAATTTCCTCGTAGAACCTCTTTTTAAAACTTGAACATTCTTAGGGAAAAAGAGTTGGTAAATCAGATCAATAAATGAGCATGAAATCTGAAGAAGGGATAGGAATCATTTTGATGGATTTGAAAAAATCTCATCTTTGTGTTCCTTCCCTTCAATACAGAGCACTTCATAAAAATTGTGGAGTAATGGAATAAAAAGTTTATTTTGGTGTGAAACATTTTGAAAACAATAGTTTTTTCACAGTATGTATTTTACACAAACTTTTAAAAAATGCTTGTATGTATGCATCTCAAGCAGTGGCTTAACCTGCTGTGTCACAAGGCCTGCCCCACCTATGGACATTGTAAAGTACACTTGTACATGTACCTTGAATTGGGCTAGATAGAATGAAGAAATTCTTTCTCATATCTAGACTCTATATATACCATCTACTCATAGTTTCACAGATATATTTTTTAGTATTTTAAAATTTATTTATTTATTTAGCAGGGAAGGAAGAAGGGAGGGAGAGAGAGAAGGAGAGAGAGAGTGAGGAGAAAGAGAGAGAGAGAGAGAGAGAGAGAGAGAGAGAGAGAGAGAAACTCGTGAGTGCTGGTTCACTCTTCAAATGCCATGGCCATGGCTGAAACAAGCTGAAGCTGAGAGCCAGGAATCCAATCCAGGTCTTGCACATGAGTGTCAGGGACTCAACTACTAGAGCTGTCACCTGCTTCCTCCCAAGGTGCATTTTATCAGGAAGCTAGATCAAGAACAGGGCCGGGATCTAAACCAAGGCATTCCAATATGGGGTGCTGGCGTCCCAGCCAGCTTCTTAACCACCTGGCCAAACATTGATCCCGCAGATATACTTTTTTTTTAACTTTTATTTAATGAATATAAATTTCCAAAGTACAGCTTATGGATTACAATGGCTTCCCCCCCATAACGTCCATCCCACCCGCAACCCTCCCCTTTCCCACTCCCTCTCCCCTTCCATTCACATCAAGATTCATTTTCGTTTCTCGTTATATACAGAAGATCAGTTTAGCATACATTAAGTAAAGATTTCAACAGTTTGCTCCCACAAGAAACATACAGTGAGAAATACTGTTTTTAACGCTAACAAATATGAAATATGGTCCCTTAAAAATGTAAGAGTATATTACAATATTGGTAACTATAAGACAAGGTAGTATAACAGATATCTAGAATTTGTTCACCTTTCATGACTAAAACTTTATCCCCACTGTACATCAATCCCCATTTCTTTCTCCCATGCTTTCTGGCTAGCAACATTTTACTCTCTGCTTTAGTAGTTTTGATTACTTAATGTACCCCATGTAAATGGTATCACATGACATTTGTCCTTCTGTGACTGGTTTATTTTACTTAGTATAATGTCCTTCAGGTCATCCATGTTGTCACATATGGCAGGATTTCCTTCCTTTATAAGGTGAATAGTATTCCATTGTATTATAAGCAACATTTTATTTAGTCATTAATTTTGTTTTTAAAAGATTGATTGATTGATTTGAAGTGCAGAGTGATAGATGGAAATCTATCTTCTTGTTTATTCCTCAAATGGCCACAATAGTTGGGCTGAACCTGGCCAAAGACAGGAATCCAGAGCTCCATCTGGGCCTCCCATATGGGTAGCAGGGGCCCAAATACTTGGACCATCTTCTGCTGTTTTCCCAGAAGCATTAGCAGAGAGCTGGATCAGAAGCGGAGAAGCTGGGACTTGAACTGGCGCTCAGATATGGGATTCCACTGTTGCAAGTAGCAGTTTAGCTTACTGTGCCACAATGCCAGCCCTATAGTCATTCATTTTAATTTTAAAATCTAGGATAAATAAGTTGTTTCATTTCAAATCCAAATTGCTAAGATTGTCTGAGGAAATTGAAAAATACCAAAACAGAAAAGTAATCTTAGAAGATGCAAAGAACATTCTACAATTCAATGCAGTGTCTATCAAAATAAGAATGACATTCATCACAGCACTAGAAAAAACAATCCTAAAATTCATATAGAACCACTAAATCTCAAATAGGCAAAATAATATGGAACAAAAATAATAAAGCAGAAGGCATTATACTACCTGGCTTAAAAATATACTGCAATGCTATAGTTACTAAAATATAGTATGGACATCAAAATAGATACATAGGCCAATGTTGAAGAACATAGATCTTAGAAGTAAACATATGTATCTGCAGTCAAATGGTCTTCAAAAAAGGTGCTAAGAGCCCACATTAGGGAAAGAAGACTCTCTCCAGTAAATGTTACTGGGAAACATTGGATATCCATTGCAGAAGAATAAAATTAGACCCTTATCTCTAACCTGATGGTGAAATCAACCAAAATGGGTTAAAAACCTAAATGTAAGACACAATGCTATGGAATTACTAGAAGAAAACAGAGGGAAAATGGCTCAGGACTTTGGAAAAGGCAAGGATTTTTTGTATTAAATCCCAAAAGCATAGGAAACAAAAGCAAAAATTCTCATACACAAATGACTTTTCACCAAACTAACAAACTCCCACAGAGCAGAGAAAACAATAGAGTGAATAGACAGCCTACAGAATTGAAAAATATCTTCAAACTATATATCTGATAAGGAATTAATATCCAGAATATACAGGAAATTGAAACAACTGAGTCATAAAGTAAAAAATTAAGCTGATTAAAAAATGCAGTAGACCTCTACATACATTTCATAAAAGAAGATACATAAATATTACTAATCATAAGAGAAATTCAAACCAAAATTACAATGAAATATCACCTTACTCCAGTTATAATGGCTATTAAATATGTATATTATACTGTATATACATATTTGAAAACTAGTAGATAGAAATTTGAAAGCTTTCACCACACAGAAGTGAGGAAAATTTGAAGATATAGATATGCTTATGCTAACTTGAACTTTATATGATGTATATTTACATTGAAACATTAAATGGCACCCCATAAATATGTACAGAATTACAGATGGTTCAGTCTTTTGGTTGATCAACTTGGTTGAACTCTTCCAGTGAATTTGTTAGTTCAGTTGTTACATTTTTCTGTTCCCTCATTTTTTTAAGTTCTCATTTATGTTTTCTTCTCTTGTTAAAATTTTTATTTCGTGTAATCATACTTTTCCGGAGCTTCTTAAAGCATCTTTATGACAGCTATTTTGAATTATTTATCCAGTAATTCATGTACCTTCATTTTTTAGGTTAAGTTTCTGGAGGATTTATTTATTTTTACTATTTTACCTGCTTTTGTTTGTTTTATTTTTCTTGAGACTTTGTTTTGGCATGCACACATCTGAAAAATCTACCACCTCCCCTAGTCTTTATGCACCAACTTTATATGCGGAAAACCCTCACCAATCATGTCAGCTAGAAATTCTGGCAACCCCTCAAACCCTTTGTGTACATGTATCTTTTCTGGATGTGGTGTGTAGATTTCTAATTAGGGTTTATTGGTTTCATTTTTTTAGGCGCTCATGATCTCTTGCTCCCTCTGGTGTTTGTTTGTTGTACCATAGGTCCCCTAAAACAACAGCGTGCTGCTCACAGTTTCTCTTGTTTTATGTTTCGCTCAGCTGCTCTCAAGCATTTGGAGTATGCCAGGCCCCATCCATGCTCTGAGGCAGCTACACGGAGATCAGTCTAATCAGCGGCAGAACAATGGACACGCGCTCCATTCTTCTCTTTCCTACCCATAGGAGATGCAGCAGAGCTGTATAGAGCTCTGCTTGCTCAACCATGAGTCCTCTGGAGCAGCCCTACAACCACACAGATCTCTTGTTTTCTAAGAGGCTCCAAGGCATCGACATTGGTGAGGGCCCTTTAGTGATGTAGAAACCAGTTCCTTGGAAAGCCACCCATGAAAAGTCAGAACACTGGATATATGGTCTCATCGTTTCTTTGCACCCCCAGGAGAATATTGGGAACTGGAAGTTCCTTCTTGGTCATATAACACTATTATTGGAGGGAGAGACTGTAATTAAAATCAGCTGTACATTTTCTTATCATCTTTGATGCGATTGGTTTCATGGTTGCCTAGAGTCAGGAGCCCCTGAACTGGTTGCCAGTTTTCTCACATAGGGAAATGGTTCATATACAATTGGATCAGTGTCTCTGTGGGAGGAGAAAGAGTCTGTAGTTTCTTTATTTTTTTAAAGATTTATTTATTTACTTGAAAGTCAGAGTTACATACAGAGAGAAGGGGACACACACACAGAGATGTCTTCCACCCCAGATGGCCGCAACGGCCAAAGCCACGTCAATCCGAAGCCAGGAGCCAGGAGCTTCTTCTGGGTCTTCAACGTGGGTGCAGTGGCCCAATGACTTGGGTCATCTTCTACTGCTTTCCCAGGCCGTAGCAGAGAGCTGGATCAGAAGTGGAGCAGCCGGAATACGAATCAGCGCCCATATGGGATGCCGGCACTGCAGGTGGCAGCTTTACCTGCTATGCCACAGCACCGGCCCCGTCTGTAGTTTCTAATTCTGCAGTCTCCCTGATGTCATCCCTCTCTCAGATGTATTTTGTTTAAAGATCTACTTATTTACTTGAAAGATGGAGACACAGGGAGAAAGGGAGAGACAGGGAGAAAGAGATCTTCCATTCGCTGGTTCACTCCCACAAATGGCCACAACAGCCAGAGCTAAGTGAGGCCCAAACCAAGGGCCAGGAACTCTACCCGAATCTCCCACATGTGTGGCAGGAACTTAATTACCTGCTGCCTCCCAGAGTAAGCATTAGCAAGAAACTGGATCACAAGTGGAGGAGCTTGGACTTGAACCAAGCACTCTGATATGGGATGAGGGCTTCCCAAGCAGCAACTTAACACTCTGTGCCACAACACTCATCCCTGAGATATATTTAAACATTGATATGTTGGACAACTTTTAGAGAAATATCCTACCCGGATGTCTTGAATGAATTTTATGAGCATTATTATTACTTAACAATCTGTCAGCATGAAGTTATTTATCCAGGTAACTAGCTTTTTCTATTGTGTGTTAATGTACTTGTTTCTATCTTACTGTATTCTGTTGTTTTTTTTATTAATTTTGATATCAGAGTTAATCATTTTTCTGAATTTGTTACCACAATTCTGAGGAATCTTTCTAAGTTTCCTTACATTCTCATTACATCACTGTCATATAAGCATTTTCAGGATGGTGATTCTACTTTTCTTGTTCATTATTGAATTTTCAGCCCCCAAATATGTTAAGTAAATATTTGTTGGTTGAAAAATGTAGCCAGTTTGTTTGGGGGAATGACTGTTAGCTAAAGTTTTCAGAAGGTCCTCCACTAAAACAGAAATGTATCTTCTAGGGGAAACAACACACTGATTCATTAGGTTTTATTAATGTGTTAACAAGGCCCAGAAAACAGTCTTATTTTATTTTTTGGGAGAGCTGTGGAGAAGAGTGTGGCATCATAGGGGAGGGAAGCAGCATTAGAGTATTAGATACCTGGGATTAGAGGCTAAGATGGAGTAATCTGAATTATGTCTCATTGATCTACTTTATGGTAAACTTGTTGAGTGCTTTACTTCCCTGGACATTAAAGTGGTAATTTCTTTCATCTTGGGAACTATTTCTGATGGTATTTACTGGGAGCATTCCAGATTCCAGTCCATTTATACTCTTTCTTCTCGAGAGATAGTTAAGGGGGCTGGCACTGTGGCACAGTGAGTTAATGCCTTGGCATCCCATATGGGCGCTGGTTCTAGTCCTGGCTGCTCCTCTTCTGATCCAGCTCTCTGCTATGGCCTGGGAAAGCAGTAGAAGATGGCCCAAGTGCACCTGTGTGGGAGACCCGGAGGAAGCTCCTGGCTCCTGGCTTTGGATTGGCGCAGTTCAGGCCGTTGTGGCCATCTGGGGAGTGAACCAGCAGATGGAAGAACTCTCTCTCTACCTCTCCTCTCTCTGTGTAACTCTGACTTTCAAATAAAATAAATCTTTAAAAAAAGATAATTAAGGCTACCCATGTGATAGTTGAAATGAGGTTTTTATATTCATAATGGGATATTATAGATGGTCTAGCAAAACCCACAGGATTCTGAAGTCAGCTGGAAAGCAAATGTTAACTAAGGGCATATCAAATTCAATTCTTTTAACCCAGTCATCAAAGGCATGTAGATTACCTCCTGTGGGTTTGTTGTATCCGCAGAAACCCTAGAAATACCCCTCCGTGCCACTGCTCAGCATCTTGCATTATTTTGAGAACTCTAGTCTGGCACCAAGCACATTTGAGATTCATGACGTTAGAGTTTTTGTGACCTTGCTGATAATAGACTTCATGTTCTCTCTTCACTCACTGCCACACATGTAAGGTATCTGAAAGCTTGGACTAAGTTCTATTATTGGAGCACCCTCCCCCCTGGAAGGCTGTGCCTGGATATTCCCACATGAACCTCTGAGTTTGTTCATGGTGCAATGTTTGGCAACTGTACATAACTTGCATGTGGCCCAAGACTTGTGTGTGGCTGAAGGGCTGAGTTGTGGCTATCTATGTTTATCTGCTGTGTAAATAGTCCCATACATACAATTGCAGTTATCACTTGGATTATCACATCTGATTTTCACTTTGTTATGGTGTAACCATCACCTTGCTAGGAATCATGCATGTCATACCCAATGCCTAGTGTGGGAAAGAAGCAGAACTGTGACACATTTTTAGTGCTATTATTTTTTCTCTTTTATAGCTCTCTGTAGATTTGCTTCTGTCTAGTGGTTACTGACTCTTCCATTTCGCTTGTGATTTATGTCCTATACTGACACTATTATCCTTGCAAACCTTGCAAACGGCTAAATACAAGGATTGCTATTGGCTAGACTCAAGGATTTTGCTCTTTGCACTGCTCACTTTGTCTGAAATCCATGTACTTCTTCCCTCAGCCTGTAGAGAATTTATCTTTATGCTTCCCTTCTTGCCAGCTGCCATTTAGGACTTTTTCTTTGAGAAGTCCCGAAACTGTAGGAGGCAGCACACACACTTCTCCTCTTTCCAGACTTCTGATATTTCACAATCAAGAACAATACCATGAGTCAAGTTCTCCTGTGATGCTATCTTGTCTGTGAAGAATTATTCCAAGCTTAGAATCAAAAATACTCCGTGTTGTAGCCCCATCCTACCTGTTTAAACTTTTCTCTCATTTCTTTCTAATTACTCTTTTCAAACTATGCTCCTTTAAACAAAGGCAGACTGAAAATAAGAAAAAGAAGAGAAAAGCTATGTTCTTTTTTATTTTTAACTTTTTATAACCAATAGCTTTAAATTTACAACACAGAAATGATGAGGTGGTAATACAGAGCTTCCTCACCCCATTTCCCCTATTAACAATTAATGAATCACACCCAGCTAATAAACTGTGTTGGCAAACAAAATATATGGAACAAAAAATGGATCTACTCCAGATAACGGGGAAGAGAATGATTCACAGACACCCCAACTACCTTCCTTTACTTTTACCCCTAAGCTGTTGAGCTAAGGATAGATTTGTGTCAGAATCTACATGGCTAGCAGCCTTCAGAGATGTTCAGTGCCGAGCTGATATGACTGTGTGGGTGGCCTTGGCCTGATGCAGTCTCCTCTCCAGGCTGGACCATTTTCTGTTCTCACACTTTCCCTAATGTGTCATGATAATTTCAGACTCTGCACCTTTGTGCATTCTTCTCCCCGATTGTAAATGTTCCCCTTTGATATTTATCATCTCCATTAAGCTGAAACTTAGCACCTCAAAATTCAGGTCCCAGTCACATTCCCCTCCACATTCTTTCTGTAACTACCTCATATACAATGGCCTTAGGTTTTCCAATCTGCTATGGCAGTTCTGAATCACGCTAATCATCTGCAGCCCTGAGCAGTTTTTTTTTTTAATTTTATTGAAGTTATACAAGTTTCATGTATTTCATATACACAGATTTAAGAACATAGTGACACTTCCCCTCCACCCTCCCTCCCATGCACACTCCAACCCTTCCTCCTCCTCCCTCTCACACTCCCACTCTTAATTTTTACAAAGATCTATTTTCAGTTTACTTAACGATCATATAGTTAACCCTACACTAAGTAAAAGAGTTCAACAAATAGTATGAAAAAAAGAAAAAACAAAAAACATTGTTCCTTAATGAAAGAGACAAAGGCAGTAAACAGTCATCGAATCTCAAAATGCCTATTTCACCCGAATACATTACATTTCAGGTACTCTATTAGTTACCTTGGATCAGGGAAAACATATGGTATCTGTCTTTTGGGGACTGACTTATTTAACTAAGTATAATGGCTTCCAGTTATATCCATCTTGTTGCAAAAAACACGCTTTCATTATTTTTTACAGCTGAATAGTACTCCATAGTGTACATATATCATAATTTCTTTATACAGTTAACAATTGATGGACATCTGGGTTGATTACATATCTTAGCTATTGTGAATTGTGCTGCAATGAACATGGGGAAACAGATAATTCTTTTAAATGGAGAGTTAAGGCCATTTACATTCAAGCTGACTATTGATAAGTAACAACATGGCCCTGCTATTTTTCCATAAATATTTCCATTTTTATTTGGATTTCTTTTGTAGTTTTACTAGGTGATTTCTGCCTTCACGTTCTTGAATAATGATGGCTATCTTTCTGTGTTTCTGGGTGTAGCACATTCTTAAGCAGCTTTTGTAAAGCTGGACGAGTGGTGAAAATTCCTTCAATTTCTGTTTGTTATGGAGGGTAGTTATTTCACCTTCATTCATAAATTAGAGCTTCTCAGGGTTCAGTATTCTGGGTTAACAATTTTTTTTTCTCTTAAGACTTGGAATACATCTCACAATTTTCTCCTAGCCTGTAAAGTTTCTGATGAGAAGTCAGCTGTGAGTCCAATTGAAGAGCCTCTGAAAGTAATCTGGCATTTCTCTAGTGCACATTTTAGAATTTTTTCTTCATGTTTTACTGTGGAGAGTTTGAATACAATGTGCTGGTGGTGAAGATCTTTCTTGTTCATGTCTACTAAGAGTTCTATGTGCTTCCTTTACTTGGGCATACTTTTCTTCCTCCAAATTGTGGAAGTTTTCTCTAATTATTTCACTAAATAAGCCTTCTAGTCCATTCTCTGTTTCCACACCTGCAGGAACTCCTAAGATAGTATCCCATAACTCTACAACACTGTTTTTAAGTTTTCTGTTTTCTTCTTCTTTTTTTTTTTATTGGTCTGAGTGTAAAATTTCCAGCAACTTGTCTTCTAGTACAGATAATCTTCCTTCTGCCTCACAAAGTCTGCTCTTTAGGCTTTCCACAGCATTTTTTATTTGATCATTGAATTATTCATTTTTAATATTTCATTTTGATTTCTCTTTAAAATCTCAATTTCATAGGAAAAATTTACATTCATATCATGTGTGGTTTTGTTTATTTCATGGATTTGCTTCTGATTGATTTTGAGTAATCCTATGATTAATTTTCTTGAATTCTGTTTCTGGCATTTCCACAATCTTTTCATATTCACATCTGATATTGAAATGTTGTTGTGTTCCTTTGGGGAGGTCATAGTTACTTCCTTATTCTTGTTTCTTGAATTTCTGTGTTTGTTTTTAGGCATTTGTAGAGTTGATTTTTTTTTCTTGTGAAGGCATTTATCTTTGAGCTATGCGTCTGTGGCTTAATGGAATGGCTGTACTTTCAGTGAATATCAAGAGGTGTGTGGTGGGTGTGGCCAGGGAGCTCTGGTCAGTGCTTAGGGGTGGGGTGAGTATCCAGGGTCACACTCAAGTTGAGTGGGGTAGATATCAGTGCCTAGGTGCTAGCCCCCAGTGTGTTCTGTGCCACTGTATGAACCTCACAAGTGATCTGTGCAGTCTTCACTGTTTGAACAGTTTCTACTACAATGACCTACTGTAGGCAACCAAGGATCTCTGAGCATGTAGAGCTGCACCAGTGATTGCCTAGGGACTCCACTATACCCTGCAGCTTCTCATGTAACCACTGATTCCCTGTGGCCTCAGTGCACAATGCTCCCACAGTTACTGGGTGCACAGGTTTCTCTCTGCCCTGCCAGCCTGTCCAGTCAATAAAGAAGCAGATGTTCCCTGAGACAGCTCTGCCTAAGTGTCTTGCTCCTGGGAGGCTGTGGGCACCTCATCATCCTACGTGGTTGCCCAGCCACCTTCCAGCCAGACTCAGAGTCAGTGGAGACTACAGATTGTTCCCTCTGCTAGAATCTCTGGATTACATGTGTACAGAAGAGGCATTGGCTAAATGTTGCTATCTCCCAGCCACTACTTCTAGTAATGCCAAGAGAGTGGTGTCCTATCTCAGCCAGTTGCTGTGTGTGCACACAAAGACTTTCATAGCTCCCACCCACACCCAATATAGTGCCTGCCCTTTCTCAGCCGGGCAGCAGACAGTGTTGTAGGGAAGTTGGGGCAAGATAAACGGGCCCCCTCTACTTCCACTGGGTTCACGGGCAGCTGCTAGCAACCACTACCCCCCCCCCCATGGCTCCAGTTTTGACTCAAGTGGCACTCTCACTCTGGCTATATCACCATGGGTTGCTGCAGTCCAGTCTCACCTCCGTCTCCAAACTGCCTCCTGCTTTAGCTCTCGGCTGCTGCTGTAGTGCTTGTGATTGTGCTCATGCTGCACGTTTGCACCTTCCTCACAGGTCCACAGTGTTCCTCTTCCTCCTGTAGGATCTCCAGTGCAGTTTTCTCTCCAATTCTCCCTTGAGAGTGCACTTCCTACACTTTTTTCCCACTATTCATCCCTAGCCTAGTGCAGTTTATTGTTCCCTAATCTGCCATATTGGAATTCCCCCGACCAGTTTTGTAAGCAATGGTCCAGTTTTGTTAAGTCAAATATAAGTCCCTAAAGGTCAGATATTGATAGATTTTTATCTTTATATGCCACAAAGATGTGTCCTAATCCCAAGCTTTTATGTTCCAAACATGCTTGTCAAATACAGTTGTTAAGTAGCAAAATGTTGTTCTTGAAAAGGCCCTTAAGATATGTACTCTATAGAATACTACACAGTGGTAAAAAAAATGAAATCCAGTCATTTGCAACAAAATGGAGGAATCTGGAAAATATCATGCTGAGTGAAATAAGCTAGTCCCAAAGGGACAAAATATCATATGTTCTCTCTGATCAGTGACAACTAATGGAGCACCTAAAAGGAAACCTGTAGAAGTGAAACGGACACAATGAGAAACAATGACTTGATCATCCCTTGTCCTCACTGTCAAGGAACAACTTACTATTTTATTTCTTTTAGTACGTTTTTTTTGTTCTACTTAATACCATTGGTTGAACTCTGTAATTAACACACAATTATTCTTAGGTGTTTAAATTTAACTGAAAAGTGATCCCTGTTAAATATAAGAGTGAGAATAAGAGAGGGAGGAGATGTACAGTTTGGCACATGCTCACTTGGACTTACCCCTAATAGTAGAGTTAGAAACGTGCCAGGGGATTCCAATTCAATCCCATCAAGGTGGCATGTACCAATGCCATCTTACTAGTTAAAGTGATCAGTTTCAGTTCATAATTGATCATAATGATAGGATTAAGAGTCAAAGGGATCACATAAACAAGACTAGTGTCTGAGAATACTAACTGATAGAATTTAAAAGGAGAGAACTATCCAACATGGGAAGCAGGATTCTGATCTGATTCCAATCTGAATCATCAAGAAATAGAGGATATGAATACACCTGTAAATAAAAGGCAATTAAGTCAATAATCAAAACCACCAACTAGGGCCAGCTAGTGTAGTGGGTTAAGATGCCACCTATGACGCTGGCATCCCACCTGTGATGCAGGCAACTGGTTTGGGTATTGACTACTCCACTTCTGATCCAGCTCCTTGCTAATATTTCTAGGAAAGCAGTGGAAGATGGCCCAAATACTTGGGCCCCTGCTACCCACATGAAAGACCCAGACAATGCTCCTAGCTCTTGACTTCAATTTGACCAAGCCCTGGCTATTGTAGTCAGAGTGTGAACCAGCAGATCAGCAGATAGAATATTCATTGTCTCTCTCTCTCTTCCCTTTTAAATAAATAAACCTTTTTTAAAAAAACACCCAACAACAGAATACTGCAAAAGAAGAACATTCTCCCAAACACTTAAAGATGAAATAACATCAATTTTCGTATTCTTCCAAAATATTGAAGAGGAAGAGAGAAAGGAACATCATAACTCATTACATTAGGCTTGAGAGTAAAGCCAAATAAACACATAAAAATATAGACAAATACTCCTAGTGAAGATTGATGTCAAAATCCTCACAAAATATTAGCAAGCTAAATTTAACAGCATAGTCAAATAATTATATATTATGACCAAGTAGAATTTATTTGTGGAATGCAAAGATGATTCAACATATGGAAAATCAGTCAGTATAAGCATTTGATAAAATTCTACATCATCTCATGTCAAAAAATATTCAACTAATTTGGAAGAGAAAATAAACTACATCAACACAGCAAAGTCAATATATGAAAAACACACAACATTATACTCCATAGTGAGAGACTGAAAGTTTTTCCCCTAATGTCAAAAGATGCCCCCTTTTGCTAAGTATATTAAAATTAGCATTGGATCTTACACACAAGGCATTTAGGACAGAAAAAGAAATAAAATACACCCAAATTGGTAAGAAAGAAGTAAAATAATTTTGGTTCACAGATGATATCTTATATAGAAAATCCTAAAGGTGCCACAAAGCCACTGTTACAATTAATACACTAATTCAGCAAAGTGGCAGACTGTAAAATTAAAATACATAATCAGCATATGAAAGAGTTATCTGAATCCCCATGTTTATAGCACTCAACTCACAATAGCTAAGAAGTGGAATCAACCCAGATGTCCATCAACTGATGACTGGATAAAGAAATTATGATATATAAGGCCGGCGCCGTGGCTCACTAGGCTAATCCTCTGCCTTGTGGCGCCGGCACACCGGGTTCTAGTCCCGGTCGGGGCGCCAGATTCTGTCCCGGTTGCCCCTCTTCCAGGCCAGCTCTCTGCTGTGGCCAGGGAGTGCAGTGGAGGATGGCCCAAGTGCTTGGGCCCTGCACCCCATGGGAGACCAGGAGAAGCACCTGTCTCCTGCCATCAGATCAGTGCGGTGCGCTAGCCACGGCGGCCATTGGAGGGTGCACCAACGGCAAAGGAAGACCTTTCTCTCTGTCTCTCTCTCTCACTGTCCACTCTGCCTGTCAAAAAACAACAACAACAACAACAACAAAAAAACAAAACAAAAACGAAATTATGATATATATATACATGATGGAATACTACTCAGACATGAAAAATATTGAAATCTTATCTTTCACAACAACATGGATGCAACTGGAGACCACTATGCTTAGGGAAACAAGCCAGTCCCAAAAAGACAAATATCATATGTTTTCCCTGATCTGTGGTAAGTAATATACAAAGTACAAAAAATGAAATGGATTTGAGTGAAATTGACATCCGAAGATTTGATTGTTGTTTATAGCCCTTGTCTATACTCTTGAGGAAGAGTGGTTTCTCTACTCAATATTTGTTGAATACTTTGTTTGGTGGAGGGTTAGGCTTGTGATTGTGAAGTAAATTGTAGGTAGGTCATTGTGGAAATTAAAAGAAAAATAAGAAATGAAGGGTGGGAGTGAGGCAGGGAAAGAGGGTAGAGTGGGAAATATCAAATTATGTTCTTTTTTAAAAAAGATTATTTTATTTGAAAGACAGAGATACGGTGGTGGTGGGGGGAGGGAATCTTCCATCCACTGGTTCACTTCCCAAATGGCCACAACAGCCAGAGCTGAGCTGATCTGAAGCCAGGAGCCAGGAGCTTCTTTTGAGTCTCCCACGTGGGTGCAGGGGCCCATGTGGGTTCAGGGGTCCAAGTACTTGGACCATCCTCCAGTGATTTCCCAAGTATATTAGCAAGGAGGTGGATTGGAAGTGGAGCAGCTGGGATTCAAACCAGCACCTATATGGGATGCTGGCACCCAGGTGACAGCTTTACCCACTACAACACAGCGCCAGCCCCTCATTATGTTCTTAAAACTGTATATATGAAATACATGAAATTTCTTCCCTTTACATAAATAAAAATTTTTAAAAATGTATCCCCTGGAAATGTGATCTCAAAACTTACATCAGCAAAGGAAAAGATGTAGAAATTTGGTTTTGTAAATATTTCTAAATTTTCAACATTAACAGTCTTATAAAACAGGAAATGCAAAAAAATGGAAAATGTTTGTATACACATTTCAAAAAGATCAGTTTTATTTCTATAAAGTAACAATGAACATTTTGAAGAGCAATAACTGCACTATTAAGAATCAAAATAGGGGGCCAGCAGCACCGTGGCTCAGTGGGTTAAGCTGCCGCCTGTGACACCAGCATCCTGTATGGGTGATTCCCAGCTGCTCTACTTCCAATTCAGCTCCCTGCTTATGTGTCTAGGAAAGCAGTGGAAAATGGCCCAAGTACTTGGGCCCCTACACCTATGTGGGAGACCCAGAAGAAGCTCCTGGCTCCTGGTTTTGGTCTAGCCCACCTCTGGCAATTGTGGTTATTTGGGGGCTCACTCTCACATGCTCTCTCCCCCCCCCCGTAACTCTTTCAAATAAAATAAATAAATTTTTAAAAAAGAATTAAAAGAATAAAATACTTAGGAGTTAATCAAGGAGGTGAAAGACTTTTATGTGAAAAACTACAAAACACTGCTAAAAGAAATAAAGAAAGATATAAATAGAAAGACATCATATGTTCATGGATTGGAAGACTTAATACTGTTAAGGTATCGATGCTAACCAAGATCATTCCCAGATTCATTGTAATCCCTGTTAAAATGCCAGTGACATATTTTTCAGAAATAGAAAAATCCATTTTATATTCATATGAAATCTCACAGGATCTCCAATAGCCAAAATGGACTTTGAAAAAGAATACAGTTGGGGGCCGGTGCTGTGGTGCAGAGGGTTAAAGCCCTGGCGTGAAGCGCGGGCATCCCATATGGGGGCCTGTTCTAGTCCTGGGTTCTCCTCTTCCAATCCAGCTCTCTGCTATGGCCTGGGAAAGCAGTGGAGGATGGCCCAAGTCCTTGGGCCCCTGTACCCACGTGGGAGACCTGGAAGAAGTTCCTGGCTCCTGGCTTTGGATTGGCACAGCTCCGGCCATTGTGGCCATGTGGGGAGTGAACCAGCGGATGAAAGACCTCTCTCTCTTTCTCTATCTCTCTCTGTAACTCTGTCTTTGAAATAAATAAAATAAATCTTTTAAAAAAAGAATAAAGTTGAAGGACTTACATGTCCTCATTTCAAAACAGAGTATTACAATTATCAAAAAGGTGTGACAGTGGCATAAAGACAGACATATAAACCAATTGAGTAAAAAAGGACAGCCCAGAAACAAACCCTGTTATACATGGTCAAATGATTTTCAATAGGTTTCTGAGACCATTAAAGTGGGAAAAAACAGTGTTTACAACAAGTGATGCTGGGAAAAATAGATATTCACATGCAAAAAAAATAAATGCAACAGTAAACTAACACCATATACAAAATTTAACTCAAAGTCCTAAATGTAAGAGAAAAAATAATGAAATTCTTAAAATAAGACATAAGGAAAATTTCTCATGACATTGGAGTTGGTATTAATTTCTTAGAAATGAAATAAAAAGTATATCAAACAAAAGAATAAAACAGAGAAGTTGGACTTTATCAAAGTAAAAATCTTTGTCCTTCAAGAGACACTATCAACAGAGTAAAATGGAAACCCAAAGAATGGGAGTTGCTTTACAAATCACAGATTGGATAAAGGAGTAATTTCCAGGATATATAAATAACTTCCACAACTCAGTAACAACAACAACAACAAAATCAAACAAACCAATTCAGAAATGGGCAAAGGGTCTGAACTGGATATTTTCCCAAAGAAAAAGTACAAATGACCTCTAATCATATAAAAAAATGTTCAATAACACTAACCTTTTGAGAGATGCAAAACAAACCCACAATAAGCTATATCTTCATGTCCATAAGGATGGCTTCACCCTATTAAGATTAATATCAAAAATCAGAAAGCAACAAGTGTTGCACAGATGTGGAGAAATCGGAAAATCTCTGCATTGCTGACAGAAATGTAAAATGGAGCAGCCGTTCAGGAAAATAGTATGGCAGTTCCTCAAAAAATTAAACATAGGATTATCATACGATACAATAATTCTACTTCTGGGAATGTACACAGAAGGATTGAAAACAAGGACACCAACATTCATAGCAGCATTTTTCACTACTTCCAAAAGGTGGAAACAACCCAGATGTCCATCAATGGATACATGCGTTTAAAAAATGTGGTATGAACCTACAATAGACTTTTAATTTATTTTTAAAAACAATCCAGCATCATTTGTTGAAAAGATATCCTGGGGCCAGCATTGTGGCTCAGCAGATTAACCTACCACTTGGGACATCTGTATTCCATATGAGGGTGCCAATTAGAGTCTGGCTACTCTGCTTCTGATCCAGCTCCCTGCTAATGCACCTGGAAAGATATCGTTTAAGTACCTGAAGTCCCTGCTACCCACCTAGTAGACCCACATAGAGTTCCTGGCTCCTGGCTTAAGATTGGTCCAGTTCTTGCTGTTGTGTAAAATAGTGGAAGGGGGATATCTGGGTGTGTGTGTGTATGTATGTGCCAAATACTTAAATAAAAGATGTGATTTCCCAACTGAACTGTCTTTTCAACCTTGTTGAAAATCATTTAATCATAAGTGTGAGACTTTGATTCAGATTGGAACAGCAGTGGTCAGCTTCTAGCTATCCTGTTTGTCCACTGTTCCTTTGCAGTGTATTCAATAAATCTAACTCTACTCGCTGTATCTGACTGCTCTGTATCTTCATTCTTTTATTACCTGTGACACTGGCCTCCATTGGTCACTTCCTGTGACAGTTTGGATAGTTTGAATGCCCCTCTGGGCTTCCTGTGTTGAAATTAAAACCCCATTATGAGGCAGTAAAAGGCTAGAAGCTTATTCTGAATGTAGAGTTTATTGGTGGAACCCTTCAGAGGTGGTTAGTATTATATAAGGTTATTGAGTGGGTCCCTCATGATTGAATCTTTGTGGAGTTATAAGCATAGAGAGAAAACAAACTCATGTGCTCCCTGTCTGCACTACTTCAGGACCCTGCCAGCAAGAAGATCATCATGAGATAAGGGCCTTAGACTTTGCAGTTCCAGGACTATGAGCCAAACTAAACATCTTTTCTTTATAAAGTTACCTGCCTAAGGTATTTCATTATAGTAATGGAAAATTGACTAATATACTTTTTTTGAAAAGGAAAGAACTTTTGGCTTTGTTGAATTTCTTTAGTCTTTTTTATGTTCTCTATCTCTAATCTTTATTATTTCATTTTTTTGCTAGCTTTGAGTTTAGCTTATATCTCACTAGAGTTGTAAGGTTACATTATTGATTTGAACTCTTTCTTCTTTTTATATAAACATTTAATAGCTAGAAATTACCCATTTACCACTTCTTTTGTTGCAGCCCATAAATTTTCATGGGTTTAATTTTGTTTTCATTAGTCTCCAAGTATTATCTAATTTCACTTGTGATTTCCTCATTTAATTCTGTCAGTTCAGCATTGTTTACTTTGAGGGTTGTGATGGTTAATTTTATGGGTCAGCTTGACTGAGCTATCAGATATCCACACAGATGATTAAAACTATATTTGAGTGTGTCTATGAGATAGTTTCCAGAGGAAACCTACAGGAAAACACTTCAGGACATTGGATCAGGCAGCTATTTTTTTGAAGCCCCCAAGAAACATAGACAACAAAAGCGAAACTAGAAAATGGGATCATATCAAATTTAGAAGCTTCTATATAACAAATGAAACAATCAGCACAGTGAAGAGACACCCAACTGAATGGGGGACAATATTTTCAAGATATTTTTCTGACAAAGCATTAATACCTAGAATATATCAGGAACTCAAAAAACTCAACAACAAGTTAACAGCAAACTGGTAAGGATATGGCAAAAGAACTTGAATAGATAGTTATCAAAAGAAGAAATACAAATGGCCAACAAATGTATGAAAAATGCTCAGCATCACTAGCCATCAGGGAAATGCAAGTCAAAACCATAATGTGATATCACATAACGCTTGTTACAATAGCTATTATTAAAAAATACAGAAAGTAACAAATGCTGGTGAGGATATGGAAAAAGGGGAACTCTTACACACTGTTGGTGGAAATTTAAATTAGTACAGCCACCAGGAAAAGCAATATGGATATTTCTTGAAAAGCTAGAAATATAATTACCATATATGATCCTCTACTGGGTATATATCTAAAATACATGAAATCAATGTACCAAAAAGATACCTGCTTCACCATATTTATTGCAGCATTGTTCACAATAGCCAGTATGTTGAATCAACTGAAGTATACATCGTCAGATGAATAAAGAACATATATTTATACAGAATAGAATACTATTCAGTCATGAAAGTGTAAAATCCTGTCAATCACAGCAAAATGGATGGAGCTGCGGGATATCATGTTAAGTGAAATAAACTAGACACAGAAAGACAAATACCACATGTTTTCCCTTTTTATATGGGAAGCAAAAACAGACAAACACCTCAGTGTAAACACAGAATGAGGCTGGACAGGGTAGGAAGGATAAAGGGAGTTTGGATAATAGGTAACAAATCTGCTTGGGTGACGGAATAAGTTCCGAGTGTCATCAAAGTGAAGAGCCTATAGTTCACAATGACCTAGTATATATTGTATGAACAAACTAAAGAAAGAAGTTCCAAACTTCCAGTTACAAAGTAATGTCAAGGAAGGGCGCTGTTTTGATCAGTACACATTATATATATATATACATATATATGTGTGTGTGTGTGTGTGTGTGTGTATGTATATATACACATACACACATACATTTAAAGATCACGTGGCAGCTCATAAATATATACAATTATTACTAATAAAAATGTTTTTGAAAAGGTAAATGAAGGGGCTGGCATTGTGGCACAGCAGCTTAAGCCACCACCTGTAAAGCTGGCATCCGATATGAGCACTGGTTCAAGTTCTGGCTATTCCACTTCCGATCTAGCTTCCTACTAATGTGCCTGGGAAATCAGCAGAAGATGGTCAAAGAGCTTGGACACTTGTCACCTATGTAGGAAACCTGGATGGAGTTCCAGGCTCCTAGGTTCAGCCTGGCCCTGTCCTGGCTGTTGCAGCTATTTAGGGAAGTGAACCAGTGGATGGAAGATTCTCTCTCTCTCTCTCTCTCTCTCTCTCTCTGTAACTCTGTCTTTCAAATAAATATATACATTTTTTAAAAAGAAAAGATAAATTGGCACTATGCCACAGTGCCACCCCCACCAGTAATGCTTTAATACATAAATACTTTGTAAAATGTTCAAATAAGTGTAAACGTATAGTTCCACAAACATTTATCACTTCTTTATGGTGAAAACATTCAAAATTCTTTATTCTAACTTTTTTCTTTTTTAGAAAAATATAAAGTACATTACTGTTGTCCATAGTAACCTTAACCCTACTGTGCACTAGAACCCCAGAATTCTAACTTAGTACCCATTAAGTTTCAATACATGTTGCATTATATAATGTTCAGATTAGGGTAAACACATTTATCTCCTCAAAAATATGATTTTTTACAGAGGAAACATTCAAAATTCTTTTTAATTTTTTTTATTTTTCCCCAGAAAACTTTTATTTAAGGAATACAAACTTCATGCATTTCATAAATACAACTTTAAGAATATAGTGATTCTTCCCACTATACCTGCCCTCTCACCCACACACTCCCACTCTTCTTCCTCCTCCCTCTTCTATTCCCATTTTTATTTTTTACCGAGATCAATTTTCAATTAACTTTATACACATACGATTAACTCTCTACCAAGTAAAGAGTTCAACGAATTCTTTCGTCTAGCATTCCTTTAATATGTGGTACATTACCACTATCTATACTCAATATCAATAGTGAATTATCTGAAAAAATAATCAACAAAGCAATAATTCAGTCACATCCAATAGCTACAAAACATAAAATACCAATTCTAAAAATAAAATACTATGTTTTGATGAGAGAGGAGAAAGAATTTCTCATGTTCTGTTACACAGTAGGGTGAGTATAGTGTTTCCTCTGTAAAAAATTATATTTTTGAGGATATAGATGTGTTTACCCTAATCTGAATGTTATACAATGCAACATGTATTGAAACATCATATTGTTCCCCATAAATATGTCAAATTTTTATGTATTGGTTAAAAATAAAACATAAGAACAAACAAATCATAAAGTTCCACTTCTGTTCTCTAGCAATGGTGATATAAAAAGAAACTTACAGTTATACCAAAGATAACAAAATTCATAAGAATAAAGTTAACTAAGGAATGGAAAGACATGTATACTGAAAACTGCAGAATATTGATGAAGAAAATCTGTGATATCTTGAAATTTACCATATGTGGGTGAAGTTGACATTGTTTCTTTTTATTATTATTTATGGAACTTGCCTGTGTTCCTACCTAACTATGGTCTTTTTGCTTTTTATTTGTTGAACTCTTTATTCAGTGGAGCATTAAACCATTTACTATCATGTAAATTGAAAATATGCTATCTGAAAAATTTAAAAAAACACAAGTAAATTGAAAGATGTTAATTGTTCATGGATTTCAAGGCTTGATATTTTAAAAATTTCTATACTTCCCCAAACAGCTCATAAATTCAATGAAATCCTGGAAAATTCCACTGGCATTTTCTAAAGAAATAGTAAAAAAGCATTCTAAAATTCATATGAAACTACATAAAACTATAAAACATTAGGAAAAGACAAATTAATCTTGGGAAAAACAAAAATTGGGGTATTAAATTTTGTGACTTTAAAATATATTACAAAGTATAATAATCAAAAGATTATGGTAATGGAAAAACAGCAAACATATAACAATGGAACATAATATAGATATCTATAATAAATTCATGGCTATGTTTTCTGCTGATCTTGTGCATGGGTGCCAAAAATATGCAATAGGTAATGGATAGTACCTTCAACAGATGGTATTGGGAAATGTAATATTGATATGCAAAATGGTGAAATTGATTTCTAATCTTACACCATATACAAAAATCAACTCTTTGCTGGATTAAAGACCTAAATTTAGGATGTGGACTTAAGACTCCTAGAAAAATATAGTGGAAAAGTTTCATGACACTGGTCTTGACGATTATTTAATAAAGAAAGGAGACTAAATCAGACTAAAAAAGCCATTGCACAAAAAGAAAACAAATCAGCAGAATAAAAAAACAATCTGTGGAATAAGAGAAAATATTTCTAAGCCATGGATAATATCTAAAATATATGAAGAAGTATTACAATTCAATAGAAAAAGTAACCCTAATAAAAATTGGCACAAACACTTGCATTGAAATTTTCCAAAATAAGACATACAAATGGCCAAATGATACGGTAAAAAATTCACAATGTCGCTAATCTGATGACTAATGGAAATCAAAACCATAATGAACTATCACCTAACAGCTTTCAGGATGGGTATAATTTAGGAAAAAAGAGTTACTTGATATACCAGTTAATACTCTGAGTTGTGACTCATGCATCCCATGTCACAATGCCTGGGTTTGAGTCCTGTTTATTCTCCCACTTCCAGCTTCCAACTGAGGTGCAACCTGGGAAGCAGTAGTTGATGGCACAAGTAGTTGGTCCCCGCCATCCCCCTGGGAGACCTAGATTAAATTCTGAGCGCCTAGCTTTGGTCTGGCCCAACCCTGTATTGTATACATTTAGGGAGTGAACCAGCAGATGGTGGTTCTGTCTATCTGTCTATTTGTTTGTCCCTACCTCTTAAAAATAAAGAAATAAAATTAGGTAAAAAAAAAATCACAATGTTGGTGAAGATGCGGATAAATTGAAATACTTGGAAACTTTTGGTAGGAAAGCAAAGTGAAACAGCCATTGGGAAAAACATTAAGCAGATTCCTTAAAAATTAAAAATCATAAGGCAAGGCAAGATAGCAGCTAAGATGCTCTAGTAATCTCCACACAGAAAGACAAATAGAACAACTGTTTATGCTTCAAGTCACATTCACAATAGCCATGAAAGAGAGGTGAGAGACCTTCAGTGCCTGGCTTTAGAATAATAAGAAAAGAAACATTGAAGGAAGGTGAAAGGAAAGAGTTGTCTCATCACCTGCCCCCTCAATATGAGAAGTACAGCATGGGCAGAATTTCCTCCCACTTGTGGGAGAAAGAATGAATGCCAGACCTTAGACTTGAAATTCAGGGCCAGGCCTATTGTGGTGAAACTTAGAGTTGGATAGACACCTGTACCTGTGGACTGAGCATTTGTCCAAGGGTTCACCTTCACCAATCATCCTCTAACCTTTGTCAGACAGGAACACATGACTTCAGCCACTAGTCAGTGGGGTAAGAAAGTGAACTTACCGTTTTACCTGGTAGCTCAGTGTGGTCATCATGTGTAGACATGTTTCCTGGTGGAATAGACTCATTTTGGCGTTTATCACCACCAGGATTGCACAGGCTTAGCAAACACCCTGAGACTGTGTAGGGCCCACTGATGCAGAGGCTCAAGTGTGACTCAGCTTGTTGGCAGCCTGGATGGCCAAGCAACTGCTTTCATAAACTCTCTGGTTGACACTGGAGCAAGACTTAGTCATTGTGAAGTAGAATGGAAAAGTGAACTTAGGGCTTTGTCTTTGAAATCACAGCTAACCTGCCTCACTGAGACCAAGCATCCAATAAAGCCTAAAGACCTCTATCACCAGTCCAATGCTCATAGACACAGCATCTAGATCTGCCCCAATATTAGGTGGAGACCTAAGTCCTCATGGGTCAGACATGTTTCAGCTTGTGTCATCACTAGCTTGGTGTAGGCCTCGTGCATGCTCCTGAGACTTTGCAGAGCCCATTTTCTATGAAATCCAGGTATGATTCAACTTAATGTCAGCCTGGGTGAGCCAAGGGACTGTCTCCATCACCCTTTCCCATCTTCAACAGACTTTGGAGCAAAACCCCAGCCGCTTGAGAGTGGTGTGGGGAAGTGAGAATAGGACATTGCTATAAATCTCAGGTTCAGGCCTGTCACAGTGCGATCCAGTACTATAAATAGCCCAAAGGCCTCCATCCACAGGCTAGTGCTCACAGATGCAGTCTCTAGAAATGCCCTGGCATCAGGCCGAGACCTATGCACTGGTGTGATGGATGAGTGTTTCAGCCTTCATCACCTCCAGCTTCTCATGGCCTTGGTATGCATCTGCACAACTGTTCAGGTCCCCATGGCATTGAGAATCATGTGTATCCCAGCTTACTGTCAACCTGAGTGGCTAAGGGTTTACTTTCACCATCCTTTCTCCAATCAGGGGCAGACAGCAGTGAATGATACTCCAACACTGGGACACAGGACTGTATCTTGGACCTGGTAACATCATCTCTGAGCAGAAACTAATGGTCACTTGCTCCAAGTCATTGCCTATGGATTGAGCTCCTGGACCAGCTCTGGTCTCAAGAACAGATATGTGGCCTCAGTCAGTTTGACTTTATCCCAGGCAGCATGATGTGACATTGATTACAGTGGCCTTGGGCCAGTGGACACTACAAGTCCACCCAGCAGCAGGCATTCCATAGCAAAGGAGGCGATTATCCCTATCCCATGTTTTCCTGGCATTTGGGGGGTCTGGAAACTGAGTGTGATCTAGTATTGTCATTTAGGTGTCCACAGGATGCTTACTCCATGCCTCTCCCAACTCCAGGCAGCATAATATGGAGACATAATTGTCTTCTTGGGGGAAGAAAGACTAGTGTTTGCCAAAAATCTGCATAGAAATGTGTGGACCCTTACACTAGACTTGGGTCAGCACCTTATTACCCCAGCAATGCCTCTGCCAATGTGGATACCTGAGTATCTGAGATACCTGAGTATCCTGACTTTGGGCCAGTGCTCCCATAACCCCAGCTACAGCGGACTGGTGGAGGCCAGTGCACTTATAATTCTCGATCCTGACCCACAGGCTGTTATCGTGACCCATGTTCTACTGATGGATCTGAGAGGAACACCTTATGCTGTCACTGCTGCTGCCATCATTGCTGTCTAAGAAGATACAGGGAGATGAGAATACAGCACCTAACTGGAAATAAAGCCAAACTAGCCAACTAAACTGACACTGGAAGACAAAACTTAAGGAGAACAATCTTTTATCATAAAAGCCACTCATGACAAGTGAAAGAGATAGGGCAGGCATTTGGCACAGTAGTTAAGACACCACTACTATTGAACAAAGTGACCTAATTTTTATAGGACATTCACCACAAAACCACAGAACACACATTCTTCTCTTCAGTGCATGGAACATTTTCTAGGATACATCACATATTAGGCCACAAATCAAGCCTCTATAAATTTAAAGAGATTGAAATCATACCATGTATCTTCTTGGATCACAACGGAATAAAGCTAGAAATAAGCAATAACATAATAGAACATTTACAAATACATGGAAATTAAACATGTTACTGAATGATTAATGGATCTCTGAAGAAATTAAAAAGGAAGTAAAAAACTTTCTTGAAATAAATGAAAACACAGCACATTGAAACCTGTGGGATGCAGAAAAAAGCTGCATTAATAGGGAAGTTTATATCATTAAGTGCTTGCATTAAAAAAACAGAAATGTCTCAAATAAATGATCTCATGGTACATCTCAAAGACTTAGAAAAAGAGGAAGGGGGCCAGTGCTATGATGTAGTGGGTAAAGCCACCACTCATCCCATTTGGGTGTTGGTTCATGTCCCGGCTGTTCCACTTCCTATCCAGCTCAGTGCTATCGTCTGGGAAAGCAGTAGAAGATTACTCAAGTACTTGGGCCCCTGCACCCACGTGGGAGACCCGGAAGAAGCCTGGCTCCTGGCTTCGGATCTGTGTAGCTCCGAATGTTGTAGCCATCTGGGGAGTGAAGCAGATGGAAGACATCTGTCTTTCTCTCTCTCTGCCTCTCCTTCTCTCTCTGTGTAACTCTGACTTTCAAGTAAATAAATAAATCTTTAAAAAAAAAAGAAAAAGAGGAAGGAACCAAACACCAAATTAGAAGGAGGGGAGAAACAAACAAGATCACAGCAGAAATAAATGAAATTGAAACAAAAAATTTACAAAATATCAATAAAACATAAAGCTGACTTTTTGAGATGATAAATTAAATAGACAAGTCTTTAACAAGACTAACAAAGAAAAATTCAAATAAATAAAATTTGAGGTGAAAAAAGAGACATTGCAACCAACACCACTGAAATACAAAGGATCATAATGAATAACTATGAAGAACTATATGCTAACAAACTTGAAAACCTTGAAGAAATGGAAAAATCCCTGAATACATATAACCTCACAAGATTAAATCAGGAAAATTAGCCAATCTAAATAAACCTGTAACAAGCAACTAGATTAAAGCAATAATTAAAAGTCTCTGTCAAGGAAAAGCCCAGGACTTGATGGCTTTAATACTGAATTCTACAAAACATTTAGAGGAATTAACTCCAATACTTTTCAAACTATTCCAATATATTGAAGAGGATGGAACTCAATCAACCTATTTTTATGAGGCCAGGAACACTCTGACACCAAAACCAAACAAAGACACAACACAGAAAGAAAATTACAAATGTGTGTCCTTGATGGACATAGATGCAAAAATTCTCCACAAAGTATTAGCAAACCAGATCCAAAACCACATAAGAAAGATCATACATGATGATGAACTGGGATTTGTTCCAGACAGGAAAGGGTGGTTGAACAATTGAAAATCAATAGATGTAATAAATCACATCAACTGAATGAAAAACAAAAACTACGTGATCACCTCAATAGATGTTGAGATAGCACTTGATAAGAGTGAACATTCCTTCATGATTAAATAAATAAGTAAATTAAATAAATAAATAAGGTATAGAAGTAACATACCTTGGGGCCAGCATTGTGGTTGTAGCAGGTAAATCCACTGCCTGTGATGCCTGCATCCCAGGTGGAAACTAGTTCGAGTCCCAGCTGCTCCGTATCTAATCCACCTCCCTGCTAATGCACCTAGAAATCAGTGGAGGATGGCCCAAGTCCTTGGGCCCCTGCATCCGTGTTGGAGGCTTGGAGGAAGCTCCTGGCTTTGTTCTGACCCAGCCCTGGTCATTAATCAAAATGATCAGTTTCAGTTCATAATTGATCATAATGATAGGATTAAGTGTCAAAGGGATCACATGAACAAGACTAGTGTCTACTAATACTAACTGATAGAATTAAATAGGAGAGAGCTATCCAACATGGGAAGTGGGATACACAGCAGACTCATACAATGGCAGATGTCCTAAACAGCACTCTGGCCTCAGAATCAGCCCTTAAGGCATGCAGATCTGGCTGAAAAGCCCATGAGAGTATTTCAGGCATGGAAAGCCAAGACACTGTGGCAAAAAAAAAGACCTGAATGAAAGATCTCTGTGAGATCCCAGTGGAAAGAACAGGTCTTCAAAGAAGGAGGTACCTTTCTCTGAAGGGAGGAGAGAACTTCCACTTTGACTATGACCTTGTCTAAACAAGATCAGAGTTGGTGAACTCAAGAGGCTTCCATAGCCTTAGCAATTCATGACAAGAGCCTAGGGTGGGCTGGTGCCGCGGCTCAATAGGCTAATCCTCCGCCTTGCGGCGCCGACATACCGGGTTCTAGTCCCGGTCGGGGCACCGGATTCTGTCCCGGTTGCCCCTCTTGCAGGCCAGCTCTCTGCTGTGGCCAGGGAGTGCAGTGGAGGATGGCCCAAGTCCTTGGGCCCTGCACCCCATGGGAGACCAGGAGAAGCACCTGGCTCTTGCCTTCGGATCAGCGCGGTGCGCCGGCTGCAGCACTGGCTGCAGCGGCCATTGGAGGGTGAACCAACGGCAAAAGGAAGACCTTTCTCTCTCTCTCTCACTGTCCACTCTGCCTGTATGTAAAAAAAAAAAAAGAGCCTAGGGTGATTACTGATGCCATAAACAAGAGTGTCAATTGTTAAATCAACAACAGGAGTCACTGTGCACTTACTCCCCATGTAGGATCTCTGTCCTTAATGTGTTGTACTATGTGAATAAATGCTATAACTAGTAATCAAACAGTACTTTATACTTTGTGTTTCTGTGTGGGTGCAAACTGTTGAAATCTTTACTTAATATATACTAAATTGACCTTCAGTATATAAAGACAATTGAAAATGAATCTTGATGTGAATGGGATGGGGAGAGGGAGCAGGAGATGGGAGGGTTGTGGGTGGGAGGGAAGGTATGGGGGGAAAAAGCCACTGTAATCCATAAATTGTACTTTGGAAATTTATATTAATTAAATAAAAGTTAAAAGAAGTTCAAGAATTAACATTTTTCTTTTATGCTCCTATAAATCTCCAAAAACATTGATGTTGTATATTTATGGTTGATTTAAAAAATACTACATTTGAAATCCATTGCATCGACTGGCTTTGCAAAATAGTGAGAAAATTATTGGTTTGTTAATTATTTATATCCAGAGGCACAATTCATTGGTACCACTTGTCTATAAGTTTTAGTGTTTATGAAACTATGATTTTTATTTTATGAGCAATGTCCACTTGAAGTTGTGAAGGAAAACATAAAATATTAGTTATATTTCACTTTAAAACAAAATACATTTATTTGTAAATCTTGTACTCATTGTATACTTGCAAGAAGATGATGTCTTATTTCTTTTGAAGTTCTGTTTCATGCCTTTAATTTTTTTTTTGTTTTCATAGTTCCTTATAAGGACCTGCTTAGTTAGTTAACATCCGTAATACAGTCAGGCAAGTGAAGTCCTAGCAGGGCACATCTGTCTCTCACAGACGAGCATTCATCATTCTGCTCAGTTGTTTTGTTGCTGCTCAGCCTGTGATGGTGAGACATGTAAACAAAGAGTCAGAAGGGGGAAAAGAAAAGAAGACAATGCAAAGTGGAATGGCCTCCCATGTTCACAACTGGTAGAGTTCACGTTGTTAAAATGTCCATATTACCAAAAACAATTTACCACTTCACTGCAGTCGCCATCAAAATACTAATTGTGTTCTTCCCAGAACTAGAAAAATTGATCCTAAAATTCATATGGAAGCATAAAGAAACTAAAATAACTAAAGTAATC
Source organism: Oryctolagus cuniculus (assembly GCF_051225735.1). Taxonomy (NCBI): domain Eukaryota; kingdom Metazoa; phylum Chordata; class Mammalia; order Lagomorpha; family Leporidae; genus Oryctolagus; species Oryctolagus cuniculus. The sequence continues at coordinate 71,118,525 of NC_142888.1, read as the reverse complement.
TCAAACATTTAATGCAAAACTGAGGCATCAAAATACCAGATTTCAGGACCTACTGCAGGGCTATTGTAAAAGGCGAAAGATTTATATGATCTGAAGAAAAACCAGAGTATTACTGCAGGGCTATTGTAAGCAAAACATCATGATACTTGCATAAAAACAGACATGTAGACCAGTGGGCCAGAATGGAGATCCCAGAAATTAATCTACACATCTACAGCCAACTGATCTTTGATAAAGGTACAAAAACATGTACTGGAGAAAGGACAGATATTCAATAAATTGTGCTGGAAAAACTGAATATAAACATGCAGAATATTGAAGCTTGACACTCACTCTGTACAGCAATCAACTAAAATGGACCAAAGATCTAAACATAAGACATAAAACCATGAAGCTAATTAAAGTGTAGAGAAAAAATATTGGACAGGCAATTATCATAATATAATGCTTCTTTATAGCAAAACAAACAATCAGCAGACTGGAGAGACAACCGAAAGAATGTCAGAAAATATGTGCAAGCTATGCATTTGACAATGGATTAATATCCAGAATACATAAGGAACTCAAGGAACAACAACAGCAAAAAATACAACCAGTTAAGAAGTTGGCAGCAGATTTTTTTTGACAGAATTAGACAGTGAGAGAGAGAGACAGAGAGAAAGGTCTTCCTTCTGTTGGTTCACTCCCAAAATGGCTGCTATGGCTGGTGCGCTGCGACCGGTGCCAATCCGAAGCCAGAAGCCAGGTGCTTCTCCTGGTCTCCCATGGGGTGCAGGGCCCAAGCACTTGGGCCATCCTCCACTGCCTTCCCGGGCCACAGCAGAGAGGAGCAACTGGGACAGAATCTGGCGCCCCAACCGGGACTAGAACCCGGGGTGCTGGCGCCGCAGGCGGAGGATTAGCCTAGTGAGCTGCAGCGCCAGCCAGCAGCAGATTTGAATAGACATTTCTCAGAAGAATAAATACAAGTGACCAACAAATACATGAAGAAATGCTCAGTATCACTATTCATCAGGGTAACTCAAATAAAAATCACAATAAGATATCCTCTCACTTCAGTTATAGTGGTTCTTATCAAAAAGCGAAAAAAATAAATGCTGGTGATGATATGTAGAAAAGGGAACGCTTACACATTGTTGGTGAGAATATAAAACAATCATTATGGAGAAAAGTATGATGGGTCTTCATAAAACTAAATACAGATCTATCATATGACTCAAGTATTTCACTACTAGGTATATAGCAGAAGGAAATAAAATCACTATGTTAAAGAAATACCTACACTCCCATGTTAATTGCAACATTATTCACAGTAGCCAAGAAACAGAATTAATCTAGATGGTCAGAGGATAAGTGGATAAAGAAAATGTAAGTGAATAATAAAATATTATTCAGCCATTAAAAAGTATTAAATCCATGGGGCCGGCGCCGTGGCTCCCTTGGCTAATCCTCCGCCTGAGGCACTGGCATCCCATATGGACACCATTTGGGGGTGAACCAACGGAAAGGAAGACCTTTAAGACCTTTCTTTCTGTCTCTCTCTCTCACTGTCTAACTCTATCTGTCAAATAAAAAAAAGTATTAAGTCCTGACATTTGCAGCAAAATGGATCTTGAAGATACATTAACACTTCTGTACATAGTATAGCAGTATTTTCTATATCCCAGAGGTAGAAACAACACAAATTTCCATCAATAGATGAATGGATAAAGAAAATACAATATATTCATACAATGGAAAATTACTCAGCTTTAAAAAAGAAAATTCTCAAATACAAGTTATATTTGAAAGTTTGTGTGAAAATGGAATGAAAAGTTTTTTTGGCTTTTATTATTTATTTAATTTTAAATAATTTTATCCTCTTTTTTTTTTTTTTTGACAGGCAGAGTGGACAGTGAGAGAGAGAGACAGAGAGAAAGGTCTTCCTTTGCCGTTGGTTCACCCTCCAATGGCCGCCGCTGCAGCCGGTGCACCGCGCTGATCCGATGGCAGGAGCCAGGATCCAGGTGCTTTTCCTGGTCTCCCATGGGGTGCAGGGCCCAAGCACCTGGGCCATCCTCCACTGCACTCCCTGGCCATAGCAGAGAGCTGGCCTGGAAGAGGGGCAACCGGGACAGAATCCGGTGCCCCAACCGGGACTAGAACCCGGTGTGCCGGCGCCGCAAGGTGGAGGATTAGCCTATTGAGCCACGGCGCCGGCTTAATTTTATCCTCTTTAAAAATATTTTTATTTTACCTATTAGAGAGGAAATACATATATATATATATATATATATATAGAGAGAGAGAGAGAGAGATGGAGATAGAAAGAATATGAGAATCTCCCATCTGCTGGTTCATTCCCCAAATACTTGCAACAGCTGGGGATGGGTCAAGCCAAAGCTAGGAGCCAATCTGGGTCTCTTACGTGAGTGGTAGGGACTCAACTACTTGAGCCATCTTCTGTTGTCCCTCAGTTTATGCATTAACAGGAATATAGAATCTGGAGTGTAGCCAGAACTCACGGATGCAGGCATCACAGGCAGGTTCTTTACCATGTACCAGACACCCAAACACAGGATACAGAATTCTAGATTGGTGTTTTTTTTTCTCACAGAATTTTTAATATTTCACACCACTCTTATTGCTCGTGTGGTTTCTGAGAAGAATGTAATTCTTTTCTCCTATATATGTAAGACATTTTTATATTCTGGACTTTTTGAAAGACTTTTCTTTATCTGTGATTTCATTCAGTTTGAATATGACAATTTTATGTATAGTTCATTTTGACATTTATTTGTCTGAAGTTCTTTCAGATTCCAGAATCTGTGATTTGGGATCTGATAATAATTTGAGAGAGGGCTGGCGCCACGGCTCACTAGGCTAATCCTCCGCCTGTGGCACCGCCATCCCGGGTTCTAGTCCCAGTCAAGGCTCCAGATCCTGTCCCAATTGCTCCTCTTCCAGTCCAGCTCTCTGCTGTGGCCCGGGAGTGCAGTGGAGGATGGCGCAAGTGCTTGGGCCCTGCACCCGCATGGGAGACCAGGAGAAGCACCTGGCTCCTGGCTTTGGATCAGCGCGGTGCGCCGGCTGCAGTGCGCTGGCCGCAGCGGCCATTTTGGGGGTGAACCAACGGAAAAAGGAAGACCTTTCTCTCTGTCTCTCTCTCTCTCACTGTCCACTCTGTCAAAAAAAAAATAATAATAATTTGAGAGAGATCTCAGCTATTATTGTTTCTAAATGTTTAAATATTTTTTATTTCTCTTGGTATCCTCAATACAGGTATATTATACCTTTTGTATTTGACCCACATTTCTTGGATAATCTGATTTTTCAGTCTTTTTTCTCTTTGCTTTTCACTTTTGGTAATTTTATTGATATATCCTCATGGATTTTTTTCCTGAGCCATTTACAGTCTATTAATAAGCCCATCAAAGGCATTTTTCATTTGTGATACTGAGTTTTGGATCTATAGTATTACTCTTTTAATTCGTTCTTAGAATTTATATCTCTCTGTATACATTGTTCATCTGTTCTTTCATGCTCTCTACTTTTTCTTAAATCCTTTGTCATGTTAATCACAGTTTTAAATTTCTGGTTTGATAATTTCAGCATCCTTGATATATCTGACTCTGCTTCTTATGACTTTTCTGTTTCTTCAATGTGAATCTTCACCTTTTATTGTGCATTGCAGTGTTTTGCTGAACATTTATATGATGTTCTGGGTAAGAGGAACTACAGCAAACAGGCCTTTACTAGTGTGGTGTAAGCTGTGTATGTGGGGAGTCATTCTATAGTCTTGTAATTAGGTATCAGAGTTTTGCCGAGTCTGTGTTTTTGGATTTCAAAATTTACTGCTGCTGTAAGTCCCCTTAGGTGGAAGGAAAGATGAGGAGAATTGATGAATAGAGTCTAAGCTTTAGCTAGATAGGAGAAATGGGTTCTGGTGTTCTAGAATACTTTCAGGTGACCATGGAGAAAAACAATGTACTGTGTATTTCAGAAAAGTTGGAAGAAAGATTTTGAATGTGTTGACCACAAAAAATGACAAATGTTTGAGTAGATAGTTATTTTTACCCTGAGTCAAACACTTCACAGTGTATACATGTACTTAAACATCACATGGTATTCCATACAAATGTGTAAATTTTTGTCACTTATAAATAAGGCTGTATTTAAAATTTTTACTTTATTAATTTTATTTATTTGAAAGGCAAAGGCAGAGAGAGAGAGAGAGAGAGAATCACCTGCTATTTCACTCCCCAAATTCCTGCAACAACTGAAAGTGGGCCAGGCCAAAGTCAAAAGCCTGGTACTCATCTCAATGTCCCATGTGGGTGGCAAGGAAACAACTATTAGAACCATCATCTGCTATATTAGCAGGAACCTGGAGTATGTTAGTAGGAACTTGGAATCAGGAATCAAACCAGAACTTGAACCCAGGTACCTTCAGCATGGAACATCTTAACTGCTACACCAAATGTCCACTCATAAATATGTTTTAAGAAACCAAAAAAGCTTTTTATCAAAGTTTCATCTCAGTTCAATTTAGCTAATATATATTGCCCATAACTTCTATTATAAAGTATTCTGGGTGATGTTCCAAGAAGTCAAAATATGAGAAGGATGAACTCTATAATATACTCTATTTAACAGTAAAATGGTGAGGTATGACAAGGATGCAAGTAACTAGAATCTGAAGCAGAATAAGAAAAGTAGTGTAAGGGTGGTGTCTACAAAGAGATATAGGAGTTTAAGAACGGGCATTAAATAATGTTAGTTTAAAAATCACTTTATCAATAACTTGAAAAAGAACAATTAATGAGGAATTATTGTTATATATTGAGGGCAATTAAAAAATTATTCATAATGAAAGTAGTATTTGAAAGGAGTTTTGCAGACAGGTCAGAATATTGATGGAGAAAGACATAAGAAGAGGGAATAGTACATACAAAGACACAGGGGCAGAAAACCATGAGGTGTATTGGGGTAACTAACACAATAGCTGTTAGGCAATGGTAATCTTTAGCAGCTGTTGAGCTTAAGAATGAAGGAATCAAAGCTATTTCTTTTAGGAAGGACAGATTTGGCATAAGTAAGGAGGATGGTGCTATTGGCTACCTATCACTTTCTATTCTTTTATGGCTTTTTCCAAGTCCTTCTAATAGTGAGGAATTGCAAGAGACTTGATCTCAATTGGATTGCTTTGGTGTAGTTAAGTTTCTTGAGCTATTTATAGATTCTGGATATTAATCCTTGGTCAGATGCTTAGTTTGCATATATTCTATCCTGTTCTGTCAGTTGCCTCTTTACTCTGCTAAGTTTTTCCTTTGCCGTACAGAAGCCTCGTAGTTTGATGTAATCCCGTGTGTGTGTGTGTGTGTGTGTGTGTGTTTCTTTGGCTTTTATTGCCTGTGTTTCTGGGATTTTATCCAAGACGTTTTTGCTTATGCCAGTGTCTTGTAGTGTTTCACCTATGTTTTCCTTTAGTAATTGATGGCATCAGTTCATAGCTTTAGATCATTGATCTATTATGAGATGATATATGTATAGACCAACAGACACATGAAAAATGCTCAGAATCACTAGCTATCTGGGAAACGCAAATAAAAACTGGGGCTGTGGTGCAACATGTTAAAGCTTTGGCTTGCAGTGGCGGCATCCCTTATGGGCACTGGTTTGAGTCCTGGCTGCTCCACTTCCAGCCCAGCTTTCTGCTATGGCCTGGGAAAGCAGTAGAAGATGGCCAAAATCCTTGGGCCCTTGCACCCACGTGGGAGACCTGGAAGAAGCTCCTGGATCCTGGCTTTGGATCAGCTCAGCTCTGGCCATTTGTGGTCATTTGGGGAGTGAATCAACAGATGGAACACCTCTCTCTCTCTTGCTCTACCTCTCTCTGTAACTCTATCCTTCAAATAAGTAAAATAAATCTTTTAAAAATAAATAAAAAAGACTATGACGTTTAACCTCACCCCAGTTAGAATGGGTGTCATCTAAAATCAAACAATAACACATGCTGGTGAGGATTTGGAGAAAAAGGTACCCTAATACATTGTTGGCGGTAATGTAAACTAATGCAACCATTATAGAAGACATTTTGGAGATTCCAAAGAAATCTGAAAATAGATCTTCTATATGACCCAGCCATCTCACTCCTGGGAATATACCCAAAGGAAATGAAGTCAGCATATAAGAGAATTATTTGTACCCCCATGTTCATAGAAGCTCAATTCACAATAGCTAAGATATGGAATCTACCCAGATGTCCACCAACTGATGACTAAGAAAAGAAAATTTGGTATGTATACGTGATGGAGTATTCCTCTGCCATTAAATAGAATAAAATCCAAGAAAGTGGATGCAACTGGAGACCACTATGCTTAGTGAAATAAGCCAGACCCCAAAAGACAAATATCTCTGATTTGTGGTAGCTAAATATAGAGTACAAAAACCCCCTGAATGTTGAAGAGTGAAATAGACATCTCATAATTTGATTATCATTTAAATCCCTTGTTTATACTCCTGTGGAACTGTGGTCTTTCTACTTCTTACTTGTTGAGCACTGTATTTAATGGAGTCTTAGGTCTGTGATTATAAAGTAAACTGAAAGTATATTATTGCAAAATTTGAAAGAAACAAAGGAAGGAAGAAGGATGGAGGGAGGGAAGTATTGTTATATCCTTAGAGTTGTATGCTGGAAGTCTGTTTTCTTTACATTAATAAAAATATTTTAATAGATATATTTTCTCCTCTGGAGTGAAATTACCTGGTTTCAAGTTCTCCTCCACCACTCTTTGCTGTATGGCTTCAGGCAAGAGACTTGAGCCCCATTTTTCCCATCTGAAAAGGGGAATGCTAAAATCAGCTTCATAGTTTCAGTGAAGATAAAGTGCTTTGACAAATTGTTTGCACAAGGAAGAGTAGAGGACACTAGAAGACCTGATACTCAAGTCATTATACTCATGTTTTAATTCTCAATACTATTCAGTGCAGGAACTCCAATGAATAGCTCCATTTTAGATATGAGAATACAACTTGAAGCCGATAGTTGAAGGACTGCATATTAAAGTACAGATCTCTTATCCATAATTCTTATAAATGTCCAGGTGCTGAGACTTGTTAGTTCTCTGAGGGATTTCTTGAATGTAAAACCGACAGTAAAGCAAATTTCCTATTCAATGAGTTCTCCCAAAATATTTTTTTTTGCTATTTCATCAAGGTTATTCCCAAGTGTAGCTGAAAATGCGTGGCAGTGAAAGGCATAATGATCAATAATATAATTGGGAAGCATTACGATGATTCATGCTAAGGTGTCTACAGTTTTATCCACCATTTCTTTAGCACCATGAGTACCACTATCAACATAGTGAAAAAAAGAAAATCACATGGTAGTATTATTATGAAAATAATTTTGCCCTCATTAACCCTTTAGATTTATCTCAAATACCCTCAGAGGTTCACAGGCCGTAATTTGAGAAGCTCTGATCCACTGAACATACATTTCTACTATATTCCACAAGATGGTGCTATTATAATACACATCTGAAAATAGATGTTAGCTCAAAATGGAATGTTAAAAAATTTTTAGTTTTCAGCAACCAAAGAAGCTAAGCTGTTTCTTATTTTCCTTTAAGAAGGTTTCCTTGGTGATCTCCTGGAACACAAGGTCCATCTTCTTTTTTTTTTTTTTATTTTTTTTTATTTATTTTTATTTTTTTTTTTTTAACTTTTATTTAATGCATATAATATCTCAGCCTTCACTTTCAGCGTAGACCCATGCTGAAGACTGCTTTACAGATGGTGGTCTTCCACACAAGCCTCGTATTCATTTGGAGTATGACATTTTGGAATCATGGAAGCCAAAGAGCTCTTGAAAGTTTATAATTTAATACTTTTTTATTGAGAAAATTTTATCTTCCAAGTAACATTTCCACTTTTGTTTTTGTAAACCACATGCTCTGGACTTTTATACAGCTTTTGTGTAGATGGAATCATTCCATTTTGTGGTTCTTAGCCTTTATTTTTTTTTCTGGGGGAGGAAAAAACCCTTCTGTGACTTTGATGAAGGCTTTGTACCCTCTCCCCAGAAGAATGTACATCATTTGTATGAATATTTGCGTATAATGTCATGGGGCTCAGATACACCATAAGCTATGGCTTGTGTTAAGAACCTCTGCTTTAGTGGAAGAAAATTGTGAAGCTACATACATCCCCCTCAGTCTAGATGAAATAGCTGTTCATGTCGGAAAAAAAAGCATTTGGAATATTGTCTTCTTAAAGTTTTGCTGTTCTAATGAACTTCATATACTGTAAAATAATGTTCTTATCCTTTAAAAAAATCTTGTGCTTGTAGTTGATAAACACACAAATCTTATGCCACCATAAGTATTATGATATAGGTCTTGAACAAGTAAATTTTGCTGTACTTTAATTGTGTATTCTATATATTTATTTATTTGAAATGCAAAATGAGAGAGAGAGAGAGAGACCTTCCATGCACTGGTTCATTGACCAAATGTTACAGCCGGGGATGGGACAGGCAGAATGAAGCCAGCAGCTAGGAACTGCATAACTGCGTGCAAGTCTCCCACATGGGAGGCAAGGGTTCAAGCACTTGGGACATCCTCTGGTGCTTTCCCAGGCTCTTTAGCACAGAGCTGGATCAGAAGTGAAGCAGCTAGCATTCAAACTAGCATTATTATGTTGGCATTGCAGGTGGTGGCTTAATCCATGGTGTCACAATGCCAACCATTTGTATTCCATATTATAAAAACAGTAAGTTCTTTTCATTTTTTAGATAGAAAATTATAATATTTGTATGAATTTTTTCTCCAAATCATCTGCTACCTACCCAGCCCCTAGGGCCTTTGACATTTTTTGAGACATTGTACTGTATAATTTCTCCATTAAACTTATTTTTTTAACTTTTATTTAATTAATATAGATTTCTAAAGTACAGCTTATGGACTACATTGGCTTCCCCCCACCCCCCGATGACTTCCCTCCCACCCACAACCCTCCCCTTTCCCGCTCTCTCTCCCCTTCCATTCATATCAAGATTCATTTTCAATTTTCTATATATACAGAAGATCAGTTTAGTATACATTAAGTAAAGATTTCAACAGTTTGCTCCCACATAGAAACACAAAGTGAAAAATACTGTTTGAGTACTCGTTATAGCATTAAATCTCAATGTACAGCACATTAAGGACAGAGATCCTACATGAGGAGTAAGTGCACAGTGACTCCTGTTGTTGACTTTACAACTTGACACTCCTGTTTATGGCATCAGTAATCTCCCTATGCTCCAGTCATGAGCATTAAACTTATTTTTAAAATTAGTATAAACATAACAGAGTTCATGTATTTCATAGATACAATTCTAATTTCTTCCCTCCCTCCTTCTTCTTTCCTTCTTTTTTCTTTTAATTTTTGCTATAACATGCTTTTAATTTACTTTATAATCACAGGCTTAAATCTCCACTAAATAAATAATTCAACAAGTAAAAAGTGGAAAAACCACTATTTTGCAAGAATATAGGCAAAAGCTATAAACAATAATGAAATCCTGTCTTTTGCAACAAAATTGATGCAAGTGCAGACCATAATGATCAGTGAAATAAGTCAGACCCCAAAAGACAAATATGTTTTCTCTGACTTGTGGTAGCTAGCATATAGAGTACAAAAAAAACCCTTAATGCATATGAAAGAAATTGGTATCCATTAAACTTTTTTTTAACTTTTATTTAATGAATATAAATTTCCAAAGTACGACTTATGGATTACAATGGCTTCCCCCCATACCGTCCCTCCCACCCACAACCCTCCCCTTTCCCATTAAACTTTTATTCATTTGCTTCTTGAAGACTTTTCTTTGGAGCTCCCTTATTAAAATGGCATATTACCCTAGGGAAAGAGACATGTGAAGCCAGTGGTGTGAGGTATGTTCTGTGGGTTACTAGTTCCTCTAGAAAGGGTTTAAAGAGTTTGAAAATATTTTATTTGCAGTTTTAAAAGGTTCATTGTTGATTATGAAACAAAAAACTCAAACACGTAGTTGTATGGATGTAATATATCAAATTTAACACATTGGAATCTAGCACTACCTTAACTTCTGATCTTTTTAATTTAACCTTGTAATATTAATTAATTACAGATTAGATTAGATTTAAATTAATAAAACGCCAATATCTTTTTTGTATTCGTTATGGGAAGTGGCTCAGTATACAATTTTGTTTTGTTATTGGATTCTTCTGAGATCATTGCCCTTGGCTATTAGTTACGCTACTCTCACACAATTCTCTTTTGAACTAATTGTTTCCCTCATAGTTTCCCATTCATAGCACCATCCTCTCTCACATTTCCCTTCATCCCTCTCCTCAGACCCCTTAACATTTTCTTATATATACATTTTACTGCTTACTCATTTGCCCCCTTATATCCTGTTTGACAGTTCATGACACCCTTCATCACTCAGGCTTCTTAGGAACCTGATTTTCCTCAAATCCTATCATTTTTTTTTACCCCCTTTCTTGCTCTTTCAGGATTTTTCCATGTACCACCTGTTCTGACAGCTGGGGTATAAATTTAACTAATGGGAGTATGGTGTTGCTGAGAGGGGCTAAGGGTACACAGGTCTGTCTACAACTCTAATCAGTAGGGCTGGATCCAACAAAATACCACAAACCCAATAGCCTGGTGCCTAAAGCTTCTCATTGGTGAAAAACAGGTTGAGGACCTGAAAATATAATCCAAGGAAAGGAACATTGCCGTGTCCTTGATCCCCTGAGTCTTTCCCTTCCCAATCTCCATTCAGTCATTGACTGTATGTATGAATTTGGACAAATCACTTTCCTTTGTACACCTCAGTTTCCCCTTCATGTATGCAAAATTTAATAACAAAATTGTAGTCAATTTAGCCTGGTGTCAAATTGGTTCATTTACAAGTTGTTTGATCTTGAACTCTGCTGTTCTATATTTAGATGTTGACAAAAAAGAGCAAGGCCCAGAGATACTGCAACTGAAGAAAGCCATGGGATTGAGAGGGCGTCAATCCCAGGAGAGTGAGAGAAAGCTAGTTCAGCTCTCATCACAATATATGTGGTGAGATGGCAACAGATATGGGGGTACAGAGACCAGGGATGGTGATGGACAGGACAAACTCATGGAAACCAGAACTTTCTGCATTTGCAGAGTTGTTTTACTCTACAATAACACTATTATACATACTTCTCCCCCAGAAACCTTTTATTTAAGAAATACAAACTCCGTGCTTTTTATAAATACAACTTTAGGAATATAGTGATTCTTCCCACTATACCCGCCTACCCACCCACGCTCCTACTCCTCTTCCTTCTCTCTCTCCTATTCCCATTCTTATTTTTTACTAAGATCTATTTTCAATTAACTTTATACACATACAATTAACTCTATACTAAGTAGTGTTCAACAAATTGTTTGAAATAAAAACTGCTCCTCAACAGTCGAGACAAGGACAGCTCAAAGTCATTGCATCTTGAAGTGTTAATTTCTCTTCTATAGATTAAATTTAGGTGCTCTATTAATTATCACAGATCAGGGAGAACATATGGTATTTGTCCTTTTGGGACTGGTTTATTTCACTGAGTATCATGTTTTCCAGTTTCATCTGTTTTGTTTCAAATGACAGGATTTCTTTTTTTTTTTTTTACTGCTGTGTAGTATTCTATGGTGTATATATCCCATAATTTCTCTTTCCAGTCTTCAGTTGATGGGCATTTGGTTTGATTCCATATTTTAGCCATTGTGAATTGAGCTGCAATAAACATGGGGGTACAGATAACTTTCATATGCTGATTTCATTTCCCTTGGGTAAATTCCCAGGAGTGGGATAGCTAGGTCATAGGGTGAGTCTATATTCAGAAGCCAGGCACTGAAGAACATATATGGTGTGAGCTATGCAGATGAAATGTCTGAATAGGCAACAGCATAGACAGAAGGTCAGTGTTTGTCAGGTGATGGGGGAGGAGGAGAGTGGGAGTGATTGCTCTTTGGAAATGGGTTTCTTTTTGTGATATAGCATAATGATGTTTATATAGTAAATGACACTGAAATGTGCACTTATTTTGAAATACACATTTTAAAAATGGTTAATTTTATGTTATGTGAATTTCACTTCAATAAACAAAAAGGTCTCTGGAGATCATGTATTCAAATAAAAAATAAAAAAGAACTAAAACCATATGATCATCTCAATAGATTCCAAGAAAACATTTGATAAAACTCAACACCCATTCATGATAAACAAAAAGTCTTAACAATTTAGGTATGAAAGGAATATGTGTCAACGAGATAAAGGTTATATATGATAACCACAGCCAAGATCATACTGCATGGGAAAAAGCTGAAAGCATTTCCTTTAAGATTCGGAGCAAGACAAGGATTCCATTTTTATGACTCTTATTTAATACATTATTGGAAATCTTAGCAAGAGCAATTAGGCAAAATAAGGAATTAAAGGACATCTAAATTGAAAAGGAGGAAGTCACATCCCTGTTTGTGGATACCACAATTTTATGTACAGCAAAAACTGTACTACGTGAAAAAGCTATTAGAACTGCTAAACAGGTGTCTGTGCTGTGGCATAGTGGGTCAAGCTGCTGCCTGCAGTGCTGGCATCCCATATGGGCGCTGGTTTGGGTCCTGGCTGCTCCACTTCCGATCCAGCTCTCTGCTGTGGCCTGGGAAAGCACTGGAAGGTGGCCGAAGTTCTTGGGCTCCTGTACCCACATGGGAGATCCAGAGGAAGCACCTGGCTCCTGGCTTTGGATTGGCAGGGCTTCGTCTGTTGCAGCCATCTGGGGAGTGAACCAACAGATGGAAGACCTCTCTCTTTTTTTTCCCCCTGCCTCTCTGTAACACTGCCTTTGAAATAAATAAATAAATCTTAAAAAAATGGCTAAACAAATTTGGTGAAGTTTCAAAATTTCAAAATTCATATATATAAAAGAAGTAGCACTTTCATACACCAATAATGAACTTGCTTAAAAAGAAATCAAGAATGCACTCTCATTCACAATAGCTCCAGATCATTATACAAAAGAGAAAGCTGCACTGCAAAGATGGCTGTAGTTTTATACACAGTAGGTGAGGTATGAAATAAACTAAAATGTACATTGATAGATGAATGAAGAAAGTATGATATATATGTATATATAAAGTGTGATATATACATATATATGTATATGTATGAATGACACAGAAAGACAAATACCTCATGTTCTCTCTCACATATGGAAACTGAAAAATTCATTTCCTAGAAGTAGAGAGCAGAATAGTGGTCACTAGAAGCTAGGCAGTGTGAAAGGAGTAGGGAATGAAAAGAGGTTATATAATGGGCACAAAAACACAAATAGAAGCAATTAGTTCTGTTGTTATTTAGCATATTAGGGTAACTAGTCTATAACAATCTATTATCTATTTCAAAATAACTAGAAAAGAAGAGTGCAAAATTTCCCAAAAATATGAAAATGGTTGAGGAGATGGAAATGCTAATAATCCTGATTTGATCATTATATATTGTATACACCTATCAAATCATTGTGCCGTGCCCTGTAAATAAGTACAAATATTATGTGTGAGTAAAATAGTTAAGCATAGATCTCGATGACCCAACAATTCTCTTCCTTGTTATATACCCATGAAAACTGGAAACTTAAGTCTATGTAAAGCTGTATGTGAATATTCATACCAGCACTGTTTGTGATAGCCTAAAAGTAGAAGCAACCCAGATGCTCACCAACTGATGAGTGGATAAAGTGAGATCTATCCACAGAATGGAATCTTATTCTGTCAGGAAAACAGTGAAAATAGGGTTTCATGCCATAGCATGGATGAACTATGAAAACATTATGTCAGATGAAAGAAACTAGACACAAAAAGCTGCCAATTTTTATTTCATTTATATGAACTATCTAGATTGGGCAGATTAATAGATACAGAAAGTAGATTAGTGGGTGCCACTAGCTAGGGGAAGGGGAATGGAGAGCGACTAGTAATTTGTACAGGGTTTCTCTTTGTGCAAGTATAAATGTTCTGGACTTAGGTAGTGATCATAGCTGTTCAACATTGTGAACTTTTTAAAAAATAATTCAAATTTATACTTTAAATGGAGAATTTTATCATTTATGAATTATTTATTGATAAATAAAAATATATGAATGTATGAAAAATACATTAACTCAATAAAAAGTAGAGCAAGTATATTACATTGCAATTTAATTTTCTAGAATTTTAAAATGTTATTTTGTATTATTGTATTCTATAGTTTCATTATATTTTTAACAAAATATTTCAGATATTTAAATTTTAAAAAATATTTATTTACTTGAAGGGCAGAGTTACAGAGAGAGAAGGAGAGATGGAGAGAGATCTTCCATCTGATGGTTCACTCCCCAGATGGCTGCAACAGCCAGAGCTGAGCTGATCCAAAGCCAGGAGCCAGCAGCTTCTTCCTGGTCTCCCACATTGGTGCAAGGACCTAAGGACTTGAACCATCTTCCATTGCTTGCCCAGGTCCACTAGCAAGGAGCTGGATCAGAAGTGGAGCAGCCGGGACTTGAACCAGTGCCCATAAGGGATGCCAGCACTGCAGGCAGTGGCTTTACCTGTTATGCCACAGCACTGGCCCTGGTATTAAATTTTCTTTTAAAAAATTAATTTTAAAATATAAATATTTTTAAGTAGATAGCAATTGACTCTGTAGATGTCATACAATTAAAAATAAGTTTTCAGAGGCCAATGCTATGGTGCAGTATGCCACCACCTGCAGTGATGGTAACCCACATCAGGGCCCCATTTTTGGGTCCTGACTGCTCCACTTCTGAGGCAGCTTTCTTCTAATGTGCCTGGGAATGCAGTAGAACATGGCCCAAGTACTTGGGCTTCTGCCACCCAGGGTGGAGTTCCTGGCTCCTGGCTCCAATCTGGCTGTTGCAGCCATTTGGGGAGTGAACCAATGGATGGAAAATCTGCCTGTTTCTCTGTAGCTCTGCCTTGCAAATTAATTAATTAATTAATCTTTAACAAAGTAAAAATTATTCATTACTTCCAAAAGAAATCCTGTACCTATTAACTAGTCAATCCCTATTCTTCAGTCCTCCTAGCCCTTGGAAGTCACTAATATGTTCTATGGATTTACTTATTTTTTCCATTTCATATAAACTGGAATCATATTACGTGTGATATGATATTCTTTGGTATCTTTCCCTCAACAATGAGGTATATATCCCCAGGAGAACTGAAAGTAAATATTCAGTGAAACATGTACACAAATATTCACTAGTAATATTATTCATAGTGTACCCAAAATAGAAACAACTTTGATGCCCATAAACTGATCATGAATAAAGAAAACGTGGGACAGCTATACAATGGAATTTTATCAAGCCACAAAAATAATGAAGTATGTGCTGCAATATAGATGAACCTTGGAAACATTATGCTAAGTTGCCTTGTAATATTCAAAGTATTGTGCACACACATGCTCCAATGCTGTGTAGTAAAAAAAAGTTAAGTGAAACTACTGGAATTTTGGATTTGAATGGGAATTTTAAACTAATTTTATCCTGTAGTTGGCTGAATTTTTGCAAGGGGTGCGGCTGAAATGAAAATAAAACTACACATAAGAGTACTTCAAAATTCATGGAAAATGGAATTAAAAGATGTTCATTTTGGTGCAAAAATATTTGAAATCTATGCACTTTGTAGTACATAATTCCTATGAAATTTTGAAGGCCCTTTGCATACATGGATTTCCAAAGCTTTTGCACTAAATAAGCTTATCTTTTAATTCCATTTTCCACAAACTTTATGGAGCCTCCTTAGTACACTGTTGTGTTTGTATGTGTGTGTATATTTTGAAGGGACATTAACATAACAACACAAATAGTAGCTATAAAGTTATTAAAAATAAATACTTTTCAGGATGGATAAAAAATCTAAACTGCAACCACTAAAAATTTAAAATACAAGACTAAATTTAATTCCAGTGTCAGGGATTTATCCTATATGGTAATTAGCACATGTATAGGAATACAAAATGCTATACAAAAATACTAGGTTATTTCTTTAATTTTGAGATCTGTTTTATGCATGTGTTTGTATATTTATCCTTTAAAATACAAAAAGATATTACATATATGTTCGTATATGCATATAAAATGTCCAGAAAACAATCCAAAGAGTTGTTAACATTGCTTATCTATGGAGAATTGCAAAAGAGGTCGTAGAGAGGGACATTTTTATTTTATTTCCCTTTGCGCTGTTTTTCTTTCTTTTGTTATGAGAATTACTTATTTTTACTTTTCACTTTTGGGAGTGCAAGACAACTCACTTTGGTTCACAGAAGCAAGGTCAACCATTCTGAGTTTGTGTGACTCCCTTAATTTTACAGATTAGGAAATGGATCAGGAAAATGAAATAACTTATTCAAGCACAGTCTGTAGCAGAAGCAGTTTGGGAAAGTAAATCCTCTAGACTCATACAGTGCTTTTTCCATTCACCCACACCTGTTCAGTTACATTGCCCATTCCTGTGAAATATAATCACAAAACCATCAGTCACTCCAAATGTTCCAAGGATGTTTCCGGAGTACACGATTCAGAACAGCAATGGAAAGATTCTCACAGTACAATATTTGTCTGTTGCCATAATCCTAAAAAAGGCAATCATATTTCCAAGAATGAAAACAGATGCAAATGTATAAGCAGTTGGAACTGAAACATAAGCATGTGTTCAGAGGCCATGAATAGCTTCTTTTTTCCTCCCTAGACATAGTTTAACGATGTGATCTTTTCAGCTTTCAGAAGAGTAACGGCTGAGATTCCAGCTTAATCCTTAGGTAACAACTCCCATTGAGGCCAGTTGGGACTTTGCCTAGCATCTTATGTAGGGAATTCTGTATTATGGAGTGACTATGGGGGGATCAAGGAGGACACAATAATAGCCTACAAACCTAGTAACTACTCAAATAGCTGGCTGTTTGGGATTTGTGTTGTGAAACTGTTCAATCCCTATGATACCAATAATTTTTATAGGATTTTAATATTTTAAAGCCACAAGTATCATTAGGGATTACTTAATCTGAATGCCTTATTTTATAGACAGGGAAACTGAGGTCTAGAAAGGGAGTTGGTTTTCCTAAAGCCATAGGTTTACTTGTTTTCATTTGTTTCAAACTTTAAAAAAATTATATATATATAGTTTCATATATATATGTGTATATATATATATATAGTCTTTTTCAGAATTGAAGTAAACCTAAAAGGGAGGTTTACTGCATTTTCACTTATTTATTTTGTCATAGAGTCTCAAAGTTTGGTCCCCTGGACCATCAGCCATAGCAACAAAAGTTATTACATATATATATGCGTGTGTGTTTGCATGTGTGTGTTGGTGTGTATAGAAAATTCCAGTTATTAGAAGTATAAATTCCAAAGCAGAAACAAAGCAGGGGCCATAAAATATGTGTTTCACAGGACTTTTAGGTGATTCTAATACATACTTATATTTAGGAATTTGCATTATCCCTTATAATTTATCATTTATTATAAATTTGCTCTGGCTAGGGTCTTCAATATCTATGATCTCATTTAATCTTCCCAGCGAGGCCCATTATTATTCAAGTTACATTTGACACTTACTTAACGCCAGATGACTGGTCTCTAAACTATGAACTAGGTGACTTCTGAATTTTCTTATAATCTTCCTCCACCTGGCCCATGTACCTCCTACTATTACTGGCCTATCACTACTTAGAGTTTCTTAATATTTGTGTGTGATGGGTAGTCAAACACTTGGGATCTAGTCTCATCTCATCTCTTACTGTGTGACTTTGAGTCTTTATCCTCACCTCTCTGGACTTCAAGTTCTACTTTTGTAAAATGAGAGGACTTGACTCATCACTGACACCTCCATCTAAAACACATCTACTGATGAAAGGCTCTAATAGCCTTCATTTGCCCTAATGTAAATTGATGGCACTGTCTTTCATTCCCAGGGCATTTCTATTCTGAGTCTGAACCCGCATGTATTTACTAGATACTTTCATGGCTGAGAAAGTAATTGAAGGCCTTAACTAGCAGTTGGGAAAGGTATTTTTATTTGGTAAAAGCCTACTACGGGGGCCTAGATACAACTTCAGACTGTACTAGGAATCATGGAGAAGAATTTAGTTGAAGAAGTAATGTAGCTTTATGGCACATAGACTTCTTGATTAGATTCTTGGTGATGGAGAGAGTTGGAATTATTGTGACATCTTTTTATTCCACAACTAATGATCAGTATGTTAGGAGCTCTTTGGGGAGCAGTATTTGCCTAGTTTTTTGGGGGCCAGCAAATTGATACTTCAGTGTGATTTTTAAATCATTGTGATGTCAGAAAGAGCATGCATTATATGTACTATATATAACAGAAAGAACATTAGCCTTGAAGTAAGGTAGTCTTGATTTTAATTCCCAACTTTGTCACTTACTAGCTATGTGCTCCTGAGAATGGCACTTATTGTGTCTGTACCTTGGTGTCCTCATTTGTGAAATGCAGTTAATAACACATTCCTTGGCTATCTTCCAGAAAAGGCATGAGATAATGTACATAAAAGTGTCTGGAACATGGTAGGGGCTCAATAAATATTTGTTGTTGAAGTCCACCTGGAATATGGCCAGCAGTTACTCAAGCTAACTACTATTGATTTTAGTGTTGGAAGCAACACTTGGGAGAAAGATTATTTTTCTGCTATTAGAGTCATACCTTTGGATCTCCCAGAATTCCTAAGAAAAATGTAGTTAGCTATGGGATAGGAAGCACCTGGAACCCTGATTAAGCAAAAACCCGATAGGGATAGTTGGAATATACAACAACAGAGAAGACAGATCTTGGGGGGTGCGACACAGGAATGTCATCTTGAAAGCTGTACATAGGGGAGGTGAGGGTGAACCAACATTGTTGCCCTGGTCACAGCGGCAATCTACCAATCTAAAGCTTAATTCTAGTCCCTTAAGGTTAGGAATAAGATAGGGTTAACTTTGAATGCAAATGGGAACGTCATTCATGAAATCTACAGAAAAGTCCAGAGACCTTGCTAGGAATTTCTTACTTTAAGCAAAATTAAGGGATCATACGTAAGCCTAACTTTCTTGCTGCTGAGCTAACTCTCATTTCCTGAACATTTATGGGTTAAGTATTATAAAGTAGCTTCAGATGCCAGCATTGTGGCTTAATGGGTTAAGGCACTACCTGAAATGCTGACATCCCATATGGGTGCTGGTTCAAGTCCTGGCTGCGTCACTTCTGATCCAGCTAGCTGCTAATACACCTGGAAAAACAGCAGAAAATGGCCCAAGTGTCTGGGCCCCTGCACCCACGGAGGAGACCCGAAAGACGCTCTAGGCTCCTGGCTTCATTCTGGCCTAGCTCTGCTGTTATGGCCATTTGGGGAGTGACCTAGGCAATGGAAGATATCTTTCTATGTATCTCTCACTCTCACTCTGAAACTCTGCCTTTCAAATAAAAAAAATAAATTTTTAAAAAGAGTAGCTTCAGACTTAATACCAATGTGTATGTTACTAATAGCCCCCTGGTTACAGTTTCTCCTCTCTACTTCCAAGCTGATTTCTTACCTGAATACTCAGTTCTTGGAGTACTTTTGGAAGACTGAGCTTTGGCGTCTATGTGAAGAAGTAGGAGCAGAGAACTGATTTGCTTTTTTTCTTCCATTGTCCTTACTATGTAAAGCCAGAGGACTAAACTGTGTTTGCTCTTCTGCCTCATCTTTAGGTTTCAACAT
Organism: Oryctolagus cuniculus; assembly: GCF_051225735.1. Classification (NCBI taxonomy): domain Eukaryota; kingdom Metazoa; phylum Chordata; class Mammalia; order Lagomorpha; family Leporidae; genus Oryctolagus; species Oryctolagus cuniculus. The sequence continues at coordinate 71,098,724 of NC_142888.1, read as the reverse complement.
CCATAGCTAAAGTGTGAGGTCAACATGCCTTACATCCACATACCTTTCTAGATTTCCTTGTCTGCCATGTTCCAAAGGACAAGATATGAAAGCTAGTCTATGGGTCAATAGAGACTGAGATCTCAAGAAAACCTTAACTTAGTCATTGTCATTTATTATATATCATCTATGCGTCAAACTCTGTATTAGGTTCTTCAGTAGATTTTTTCTCATTTAATCCTCCCAGTGAGGTATGTCATTATTCCCCTTTTCAAAAATGAGGAAACTAAAGTCCAGTGAGATAAAGTATCTTTAGTACTGTCACCCAGTTAGTAAATGGTGGACCTAGGATTTGAACCCAAGTCTGTCAGACTCTATATCCCTGGGTTGGCCATGTCGAATCTTTTGTTAGAAAAATAGGTGGTATCAGAATAATTTCTCCCTTCTCCCATGTGACTTTTTGCCTAGGTGACTACAGATTCATGTTTTCTGCCTCTCTGTTGTCTTTCTATACTCTTCTTTACTTTGAGGTTGGGCTCTGAGTCACTGAAATAAACATATTCTCTGCTTCCCTGAACAATTGACTAAGAGAAAATTTGAATTTCTCAAAGATACTTTTACGTTAGTCATTATCAATGTAATAAAAATGGCACAACTTTCAGCATAGTAGAAATGAGGCAGATGCAAAATTTATCCTTTGGCATTTTTAACTCATTTGCTAACAATACCTAATTGCCTTAAAGCAAAATAATGCTCACCCAAACCATTAACCATTTGTAAGATAGACTTTCTTTTGAGTGTTCATTCATTACTTTATGTTCTGTTCACAGAAATTCAGTCACTGCTTTTTTAAAAAAAGATTTATTTTATTTATTTGAAAGGCAGAGGCAGAGAGAGATCTTCCATCCACTGGTTCGTGCCCCAGATGGCCTCACTGGCTGGAGCTGTGCTGATCCAAAGCCAGGAGCCAGGAGCTTCGTCTGGGTCTCCCATGAAGGTGCAGGGACCCAAGGACTTGGGTCATCTTCTACTGCTTTCCTAGGCCACCGCAGAGAACCAGATCAGAAGTGGAGCACCTGGGACTCCTGGCGCCCCTATGGGATGCCGGCACTGCAGGCAGTGGCTTTACTTTTGTCTCATATAAGATAGATGTTATTTTAGAATCTAGAAAAAACTTTGGAGTAATCATTGATTAAAAGAATTCATAGAATCTTAGAGGTGGCGAGGATATTAGGTTTTATATCATGTAATCCCTTAATGCTCATGACAAAAAAGTGAGGGGGAAGACAGGACTTATCCAAGGAACACATGCACACAGCTTTGTGCTTTCTATTTTAACAGTGATCAATACAGAGCACCTAAAAGAAAATCTGTAGAAGTAAAATTGACGCTATGAGAAGTAATGACTAGATCAGCCCTTGTCCTGACTGTTGAGGAATAGCTTATTATTTTATTCCTCTTACTATTTTCTTTTTCTATTTAATACCAATGGTTTAACTCTTTATTTAACACAGAATTATTCTTAAGTGTTTAAATCCCATTGAAAATTGATCCCTGTTAAAAATAAGAGTGGGAATAAGAGAGGGAGGAGATGCACAGTTCAGCACACACTCCCATGGACTTACCCCCAAGGGTAAAACTAAAACTTGCCATGGGACTCTAAATCCCATTAAGATGGCAGGTACTAATGCCATCTTACTAGATAATATATGATCTAACTGATCATATAGATAGGAATAAATGTCAAAGGATCACATAAATAAGACTAAGTGTCTGCAAATAACAATAGATAGAATTAAAAAGAGAGTATGATCCAACATGGGAAGCAGACCACACAGCAGACTCATAGAATGACTAACACCCTAAACAACACTCTGGCCTCAGAATCAGCCCTTAAGTCATTCCAATCTGGCTAAAAAGCCCATGAGAGCATTTCAGGCATGGAAAGCCAAGACATGGTAGCAAAAAATAGCCTTCATGAAAGATCTCTGTGAGTGAGATCCCAGTGGAAAGACAGGGCCATCAAAGAAGGAGGTACCTTTCTCTGAAGGGAGGAGAGAACTTCCACTTTGACTATGGCCTTGTTTAAATAATGATGGAGTTTTTGGATTCAAAAGGCTTCCATAGCCTTGGCAGCTCATGACAAGAGCCTAGGGTGATTGCTGACGCCATAAATAAGAGTGTCAATTGTTAAATCAACAACAGAAGTTATTGTGCACTTGTTCCCCATGTAGGAACTCTGTCCTTAATGAGTTGTATGGTGAGAATTAATGGTAAAAATTGTCTTCAAACAGTACTTTATACTTTGTGTGTCTGTGTGGGTGCAAATTGTTAAAATCTTTACTTAGTATAGAGTTGATCTTCTGTATATAAAGATAATCAAAAAGGAATCTTAATGAAGAATGGGATGGGAGGCCAGCGCCGTGGCTCAGTAGGCTAATCCTCCGCCTTGCAGTGCCGGCACACCAGGTTCTAGTCCCAGTCGGGGCGCCAGATTCTGTCCCGGTTGCCCCTCTTCCAGGCCAGCTCTCTGCTGTGGCCTGGGAGGGCAGTGGAGGATGGCCCAAGTGCTTGGGCCCTGCACCCCATGGGAGACCAGGAGAAGTACCTGGCTCCTGCCATCAGATCAGCGTGGTGCGCCGGCTGCAGCGCGCCGGCTGCGGCAGCCATTGGAGGGTGAACCAATGGCAAAGGAAGACCTTTCTCTCTGTCTCTTTCTCTCACTGTCCACTCTGCCTGTCAAAAAAAAAAAAAAAAAAAAAGAATGGGATGGGAGAGGAAGTAGGAGGTGGGATGGGAGTTGGGGTGGGAGGGTGATTTTGGGGGAAAGAACCACTATATTCCAAAAGATTTACCTATGAAATTTATAGTTATTAAATAAAAGCATTCTAAAAATTACATATTTACTGATCAATTATTTCACAAGTAGTTGGTGGTGAGATAGGGAGGTTTTTCTGATGTCTGATGTCCCCAAAGTAAATCATGTATTTTTTTTTTTTTATTTTTTGGCAGGCAGAGTGGACAGTGAGAGAGAGAGACAGAGAGAAAGGTCTTCCTTTGCCGTTCGTTCACCCTCCAATGGCCGCCGCGGCCGGCGCACTGCGGCCGGCGCACCGCGCTGATCCGATGGCAGGAGCCAGGAGCCAGGTGCTTTTCCTGGTCTCCCATGGGGTGCAGGGCCCAAGCACCTGGGCCATCCTCCACTGCACTCCCTGACCACAGCAGAGCGCTGGCCTGGAAGAGGGACAACCGGGACAGAATCTGGCGCCCCGACCGGGACTAGAACCCGGTGTGCTGGCGCCGCTAGGCGGAGGATTAGCCTAGTGAGCCGCGGCGCCGGCCTCATGTATTAAGTAGTACAGTATTAGGCAAGCATTAGAAGCATACATGAGTAAATCTGATATTTGGATGGTTTTACCACTGTTGTTGTACCAGTTTATAGTCAGCAATTGTCTATTATTATTAATGTCCACGTCATACTGGTTATAAAATATTTTGAATGTCAGTACTCCCTATTGGCACAAAGTGTATAATGTAAATAAGGGAGGTGGGCAATATGAGGGTGTGATAGTAAACTAGATAGAGCAGGTTTTTTTTCTAATGGGGAAAACTAATATTCAGTTTCAGATCATTATTGTCATGCAGAAAAAAGAGGTCCAGTATTCCTAGGTATCTCTTCTTAAGACAAGCTGGAAATTCATATTTCTGAGTGAAATTGTCCACTTTTTGAGTGTTTGTAACTATTTTAAGTTTCAAAAATTCTCTAGGGATTCACCTTTCTGACCATGATGGGATAACAACAAAAATATTTATTTTCCCACTAAGCAAGTACAAAGCAAGATAAAACTCACGAAACAATAGTTTTCAGAAATCAGAGTACATGTAATGTAGGACTTTCATCTCAGAAAAAGGAAAACAAACAACCTGAATTCAAAGGTTGCCATAGCTTAAGGCCTGGAGAAAGTTTTCTGGGTACAGCATGTGTGGTGAGGGAACCCAAACAGAGCCTGAAGACCTTGCTGAGTTGATGAGACAAAAATCAAAGTTCAGGAAAGTCAATGTAGCTGCAGTTTGTGAGTCATCATACCAGAGAGAAGGGGGAGGGTTCACAAAGAGAAAGTTGTAGAGATCTATATAGATCTAAAGTCTTTGCTGAGTACTGGTCTACATGTGGGTAAAAAGAAACACACTGAGGCTAGGGAAAGAATCACTGTAAATCAGTGGATCAACCAATTTTTGGAGGGCCTACAGATGAGGAAAGATTTCATGTTTCTACCCACCAGAGTGGAAAGATCTGATAATGCAAAAGGCATTAGGTAGAATCTTCAGAAGGGAATGGCTTACTTAGTAGTTAGGCTAAATTAGCTCTAGACTAAAGGTTGGTCTTCGGGCCCGTGCCGCGGCTCAGTAGGCTAATCCTCCACCTGTGGTGCCGGCATCCGGGGTTCTAGTCCTGGTTGGGGTGCCGGATTCTGTCTTGGTTGCTCCTCTTCCATTCCAGCTCTCTGCTGTGGCCTGGGAGGGCAGTGGAGGATGGCCCAAGTCCTTGGACCCTGCACCCCATGGGAGACCAGGAGAAGCACCTGGCTCCTGGCTTCGGATCAGCACGGTGCACCAGCTGCAGCACTGGGGGGTGAACCAACGGAAAAGGAAGACCCTTCTTTCTGTCTCTCTCTCTCACTGTCCACTCTGCCTGTCAAAAAAAAAAGTTTGTCTTTATCTATAGTAATAAATTTTAAAAACAAACACCAAAAGCTTAATTGATTCCAAGTGACTTAAATGAATATCATAACAAAATTCAATTAAATATGACAATAAAAGTATTAATTTGAATAAAATCTTACTAGGTGGGCAAAGAAGCAGAAAAATAGACCATACTCAGGAGAAAAATCAACCAATGGAAATATACCCATAAATAACAGAGATGGAATTAGCAGACAAAGGTTTTAAAACAGCTATTATAAATTTCCTTCATATGTTCAAGAAGGAAGAGGAAAGCATTAAAATAAGAGAAATGTAAGAAATATGCCCAAATGGGAATGTTAGGAAAGAAAAATATATGAAATGAAATGAAAATACTGGATGGGATTCAGCACAGAATAGACAGTATGTGGAAAAAAAGATCAGTAATCTTGAGAACATTACCATAGAAACTATTCACAGTGAAGCACAGCACAGAATGAAAGAGTTGGAAAAATAGTATTGGTGAATTATTAAATAATATGAAGCAATTTAAGATACAAGGAAACAGATGCCTGTAAAGGCCTAACTCAAAAGGATATAATTGAAGGAAACACTGGCTTAAAATTTCCCAAATTTTATGAAGTCACAGATGTAAAAATAAACTACAAGCAGAATAAAGATAAAGAACATCATATCCTAGTAGCATTGCTTAAGTACAGTGAAGAAGAGAGAATCTAAATATAGCCAGAGGGAAAAAACAATTCATATTGCACAAAGAGAAATAAAGATAAGAATGATAGCATATTTCTTGTCAGAATCTATGCAAATCAGAAGAGTAGAGGATCATCTTTAAAGAACTGGAAGGGCGTGTAAAAAAATGTCAATATAGAATTCTTTAATCCACTGTATATAACTTAAAATATGTTTTCACCATGAAGGTAAATACTTTTTCAGAAAATCAGATTCTGAGGGAATTATTTGTGAGTACAGCCACTTTAGAATTAATGTGAAAGGAAGTTTTTCTGCTGTATGAAAAATAATATGAATGGAGATGTGGCTTTCATAAGTGAAAGAGGAGTGCAAAAATGCAAATATGGGAATAAATATAAAATATATTCTTTTCAGTTTTAAAATATCTTAAGGACAGTTGATTGTTTAATACAAAAATAGTAACAATGTACTGTGAATTTTACAACATATTTAGAAGTAAAGTATATGGTAGCACTGCCAAAGGTGCCGGGTGTAAAATGGAAACACTTTATAAGGTAACTGTTCTACTTGTGAATTTCTATATTATCATTTCAAGGTAGAATATGGTAAGTTAAAGATATATATTTTAACCAATATAATGAGGTCACAATCAGTTTTTCCCCACTTGCTGCATTTAGATTCCCCCTTTTTCATTGAACTTAGAAATTTTATGATGGTATTTCTTTACATTTATTTTGATTGTAGTTTAATTGTTTTTTTAAGATTTATTTATTTATTTATTTGGAAGTCAGAGTTGCACAAAGAGAGAAGGAGAGGAAGAAAGAGAGAGGTCTTCCATCTGCTGGTTCACTCCCCAGATGGCTGCAATGGACAGAGCTGCGCCAACCCAAAGACAGGAGCCAGGAGCTTCCTTCAGGTCTCCCACACGGGTGCAGGGGTCCAAAGACTTGGGCCATCTTCTACTGCTTTCCCAGGCCATAGCAGAAAGCTGGATCAGAAGTGGAGTAGCTGGATCTTGAACCAGTGCCCATATGGGATGCTGGCACTGCAAACGGTGACTTTACCCACTAAGCCACAGTGCCGGCCCCAGTTTAAGTGTTTTTGATCTGTGACTTCATTTGATGTAGTAGTTAAGACACCAGTTAGCATGCCTATGTCTCACATTGGAGTACCTCGATGTGATACCCAGCTCTGGCTTCTAGCTTCTTGTTAATACGAACCCTGGGAGGCAGTGGCAATGACTCAAGTAGTTGGGTTCCTGCCAATCATGTGGGAAATCTGGATTGAGTTCTTGGTCCTGGTTTTGGTTTCTTGGCTGCTGTGGGCATCAGGAGAATGAATCAATGAAGGGAGTAGTGTTTCTCTCTCCGTCTCTCTACATTCAAAGAAATTTTACACAAAGATGTATAGCTAACCAATCATAAAGATGAAAAGCAATAATTAAAAATACATAACAATGGCCGGTGCCGCGGCTCACTAGGCTAATCCTCCACCTTGCGGCGCCGGCACACCGGGTTCTAGTCCTGGTCGGGGCGCTGGATTCTGTCCTGGTTGCCCCTCTTCCAGGCCAGCTCTCTGCTGTGGCCAGGGAGTACAGTGGAGGATGGCCCAAGTGGTTGGGCCCTGCACCCCATGGGAGACTAGGATAAGGATAAGCACCTGGCTCCTGCCATCGGATCAGCACGGTGCGCTGGCTGCAGCGCACGGCCGCGGCGGCCATTGGAGGGTGAACCAACGGCAAAACGAAGACCTTTCTCTCTGTCTCTCTCTCACAATGTCCACTCTGCCTGTCAAAAAACAAACAAAAAACAAAAACAAACAAAAAAAAAAAACCCATAACAAGTGAAAGCAGGAAAATAGGAAAAAGAGACATGCTTACAGATGAGACCAACTGAAAAAAAAAATCAAGATGATAAATTTGAATGCAAATATGTTGACAAGTTAAATGTAAATAGTATAAATGGGGACCAGTGTTGTGGAGTAGCAGGTGAAGCTGTCGCCTGCATTGCCAAAATCCCATATGGGCTCCAGTTCGAGTCCTGGCTGCTCCACTTCCGATCCAGCTCTCTACTATGGCCTGGGAAAGCAGTAGAAGATGGCCCAAGTCCTTACGCCCCTGCATCCACATGGGAGACCAGGAAGAAGCTCCTGGCCCCTAGCTCCACATCGGCCCAGATCCTGCCATTGCGGCTGTTTGGGGAATGAACCAGTGGATAGAAGATCTCTCTCTCTGCCTCTGCATCTCTGAACTCTGCCTTTCAGATAAATCAATCAATCTTTTTTTTTTAAGAAAAGGAACAAAGTTATAAAAAATATAAAATATAAATATAAAATATAAAATATAAATAAAATGTTCTACTTAACAGAGACAGAATATCAGATTGGATAAAATGTATGACAACTATATATTTTCTACAAGAAATCCACTTCAAATATAAAGCTATTAATTGGCTGCTTAATCGTAAAAGGATGGCAAATAGTACAGCATGCAAGCATTAATCCAAAGAAACCAGAGTAACTATATTAATATCGACAATTTAACCTTTATAGCAAAGAATGCTACCATGTATAAAGGACATTTAATAATGATGCAAGTAGTCAGTGCACCAAGAAGAAATACTCTTAAATGTGTATGCATTTAATAACAGAATTTCAAAGAGGAAAGGAGCACAAAATAATCGACCAAAATGACAAAAGACAAATTCCAAAGTTTATTTAGAGACTAAAATTGTCTTCTCCCAATAATTAATAGGAAAATTGGATAGAAAATCAGCAAATATATAGAAGACAAAATACTATTATCAATAAAATTTACCTAATTTCTAAAACACCCAAATAATAGCAGAATAAAATTGTTTTTATTGCACACAAAATAGATAGACCGAGATAGATAGCATTATGTACCATAGAAAATGTCCCAATAAATTTTAAGGAGATTTAAATCATATAATGAATGTCATCTGACCAAATAGAGTTAAACTGGAAATAAAAAGCAGATGGATATATGGAAAATTCTTTGACTGATAAGTCAAATTAGATATCATAAAGATTATTAAAAGCTTTTGAAATAAATAAAAATAAAAGTGCAGCATATTAAAATTGTTAGATGTCCCTAAAGCAGTGTTTGGAGTGCAATTTATAGTGTTAGAATGCTTACATCAAAAAACAAAGAGAGGTCTCACATCAATGAAGTACACAGAGTTATACTTTACAACAAAGTAAACCTATTAAAGATTAATTGGCAAAAATAAAGTTATCCATAAAATTGACTGCAATGTATTAGCTTTTTATTATCTTTATAAGAAAAACAAAGCCTTTCTACATTATTTTTTTCAGCTAAGCAAGAAATGTTAAAAAGCAATTTAAAATTATATTGACGATCTCTATTTTTATGTTTTTATATTTAATTAACATTTAATTTTTGTACTATTTATGAGATATAGTATTATAATTTGATGCATGTACACAGTGTATAATGATGAAATCAGGGCAGCTAGCTTTTCCATCTCAAATTTTTTTGTGTGTTATGAGAGCATTCAAACTTCTTTATTTTCTTTGAAATGTGTAATTAATTTTTGTAAACTATAGTTACTCTACTGTGCTGCAGGACATTAGAAAGTTTCACCTCCCCCCTGTTGTGTTATGGTGCTCATTATCCACCATGGTTACAACAGTTTCTGCATATGAGTATTCCAGACAAGCCATCATTTGCTTAGAGTGGTTAATGGCTTCATTGAAAAACAAGGCATGGTTGAAATATATATATATATATATATATATATATATATAATTTTCCTAGCTTGAACAAACCAGATGAAACAGATGTTAGGCAGCTGTGTAAAGCAAACTTTGACTAGCTTCAGAATGAAAGCATAATAGAAAACTAGTGTCACAGAGTGGACGTTTTAGAACACATATGCTGTATTTTCAAGAAAGCTTTAGTTGAACCGTCAGTTTTCAATTATTTCTATTGAGATAGGAGAGCCAAAATTATCAAAATATGTTATATTTAGATTTTCAACCAAGGAAGAGACATCTTGCTTAATGTCCCCAATAAACACATGGACCAGCACAGAAGGACAAATTCATTTGTGTATGCATGTGCATAACATTGTTCCCCATCTATACCTACATATCCAGGCTTTCAGGCTTATTGTTGGAGGTTTCGGATGATGCAAATGCAAACTGACTTTTCTGACAAGTCTGGGTAAATATTGACCATTCTGCTATTGATCTAACTTGTCACTCTGTGAACATCTATGGTTCTGACTCTACTCAGGACTGTATTTGTTATTTTCTACCCCTTGGTGTCAATGTATCTTGATTCATTTATTAATTTAGCAAATATGTATTGAGTTTCTACTTTGTGCCACCTATTGGTTTGGCCTTCAGGGAGATTCTTAGCATGTAAATAAATACTTAAAATACAGTGTGACAAATGTGACAGAGGTGTATAGGTGCTCTCTGAGTGTAGAAGAAAGACCATTTAATTTTGTCTCAAATATGGGAGGACTACCAAGAATTCCCAGAAGAGATTGCACTGGAAGTGAACCTAGAAGGACACCACAGAGTTTCTCTAGGCAAAAAGAAGTATTCGCCACCTTTTAGTTTCAGGAAGCAGAGAGGATATATGAAAATGTAAACGGGAATAGAACATTATGCCTAGTGAAGTAAGCCAATCCTCAAAGGACAAATAGTATATGTTTTCTGATCTTTGGTAACAATATATAGAGTACTAAAATCTTGAGATTTGATTATTGTTTATAGCCCTTGTCTGTACTCATGAGGAACAGTGGTTTTTCTACTTACTATTTGTTAAATATTTAGTGGAGGGCTAAGCTTCTGATTATAAAGTAAATTGAAAGCATGTCATTGCAAAAATTAAAAGAAATATCAGAAAGGAAGGAGGCAGGAGGGTTGGATCAAGGGAAATGTCATTATGTTCTTAAAAATGTATATATGAGGCCATCTGGGGAGTGAACCAGTGGATGGAAGACCTCTCTCTCTGTATCTACCTCTCTCCGTAACTCTGTCTTTCAAATAAATAACATAAATCTTTTAAAAAAGTATATATGAAATACCTGAAATCTGTTCCCTTTATATAAATAAATAAATAAATAAATAAATAAATGTAAAAAAAGAATGAAGACATAGGAGAGTATAGCTCACTGGAGGAATGATTCCAAATATAGAGTCTTTGATGAAGGAGATGGGTGAGATGTGTGGCTGGAGGGAAAATACTAACATTCATTTAATTTTTGCAAGTGTACTAGGAATTACTGTTATCCCATTTGTACAGAAGTAGGAAATGAGAATGAGAGAAGTTGAGCAACTTGCTCAAAATTAACTAGCTGATAAATTATGCACTATAACTAGATCATGGGAGGCAGCCATAGAACTTTCTTCAAATCACTCTACATAAAGAAACACATTAGGTGAACAAGCCTAGAAGAAATATCAAAATTCTGAATATAAGAACTGAAGGAAAATACTCAAAATCAAATCCAAAAGAGTATAGGAAAAAGAGTATAGGAAAAGAGAACTAGATAAAAAGTTCATGATAACAGAGAAGTGATAAAAACACAGAAGTGATAAAATTAGACAGAAGGGATTTGATAAGAGTAAGAATTAGAAGGTTGGAGAAATAGCTTAGGAAAAACATAGCTATTCGTGGAGATTAGAAATAGAGTTGAGGAGGCCGGCGCTGTGGCATAGCGGGTTAAGCTGCCGACTGTGACACCAGCATCCCATATGAGCATGGATTCATGTCCCAGCTGCTCCATTTCCCATGCAGCTCCCTGCTATTGTTCCTGTGAAGGCAGCCCAAGATGGCCCAAGTGCTTGTGCCTCTGCCATCCATGTGGGAGGCCAGGATGAAGCTCCTGGTTTCGGACCCACCATTACTGCTATTTGGGGAGTGAACCAGAGGGTGGAAGGTCTCCCTCTCCCTCTCTCACTCTAATTCTCCCTCTCCTTCTCCCTTTGTCTCTCATTCTGTCTCTCCCTCTGTAATTCTGTCTTTCAAACACGTAAATCCTTCTAAAAAAGGATACACAGGGGCCGGCTCTGTGGCATAGCAGGTAAAGCCACGGCCTGCCGTGCCAGCATCTCATATGGGCACCGGTTCGAGTCCCAGCTGCTCCACTTCCAATCCAGCTCTCTGATATGGCCTGGAAAGCAGTAGAAGATGGCCCAAGTCCTTGGGCCCTTGCACCCAAGTGGGAGATTCAGAGGAAGCTCCTGGCTCCTGGCTTTGGATTGGCCCAGCTCCAGCTATTGCAGGAATTTGGGGAGTGAACCAGCAGATGGAAGACCTTTCTCTTTTTCTCTCTCTTTGCCTCTGCCTCTCTCTAACTCTGTCTTTCAAATAAATAAATAAATAAATAAATATTTTTTCAAAAAAAAAAAAAGGAAATACAGACGGAGACATAAGGTTTCCTTTGGAGTTTGGAGATTTTGCAGAATGCCTGGAGTCTGCTTAGGTGACCTTGGATAAGTCATTTTTAATCTCAAGGGACTTGAATCTATATCCTAATCTGTTAAATGGGAAAGCACTTACCTATAGGTAAGATTGAATTTTCAAATTAGACAATATATATGAGATATTTTGTGGCCTGCAAAATATATATAGCAGAGGTCCTCCTGATGCCTGTATCCTATATTGGAGTGTCTGGCATGGATATCTCCACCTATGATACAGCTTCCTGCCATTGTGCATCCTGGGAGGTGGCAGGTGATCTTTCAAACACTTAGGTCCCTGCCAGCCACAGTGGAGACCCAGATGGAGTTCCTGGCTCCTGGCTGCAGCCTGGCATAGCCCCAGCTATTTTGGTCATTTGTGGCGTGAATCAGTAGAGAGAGGATCTCTTTCTCTCTCTCTTCCACCCGATCCTGCCTTTCAAATAAATAAATACATCTTAAAGAAGAAAACAGGCCAGAGAGGGAGTCCCTGCCCCCGCTCCAAGAAACAATCTATGAATAGAATCATACCATTTGTAACCTTAGGGTTCAGGCTTTTTTTTTTTTTTTAACTTCGTATAAGTTTTGTAGATTCATCCAGATTGTTGCATGTTTCAACAGCCCATTACTTTCTATTTCTGAATGGTACTCTGGGGCATCAGTGCCACAGTTTAATCATTCCCTCACAGAAAGACATATAATCTGTGTCCATCTTTTGGCTGTTAGAAATAAAACTGCCATAAACATAAATGTTCATTTATCTGGAATAAATATCTAAAAGTGTACTAACTGGGTCATTATGATAAACATGTGTTTAGTTTTTTTTTTCTTTTTTTTTTAAAGATTTTTTATTTATTTATTTGACAGGTAGAGTTACAGACAGTGAGAGAGAGAGACAGAAAGGTCTTCCTTCCGTTGGTTCACCCCACAATGGCCGCCACGGCCGGCATGCTGCAACTGGCGCACCATGCTGATCCGAAGGCAGGAGCCAAGTGCTTCTCCTGGTTTCCCATGTGGGTGAAGGGCCCAAGTACTTGGGCCATCCTCCACTGCACTCCCTGGCCACAGCAGAGAGCTGGCCTGGAAGAGGGGCAACCGGGACAGAATCCGGCGCCCCGACTGGGACTAGAACCCGGTGTGCTGGCGTGGCAGGCAGAGGATTAGCCTAATGAGCCGCGGCGCCGGCTGCCTGTTTTCTAAATGAATTAATTTTTATTATTGAGATTTGGGAGTAATTTATATATTCTAGAAATCAATTCCTTTACAAATACATGGTTTGCAAATATTATCTTCATCTGTAATTTGTCTTTTCATCCTCTTCATATGGGATTTTCACAGAGAAGATGTTATTAATTTTGATGAGATTTAAATTTATCAATTTTTCTCTTTGTCTTGTACTTTTGGTTTCAACCCTAAGAAATCTATTCCTAGTCACAGGTGCTGTAGATGTGCTCTTATGATTTTTTTCAAAATCTTATAGTTTTGCACATCAAATTTAAATGTAAGATCCATTTTGAGTTATTTTATTTTATTTTATTTTTTTACAGGCAGAGTGGACAGTGAGAGAGAGAGAGACAGAGAGAAAGGTCTTCCTTTGCCGTTGGTTCACCCTCCAATGGCTGCCGCGGCCGGCGCACCGCGCTGATCTGAAGGCAGGAGCCAGGTGCTTCTCCTGGTCTCCCATGGGGTGCAGGGCCCAAGCACTTGGGCCATCCTCCACTGCACTCCCTGGCCATAGCAGAGAGCTGGCCTGGAAGAGGGGCAACCGGGACAGAATCCGGCGCCCCGACCGGGACTAGAACCCAGTGTGCCGGCGCTGCTAGGTGGAGGATTAGCCTATTGAGCTGCGGCGCCGGCCTTGAGTTATTTTAAATGTGATTTGTGAGATTTTTTCCCCCAATAGGTTTTCAATTCTTGTAGCATCAATTAAGTATACTTTGAATATCTGTCAAAAAAATCAATTAGGCACATTTTATGGGTCTTTCTTTGGGTTCTCTATTTTCTTCCATTGATCTTTGTGTCTATCCACCAGTACCACACTGTCACAATTACTGTAGCTGAATAATAACACTTGATAGCAGATAGAGTACTTATTTCTCCCACTTTGTTCTTTTTATAATCCATTTTAGCTGTTCTAGGGCCTGTTACTTTTCATATAAATTTTAGAATATGGGCAGGCATTTGCCCCAACAGTTAATATACTGTTTGGGATGCTCACATCCCATATTAGAGTGCCTGGGTTCGAGTCTTAGCTCTGCTTCTGATTCCAGCTTCCTGGTAATGTGTAGCCTAGGAAGCAGTAGAGGATTGCACAACTATTTGGGTTTCTGTTACTTGTGTGGGAGGCCTGGATTGAGTTTCTGGCTGCCAGCTTCAGCCTGGTCCAGTTCAGGCTGTTGCAGGCATTTGGGGGAATGGACCAGTGGGTGTAAAATCTGCCTGTGCCTGTCTCTGTCTTTCAAATAAAATGAATGAAAGAGTAAATAAAATTTAGAATGGGTTTGTCTAAGTCTCCAAATCACCTTGCTTGGATTTTGATAGGAATTACATTGAAACAGTAAATGAATTTGGGTAGAATTAGTGTATTTACTATGTTAATCTTTCAATCCATGAACATGGTGTATATCTCTGCTATTTAGATCCTCTTTGTTTATTTTATCATCACTTTGTAGTTTTCAGCATGCAAATTCAGTGCATATTTTGTTAAAGATATAGCTAAACATTTAACTGTCTCTGGAGTGATTATGAGTGGTATTATATTTTTGTCTCCATATATTGTTAGTATAGAAATATGACTGATCTTGTGTCTTGTGACATTAGTTATTAGTTCTAGAAGTGTTTGTTTTTTTAAAGATTTATTTATTTATTTGAAAGGCATACTTACACAGAGAGAAGAAGAGACAGAAAGAGAAAGAGACCCCCAATGGTCACAATGGCTAGGGCTGGGGCAGGCTGAAGGCAGGAGCCAGGAACTTCATTCAGGTCTCCCGTATGAATGCAGACACCCAAATATTTGGGCCATCCTAGCTGTTTTCACAGGCATTAGCAGGAAGCTGGATCAGAAGTAGAGAAGCCAGGACTTGAACAGGTACCCATAGGTTTAACCTGCTATGCCACCATGCCAGCTCCAGTGCTAGAAGTTTTTTTTTTTTTAATATAGATTCTTTTGGATTTTCTGTTCAGTCATTTCTGTAAAAAGAGACAGTTTTATTTCTTTCTTCCCAATTCTATGCATTTTATTTATTTTCCTTGCCTTATTGCAATAGCTAGAACTTCCAATATTAGGTCAAACGTGAGTGGTAAGATTAGATGTTCTTGCCTATGTCTTTATTTTATTTTATTTTTTAAAGATTTATTTTATTGGGGCCGGCATTGTGGTGCAGCAGGTTAAGCCTCCACCTGTGATGCTGGCATCCTATATGGGCATCAATTCAAGAGCCCACTGCACCCAGCTCCCTGACAATGTGCCTGGAAATGCAGTGGAAGACAGCCCAAGTCCTTGGGTTCCTGAACCCACTTGGGAGATCCGGAAGAAGCTCCTGGCTCCTGGCTCCAGCCTGGCCCAGCCCAAGCTGTTGTGGTCATTTGGGAAGTGAACCAGTGGATGGAAGATCTTTCCCTCAAACTCTTTCAATAAATAAAATATAAAAACCTCAAAAAATTATTTATTTCATTCGTTAGAAAAGCAAAGTATCAGAAATAGAATAACAAAGAGTGAAAGGGATCTTCCATCCACTGATTCACTCCCCAAATGGCTGCAAAGGCCCAGCTAAGCCAGGCTACAGCCTGAAGTCTGGAACTCCATCTGGCTTTCTCAGGTGGGTAGCAGGTTCCCAAGTACTTGGGCCATCTTTTGCTATTTTCTCAGGTGCATGAACAAGGAGCTGAAACGGAAGTGGAGCGGCCAGGATTAAAACCAGCGCTGCGGTAAGGGATGCTGGTTTCGCAGGTTGTGGCTTAACCTACTGTGTCACAATGCCAGGCCCCTTGCCTTCTTCTTGATATTAGATAAATAGCATTTAGTCCTTCAGCATTAAGTGTGATGTTAGATGTAGGCTTTTTGTAGATATTCTTTATCAAGTTGATGGAGTCCTCATGTATTGCTAACTTTACATGAATCAGTATTACTTATGTAATTTAATGTAATTTAAAGCTTTTTAAAAGGTAGTCTCAATTTTAGAATATTTTATTTAACCCAGTACATCAAAATATCATTGTTTAATTATGTAACAAATACAAAAATTACTGCTGGAGTATTTCACATCCTTTTGTGTTAAATTTTAAGAAGCTGGTGTGAATTTTATACTTACATCTCAGTTCAGACTAGACATGTGTGGTAAGTAGCTACTGTAAAACAGAAGAAACAGGTCTAAAGCAGTGATATCTCTTGGAGGGAGAAATTGAGCATCTTCTTAACCAAAAAACTTAATTTTATTCTGTTTCTCTCTTTAATCTTTTTTAAGATCCCATGGTTAACAGGGTGGCATAGTTTAGCTGAGTACTGTGAGTTCTCAGTTTAAACTAGTGGTATAGTATAATAATTATATGTTATTTCTTAATGAATGAATTTTTCCACTTGGATTATTTCAACTTCTTATTCAGGAAATCAGCGGATAGAAAAACGATTGTTGATGGCTATCTTTTATCCTATTTGGTCACTACCATAGCTAGATAGAGCCCTTGGATTAACATGACTAAAATATAGGAAGAATGTCAAAATGTAAAATTTATAATTCTCTAACCAAGCAGTTGTGTAACCTTAAACAAATTCCTTAACTTTTATGGATTCACTTTACCTATCAGAAAAATATGGGCTGTAAAGTCCCTCTGGTCACAGGAGAATAACAAAGCTCTTTGATTCATGTATTCCACCAACAAACATTTGTGAGGCTCTATTATGTACTGGGCTCTGTGTTAGCACCTGCAAGTAGCAAACTTTATTCTTTACTCTTTGCTCGCTGAAGCTTATGTTCTATTAAAGGAGATAGATTTAAATAAATTATTTCAAAAGTAAGTTGCAGTGATAAAAATTCCATGGAAGAAAAATCCAAAGTTATCTAGTCTACTTGGTGGAAGTAGTGGGGCTGGTGGAGGGTGGTGGGCTTTGGAAAGGCTTCCCTGGGGGCCGGCACTGTGGCACAGCAGGAAAATCTGCTGCCTGCGATGCCATCTCATGTGGGCATCTCATCTGGGCACCGGTTCGAGTTCTGGCTGCTCCACTTCTGATCCAGCTTTCTGCTAATGTCTCTGGGAAAGCAACAGAGAGTGGCCCAAGTACTCAAACCCCTGCACTTATGTGGGAAATCTGGATGAAGCTCCTGGCTTCTGGCTTCAGCCTGGTGTTGGCAGCCATCTGGCAAGTGAACCAATTTAAGGAAGATCTCTCTCTCTTTCTCTTTCAGAATAAATAAATATTTTTTTAAAAAAGGAAAGAAAAGCCTCTCCTGACATTTAAGCAAAGGATGTAAGTGATTTACTTCTTCTTTCATTGTTAAATTCATATACACTAAAAGTTAAAATATTAGCATAAATTTAAATATATTTAGTGGTAATATTCTAAATGTTGATAAGATAAATAAATATAAATACAGTATTATAAGACAAGATTTTTTCTCCTTTTGGATATGAACTATATAATAGTAATAATAATGAAATTATTCTGAAGAAAACAAGAATGTTTCAGGGCTTTGGAAAAATGTCATATAACATAACTAAGATAATAGGTTTGTTTAAACTGGAACTGGTATAGGGCGGAGTTGGGTATAAGGTAGCTTTACTCAGAGAGCTAAGGGTTATCATAGGGGCAATGACAATAGTCTGTTCTGTGTGATCCCAGGGAGGAAGCTGCATAAATAATGATATCAGCTAAATCTAAGAAAGAGCTTTCTAATAGACGGGTTCTACAGTCTCTCAAGACTGAAGGCTTGAGAGAGATTAAAATTCTGACAAGTGACCTGGACTTGATAAACTTCATAGTTCCTTTCAACTTTAAAATTCCAGAAAATTCAACATCATTTAGGGAGATGAAAAACCAAAGAAATACATTAGGTTGTTTTTCTAATTTTGAAAATGGAACATTGACAAAATGCAGACATTGGGTAGGAAAAAAAAACTGGGAGGTAGAATTTAAAAAGTCAATAACTCAGAGAAAGCCTGGAAACTATCTGAAAACCCAGGATATGTATGGCTGAAGATCAAAAATCCAGGGCCTTGGAAAAAACCAAACAACCACAGCATAACTACCTGGCCAAATCAAAGAGGCTATTGCAGGGAGAGAAGACATCTTTCTTTCAGTGACTTGAAAGTCCGTATCTGGAGAACAGGAAAGCACACAACTTTTAGGCCTTAGGGGAAAATATTTCTAGGAATCTGTGATGGGGGTAGGAGTGGTAGCAAGGAGATTTCTTGATGAGGGACAGCATTTAGGGCCATGAATATCTATTTCAGGATAAGAGAAATGGATGGTTGTCTGTCCTTTGTTTTCTCATTCCAATTTTTGTTGTTTTACTACCATCCAATCCTGGTGCTCTGCCCTCTAAGTGTCTTTATCTTTCAATCAGTATTATATTATTATTATTATACTTACTTTAAGAAAACTTATTTTTCTGTACTTAAATAACAGAGGATTTGAACTTCTGCTCACTCATGTGCAAAATACTTGAATTAGTGAGGCTAATTTTGACTTAATTATTGACCCTTGAATATTTTTCCCCTCCCTTGTGTCAGTAGTACTTCACTAAAAAAGTTTCTCTAATTCTGATTTTAGTGCTACAGCGAGGCTAAGAGTACAGTCTACGATGACAGGAATGGGGAAAGAAGATAATCAAGGGTTTCTATTTTTCAGACCTATTCACGGTGGCGGCCTTTATTCCTTTCTTTGTTCATACAACCATAAGAAGGCAGAATTATCTTGGCATGACAGTAGGTGTAAAAAAGTATTTGAAGAACACTGAGAAACTCATTGCTTAGCTGGAATGAAAGGAGTGGATTGTCAAGAAGATACTTAACAGATATGCACTAGCTCTACTGAGGCTTCATTTTAAACTAAAGGAGAGCTATTCATAAGTCCTTACCTCTATTCAACTGCCTCCTAGTGGCACCCTGGATCTGGGTTCCATCTTTATTTAAGACTTCATGTGAACCATATGCTTTTATAATTAAAAATTGATGAAATCATTTTTAAGATAAGTTATTACCAACAAATGTTCTCTATTAATGGATTTTCTTAAATACTCTTCCCATAAAATGGCAAGATGGCTGACGTCAATAATTAAATTATGATTAGACATAGCTGTGCGATGTTCCCAAATTCATTTATCAAATCTTTTGCTGGTATGCCTGCTATTTCACTGATAAATGGCTCACCCAGATGTTGGCAACTTGTAGTTGATTCAAGAGTTAAGTCCTGTCATTTGAGATTTCCCTACTTGCCTTGCCTTTTAGCAATGCATTCTTTGGGGAAAATAATGACCAACTAGGATTGAGCTTGTTACCTTCAGGCATGGACACTTGTAGGCACTAAAGGTCAAATGGAGGCCATCCCACATGATCCAGCTGGTGGCAGGAAGAAATGGGATCTATGCTGTCTTCTCCAGCTGTTTCAGGAGGTAGATATTTTTTTTTCTCTTGGAAGTTTTAGGGCATCAGCTCTGGTGAAGTGTGGGAACACACTCCTAAGTAAGTATGAAATGGCCTAATACAACAAACTTGGCACTATTGTGCCTCAATTAGGGCACATAAAAGCAATTTTTTCACTGTCACCTGTCAACTAAAAGTGATGTTTTTTACCTGCCCCCTAATTATAAAAAGTCTCATATTTGAATTATGCTTTGTAGATTCCAAAGTTTGTTCACCTTTCTGTCTCATTTGATGTTTTCAACAGCTTTATGAGGAAGGTTTAACTGTCCTGATATTAAAAATGAGGAAATAGATTTGGAGAGATTAATGTACTTTCCTGAGATTTCAGAGCCATGAAAACACAAAGCCATATCTGATCAAAACCCATATTTACTGGACCTAAATAGAAGGTTTTTTTTTTTTTTTTTTTTTTGCGGGTATTGTGTTTCCTCTTGATCTATGATAAGAAATTCTGAAATTGAAATAATCAAGTCACATAATAAGTAAATGGCAGAACTGGGATAGCGAAAATTTCAAGCCTTAGAACATTCTGTTTTTACTTGTCCACAATAACTTATCTTAAAGTTTGAACCCCCCCCCACACACACACCTTTTATATTTGAAATTCTTCAATGAATTCTCACTACATTTAAAAAATATAATTCCAACTTCTCTTCCTTTTCTATAAATCCTTCTCTCACAGCAGACTGATATATCAGCTGGAGATACAAGGACTTGAATGTTGGTAGTTTATCTTGGAGGTGAGCCTGAGGAGAAGGAATAAGGGACCAGGGAGCACAAGACAGAGAAGGGAGAAATGCCAGCATTAGAGGGCAATAGTGAAGTCATTATAGGGTGAAGGGGGCTGGATTCTGTTAGGATGTGACAGAAACATAGAGACTGCCTCCCAGAATCGACTCTAGTAGGAAGGGAGGCTAGAACACTTATCCAGTAGTTTCCCTATTAGTTGAGATTGCCTGATAGTGGTATTAACTCCCTTAAATTTCCTTGAACATTGGCTGAGTGGGCTTTCAGGCTTTTAGCGCAGGGCCTGAAATAGAAAGTGGGAAGATTCCACCTATTAGACTGGTGGTGCTGCATGTATGACCTGAAACTGAGCTCACACAAAACTATCCACAGCAGCTCCAGCTCAAGTCACAAGTGGGCCCATAGAATGTAGGGTGATAGGTTCCATCACTATTTCCATAGCCACTTCCGTTTCATTCTTGGGTCCCAGTGTTTGTCACCTCTTCTCAGAAGCCTTTTGAGACCACTCAGTTTAATTTCATTTTCCTAGCTGCTTCTGCCTGTGAGCACTTCTCTTTTCATCCTCTTTCTATTTGTTATCATTTGTAATGATTTACTTAGTTTTTCCTGATTTTATTAGAGGTATATAAATTCATGCATTTCATATATAGATATTCAGGAACATAATGATTCTTCTCACCCTTCCATCCCTCCTGCCCATGCTCCCACTCTTCTTCTTCCTCTCTTATTCCCACTCTTAATTTTTACAAAGATCTATTTTCAGTTTACTTTATAGTCAGTCATAAGATTAACCCTATACCAAGTAAAGAGTTCAACAAATAGTACGAGGGAAAAAAACTACTGTTCCCCAACAGTAGAGACAAGGGCTGTAAAAAAACCATCAAATCTCAAAATGTCAATTTCACTCCAATGCATTAAATTTTAGATACTTTATTAGTTACCACAGATCATGGAAAACATGGTATTTTTCTGTTTGTAACTGGCTTATTTCACCAAGTATAATGGTTTACAGTTGTATCCATTTTGTTGCAAAAGACAGGATTTCATTTTTTTACCACTGATTAGTGTATATATGTCATAATTTCCTTATCCAGTCATCAGTTGATGGACATCTGGTTTTATTCCATGTCTTTGCTATTGTGAATTGGGCTGAAGTGAACATGGGGGTACAGATAACTTTCACATGCTGATTTCATTTCCCTTGGGTAAATTCCCAGGAGTGAAATGGCTGGGTCATTTGGTAGATCTATTTTCAGATTTCTGAGGTATCTCCATACTATCTTCCACAATGGATCTACTAGTTTACATTCCCACCAACTGTGGATTGGGGTACCTTTTCTCCTACATCCTCACCGGCATTAGTTGTTGGTTGATTTTTGTATGAGAGTCATTCTCACTAGGGTGAGTTGAAACGTCATTGTGGTTTTGATTTGCATTTCGCTGATAGCTAGTGATTCTGAGCATTTTTTTCATTTGTCTGTTGCCCATTTAAATTCATCCTTCAAAAAATGCCTGTTCAAGTCCTTTGCCCATTTCTTAACTGAATTATTTGTTTTGTTGTGCCAGTCACTGTGCTTAGATCTTTACATGTATCACCTCACTTAACTGTCACAACAATTCTAAGGACTTTTTCTTTCCATTTTATATATAATGAACCCAAGACTCAGGAAAATTAAGTAGATTTCTCAAAATGCACAGCAAGCATAAAAAAAAGGTGGAACTAGGATGAAGGCTACTAAATGTGTTACTTGTGATTATTTTTCTCCTAGATTTTTTTTCAAGTGCTATTGCAAATATATTCACACACAGTAAAATTTACTCATGGTAATGGTAATGGTTCTTAGCATATTCACAGAATTGTGTTCAACCATAACCACTATATGTTAGAACATTTTCAACACCTCTGAAACAGATCCCATATCCATTAGCAGTCATTCACTTCCACTACCTCTTTTACTAACTTCCCAACCTCTAGTATGCTTATTTTAATGTTTCTATCTGATTTTATTATTTTAGATATTCATCATCAAATCTATGATCAATTTTTGGTCTTTGTTACTAGTTTCTTTCACTTACTATAATGTTTTCCAAGCTTATTCATATTATATCATGTATCAATATTTCATTCCTTTTTTTTTTTTTGGACAGGCAGAGTTAGACAGTGAGAGAGAGAGACAGAGAGAAAGGTCTTCCTTTTTCTGTTGCTTCACCCCCCTCAAAGTGGCCACTATGGCCGGCATGTTTCGCTGATCCGAAGCCTGGAGCCAGGTGCTTCCTCCTGGTCTCCCATGCGGGTGCAGGGCCCAAGGACCTGGGCCATCCTCCACTGCACTCCCGGGCCACAGCAGAGAGCTGGACAGGAAGAGGAGCAACCGGGACAGAACCGGCGCCCCAACCGGGACTAGAACCCGCGGTGCCAGCGCCGCAGGCGAAGGATTAGCCTAGTGAGTCGCTGCGCCGGCCTTTTTTTTTTTTTTTTTTTTTTTTTGACAGAAAGTGAGAGAGAGAGAGAGAAAGAGAGTGAAAGCAAGCTTCCATCTGCTTGTTTACTCCCCATATTTCCACAATTGCTGGAGCTGGCCTGGAGCCAGAAGCAGGAGCTTGGAATACAATCTAGGTCTCCCACATGTGAGTCAGGAACCCAGTAATTCGACCCATCACTGCTGCCTCCCACAGTCTGCACTGGCAGAAATCTGAAGTCAGGAGCCTCAACTGGGAATCAAACACAGGCACTTTGATGTGGGACACAAACATCTTAACTGTTAGGCTAATTACTCCTTTCATTCCATTTTATGGCAGAATAATTTTTCATTGTATGGGCTGTGAATATTGTTCATCCATTCATTTTGATTTGTTTCCACGTTTTCTCTACTATGAATAATGCTGCCACAAACATTTGCTTGCAAGTTGTTTGTGAAGACATTTGCAATTTACTTGTGTATATAACCAGGAGTGATATTATTGGGTCATGTGGTAATATTATGTTTCGCTTTTTGAGGACCTACCAAATTGTGTTCTAAAGTGGCTGTACCTTTCACATTCTGTGTGTTTTCATTTCACTCTCTTGATGGTGCTTTCTGAAACACAGCCTTTAATGTTTATGCTGACCAGTTTCTCTTCTGTTTTCCTTTATTCCTTATATTTTGTTGTCATATCAAAGCAACCATTACCTAACCCAAGATTATAAATATTTAATCTTATATTTTCTTCAAACGATTTTATAGGTTAGCTCATATATTTAGCTTTTCATTATATTTTGAGAGTTAAATTGTGTATTGTTTTAGGTAGAAATCAATCTTAATTATTTTTTATTTAGATAGCCAATTTTTCCAGGATCGTCTGTTGAAAATATTTTTCTTTCTCCATTGAGTTGCATTGATATCCTTTTTGAAAATCAATTGACCTTGTGTGTGAGAGTTTATTTCTGGGTTTAGTTTCATTGAGCTATATATCCTATACCAGTACCACATTGTGTTGATTACTATACCTTTCTACTAAGTTTTGAAATCAGAGGGCTGGCACTGTGTTGTAGAAGGTAAAGCTGCCACCTGCAGTGCCAGAAACCCATATGGATGCTGGTTCGAGTCTTGCTGCTCCACTTCCGATCCAACTCACTGCTATGGACTGGGAAAGCAGTAGATGACCCAAGTTCTTGGACCCCTGCACCCACATGCGAGACCTGCATGAAGCTCTGGCTCCTGGCTTTGGATAGGCCCAGCTCTGGTGTTTGTGGCCATTTTGGGAGTGAACCATCAGATAGAAGACCTCTCTCTTTCTCTCTCTCTGCCTCTGCCTCTCTGTAACTCTACCTTTCCAATGAATAATAAATACATTTTTAAAAAAAGTTTTGAAATCAGGATTTGTGAGTCTTTCAATTTTGTTATTTTTCAAGATTATTTTGGCTAGTTTCGATCTCTTGCATATCCATATAAATTTTAATTAGAACTAGCAAAGAAGCCATCTGTAATCTTTTTATTTTTATATAGGGCTGTATTGATACTATAGACCAACTTGAGGAATATTTCTATTTCAATATTAAGTCTCGTAATCCATGTACCTGGAATGTCTTTTTATTTATTTAGATCTTTTAAAATTTCTTTTAACAATATGTTATAGTTTTCACTGTACAAATCTTGTATTTCTCTTGTTAAACTTATTCCCTAGGTATTTTTCTCCTATTGTAAATGAAACTGCTTCCTAAATTTAATTTTAGAAACTGTCATTGCTAGTGTGCAAAAATAAGCTAATTCTTGTATATGAATCTTCTATCCTCTATTTTTATTAACTTCACTTATTATAATATTTGTATTGTATTCCATAGGATTCTCTATATACAGGATCATGTCATCTTCGAGTAGAGCTGAATTTACTTCTTTCTTTCCAATTCTGATTATACTATTTCTTTTTTCTTGCTAATTTCCCTGTCCAGACCCTCCACTACAATGTTGAAGAGGAGTGATGAGAGGATATACTCTTATCATCTGTTTGATCATAGAGAGAAAACATTTGGTCTTCCACCATTAAGTGTGATGTTTGATGTAGATTTTTCATGGGTGGTTTTATCAAGTTAAAAAAGCTGTCTTGTATTTTGGAGTTTGTTGAGGGTTTACTCATGAAGAGGTGTTGAGTTTCATCAAATACTTTTTTCTTTATCCACTGATATGATTATGTAGTTTTGCCTTTTTAGTTATTGTTTTGTACTTTGATTTATTAATATTTTTATTATACTAATTGATTTTCAGATTTTGAAATGCCTTTACATTCTTAGAATAAATCTCACTTTGTCAGGATGTATAATCTTTCATATATATTGCTGGATTACATTTGCTAATATTTTATTGAGAATTTTTGCATCTATAATTGATAAGGGATATTGATCTGTGGTTTCCTTGCTATGTCTTTGTGTGTGTGTGTGTGTGTGTGTGTGTGTGTGTTTTCTTAAAGATTTATTCAAATTATTTGAAAGGCAGAGTTAGAGAGAGGGAGACACAGACAGAAAGAGATCTTCCATGTACTGCTTTACTCCCCAAATGGCCGCAACTGGGCCAGGCCGAAGCCAGGAACTAGGAGCTACTTTTGGGTCTTCCACGTGGGCGCAGGGTCCCAAGGACTTGGGCCATCTTCTACTGCTTTCTCAGGTTCATTAACAGGGAGCTGGTTCAGAAGTGGAGCAGCTGGGACCTGAACTGATGCTCATGTGGGATTCTGGTGCTGCAGATGGTGGCTTTACCAGCTACACCAAGCACCAGCCCCCTTTGTGTGGCATTGATATGAGTTTAAAACTGGCTTCATAAAATGAATTGGAACACGTTCCCTTTTCAATACTTCCTTGGAAGATTTTGTGAAGCATAGCTTTAAATATTTGCTAGAATTCAGCAGTGAAGCCATTACTGGGCTTTGTGTAATTTTTTTTTATTAACAATTCAACCTCTTATACTAGAAATCTATTCAGATTTTCTATTTTTTCTTGTATATGTTTCAGTAATTTATGTCTTTCTAAAAGTTTGTCAATTTCACCTAGGTTACATAATTATTGGTATATAATTTTTCATAGTATTCCCTTATGATCCTTTTTATTTCTGTAAGGTTGGTAGTAATGCCTTTCACTCCAGATTTCAATAATTTGAATCTTCTATTTTTTCTTATTCAGTCTATTTAAAGGATTGCCAATTTTGATGATCTTTTCAAAGAACCAACTTTTTGATTTGCTGATTTTCTCTGTTATTTTTCTATTCTCTGTTAATTAATTTTATTCTAATTATTATTTCCTTCTGCCTGCTTTGGGTTTAGTTTTCATTGCTTTAGTTTCTTAATGCTGAAAGATTATTGATTTGGCCTTTACAACATGAAGTTCTCTCAAAGGATTATTTTTGCTGAATCCCATAGTTTTTAATATTATGGCTTCCTTTTCATTCATTTAAAAGTATCTTATAATTTCCCCTGTGATTTATTCTTGACCCAATGGTTATTAGAAGTTTATTGTTTGATTTCCACATATTTGTGAATTTCTCTAATTTCATTTTTTCTTGATTTCTAATTTCATTTCAGTGTAGTTGGAAAATACTTTGTAGAATTTCAATCCTTTTAAATTTATTGATGCTTATTTTATGGCCTAACATATGGTTTGTCCTGGAGAATGTTCTATGTTTGCTTGAAGAATGCGTATTCTACTGTGGTTGGATGCAGTAATATGTAGACTTCTTTTATGTGTAATTGGTATGTAACATTGTGTGTGGTGTGGGTTTAATGTCATTTTTGGCAATGTTTTCTCTTTTACTTAAAAAACTAATAAATAAGAAACAAACTGTTAATTTTTAAACGATAGGCAGGAAACTACTAGCCAAACTGACACATGGTTAAAAATGAAAAACAATTTCAACTAAGTTTATATTTGAAAGTGCTTTTTCTTTTTAATTTGGTTCCTGTGGAAAATATTTTTAATGAATCATAAACTTTAAGAATTATACTGCTTATTATTCAAATAATTTTATACTTTATGAGCATATTTGACATGAAATATTTATTTAATAAAAATTAAAGGAAAAACAAGAGGGCTGGCTCTGTGGCGTTGTGGGTAAAGCTGCTGCCTGCAGTGCCTGCATCCCATATGGGCGCCAGTTCGAGTTCCGTTTGCTCCACTTCCAATCCAGCGCTCTGCTATGGCCTGGGAAAGCAGTAGAAGATGGCCCAAGTTCTTGGGCCCCTACATCCGCGTGAGGGACCAGGAGGAAGCTCCTGGCTCCTGGTTTCAGATTGGCTCAGTTCTGGCTGTTGCGGCCATTTGCAAAGTGAACCAGAAGATGGAAGATTCTCTCTCTCTCTCTCTCTCTCTGTGCCTCTGCCTTTCAAGTAAATAAATAAATAAATCTTAAAAAATAAACCTACATGCATTCTAGGCTTGGTCTGCTACTCAGTTGCTATAAGGTGTCCGTGTATAGTCTGACTTCTCAGGGCTGCAATGTCTATATCTATGAATATGGACCATTCCACCTCTACTGTTCTAAGGGATAGAAAACACATGAGTTTAGAAAAAAACATTTTTGAGTTTGTCTTAGAGCTTCACCAGTCCTTCCTTCTTCTTTTTCTTTTTCTTTAATCACATTTGAGAGAGAGAGAGAGAGAGAGAGAGAGAGAGAGAGAATCTTCCACCTACTGGTTCACTCCCCAGAGAACTGGAATGATCTGAAGCCAAGAGCCAGGAACTCCATCTGTGTCTTCTGTGTGTGTGTGTGTGGGGAGGGGGGGTGGCAGAAACCCAAGTACTTGGGCCATTTTCCACTGCCTTCCCTGGAGCATTAGTAGGGAGCTGGATTGGAAGTAGAGTAGCTGCGTGTTGCAAGCTTTGGCCTATCCTGCTATGCCACGACACAGGCCCCTCATGTGTCCTTCCTAGGTGACCTTCCTGTCATTGGGACTCAGTTACTTCATAAAATGGGGACTATAATTCATACCATGTCAAATTTTTTTAGGGATAAATGAGATTTCATACACGAAATACTTAGCGCTGGATGTGTCTAACAATAGATGCTTTTAAGTGCCCCCTTTTCTCTTCTTTGTGAGTGAGCAATTAAGGCTGAACTTGGGCAGGCGTTTGGCCCAATGGTTAAGACACCAGGCAGGATGGCTGCACCTTATATGGGAGTACCTGGCACAAGTACCAGCTCTTCCACTTCCAATTCAGCATCCTGCTAATGCACAGTGGATTATGTCTCAAATACTTGGGCTCCTGTCACCCATGTGGGAGACCCATATGGAGTTTCGGGATCCTGGCTTCAGCCTAGCACAGTTCTGGCTGTTAGGAGCATTTGGGAGTGAATCACTGGATGGGAACTCTTCCCCGCTTCCTTTCTGTCTGCCTTTCAAATAAAATGAAAATAAATAAAAAATTTTAAGGAGAATAAGCAGTAGTAGTAATAATTACAGTTGCTATGCAGTGTACGTGTATGTACTTTTGAACAATAATCAACTGACTGCTTGTATACCTAATGGGGAGGAAAAATATTAATTCTTATGAAATTCTTCTAATTTTTACAAGCTAGACAGCCATGAAATAATAATGAAAATTTCCTACAATATAAAATAGGAAAGGAAATGTCATGTCATTTTAAAGTCCCTTTTTATCTATTTCTCTTGCAAAAGTTATATTCCTTTGGAGGGTTGTGCAGCCTTGGAGTAACTCTAACACTCTAACATATTTAGACTTGCTGTTTTGATATTTTCTCATTTGATCCTAGCTCAGTATCTGGCATATAACAGAATGTATCAAATGTTTATTGAAGAACTAAATTGCTGTTTGCGGTATGTTATAAAGGTAAACAGCATGCACATAACTATCATAATTTTCCCTATGAAGAAACCGAGCCTCAGGAGAGAAGCAATTAACTCATCTAAAGTTACAGGTCAAGTTGAAACTGAATGTGAATGTAAGGTCTCCTGACCGCTCCTCTGCTCCTCTGTCTATTTTGTTATGTATGACATGATTAAAGCTTTTTAGCTCTTGCTTGTCTGTACATTCTTCATCTGTAAAACAATGCATTATTAAAAATAGTTTTTTTTAAAAAACAAAGTTATTAAATTAACTGCAGATTTTCTGACCTACTCTTTTTATCCCCTGATGGAAAGGCAGTGAAGAAAAAGGCTTCATAATGTAATTGATTAATGGTTAATTGATTCTGAGTATTTTATTATTTAGGTCTCTAATAGACCCACAGGAGAAAAAGGGCCTAGAAAGAAAACAGAACTTGGGAGGAGGGAGAGAGCATTCTGTTGGGACCATGGTTTCTAGTATTTTCCATGCCAGAAATTATATTTTCTTGATTGTATTTTAGCATAATTATTAAAAAGTTTTTGGAACATATCAACATTTTCCATTAAAGTATTGCTAATTCTTAAGGGTGGTTTTATTTTGACTTGATTCTGATTAGTTTCTCCCCCATTACTTCAAACACATGTCTAATTTTGTAACAGAAGGTGGTGTTAAGAAATAGAAGTTGAAATATGGAAATTCCCTTTGGTATTTACATTTCTGAGAATGCCTTTGACTTGTTGGAGTTCAGTCAGCTTTGCTTCTAATAATCAGAAAAGCTTCACTGGCAATGCAGCTGGTTCACTTGTTGCCTATTATGTGGTATCTGTGGTATAACTGACAGGAAAAAAGCAATGTGAAAGACTAAGCAAAACAGTGAGCTCAGCTATAGCGTTTCAGACATTCTGTTCTGTGTGGTTGTAAAATTTCATGCTTTCTTTTTCTCATGTGAAATTTAGGTTGCCAGATGTCTTGTGCACATATGACTGTTCTGTGTTGCTGTGCCATATCCCATTTTCCTCTGTATCGGAATACATAATGGCCCCTCCACATGAGCCAAGTCAGACACAATTAGTTGACTACTGTTGGCAATTGTCTCCCACCACCCGACTTCCCCACCAACCTGATTGGAATATGTCCCATGTTCTTCAAATGAAAGCCCTTTTCCAAACTTTCTCACACATCTGAATCAGTGCAACCAACCGAGGTGAGGCCCTGTTAGTCATGTTAAATGATGATGGCAGTTGTTTCCTATAGACATTATGACTTACTCAGAGGCCAATGTAATTTGACCTTTCAATTGTAAGCTATTTTCATAGAAATCATAACAAATAGAGGTGAAAAAGGTAACTGTCTTGTGGGTTTTGCTTTTTTAATTACATTTTTATTTTAGTGAAGACACGAAGCTTAATCTGCTCAGAATTATTTCCTTAGGTTGGGCTAAATAGATAAAGAAATAAGCTCTGATCACTTAGAGTAACTTATCCTATAGTTGATATGCCCCAGGAAGGAATTGGCGTTTTAGAAAATATAGTGTTCGAGTAAACAGAGTGTTGGTTTTTTTTTAACCAATGCTGTGATTTTAAGAGAACTACAAAAACTACTTAATATGATTGTTATATCAAACTTAATTGAATCTTACTTTAATAATAAAATAGAATATCTGGAACACAGGAATTACGTTTTAGTGGTAGAGATCTGTGAAATTAAAATAGAAATGCACTCCAATGAATTTAAACACGAATTTAAACAGGGGGTCATTATTATAAATAAAAGTTATTATGATAATTTTTATTTATATAGTATTTTTAAATTTATAATAATTTTTAACCTAAGTTTTCCCATTTGGTACTTTCTCTAACTTTGCGAAATAGGTAAATACCGTTATGTTCTTTTAATAAGTTCAATAAATCATACAGCTAGTTAGTAGCAAACTGAGGAATTTAATCCTAACATCATGACCTCTTGTGCTCTGACTCACATTGCTCTTATCATTTAATATTTGATATCTGGTTGAGTGTGATATGTCAAAATTTACTACACCAAGAATTTTAAAAATTATCCCTAGAAAATATTAAAAAAACAATTTTAGAAATATATAGATACTTTAAGAACTGGAATATCTATATATCTATAAATATCTTTCTATGGAGTGATAATGACTATTTCAGGTACAGTTCAACATCATGTAATATGAAATATTTCATATTTTTAGAAAACAGGAATGAAGGTTGCTATAAGTGTGTGTGTATACTTTTTTGTTAAAGTTTAAACTTACAAAAGTTTGCTAAAGACATAACTGTTTTCTTTTCACCTGTGTCAAATATTACAAAATATTTATTTTAGTAAAAAAAAACCCTCTTCATTTAGAGAGTTTTTTTTTTTACAATTTCAAAGTGAAAAGGCCCAAATGAAAAAGTAGCTTTTAAAATAATTCACGAGATTTTGTTTGTTATTAGATTGTAAAATTCTTGATTGTCCTACCTCTGTTTATGTGGGCTTCAAAGCCTTGCACATATTAAGCCCACAACAAATATTTGAGGAAAATTTGAGCTTAATTTACTTTTAATTCTTTGCCTCTGATGATTCAAACCCATCTTCATAAAGTCTAAGCAGGTTTAACAGAATGAGGGCACTTTGCCATTTTGTCTCTTGTCATTTCCATATCACTATCAAACTACTAAAACATAAATAATCATGTTTCTCTCCTACTTGAGAATCTCCTAGTTTTATGAGATAGGGGACAGGAAGAAAGGGGAATCTTCTACTCTTTATGCTATAAATTACTGATAAATTTGAATTTGCTTCAGTTGCAATTTGTTGTGCCTTACTTTATAGCAGGAGAAGAAAACACAGGCAAATCTAAAAATGAAGAAAGACAGGAAAAACAACGATCCTCATCTAAATCACCCACAGGATAAAGTTTGCCCTCCTTAGCCAGATAGATTGGGTCTTTAACCACAGATTTCCAATTTTCTTGATAAGCGTCTACTGACACCTCATTCTACAAACATGCGCGTGCGCACACACACACACACACACACACACTTATTCTCACAGAACTGTCTTTGCTCAAGGCCCTGTACTTTTCCACTCCAGCTTGCCTTTTTATTTGTACTTCACTGAACCTACAATGAGCTTCCTCCAAGGCCTAGATCAAAATGCATTCCTTCAGTCCCTAGCAGAATTACAGCTATGTCTGGATATCACAGTACTGTGTTAAAACAGCTTCCCTTGTTAAATTGTGGTCAGACCAAGAACCATGAGTCATACTTTAGATATATTTCTACCACTTTTCCTCTCTGTTTTCTCCTTTCCTCACCATGGCCTGTGCCTGTTGTGTGGAAGGCATTCAATAAATGCTTGTTGAATTAAAAAAATGAATGAATGAATTATTTAACAAATTAATATATTTTACCTTGATGCTATAATTCATGTCTAGGGACTGATTGTTATAAAGAGGGTTAATGAAGAGTAAAGCAATGAGAATCAATGCATAGAACCCCAGAACACTGGATGGAACCCCAGCTTTGGAGTGAGACAGGTCATGGTTTTAATTTAGAATCCACTAGTTCTTGGGCCGGCGCCATGGCTCACTTGGTTAATCCTTCACCTGCGGTGCCGGCATCCCATACGGGCACTGGGTTCTAGTCCCGGTTGCTCCTCTTCCCGTCCAGCTTTCTGCTGTGGCCCGGGAAGGCAGTGGAGGATGGCCCAGGTGCTTGGGCCCCTATACCCGTATGGGAGACCAGGAGGAGGCACCTGGTTCCTGGCTTTGGATCTGTGTAGCTCCAGCCGTGGTGGCCATTTGGGGAGTGAACCAACAGAAGGAAGACCTTTCTCTCTGTCTCTCTCTCTCACTGTCTAACTCTATCTGTCAAATAAAAAAAAGAATCCACTAGTTCTAGCAAAGTGACCTGTGACAGGTGACTTCACTTTAGTGGGCTTCAATTCTTTTTTTAAAAAATAATTAATTAATTTCAGAGGGAGAAGGAGGGAGAGAGGGATCCCTATCCACTGGTCACACCCCAAGTGGCTGCAATGGTCAGGGTGCCAGAGCCAGGAGCTGGGAAGTCAATCTAGGTCTCCTACATGACTGACAGGAACTCAAGTACTTGAGTACTTGACCCATCACTGCTTTCTTGCAGCGTTTGCATTAGTAGGAGGCTAGAATCAGGAGCTGGAGACAGAAGCTGAACCCAGGCACTCTGATGTGGAACGTGGGGATCCTCACCAGTATCTTAACAGTTATACCAACTGCCCACCCCAGCTGTAATTATTTGATTTGGGGCTAATATAGTATTTACCTTGTAGATACTTGAAAAGACCCCAATTACCCAGCACAATGTCTGGCACAAAGCAAATGCTTATTAAATTGCAGTGAGCATTAGGTGTAGTGGTTTAAGGTGCCACTTGGGATGCCTGCATCCTATACTGGAGTGGCTGGTTTGAGATCTGCCTCCTTTCCTTCTGATCCAGCGTTCTGCTGATGTCCACTCTTGTAGGAAGCTGGAGATGGTTCAGGTACTTTGGTCCCTGTCACCAGTGTGGGAAACCTAGATTGAGTTCTGGGCTCCTGGCTTCAGCCTGGTCCAACTCTGGCTTGTTGCAAACATTTGTGGGAAGTGAACCAGTATATGGAGGTTCTCTCTCTCTCTCAAATAAAATAAAAATAAAAATTTAAAAAATGCTCATTAAATGAAAGTTGTCAATCTTATCAGCTGGTACTTTTCAGTTTGGTGTGTTTGTTATCACAGAATTAGAATTCGATTATCTGTGTTAGCTCTATTTTTTTCTCCTTGATCACATTATAAACCTTTCACGTTGTACTTTAGACACTGTTCCCAGTATTGAACTCAGTGCTGTTCACAGACTGGATTTGTAACTATTGGATTAAAACAGTTTCATGGTTAAATGAGAGCACTGGACTTGGAGTTAGGAGAGCAGGATGACACTGAGCTATGTTAAGTAATTTTCTTTTCTCTGGGCCTCCTCAGCTCCATCATCCATTAAACTAAGGGAATACACTTGGGTCTTTTTCAAGTCACAAAGTCTATGATTCTATAATTAGATACTTGATCCTGTTTGTGACATAAAGAATTGTGCTCTGGTAAATAAGCCTCTACAGTTAGAAAAGTTTAGGGTCCATGTAGGCTGACCATCCATCTCAGCTTCCTGAGAACTGTCCCAGTTTTAGCATGGAGAGCCCTGTGTTCTATGAATTCCCCCAGTCCTGGGGAGATTAACACATTTGATCCTAGCTCCAGAGAAGCTTGATCAGTAAGAGGCATTTTTTATTTTGTAGCAGCTTACATATTTTTTCTCTTGAATTTCTTATTGACAAACTGTTTGGTCTTGGGAGTAGAGGTGAGTAACTGAGTAGGGAAAAAAACCAAGAAGCATAGTGTACAAATTAGCTGCTCTCTCTGATTAATGATAAGTAAATGTCATTGAATCAGTCACTATGAAGAAACTTTTAGGTGCCAGGAACCTCATTAGGCAATGATGTCAATGGTAGGGATCCAAATGATTCTGTCCCTGTACCCATGCTACATATGTGGGGTTGGGGTGGGGTGGTAGGAATAAAGGGCATATACTGGGGAAAGACTCCCGCATACCTTAAGGTAGTGTATAATACCAAAATATGTTAGACTCTTCAGGGAAGGAAGGGGGGGGAAGTGGGGTCAAGACCAAGTGGAAATTAAGGCTGCACAGGACTTGAATTGATTATGGAAGTGGCTAGGCAGACAATTCAAGGGGCGGTGCTCTTAAGTAATGCATAGATCCTACAGTTAACTGTTCCTAGACCATCAATTCTCATAAAATACAGCACCATTTGAATTTGAAAAGGGGGCTGTGCCACTAGTTACACAAAAGAAAATCTTCTAATACATGAAAAAGGAAGTTTGGAGGGTGACAAGGGGACTGGAGATGAGATAAAGGGAACTAGAGAAAAGAACTACTATACAAATGGTTCCTGAAGTTGACCACATAGCTCTTTGCTGCAGCAGTCCTGCTTGGCACTCACCACTGCGTCACGGAGATTGGTAAACTATGGGAGAAATGGTACAGACTCTCAAAGCCTAACAGGTGTCTACCACTCACTAGCTGTGTGGCTTTGGGAAAGTGAATTAACCTTGCCAAAAGTATTGACTCATTGATAAAACAGGAGCACACAGACATAGTTTACTGGTTTGTACTGGGGAGTAAGAGATAATTAACGTGTGCAAAATTACAATGTGGATGGTGATTTCCTCCCGTTTTTTTCTGGGATTATAATCATTTATTTGATCATTTGTCTAGGTACTCTCAAGGGAGAGTTGCAAACACAGAGGAAGGCATCAGGGTCTACTTGGAACACTCTTCACACTTACCTGGAGATCTCACCACCTTTGTCTCCTCAACACTTTGCCTGTGTGTGTGTGTGTGTGTGTGTGTGTGTGATTTTTCAGGACACAAGCCCCTCTGAGGCTCACAAGGGCATAAGTTCTCTCCCATGACTTGACTTTCCTGGTGTGTCATGCAGCTAGTAGGGAAAGAGAAACTTTTGAGGGTAGGAAAGGTGCAATTGGCCACTAACAACCCATAGGTGTAAAAATGGATTCCTGCCACCTTGTTCCTGTACACTGGCAGCAGTAGGTTAATGGATATGAGCTCTAGGGAAAATTCCCTTGCAGCAAAAATAAGACCTTGTTATTTTATAGGGAAGATTGAGCCACTGAGGGGGTCCCATTTCCTGATCCAGTGCTCTTCTTTTGTTTGGTTAACTTGTGAAGTTCAAGAAACTTGCCTTCAGAGCTGCTCAGTGTCTCTGTCAGTGCTCCTGTTATGTTTTTTAGGAATTTCCCCCTCCCCCACCTATGCCCTCAACACCCCCCAGATTTCCCAATCCTCGTCTCAAACCTCTCCCACCTCCTCCCAATCTCCCCCAAGTCCTCCTCCCAACCTTACCTCCTTCTTTCCCCATACCTCACCCAATCCCAGCCCCAGTAGTTCTCTATTTTCTCCACCTCCCCCTAGCTTATCACCTGATGACCTTAAATACCCCTGGAAGTAGGTTAGGACCCACTCAAATTTGAGCCTTTTCTAATTTCCCCGTCTCTCCCAATTTACTAACCTCTTATGCCCTCTCCTCCATTAAGAAATAATTGAAACACAAGTACAATTGCCAATGTTTATTGATTATTTAAAAATACCACTTGCAAATTTATTTTCTTCATGAAAAAGTTGCAATATTTGTGATAAACAAAATCTTGATTAGAAAAAAAATCAAGTCAGTCTAATAGCTACATTTCCTAAGTATTAGTTTCTAATATCTATTTTCATGCATAGTGTTAGTATACTTTGTAATTATAGTGGCCCCACATATTGCAGGGTTCAGGGAGGGGGGCATGCAGGGTTGGTAAAAAAAAAATTAAAAAGCAGCACAAAGTCATCAGGTACAGTCCATGATCCGAGAGGCAGGGTCGTTGTACAGGTAGCCTTAGTTCATAGCCAGAGGTTCAGTGGCAGATTCGGAGAGCAGCAAATGCTGATGACAGCTGAGGTAACAGAAGACAGGTTGCCAGGAGCAGTCACTGGGACACAGGATCTACCCAGCAATTATTTCATCACGACGTCTTCTATTCCACCTGTGCCTGAAGCAATTGTAGTGACAATAACGTGATGGAAAGGACACAGTGCGAGTACTCCACTCGATGTTTGGGTCGTGGGTTTCAAGCCAGTGGATTCCAAGGATTAGAGGGTATCGTGGTGCATGAATGATGTCAAACTGGAGCTCTTCGACGTGGTTCCCGATTTTAACTTCGACAGGTGGTGTTTCCTTGGTTACGGGTCCATTAATCAATGGGCGACCATCAACGGTTTCCAGCATGAGAGGAAAGATGTTGTTGCGAATGGGAAGCTTCTCTCGAAGAACCACAGAATGGTCAATGCTATTTCTGTAGGAGCCTGAATCCACCATTGCTTGCTCAAAGAACTGTCGTCTTCCTAGTCGGATTTCAACAGTCAGCCAAAGGGTACGGGACATGGAGATTGGAAGAGAGGGGGACGCATATTTGTAGATTGGCCCGCCCGGGATCCCCCTTACCGCCGGGCCTCGATGTTTCCCGCCTGCTGGGCACGATGAGGCTTGACAGGACAATCTCTGGCAAAATGACCAGGATGACCGCAATAGAGACACAAGTGGCCTTCGCGGCGACGGGCCCGTTCAGCTTCACTGAGGTGTGGGCGGTTGCTTGCAGCTTGTGCAGGCTGATTTGCAGATGGTGGACGCTCAGGCCTCTCTCTACCTTCAGAGGAGCTTTGCCCTGATGGGTTGAGATCAGGCTTACCACTTAGCTTCTCTTCTAGGCTGATGCAGCGAGTGATCAGATCTGACAGGCTGGTGGCTGAATTTCTGCGGGACAGCTCATCTCGAATAGAACTGGGAAGACCTTCGTGAAATTGGATGCAGAGAGTGCTTTCATCCCAGCTCAACTCTTGAGCAATGAGGTGGAAGTGGGTTGCATACCGGTAGACAGGGTCCTCCCCTTGGCAGAGCTGACGGATGCAGTGCTTGGCATCTTCTATGTTTTCTGGATCATCAAAAGTATCCTGCAGCACTTGTATGAAACTTTCAAATTGCTCCAGCAGAGGGCTTTGGATATCTAGTAAGGGCTGGAACCATCTTCCTGCCTCACCTGAGAAGCGGTTGCCCACAAAGCTCACTAGGGCTGCTTCAGTGGGATACAGGTGCCCTCTGACTCTCATGTAACTACTCAGTTGAATCAGAAACTCAGGAAGCTTCTGGGCATCCCCGCTGAAGGCTAAAGGGTACTCTAGTGGAACAGCTGCAACCTCTAACCCACTGAGGGCTTGTGGGAAACCCGAATCTGCTGCTGTCTCCATATTTATTAGGCCCTCCAGAGATTGGGGGGTTGCTGAGAATTCTAGGAACTCCTGGGATTCTGTGGGATCCAGGAGCTTTTGGGGCACTCGAGGTTGCAGGGTCTCCTGGGGAGAGGGAAGCTCAAGGGGCTCCAGATGTGCCGAGGTCTCCTGGCATTCGGAGGCCTCCTGGGATTCCTCAGTATTGGGGGACTCCTGGGGCTCTGAATTCTGGGGCTCCTGGGCCTCTGGGGTATCCTGGGTATCTGGGGGCTCTTGGGTCTCCCAGGCTGTGGTGAGCTCACGGGATACTGGAGGTGTCTGGAGGTCCCGGGTTGCTGGGGGCTCCAGAGACTCTGGGGCTGCTGCAGATTCCAGGGGCTTCTGGGCCTCCTGGGGCTCCTGGGATGCTGCAGGCTCCCAAGCTGAGAGCTGCTGGGGCTCTGTGGGCTCCTTGATCTCTGAGGGCTCTTGGGGCTCCCGGGCTGCTGTGGCATCCAGGAATTCGGGGGGCTCCTGGGGCTCCTTGATCTCTGGGGACTCTTGGTGCTCCCGGGCTGCGGGGGAACCCAGGAGCTTTGTGGGCTCCTGGGGCTCCTTGGTCTGTGGGGGCTTCTGGGGCTCCCTGGCTGGGGGGGGACCCAGGGGCTTTGTGGGCTCCTTGATCTCTGGGGACTCTTGGGACTCCCAGGCTGCGGGGCAACCCAAGAGCTCTGGGGACTTCTGGGGCTCCTGTGCCTCGGAGGGCTTTTGGAGTTGTTCATCTTCCTTGGCTGCTCGGGATTTCTGGAACTCTGGGATCTGGGCCTGGAGGGCAGCATTTTCTTCCATCAACCGCTGCACTTGGGCCTGCAGAATTTCATTCTCTAATTTCAGAGCAATATAAGAGGCTGCTAAGTCCTCTACCATCTTTTGAGGAAATGGGCTTGGTTTGGCAATTTGCTACTAAGGGAGATTGGGTGGGCGCTTGTGAGGTCTTTCCTGAAAGCCGCTCACAGGCAGACGTCAGGCTCCGTGAGTTTTCCAAGGGGTGGGGATTTGGGCCCCGCCAAGGCTGATTACCAAGAGGTCACTGGGAGCCTCTGCAGCTCAGTAAGGGGAAGTGTCAGATACACTGTAAAAAGAGTGCGAGCTGAGGATCAGAACTGTGCAAAGCATTTATGTAACATAAATCAGAACAAAATCTGCCCAATAGTGCTGGGGTTCTTTTAGCACAGGCGCATGTTCATGACCTGGGGTATATATGCTGGCTCTGGCCCCGTGGCATTTTAAGAACAGCACCTGATTGTGCATTCAGTTTTGAAACTTAACATTCTATCAGAAGCAATTTCTCCATATTTTTTCTGTTTTACGTAGTCTTTAATCTCTAATGTCTGCCCAAGATCCCAAAGTAACACGTGGATTTTAACAGCTGCTTTCAGGAACTAAATCAAATGTTTGAGCAATATGGGGACTTTAGGCTCTGTGGTGGGCCAGCCCAAAAGATATTTCTGGGTGACTAGGGTAGGAGGTAGGGGGGAGCTCTTTCTGACACCTCAGAAATCATGCCACATAAGTAACCACACAAGACCAGCCTCAGGAAAAAGCAAGCAAAAGTTGACTAAATATATATATATGCGCTCAGCAGACACATGCATATTATTTATAAAATGCCTCAAAATAGTT
Source organism: Oryctolagus cuniculus (assembly GCF_051225735.1). Taxonomy (NCBI): domain Eukaryota; kingdom Metazoa; phylum Chordata; class Mammalia; order Lagomorpha; family Leporidae; genus Oryctolagus; species Oryctolagus cuniculus. The sequence goes on along the minus strand of NC_142888.1, from coordinate 71,059,669 downwards.
AAGAAAATAATCTTTATAAGTGTACGTTACCATTCAGAGACTTAGTCCAGGAGCTCGGCTGTCTGCGTACCCATCGCTGAGGAGGAAAGTGTGTGAATGGCTGTGGAGGCTTGCCTTTTCTGCACACACTGAACTCAAACAAACACACCCACTCCCAGAACACGTTCCAACTCTCCTCTGTAACGCAGCTATTTCGAGTGTGGAAGAAGTTTTTTTGACAGTACCTCACAGTTCAGAGCCGCAAGGAAAGTGGGATGCTGCGCTGGTGTGAGGCAGCCTCATGTACTCAGTCCTTGGTTCCTTTAATAAATATTTGGCCAGGAAATTAGGAGTAATACCACTGCCCTTGTGAAAAGTTGCAAACATTTCTGAATGACCACAGTGGTTTGGGGCTTGATTTTTTTATATCTGTCTCACATAACCTACCCTTACTCTACCCACACTGGGCCAATTGTTTCATTCTCACTCGGAGAGCAGCTTACAGCACCTCAGCCCCTTTTCCTGCCCACCTACTCAGTCCCTGGGGTCCTTCCTGGCAAACTTTTCTTGGAAATTTTACCATAGACAGATATGGACAAGTTATAATTGAGTGAGACTGTGGGGGATGCCTGTTTTATTGATGAGTACTTGCAGCGGTCTTGCAGGGTCCATGCTCTTTCTGGATGCCCTGGCTCAGGACTTGTAGGCTCTGCCCAGCCCCTCTGATGCCCCGGGAAGCACCCAGGTAGTTCATTAAGGGCTGGTCTCTTGGGAAGTGATCCTGCACAGGATCTCCAGGATCTCACTTCCTCTTCTTGTGGCAGATTACGGTTATGCCCTGGGCATGGGCCATATGACCATCTTAGGCAAGGCTTCACGGCACTTATTTTCATCCCAGTAAGGGCTGGGATTGGAGGTTATAGTCGGCAGCTTCAAATCACACGTAAGCCAGCCATGGTCCAAACTCTCCTTTAAGAATGGTCCATTCTGCATTAGTCAGCAAAATGGGATAAACCCTGGTGATGGAATAGGACCAAACCACAGCAAACTGCCAGACAGGACTAGCTGAATCTGCATGCAGAGTCTTTTGAAAAAGAAAGTCAAATCTTTTGCAAGTTGAGTTTATTCCCTTCCTCCCTTTCAATGTTACTTTTTAGAAACATACCACATATAAATATACCACCATCATCAGGGCTTCACATGTTCTACTTATGGAAATTCTTCAGAAAAATGAAGACTTCCTTCCCTTTGAGAAACTGTAGCAAACACTTGATGGTTACTTTACCAAATAAAAAAACTCAGAGAAGTATTGACAGCATACATTACATTTCTTCACACCTTCTTAAGATTACTGTGAAGGTAATAATCCAGGTTTTAATGAATTGGGATCACTCTTACGTAAGCTAGCTAGTTGCAATACCATATTGACTTCTGAAAGCTACTGAGAGATATAAAGTGGTGGTCTCCAAATTAAAGAAAAACAACAACTAAAAAACCCTCTGAATTGCACGTTTTCCAACTTCTTTATTTTCATTTTCTTTTGTAATTTTCTACTCCTTTGCTATAAAACTGTCACACAGCTCATCACATTACTTCCAATATACTTGTCTTAACTAAGTATATGCAAATTTGGCAAATTACTTAGTCCCTCTAAAGTTAGAGTTTAAACCTCAGTTTATGAAACTGTAAAATGGAGCTGTTAATGGTATTTAATTTTATTCTTACAAAGATTTACTGAAATAATGTGTGTAAAAGGCTTAGCACGGTGTCTGGAAGCTAGTAACACCCAATAAAGGTTAATAATAAGAAGAAGCTGCGGTAACAGTAGCCTCATTATTTTTTTTTCTTTTTAATCATTTGTGAATTGAAATACCAGATCGGTAAACTTGCTAAAATTGTAAGGACCTAGCAAAGGTTCTCATATGAAGAAATCTACAGTGCATCGATTTTGTGGCAGTGATTTTTTTCACCACTAAGGAGCTTTTATCTTTACTTCTTGGCTGGGTTACGGATGGTTTCGTTTGCCAAATAATTCTGTAGTATCAGAACTGGAGGCACCTGAGCAGGAAGATGAGCTGATTAGCATGGGGACTGTGAAGCAGCCAAGGTAGATGTTTAAAAAGTCCATGGACTAAAGCAGTGAGTAGTGCCTTGCCTACAGGCATATTTATTCAGTGGGTAAACACAGGGACCTTTCTTCCCTCTCTCCCTGCCACTAAAGAGCAAAGACCAAATTCAACGTCCTGAAGTACAAGTTCCAAACTGCCTACATATAGAGAATTATTCTCTTTTGACTGGAAAAAAAGAGCTACACTGACTTTTGTCAAAATGCCTAAAGTGGTTTTAATATCCTGAATTAGTCAAGTAAGAATAGGAAAGTAAGAATGAGAAAGTAATCACATCCAAACTCTCATCATGTTTCCCTATGCTTTAATCCTTCTTCTTGCACTCACAACACGATGGAATTCATGAGCCTTTAGAATTGTTATGAAAACATTTTAAGTAAATGAAGTTTTGTTAACTGGGCAAATGAATATTTCAGGAGAAAAGACAAATATGTTCATGTAGCAGATATAAAAAGATTGAGCAATACTAAGAAATGTTCATGCTCAGTTATGTTAATAAGTTACATATGTTGATTGTTAGCTTAGGGAGAGAGTGAAGGAAAAGGTTGAATGAGATGAAATTCTGCTTTGTACATTCCACTAAGAATGCTAATTTTATTTTGTTCGTAAATGTACAATCTGAAACATTTTAGGTCTCTGCTGGGGGGGGGGTCTTCGTCCCCAGAGCTCACTGGGCTTCATCTTTAAGCAACTGTGGCTGCTCCTCTCACTCTTCCCACCCTGGAAAAGAGTCAACAGGACAGGTTACCCCACAGGCCTCTGGCACAATGCCCAGCTACCCCTTGGGGGCAGTCCCACTCTGGTGTCTGTTTTGTTCAACATGTTATTCCTATGGTTGCGTTTGAGCTTGCAGTACTTGCTTAAATTTAACCCATAATGCGCTGAGTACACATTGAAACTTTTTCATTACCAACAATACCCTATAATATAGCACTGGGGAACTGGGAATTTCCAATTCCTTTGAAGTTAGAAAGCTCACCAAGAATTCTCCATGTGCGTGTTTGGGGTCCAACAATGGCATGGAAGCAGTGTCTGTACATGCACAGTTCTGAAGAAGTTAACACCTGTCCCTCTTTCATCTCTCTTTATGACATTCACCATCTTTTCATTTTATTTCTTGTCCAATACTTGGGTGACCTTTCCCCCTTGATCAGCTGTCACTTTTGGAAACTAAATCTCTACTGAGATACACAGAAGTACTTCGAAAAGTTGACAGAGAAATGGAATTGCAATGTAAGTTTATTCGGGTACACACAGATAAAGGATAACTAATTTGATGGTAAGGGTGGAACATGTTACCTTAAGAATCATCGATTATTGCTGGGGTCATACGGGTAGAGATTCTATGTATATTAAGTATATCATAGTACACATTTTCTTGAATGGTTTGAAGTACCTGCATACTATCTCGGAGGATTTTAAATGAAATTTTCTTGAGGATGTTTGTGCTCGCAAAGAGTATCCTGAAAGACTGCAAATCATTCAAGCTCCTCATGTTAGGAGCGATATCCTGGGGTAAGGTTGTCATTTTGACATCCTTCAGACCACACCATGTAGATGGTCCTATATTTGGTTTCCTTACAAGGCTGACCCATCATGGCCTCTAGTGTTGGCGGATTTGCTTCATAATTTCATGCTTTGGCTTCACTGGGCTCATCATGTACTGGCCAGCATGCGCTAGTTAATGGCGGAAGCAATTGCCATCACAGTCTGACAGGGGAACAGGAGGCCTTTTCTACAACTTCACTCCTGAGGATGCACTTATCCTTGGGATCTGGCCTTCTTCTCTACTTCCTGGACACCCTACTCTCTGGACTTTACCAGTGCTGGGTCACCCAGAAAGCAGACTATATATGAACTAAAGGTACTAGCAAAGCAGGAGGGGGAGGAAGGGAAGGAGAAGGGAAAGATTGAGAAAGAAGAAAAGAAGTAAAGATGATATGAGAAAAAAATCTAGAAAGATGCTTTAAAAATTCAGCATATGTACAATTTGGTCAGTTAAAGATAAAATTTAATTTTATGGTTTAACATTTTAAAAATCACAGGAGAGAGGGAGGGGGTAGGAAGTATCATTATGGGCTTAAAATTATATACAAGAAATATCTTTTCCTTATATAAGTTTTAAAAAATCAACTTTTAAAAATCACGTAAAAGCACAGTAATAATTTTGATGCTTAGGCTTGCTTCTAAATGTCTAAATTAGATCATGGAGGTAATATGGTCTTTATAGGGTTGCTGATTGCTTCAGGGGCAGTAGTAGACCCTCACTGGGACGGGGAGGAAGGTGGGCGTATGGAAGTGGAAGATGCAGCAGTGAGTGGCCTGCTGAGAAAAGAGAACACCCAGCTCTGCCAACTTCACAATTTTGGTGCGCTATACAAATGAGATAATATTTGTGAAAGTGCTGTTAAAAAATGTGTTAATGAAAAAGCACAGGCTTTGAAGTAAAGCAGGCTTAGGCTCTGCTTTTTACTAGCTGTGTGATCTTGGCCAAATTACTTCGGTTCTCTGAGACTCATTTTCCTCATTTGGAGAGTAGAGGTAATAATATGGAAATATTGGGCCGGCGCCGCAGCTCACTAGGCTAATCCTCCGCCTAGCGGCGCCGGCACACCGGGTTCTAGTCCCGGTCGGGGCGCCGGATTCTGTCCCGGTTGCCCCTCTTCCAGGCCAGCTCTCTGCTGTGGCCAGGGAGTGCAGTGGAGGATGGCCCAGGTGCTTGGGCCCTGCACCCCATGGGAGACCAGGAGAAGCACCTGGCTCCTGGCTCCTGCCATCGGATCAGCGCGGTGTGCCGGCCGCAGCGTGCCAGCCGCGGCGGCCATTGGAGGGTGAACCAATGGCAAAGGAAGACCTTTCTCTCTGTCTCTCTCTCTCACTGTCCACTCTGCCTGTCAAAAAAATAAAAAAAATAAATAAAAAATAAAAAAAAAGAAAGGTAAATTGTAAAAAAAAAAAATAATAATATGGAAATATTGAGTTGCTGTAAACATTAGAAATAGCATTCATATCTAATAGCCATTTTGCTAAGTTGTAACTGATGACAAAAATCATATAGATAGCACAAAGGATTGTAATTTACAGATGTCAGCTTTTCTAAAGCATCAAAACAAAATTTCTCTAAACCTTTTGTATTTAATCTCAGCATAAGATGATCATCCCAATGTATTTTGTTTTCTATAAGATAAACCCGTGTTCCTTCCTTCTTACCTTCTTTATACAAGCAATTATTCAGCATCCAAATGGTTAAAGGCACTGTGCTGCATTTTTCTATATGCACACGCATGTGAGTATTTTTAGGGTATGTATACTGGGTGAGGAATATAAAAATGAATACACCTGGAGCTTTTTCTCAAAGAGCTTACAGGCCAATGGAGCGGGCAAAATGTGTACATTAGTATGCATTAGTATATATTATTGTCCTAGTGCCAAATGTCATCTGGGAGATAACAGGTAAAGTCCCTTGAAGGTGAAAAGAGAAATATGTATGTGGTGGGGTAGAGAGGTGAGAGGGGTAGAATCTGGGAAGACTTCATAGAAGAAGCGATTTTTCACTTGGACATCGAGAAGTTCAATTCGATCATCCCAAAATGGAGGTGAAATGAGAATGGATGAAGAAAAGAACAATGGAGGAAACCGCAAAAACAACTGCATAGAGGTTGATCACTGCAGCCTGTGAATGGGGAAAGAAATAGTTTAGTTTGGATAAAGCCTAGTGTATATGAAGTGTTTAAATTCAGAGACATAACGTGGTACAGAGCTCCTCTAAAGAAAAGCTGAAACAGCGCAGATGACAGCAACAGTCGAATGTTTTCTACACACAAGGTATTTTCAAAAAGTCCATGGAAAATATGTAGTATGAGAAAACTATGCTTGGATTTCAAAAAGTTTTGCACCAAAATAAACTTTTCTTTTAATCCCATTTTTCCTGAGCCTTTCAAAATACCCTTGTACATTGTCAAGGAATACATGATCTGACAATTGCTAATTGCCCCAAGTATTTTATTAATTTGCTACTGCCATTCATTAACATAGATTGTGATAGATTTTTAATATTCTCTATCAGCTGATCTTCTCTCTTAGGATTTTTGAGTGCTTTCTAACATGTTTTTAGCACCCTGTAATCTTGGCTGTGATTTCCCCCATGTTCAGAATAGTTCAATTTCCCTGCTCTGGTAAGCCAGGTATTAAATAGACAGAGCTGTCTCAAGCTAACCCTAGTAGCGGCCTCTTGGTTTAGCTATTTGGTCTCAGTCACTTCCTCTAAGAGCATATTTGCATAACCAAATTCTATTTCTCCATTTCCTTCCATTCCATTTCTGTCATTTTGTTCTTGTCACTACACTATTGGAGGTTTTTTTTTTTTTTTTTTTTTTTTTTTTTTTTTTTTTTTTAGCACAGCTGGATTATCTAAAACTAAGGTCTTTGTGTGTACCCCTGACAGAAAGATATGCCCCTTTTAGTCTCTGATTATTTCTTGGCTGAAAGACTGAAGCAGAAAATATCATTAGCAAGGAGTCACATCAGATTCCTGGGACATTTGTATTTTCTTCATGCATGCCAGCAGAGCAGACTCCAGCAGCATGTGCAAATAGGAAAGATTACACTGATGAATTATTTGTCAGGGACTTTTCAAGGCATTTTGGTTTTCTTAATTTTTTAAGAGTGTAGTGATTTCTTAGCAGCCTTTAAACAGGCTGGACGGTACTTCGAGCTCGCTTTGGCTTTTAGCACTTGTGTAAGCCAGGTATGGTGCAATCCAGTTGCTGTGCAACATCAGAACAAATGCAGTAGATAACATGGTTTGAAAAATACAGATTGTTATTTTTAAAAAATAACTCCATGGGGGACATTTTTGGCAAGTTTTACAAGAAACTGTTTATCATAGTGACTCTGAGTTGTGGGAATGGAATAGACTTCTAGTTTCCATTTTACATTTTTCTGTAGCATTTGGATTATTTTCAAAATAGGAGCATACATTTCTTTTACACAAAAAAGGAGCCTTATTTCTTGGCTGTAGGCTTCCTTTCTTGATTGGGTATTCCAAACCCTCTAGGATGTATTCCCATCCTCCTTCCCTGGCAATGCTTTCTTTACTTACCTGTGTTCTAGTCTGGTTAGTCTCTACATTGTGACAACCACATAATGCACTCACTAAAAATGTAAAATGAAAACATGGCTATGTCCTCTGGCTGGCTTCCCACCTTTAGAAATCTGATTTTGCTTTTGGGCTAATTCAAAAACTGCCTCCTCCTAGCAGCCTTACGAGATTTCCTCAGCCAGCAATTCCCTCACCTTGTGTTCTGTGCCAGTGCTGCAAATTTAGCCACACTGATTATAGCTCTCAGTTAGGATTTGATTATTTCTCATCTTAGTCTCTGACTACTGATATAGGAACCATATTTTTGTTCTGCTATAGCCTAGCTGTGTAATTTGGGGCATGTAATCATCTTGGGCTGTATTTCCTCATTTAAAAGGTGATAGATAATTTTTTAAAGATTTTTAAAATTTATTTATGTAATTAGAGAAAGAGAGAGTGTGAGAGAGACAGGGAGGGAGGAAAGGGGAGAGAGAGAGAGAGAGAGAGAGAGAGAGAGAGACTCCAATCCACTGGTTGGTTCACTACTCAAATTCCAGTAGTGGCTAGGGCTAAAGCTGAAACGGGGAAGCAGAAACTCAATCCAGGGGCTGGCATTGTGATACAGCAGGTTAAGCTGCTACTTGCAACCCTGGACTCCCATATTGGAGTACTGGTTCAAGTCCTAGCTGCTATACTTCCCATGCTGCCTGGGAAAGCTGTGGAGGATGCCTCAAATTTTGGACCCCTGCCACCCACGTGGGAGACCTGGATGGAGTTACTGGCTCCTGGCTTTGGCCTGGCCCAGCCCTGGCTGTTGTGGCCATTTTGGGAGGTAATCAGTGGATGAAAGAGTTTTCTCTGTCTCTCAGTCTCTCTCTGTTGCTCTGCTTTTCAAATAAATAAATAAACCCAAGTGGGTGGCAGGGACTCAGCTACTTGAATCATACTTGCTGCCTCCCAAAGTCTGCATTAGCAGGAAGCTGGAATTAGGAGTAGAGCTGGGACTTGAGCCCAGGCACTCTGCTATGGAACACGTATATTTTTATTTATTTATGTTTTAATTAATTTCTTAAGGTAAACAAACTTCATGTAATATATACAGATTTAGGAACGTAGTGATACTTCCTACCCTTCCTCCTCCTTCCTCTCTTATTCTCTCTCTTAATTTTTACAACGATCTACTTTCAGTTTACTTTATACTCATACACAGATATTTTAACTGGCATTTTAACTGCTAGGGCAAATGCCTTCCCCTGAGTGATTTATTGTGTATATTCTATTTATTTTCAACAATCTAGAATTATCTTATTTGTGAAATAAGCTTCAAAAACTATAGAAACTGGTATTAGGATTACACTTTTTAGGTCTCCACAGTTCTTACTTTTTCAGTAGAATGCTTGCATTTCTGATAAACTTTACAAATAATCTAAAAGCTGAGTCAAAACTCTACTTCTTTGGTTTGACCTAAAGTCCAAATTTCCAGAAGAGGAGAGCCTATTTTTCACATATTAGAGACACAATTTTGGACAGTTTTCTTCTATTGGCAGCTACTCCTTTCATTTTTGAGCTAAAAATCACTTGAACATATTTTGATTAAATGTGGAATTGGCATTCACAACCCACTTAAATGTTCTGTTTCATCAAGACTGACAATTTAGAAATCTCCTGGTATTGTATTTTAATAATTTGTTCTAGAAAAACTAACTTCTCCATAATGAAAACTATCACCGTTCTCATATATTGTGTATGGAAACAACAAAAACAAAACTAACATTTCTACAGTACTTACTATATACCATGCACTATACTGAGCTTTTTACATCTATTAACTCATCCAGTCCTCACCACACTGTGAGATCAACATTTCCCTCTCCATTTCACAGATGAAAAAACTGAGGACCAGAAATGCTATCGTGAACCAAGGGTCACATAGCTGGCAGAGATGGGCCTTCAGGTTAGGCAGTCTGAATTCACACTCTGCTCTAAGCTATCACATTAGATTGCTTCAGTTCTATCCCCAAATTTCTGTGTCATTTTGGAAAAGTTTCTTCCTTTTTGAGCCTTATTTTCCGACTTCTATGAAAGTGAGAAGGCTAGGCTAGTCAGAAATTTCAAACCTTGCCACCTGTGGGTTTGATGTGGCCTCCAGATATACTTTAAGTAATCTATACTTATTTTAAAGCTGATTAGAAGGGCTGGCAGTGTTGTGCAGTGGTTTAGGCTGCTGCTTGTGATGTTGAGATCCCAAATGTGAGTGCTGGTTCCAGCCGCTTCGCTTCTCCTCTAGCTCCTTGAGGATGCACCTGAGAAAGAACAAATGATAGCCCCAGTGCTTGGACCCCCGCCACCCTTGAGGGAGGCCCAGATGCAGCTCCTGGCTCTTGGCTTTGACTCAGCCTATCCCTGGTTGTTGCAGCCATTTGGGGTATAAACCAGAGAATAGAAGACCTCTCTCTCCATCACTCGCTCTTGCTCTCTCTCTCCCTCCCTGCCTCTCCCTCAGTTCTGTTCTCTGCCTTTCAAACAAAATAATAAATCTTTTAAAAAATAAAGTTGTTTTGCAATCAGGAGATACTATAAAACAATCCGATGTCCATTTTCTCTTGAAAAATTGGATAACTGGCTCTACTAGGTCCACATTCCCACATGGCAACAATCAACAGAAGGTGAATAAAAGCAAGTGGCTTTCTTTATCTACATAACACACTCTGGTTTTCTCCAGTTCTATGACTCCTCACTGTATTACACCTACATGCTTCACTCTTTAGCTTTCTCTGCCTGGCTCCTAGTAGACATTTGAGCCTAAGCACTAATCCCTGATAGATATGTTCCTTCAAACTTCAATATTTAATGGTTCTATGTGCAATAAAAAGAAATACTGTAGAATATGTATGAATTTCAGAGACATTATGTTAAATCAAAAGCAAAAAAGTACATTATACACTTATACGAAGATCAAGAACAAGCAAAATCAATCAATAATGCTACAAGTCTAAATAGTATCTATCTCTGGGAATGAAGGGCTATGGACTGAGAAGTTCAGAGAACTTTCTGTGTGTGATAAAAATATTCTCTATGTTTATCAGAATGACAATCACATGGGTGTATACATTTGTAAAAAATTACTGAATGCGGCCGCGGCTCAATAGGCTAATCTTCTGCCTGCGGCGCTGGCACTCCAGGGTTTTAGTCCCGGTCGGGGCGCCAGATTCTGTCCTGGTTGCCCCTCTTCCAGGCCAGCTCTCCGCTTTGCCCCGGAAGTGCAGTGGAGGATGGCCCAGGTCCTTGGGCCCTGCACCCGCATGGGAGACCAGGAGAAGCACCTGGCTCCTGACTTCACATCAGCACAGTGTGCCAGCTGATTGGTGGGTGAACCAACGGAAGGAAAACCTTTCTTTCTGTCTGTCTCTCTCACTGTCCACTCTGTCCATCAAAAAAAAAAAAAGTTACTGAATGCACATTGTAGTGTATGTTGTATTGTATATCGCATTTTCAGCAAGATCTTTATAAAACAATGATGTTCAGTGGTTTCCAATTGGTAGTCTGTAAAAGATGGCATCAGAATGATCTGACATGTTCTTAAAAGCAGATTCCCAGGACTCAGGGAAGGCCCACTGTTCCAGAATCTTTGGAGATGAGGCCTTGACAAATGTACTTTAACAAGTGCTGGGAATTTTGGTAAGGAGCCAAATCTAGGGACTCCTGTTCCTTTTCTTTGTCTAGCACTTTTAAATCCAGTTCTGAAATTAGTTCATTGGTATGCAGGTGGAGTGAAGAGAAGAGAAGGAACTCAAAGTGAACAAAATCATTCTCACAAAGACACGTTTTTCTTGCTTTCTTGGAAGTATTCTTGTGGTTGTGGAAGGATGGTGTGTACGGGGATAGTGGTAGGGTATTGACTGGCAAATGAATTCTGATTTTTTAAAAAATTTATTTATTTAAAAAAGGAGGGGGCGGTGCCATGACGTAGTAGGTTAGTCTTCCACTTGTGGTGCTAGAATCCCATATGGGCGCCGATTCTAGTCCTGGCTGCTCCTCTTCCAATCCAGCTCTCTGCTATGGCCTGGGAAAGCAGTAGAAGGTGACCCAAGTCCTTGGGCCCCTGCACCCATGTGGGAGACTGGGAAGAAGCACCTGGCTCTTGGTTTCAGATCGGCACAACTCCATCTGTTGCGGCCATATGGGGAGTGAATCAATAGAAGACCTTTCTCTATGTCTCTCTCACTCTCTCACTGTATGTAACTCTACCTCTCAAATAAAATAAATAAAATCTTAAAAATATTTTTATTTATTTTACTTGAAAGGTAGAGTTACAGAGAAGGAGGAGAAGGGAAAGGGGAAGGGGGAAGGGGAAGGGGGAAGGGGAAGGGGAGGGGGAGGGGGAGGTATACCATCTGCTGGTTCACTCCTCAAATGACTGTGATGGCTACAGCTGGACCAGTCTGAAGCCAGGAGCCGGGAGCTTCTTCTGGGTCTCCCACATGGGTGCAAGGGCCCAAGGACTTGGGCCATGTTCCACTGCTTTCCCAGGAAAATTAACAGGGAGCTGGATTGGAAGTCAAGCAGCTGGGACTCGAATCGGCACCCATATTGGATACTGGCGGTGCCAGCACAGCACTGGCCCCATGAATGCTGAATTTAAAAATAGGTTAATTCTTATGCTTTTTTTTTATTTGATAGGTAGAGTTATAGACAGTGAGAGAGAGAGACAGAGAGAGAGGTCTTCCTTCCATTGATCCGAAGCCAGGAGCCAAGTGCTTCCTCCTGGTCTGCCATGCGGGTGCAGGGCCCAAGCACTTGGTCCATCCTCCACTGCACTCCTGGGCCACCGCAGAGAACTGGACTGGAAGAGGGGCAACCGGGATTAGAACCTGGCGCCCATATGGGATGCCGGCGCCGCAAGGCGGAGGATTAACCAAGTGAGCCATAGCGCTGGCCTCTAATTCTAATGCTTTTCCAAAGATGTTCCAGGAAGTCTGTGCAAGTGTCATGAAGTTAACTCTTATATAAAGGCTAACAGGATGTGAACTAATGGTCAAAACTCACTTCTAGTTCTGAAAAAACTGGTGTCGGTGTCTGCCCTGACATTGTTTAAGTTGTCCAGGTTGCCTGCCTGCTTTTGCATAATTTTTCCCAGGATAGCTTCAATCCCTGATAGTTCTGCTGCATCATAAATTCAGCCTCACTGCTATAAATCAGCCATTTTCTCTACTTCTTTTCCAGGGAGAATTTACATTTTAAAGGGATGCTTAGAACATCAAAGAGAATCCTGGATGATGGTGTTTCAGGACAGCTAGCTGCTGCAGGCCAGCAAGAGAGAGATTTTAGCATAAAGCTAGCTCTCCTCAGTGAGGCAGTCCAGGCTTTTACACTATGAGCTCACCTCTACCCTGAATGGAAATGAAGAAGTTAGCGTTCTATGCCTCTCTGCTTGTATCTCATCTCAGAAATTGAACAATGTCACAGATGTCTACTGGATTAACTGACATGAGTACAGATGGAGTATCTTGTCTCTTCCCCCTCATCTTGGCTTTATTTTGCCTTTGATTTATAAATTATAACAACCACTATTGAATGCCCATAATATATCAGTCATGCTGCCCAGATTCAATACTGGGTTCATTTTTCTACCAGAGGACACAGTAAATCCTAGTTGTTAAGAGCGCATGCTAGGGAGTCATTAAAAGCCCTGAGTTCCAGTTTTTGCTGTGTTATGTGATAGTAAGCTTTTTTCCCCTCTGATTCCTGTGTTTCTTCTCTACAAATGGGGATAATGAATAATAGTACCTACCTCATAGGACAACTTTATCAGTACTTCCTCATAGTACCAATCCCATAAGATAGTGTATATAAAGCGCTTAGCACAGCTCCCGGACTACAGTTGGCCCTTGGTAACAATTGCAATTATTTCAGTTACTTTGCCTCTCTATATTTGTAAAGGTGCTTTGTAAATGATAAAGCTTGCCACCAAAGGAGGATTATCTAATGGTTTACCATACGATGATCATTCACTGATTACATGGTTGTTCGAAGTATAAAATGTGACAAAGGAACTATTCCATATTGTGATCTTAGAAGCTGTTTTGTTTTATTTAGTCAGACTTTTAAATATTTTACAAGCAGGTCTAAGGCAGAACTCCATTTATAAAGCCTCAGTTCTCCCTGTTGGGAGAATGAAGCAGAGTGAGAGACTTTGAAGCAACCAGGAAAATGGACTTTGGATATAGTTATAGACCTGGGCTCAAATTTTGCTCGTAACCATGTTCTATGGGACATGCCCTTTCAGTATTCTGAGCCTAGGGATCGTTAATAAAAAAATTGGGGATTACACTCTCCTTACAATGACTGCTTCTAAAAGTGAATACACTGTTATGTAAACAAGTTCCTTGATTTTCCCAGGCAACAATTTACTTTCATTTAAAAAGAGAATGATGATAGTTATTTCATGGATTGTTTTGCACATTAAATGAGATTATTGCAAAAGTATCTTTGCTTGGAACATTAAAGGTAAAATCAGAGAGCTTGATGGGAGGCTAGCAGCTATATTCGTTATAACATTAATAGCCACTCTTTCTTAAGAATTTTTTTACATTCCAAGCATGGTGATCAATCTATTACATAAATTATTTTACCTAATACAGTATACCTATGAGGTAAGTAAGATTAATATACTCATTTTATTAACTGAGGAAGCTGAAAGTCAGAGAGATTATATAATTTGTTCAAGATTACGCAGCTAAGAATTGGGGTTGGTATGTTTTGAGCCCAGGCAGTCTATCTCCAAATATTGTGCTCTTGAATTGGATTTTGAGAAGCAAGAGAAGATGTGAAACTGTGGAAAAAACAGGAGGACATCCATTTAGAAAATTAAAAATTGTTCTAAAAGGAAGACAAATTGTATATTTTTGTTAAGGAATGCTATGATGAGTTGTGTCAAATGAAGAAAGTACATGCATTGTGCTTCTGTTTACTTATTTTATACCTCCCTGTAAAATCTAAGGTGAGAATAACAATAAACTCTTAACAATGGCAATAGTTACCTTGTGTCAAAGGACTAATTTTTGTGTTAGGTAGGCACTGGCATGATTATTTTACATGAAATTACTTCATTTAATCTTCACAACAAACTTAACAGGCAGGCAATGCTATTTTTTGAAAAAAGTATTTATTTGAAAGGCAGAACAGGAGAGAGAGAGAGAGAGAGAGAGAGAGAGAGACTTCTTCCATCATCTGGTTCACTCCGCAAATGCTGCAATGGCTGGAACTGGGACAGACTGAATTCAGGAACCTGGATCTCCTTCTGGGTCTCCCACATAGGTGGTAGGTGCTCAAGCACTTGAACCATCATCTGCTGCTTTCCCAAGCATTTAAGTAGGGAGCTGGATCAGAAATGGTGCAGCCAGGACTTGAACCAGTGCTTCAACATAGGGTGCTGGCATCGCAAACAGCAGCTTAACTTGATGCACCACAACACTGGCCCTGAGGTGGCACTATTATTATTATTATTTTTTAAAATTTTTATTTATAAATTTTCAAAGTACAGTTAGTAGATTACAATGGCTCCCCCCCCATAATTTCCCTCCCACTCACACCCCTCCCATCTCCTGCTCCCTCTCCCATTCCATTCACATCAAGATTCATTTTCAATTCTCTTTATATACAGAAGATCAATTCAGTATATATTAAGTAAAGATTTCATCAGTTTGTACCCACACAGAAACACAAAGTATAAAATACTGTTTCAGTACTAGTTATAGCATTACTTCACATTGGACAACACACTAAGGACAGATCCCACATGAGAAGTAAGTACACAGTGACTCCTGTTGTTGACTTAACAATTTGACACTCTTGTTTATGGCATCAGTAATCTCCCTAGGCTCTAGTCATGAGTTGTCAAGGCTATGGAAGCCTTTTGAGTTCGCCAACTTCGATCTTATTCCGACAGGGTCATAGTCAAAGTGGAAGTTCTCTCCTCCCTTCAGAGAAAGGTACCTCCTTCTTTGATGGCCCCATTCTTTTCACTGGGATCTCACTCACAGAGATCTTCCATTTAGGTCTTCCTTTTTTTTTTAGGGTGTCTTGGCTTTCCATGCCTAAAATACTCTCATGGGCTCTTCAGCAAGGTGTCACCATTATTAATTCTGATGTACAAATAAAGAAACTGAGGCCTTAAGAATTTATGGGTTGCAGAAGGACAATGACTAGTGAGTAGTGAAGATCCAAATGCTAAAACCTTGATATAACTTTGGTACCAGCATGGAACCAATATGCTAGAGAGAAGGACCTTCCATTTGGGGTCCCCAAACCCTCAGGTATACACTAAGGTAGAAGTGAACATGCATAATGTAATTTCAGTATTTCCAAAAGCTTGGCATTTACAGAATAGCAAAAACTTCAACTTTATTTTTTTTTCAGAAATATGTCTGCATGAGATTCTGTGGACCTTCAAATGGGGAACTTGTTTCCCAAAATGTCTCTTTACCTTTGTTCCATTGTCTTAAATTTGCCATTTTACATTTTACTATCTCTCTTTCTCTGAGGAAATTATGTTCTTTTACTCTGAACATTGCCTCTCTATGGAGTTGAATAGTTTCCTCCCAACATTTCTGTCTACCCAGAACCTCAGAATGGGATCCTACTTAGAAATAGATATAAGATGGAGTCATACTGAATTAAACTGCAACCCAACTTCAATGACTGATATCCTTATAAGAAGGCCACATAAGATAACAAGACACACAGAAGGAAGATGAGGATGGAGGTAGAGAATGGAGTGATGCCTGAACAAGCCAGTCACACAAGAAGCCACTAGAATGTGGAAAAGGCAAGAAAATGTCCTTCCTTCAGAGACAGCATAGCTCTGCTGACATCTGATTTTGGCTTTTCCAGCTCTGTTTTTTTTTAAGCTACATAGTGTGTGGTAATTTGTTATGACAGCCTAGGAAATTAATACAAGAGGTTTTCAAAAAGTTCATAGACAATGTATATTATTTAAAAAATTATGCATGGGTTTCAGATTTGCACATAATAAACTTATCTTTTCATCCCATGTTTCCATGTACTTTTTGAAGTACTGTTGTACAGCTGCTTGTATCATTTCTTCAAAGAGAGGTCCTTGAGTGGGGCATGCTGTGACACCTCATGGGGAGAGCACCAGGTTGAGAGGTAGGAACCACTAGAAGGGGTAAAAGGCGTTGGATTAGGGAACAGGGAAAGGAAGAGGGAAGATGGCCGTATTCTGCTGATTACACAATCCAATCCCAGCGCTGTGGAGAGTAGTCTCCAAAGACTCAAATGCCCCTACTCAGGCCAGCTTTCTGTCCTATACCAGTATGGAGCCGACAGAGAACAGCTGTTGCCCTAGCTAAGTGCTCAGGCACTAGGAGTTGAAAATAACTTGCACACCCTGGAGACGTGAACCCTGCCCAGTCCTTTCCCTCCTCAGGAATCATCACTTGTAAGTGGCCTGGCCTCAGGGTGATTTACATGAGTAGTAAACCATTTGGCAGGCAGGACAATGCTCCCTATGTGGCCCCTATTCCTCTGTCTCAATCAGAATTGGGAAATTTGCTATTATTCTTTAAAATTATCTTTTGCATTTGTTTATTTGTTTTGGTTGTTTGCCTTTTTTAACATTCATCTGGCCTTTTATTTTGCCACTCCCCTCCCCTTTCTTGGCAATTCTTCTAGGCTTGACTAAACTTGGCTTTGTTCTCTGCATCAGGTGATGTTTCATTTTGACTCACCACCCAGGGGAGTGGGGGTGATCAGGGGTGCTTAGGCTCTGCTTTGTATTTCGCTGACTGGGCCAGAGCAGAGTGACTGTTTCCAATTCATTTAAGAGTTTACTCTTGGTCTAATTTGCCTCCCTGAGAAAGTCTTCCATTTGTTTTCTTTTTCACATCTCAAATGTCTCTATCTTGTCTAACACTTGGGTGAATGAATGACTCCAATTTTATAGGTCAAAATTTTGCTACCCCTGACTTCTATGTGGACCTCTGCTGACGTGCAACATGATTTCTAAGGCAGATAGATGAAAAATGTAGAGCCTTGTCATATAAGAGAGCTAGAAACGTGATATAAAGGATCTGCCAGAGATACTTTCTCCTATTTCTGCACCAAAGGGCAAAAAAAACTTAATGATTTTGCCTGTGATTGACCTGATAGCAGCACTCGGATGCACGCTCAGGAAGACCTCACTGGTTTTGTTCCTTGTCCCACACAATGCTTTTTTTTAAAAAAAAATTTTGTTTTACTTATCTGAAAGGGGAATGACAGAGAGGGAGGGCGGGAAGAAGGGAGGGGGGTGGGTAGCGAGATCCTCCATTCTGGTCTCCCGCATGTGTAGCAGGGGCCTAAGTACTTGGACCATCTTCTATTACTTTACTGTGCACATTTGTAGGGAGCCACATAGGAAGTGGAGCAGCCAAGAGTCAAATGGGTGCTTTTGTTAGCACCCACACAATGCCTTTGAAACAATACTTTATAATGGTGACTGAAGAGCAGGAACCAGCATATATTGCTTTCCTTCTTTACAATATAATTCCTAAAACCAAAGGGAAGACTGAAGATGTTATTAGGTTAGGAGTAAAAGAATATGGTTTTCCACTTACTACAAATCTCTCACTGTTAATTCAGCCTTTTATGAGAGTTCTATAATATACTTTGGAGGGGATCACCAATGTTAGTTTCTTGTTTTTTAAGATTTATTTATTTGTTTATTTGAAAGTCTGAGGGAAAGTTACACAGAGAGAGGAGAGAGAGAGAGAGAGAGAGAGAGAGAGAGGATCTTTCCTCTGCTGGTTCACTCTCCAAATGGTTGCAACCCCTGGGCCTGGGTCAGAGGGAAACCAGGAATCTGGAACTCTGTTGGTGGCATGGGTCATCTTCCATTACTTTCCCAGGCACATTAGCATGGAGTTGAATCACAAATGGAGCATCTAGGACTCCAGTCATTGCTCCAATATGGGATATCAGTGTTGCAGGTGGAGGCTTAGCCTGCTGCACCACAATGCAGCCAGCGCCTCTGTATGATATGCTTTTGACTAATCTGCCCCTCCTCCCACTCATTCTGGCACTCTTCTGGGAGTACTTATTTCCATTCCAATGCTATAGTCTAGCATGCAGATGGTGTAATTCACATTTAGTTCATGGGTGTAGCTGTTCAACATATTGCATATCCAACTGTCCTGTAATTTATCCCACATTTCATCATTTTGTCCATCGGACATCATGACAGACTTTGTAAATCCAGATATATTAGGCCAATACCACTCCATCAATCTGATAATATAGGAAACTTATCCAAAACCGAAATGAGATCATCTGCTTAGGGAAGCAACAGCAGCTCCTCATGCTTTTTACCTACTTTCGAATGATTATAACTGTGGGTTTTGGATGACCAATGAAAAACAGTTTGTAAAAGTTAAAATGAAAAGAATTCACAAATTTAAAAAGATCATTACAATTGTTATGCATTTTTCAGACATACAAGGGGACTTCTTGTCCACATTATGATCATTGTCATGAATCTCTCCCTTTGTGATATTAATATCACTGTTTTCAAGAAAAATAGCATATGTGTGTATGTATATAATATCTACATATGAAGTGAATGTTGGAAAATGGAAAATGTTAAAAATTTTAAATTTTTAAAATAAATTTATTTAAAAAAGGAAAGTAGCTTTAAAAGATAAGTTTATTTTGGTACAAAAATTTTTAAAATCCATATATAGCTTTTTTGCAATGCACATCTTTTGTGAACTTTTTGAAGACTACTTATATGAATGGATTTCAAAAATTATCAGTAGGGAAATAGTTAATACTGTCAGTGCTGACAGTAAAGCCTTATAATTAGATTTCTAAATCAGTGCTTTAGCAAGATGAGTAGACAAAATGCAAACTCCCCTTGGTCTATTGTTTCACCATGACAAGACACAGAATCAAAGATGTAACAGTACATCTGGTCCTATTTGGAAACTTTTAAAAAATAATAATAAAAAGCACTTTTTTTCTTTCTTCATTTTTTTTCTTTCCAGTGAAACATATCCAAGAGAACGTAGTCGGCAGGAAATCTGGAAGAAGACCTTCTATGTTTAGGGTCCTGGCCTACCAAACATCTATTGTTCCAGGTAACACTATATTCTTTTGTTTGTGTGAATGAATAATATTACATTGTATAAGTTCACTTTGGATATTTCTGTCTTTTTGGGACAGGCAGAGATAAAATATTTTTGAGTCTGAGACACAGATTAGTTAGACATCTAGCCCCAGTCTAAAATCCAACACAATAAAATGACTATCATCAAATTTAACAGTTTGAGTTCTAAAATCAAAGACTTTAAGAAAATGAAAATAAACATTTAATCACCTCTCTCTTTTCCTCTCTCTCTTTCTCTCCTTTCTTCCCTCTCTTCCTCTCAAATAAAGTCTCACTGTTTGCTCTAAATTAAACTCTTTCCTTTCCAAGTCATTTGCTAATTTGATTAGTAGTGTCCCTGCCAGCTCAAAAAATTCTAACTCACTAAGTACAGTCTAAACATAACCAAAAATTATTAACTATAAAAATTCAATGAGTTCAGGTTATAAATATATATCCTGCTCTTTACTGAAAAATCAGTTTTTCTGAAGCTTCTATTTTGGTCTTTTCATATCATTTTCCTAATATCTGCCATATTCTCATCACTTTTGTAAATCACCTCTTACTATTTTTCTTTAGAAGCTATTTTTCTTTTAAAGCTCAAATGCCTATTTTATCCTATCCTAAACATTCTATTTGTTGGTATGCTGGGCTTGATGTTCTACATAATGTTAAAGAAACTTTGTATATGTACCATCTAAAATTCTCTACAAATCACCAGTAGGATACATATCTAACTAACTATGCAGTCTTCTGGCATGACTCTTACAGTCTTGGCTCACCTAACTATAACTTTAAATATACTTATTCAGAAATCAAAAATGTATTATAATATAGGTGTAAGAATTGGGTCAGTACTGCCCAATGTCAGAGGAGTGAGGGACCTGGTGATGAGAGCAAATGAAGGAAACGTTTGTTTCTCCTCATCACTTTTTTCCTTGCCCCTCTCCTGCTTTGCTGGTTTTGTAATTTGCTTCAGATCTTAGCCATCTATTATACACATGGTCAGGATATCCTTAAGAATGTTGGTGGATTTTACCTTTTGCCCTCGAAGAGCTTAGATTTGAATGTTATAGAAAAATATTGAAAATAGAAGTAAAAAGTGAAATGAATTTTCTTTTCACAGCTGATACTGTATTAGTTTCAGAGCTTGGGATGGCTTATTCTATGGTGGTTATTTTTGACTTGCTATCCCAGCTGAAAAAATAATACTCAAGGTACAGTTGGAATTGTCCTGAGCTTCAGTGTCACTGAATCTTTCATGTCTAGAGTCCAGGTTATTAAATTTTATTTTTAGCCTAAGGACTTTATGTTGATCCTTCATGACCCTTCAGTAGATGTCTGTTCTTTCTTAGAATTATGATCAAACTCTTTGTTCCTCCAACTCTTGGGTCAAAAATTGGCAAAGGAGAATATGATATTTTCATCACTCTAAAGGTTTAAGTTTTGAAAAGCAGTTGCACCTCCAGAAAATTTTATTTTCTTTTAAGTATTGTGTCCACAATTCAGAGACTTACTTGGCTGGGGCTGTGTGGTTTGACATACCAGAATTTCTCCAACCATTTCAAATGACCTAGAGTTCATGTGCCCATACTCAATCCTGTTATTTCTAAACCCAAACCAAACTAAATCAAATCAAATAAAACAAAATAACAAAGCACTCTTTATTGAATCACCAGTAGGAGTATCATCTACTCTTGCAGTACCATTATAAATAACAATTCAAATCTTAACTTAAAGTAAGATTTAAAGACAGAAAGCAGTTTTGATTTTTAGCAATGTTATACAATGTCTTCCTAACAAAACTCTTGAGGCAATTTAAAGGAAGCATTTACCATCCAAGGACATCGTCACAGTAGTCACAGTGCATTGACCAGTTGAAGTTTACTTTGCTTTATAAGGAAGCTTTCACTGGAGATCCAGGGGATCACTTAGTGTCACCACCTGATTCATAGATTGACATGTGACATGTAGATATGATGTTAATACTGCAAACATACTGTTAATAAAAATTGTGACATAAAGATTGTGGTTGTTATAGCAGAGCTATTTATCACTATCTCATGAAAATAGAAATAACAAATTTACAAAGAGCATAATTCCTAGATATCAACAACATCAAGAGTGCTTAAGCACCCAGGGTTTTATACTTAAGAAACCTTAAAACCAAATGGAGAACTTGTGACCTTCTAGTACTTGGAGGAGTTTGAATTTGCAAATTCTCAAGCTAAATTGAATAACATTCACATATTTCTTTATGAAGGGAACTTTTTATTTGATCTGTAAAATTCTCCTTCATTCAAATCTCTTTTCTTCCCCCCTGTTTTGTGCACTTTAAGAAAACTCTTCAGAGGATCACATGCAAAACA
Source organism: Oryctolagus cuniculus (assembly GCF_051225735.1). NCBI lineage: Eukaryota > Metazoa > Chordata > Mammalia > Lagomorpha > Leporidae > Oryctolagus > Oryctolagus cuniculus. The sequence continues at coordinate 71,037,973 of NC_142888.1, read as the reverse complement.
AACAAACACAACAAAACAACAGAGAGCAGCATAAATGGAACCATGTGAGTGAGGATTGTGAAAAGCCAATGATAGTCAAACTTTGCAAGTGAATGCCAGATTTGTCTGGGATTGAATTACAGCGTGAAATGACCTCATTCCTTACACAGACCTTGCATTTTGGGTTAGGTTTGGCAATGAAACAAATAGGAATTTTTACCATATCTATGTCTATAGATTTTGCCCTGGAACTTCAAAGATTTACCGATCTAAATTAGTTCAGAATGTAGATCTTTGTGTTTTCTTCTTATTTTGTGAAAACAAAAATATTAATGAAAATTGTGATGTTGATCAGCAAAGAGGCCCCTTCTCTGAAGCCATTTTTGTATTACATTCGATGTGTATCAAGTTGGGAAATTCATTACCTGAGGCATTCAGAACCAGAGTAATTTGAATAAGTTTGTGAATTTTATCTGTCATCTTTTCTGATAACTGTTTCCCATTATTGACTTATGAAGAAGGAGCAAACTGAACTTGAGATGTTACAGAGAATATCCACTAGGATAAAATAAATGCCATGGTCAGAAAATGGATTTCATTTGTCTTTGACTTTGACGTTGATGTAAGAATTGTCACAAGAAGCAGACACTGCGTGAAGCTTCAGAAACTGCTCTTGTGAGTTGCCTGCGTTTTGAACAGGATGTTAGCAAGATGTCTCCAGAGGCAGGTTGTAATTATCAGTTGATGACATGCCCCAAGTATTGTTTGTTCCTTCTTTAAGAAGAAATCCCTTCACCTGAGAAAGTGTCCAGACTCCTGTCATGATGATACAGACTCTATCTTTGGAGCGATTTCCCAATATTCAGAGGAAGCAAATGTGAACAAATTTGCATTGACCCTTTAAGTGAAAAGTTGGCACCACAATAAATAGTCCTTATGAAATGAAACATTTGGAGAAGCATCGTGTCTTTCCATTGGTTTGGTTTTGATAGCAGCTATGATTTTTATAAGTTATAGGAGACCAAAAGTACTCTGCTGATTTGGGAAGAAAATGAATTGATTTAGCTGTTCAATGAACAACAACAGATGACTTAGGGTAGTGCTTTTCTTTGCCATGTACTCACAGTTATCACCATATTTTACTCTCAGTTCCCAAAAGAATGAAAATGAGTTTTTTCCCTATAGATATGCTAATGAACCTCCATAGACTTTGATTTACTATCATGGTCAAAAGATACAAGGTATGGGAATTATAAAAATGTAGCCAATTGCTTTGACATAGCTTGGAAATAAAATGATGGATTTTGTCAAATATGTAGGATTTAGGCTGAGACTCCCAAGTGCTAGTCTTAATATTGATTCCTGGCCAGGTCTTGAGCAACAGGCTAAATCTCTCTCTCTCTCTCTCTTTTTTTTTTTTTTTGCTTTCATTTGGGTTTTTAACCTCCTTTTATTCAAATTTTTATTTGCTCAACAAGATAACAGGCTGGCAATGTGTGGTTTGGGTGGGTTGTTTCAACTAGCTTCAGAAGTTTGTACTCATAAAGACATGCCCGAATTTGTTCAAGAATTTCATAATTATTTTTGCTAATGGTAAATGAAAATACGTCATGGCGGATTTGATTTTCTTCTGCAAATGCTAACATGGATGTCTAGATTTTAAAAATAAGATGATTAAACTGACCTAAAAGCCTCAGTTTTAAATTCAATGTGGTGTTGTGGAAAGAATGTTCAATCTTCAGCAAATCACCTAGTATTTCTGAGCTGCCACAGTTTCCTAATTTGTCAAGTGGAATAGCAACACCTTCTTGCCAAGCCCCAGGGATGTTACAGGGATCAAATAAAAGAAACAGGAATGCATTTTATAAACTATAAACTTTATACAAACTATACATATAGTTTATGTTATATATAGTTTATAACATATAAACTATATAACTGTAAGATATTATGCACTCCATAAATCTTTCAAATTGAACATTCTAATCCAATCTTGTCATTTCACAGATAAGGAATCTGTGTTAAATATTTTAACAAAATCAGCCGGCGCTGCGGCTCACTAGGCTAATTCTCTGCCTGTGGCGCCGGTACTCCCGGTTCTAGTCCCGGTTGGGGCGCCGGTTCTGTCCCGGTTGCTCCTCTTCCAGTCCAGCTCTCTGCTGTGGCCCGGGAAGGCAGTGGAGGATGGCCCAAGTGCTTGGGCCCTGCACCCGCATGGGAGACCAGGAGGAAGCACTTGGCTCCTGGCTTCGGATCCACACAGTGGGCTGGCCGTAGCGGCCATTTTGGGGGTGAACCAACTGCAAAAGGAAGACCTTTCTCTCTCTCTCTCTCTCTCTCTCTCTCTCTGTAACTCTGCATGCCAAAAAATATTTTAACAAAATCACCATGATAATAAGTTGCAGAACCAGTACTACAGTACTAGAACCTAGTTGATCTTATCCTTACCATGGAGCTCTAAGAATCCACAGTTACAGAATTTAGAGTAAGTTAAACTCTTCTCTCTGTATATAATACTTTGAGGTATTCTCCTGTGCTCTTGAAAAGTCTATTCTCTGCTTAATCAATTGTATTGATGAGAAATTTATTACACTATAAGGAAATATTATATGTTTATTGGAAAATATTTATATGGAAATGAAAACCCTATATCTCTTCATAACTTCTACATGCCTGTTCTGGTTTTGCTCTCTGTGGCTGAAGGAAATAAGATCAGTTCCTTTCCCCATGACAGACCTTGAAATATGTGAAAGCAGCCTCTATGACCCCAGCCCCTATAATTCAATTTCTTGGACAAAACAACTCAATTTTGTTTAGCTGTTCATTTGTAATGTTTAAAATTTAAGGTTGTTTGTGTACCTCTTGCTATGAATTGAACACTGTGCTGGAAAGAAATAAGAGTATGTAATAAGATCAATAAGACAATCTCTACCTCAAAAAAGCTCTAGGTAGGGAAACAAAGAAAAATGATCAATAATAGTTCAGTAAGTACTGTGATGGAGGTAAGCACAGGGTGCAGACAGGAACTAATCACAACCTGAAGTGTAGTGTCAAAGGTTACGGAATGTTTACGAAAGGTGATGTGCTTCAGTTGATTTGTGAAAGCAGGGTTGGAAGGATGGGAAAACCTGGAACATTTGGGAGGAATTATTAGTTGTTCAGCATGGTTGGAGTGAAGGGGATTTGTGGATACATGAGAAGATATAGCATTAAACAAGCAGACAGAACTGGATCATAGTGGGCTTTCATATTTTCACAACTCTGTGTGTGTGTGTGTGTGTGTGTGTGTGTATGGCAAACTGTGGATTCCGAAACTGAACACAGAGTTCCATTTATGGAAATTCTTAATGCAGACTAAGATCCTAGTCATTTCTTTTGGCAAAGCCTGTTGAATCATATTGATCTTACAGCCACTGAATCATCAAGTCTGTTTTTTCCACATATTGCTATTAAGACTTTCTTGATCTTGCTGTTATACAGTTCGCTCTTTGTAGCTATGTGCAAGATTTTACATTTATCCTGATTAGATTCTTTTACATTAGATTTTATTCAATTCTTATGTTAAGATGTTTTTGATATTGATTTTATCATGGAATTTGTTTCTCATTTCTCCATGCTTCACATCATCCACTACCTCCTTTACACCATAATTATTTTAATTTTGTTGATGGGAAACTTTCCTTAATTTTTGCAAAGATTTCTGTAGAGTTAAAAGCATAAGCTGATATTTTGGCAATATTTTCATCATTTCTCCTCAATTGTATGGGCAAGAGTGATTTTAAAATATCACCAACCCTTGGGAGAAAATGGTTTATTTTTCATTGGAGTAGTAAATGTATTTTGCTCACAAAAATAAAATAATAATTTCTCAAAAGTTGCATCATAACTAGAGATAGGAACAATTACTATATTTTGAAACATCTCAAACTTCCATTCCCATAAAACCAGATCTCATTGGCTACAACAATGCTTTGGTTTCTTTTCTTTCTTTTTTGAAAGGTTTATTTATCTGAAAGGCAGAGTGACAAAGAGAGAGATAGAGACAGCAAGAGAGATATTCCATCTACTGGTTTACTCCCCAGATGGCCACAAGAGCCAGGATCTAGGAACTCCATCCAGGCTTCCCTTGTGGGTGGCAGTGGCCAAAGTACTTGAGCCGTATTCTGCTGCTTTCCCAGGCACATCAGCAGGGAGCTGAATCAGAGACGAATCAGAGCCAGGACTTGAATCAGTGCTCCAATATCTATCAGATGACCATGTCTCAGGCAGTGTCTTATACCTGCTGTGCCACAATGCCAGCTCCTTTGTGTATTTGACAAAGTACAAATCATAAACAAGTGATTGCCTGAAATGATCACATGCATCCCTGAGTTTATTAAGCAATTAAAGCTATGTGGTAAAAATTAGAGTTGCTATGTAAATAATGAAATTTGTGGTCTTCTGACCTTTCTCTGTTTTAACAGTTAACCATGAAGCCTTATTTTACCAACATCACACATGAAGGGGTACCCTAAACAATGAAGAACAGTTGTTACTTCCTTAGCCTCCAGCATATGCCTTACACAACTATGTAGGGAATACACAAGATGAGCTTCTTCATCACCTTAGAATGGAAGCTTTTGGGGCTTAAAAGGCTTCTGAGAGCATTTAATCCGCCTCCCACAACATTTATAGCAAATGGGGAAACTATTAGGTTGAAGCTGCAGTTTGTCAGGTTTATTCAAGCAATTCTCTGAACCCAGTATAGTCCCATTTGGTCAGATTTAGATGTAGGTCATACACATGAATTTTACAATTCCTGCCTAGAAATGACTTTGGTCAGACAATCCTACTTTGAGTAATGCTAGTCTGTAAAATATCTCTTGAGAATGGATTGAAGAGAGCTGAGAGTGGATGTAAAGAGTGATCCAAACTTTCTTTGCACCTGTGCTACACATGGGTAAAGATCAGTGAGCAGAGATTCCTTTGACATCAACCCTGGGTTTGTTCCATTTACTTTGGTATTACAAAGCAACTGGAAATAGCATGCATCACTGAGTCCCAGAAAATATTTTTCTCCCCTTCATTGGACAGAAAAGTTGAATTTGTTTTTGGGAGAGTCAGAGACCCTGTCTCAATCCAGATTCAGTTTGAATTAGAGAAACTGTTAAGTTTTCCTTAAATGAACCTTCTCTCATGCATACTGGAGTTGAGTATACTCTGAAGTCTGGATTTAAGGACTGATGATCCATAGCCTGTTTTACCAGTCATGGCATAGGGGCTGATTGAGTAGTGATCACTGTTTTCTCTGCCTTCTGGTGGAGCCTTACCTCCGTAGTATTTCCACTTGCCCATCACCAGCATGATTATCTTTTCTTTGCCATTGGCCTGTAAGAGTTGACAGTTATCAGTACTCTTTTTTTTTTTCTGACAGGCAGAGTGGACAGTGAGAGAGAAAGACAGAGAGAAAGGTCTTCCTTTGCCGTTGGTTCACCCTCCAATGGCTGCGGCCAGCGCACCGCGCTGATCTGAAGCCAGGAGCCAGGTGCTTTTCCTGGTCTCCCATGGGGTGCAGGGCCCAAGCACTTGGGCCATCCTCCACTGCACTCCCTGGCCATAGCAGAGAGCTGGCCTGGAAGAGGGGCAACCGGGACAGAATCCAGCACCCCGACCGGGACTAGAACCCGGTGTGCCAGCGCCGCAAGGCGGAGGATTAGCCTATTGAGCCATGGCGCCGGCCTATCAGTACTCTTTCATCCCTTTCCTGTCTACAAACAAGGGTAGGTTATCAACACTTGGCATAATTATGACAAAGAGGTCTATTTTGGGGGTAGCAAAGATAAGAACCCTTTACTGAGTAATTGTAAAGTCAGAAGTCTTTTATATACGTGATTTCATTTTTCCTCATATTTATATCCTCAGATCTATTTGATCTGAAGGATATTGATTTTACCTTTTTAAAAAGAGAGATAAAGAAATGGAAGTTCAGAGAGGACAAGTAACTTGACCAAAGATATATACATGGGTCCCTAAAAAAGTTCTTGAGAAACAGAAGTAAAAGAGGAGCTTAGAAAAAGACCTTTGGTACAACAGTAAAGTCTCTACTTTGGATGTCACCATCCCATATCAGAAGGTCTGGCCTCAAGTCCTGGCTCTGCTGCCAATTACAAGTTCCTGCTAGTGTGTATCCAGGAGGCAGCAGATGATGACTCAAGTAACTGAGTCCCTGCCACCCATGTCTTGAATTCCAGGCTCCTGGTTTCAGCCTGGCCCAGACCTGGTGGTTGTAAGCATTTGCAGAGTGAACTAACAGATGGAAGATCTCTGTTTCTCTCTGTCATTTGAAAATAAATAAATAAATAAATAAATAAATAAATAAAATTTTAAAAATGATATATTTATTTTAGTACAAAAATCTTTGCAATGCGTGGATTCAAAGGGTCTTCAAAAAGTTCACATAGAATGCATATTATAAAGGACTGGAAGCTTTGGAGTCATACCATAATGCCAAAACAATTACCAGCTTCAGAGAATCAATAAAGAAATGTGGCCAGTAAAGTTGATACTAATGAAAGGATATTCTCCATTGACTGAAGAAGACATAAGATCTCCTATTGATGATTTCTTGTTTTCCTGTGGAAATGGATGCATACTTGATAATATTTTAGAGACAGATGTAAGGAAATGCAATTTCCATTGATCAAACACTCCTTAACGGGAAAATCCAGGTCTGGATTGTTTCATTCTCCCCAGAACTTGGCACTGGGTTCTCCTTGAAGGCCTGATGAATACCTCTTGAATGAACACATGCATTTAACATGTAGTATTTCACAGGAACAAGTCTCTGTACTGGTATGGTGGAAGGAAGTAAACTTGGTGCAAAATGACAAGAAAGAAAAAGCATCCAAAGAGGGAAATCAAGGGTGCTGACATAAAACTTGGCTGACTTCCACCATCTAGCTGAGGACTTGCTCTGCATAGAACAATTGCCCAGGTGTTGCATATGAGCGTATGAGCAGGAAAGCAGGCAGCAACGAAGTGAAAGATCTAATTCCACATATACTCTCCAAACAAAATCAAACTTAAAGGTCTAATTTAAAGTGCATTTCCTGTTTCAACGTCCTTTTGCAGTATATTACCTATGAATTTGAATTGGTTCTCTGCTTGGTTCTGCTTCTAACATGGTTCCACAGTGATTGCCCTTGTTACAATGCTTCAACATTTTTTCCCTCTCATTTCCTCTCATCTTAAGTCACTTTAATTCTAAGCAGGATTTAAGACTCCAATTTTCATGTGTCACAACAAACACTGAGAATTCTTTTCTTTCTGGCTTATGGAAAATTGTTGACTTGGACAATACTAATGTCTTCCAGCTGTAGTAACTATTCATGTGCTAAATTAAGGATGTTGATACAAATAAAGCTAGGGTATCCTTCCTGCAAAACTACTGGCCTGTTGGGGAACAAACAAATAAACAAATGACTGGCAGTTAACCTGGATTTATCTAATTTTCCACATATAGGTCTATATTTTCTTTTGTTAAGAGAAAGATAAAGGATAGACTATTGTCAAAAACATTACCCTCTAACACTTGCAATCTGGTTACACATCTTGCCATCACTTTCCCATTTTTTATAGCTAAGGATTTATTTCCTTTCCTCTTGGGTTTTGGGGCAGCTGTAGGTGAGACTATGTACCTCCTGCTTTAAAGACAATTGACCTAGCATATGTCTGAATCTCCCTCAACATCCCTCATTAGCTTCAGATTATTTTATTCTTTGCCAAAACTTTCTGCCTTAACAAAGATTGATGTTCATGGCTGAACTGTAATGCACCAGGTTCTATCTCTTCACTTTTTCCAGGGCGGGCTCTAAGCCAACTTGTAAAAGCAGCACAGTTGGAGCTCAGTTCAGCCTTCACTTCCAGGTCCACAGTGATCTCATACTCTCCACATTCTCTTGTTCTCCTATCAAGATGAACTTTTTGTGAAAAATCTAATAAGTGGATGTGCATTGAGATGTAACTAAGGGAAAAATGGTGCTGGGTTATCTCTTCTAGGATTGATTTACAATTTTTCAGAGACCTAAGTTTTAAGCCAAGAGAATGACTTGCTAATGATATGATTTCTATTTGAGGAGGGTTTGTTTACTCCCGTAGGCATTGGCAATTTGTTTAATCTGTATACACAAAAGACAGTTCCCAATTGGTGTACACTATACTCTTTTCATTTGTGTTAACCTTATTTCTGCTTTTTAATCCCAACTTGTTAGGCTTTGTTTGAACTTTCTCAATGTGTCCCTTCCAGGAAGTGCAGAAGTGCTCCTTATTTGGCTGGTTGAACATGGAGGAAAAATCCTGCAGTAAGACCGCTGAATTACTCTTTGTTCCACCATTTATTTACTGTGCGACTTTGGACAAATTACTCAGCTTCTCAATCTCTAGTTTCTTTTAAAAACTTTCTCTCTCTCTCTTTCTCTCTCTCTCTCTCATCTCTCTCTTTTTTCCCTCTCACTGTGTCACTCTGCCTTTCAAATAAAACAAAAACTTTTTTAAGGATTGGGGTTGTGGCTCAGCGTGTGAAGCTGCTGCTTGCAACACCGTTTTCCTATATCAGAGCACCAGTTCGAATCCCAGCTGCTCTGTTTCTAATCCAGCTCCTTGCTAATGTGCCTAGGAAAGCAGCAGAGGATGACTCAAGTGTTTGGGTCCTTGCACCCACATGGGAGACTCAGATGGAGTTCTAGGCTCCTGGCTTTAGCATGACCCAGACCCAGCCATTGAGGCTAATTGGAGAGTGAACCAGCAGTTGGAAAATCTCTCTATCTCTCCACACCCCTCACCCTATCATTCTGTATTTCACAAAGAAAAAAATCAATTTTTTACTTGTTTATTTACTCTTATTTGTTTGAGAGACAAAGAGAGCAAGAAAGACAGAGAAAGGAACACACACACACACACACAAACACACAGAGAGGGAGAGACAGAGAGAAGAAGAGCTGGCTTCCATTGGTTCACGCCCCAAATGGCCTCAAAAACTCTCTCTTTCTCTCTGTCCACTTCAAATAAAATGAATGAAAATGAAAATGAAAAAATAAAATGTTAAAATATAAAACAATAAAATATCAAAAATACTTTAAAAAATGCTTGACACATAGCTTGCATTATGTTAGTGGTAACAACTAATTTTATTATGTGCCAAGCTTCCATTTTCACTTGTTTATGTAAGCATTAGGGGAAAGTAAAAACAAAAGACTATAAGGTTGTAGTTTAGAAGCCCCTCACTCCCATTTCCTGCTGTTTTCTCCACTACCCAACCTCATGCATATTCCTATTTATTTTATCCCTTTGCTCTTTGGAAATTTCAAGCCCTTGTTTTCATGTTTTTTTTTTTTTTTCCTGAATTCCAAAAACTTTTTGCCACCAAATTTCTTCCTCTTTATGTACTTCTTTGCTCATTTTGCTTGCTACTGTTGTTATTATTTACTATGTCCAGTATTGAAGAATATAATTGGTGATCTCTCTGCCTTGTCAGTTTTCAGTGGTAACATTAAGTCAGTCTCTTACTAGGGGACTTCACAAAGTTGACAGAAGCAGGCTCATCCAAGATGGCTGAAGAGAGAAGCCCTTCACTTGCTCTACAACAGACAAGAGCCAGAACAACAAAGGAAGGAGTGTGTTTCCAGATTGACAGAGGGAAAACTTCAATAAAGAAATGACAGGAACTCTAAACAGAAAGGCAGCACAGGGAGAGGAACAAAACACAGTGCAGCTTCTATCCCAGCTTCTCAGCTTGGGTTTGGGGGGTGGGGGTTGGGTTTGTCCATCTTGCCAGGAAAAGGTAAGTGGAAAGCTCCGTGACCACCACCCACCATCAACACAAACTGGCAACCCTAACTACAGGAGAGTCCTATAGGCCTAAACCCAATTTAGAAAACGGACTGGAGTCTGGGTGACTATTTTGCTATAAAAAAGAAACTCACATTGCCTGCTCCTGCCCCCAAAGCCCTAGACCTGAGCTGCTGAGGTACAGCTTCTACTAAACTACATTCTGTCCTAGGGGACAGCAAGCAGCCCTGTCACTACTATAAACACCCAGAACCAGAACCAGAGTGCTTCACAGGGCAGAGAGCAGGCCCCTCTGCATTCTGCAGCATTGGGTTTCTGGGCACAAGCTTCTGAGTCATGTTTGCTCCATCTGCATGGTTGAGGGAAGGTTGCCTCTGTTTCTTGTGGCCCAGTGTCAGTAGTAGCCAATACATAAATCCAGAGGAACAGACTTGAGAATGTCCCCTTCTGCATCTCTTAGCACAGGGTGCTTGGGTGGTCAAAGTGCAAGCCCTAGTGTCATCGTGCATGTCCTGTGATAACTAGGCTCAGTCTCTCCTGTGTTCTGCAGCTCTGAGGCTATGGCTATTGGTGCTATAATCTCTGGTGTAACTCATACTCACTGTGAGACTTGGCGGGCCCTGACTGCATTTCTCTGCTTCAAGCTGGTAACTACCAGTGTATAATACGCAGCAAAACTGCTACTCAATCTGTGAAACCTGGGTAAAGATCCAACTGAATGTTGTTTCTATAAATCCCGGGGACAACTGCACTCCCATGTGGGACATGGAGAAAGGGAATATCTGTATTTCCATACTCTAGGCCTGCACCTGCTAGTACACAGTCCCCAGTAAAATGTGTGATCACCATGTGGGGCCTGGGTAATTTACCCTCCAAGTTCTGCAGCTCTAGAACTATGGCTGTCAGAGCTATATCCCACAGAGTCACCTGAGTTCACTCTGAGGGATGTGGGGTAAAGGACCCCATTGCATCCTTCAGCTCTGAGTCTGTGACTATTCTATAAGTCACAGTGGCACCCATGCTTGCCCGTTGAGTCTGGGGAATGCTCAATTGTCATTCCACTGATCTAGCCTTGTATAGGTTAGTGCACAATCTCCAGCTAGTTTGTGATCAACCTGTGGGATGTGAATAAAGTATCCTTGAAATCCTGCAGCTCTGAGACTTGGACTGTTGGAGTTACACTATACAGAATCACCTGAGTTGTCTGTTAGGGACATAGGCAGGACTCTACTTGCAAAACAATGCTCCAGGCCTATGCCTGTCAGTGAAACGTTAAACATGGGTATGGTTTCCACTGTATCCTGAAGCCCAATGACTAGGACTTTAAGCTCTATAAATCCTAGGAATCCCTGCACTTGCCCTATGGGACCTGGAAAAGTCTTTATACACTTTCCACTGTAGCAAGTACATGGTTGTTAGTACACTCTCCAGCATAACCTATACTTTTCCTGTGGAACCTGGACAAGGTACCCTTTCTGCCCTGCAGCTCCAATACTGTAACTTTTAGTATGGTATTCCTTAGCGTCACCAGAACCCAACCTACAGAACGTAAGGAAGACCCTACCTGCATTCCACAACTCTAGGCCCAAACCTTCAGTACAAAATCGCCAGAATAACCTGTATCCACTCTATGGGACTGGGGAAATATTTTTATTCCCAGTGCTTGTACTAAGAATTTTGGTGTTGTATGGACAAACATCACTCATGCCCACCCAGCAGGATCTGGTGAAGGTCCCATGCACATGACACATGTCCAGGGCCACAACTGTTCTTGCTATAAGCCCCAACATTACTCAGGTTTGCCTGGTGGGGCAAGGTGACAGATCCCTGTATGTCTCACAGCACCAGGATTGCAGCTGCTGCAAATTCTAGTGTTATTGACACCAAACTCGCTGAGGACTGAAGACACATACTTTTGGAAGCTCACATTCACTTCAAAGCCATACTATTACCTTCATGCACTGTCACAATCTACACAGTCATGGAAGTCATAGACCCTGCTGAAACTGATCACAGCTGAAGAAATTACTCAGAAGTTACACTTCTGAGATCACCTAGAACCAAGGACAAAGCAATTATGCAAGTGATACCTCACATTCTGTCAAAAGAAAATAAAAATCTTTCACACTTCAAGATACTCAATAAAGAAAAAGAAACCGTTGGGCTAGATGCACAGATGTCAAGGTAGGAATACAGGAAATGTAAAGAAGCAAGGAAGCATGGCACCTCCAAAAGAACACAAGATTTTTCTATCAGTAGACCCTGATTTGAAGGAAATCTATGAAATGCTTGAAACAGAATTCCAAATAATGATCCTAAGGAAACTCAGTCAACTGCAAGGGTATACAAGTAAACAATTCAACTAAATTAGGAAAACAATGCATGACATCAAGGAGAAATTCAGCAGAGATGAAAAACATTAAAAAGAATGAATCATAATATAGGAGGTGAAAGCTTTAATGAAATGAAAAATAAAATTGAGAGCTTCAAAACCAGGATAGACCAAGTGGGAAACAAGAATTTCTGATATTGAGGACAAGACTTTTGGGAAAAATCCTAGTCAGATAAAAATATATAGAAAAAAATTTAAAAGAATGAAGAAAGTCTGTGATACACATGGGATACCATTAAGTGAGCAAGTATTTGCATTATAAGGATACTGGAAGGAGAAGAGAAGAAAAAAATACTGAGAATCTATTTATTGAAATAATAGTTGAAAATTTCCCAAGTTTTGAAAGAGGTATGGACATTGAGATATAGGAAGCTTAAAAGATCCCAACCAGACCTAAAAAAAGACCTCTTTCAAAGCATATAGTAAATGAGGAAGGATATGGGAGAGGGAATGGGAGGTGGAATGGGAGCCGGATGGGGAGTATGGGGGGAAGAACCACTATATTCCTAAAGTTGTATCTATGTAGAAATGCATTTATTAAATAAAAATTAAAAAGGGAAAAAGATATGTTCATCTTAAAAAGAATTAAAATTAAAAAATAGTAAAAAAAAAGCATATTGTAGTCAAATTATCACAAACTAAGGACGAATAGCAAATACTACAGACAGTGAAAGAAAAATGTCCAGTTACATATAAAGGAAAATCCATTAGACTAACAGGAGACTTCTCAGCAGAAATCTTATTGGCTAGAAGAGAGGGGGATGATATATTCAATATCTTGAAAGAGAATACTATCAATTAAGAATATTATATCCAGTGAAGCTATCTTTTAGATGTGAAGGAGAAATAAAGTCTTTCTCAGACAAGCCAAAACAGAGAATTCAACACCAGTAGATAGGCCTTACAAAAAATTCCAAAGGTAGTCCCATATTAGAAATACCCATCATAAAAACACACAATAGTACCAAATTCACAAACAGCAGGCACACAAAAGAGAAAGAAGAGAATCCAACATTAGTTGGACAGAAAAGTAACCAATAAAGCATAAAGATAAATAATAAAAGAAGCAGAAATAAACAACATATAGAAAGCAATAAGCAAGCAACAAGAATAACAGGAATTAGTTCTTCACTATCAATATTCACCTTGACCACACTAAATTAAATTTCTCTGTCAAAAGACATTGGCCAAATGGATGAAAATACAAGACTCAACTATATACTGCTTACAAGAAACTCAAATTACAGGTAAAGATACTCATCATCTGAAAGTGAATGGTTGGAAAAAATTTACCATGCAAATGGAAACAAAAAATGATAAAACAGACTTTAAAAACTTGGAAAAGGTACAAAGAAGAACATTATGTATTGGTAAGAAAATAAATTCAAAAAGAAGATACAGCCATCATCAATATTTATGCAACAAGCACAAGACTACCCAGAAATAAATCAAACATTATTAGACATAAAGGGACAGAGAAAATAGAATTCAACCATGATAGGCAAGTTGAACACCTACTATCATCAATGGAGAGATCATCCAGGTAGAAAATCAGCAAAGATCCATCAAAATTGTACCATACTATAGAACAGATAGACCTAACAGACATTACAGAGCATTGCATCCAATAGCTACACATATTTTTCTCATCGGCACATGGAACATTTTCTAGGACAGAAAATATCTTAGGCCATAAATTGTCTCAGTAAAAAAAATGAAATCATACTACATATTTTCTTAGACCACAAAGGAATAAAGCTAGAAATCAACAACAAAAACAATAGAAAACTGAAAGATACATGGACATAGAACACCATGCTCCTGAATCATCAAAGGTTTATTGAAGAAATTGAAGAGGAAATCAATAAAATTCTTGAAGCAAATAAAATAGTAAATGCAATGTAACAAAATCTGTGTGATACAGGGAAAGAAGTATTGAGAGAAGTTTATAGCAATAAGTGTTTACATTAAAAATGAAGATCTTGGGGCCAGCACTGTGGCACAGTAGGTTAATCCTCCACATGCAATGCCAGCATCTCATATCGGCGCTGGTTTTTTCCTGGCTGCTCCTTTTCCAATCCAGGTCTCTGCTATGGCCTGGGAAAGCAGTAGAAGATGACCCAAGTGCTTGGGCCCCTGCACCCACATGGCAGACTGGGAAGAAGCACTGGGCTCCTGGCTTCAAATTGGCACAGCTCTGGCCATTGTGGCCATTTGGGGAGTGAACCAGCGGATGGAAGACCTTTCTCTCTGTCTCTCCCTCTCACTGTCAGTAACTCTACCTCTCCCAATAAATAAATAAATAAAATCTTAAAAAATAAATAAATAATAAATAAATAAATAAATAAAATCTTAAAAAATGAAGATTTCAAAAAGACAAACTAAGTATACATTTAGACTCAGAAAAGTAAGAGCCAACCAAGTGCCAAATTAGCAGGAGACAGAAATAATAAAGATCAGAGCAGAAATATATGAAGTTGAAATTTAAAAAATTATAAGAGATAAAGGAAATGAAATTTTGATGTTTTGAATCAATATAAAAAATGTTTAACCATACTAAGAAAATCAAATAAAAAGCTCAAATAAGTAAAATTAGAGATATAAAAAAAGACATTACAACTGAAACCACAGAAATATAAAGGATCATAAGAAACTACTATGAAAAACTATATGCTAACAAATTGGAAAATGCTAAAGAAATGGCCAAGTTACTAGACATATATAATATACCAGAATTAATTCAAAAGATATATAAAATCTCATCAGACCAATAACAAGCAACAAGAGTGAATCAGCAATTAAAAGTCTGCCATCAAATACAATAAGACAATTCCAAGACCGGATGGTTTTACAACTGAATTCTATAAAGCATTTAAAGAGGAACTAACTCCAATATTTACAAACTATTCCAAAATATTAAAAAGTGCAGAACTCTACAAAACTTTGTACTCTTGGCCGGCGCCGCAGTTCACTAGGCTAATCATCCGCCTGTGGTGCCGGCATCCCGGGTTCTAGTCCTGGTTGGGGTGCTGGATTGCGTCCCGGTTGCTCCTCTTCCAGTCCAGCTCTCTGCTGTGGCCTGGGAGTGCAGTGGAGGATGGCCCAGGTCCTTGGGCCCTGCACCCACATGGGTGACCAGGAGGAAGCACCTGGCTCCTGGCTTCGGATCAGTGCAGTGCCAGCCGTAGCGGCCATTTGGGGGGTGAACCAACGGAAGGAAGACCATTCTCTCTGTCTCTCTCTCTCACTGTCTAACTCTGCCTTAAAAAAAAACTAAAAAACTTTGTACTCTGATATGAATACTTAACAAAGACACAACACAAGAAAGCTAAAGACCAGTGTCCTTGATAAACATAGATGCAAAAATTTTGAACAAAACATTAAGCAAACTGAATCCACACAACATGAAAAAGATCAAGCATCAGTGGAATTTATCTCAAGATTGCAAGGATGGCTCAATATACTCAAAGCAATTAATTTAATAAAATATTTAAACAGAGTAAAGAACAAAAATCATAGGGTCATATCAATAGATGCAGAAAAAGCATTTGATAAGTGTCAACATCTATTTTATGATAAAAATCAGAATAAGTTAGGTATCGAAGGACCATACCTGAAATTATAAATGCTATAATGTGACAAACTGATAGCCAATATTATACTGACTAGGAAAAGCTGAAAACATTTCTCCTCAGATCTGAAACAAGAAAAGAGGGTATACTTTTACCATTTTATTCAGTACAGCACTGGAAGTATTGGGAAGAGCAATTAGGAAACAGAATGAAATAAAGGACATTAAAATTGGAAAGGAGGGACTCTAATATTCTATGTTTATAGATGACATGATTTTGAGCATGGACCTAAACCTAAATACTTCACCCAAAACTGTTATAAATGGTAAACCAAATCAATGAAGCCACAGGATACACAATCAACATACAAGAAACAGTAGCAGTTTTATACACCTGCAATGATCTTGCGTAAAGAGAAATTAAGAAAGAAGTTCAATTCCCAACATCTATAGAAATACAGGAATAAATTGAACCAAATAAGTTAAAAATCTTTAAAAGGAAATTATAAAACACCAATGAAATAAATCATTAAGGACAACAAAACATTGAAGATATTCCTGCTTATGGATTGGATGAATTAATATAATCAAAATGTCCATATTGCCTAGGGCAATCTACAGATTGATTAAAACCCCTATCATAATACTAATGATATTCTTTACAGAATTGCCAAAAAATCCTGAAATTCATAGGGAATCACAAATGAACCAGAATAACAAAAGCAATCCTAGGGGGAAAAATCAACTATAGTAATAAAGATGCACGGTTCTGGCATGAAAATTGGCACAGATCAATGGAACAGAATACAGAACTCAAAGGTTAATTCATGTACTGATTTTTGGCAAATGATTCAAAAATATTGGAGAAAAGGATAATCTTTTCAATAAATTATTCTAGAAAATCTGGATATACATATGTAAACAAATGAAATTATATACAAATCTCTCACCATATATAAAAATCAACTCAAAATGGATCAAAAACCTAAATGTCCAGAAACGATGAAATTGCTAGAACAAAGCATAAGGGAAACACTTCAAGACTTTGGTGTAGGAAATGCTTTTTTGGTAAGATCCCAAAATGCAGGCAACAAAAGCAAAACTAGACAAATGGGACTATATCAAACTCAGAACCTTTTTCACAACATAGGTAGCAATTAAAAGATTGAATGGACATACAGGAATGGGAGAAAATATTTGCAAGCTACTTATTCAACAAGAGACTAACACCAAGGATATATCAGGAACTCAAAACACCAACAACAAAATCAACCAATTTAGTAAAGAAATGGAAAAAGGGCATGAATAGACGTTTCTTAAGAGAAGATAAGCAAATAACCAATAAATGTATGAAAATATACTCAATGTCACTAGCCATCAGGGAAATGCAAATCATAACAACAATATCACCTCACCTTCATTAGAATGGCTAGTATCAATTATGAACCTAAACTGATCACTTTGTTTATTTATTTATTTTGAAAGGCAGAGTGGACAGTGAGAGAGAGAGAGACAGAGAGAAAGGTCTTCCTTTTGCCGTTGGTTCACCCTCCAATGGCTGCCGCGTCCGGTGCGCTGTGGCCGGCGCACCGCGCTGATCCGATGGCAGGAGCCAGGTACTTCTCCTGGTCTCCCATGGGGTGCAGGGCCCAAGTACTTGGGCCATCCTCCACTGCACTCCCTGGCCACAGCAGAGAGCTGGCCTGGAAGAGGGGCAACTAGGACAGAATCTGGCGCCCCGACTGGGACTAGAACCCGGTGTGCTGGCACCACAAGGTGGAGGATTAGCCTAGTGAGCCGCGGCGCCAGCCAACTGATCACTTTAACAAGTAAGATGGCATTGGTCCATGCCACCTTGATGGGATTGAATTGGAATCCCCTGGCACATTTCTAGCTCTACCATTAGGGGTAAGTCTGAGTGAGCATGTGCCAAACTGTACATCTCTTCCCTCTCTTATTCCCACTCTTATATTTAACAGGGGTCACTTTTCAGTTAAATTTAAACACCTAAGAATAATTGTGTGTTAAGTAAAGAGTTCAGCCAATGGTATTAAGTAGAACAAAAAAATACTGAAAGGAATAAAATAGTAAGTTATTACGTGTCAAAGGGATTACATAAATAAGACCAGTGTCTGCAAATAATAATGGATAGAATTAAAAAGGAGAGAATGATCCTACATGGGAAGCAGGATACACAGTAGACTCATAGAATGGCAAATGCCCTAAACAGCACTCTGGCCTCAGAATCAGCCCTTAAGGCATTCGGATCTGGCTAAAAAGCCCATGAGAGTATTTCAGGCATGGAAAGCCAAGAAGACATTGTGGCAAAAAAAAAAAAAAAAAAAAAGCTAAATGAAAGATCTCTGTGAGTGAGATCCCAGCGGAAAGAATGGGCCATCAAAGAAGGCAGTACCTTTCTCTGAAGGGAGGAGAGAGCTTCCACTTTGAATATGACCTTGTCTAAACAAGGTCGGAGTTGGTGAACTCAAGAGGCTTCCATAAGCCTTGGCATCTCATGACAAGAGCCTCGGGTGATTGCTGACATCATAAATAAGAGTGTCAATTGTTAAATCAACAACGGGAGTTAAAGTGCACCTGCTTCCCATGTAGGACCTCTGTCCTTGATATGTTGTACTATGCGAATTACTGGTAAAAGTACTACCCAAACAGTACTTTACTTTGTGTGTCTTTGTGGGTGCAGTCTGTTGAACTATTTACTTAGTATATACTAAGTTGATTTTTTGTATATAAAGATAATGGAAAATGAATCGTGATGAAGAATGGGATGGGAGAGGGAATGGGAGATGGGATCATTGCAGGTGGGGAGGGAGGTTATGGGGGGGAACTGCTATAATTCAAAAGTTGTACTTTTGAAATTTATATTTATTAAATAAAAGTTTAAAAAATGGTTAGTATCAAAAAGAGAGAAAGTAACAAGTTCTGTTGAGGATGTGCAGTAAAGGGAACTCTTATAAACTGTCAGTAGGAATGAAAATTAGTACAGCCAATAGGGAAAACAGTATGGATATTTCCTTAAAGATTAGAAGTAGAATGGCCAAATGATCTAGCAATTCAACTACTGGGAATATATCCAAAAGACATGAAATTATTGTGTCAAAGTGATTCCCATTCCACCATGTTTATTGCAGCACTGTTTGCAGTAGCCAAGATAAAGAATCCAGCAAGATATTCATCATCAGCTAAGTAGATAAAGAAAACATAGTGTTTATACACAATGGAATACCATTCAGCTATTAAAAAGAATAAAATAAAATCCTGCCATTTATAGAAAATGGATGGAACTGGAAGATATCATATTAAGTGAAAGAAACCAGACATAGAAAGACAAAATCCTACATATTCTCCCTCATATGTGGAAGTTAAAAGTTATCTGGACACAGAATGGTGATTACTAGAGGCTGAAAGAAGTGGATGAATAGGAGTTTGGACAATGGGTACTAAATCAGTGTTAGATCAAAAGAATGAGTTCCTAGGGTTACACAGCACAGTGGGGGGACTGCAATTCACAATAACCTAGTATATATTATTTGAACAAATAGGAGATGCTCTAGGCCTCCATTCATAAAGCAATATCAAAGAATTCAGAATGGTCATAACTTTATTTTGATCAGTTAACATCATACAATGTATTCAAATATCACACTGTACCCATAATATTAATAATTATTATTAATAAAAAGTTTTTAAAATCCACAAAAAATGTAACTAAAAGTAAGTTTATTTTGGTGCACTTTTGAAATCATACATAGTTTATTTATAATATGCATTTCCATGAACTTATTGATGATCTCTCATATAGTATTTGTGGTTAAAACATGAGAGTAGTTGCCTCTCTACTTCTGTTATTTATTAATTTTTCCAGACAATTTATTCAGACTTACACATTGCATCATTATTTTATTGAAAAATCACACCAATCTTTCAGTTAAATTTGGAATGGATTTATTTTAGAAAAGGAGAAATGTAGATGGTAATTGGAGTCCTTTATTCCAGTAGAGTGGTCTTCAGGCTGCTAGTAAGAACTCACTAATCTATCAAAGCCCCTTTCCTTGTAAAAGATTTTAAGAAATCTTATTGTTGTCATAGATCTCAGATGCTCTCATGAAGAGAAACTATTTTTCATTTCATTGAATATGTGAACTCACTGGGGTCGAGAGAAGTAGGTGCTCAGAGGAAAACTGGAGTATTGCTAACCATAAAACTTCTTCAATAATTGTGTGTGTGAGTGTGTGTGTGTGTATACTTTTGCTACACACTGGGATTTACATAGTATGTCTTTCAGAGTTAACCTGCTTAGAAGTATAGTTGTGCATCTACTGGTTGGAGATTCATTGGTAACACAGGTGTGGGGAACTGCTAGCCAAACTCTTTAACTGTGAAGGAATATTTAATCTATGAGGTGACAGGGCTAACTTCTCACCCCATTTCTGCATCAATTGACAGAATGTCCACTTAAACAAGGTATAATTACTTCGTTGGCAAAAAAAAAAAAAAACCCATCACCAAGAGCTGGAAACCAGCAGCTGGAAAATCTGTACATGGAAAAACAAATGACCATGGGCAGCAGAAATTAGTTACCTTGGCAGATAGCAGACATGTCCCATACACATTCAAGACATACTTAATGTGAACCTCCAGCTACTCCTAAGCAAAGCCATATGTTCGTTATGAAAGACAAGGAAAGTTAAACAACATTTTGAATGTTGCTTGTAATCAAGAATGGCTATCAAACATTTCCTGAATACGAACATTTAAATGAAAATATATGTGATATATAGAGAGATTAATAGGGGAAAGTGAAGAAACTCAGACCCTTTGCATTTTTTGCATTTTTAAACATATTTATCACTTGCATTTGTCTTCAAGGCATCAAAAGGAGGTTGTGAAAAAGTAGCTTAGAATAGTTCCTTGCAAAATTATATTCTATGAAAACATATTTGTATATCTCTGAAGTTTATAATCCTCTATTTACATGACATGTGAAGCAGTTAAATGACAGTTTAGATTACATTATTCAAACTTGTAATTTAGTTTAGACATAGAAACTTGTTAGATAAAAAACTATGTGGAAAAATATTAGATCTATAAAATTACTAGGTCTTCAAAATCCTACTTTCCATTATAAAAACATCTCAATAAAAAAAACAAGGAAAAACACAGGTGTGAAATTAGAGATTCTGGTTTCATACCTCCACTGAGCCTCCTTTTTTAATTTTTAATGATTATTTGTTGATTTATTTCATTGAAAAGCAATGAGAGGAGAGAGAGGGAGGGAAGGAGGGAAGGAGGAGGAGGAGGGAGAGAGAGAGAGAGAGAGAGAGAGAGAGAGATCTCATCCTCGGGTTCACTATTCCATATGCCTGCAACAGTTGGAGCTGGACTGAGGCTGGAGGCAGGAGCTGGAAGTTCAATCTGGGACTCTCACATGGATGACAGGGATCCAATTACTTGGGCTATTACTTGCTGCCTCCCAGTGTCTGCATTGATGGGAAGTCTATTGGACTTTGATGGAAGTCAAATTGGGAGCCAGAGTCAGGTATGAGACTCCTATTTTGAATGTGGGCACCTTATTAGCATCATAACTACTCTGCCAAATGACTGCCCTAAGCCTTCTATTGTTAAAACTCAAATGTTTTTCCAGTAAGATGGAGTAAATGAAATTTTTCCTATACCTTCTGCAATGAAAAACTCTGGGCCTTAAATATAAGCTAAACATAAGAGGACCCTAAATGATGGAGGTGAGTCTAGGGACTTTAAGCATTTGAGGAATGACATGGTGGTGAGTTTGTTGTGTCTTCGTTTGGCTTCATATATGCCAAACTCGCACAGACAGGCAACATGGGAGCACTAAGAGACACAAACAAAATAAAACACCAACAAAAGCCTGCTGTTTCTAGTCAAAGGACCAGCAAAGGGACATTTCAACAAGACAGAAAGCTTTGAGGCAATAATCCCTCTACTCTTGAAAAACACTGCAGGAAGAAAACTGGTTCCTTCAATGTTATCTAAGCTCAAGTGAATAGGCTACATGTTTGTGAACCTGTGATGAGGTTCTGCAACACCTCCACTGTGAGAGAAGGCAAGTGGAGAGCCAAGAGTTTCATCTCCACTGGACAATGAGATGTTTCTCCCTCTACAGTGTTGGTGTAGATCACTTGGTGGGGCCAGATTCCAATCCACCTGGCAACAGAAAATATCCTTTTGCCAGGGTAGACTCAGGACTTTCACCACTGTTCAGAAGTAGTAATACTGCTTTTACTGTGGCATAGGGCATAGGTAAAGACTATATGCAGAGCCAGAACACTTGTCGTTCCCTAGCAAGTAAGAGGAGCTGCCTGTTACCACTCACAACATGTGTCAATGGAGACCAAGAGGGGAAACTGAATTTCTACCTCTATCTGGTGGTAATGAGGTACCCTACTTTCTTTTCCAGAATGAGGTAAGAAGAAGCCAGCTAAAATAGAAAATTTGAATAAGGTCAAAGTATCATAACAAAATATAAAAATGTATAGTACTCATGCTGTACCAAGAATCAGTGATATTTGAAAGTGAATGAAAAAATAAGTCAATATATGCTGAAATTGAAATGACTAGAGATGTCAAAACTATTTGACAAATATTTTAAGGCAATTATAATAAAAATTCTTCAATGAGCAATTGCAAAATCTTAAAACAAATGACAAAGTCGAAAGACATGAAGAAGAATCAATTACACCTTGTTTGTGGGAATGTAAATTAGTAGATCCGTTATGGAAAACAATAGGGAGGTTCCTTAAAAAAGTTAAAAATAGAAGTACCAGATGATCTGGTAATCCCACTTCTGGGCATATAGCCAAAGGAAACAAAGTCAGTTTGTCAAAGAGTACCATGTTTATTGAAGCAGTATTCATAATAGCCAAGAAATTGAATCAATTTAAGTGTCCATCAACTGATGAATGGGTAAAAGAAACATGGAACACATAAATAATGAAATACTATTCAATGATAAAATGGATGAAGTCCTGTCATTTGCAGCAACATGGATGGAACTGTTGGACATTATGCTAAGTGAAATAAGCCATACAAAGAAAGAGAAATACTGTACAATATAATTCATTTGTGGGTTCTAAAAAGGTGAACTTGTAGAAGTTAAGTATAGAATGGTAATTATTAGAAATTGGGAAAGGTAGGGTGGAGGAAGGGATCAGGAAAGACTGGCTAAGAATATTAAGTTACAATTATCTAAGAGAAAAAAGTTCTGATGTTCTGCACAGTAGAGATACAAAGATACAAAGAAATAGATATACAAAGAAATAGAGATACAAAGAAATAGAGATACAAAGAAATAATAAGTGTCCGAGGAGTAGAAATATGCTTACCCTAATTTTAACATTATAATGTCTACATTTATCAAAACACCATGTGATACCCCACAAGTAAGTCCAACTTTAATGTGTCATTAAAGACAATAAATACAATTTTTAAAACTGAAAGATATAGTAAATTTTCAAAAAGATTTTATTTATTTATTTGAGAGGTAGAGTTACAGACAATTGAGAGGGAGAGACAGAGAGAGAGAGAATCTTCGACCTGCTGGTTCACTTCCCAAATGGCCACAATGGCCAGAGCTGTACCAATCTGAAGCCAGGAGCCAGGAGCTTCTTCTGGGTCTCTTACGTGGGTTCAGGAGCCTAAGGACTTGGGCTATCTTCTACCACTTTCCCAGGCCATAGCAGAGAGCTGGATCAGAGCAGGAGCAGCCGGAACTAGACCTGGGTCCCATATGGGATGCTGGCATCGTAGGCAGAAGATTAACCTACTGTGCCACAGTGCTGACCCAAAAGATATAGTAAATTAAATAAAGGTCTCAGTGAATGGGCTGGAGAGCAGTGTAGAGGGGTCATTGAACTAGAGGACTGAACAATAGAAATTACTGAAGCTGAATGATAGTGAGAAAATAGACTGAAGAAGAAGAAATTAATAGAGCTTGCAGGGATCTGTAGAATTATAGCACTATATTCAACATTGATGTCACTGATGACACAGAGGGAGAAGAGAGCTGAGGAGATAGTAGGACTGAAAGAGTATTCAAAAATAATTATTGAAAATTCCCAAATTTGGAGAAAGACTTAAACCCACATTTTCAGGAAGCTGAGCAAATCCCAAATATGAGAACTCAAAGAAATTCATCCCAAGACACAACATACTTAAATTTGTAAAAACTAAATACAAAGAAAAATTCTTGAAAGTATCCAGAGAAAGAACAACACCTTACCAAATAAGGTGAAAACAGTTCAAATAAGAATGGATTTCTCTTCAGAAACTATTCATGTCAGAAGGAAGTGGCACAATATTTTTCAAGTGCTGAAGAAAAAAGAAGCTATCAACCCGGAATCCTATAACCAGCTAAAATAGTCTTCAAAAATCAAGGGGGAAATCAAGACAATTTTAGATGAAGGAAAGCCAAGATAATTTGTCACCAATAGGCCTACTCTTATAATAGCCATAAGAAGTTCCCTATACAAAAGGACATGAAAATTAAGAAACCTTATAATATCAGGATGTAAAAAAATCAGGTAAACAAAAATCTGAGTAATACAACAAGCGTTCCCTCTCCTCCTGAGTTTTGCAAATTATTTTTGATGATTAAACATAGCAATCTGACTGATCCTGCACCCCAGACCACTGAAGATCATCTGGGCTGATATGGTTATAGCACTGTCTCATATGTTATTAAATTAATACATAACAAATATTTGAGGCAATTATAATGGGAAGGTAAGGGGACATAAAGGGAGGTATATTTTTTATAGATCATTTGAACTGGTGAAATGATGACAACAGTAGACTGTGTTGTTATGAACATGTGATATCTAGAGTGACAACTAAAATAACTAAAAGAGTGACACTCAACAATAAATAGAGATGGATTTCTTAGAAATTCAAATAACCCACAGGAAATCATGAAAAAGAAACAAGGTAGGTTAAGCCAGTGTTTATGACACTGGCATCCCATATGGGAATGCCAGCTCAAGTCCCCGCTGCTCTGATTCTAGTTCCCTGATAATGGCTTTTGGAAGGCAGCAGCAGATGGTCCAAATACTTTGGCTCCTGCCACCTCCATTGGAGACCAGGATGGGGTTCTAAGTTCCTGACTTTGGTCTGTCCCAACCTGGCTATTGTGGCAGTGAACCAGCAGATGGAAGAGAAAGATTCTCTCTCTCTCTCTCTCTCTCTCTCTCTCTCCCCTCTCTCTTTCCATCTCAGTCTGCCTTTCATGTAAATAAATAAAATTTTTGCAAAAGAAAAACTAAGAAATTAAAAAGAAAGAATAGAAAACACAAACTAATTAGACTTAAGCCATAGTATATCAATATTTCATTCAATGTAAATCTTACTAAATGCACCAATCTAAAGACAGACATTGGAAAAGTAGATAAATGAAACATGACTGAACTATATGTTGTCTGCAAGAAGGTAATTTCAAATATAATACTCATATAGATGGATTTAAATTAACCAGATGCAAAAATATATTTCATACAGACATTAATCAAGGGGAAGCTGTAATGGTTGTATTAATATCAGAAAAAGTAAACTTTCAAGCACAAAAAGCACAAGAAATTATCAGTGAAAGGAGAGACATTATGTAATCATAGAATATCTTCAAGAAGAAATCATAATAGTAAATGAGTATGTACCAAACAACAGAGCTGTAAAGTATGTGATGTAAAATGTCATAGAACTGAAAGAACAATTAGATAAATCTACAATTCTTTGAGAATAACTGCCTCTCAATAGTTGATAGAAAAACTAGGCAGAAAATCAAAAAAGACATGGAATAAGTCTAATAACACCACCAATCAATTGTACATTATCAATATTTACAGAAATAGTCCATCTAACAACATTAGGGTACATATTATTTTCAAGTGCTCACAAAACAAATAGCAAGGCAGACCATATCCTGGACCATAAAATAATTCTAAAGGCATTTTAAAATGGCAATCATATAGAGTATATTCTCTGTCTACAATGGACATAAATGAAAAATCAATTAGGAAAGATAATATGAAAAATTCTAATTCAATTTGAAACTAAACAACACACTTCTAAATCATGCTCTAAAGAGAAAGTCTGAGGGACAACAGAAAAAAAAACACAATGAACTAAGCAGAATGAAAATACAAAGTATCAAATGTGTGGAACACATTCAAAAGACTAAGCATCTCAAATCAATAATCTAGTTCCAGGGAGTGTCCTGTGGTGCAGTGATGTTAAGCCGCCACCAGCAACCCATATTGGAGTGCCAATTCGAATCCTGGCTGATCCACTTCCAATCCAGATCCCTGCTAATGTGCCTGGAAAATCAGCAGAGGATGGCCCAGGTACTTGGGCCCTTGCTACGAACATGGGAGATCCAAATGGAGTTCCAGGTTCCTTCCTTTGGCCTGGCCCAGCCCAGGCCATTGTAGCTATTTGGGGGAGTGAACCAGTGGATGGACAATCTCTCTCTCCCTCCCTCCCTCTCTCTCTTTCTGTTTCTCTTTCTTTCTGTAAATCTGCCTTTCAATAAATAAAAATCTTTTTGAAAATCTAGTTCCTACTTCAATAAAAAAGAAAAAGAAGAGTAAAATAAAGCCAAAGCAAACAATATAAGAAACAATAAAGACAAGAACAGGAATCAATGAAATTGAAAATACAAAATCAAATAAAGCAAAGACCTGTTTCTTTGAAGAAACCAATAAAATTAGGAAAACTCTAGTAAGAATAACCAGGAAAAAATGACTGAAGATACAAATAACCAGCATCACATATAAAACAGGAGATAGCTCTACAGACTCTCCATATAAAAAATAGTGTAAAAGTATTATGAAACATTCTAATAGATAAGTGGACCAATTTCTTAAAAAATACTAACTACTACAACTCACTTGAAGGGAAATAGATGATTCGAAATACCTGTGACTTACAGAAATTGAAATATTTTTTTTGACAGGCAGAGTGGACAGTGAGAGAGAGAGAGACAGAGAGAAAGGTCTTCCTTCGCCTTTGGTTCACCCTCCAATGGCCGCTGCAGCCGGCGCACCGCGCTGATCGAAGGCAGGAGTCAGGTGCTTATCCTGGTCTCCCATGCGGGTGCAGGGACAAGTACTTGGGCCATCCTCCACTGCACTCCCTGGCCACAGCAGAGAGCTGGCCTGGAGGAGGGGCAACCAGGACAGAATCCGGCACCCTGACCGGGGCTAGAACCCGGTGTGCCGGCGCCGCAAGGCGGAGGATTAGTCTATTGAGCCACAGCGCCGGCCCAGAAATTGAAATTTTAATTAAAGCTCCTAAAAGTGAAATTTCCAAGTACAGATGTTATAACTGAAGAATTCTACCAAATATTAAACCAGAATTGACACCAATTCTACACAATCCCAATTCATTTTAAGAAGCTAGTATTATTATGATATTAAAACTGAAAAAAAAAGCACAAAACAAACAAAAGTAAATGTAAATATTCATCATATGATGATTCAAGTACTTGGACCCCTGCCACCCATGTGAGAGAGACCAACATGGAGTTTCTGGCTCCTGGCTTTGGCCTGGTCTGGCCCTGATTGTTGTGGGCATTTGGAGAGTGAATCAGTGCATAGATTTTCTCTCTGTCTCTCTGTCTCTGTCTCTGTCCCTCTCTCCTTTTCACTGCCCCTCTATCACTCTGCCTTTTCTGCCTTTTAAACAAATTAGAACTAAATAAAAACTTTTAAAAAACCATCTTGAATATAGACACAAAAATGTTTAACAAAGTATTAGCAAAAGGAATTCAACAGCATAAAAAAGGATTACATACCATTACCAAGTAATTATGAGGGTTTTTTTAATAAATGGAAGAGTTGGCTAATTATTTGAAAAGCAATCAATATAATCCCCCTATTTGAAAATATTTTAAATTGATAAATAAAAGTTACACATATTTATGAGGTATCATGTTATGTTTCAATACATCAAATCAGGGAAAACATATCTATATCTTCAAACATTTAGCATTTCTTATAGTGAAAGCATTAAAAACCTTATTGTGTAGCTTTTTAATAAAAAAATACATGTTAGAATACTAATCAGTCATAAAAAGAATGAAATCCTGTCTTTTGTAAGAAAATGAATGGAATTGGAGACCATTATGTTTAGTGAAATATGCCAGTCCCCAAAATAGAAATATAATATTTCCTCTGATATGTGATAGAATGTATAAGAATGAAATTGACATCTCATGATTTGTTGTTTATAGTGATTGTCTAAATTCTTGTGGAAAAGTGGTCTTTCTACTTCTTACTTATTGAACATTATGTTTAATGGTGCATTAAACCTGTGATTATGAAGTATGTATACGATGTGTGTGTGTGTGTGTGTTTGTGTGTGTGTATCACATTTCATTTATCCATTCATCAGTGGGTGGACACTTAGGTTGTTTCTATTTCTTGGCTATTGTGAATAGTATGTAATAAACACGGGAGCACAGATGTCCTTTTGACAGAATGATTTCATTTCCTCAGGATTTATTCATGACAGAGAAGTTGTGGGATCATATGGTGGTTCTATTTCAGTGTTTTTCTTTTAGTAACTTCCATATTGTTTATCATAATGGCTCTAACTAATTTACATTCCAACCAGCATTGTGTAAATGGTTCCCTTTTATTTACATCCTCACTATCACTTGTTAATTTTTGCCTTCTTGATAACAGTCATTCTGTGGTGTGAGGTGATGTCTCCTTATTGTTTTGACTTGCATTTTCTCCATGATTAGTAATGTTGAACATTTTACGTATAACTTTTGGCCATTTGTATGTCTTCCTCTGAGAAATGTTTGTTTAGATCTGTAATCTGTTTTTAATTGTATTTTTTTTTTTGGTGTTGAGTTGTTTGAATTCCTTATGTAATGTTTTTTACTGCCTTATCAAGTATATAGTGTGTATACATTTTCTCCCATTCTTTAGGTTGTTCCTTCACTCTGTCGATTATTTCCTTTACTGAGGCAGAAGATTTTAGTTTTATATAATCCAATTTATCTGTTTTTGCTTTTGTTTACTGTATGTTTGAGATCTGATTAAAAACTCCTTGCCCATTCCAACGTCCTGAAGTATTTTTCCTCTGATTTCTTCTAGTGATTTCATAATTTCTAGACTTACACTTAGCTCTTTTATGCATTTTGAGTTGATTTTTGTACATCATGATTGATATGGGTTCCATTCTTCTGCATGTGCATATCCAGTTTTCTTCTCCCTATGTTTTGAAATGGCTTGTCCTTTCTCCTGTGCATGTTCTTAGTCCAGTTGTCAAAGATCACTTGCCTATATATGCATGGATTTACTTCTAATCTCAATTGTCTGTTCCCTTGGACTGTGTGTCTATTTTGTGGCAATACAATGCTGTTTTAAGTACTATAACTTTGTAGTATGTTTTAAGAAACCAGAAAGGAAAAATCATACAGACATATCTATTGATCTAGAAAAAAATAGTGGATAAAATTCAATACCTAGTCATAATAATCACTTTCAATCTTAGAAAATTTAATTAAGAACCTCTATAAAAATTAAATTTATATTCATTAAATAAAAGTTAAAAAAATTACAGTTGACATTATACTTAATGGTTAAAGGCAATACATTTCACTCTAAGATCAGGAATAAGGAAAGGATTCTTATCTTTCCATTTCATTCAAAATAATGCTGTAAGCTCTAGCCAATGTAATAAAATAATAAAAAAAATAAAAGATACACATCCCAGAAAGGTAGAAATAAAATTGTCCACATTAAAAGATATGTTTCTCTATGTAGAAAATCCTGTGGAACACACACACACACACACACCTCCTAGAACTATTAAGTTCTGCAATGTTACAGAATACAAGATCAATATACAAAAATGGATTCTGTTTCTATATATTAGCAACGAGAATGTGGGAAAAATTAATTATACAATGAAAAATAGTTAAAATGATATACGTAGGTGTAACTATCAAAACATGTGATGGATTTGTATGCTGAAACAAAAATTCTGATGAAAGAAATCAAAGAAAATCTAAAGAAATGAAGATCTATTGTGTTTATAGATTGGAAGACTCAATGTAGTGAAAATATTAATTCTTGCCAAATTATCTACAGTTTGTGAACTCAATGCCTGCCATAGTCCCAGTAAGATTTTTATAGACATTGATAAGATTATTCTAAAATGGAAAGAGAAAGGAAATATAAAGCTAAAATCATTTTGAAAAGAAAGGATGAAGAGAGAGTAATCAGTCTACCTGATTTTAAGGCTTATTATCAATCTATAGTGATCAAGGCTATATAGTATTGGCAGAGAAAGAGACCCATAGATCAATGGAATAGAATAGACATCCCAGAAATAGACATCATAAATATACTCTGCTAATATAAATTTATTGAGATATAATTCAGATACAATTCATTTTTTAATATATAAAATTTAGCATTTTTAGTATATTCACAAATTGTGCAACTGTCACTACTATCTAAATTCAGAATATTTTAGTCCTTCCCAAATGAAACCCCATACCACTAACCAGTCATTCCCCATTCTTCTTAAACTGCCACCTATAGGCAATAATTTATCTACCTTGTCTCATTGGGTTTGGCTCTTGTGGTTATTTGATATAATGGACTCATACAATATGTGGCCTTTTATTTATGGCTTCTTCCACTTACATAATATGTTCAATATGTTCATTCTTGTTGTAGTAGGAATCAGTAATTAGCTAACTTTTATGAGGAACAAAAGCAACTCAATTAAGGAAAGATAGCTTTTTTCAATAAATAGTTCTGGAGCAATTGGATATCCATAGACAAAGAAAAAGAATCTCAAGCTAAATTTTACATATTATACAAAAATTAATTAAAAATGGATCACAAACTTAAATGTAGAAAGTAAAACTACAGAAATTTTGGCCGGCGCCGCGGCTCAATAGGCTAATCCTCCACCTAGCGGCGCCGTCACACCGGGTTCTAGTCCCGGTCGGGGCGCCGGATTCTTTCCCGGTTGCCCCTCTTCCAGGCCAGCTCTCTGCTGTGGCCCGGGAAGGCAGTGGAGGATGGCCCAAGTCCTGCACCAGCATGGGAGACCAGGAGAAGCACCTGGCTCCTGCCTTCGGATCAGCGCAGTGCGCCGGCCGCAGCCCGCCAACCGTGGCGGCCATTGGAGGGTGAACCAATGGCAAAAGGAAGACCTTTCTCTCTTTCTCTCTTTCTCTCTCTCTCACTATCCACTCTGCCTGTCAAAAAAAAAAAAAACTATAGAAATTTTATCAAAACACATCCACACGTGCACACACACACACAGACACAGGGAAATTTTTCATTGGCCCAGGGTTAGTCAATGGATTCTCAGACTTGACATCAAAACCATGATTCATAAAAAGGAAAAACTTTTAAATTGTACTTTATCACCTTAAAAATTTATTCTACTAAATACCTTGTTTAAAGATGAAAGACAGAGTAAAAGCAACTTTTCAAGAGCTAATAATCATTCACTACCTTAAAGTTTGGAGGAAGTTTGCAATGATGGCTCTAACCACCAAAAATATGGCATTTATCCACATACTTGTTCATTTAACTACATGAGCAATTCATTATACAAAAAGTATTTTAAAGATTTTTCTAAGATTAGACAGGTCATAACTACAATCAGAACTCTGTAGAGGCTAAACACCTATGAGCTGTAATTGATTTCAACTTTGCAGGAAATGTTACATTTAACTCTCCTTTCTTGCTTGCTCTATATCTTCTAACTGGGTTAACCTCTTACATTTAAAGCATGATACTGACAAATGTCTGCTCTTACATTTAAAGCATGATATTTGCTAATGCAATTAACAGGGCAAAGCCATGAAATTATTCCATAACTAAGTTTTTTTTTGTTTCTTTTTTTTAACTTTTATTTAATGAATATAAATTTCCAAAGTACAATTTATGGATTACAATGGCTTCCCCCACATACCGTCCCTCCCACCCACTACCCTCCCCTTTCCCACTCCCTCTCCCCTTCCATTCACATCAAGATTCATTTTCGATTATCTTAATATACAGAAGATCAGCTTAGTATACATTAAGTAAGGATTTTGACAGTTTGCTCCCACACAGAAACATAAAGTGAAAAATAATAGATGATTTTTTTAAATGATGATGAAATCAGATCAGACCTATTGTCATGTTTAATCCCAGTGAGAGTCAAGTTGGGAGTTGATAATTTCTTTTTTTTTTTTTTTTTTTTTTTTTTTACAGAGGATCAGTTTAGTATACATTAAGTAAAGATTTCAACAGTTTGCACCCCCATAGAAACACAAAGTGAAATATATTGTTTGAGTACTCGTTATAGCATTAAATCTCAATACACAGCACATTAAGGAAAGAGATCCTACATGAGGAGTAAGTGCACAGTGACTCCTGTTGTTGACTTTACCAATTGACACTCCTGTCTATGGCATCAGTAGTCTCCCTATGCTCCAGTCATGAGTTTCCAAGGCTATGGAAGCCCTCTGAGTTCTCCGATTCTTATCTTGTTTAGACAAGCTCATAGTCAAAGTGGAGGTTCTCTCCTCCCTTCAGAGAAAGGTACCTCCTTCTTTGAAGACCTGTTCTTTCCACTGGGATCTCACTCGCAGAGATCTTTTGCCAGAGTGTCTTGGCTTTCCATGCCTGAAATACTCTCATGGGCTTTTCAGCCAGATCTGAATGCCTTTAGGGCTGATTCTGAGGCCAGAGTGCTATTTAGGACATCTGCCATTCTATGAGTCTGCTGAGTATCTCACTTCCCATGTTGGATCACTCTCCCCTTTATTTATTCCATCGGTTAGTGTTAGCAGGTACTAGACTTGTTTATGTGCTCCCTTTGACTCTTAGTCCTTTCATTATGATCAATTGTGAACTGAAATTGATCACTTGGACTAGTGAGATGGCATTGGTACATGCCACCTTGATGGGATTGAATTGGAATCCCCTGGTATGTTTTTAACTCTATCATTTGGGGCAAGTCAGCTTGAGCATGTCCCAAATTATACATCTCTTCCCTCTCTTATTCCCACCCTTATGTTTAACAGGGATCACATGTCAGTTAATTTTTAACACTTAAGAATAACTGTGTATTAATTACAGAATTAAACCAGTCATATTAAGTAGAACAGACAAAACAACTACTAAGAGGGATAATGTATTAAGTTGTTCATTAACAGTCAGGGCTATGCTGATCAAGTCACCGTTTCCCATAGTGTCCATTTCACTTCAGGAGGTTTCCTTTTTGGTGTTCAGTCAGTTGTCACCAATCAGGGAGAACATATGGTATTTGTCCCTTTGGGACTGGCTTATTTCACTCAGCATGATGTGTTCCAGATTCCTCCATTTTGTTGCAAATGACTGGATTTCATTGTTTCTTACTGCGGTATAGTATTCTAAAGAGTACATATCCCATAATTTCTTTATCCAGTCTACCGTTGATGGGCATTTAGGTCAGTTCCAGGTCTTAGCTATTGTGAATTGAGCTGCAATAAACATTAGGCTGCAGACCGCTTTTTTGTTTGCCAATTTAAATTCCTTTGGGTAAATTCCAAGGAGTGGGATGGCTGGGTTGAATGGTAGGGTTATCTTCAGGTTTCTGAGGAATCTCCAGACTGACTTCCATAGTGGCTTGACCAGTTTGCAATCCCACCAACAGTGGGTTAGTGTCCCTTTTTCCCCACATCCTCTCCAGCATCTGTTGTTGGTAGATTTCTGAATGTGAGCCATTCTAACCGGGGTGAGGTGAAACCTCATTGTGGTTTTGATTTGCATTTCCCTGATTGCTAATGACCTTGAACATTTTTTCATGTGCCTGTTGGCCATTTGGATTTCCTCTTTTGAAAAATGTCTATTGAGGTCCTTGGCCCATCTCTTAATTGGGTTGTTGGTTTTGTTTTTGTGGAGTTTCTTGATCTCTTTGTAGATTCTGGTTATTAACCCTTTATCTGTTGCATAGTTTGCAAATATTTGTTCCCATTCTGTCGGTTGTCTCTTCACTCTCCTGACTGTTTCTTTTGCAGTACAGAAACTTCTCAATTTGATGCAATCCCAATAGTTAATTTTGGCTTTGACTGCCTGTGCCTCCCGGGTCTTTTCCAGAAACTCTTTGCCTGTGCCAATGTCTTGAAGGGTTTCTCCAATGTTCTCTAGTAACTTGATGGTGTCAGGTCGTAGATTTAGGTCTTTAATCCATGTTGAGTGGATTTTTGTGTAAGGCGTAAGGTGGGGTCTTGCTTCATGATTCTGCACGTGGAAATCCAATTTTCCCAGCACCATTTATTGAATAGACTGTCCTTGCTCAAGGAATTGGTTTTAGATCCTTGATCAAATATAAGTTGGCTGTAGATGTTTGGGTTGATTTCTGGTGTTTCAATTCTGTTCCATTGGTCTATCCATCTGTTTCTGTACCAGTACCATGCTGTTTTGATTACAACTGCCCTGTAGTATGTCCTGAAATCTGGTATTGTGATGCCTCCGGCTTTGTTTTTGTTGTACAAGATTGCTTTAGCTATTCGAGGTCTCTTGTGCCTCCATATAAATTTCAGCACCAATTTTTGCAGATCTGAGAAGAAGGTCTTCGGTATCTTGATTGGTATTGCATTGAATTTATAAATTGCTTTTGGGAGAATGGACATTTTGATGATATTGATTCTTCGAATCCATGAGCATGGAAGATTTTTCCATTTCTTGGTATCCTCTTCTATTTCTTTCTTTAAGGTTTTGTAATTTTCATCGTAGAGGTCTTTAACGTCCTTGGTTAAGTTTATTCCAAGGTATTTGATTGTTTTTGTAGCTATTGTGAATGGGATTGATCTTAGAAGTTCTTCCTCAGCCATGGCATTGTCTGTGTATACAAAGGCTGTTGATTTTTGTGCATTGATTTTATACCCTGCTACTTTGCCAAAATCTTCTATGAGTTCCAATAGTCTCTTAGTAGAGTTCTTTGGGTCCCCTAAATAAAGAATCATGTCATCTGCAAAGAGGGATAGTTTGAGTTCTTCCTTCCCAATTTGTATCCCTTTAATTTCTTTTTCTTGCCTAATAGCTCTGGCTAGAACCTCCAGAACTATATTGAATAGCAGTGGTGAGAGTGGACATCCCTGTCTGGTACCAGATCTCAGTGGAAATGCTTCCAACTTTTCCCCATTCAATAGGATGTTGGCTGTGGGTTTTTCATAGATTGCTTTGATTGTATTGAGGAATGTTCCTTCCAAACCCAGTTTGCTTAGAGTTTTCATCATGAATGGGTGTTGTATTTTATCAAATGCTTTCTCGGCATCTATTGAGAGAATCATATGGTTTTTCTTCTGCAGTCTGTTAATGTGGTGTATCACATTGATTGTCTTGCACACATTAAACCATCCCTGCATACCAGGGATAAATCCCACTTGGTCTGGGTGGATGATCTTTCTGATGTGTTGTTGCATTCTATTGGCGAGAATTTTATTGAGGATTTTTGCATCTATGTTCATCAGGGATATTGGTCTGTA
This sequence comes from Oryctolagus cuniculus, assembly GCF_051225735.1. Taxonomy (NCBI): domain Eukaryota; kingdom Metazoa; phylum Chordata; class Mammalia; order Lagomorpha; family Leporidae; genus Oryctolagus; species Oryctolagus cuniculus. Next base: position 71,002,663 of record NC_142888.1, on the reverse strand, counting down.
ATTCTCTTTCAGTGCTGCATCTTTTTCCAGCTTAGGAATTAAGGTGATGCTGGCTTCATAGAAAGAATTTGGGAGGATTCCCTCTTCTTCTATTGTTCTGAATAGTTTGAGAAGAATTGGAGTTAGTTCTTCTTTAAATGTCTGGTAGAATTCAGCAGTGAATCCATCTGGTCCTGGGCTTTTCTTTGTTGGGAGGGCCTTTATTACTGATTCAATTTCTGTCTCAGTTATGGGTCTGTTTAAGTTTTTGATGTCTTCCGGGTTCAATTTAGGTAGTTTGCATGTGTCCAGGAATCTATCCATTTCTGATAGGTTTCCCTGTTTGCTGGCATACAAGTCCTTGTAGTAATTTCTGATGATTCTTTTTATTTCTGTGGTGTCTGTTGTTACGTTTCCTTTTTCATCTCTGATTTTATTGATTTGGGTCTTTTCTCTTCTTTTTTTAGTTAGTTGGGCCAATGGGGTGTCAATTTTGTTTATTTTTTCAAAAAACCAGCTCCTCGTTTGGCTGATTTTTTATAATGTTTTTCTTGATTCAATCCTGTTGATTTCTTCTCTGATTTTAATTATTTCTCTTCTCCTACTAGATTTGGGTCTGGTTTGCTGTAGGTTTTCTAGATCCTTGAGGTGAATTGTAAGCTCATCTATTTGGTGCCTTTCCAATTTCTTGATGTGGGCACCTATTGATATAAACTTTCCTCTTAACACTGCTTTTGCTGCGTCCCATAAGTTTTGGTATGTTGTGCTGTTATCCTCATTTACTTCCAGAAAGTTTTTGATTTCTCTTTTGATTTCTTCTATGACCCATTGTTCATTCAGGAGCATGTTGTTCAATCTCCATGTGTTTGTGTATGCTCTAGGGATTCCTGAGTTGCTAATTTCCAACTTCATTCCTTTATGGTCTGAGAAGCTGCATGGTATGATTCTAATTCTTTTGAATTTGCTGAGACTTGCTTTATGGCCTAGTGTGTGGTCAATCCTAGAGAAGGTTCCATGTACTGCTGAGAAGAATGTAAAATCTTTAGCTGTAGGATTGAAAGTTCTGTATATATCTGTTAGATCCATTTGGGCTATAGTGTCGTTTAAATCTACTGTATCCTTGTTGATCTTCTGTCCTATTGATCTGTCTATTTCTGAGAGTGGAGTATTGAAATCCCCCAGTACTATTGTATTGGGGTCTAAGTCTCCCTTTAAGTCCGTTAACAAATCTTTTAGATAAACCGGTGCCCTGTAGTTAGGTGCATATACATTGATAATTGTTATATCTTCTTGTTGAATTGATCCCTTAATCATTATGTAGTGTCCCTCTTTGTCTCTCTTAGCGGTTTTTGTGGTAAAGTTTATGGTGTCTGATATTAAGATGGCTACCCCCGCTCTTTTTTCATTTCTGTTGGCATGGTATATCTTTTTCCAGCCTTTCACTTTCAGTCTGTATGGATCTTTGTTGGAAAGATGTGTTTCTTGTAAGCAGCAAATAGATGGGTTTTGTTTCTTAACCCAATCAGCCAATCGGTGTCTTTTAACTGGACAGTTCAGGCCATTCACGTTCAATATGACTAATGATAAGTGGTAACTTTGCCCTGCCATTTGCCAAAGATAAGTTCTAATATATGCTTTGAATTCCCTGTGATCTTTTGCTGTGAGCTTTCCTTCCTTGGTTTCCTTCCTTTACCTTCTTTCATATTGATGACCGTGTTTCTTTGTTTCTGTGTGTAACACATCTTTAAGCATCTTTTTCAGGGCTGGACGAGTGGCAACAAATTCTTTCAATTTCTGTTTGTTATGAAAAGTCTTTATTTCACCTTCATTCACAAATGATAGCTTTGCAGGATATAATATTCTGGGCTGGCAGTTGTTCTCTCTTAGTACCTGGCCTATATCTCGCCATTCCCTCCTAGCTTGTAGAGTTTCTGATGAGAAGTCAGCTGTGAGTCTGATTGGAGATCCTCTGAGAGTAATCTGATGTTTCTCTCTTGCACATTTTAGGATCTTTTCTTTATGTTTCACTGTGGAGAGTTTAATTACAACGTGTCGTGGTGAGGATCTCTTTTGGTCGTGTTTATTAGGGGTTCTGTGAGCTTCCTGTACTAGGATTTCTCTGTCCTTCTCCAAACCTGGGAAATTTTCTGCTAATATCTCACTAAAAAGGCCTTCTAATCCTTTCTCCCTCTCCATGCCTTCAGGAACTCCTAGAACCCGAATGTTGGTTTTTTTAATAGTATCCTGAAGATTCCTGACAATATGTTTTAGATTTCTAATTTCCTCTTCTTTTCTTTGGTCTGACTGTATCCTTTCCTGTTCTCTGTCTTCTAAGTCCGATATTCTCTCTTCTGCTTCACCCATTCTGTTTGTAAGGCTCTCTATTGTGTTTTTCATTTGATCTATTGAATTCTTCACTTCAGTCACTATCCCAGTTTCCTGTTGTACTAGTTGTTTCGTTTCATTTTGATTCCTCCTTAATATTTCATTTTCATGAGAGAGATTTTCTATCTTGTCCATTAAGGATTTCTGTAGTTCAAGAATTTGTTTTTGAGAACTTCTTAATGTTCTTATCAATTTTTTGAGATCTGCTTCTTGCATTTCTTCTATGTCATCATCCTCATAATCTTGAATTGGGGTGTCTTTTTCATTTGAGGGCGTCATGGTGACTTCCTTGTTTTTATTACCTTGGTTTTTGAGTTTGTTATTTGGCATATTGGAGATATTTGGTTTCTTCACTGTGGTGCTTTTTCTTGTTATACTATGACTCTAGATTAAGTGGACTATCTGTTTTTGATGGAGCCTTAGGGCTTGAGATGGGTGTGGCCTGAGAGCTCTGTTTGGTGTGCCAAAGGTGACACTCCCAGGTTAGGCATGGTAAACCTCTCTCTCTCTCTCTCTCTTTCTTTTTTTTGATTCAAAAGGGAAGTTATTCTGCACAGCTGAACGAAGTTGGAGGTAGTTAGCAGGCAAATGATATACCCACAGGAGCCAGAGATCAGAAGCTCTTTCCCAAGGACCACACAGGGAATCTGTTCGGCCCTCAGAGTGGGCTCAAATTCTCCTTCAGTCTCCCACTGGGTTGCCAAAGTTACGGAATTGTAGTGTCTCTGGAGAGTGTTCACGTGAATTCCGTGAGTTCTCTCCCCCACCGTCTCTTTTTTCACAGTCTCAGTTCAGTAGCACCACAAATTTACTAGGTCCTAATCTCCTGTTAATTTGCCCTGCCCAGAGTCAGGTTTTTCTGCTAGGCTCAGGGCCGGTGCAGACCTGAGGTCGCTCTGCTTATGACGTATGTCCAAGATGGCGCCTGCTCTTTGTCTTGCTCGCCCTTGAGAGGTGAGCGGAGAGAGAGAAACCCGTGTCCGTACCAGTCACCTTTTTTTTTTTCCTCTCTCTCTCTTCCAGTTAGCCTGGTGAAGTCCCCCCCACCGGGGGGTCGTTCCCTCTAGTCTCCTCTCTCCGCTTGCCTGCCGGTGTCTCGGGCTATTGAGGTTCGGCTCACCTCGCGTTCCAGCGCTGGTGTGTTGAGTCTGCCGCTGGTGTCCCGAACTGTGGGCTCCCACGCTCTCCACGCAGGTCCGCTCCCCTTCCAGCGCCGATGTGTGGACTCGGAGCCCTGGACGTCCCAAGTCTCCCCGCTGTTGTCTGTGTGGCACACACTCCCCTTCGAGCACTGGCGCGCAGAGCCTGCGGCTTGCGCAGCTCGGTTCCGCGGCCATAACTAAGTTTTAATGACTATAAAAACCCCTTCACAAAATTCTATAGGATTTTTAGTAGGGTATGGTACCTGGTATTCCTGTCCAAAACAGAAATCTATTTATTTGTTGCATTACTGATGATGACCTGAAAATTAATGCATATGATCCCCTAATTGGTACCTTCAAAATTTTACTAAAATTGAAAGGACCACCTGAGTAACTAGATAACCAAAACATTTTTCTAAGACTATTAAGTTAAACAAACCAATTAAGAACCCTTTGCAGAAAAACTGTAAATCTTACAAAGACAAAAGATAAGAATGTTTGGTAGTTTTTATTGAATCAACTGAATAACTGTCACCCTTTTTTTAAGGTTTATTTATTGATTTGAGAGGCAGAGTTACAGAAAGAGAGAGGAAGGGACAGAGAGAGAGAGAGAGAGAGAGAGAGAGATTTTCCATGCACTGGTTCACTCCTCAAATGGCCACAAAGGCCAGAGCTGGGCTTATCTGAAGCCAGGAGCCCGAAGTTTCTCCCGGGTCTCACATGTGCTTGCAAGGGTCCAAGCACTTGGGCCATCTTCCATTGCTTTCCCCTATGCATTAGCAGGGAGCTGAATTGGAAGTGGAGCAGCTGGGACTTGAAACAGAGCCCACATGGGATGCTGGTGCCTCAGGAGGAGGCTTAACCTACTATGCCACAGCACGGGGCCCAACTGTCACCCTTTAATGATGCTCTAACTTTTTAATCAGCTTACATCGTGAGTGACCCATTCAGTTCTACAGGCTATCTTCCAGTGATACAATCTCTGTACAATTATTATTTTTCAAACATTTCAGACTACGCCCATGCTCCTGAATCATAATTTCTTGCTTTTCCAACTAAAAAATTTAAGTCTTTTCATGAAGATGAAATCAGTCCTTCCACTGACAGATTATAACACTGTTTGCTTGTAGATAGTCTGCAAGATGATCTGTGGTGATTTATTGGAATAATGCTTTTATTTTCAGGGAATGTTTTATGGTTATCCTCATGAAATGTGGGAATTATATATACACTTGACTGTGAATTTCTTTTGATTGAGATTCTTTGAGAAATTTTATTATGAGTAGGCTGATATTAACTTTCATAGGTGATTCATCTATAGGAACAATTCTTTCACTTTGAAAGTTGCCTGACAATACTCCAATTTCTTTTCCAAACCACCATGTTGTCTTAAAATTATGTCAGCGGGGTGCCATTTCTTCCTAGCTATCAGTTTTCAAATAGCACTTTCATATATGGAGGTCTGCACTTTCTTCTGTAACCAAGATCAGCAGGCATAGAAAACTCCAGAACAGTGCTTACCAAATCACATCAAAAGGTGCTTCAATGGCAAGCTCCTGACCAAAACAGTATCTTGTTCTTCAACTATGCTACCTAATTTTTCCAAAATAAGCTTATTCAAAGTTATAAACAGCCTTCTACAGTTTAAATATGTCCTCCAAAGTTCATGTGTTGCAAAGTTAATCCTCCAATGCATATGTTTATGGTATTTGGAGTGGGCCTTTGAGAAATTAATTAATGTTAGATGAGATTGTCAGATTGGAGTGCCCATAATGAGATTGCTGTCTTTATAAGAGCAAGATACCTGAGTTAACATGGTCTCTCACTCTTGCTGTGCAATGCTGTTCACTTTATTGTGATGTAACAAGAAGGTCCTTATGAGATGCTAGTGCTGTGCTCTTAAGACTCCCTCACCTCCAGAATTGTGAGCCAAATCCCTTTTCTTTAAAAAAAAAATTATCCAGTTTGGGGCCAGCACTGTGGCGTAACGGGTAAAGCCGCTGCCTGCAGTGCTGGCATCCCATATGGGCACCAGTTTGAGTTCCAGCTCTCCACTTTTTTTTATATAAGATTTTATTTATTTAGTTGAGAGATACAGTTATAGACAGGGAGAGGTAGAGACAGAGAGAAAGGTCTTCTGTCCGTTGGTTCACCCCTCAAATGGCCACAATGGCCAGAGCTGCGCCGATCCAAAGCCATGAGTCAGGAGCTTCTTCCAGTCTCCCACACAGGTGCAGGGACCCAAGGACTTGGGCCATTTTGTACTGCCTTCCCAGGCCATAGAAGAGAGCTGGATTGGAAGAGGGGCAGCCTGGACTAGAACCGGTGCCCATATGGGATGCCGGTACCGCAGGAGGAGGATGAACCCACTGTGCCACCGCATCGGCCTCTGTTCCATTTTCGATCCAGCTCCTTGCTAATGGGCCTGGGAAAGCAGTAGAAGATGGCCCAAGTCCTTGGGCCCCTGCACCTGTGTGAGAAACCCAGAAGAAGCTCCTGGCTCCTGGTTTCGGATCAGCCCAGCTTTGGCCATTGTGGCCAACTGGGGAGTGAACCAGCGGTTGGAAGACCTCTCTCTCTCTCTGCCTCTCTTCTCTCTGTGTAACTCTGACTTTCAAATAAATAAATAAATCTTGAAAAAAAATTACCCAGTTTGTGGTATTCTGTTATAGCAACAGAAAATGCACTATGACACAATTATTGGGTTCCCTTCAAAATTTAATAAAATAGAAGTCTAGATATTTTCACAATTTCTCTAGTCAAGATTTCATGGCAATGCATTGTACCAACAAATAAAAAACCCCCACACGATTCTGAAAGCGCCATCCATTCTTTTGTTTCTGAGATTCTCCTTCCTTCTGAATTTTACATCACAGAAGTAAAATAACAAATGCATTGAGGACAATTTTCTACTGATGCATAACTTCTTGGTGAATGGTAACCGAGGACTACATCACTGAGTTGTCAATTCTTGCTACTTAGTTGAGTTTCATCTTATTCCTGAGAAAAATGTATAAAGGATTTTCAAAAAGTTCATGGAAAATACATATGAAAAAATTATGCATGGATTTCAAAAGTATTTTGTGTCAAATAAACTTAGCCTCTAATTCTATTTACCATAAACTTTTTGAAGTGCTTTCATATATGCCAAAATTGGGTAATCACTTCACTATCAGAACTTTTTGATAGATAACTAACATGACACAGAAGCTTTTTACCTTAATGGGCCAACATTTACCAATTCACCAGTGGCCAGCACAGCTGTTTTCTCATCAAGCATCTGACAACATTCCAGTTCAGTTTCTTGCAGTGGTGTACCTATTGTGTTCAACTTCAAGATTTGAAATATTAAACTTATTTAAATTGTTTTCTGTAAATATGCGATTTACAAGACCCATGCTCTTGTGTGTTTAGTGTTGTCGTTGAAGTCCCATCGTTAGCACAGCATCAGCACTTTCTTGATTCTGGTGCTACAGCCCCATGATTCCCAGGGCAGTTATATGTAGCAAATCTAACCAATTCCCGAGTCAGTGAGTTGAATATGCCACATTTCCCTTGGACTCTTAGCTTTTGTAGATCCAAAATACATTGAGTACCTGTGCCAGCTTAGCCATGTAGCTTCTCTAGCTGTAATCAACATTAGCAATATCCTTGAGTGCCTCATTTGCTAAGCTGCAGGGTTTGTGAGATTCCACCACCAGTTGGGACGCAGTCCTCTTAGGCAGAGCAGGTATTTTAGCAGTTCTAAGTGTTGTGTGCCCATCTCCAGGTATGAGACATCTGTCAGTTGCATCGGTCATGTGGTGGTGGGTTCGCCCCAGTGAGCCCAGGTGGGTGCTACATGGCCTGGCAGGATGAGGTGACTATCAGTGTATGAGAGCCACAGAGGTTGGGCCACTCTAGTGAGCCAGACAGGGCACCTACCAGTTGTCCAAGAATTGCTTAGGCAGCTTCTTGATGCCAGTGGGGGTCAGCTTGCTTGGATTTGTTTCCTAATTACTTTCTGGGGAAAAGGGAGGGTAGACCATAGTAGCTGATTGCTTCTTGTGGCCTCTTTAGGCCAGACTGCTAAGGTTGTGCTACCCAGATGTTTCCCAGGGTTGTGGTATGGTGTGTGGGGCCACTTGGCTGGTTCTTACGACTGAGGCATACAAGCTGCTGGGGGAAGCTATGCAGTTACTTCATAGGACCCCATTTCGGTGACTCTTAAAACGAGATTGTGCAGCCTAAGACTGGACATAACATGGGCTGCATTTTTTTCTCCAGGGAAATGTGGTGGTATGGTCACCCAGCAGCTCCCCAAACTGGGCTCACGTCCTGTGAGGGTTGTAGACTCCTCCAGCAACAAATGCTCCAGGTGTCTGTGGCATGAGTGGGCACTGCTGAGTGTCTCCTGAATACCCTTGCTCCACCAAGCTAAGTCCTTTGTTAAGGGTTGATTTCAAGAGATTGTACTATAAATAGTGTGTGTTTAGTTTCCTTCTTTATAAGACCACCATGTATTATTGTGTTCTGAAATTTCTCTTCCACATTCCCACTGCACTCTAGTGCTCTGCCTAAAACATTAGCGTTAAATGGCTATTATTTTGTTCCTGTTCTGTTACTTTGTTGTAAAGGAAAGTGTACTAGACATCTCTAGTCAGCCATTTTTCTTACCCATAAACTCATCAGCCTACTGTTTAAGGTTAGGAACTGTGTTTTTATTTTTCATTCTTATTTTACCTAACACGGGTTTATATTTGTAGTTTCCCAATAAATATATGAAATATTCATAGAACTGTATGAGTTTACCAAATAAATCACCAGAGACAAGGCTTCATTTTGTAGAAAGTATCATTTGGAGATGGGATTCATTGAACCAGTCTCCTGGGTTAGCTTACACAAATTTGAAAATAGAAGCTTATATATTAGCTTCTGAAAAGTTATTAATTACAATTATATCTGTTAAGAGAGTAGTATTGTCTATAAAATTTAAAAAAGATTCTCTGTTTATGATTGACTTACCAAGAATATACCATATGTAGATGAATCAAAAATATATTACAGGAAGCTGTTCAGGAAACTGGTTTACCCTGAAGTCAAAGTTTCGGGCTAATATTACTAGCCTATAAATAATGAGAAAGAATATCACCTCCCTCTGTTAAACAGACATTTTGTAATCGCCAGTGAAATTGACCTGGAGTGTGTCAATAACCAAATACTACAGAACTGGCAACTTCAGCTGAATTTCTAGTGAAGCAAGTTGAGCAGAGAAGAAACACATCCCCACCCTGATGATTCAAATATAATAGCAATAAAAAAGAAAATACCATCAGAAGGCTATATTTATCTCAATATAATTGACTACACAATGGTCAGATAAGGTGAGGGTAGGGCTGCTATGCATCGATGTTCAGGTTACTTGTTGCCTAAGGATATTCCAACTAAGGGACCATTTTTCACTTTATGAACAAATATCAACTTATGTGGCAAAAGGGACAGGGGTTATGTAGATTCCACACCTCCCAACTGTTTTAGAGCAGTAGAGGAGAGCACCATCCTATATAAACTCACAATGGCACATACAGCTAATTACATTCTTGAAAAAGCACACATGCTCACATTCACTGAAAAATAAGCATGTTTAAAAAGGTGCATTACTTCTCCTGAACTCCAGCTTTATCAGCAGAGCACGCATTTCTGCCTTCCTCTCAAGGTCTGTTTTTCACCTTTCCAAAAGATTTCAAACCTGATGCAGTCACCTTATCTAGGGGCCAGAGACAGGGACTCAAAATTTGAATACTTCCTGAAGAATTGTGTCTTAGCATCTATCCAGGGTATGTGTGAGCTGGCAACAGAATCTGTACATTTGTACACTCAGCCTATGCTGTCTCCTACACACAAGGCGACCATATGTGGTTGTTAAGATTGTACAATAATGTATCAACTTCACTTATTTATTTAACTAGAGAAAGAAACATCTATATCTGATTTATACAGTGTTCCTAAATGAATACCAAAATAATGTACAGTGGAGAAAAAAGGATGGAATGGAATGGAAGAGGATGGTTTCATATGTATATTTTTGCAAATGGGTATCTCCTTACTTCATCATCATTCACTAGTAGTAACTTTATTTTCTGCAGTTAACTATGTGTTATGTACTGGAGATGCAGAAAATGATAAGGCACAGGTCCTGCCCTTTAAGAGTTTATAGTTTGAGATTATAAAATCTAGTGAACAGAAACTTAGTCTATATAGGAAATTTTGCTTAAGTTATCAGACATTTGGGCCTATATTTTTACACTATTCAGTCACCTTTGAGATCTAGGATAGTTAAGGTCACAATACAGGAGATTTTCAAAATGATCAGAATCAAACATGCATTGCATATTATGTTAGTTTGGAGACATATATTAAAGCTGTGGAACAGCCCTTAAAATTCACTTGTGGAAACCTTAGAAATGAAATAATCACATCTTTGAGGAACTGAGGCTTAAAAATTCCCTAGACACATAGAATGATTTATTCCCATGCATGTACATTTGTGTACAGCATGTGAAACTTGTGCTGCTTCTAATTCAGTTTGGCTCCTTTTATTTGATTCAGATAGATAAACAATATTAATTTCAATGAAATGACAAGAATGTGAGAATGTAGTCACGTTCCTTATTTACCCAGACTGTGTTTCATTTCTATGAAGATATAAACTCATGGTTTGACCTTACAAGAAAAACTAAATGGAGAAAGACATCCAATGGAAGAAAAAGTAATGATAAAGTAACAAATTTTCAGAGTAATTATGGGACTCAAACTTTCATTAGCAGGGACTAGTCATTTCTCAGTTGTCATTCTCCCACCCAAGTACTAACCAGGCCTGACCAGGCCTAGTTTCCAACATCAGATTGGACGAGTTCAGGGTGGTATGGCTGTGAACCACAGGTTGTCATTCTAACAGGGCCATAATGAAGGCCAGGGTGCAGCATATTGGTCCTTGGTGGTGGGGATATATATCAGGTATCAGGATTTGAAGTTAATACATGGACTTCCTTGTGATGACTACCCAGCTTTTGGGCTGGTGCTGAAGACTATATTTCTGAGAAAAATAAGGGTAGGCAGAAGAGTTTCAAACAATAAACAGGGCTCAGAGTATCTGCAGAGAGAAGGTACACACACACACACACAGACACTTAAGAGTTTGTCCTTGAATTTTTTATAATCTTTTTTAAAAATTTATTTGATAGGTAGAATTATAGACAGTGAGAGAGAGAGACAGAGAGAAAGGTCTTCCTTCCATTGGTTCACTCCCCAAATGGCTGCTACAGCCAGTGCTGCGCCGATGATCCAAAGCCAGGAGCCAGGTGCTTCTCCTGGTCTCCCATGCAGGTGCAGGGGCCCAAGCACTTGGGCCATCTTCCACTGCACTCCCGGGCCACAGCAGAGAGCTGGACTGGAAGAGGGGCAACCAGGACAGAATCCGGTACCCATATGGGATGCCGGCGCCGCAGGCAGAGAATTAACCAAGTGGGCCATGGCGCCGGTCCCTGCCTTACATTTTAACTTATTAACAGTTTGATCACAACTTTCCCCTGAGGAATCTTCCCCTGTGGCCAAATTGGACCACTTAACTTCTTGTATATGGCCTGGGTTTTCCTACTTTTGCTCGTGGATTTTCCTTTATTTAGAAAGCAGCATTCTCTGGAAGTACCATTCCAAACTCTGCCCATCTGAATCCTTTATATTCTTCCAGATTCAGCTAAAACATCTGCCCTATCCTCCATCCACAGTCATTCATCCAATCTGTCAACAAATACTTATGTTTTTGTTACTGAATCAGCTCTTTCATAGACCTATAGCTGATAGTGATCTCTGCATTGAATCATTTTAGCAATTAATTTTTGCCTTAATGACATTTATCATAAGTAGACTATGATTTTTCACAACGGATTTCTTTTTTAAGCAATGTGAAGGCAGAAACTGTGCTTATTTCTCTTTATGCACTTCAAAATAATCTGAACACAGCCAGCATGTATTTTTTGGATGATCCTTGGAGCCCTTGGGGAGCTCTAGAACTCTCCTGCTTCCCTTCTTTCAAATTTATTATTTCCATTATATGCTAGTAAAGTTATTGGATTAAACACAACCATATTCCTTAATAAATGATTTTCTTATGAGGTCCACATTTACTAGAACAGGCCATTTTTAAATGCTTTATATTTCACACAAAAAGCACTTCAAAATAAATTCTCCATTTATTATGCAGATAGAACCATACCAAATAAGCAATTATGCAGAGGCAAAATTTAAAGCAGGTCACATGTGCTACTGTGTTAGATAGCAATATTTCAAGGATGCAACACTTTTTAAAAAAGATTTATCTATTTAATTGAAAGTGAGAGTTACACACAGAGAGAGAGAGAGAGAGAGAGAGAGAGAGATCTTCCATCTGGTGGTTCACTCCCAAATGGTCTCAACAGCCAGGGCTGGGCCAGGTCGAAGCCAGAAGCCGGGAGCCACTTCTGGATCCAATGTGGGTGCAGGGAACAAAACACCTGGGCCATCCTCTGCTGCTTCCCCAGGCACATTAGTAGGGAGCTGGATTTAAAGTAGAGCAGCCGGAAATTGAACTGGCCCTGAAATAGGATGCCAGTGCTGCAGATGTTGGCTTAATTCAAGATGTGTTCTACCTAAAACATCAAGTCTCTATTCTGATAAAGCAAGCACTGTGGGTGCCTCTCCTATGAGGTTAGGCAACTGCAATACATTAGTTAGTGATTCGACCTTAGGGAAGAACTTTACTGAAACCGCATTACAAGTTGCTCAAGGTGACTGACTACCAGCTATGACAGTTCATTAAACTGGAAATGCCTTGATGTTCAATACGATACCCAAGCAAATTTAAGCAGAACAAGTTGGTCCAAGAAAGTGGATTTAACTTTGGTATTTTGACTTGGAACTGCAGAAATTATTGAAAAGAAGGTGACGGCACGGCAGTGGGGAAGGGGATAGTGGGGAGATGTTTTCACCATTGCCTAATATTTAATGAGAACACAGTGGGGTAGAAGTTGGAGGAGAGTTTGGACTTAGAATTGGTTAAAATTTTCTTGAGAGTGAAATCTTTTTATAGTAAGGAATAGTCTCTAAGGGAATGTGACAGCATTACTTAGGGCATTTCACTGCGGATTGAGCAATATTTTTGAAGGCTAATCATAGAAAGCAATCTGGTACTGGCAAGAAGAGGAACTGTACTAGCCTCTAAATGTTTCCTATCTTTTCATTTGGTGGCTCAACCCTATGATTACTTCCATGTTTTTATTGTTTTGTTACAACACATATTTGAAGGACCAGTTAGGAAAATAAAAGGGGAAATTTGGTTTGGTAAGCCTTGGGTCTTTAGTAAATTAAATATAGTAAAATGAAGATAGAAAAAAATATGTCATGAATTTGTTGGTTCAGATGCAGGAAACTGGCTTAGAATTTGTTAATAGACAGCTAGTTGGCTTCAATCATCAAAATAATGACAAAATAGTAGGAGCAAGGGAGAGAAAATAATAATTTCTTTGAAAGGGAATGCTGCTACTCATTGGTATGAGATCTTTGAGAGCGAAATCCACTCAACTTCATACTGTTTCCATGATGTCCTCACAGAAAGTTATTTGCAGCCTGAAGGTTAAGATAAAACAGTGAACTAGCCAGTTTGTTCTCAGCTTTACCCTGTCATTCCCCTTCTAATTAGAAGAGTGCTGAGCAGGACTTAAGAGATTATTTATTCTGTCTAACCTATCCTCTTTTTATAGATGGAAAATTTGAATCTAAGGAGGGGGAAGGATTTATCCAAGGTCATAGGATATACCCGGAAAAGGGACTACAATGACTTGTTTTGACACCAAAATCATTGCTCTTTCCACCATATCATGGTGCTTGTGGTGTTCTACTTTTACTTTTAGAGTCTACACAGTCCCCTGTCCCTAGCATTGATGCTCCCCGTCCATACAGGATCCGACAACAAACTCGAATTTTTCTCTTATCTGTTGTTTTATTTTACAAGTACACACTTAGTCTTTCTTCATCGTTGTCAAATTTTCTGTCTCCTGGTGGATGGATAATGAAGTGATATTAATTCATTTATGGTTATTTTATCATTACCTCTCAATGGTAAACCTACTGTAACAACATCCTTAACCCCAGAGAGAGATTGTCATGATAAAAATTTCAATCAACAAAGCCTGCTTCTGACGACATACTTGGGTCCGGACAGATTTTTAGGTTAGATATAAGAATATCTACTTGGCCTAAACAACTAATTGTCTTTTGTTAAGGTACACTGATTTTTCCACTTTTGAGGTATTAAAACAGCCAGATACTGGCTGTACTGGCAGTCATTTTGTATTTTACTTTACTATGGACTTGTAGTTAGGGCCTGAATCCTTAATCATAAATTACCTCTTTAAAGGCAATTTCACTGACTTACCAGCACATTGGATTTGGATGAGACATAAATCAGACATATTATAGATTTTTGAAAAAGAAAGCCCTACCAAAAGGACACTTTTCAGTTTTATTTCAGTTTTTATTTCTGCTTTTAATCATAAATTGGCCATGGTTCACTGGAGAGCATTTTAAATCACCCAGAAAAGGTTTCCAGCCTTTCTACAAAAAGCGCTGTTTTTTTGGGTACTTTTTCCTATTGCAAATATTCTTGAAAAACAGACTTTTGGCTTCTTTTGCAGTAAATGTCCTTGTTCCATTAGATGAAGCTGTTCTTTTTATCCTGCAAAACTAACCTATAAACATTTTGAAATATAGTAGTCTTGTAATCCTCTAGAATTATTTAGTTTTTTGAGCTGCCAAGTCAGTCTGACAAAAACTGTGACATGCACATATGTACCTAAAGTGACTACTGTCTTTATTTCTTTATAAAAACTGCAGCTGGGGTGATTCTCTCACCCACCCCTAACCCCCAGCATATTCTGGTTTATGGTAAGAGAGGAGTTTTTAATGAGTGTGTCCTAGAATGGGCCTCTCTATGGTCAAACAGTATATGTCAGACTTTTGAAAGACCTTTTTCTTCTTGGTGTGCTGCACTTTGAGGAATGCAAGCTCATAAACCAAAGGCTCTGGTACGGAAAGAAACGCCAAGGTCACAAACATTTACCTGAAAGGAGTAACAGGATACAAGAGTCAAAAGTGAAATGAAAGTTGCTGTGGAGATTTTTAGTGGGCTGGGTTCATTTAAAGTCAGAGCCAGAATTTTCCAGAGGGATGGCAAAAGCACATGGTTTTCTTCCATCTCTAACCTAAAGGAGAACAAATGTCCTACATCTAAACTTCATTGAACATATTTTACATAATCTTTTTTGCAAAAGTGAGAGTAAGGTTAGAAAATGAATTCAAGTTAGAATTAGCAAATAACTAGCTTGCAGGCTAAAGACATATGCATAAACAGAATCAACTTCTCTTCTCAGGGAACATTCAATTAAGTTTTTGAAGGTCATTTCCAGTAAATATAATTTATCCCTAAAGTAAGCCAAAGGTCCTTTTCATTTTAAATAGGACTAGATTATTTTGGTTTTGCTTAAACCTATACAACTAAAAGTATTGCCACTTGTATGTAGATTTTTGGTCATATTTCAATCCCTTTTAATTACAGATTCTTAAAAAATGCCCAGTATAGCTATACATTCCATGACAGTTGTATTACCCCTACAAATTTGTCTCTGAAAGTTTTTCTGTCAACAAAATTGATATATTTGGGGGGCCAGCATTGTGGTGCGGTGGGGGGGGGTAAAGCTACCCCCTGCAATGCTGGCATCCCATATGGGCTATGGTTCGTTTCGCAACTACTCCACTTCTGATTCAGCTCCCTGCTAATGTGTGTGGGAAAGCAGTGGAAAATGGCCCAAGTCCTTGGGCCCTGCCCACACACATGGCAGACCCAGCTGAGGCTCCTTGCTCCTGGCTTTGGTCTGGCCCAGCACTGGCTGTTCATCTCGGGAATGAACCAGTACATGGAAAATTCATATTATCTCTCTCTCTCTCTCTCTGATGTTCAAATAAATAAATAAATCTTTAAGTAGAACTGATATACTGGCACACGTATCAGCTCTTCACACTCCAAAAGAGATGGAGAAAAGTGACAGAACTATGCTATGTTGTTGGTGACTTTAAGTGCTATTTTGCACAGCTATTCAACATTTTCACTAAGAACCATTGATGTTGCCTTTTTAAGGCTCTATCTTTGGATTTTGTTTTCTATTTGGATAAATAATGGTCAAGTTACAGTGTTTACAAATAATGATGTGGTTTCAATGGAGATGAAATTGCCAGACAGATATTCAGTATTTTTATACCTTTGGGCATAAACACAGAACAGGGCTGTGTTAAGGAAAATGGCAGAGTGTTAATTTATATGGAGATTCTTCTTAGAAGGATAACGTGCAGTTGCATAGAAAATCTATTTCGGTAGCCCTGATAAGCTCCTAAGGAGCAGGATATCAACATGATAAACTCTAAATATGTTATAGCTTCTGTGAGCACAAACTTTTGCTTTGGAAAATGTAAGGCTCACTGATGCAAGGTTTTGTTGCCATATGCTGCAGTTGCTAATATGAAAATCACTGGAAATCTGTCGCCCATAAAAATGTTTATCTTAAGTAAACCATTTAATAATGAAGAAACAGAAACAGGGTGTATGTGGGACTTGTTCTGTGACTAAAGGGAGGCTGAGGAAGTTAGCCCTGCTCTTTTCACTAGCTAGAGACAATTCCTACTGATGCAAACATGTCTGAATCTACCACAGCTTTGTAGGTATAAATAGAAGCTTCATTTGAAACACTAGTGATGTGACACAGAAGTCTGGAGGAGGCTGAGAACTGATAGGTTTTAAGTCCCCAGCATTCTCTGGTGAGTGAACACACTCCCCACCTCCTACTTTCCTACTACCATAAAATCAGAGCCTGAAAATGGCGAACGCTGTCTGGACAAGGAGCTGTGCTTCCAACCTGATGAGAGAAGCAGCTGCCCTCTACAGGAGGAGTGAAAAGGGGATTAGCTAGGATTTCTTTTCAGGGCAGACTGCACTCCAAGACCCTCAGAACATTGATAGCTTCCAAATGTTCTTTGTATTCCATACAGTAAAGGGTCTCTGAGGCAGAGCCAGACCTAGAGCCATGCACAAAAGGAGGTTATTAAATACATACTTCCCCTCATTGTGCCTCAGTCCCTTCCCCCACTCAAGCTGAACTGGCTAAGATTGGTTGAGAGAAATAAGATAAATTCCCTAAAAACAATGGGAAAACTGGAATAAAGATCACCACAGTGAAATAACTCTTGGTAGAAAACAGTCATTTTAATCTCATTAGCATTACACTTGCTGGAAAACTGGCATTTATCCAGGTAAAAGGGTTTAGAGATTTGGTCATACAGGCAATAGTTGCCTGACTTTCTATCTGAAACACCAAGGAATGGCCTTGTGATCAATCAAATTGTTTTCATTTTGACCTCCATTCCCTTTTCTCTTACTTAATCTCTTAGGCTAGCAGCCACATCCTGTCTTCTCCTTTCCTCCCTGTTCTGGACCTCATTTCAATGACACTCTCACAAGCATTTTCCATTCCTTTGACTCCTTCACCTTCCATCTCACAGCTTTGGCAACCCCTGCCCAGTCCTGGCTCAATTCAGTGGTCCACTTTGGCTGTTCTTGTTCCCAGGCTGCTGAAGACCCATCTGGGGAAAATTGCGTATCCATGCTCATTGGCTCCACTACAAATGCGTGCTTTCCAACCTCAGCTGGACCCTCAACTCTTATCCTTAATCCTTTTCTCATCCGTACTTGGCTCCTTTTTCCATTTCCCACAGCAGCTGTTCCAAATCTTCATTTCTCTTCTCAAGCTCCCACTTCTGGCCTCCTCACTTTGGGCAGATGACCTATATTTTTATTTCTCTAAAAAATGCCATCAGGTGAAAATTTCTCCTACTTTCCCAGCCAATGTGCTTGTAGTCTCTCATCTTTTCCTTTTTCTTCTGTATCACTGAACTTCAGTCTCCTCATTTTTCCTCACAACTTGCAAATGTGTTCCAGTGTCAATTATTTCCATAGGCATCAAACTTTTTCTTCTTCCTTCTTACACCTCAAGCTACATCTGCCTCATTCCTTTCAAAACTAGATTTCTTGAAGGCATCATTAATATGCGATGCCTCTGATTTATCATTTTCAATTTACTTCTCAGACCAAATGTATTTAGCAGATGTTGGCTTCTAGATTTCTACTAGGCTTCTCACCAAAGAGTTCTAGAAATAAGTAGTTCCCCTGTATGTCTCCCCAACTCTTCCCATTTTCCAGAAACAAACACTATCAGTTCTTCCATTTGTTAACTACTACAAAACCATCTGCTTTCCAGCTTCCAAAATTGTGTTAACTGTTTTCTTTTTCTCTTTGCATATTTGAATTTATGATTCTAAAAAAACCCATATTGTTGCATTAATGGAGTTTGGAAGGAAAGATAAAGTTAGGTACTTATGTTCAATCATGATATTGGTTTAGAACAGCCATCATCTTTCTATGGCGCCTTATTGGGGGTATTCCTTAATGCCCTGTTCTCAGTTTTTTTCTCAATACCTTCTACCTGTTCTCCTTGGGTTGTCATATTCACTCCCCTTTCTTCAACTGTGTAATTTATGCTTATGACTCCAAATGTACCACTACAATCCTGAAACTTTTCCTAAACCTCATACCATCCATCTTTACACTACAGTTCTCCACTTATGTGTCCTACAGGCATATCAAACACAACCCATTTAAAGACTAATTCATCCCTCCAAGCAGGATTACTTTCTTGCCTTTCTTCTCCCAGTTAATGGTATCACTCAGTCACCTAGGCTAGAATAGAGTCATGCCCTATATTAATTAGTCCAGGCCTTCACATAAAGGGTGTTAAATTGATGGAAACTAGCTTTTGGTTTCTAAATGTAGTGCAAGTCTAAAGCCACCAAATAGGCAAAGTTCATATATGGTCAAATTGTTTATTTTATGAAGTTCTCATTTGACATGGAACCAAGTTATGCACGATTTATTTATGAATAAAAGCATCTGTCTCTTTTCTTAAAACAATGAAGTTCTTATGAAAAGGAAAAAGGAATAGTGTGAAATTTATATATATCTCTTTAGGTGAAATTTTGATTTACAAAATCGAAATTCCTTATATTTTAACGAGGATGTCTAAATGTTCCTTAAAAAGCATCAGAAATTATGACTTCAGAAATTCTTGTCAAGTATTAGCTGTACAGTTTTCTATTACCTCTCAGAGGAAGCATTCCACAGCTTTATTTTGATAAATACAATATAATGACAATAGTAACAACCTCTGGGACATATGCTGAGAAGTAGACATAATATATAAAAAGAACAAAATGTTCTTTTGGATGTTTGTTCTCCTTGTCTCTAAACAGAAATAAATCTGCACATGAATATCCTAGTGACATTTCTTTGAATTTCAAAATGGTTATAGTTTTTTCTATATATATTCCTTCATAATGTTATGAGGACACCATGTACTTATGGATATTGATTCACAGATCAGTTCTTCCAGGTAAACTATCAATTTTCTTTTTGAACATTCAATTGGCATCAATTATTTTCAGATGAAAGCTTAAGTAATTAATGTTTCTAGTTTAGATTTGAATATTGTGAATGAATCCCTTTCATTTTCTAGACTGTACTAAAGGTTTCATCCATTTTCCTATTGATTCTTGCAGCAGTACGTGAACTTGGAAATCAGGAATATATAGCATTTCCTTTGCACACAAGAAAAATGGATATTCCAGGGGCCAGCATTGTGGCACAGTAGGCTAAGCTGCTGCCTGCAATACTAGCATCCTATATTGGAGTACTGGTTCAAGTCCTGGCTCCTGTGCTTTCAATCCAGCTCCCTGCTAATGTTTCTGGGAAAGTCGAGGAAGATGGCATAAGTACTTGGGTCCCTGCCACCCACATGGGAGCCCCAGATGAAGTTGCTGGCTCCTGACTTCAGCTTGGCTCAGTCTTCATCACTGTGGCCATTGGGGGAATGAACCAGCAGATGGAAAATCTCTTTCTCTCCCTCTTCTCTGTCACTCTGCCTTTCAAATAAATGAATGTTTTCTCTGAGAGTGAAAATTATTTATTATTCTTTATCATGTTTAAAATATTTATATTTATTTATTTTTAAATCTTTTTAGAAAGATTTATTTATTGATTTGAGAGCCAGAGTTACACAGAGAGAGAAGGAGAGACAGACAGAGAAGAGAGAGAGAGAGAGAGAGAGAGAGAGATAGGTTTTCCATTCACTGGTTCACTCCCCAATTGGCCACAATGGTCAGAGCTGTGCCAACCTGAAGCCAGGAGCTAGGAGCATCTTCTGGGTCTCCCATGTGGGTGCAGGGGCCCAAGGACTTGGGCCATCTTCTATTGCTTTCCCAGGCCATACCAGAGAGTGGCATTGGAAGTGGAGAAGCCGGGACTCGAGCTGGCACCCATATGAGATGCCAGCACTGCAGATGGTGGCTTTAACTGCTACACCAGAGTGCCGGCCCCTAAATAAATCTTAAAAAAAAGAAAAAAAGGATGTTCCAGAAATTAAAATACTTGTCTAGAACCAACTAGAGAGCAGATAAGTAATAGACCTATGATTTGAACACAAGTTATTTGACTTTAAGTCCATTATTATTCTTATAGAACATATATTATAAAATTATCCCACACTTATTCTTTTGATAGGTAATATCCCCATAGTGTTTTTTAGAAACCTTTTATTTAATGAGTATAAATTTCATAAGTACAAATTTAGGAATTTACTGTTTCTTCCCACCATACCCTCTCTCCCACCCCCACTCCCTCCTCACTTGCTCCTCCCCCTCCCCTTCCCAGTCCCATTCTCTATTAAGATTCATTTTTAATTAACTTTATACATAGAATACCAACTCTATACTAAGTAAAGATTTCAGCTATTTGCATACACACACACACACACACACACGCAATATAAAGAACTGTTTGAGAACTAGTTTTACAATTAACTCTCATAGTACAACTCACTGAGGACAGAGATCCTGCATGGGAAGTAATTGCACAGTGACTCCTGTTTTAATTTAACATATAAAGTACAGTTTGAGAGAACAAGTTTTGCAGTTAATTCTCATAGTAAAACTCATTAAGGACAGAGGTACTTACATGGGACGTAATTGCACAGTGACTTCTGTTGTTCATTTAGCAATTAACACTCTTGCATATGGCATCAGTGATCACCCAAAGCTCTTGCCATGAGCTTCCAAGGCTATGGAAGCCTTTTGTGACCACAGACTCCATTAGTATTTGGACAAGGCCAAAAGCAAAGTGGAGGTTCTCTCCTCCCTTCAGTGAAAAGTATATCCTTCTATGATGGACCCTTCTTTCCACTGGGGTCTCACTCACAGAGATCCTTCGTGTAGGATATTTTTGCCACAGAGTCTTGGCTTTTCATTCCTGAAATGCTCTCACAGGCCTTTCAGCCAGACCAGGAAGCCTTAAGGTTTAATTCTGAGGTCAGAGTGTTACTTACAGCAAATGTCATTGTAGGAGTCTGCTGAAATCTTTACTTAGCATAGAGTTGGTCTTCTGTATATAAAGTTATATACAGAATGAACCATAATGTTATATACAAAGTTATATACAAATGAACCATAAGAAAGAATGGTATGTGAGAGGGAGTAGGAGGTGGAATGGGAGTTGGAGTGGTAGGGCGGATATGGAGAAAAGAACCACTATATTCCTTAAGTTGTACCTATGAAAAATGCATTCATTAAATAAAAGCTTAAAAAACCTAATTTAACAATTAGCATTCTTTTTAAGCTTTTATTTAATAAATATAAATTTCAAAAGTACAACTTTTGGATTATAGCAGCTTTTCCCCCCATAACTTCCCTCCCACCCACAAACCATCCCATCTCCCACTCCCTCTCCCATCCCATTTTTCATAAAGATTCATTTTCTTTTTTTAATTTTTATTTATTTATTTTTTTTACAGGCAGAGTGGACAGTGAGAGAGAGGGACAGAGAGAAAGGTCTTCCCTTGCCGTTGGTTCACCCTCCAATGGCCGCCGCGGCTGGCGTGCTGCAGCTGGCATACCGCACTGATCTGAAGGCAGGAGCCAGGTTGCTTCTGCTGGTCTCCCATGGGGTGCAGGGCCCAAGCACTTGGGCCATCCTCCACTGCACTCCCTGGCCACAGCAGAGAGCTGGCCTGGAAGAGGGGCACCGGGACAGAATCCGGCGCCCCGACCGGGACTAGAACCCGGTGTGCCGGTGCCGCTAGGCGGAGGATTAGCCTATTGAGCCGCGGCGCCGGCCCAAGATTCATTTTCAATTATCTATTTATACAGAAGATCAACTTAGTATATATTAAGTAAAGATTTCAACAGATTGCACCCACACAGACACACAAAGTATAGAGTACTGTTTGAGTAGAAGTGTGTTTTTTTTTTTTTTTTTTTTTTACCAGGCAGAGTTAGACAGTGGGAGAGAGAGACAGAGACAGAGAGAGGCTGGCGCCGCGGCTCACTAAGCTAATCCTCTGCCTGCGGCGCCAGCCCACCTGGTTCTAGTCCCAGTCGGGGAGCAGGATTCTGCCCTGGTTGCGCCTCTTCCAGGCCAGCTCTCTGCTGTGGCCAGGGAGTGCAGTGGAGGATGGCCCAAGTGCTTGGGCCCTGCACTCCATGGGAGACCAGGAGAAGCACCTGGCTCCTGTCTTCAGATCAGCGCGGTGCGCCGGCCGCAGCGGCCATTGAGGGGTGAACCAACGGCAAAGGAAGACCTTTCTTTCTGTCTCTCTCTCTCTCACTGTCCACTCTTCCTGTCAAAAAAAAAAAAAAAAGAAAGAAAGAAAAGAAAGAGAGAGACAGAGAGGGAGAGTTATAGACAGTGAGAGAGAGACAGAGAGAAAGGTCTTCCTTCCATTGGTTCACTCCCCTAATGGCCGCTATGGCCGGCCCTGTGCCAATCTGAAGCCAGGAGCCGGGTACTTCTTCCTGATCTCCCATGCGGTGCATGGACCCAAGTACTTGGGCCATCCTCCTCTGCCCTCCCGGGCCACAGCAGAGAGCTGGACTGGAAGAGGAGCAACCGGGACTAGCACCCAGCACCCCAACCGGGACTAGAACCTGGGGTACCAGCACTGTAGGTGGAGGATTAGCCAAGTGAGCCATGGCATCGGCCTGAGTAGTAGTTTTACCATTAATTCTCATAGTACAACACATTAAGGACAGAGATCCTATATGGGGAGTACATGCACAGTGACTCCTGTTGTTGATTTAACAATTGAAACTCCTATTTATGGTGTCAGTAATCACCTGAGGCTCTTGTCATGAGCTGCCAAGGTTATGGAAGCCTCTTGAGTTCACAAACGCCAATTTTATTTAGACAAGGCCATAATCAAAGTGGAAGTTCACTCCTTCCTTCAGAGAAAGGTGCCTCCTGCTTTGATGGCCCGTTCTTTCCGCTGGGATCTCACTCACAGAGATCTTTCATTTAGGTCATTTTTTTTGCAGCAGAACAAATAGCACTCTTATGTATGACATCAGTGATCACCCGAAGCTCTTGAAATGAGTTGCCAAGGCTGTGGAAGCCTTTTGAATCCACAAACTCCATCAGTATTTAAACAAGGCCATAAGCAAAGTGGAAGTTCTCTCCTCCCTTCAGCAGAAAGTATATCCTTCTTTGAGGGTCCCTTATTTCCACTGGGGTAGCACTCATGGATTCCTTCATTTAAGAATTTTTTTGCCACAGTATTTTGGCTTTCCATGCCTGAAATGCTTTCATGGACTTTTCAGCCAGACCAGAATGCCTTAAGGGCTGATTCTGAAGTCAGAGTGCTATTTAAAGTGATTGTCATTCTATGAGTCTGCTGTTGACTTCTTCCCATGTTGGAACATTCTCTCCTTTCTATTTCCCTCTGTTGTTACTACAAGACATTTGATCCTATTTGGATGCTCTCTTTAACACTTCATTATATCTATATGATCTCTTTAATATCCCCCTATTTTGCAGAAAATATCTCATACCACTTCAGCCAGTAATCATGCACTTAGTCCATGATGATGGAATTAGTTCCATTGAGTTGCATGGAAATATCTTTGGTAGCAGTGATGTGCAATGTGAAAAATATGGACTTCTCCCTAATCACTAGTGTGATTGTTGACAAGCAGGGCCAACTTTATGTGGAGGTGGAATAAAACAAGTAGTGAATATGCTGAGATTTACTGAGTTTGGATTGCTAGAACTCGAAAGATTCTAGACAAATTATTTCATTTTTCAGCAGAAAACTACCAGGTAATTTGGACAAAGCCACATTGGCAACTAGCAGCAGGGTCAGCCAGTACTGAGACTTGTGTCTTTTTCAGGGATTAGGAACCATCTTTTTGCCAATGGATTTTGGATATTTATAACATCATTCACTTGTCATACAATATTATCAACTTAAAAATCAGCCTGCTCCTTTTCTCTTGCCTAACTTTGTGGACCCAGGATGAGCAGAGCCGTGTGTGAAATTCCCCTTTTTACCTTTCCTGGCCTATTCTCTCTAGATGAAGCCCTGATGTGCCTGTGTATTCTTCTCACTTTCTAAATAAGCCTTACCATGCTTCAACAAAAAATTAGTCTGCTGTAGATTTATTGGATCTCGAGTCCCAGCTGCGGTTGCCTTGGCAGGGCCAGAGCAAATGATCTCACAGGCCTTATACAGCCTGCAAGCCAGAAATTCTCCACCCATGCTTGATTTCTCTTGTTTTAAGTAAAATATATCACTACCCTAGCTTGCTGATGTGCCTGAAAAATCCACCACCATTAGAACGCCACACATTTGAATGATTAAATCCAAATACTGATATTCTTGGAAGAGACAACTAATGTCTGCTGTCTTGATTTCTAAGTTTCTCCTTGTGTACTGTCAGAGCCATGGATCAGATTGAAATTTAGTATTGTAGTTACTGGGAAAAAGAACATGGGAACTTTGAGATGAGGGGAGGAAGAGTGATTTTGAAGGCCTTTACTGTTGGGGAAGAGTGTCAAAGTAGGATATTCTGGTATAGTTTGGAGCCATAAGGCATTTAAAGGTATATGGATAAGGGATAGATAGCATAAAAGGAGAGACTATAGAAAACAGTATTGTATGACCAATTAATACAAACTTAGCCAGATCCATATCTCTGCTCCTAGACAGCAATAGCTGTTTTATGGCTGTATTTATTATCAAATAATGTCGCTCCCCCTCTTCGTGGAGGAACGACACTAAGCCCTGCCTAGGCTTCATATCCGAGTCACGGCACCATTATGTCGCTCCCCCTCTTCGTGGAGGAACGACACAGGACCCTGCGCTGTTCTTTTGTCTGCTCGGCCCTCCCCGGGTTTGCTGCTGGTTCTTCCCGGGTTGGCTACTATCCCTTCCACCTCCGTGGAAGGGCAGTTCCCCCTGGCCACATTCCCCACTTCCGCAGGGGAGCGGCACACCGCCAGCCGGTTCTCTCGGGGGCTGCACAGGTGTTCCTTCAGATAGATGTTCCCCTTAGATGTTCCTGGTGCACGCCGTCTCTCTCCTCCTTTATAGTCCTCCTCCGCCAATCCTAACTCTGCTGCCCACACGCCGAGTACGCTGCTCTCCTCCAATCAGGAGCAGGTCCTGCAGCTTGTCAAGTTGGTGAGAGGCAGCTGGGTAGAAGCTGTTGCCTCCTCTCCCAGCGCCATATTGTGGGAGAGCAGATGCATAGAATAAGTCTTAATTCCAGTAACTTAGTCTAGTCCGAATTGCTCCCCACAAATAACAATTTAGTTATTGGCCAAATTGGGATTTGGAGAAATGCTTTTTTGTATCTAACTGTTTGAATGAGAAATCTTCAAGAAATTTATGAAAAAATGCATATTATGAAAAAGCTGTGGGGGTTGGTGCTGTGGCGCAGTGGGTTAATACCCTGGCCTGAAGCGCCAGCATCCCATATGGGCACTGGTTCTTGTCCCGGCTGTTCCACTTCCAATCCAGCTCTCTGCTATGGCCTGGGAAAGCAGTAGAAGATGGGTCCCTCTGCCCGCGTGGGGGACTCGGAGAAAGCTCCTGGTTCCTTGCTTCAGATTGGCACAGCTCTGGCCATTGTGGCCAATTGGGGAGTGAACCATTGGATGGAAGACCTCTCTCTCTCTCTCTGCTTCTTCTCTCTCTGTGTAACTCTGACTTTGAAAAAAAAATTTTTTTTAAAAAGCTATGAATAGATTTCAACTAATTATTTATTCATTGCCTTTTTCAGTTTTTGAAATATTTCAAATAATACAAAAGAATATAAAGAAGAGTTCAATGATCACATACAGATTTAAAACTTTTTAACACTTTGCCATATTAATTTCATATGTACATACTATATGCACATATAAATATTTTTTTCTTGAAAGTAAGGATAATAATATCATGTAACATTACATTCATGACAAGGATCATAAAGTGAGGAAAGCAGGGTATATTGTTATGTAAGGAGTATAATTAAGTAAAGACAACATTTACAAAATCTATATACAAATCATATGCCATCCACACATTTTTATAAACTGTTTATAAAATGTGTTTTATAAACACGTTTTTATAAACTGTGTATAAAAAATCCACACATTTTATGAGCATTTTATATATGCAGTTTATATATATTCCACATATTTATTTATATTCCACAAATAAGAAAATCGTGGAATTTGTCCTTTTGTGTCTGGCTTATTTCACTTAGCAAATTGATCTTCAGTTTTATCCACTTCAGAATTTTTATGGCTGAATAATATTCCATTGTGTATATCTACTACATTTTCTTTGTCCAGGCATCAGTTGATGAACACCTACGTTGACTCAGTATATTTGCTGTTGTAATTGAGCTTCTATAAACATGGCAATGCTAATATCTCCTTCATATGTTGATTTGCTTCATTTGGATATATTGATAGATCCATTTTTAGTTTTTTTTTGAGCAATCCCCATACTGTTTTTAATAATGGCATTACTCATTTGCATTCTCACAGTGTATTAGGGTTCCTATTTCTGTACAACCTTGCCAGCATTTGTTATTTTTTGACTTTTGGATATTAGCCATTCTAACTTGGAGTGAGATGATACCTTATAGTGCTTTTGGTTTGAGTTTCTCTGATGGCTTGTGATGCCAAATATTTTCATGTATTTGTTGGTCATTTGTATTTCTTCTTTTGAAAATGTCTATTCAGACCTTTTGTGGATGTTTTAGCTGTTTTTTTTTTTTATTGTTGAATGTTTTTCAGTTTCTTTTATATTCTGGATATTCATCCTTTATTAGATGCATACTTTGCAAATGTTTTCTCCCATTATTTCAGTTGTCTCTTCACTTTGTCAATTGTTCACAGTGCAGAAGTTTCTTAGTTTGATAAAATCCCATTTGTTTATTTTTGCTTTTAATGCCTGCACTTTGGGGGTCTTATACGAAAAGTGATTTTCTATGTCAATATCTTGAAGTGTTTCCCTCATGCATTCCTTTAGCAGTTTCATGGTTTCAGTTCTTATCTTTAGATTCTTGATCCTTTTTGTGTTGCTTTTTGTATAGTGTATAAGGTAGGGGTTTTGTTTCACTTAACTGAAAAGTGATCCCTGTTAAATATAAGAGTGGGAATAAGAGAGGGAAGAGATGTACAATTTGGGACCTGCTCAATCGCACTTGCCCCAAATGGTAGAGTTAGAAACATGCCAGGGGATTCCAATTCATCCCATCAAGGTGGCATGTACCAATGCCATCTCACTAGTCCAAGTGATCAATTTCTGTTCACAATTGATCATAATGAAAGGACTAAGAGTCAAAGGGAGCACATAAACAAGACTAATGTCTGCAAATACTAACCAATAGAATAAAAAAAAGGGAGAGAACGATCCAACATGGGAAGTGGGATACACAGCAGACTCATAGAATGGCGGATGTCCTAAACAGCACTCAGCCCTTAAGGCATTCGGATCCGGCTGAAAAGCCCACAAGACTATTTCAGGCATGGAAAGCCAAGACACTCTGGCAAAAAAAAAAATGAAATGACCTAAATGAAAGATCTCTGCGAGTGAGATCCCAGTGGAAAGAACAGGTCATCAATGAAGGAGGTACCTTTCTCTGAAGGGAGAACTTCCACTTTGACTATGACCTTTGCTAAATATAAGAGTCGGTGAACTCAAAAGGCTTCCATAGCCTTGGCAACAAGAACCTCAGGTAATTACTGACATCATAAATAGGAGTGTCAAATTGTTAAGTCAACAACAGGAGTCACTGTGCACTTACTCCTCATATAGGATCTCTGTCCTTAAAGTGATTTAATGCTATAACTAGTACTCAAACAGTATTTTTCACTTTGTGTTTCTGTGTGGGTGCAAACTGTTGAAATCTTTACTTAATATATACTAAACTGATCTTCTGTATATAAAGAGAATTGAAAATGAATCTTGATGTGAGTGGAAGGGGAGAGGGAGTGGGAAAGGGGAGGGTTGCGGGTGGGAGGAACGTTATGGGGGGAAGCCATTGTAATTCATAAGCTGTAAATTGAAAATTTATATTTATTAAATAAAAAAAGGAAGGGGTTTTGTTTCAAAGTTCTGTATGTGGAAATCCAATTTTGCGAACACTGTTTATTGAAAAGATCATCTTTTATCCTAGGAATATTTTTGGCACATTCATCAGAGATATGTTGGTTATAGATATGCGAGTTTAATTCTGGGAATTTCTTCTTTTGCATTGGTCTATGTCTATATTTTTATGCCAGTACCATGATGTTTTGGTTATAACAGCTTCACAATATGTCTTGAAATCTGGTATCATGAAGCCTCTGGCTTTGTTTTTATTGTTTAATTTTTTTTGATCTTTTGTGTTTCCATATGAAATTTAGGACTGTTTTTTTCAGAGTTATACAGAGGGAGATGGAGGGGGAGGGGGAGGGGGAGAGGGAGGGGGAGGGGGAGGGGGAGAGGGAGGGGGAGGGGAAGGGGGAGAGGGAGAGGGAGAGGGAGGTCTTCACTCCCCAATTGGCTGCAATGGCCGGAGCTGTGCTGATCTGAATCCAGGAGCCAGGAGCTTCTTCAGCTCTCCTACATGGGTGTAGGGGCCCAAGGACCTGGGCCATCTTCTTCTGCTTTCCAAGGTCATAGCAGAAAGCTGGATTGGAAGTAGAGCAGCCGGGACCGAACTGGTGCCCATATGGGTTGCTGGCACTATAGGTGGCGGCTTTACCCGCTATGCCACAGTGCTGGCCCCAGGACTGTTTTTTTCTAATTCTGTTGAGAATGTCATTGATATTTTGATGGATATTGAGTTGAATCTGTAAATTGCTTTGGGAACTTTGGACATTTCAATAACATTAATTCTTCCAATCCACGAACATGGGAGCTCTTTCCAATTTTGTGTTTTGTGTTAGTATTTTTCACTTTATGTTTCTGTGTGGGAGCAAACTGTTGAAATCTTTACTTATTGTATGCTAAACTGATCTTCTGTATATAAAGAGAATCGAAAATGAATCTTGATGTGAATGGAAGGGGAGAGGGAGTGGGAAAGGGGAGGGTTGCGGGTGGGAGGAACGTTATGGGGGGAAGCCATTGTAATCCATAAGCTGTACTTTGGAAATTTATATTCATTAAATAAAAGTTAAAAAAATTCAATAAAATTTAACATACAAAAACAAAATACTTTTGGGGTACTAACTGATGTTTTGCTATACTGTTTTGCTTTGTATAATGTCCAATCAAGTTGAATACATTTCTGTCTTCAAACATTTATTTATAGTGAAAACATCCAGAATCTTTTTTTCTAGGTATTTTTGGTAAAGAAATGTATAGTACATTAACTATATCTCTAGTCACCTTACTGTGTAATAAAACTCTAGAACTTCTTACACCCATCAAACTATAACCTAGTACCCACCAATCTGCCTCTCCCCATATCTTCCTCAGTAATTCCATCCCCAGCCTATGATAATCACCATTATATTTTTAACTTCTATGAGATTATCTTTTTTGACTCCACATATGAGTGGGATTATGCAGTATTTGTCTTTTTGTGCTTGGCTTATTTTACTTATTATAATGACCTCCAGTTCCATTCATGACATTGCAAATGTTAAGACTTCATCTTTTTCTAAGGGCTGAGTAATATTTCATTTTCTATGTGTACCACATTTTCTGTATTCATTATTCACTGGATGAAAACTTAGATTGTTTCCATTTCTGAGCTCTTATGAATAGTACTGTAATAAACATGTCTCTTGGATTGATTTCATTTCTCTGGACTATATACACAGGAGTGACATTACTGGATCATATGTTCTATGTTTACAAGTCTCTTAAAGATTTATTTACTTATTTGAAAGACAGAATAACAAAGAGAGGTCTAGGCCAGACTGAAGCCAGGAAACTCGAACTCCATCTGTGTTTCCTGTGAGAGTGGCAGGAGCCCAAGTACATTGGTCATCCTCTGATTCTTTATCAGGTACATTAGCAGGGAGCTGGATCAGAAGCAGAGCAGCCAGGACTCGACTCAGTGATCTGATGACATGCTGGTGTTGGAGGTGACTGCTTAACCTGATGCGCCACAGTGCCAGCCCCTTTTTTTAGGTTTTTGAGGAACTTCCATATTCTTTTCCATAAAGATAGTACTTATATATACATTCCCACCAACAATGTACGAGAGTTTGCTTTTCTCCACAACCTTGCCAAAACCTGTTATCTATTTTCTTCTTGATAATAGCAAATCTAACTGGAGTGAGGTGATAGCTTATTGTAATCTTGATTTGCATTTACCTGATCATTAGTTATATTGAGCATTTTTTCATGGATTTATTGACCATTTGTGGCTCTTCCTTTGAGAAATGTTTATTAGATCTACTGCCCATTTTTAAATTGGGTTATTGTTATTATTTTGATACTGAGTTGAGTTTTTTTTTATATTCTGGGCATTATCCACTTGTCAGATGTTTAGTTTGCAAATATTCTCTCCTATTTTGTAGGTTTACTTTTTGATTTGTTAATTTTTTTTAACTTTTATTTAATGAATATAAATTTCCAAAGTACGATTTATGGATTACAATGGCTTCCCCCACATACCGTCCCTCCCACCCACTACCCTCCCCTTTCCCACTCCCTCTCCCCTTCCATTCACATCAAGATTCATTTTCGATTATCTTAATATACAGAAGATCAGCTTAGTATACATTAAGTAAGGATTTCAACAGTTTGCTCTCACACAGAAACATAAAGTGAAAAATAATAGATGATTTTTTTAAATGATGATGAAATCAGATCAGACCTATTGTCATGTTTAATCCCAGTGAGAGTCAAGTTGGGAGTTGATAATTTCTTTTTTTTTTTTTTTACAGAGGATCAGTTTAGTATACATTAAGTAAAGATTTCAACAGTTTGCACCCCCATAAAAACACAAAGTGAAATATATTGTTTGAGTACTCGTTATAGCATTAAATCTCAATACACAGCACATTAAGGACAGAGATCCTACATGAGGAGTAAGTGCACAGTGACTCCTGTTGTTGACTTTACCAATTGACACTCCTGTCTATGGCATCAGTAGTCTCCCTATGCTCCAGTCATGAGTTTCCAAGGCTATGGAAGCCCTCTGAGTTCTCCGATTCTTATCTTGTTTAGACAAGCTCATAGTCAAAGTGGAGGTTCTCTCCTCCCTTCAGAGAAAGGTACCTCCTTCTTTGAAGACCTGTTCTTTCCACTGGGATCTCACTCACAGAGATCGTTTGCCAGAGTGTCTTGGCTTTCCATGCCTGAAATACTCTCATGGGCTTTTCAGCCAGATCTGAATGCCTTTAGGGCTGATTCTTAGGCCAGAGTGCTATTTAGGACATCTACCATTCTATGAGTCTGCTGAGTATCTCACTTCCCATGTTGGATCACTCTCCCCTTTATTTATTCCATTGGTTAGTGTTAGCAGGTACTAGACTTGTTTATGCGCTCCCTTTGACTCTTAGTCCTTTCATTATGATCAATTGTGAAGTGAAATTGATCACTTGGAATAGTGAGATGGCATTGGTACATGCCACCTTGATGGGATTGAATTGGAATCCCCTGGTATGTTTTTAACTCTACCATTTGGGGCAAATCAGCTTGAGCATGTCCCAAATTATACATCTCTTCCCTCTCTTATTCCCACTCTTATGTTTAACAGGGATCACATTACAGTTAATTTTTAACACTTAAGAATAACTGTGTATTAATTACAGAATTAAACCAGTCATATTAAGTAGAACAGACAAAAAAACTACTAAGAGGGATAATGTATTAAGTTGTTCATTAACAGTCAGGGCTATGCTGATCAAGTCACCGTTTCCCATAGTGTCCGTTTCACTTCAGAAGGTTTCCTTTTTGGTGTTCAGTCAGATGTCACCGATCAGGGAGAACATATGGTATTTGTCCCTTTGGGACTGGCTTATTTCACTCAGCATGATGTGTTCCAGATTCCTCCATTTTGTTGCAAATGACTGGATTTCGTTGTTTCTTACTGCGGTATAGTTAATTTTTAAGAGTCATTTATTTATTTATTTGAAAGGCAAAGATAACAGAGAGAGAAGGAGAGAAGGAGAGAGAGAGAGAGAGAGAGAGAGAGAGAGAGAGAGATTCCATCTGCTAGTTCACTCCCCGAACAGCCTCAATGGCCAGGGCTGGGCTGGCCTGAAGCCAGGAGCCAAGAGGTTCTTCTGGATCTCCCACATGGGTGCAGACTGCAAGGGCTTGGGACATCTTCACTGCTTTCCCAGGTGCATTAGCAGGGAGTTGGATTGGAAGTGGAGCAGCCGGGACTTGAAGCAGCATTCAAATGGGATGCCGGCACTGCAGAAGGAGGCTTAACCTTCTGTGCCACAGTGCTGGCCCCTGCTTTGTTAATTATTTCCTTTGCTATGCAGAAGCTCTTTAGTTAGAAGAAATCTCATTTGTGTATTTTTTTCTTTTGTGTCCTTTACTTTTGGAGTTTGATCCAGATAATCCTGCCCACCCAATGTCCATTAGTGTTTTCCTCCAGCACATTCAAACTTAAGTCTGATCCATTTTCAAATAATGTTTGTATATGGTGAGAGATAGAGGTGTAGTTCCACTATTCTGAGTATAGATATCTGATTTCCTAACACTATTTATAATTTGCATTGGATGTTCACATTTTAATGATATTGATTCTTCTGGTCCTTGAACATGGGATTTCTTTCCATTTCTTTGTGTCCTCTTCAATTTCTTTCATCATGTTAGAGATTTTTCAAGTCTGTTTAAATTCATCTTATTTTATAGTACTGTTGAATGAAGTACTGAAAGTGGGTATCCTTGTGTTTTTGCAGATTTTAGAAGGCCTTCAACTTTTCCCCATTAATATTATGTTAGCTGTTGAATTGTTATATATGATCTTTATTATGTTATGGTATGTTCTTTGTATATCTAATTTATTCAGTTTTTATCATGAATGGATGTTGAATTTTATTAAATGTCTTTTATGTACCTACTGAGATGATCTTATGACTTTGTCCTTAATTTTGTTGATGTGGTGCATCACATTTATTGATTTGCATATGTTGAAGCACCTTGCATCATTGTGATAAATCCTACTTATGGTAAATAATCTTTTAATGTGCTTGCTATTGGATTCAATTTGCTAGTATTTTGTTGAAGATTTTTCATCTATGTTCATTAAGTATATTGTTCTGTAGACTTTCACTGGTGTGTCCTTATCTGGTTTTGGTATAAAATTGATGCTACTCATCATAGATTGAATTTGGCAGAATTCCCTGCTCTTCTATATTTGGAAATAATTTATGTAATTCTTGGGGTTAATCCTTTAAATGTTTGGTAGAATTCATCAGTGAAGGGCTGGTGCTGTGGTGTAGCAGGTAAAGCTTCTGCCTGTGGTGCCAGCATCTCATATGGCTTCCCATTTGAGTTCTGGCTGCTTCACTTCTTTTTTTTTTTATTTGACAGATAGAATTAGACAGTGAGAGAAAGAGACAGAGATAAAGGTTTTCCTTCCGTTGGTTCACCCCTAAATGGCCACCACGGCTGGCGCTGCGCCTATCCGAAGCCAGGAGCCAGGTGCTTCTTCCTGGTCTCACATGCGGGTGCAGGTGCCCAAGCACTTGGGCCATACTCCACTGCCCTCCAGGGACACAGCAGAGAGCTGGACTGGAAGAGGAGCAGCCAGGACTAGAACCCGGTGCCCATATGGGATGCTGGCGCCGCAGGCAGAGGATTAGCCAAGTGAGCCATGGTGCCGGCACCCCCCACCCAGGGCTGCTCCACTTCTGATCCACCTCTTTGCTAACGTGCCTTGGAAAGCAGCAGAAGATGGCCCATGTAGAATAGCCAGATGCAGCTCCTGGCTCCTGGCTTCAGCCTGGCCCAGCTTGAGCCATTGCAGACATTTCAGGAGTGAACCAGACGATGAAAGACTTCTCTCTCTGTGACTCTGCCTTTCCAATAAATAAATAAATCTTTAAAAAGAGAATTCATCAGTGAAGCCATCTATTCATGGACTTCTCTTTTATTGGATATTTTTATTATTGATTCACTCTTGTTATTCATTTTTGGTCTGTTTAGATATTTTATTACCTCAGAATTCAATCTTGGTAGAGTATGTGTCCAAGAATTTGTGCATTTATTCTAATATTTTTGGATATGTTGCCATATAGTTGTTCACAGGAGTTTTAAACAATCCTTTGTATTTTTGTGGTGCCAATCATAATGTCTCCATTTGCATCTATCATTCTTTTTTTTTTTTTTTGACAGGCAGAGTGGACAGTGAGAGAGAGAGACAGAGAGAAGGGTCTTCCTTTTGTCATTGGTTCACTTCCCAAGTGGCCGCTACGGTGATCTGAAGCCAGGATCCAGGAACTTCCTCCTGGTCTCCCATGGGGTGCAGGGCCCAAGTACTTGGGCCATCCTCCACTGCCTTCCTGGGCCACAGCAGAGAGCTGGACTGGAAGAGGAGCAACCGGGACAAAACCGGCGTCCCAACCAGGACTAGAACCCAGGGTGCCGGCGCCGCAAGGAGGAAGATTAGCCTAGTGAGCCGTGGCACCGGTCTGCATCTATCGTTCTATGTATCTGCATTTTCTCTTTTTTTCTTTTCTTTTTTTTTAACTTTTATTTAATGAATATAAATTTCCAAAGTACAGCTTATGGATTACAATGGCTTCCCCCCCATAACTTCCCTCCCACCCGCAACCCTCCCCTTTCCCACTCCCTCTCCCCTTCCATTCACATCAAGATTCATTTTCGCTTCTCTTTATATACAGAAGATCAGTTTAGCATACAATAAGTAAAGATTTCAACAGTTTGCTCCCACACAGAAACATAAAGTGAAAAGTACTGTTTGAGTACTAGTTATAGCATTAAATCACAATGTACAGCACACTAAGGACAGAGATCCTACATGAGGAGTAAGTGCACAGTGACTCCTGTTGTTGACTTAACAATTTGACACTCTTGTTTATGGCATCAGTAATCAACCTAGGCTCTTGCATTTTCTCTTTTTTTCTTGGTTAGGGTGGATGAGGTTTTATCAATTTTATCTTTTCCAAGCACCAGCTTTTTGTTTCATTGATTTTTTGTATTGTTTGGCAGTCTCTATGTCATTTATTTTTGTATAACATCATCTGCACATTAAAGGATTACTTGTAGTAATCTGGCTTCAATTGTGGCTGTCCATCTAGGAATTTTAAACATTCTATTTATTTTCTCTAACCCTATGGATACTTCTGATATTTCAGTGCTATATAGCACCCTAAGTTGAGGTTTTCTGCAGGTTCATCGTTGATATGTTTTTATTGGTTGAATCCTACAATACTCTCTAAACTCAAATCTGTCCCAAATCTGTTGTTGATGTTTGTTCAGTATATCTTGGGAAGGGCCTAAAAATAGGTAGTCTGTCTCTATAAGCCTCTTCTTGGGCTTATGTTAGACTCAGATGTCTTATCTTTTGCCTACAAATGCCACAGTGCTAGATCATATTCAGAGCCTGCAGCCCACCAATCAAAAGTCACCCCTCTATGGTATGTCTGGTGCTGAAGTGGACTCACTGCAGAATATTGCACATACTAGCCACTGGTGATGTTGGCTGTTATAAGATTGCTTAACCAGGACCATAGAATTTCACTGGGCACTGAATTAAGTCCAGAGATTCTGTTTGCAGACACTGGGCCGGGAACAAGGCCATTAGGATCTGCTCAAAGCTGGGTTCTACCAGCCTGGCACTGAGTCCCCAAACTGTCTTCTTATCCCTTGCTGTTTGCCCGATGTGGTAAGAGGGGTGATAGATGCAGCTCTTCAGCTACACAGTAGGCACTAGGTGGGTCACACCTGGTCTCCCAGTCACCAGTCACTGTGCAAACTTGAAGGTGCACAATATGCCTGTGAGAGGCATTTGGTGATACACACTAAAACAAGTCCATCTCACCAGGATGTCACCTGATAATGAGCAAGCCCAGAGAATGTCTACAGGCACTTGCCAAAGGGTAGAAACCATTAGGATTTGCACAACATTTGCCAGCCCAGGACTGAGCCCCAAATCGCAGTCTTGTGGCTCCTTTCTATCTGCCCGGTGTTGAAGGAAGGTGATAAAGACCGTCTCCTGGACACCTAGACAGATCCCAGACTTTTCACACCTCATCCCCACAGTCACCGGCCCCTGCAAAGTCCTGTAGGTGTCTGCTAATCCCACCTGAGGCAATCAGTGAGACACACCAAAGTGAGTCTGACCATAGGTCTCCACTGTGTGCTAGGCTAGTCTAGAAGCTCAGTCTATGAGCACTGATTGGATGACAGAAGCCTTCGAACTTTATCAGATGCTAAATTTTGGCACAATAGGCTGGGATCTGCACTCCAGGGAGCAGTCCTAAGGTCCCTGCGCTGTGCTCTACACATTGTTGAAACTTCACTTTCTGATAATGGCTGGGGTGGGGGTGCTAGAGAGACTCATGGCTGTGGAAGCTCTGAATACTCAGTCCATAGGTACAGGCCTGGGCTCTGGGCTGGGGAGCTCAGTCTGACTGAATTTTCTTACAAAAATTTCACAAAAATTCAGTTTTCTCTCTCTCTCTCTCCCAAGCAGGAAATGTTCCTCCATGCTATGCTCCAAGAAGCTCAGGTGGAAGGAAACATGGGCCATGCTTTCCTTCTGGCTTTCTTCAGTGTGACTTCTGTCATCAAATAAATAAATTATTTACTTATTTGGCAGAGTGAGAGGAAAAGAGAGTGAAAGATAGGGAGAGAGAGAACACCTTATTTTTAAAAAAAACTTCTAATAAATATAAATTTTGAAAGTAAAATTTTTGGATTATAGCGGTTTTTCCCCCTATACCCGCCCTCCCACCCACAAACCATCCCATCTCCTACTCCCTCTCCCATCCCATTCTTCATCAAGATTCATTTTTGATTATCTTTATATACAGAAGATCAACTTAGTATATACTAGGTAAAGATTTCAACAGTTTGCACCCACACAGACACACAAAGTGTAAAGTACTGTTTGAGTACTAGTTATACTGTTAATTCACATAGTACAACACATTAAGGACAGAGATCCTACATGGGGAGTAAGTGCACAGTGATTCCTGTTGATGATTTAACAATTGACACTCTTATTTATGATGTCAGTAATCACCCGAGGCTCTTGTCATGAGCCGCCACTCTTCATCCACTAGGTCACTCCCCAAATGTCTGTGACAGCCACAGCTGGGCCAGGCTGAACTCTGGAGCCAGGAATCTATGTGAATCTCCACAAGGGTGGCAGGAACCCATCATATGCTACCTCCTAGGCACATTCGCAGGAAGCTGGATGGGAACCAGAGTAGCTGAGACTTTGAACCAGACCCTCTGATGAGATGCAGTGATTTCAAGCAGTGGCTTAGTGTGCACCAAAATATCTACCCTAACTTTTCCTCCTGTTATAACCAAACAAGACATGGTGACTTGGTGTGTGAATACCTGTTCAAATTGGTGTCTTTCTGGGGAGGTGGTCACCAGTGTATCTTACTCAGCTGTCATCTTGCATCTTGCCCCCTAGTTTCAAATATTTTTGCACCAAAGTAAACTTACCTTTTAACTTAATTTCTTCACAAATGTTAAAAAAAACTTTCTTTCTTTCTTTCTTTCTTTCTTTCTTTCTTTCTTTCTTTCTTTCTTTCTTTCTTTCTTTCTTTCTTTCTTTTCTTTCTTTCCCTCCCTCCCTCTCTCCCTCCCTCCCTCCCTCCCTCCCTTCTTCTCCCCTCCCCTGCCATCCTCTCCCCTCCCTTCCCCTGCCATCCCCTCCCCTCCCTTCTCCCCCCTCCCTTTCCCCCTCCCTTCTCCCCCCTCCTCTCCTCTCCTCTCCTCTCCTCTCCTCTCCTCTCCTCTCCTCTCCTCTCCTCTCCTCTCCTCTCTTCTCCTTTCCTTCCTTTCTTTGCCTTCCCAAATGACCACAGTCTCTGGGGCCAGGCTGGGCCCAACGCTGGGAACCAGAAACTCAACACACATTTCTCATGTTGGGGGAAGGAACCCAAGCACTTGAGCCAACACTGCTGCCTCCCAGGGAATGCATTAGTAGGAAGCTGGAGTCAGCAGCCAGAGATAGGAATCCAATATGGGATGTGGGCATCTTAACTGGCATATTAACCACTTATATCCTGCCCACCACAAACTTTTTGAAATACCCTTGTATGTTTCTTTATACAGTTGGCTATAATCCATGCCTATTATTTATTCCTGTGATACTTGAAAGCATTATCATAACATCCCTTTGTTTCATTCCACTAAGTATGCATATAGCCCTCACAGTGAATCATCCCTGAGGCCAGTTGTATACCCATGGACAACCAGAAAGTGGTTGTTGACTCCTTTATTAAAATTCAGGGATATCTGATTAAGACCTTCATTTGATAATTACTCTAATTTGTTCTAAGCTAAAGTGATTAAGTTTGTCTGGTACAATGTGTCTTTGGTTTAGTATGTGCATTTCTGATTGCCTACGGTTTAATTTGACTTCAGGCTTGAAAGATCATTTGTCATGGCTTCTGGATTTTACCTGTTAGGGAGTATCTGTCAGGAAACATCTTGCTTTACTTTGATGGGACTGCTACTCACTTTCCACTCTTGTTTATTCATTTTCCAGGTGTCTTACAAACTTGTTAAATTTCTTGTCTATGAGTTCTCAGCACATTAGCTGAATCTTTAGGACTCCCAGGATACAGCTGATTGATTTTGTATAAATTTGGCATGTCTTATTTTTGTCTCCTTGTAGTGCTAGGAAGAAAGAACTCACCTGCTATGTCACAGCTCTGGTAGGCAGATTTTTACTTGAACTGTTTCTGTTCTTTGTTTTGAGTAATTTCCATCACTTTTAAACTTCCTTTTTAAGATTTATTTATTTATTTATTTGAGAGGTAGAGTTACAGACATAGAGAGGGAGAGATAAAGAGAAAGTCTTCTGTCTGTGGGTTCACTCCCGAAATGGCCGCAATGGCTAGAGCTGGGCCGGTCTGAATCCAGGAGCCAGGAACTTCTTCTGGGTCTCCCACATGGGTGCAGGAGCCCAAGCATTTGGGCCATTCTCAACTGCTTTCCTGGGGCCTTAGCAGAGAGCTGGATGTGAAGAGGAGCAACTGGGACGTGAACCGGTGCCCATACGAGATGCCAGTGCTGCAAGCAGAGGCTTAGCTTACTATTCCACAGCACTGGCCCCTAAATTTCTTTGTGTACATATTTTATGCAGAACAGAAGGATCCTTTGTTTAGGCTATGCTCACTGTGAGAGCAGCAATGATGAAAACATGGCCCATGTCCTTATTTAAAGTACAGTTCCTTGAAGGACAACATAATGCACATGAATGATTTGGTATATCGAAGAATGTAATGGATACTATTAGAGAGATGTAGAAGTAGTGCTATGGAGTACAGTTTAGGGAGGGATTATATTTATTTGGGAAATCAGAGAAGGCTTCATGGATATGGTAAGAATGTGAACTGAATCTTAAAATATATATGGAATCCAACAGCTGAAATGATTTACTGTAGGGAGGATCTTGTCTGACATAGGGAATACCACTGAGTATAGATATGGAAGTGGGAAAGCACAAGACACACGCAGGGAAGACTAAACATATTAGTAGAGTGGTAGCCCTATGGGCTTTGAAGGGAAAGGTTAAAAACTTTGGAAATTTTACTGAATATAAATGGGAACCATTGAAAGATTCTGATCACTAAAATAACGTTTTCCAAGATGTGCTTCAGAAAAATCAGTCTGGCAACAGTGCAAAGGATGAACCTAGGAAGGTTAAACTTGGGGGCATAACAATCTACCAAGAGGCTGTTCTAATAGTGTAAATCTGATGAGAACTAAGTGGATCAGCAATGTGAAAATAGAGAGAAGGGGATATTAACAAGACATATTTGGAAAGACTTATTTGCTTAAGAAATTCAGAAGGGTATTTGTCACGTACTTCAATTTTTAAAAAAGATTTATTTTATTTATTTGAAAGACAGAGTTACAGAGAGAGGGAGAGAGAGAGAGAGAGAAAGAGAGAGAGAGAAAGAGAGAGGTATTCCATCTGCTGGTTCACTCCCCAAATGGCTGCAACAGCTGGAGCTGAGCCAATTTGAAGCCAGGAGTCAGGAGTTTCTTCCTGGTCTCCCACACGGGTACAGGGGCAAAGCACTTGGGCCATCTTCCACTGATATCCCATGCCCATTAGCTTGGAGCTGGATTGGAAGTGGAGCTGCCAGAACTCAAATGAGTGTCCCTGTGGGATGCTGGCACTGCAGGCTGGGGCTTTAACCTGCTGCGTCAGAGCACCAGCCCCAGTATTGCACTTTTGTGACATGCAATCCTTAAAGCTACACTGGAAACACTTTCAGAGATCCTTTTAGTTGAAATCTCTTCTCTCTATTCTACAGATTGGCAAATTGAGTGCAGAGATATACCGTCATCTTCCCAAGGTCATTTCTTCTTCTTTTCCCTTCTAACTTTGCATTTCTTCTTGCTACCTGAATTGTGCTTTACTTACTCTTTCCTTCCTCACTTTTCTTTTCTCCACTTCTTTCATCAACTTTTCAAAACTTTACCTTAGGTCCTTGTAGTAAATCTACAGCTGTGTTTTAGGGACACACTGGCAGTGGAAAAAAGGGACAAAGTAGGCCCTTGAATTTGTAGCGACTTTCCCAAGTACAAATTTCTTTGGCTTGTGAAGCCTAATGACATTAGACACACTATTTGGTCTGTATTTCTTCATAACTAGTCTGGAAAAATTACTCATGAGTGAATGGAGAAGATTGCAAATGATTTAGTCCTCAGTAGAGAACCAGAGATGCTAAGTTAATTAATTAAGCATATTTAGAAGCTAAGAATGAAATTACCATAACAAATGAAGTAAGAAATGCTAGGAAATATAAGAGGAGATTTTCCAAAAGATCAATAATAATGCAGGCTTCCCAAAGTCCACTACCATTCAAATTCCTAGTAAGCTAAAATCTAAAGTTGTCAACATTAAAATAACATGCTTCAAATGACTTTTGTTTGCCATTACTACACTGTGCAAAATGACTACATTCCATGAAAATGCATGGAACTTATATGCAAGTTTTTTGGGTTAGCTTAAAAATAAAATAAATAATTATTAAGTTCCTACTATGTGAAAGACTTATGTTAAGTGTTTGGATACAGCAATTAGTAAAATTTGGGTTCCTTTCATATAGCCTTAATGGAGAGGAGGGGGAGACTGGAAAATGGATGAAAGCACAGTACTAAAATTCAGAGGACTATTGGAGAAAACTTTAGAAGAAGTTATGTAAGAGTCAAGTAAAAAGGACAAAATGTGGACTGGGTGATGAATGAAGGATTTATGGAACAGATTAAATTTAAACTGGGAATTTAATGAACAAGTTTTGTGGAGGGCCCATACTCAGGCTTTTTCTTATTACTTTAAAAAATATTTCACTGTGAAATAATAGTTATCTATTTAACCAAAGTGTGAAAAACCATAAAGACAAATGCAGAAAGTTACATAGTTGAAGAGAAAAATCTCTCAGATTTTATAAACAGATGACTCAGCTCTTATAAGCATTCAAAGATCTTAATAAAGACATGAAACACTAGAAAATATTTTAATAAAATATATCATAAGCCTAAAGGTAAATAAACACATTTCATTATTTCTTGAGGATAGTCATATGTACATGCTCACTCAACACACACACACACACACACAAGCATGCATGCTATTATATAGCCATTCTATAGACTTTTTTTTAAAGATTTATTTATTTTTGAAAGGCAGAGGTTTTTTTTTTTATAGAAAGCTTGTATTTAATAAATATAAATGTCATAAGTACAACCTTTGGATTATAGCTGTTCTTCCTCCCAAACCTGCCTTTCTACCCCCAAACTGTCCCA
Source organism: Oryctolagus cuniculus (assembly GCF_051225735.1). Lineage (NCBI taxonomy): Eukaryota > Metazoa > Chordata > Mammalia > Lagomorpha > Leporidae > Oryctolagus > Oryctolagus cuniculus. Next base: position 70,960,731 of record NC_142888.1, on the reverse strand, counting down.
CCTCCTACTCCCTCTCCCATCGTATTCTTCATTAAGATTCACTTTTTAAAATTTATTTGAAGGTAGAGTTATAGACAGTGAGAGAGAGAGACAGAGAGAGAGGTCTTCCTTCTACTGATCCAAAGCCAGGAGCTGAGTGCTTCTTCCTGGTCTCCCATGCGGGTGCAGGGCCCAAGCACTTGGGCCATCCTCCACTGCCCTCCCGGGCCACAGCAGAGAGCTGGACTGGAAGAGAAGCAACCGGGACTAGAACCAGCACCCATATGGGATGCCAGCGCCAAAGGAGGAGGATTATCCAAGTGAGTCACAGCGCCTGCCCCAAGATACATTTTTAATTTTCTTTTTATTTATTTTATTTATTTATTTTTTTTGACAGGCAGAGTTAGACAGTGAGAGAGAGAGACAGAGAGAGAGAGAGAGTTATAGACAGTGAGAGACAGACAGAGAGAAAGGTCTTCCTTCCGTTGGTTCACTCCCCTAATGGCCGCCACGGCTGGCGCTACACAGATCCAAAGCCAGGAACCAGGTGCCTCCTCCTGGTCTCCCATGCGGGTGCAGGGACCCAAGCACTTGGGCCATCCTCCACTGCCCTCCTGGACCACAGCAGAGAGCTGGACTGGAAGAGGAGCAACCGGGACTAGAACCTGGGGTGCCAATGCCACAGGCGGAGGATTATCCAAGTGACCCACGGCATTGACCTTAATTTTCTTTTTATACAGAAGATCAACTCTATACTAAGTAAAGATTTTAACAGTTTGCACCCACACAGACACACAAAGTATAAAGTACTGTTTGAAGACAATTTTTACCATTAATTCTCATTAAGGACAGAGGTCCTACATGGGGAGCAAGTACACAGTGACTCCTGTTGTTGATTTAACAATTGACACTCTTATTTATGATGTCAGTGATCACCCGAGGCTCTTGTCATGAGCTGCCAAGGCTTGGAAGCCTCTTGAGTTCACAAACTCCGACATTATTTAGACAAGGCCATAATCAAAGCGGAAGTTCTCCCTACAGAGATGGCCCTTTCCTTCCACTGGGATCTCACTCACAGAGATCTTTCATTTAGGTCATTTTTTGCCACAGTGTCTTGGCCTTCCATGCCTGAAATGCTCTTATGGGCTTTTTAGCCAAATAGGAATGACTTAATGGCTGATTCTGAGGCCAGAGAGCTGTTTAGGGCATTTGTCATTCTATGAGTCTGCTGGGTGTCCTGCTTCCCGTGTTGGATCATTCTCTCCTTTTTAATTCTATCAATTATTATTAGCAGACACTTGGTCTTATTTATGTGATCTGAAAGGCAGAGTTGCAGAGAGGCAGAGGCAGAGAGAGAGAGAGAGAGAGAGAGAGAGAGAGAGAGAGATGTCGCTCCCCCTCTTCGTGGAGGAACGACACTAAACCCTGCGCTGTTCTTTCATCTGCTCGGCCCTCCCCGGGTTTGCTGCTGGTTCTTCCCGGGTTGGCTACTATCCCTTCCACCTCCGTGGAAGGGCAGTTCCCCCTGGCCGCATTCCCCACTTCCGCAGGGGAGCGGCACACCGCCGGCCGGTTCTCTCGGGGGCTGCACGCGTTCCCTCAGATGTTCCCCATAGATGTTCCCGGTGCATGCCGTCTCTCTCCTCCTTTATAGTCCTCTTCCGCCAATCCTAACTCGGCTGAGTACGCTGCTCTCCAATCAGGAGCAAGTCCTACAGTTAATTGGTTGAACTGGAGGCAGCTGTGCGGAAGCTGTTTACTTCTCTCCCAGCGCCATATTGTGGGAGAGCAGATGCATAGAATAAGTCTTAATTCCAGTAACAGTCCAGTCCGAGCTGCTCCCCACAGAGAGAGAAAGTTCTTCCATCCGCTGGTTCAGTCCCTAGATGGCCGCAATGGCTGCAGCTGCGCAGACCTGAAGTCAGGAGCCAGGAGCTTCTTCCGGGTTTCCCATGCAGGTGTAGGGGCCCAAGAACTTAGGCCATCCTCTACTGCTTGTCCAGGCCATAGCAGAGAGCAGGATCAGAATTGGAGTAGCCAGGACTCGCGCAGGCACCCATATGGGATGCCAGCACTGCAGGCGGCGGCTTTACCTGTTACGCCACAGCGCCAGTCCCTCTATAGACTTTTTATATAAAATTTTCTGCCATTTCCTTGAAATATGTGTGAGCATAACTAATGTTATTTTCACTTAGCCTACTGTAATACAACAAATTTACATTATTATTAAAAATTAAGCATAAAATGTTTGAAACTTGTTACAGGAAACTCAGATGTTTACAGAATATAAACAGTTTATTAAAGATTTATTTGTTTATTTGAAATGTAGGCTTACAGAGGGAGAGAGAGAGAGAGAGAGAGATTTAATCTGCTGGCTCACTTTCCACAATGGCTGCAACACCCTGAGCTGGGCCCAGCTAAAACCAGGATCCTGGAACCCCATCTACCACATCTGGGTCTGACATGTGGGCAGCTGGGGCCCCAGTACTTGGGCCGCCTTCTGCTGCTTTCCCTGGCACATTAACAGGAAGCTGGATCAGAATTGGAGAAGCTGGGATGTGAACCGATGCCCATATTGAATACCAGTGTTGCAGGAAGTGGCTTTACCTGCTATGCACAACACTGAGCCCCCTATAAATATTTTTAGAATGCAAATAATTAGATTGTTTTCTGGGGTAGGGAAGGAAACTGTTTTATATGATCCATTACTCCCCTAGTTCTTTTCTTTAATAAACTTTCCATTTCATCATTTGCTACATTCAGTCTTAATTTCCTGTGGCTTTACAGAATTAGTTGTTTCAAAATCAATCAATGATTTCCTAATCACCAGCCCTAATGATGAAACCCAAACACAACAGGCATCTTCTTCAACATTTAACAAACATTGTTGATTAGTCTCCCTTTCTTGCATCTATTTGGTGGATTTGGGGTTATTTTCTGCTCCTTGTTATTTTCCTTGCTCACTCCATAGGTGCAGGTAATTCCCCAAACTCAATATTGGTCCTTTGTGCTTTCCCTTGGTGAAGTCTCAAGGCTTCAAATATTTCCTCTGTAGAAATAACTCTCAAATCTGTATCTCTAGTCCTAGCCTTTCACCTAGGCTGTGATTTTGGTTTCTTGACCTATCTTTAGGAAAATTTCACCTTAAGATCCTATATCTTAATGCATCTAAAAAGTAAATGCTTTCATTTGCTCCGTTTTTATAAGTTGAAAGATAAGCTAATTTTCCTAGACCTTCCTCCGTTTACAGAAGCTCTTCCTAAACTCCCTTTACCAATCTCTTTTGGAGTGAGATATTATAAAATTTAATATGCACCTTGCTTATCTTATGAAAAATCCCATTATACAGCACACACACACACACACAGACACACAACCTTTTTACACTGGCCAAAACTAATTCCTGTCATTTTCCAGATTGCTTCTCTTTTGGAACTTCCTTTTTTTTTTCAGCAATGGCATCTCATTCTCCAAGTTTCCCTACTTTTTAAAATTTACATTCCCTCATCCCCATTCCCTTCACTATCCCAGGCAAGGCTAGGCCTTCATTAGTACGCTTCGACTGCTACAGTGGTTTGCTAACTGAGCATACCACTTTTCATCATTGTGTTTTCCACCTTACTGGAACAGCAGTATTTCTAAATGCAAAACTATGGTCACTGCATTTCCTGATTTAAACTTTTTGAATACGTATTCCCATCGACTCTACCTTTAAATATTGCTAAAATCCATAATTTCTTCCCTGTTCCCAATACTCTGCCCTACTTAAGACGGCTTGGGCAAAGAGGCAAGGTTTGCATAAATAATATGTTCATTTAGTTTAGATTCTCATTTTTTTCTCACTAGCAAAATGAGTTTACTCATCTTTCAAACATTCTTGTGCATTTCTATTCACACACTTTTCCCTCTTTTAATAGCCAAACCAGATGCTTTTCCCCCCTCTCCACTTCAAATTTTATTTTGGCTTCAAGGTTCATTTAATGTCTTTTCTCCTACTCTAGAAGAATTTCTGTTTTAACAGCCAATTCACATGGTTTTCTCCTTTGCCAAACTCCTGTGACAACCAGTACGATTTGGATGGGTAAAATCTGCAGTGAGAGGCAGAGAGGCATTGTAAGCGAGGTACCATTAGAGAGACTGGAATGTGCAAGACATTTAAAAATGGAAACAAGTAAGCCTTTCTCACTTGAGTGACACATTCATGGAGGAGAGTTCTGTGTGATAAGTTTGGAATAATGATTTGGAACCATTGTGTGGAACCTTTTAATGTCAAGCCAAGGAGTCTCTTTTTCTGTAAATCAATCAGAGACTTGTTTACATTTAATATAATTTTAATGTAATGACACTTTATTGAAGACCAAAAAATTTTCAGAAGTTGTTCTTTAAGGGATGCTATAGCTTACCATTTTCAAAGAGTAAGGGAAGATTTGCTAATCAAGATATGAAGAAGTAGAGAGTGAGGGAAAAAGCATATGGCTAATATACTGGGATAAGCAAAAGTGTGGAAGCAGAAATACACCAGGATTTTTGAGAGATCCAAAAAAGTTTTATTTGAGAAAGAGTTTATTATACTTATTTCAGCCTTATATATCACATGGTTATATTATCTTATGTGAATCACCTTGAATCTAATATCTTCAGTGTGAAAATTTTGATTGTTTTGAAAAATATTTTATTTATTTGAAAGGCAGAGTGATAGAGAGAAAGAGGGAGAAGCAGAGACATAAAGACATATTACTGGCGGCGCCACGGCTCCCTAGGCTAATCCTCCACCTTGCGGCGCTGGCACACCGGGTTCTAGTCCCGGTCGGGGCACCAGATTCTTTCCCGGTTGCCCCTCTTCCAGGCCAGCTCTCTGCTGTGGCCAGGGAGTGCAGTGGAGGATGGCCCAAGTCCTTGGGCCCTGCACCCCATGGGAGGCCAGGATAAGTACCTGGCTCCTGCCATGGGATCAGCGAGGTGCGCCGGCTGCGGCGGCCATTGGAGGGTGAACCAACGGCAAAGGAAGACCTTTCTCTCTGTCTCTCTCTCTCACTATCCACTCTGCCTGTCAAAAAAAGAGACATATTACATCCTCTGCTTCATTCCCCCAATGGCTGCAGTGGCCAGCTCTGGGCCAGGCTGAAGCCAGGAGCCAGGAACCCCATTCAGGTCTCCCAAATGCATGGCAGGGGCCCAAGCATGTGGGTCATATTCTGTTGCTTTCCCAGGCACATTTGCAGGGAGCTGGATCAGAAGTGGAAGCCATTACTGTGACAGGTGCTCCAATATGGGCTGTGGTGCTGCAGGTGGCAATCCTGTCCCCAGTGTCACAAATTTATTGATGAGAGTAAGTGATAATAATGAAATAAGATTAGGTGTTATGCTGTCTTTTATCAGATGATGGCTGAAATTACAGAATCTCAAAGCTGGGACATTTTGTCAAGATGCAATGGTTTAAAATAGAGAAAGCTTTAAGTTTTCCTTCATAGTTTCAATCATTTTTGTGAATATAACAATATATAGCACACAGGTGCCCTGTACAGTGAAGCTAAGTTACAGGTGAGACTGTGTGATAAACTGCTTTTTTCAATGTTTCTGATTGTAGTTTCTTGATGTGATAGGGTTTATGGTTTTTTTTTTTTTTTTTTTTTTTTTTGACAGGCAGAGTGGACAGTGAGAGAGAGAGAGACAGAGAGAAAGGTCTTCCTTCGCCTTTGGTTCACCCTCCAATGGCTGCTGCGGCCAGCACACCGCACCTATCCGAAGGCAGGAGCCAGGTGCTTCTCCTGGTCTCCCCTGGGGTGCAGGGCCCAAGGACTTGGGCCATCCTCCACTGCACTCCCGGGCCAAGGCAGAGAGCTGGACAGGAAGAGGGGCAACCGGGACAGAATCCGGCGCCCCGACCGGGACTAGAACCCGGTGTGCCAGCGCCACAAGGCGGAGGATTAGCCTACTGAGCCGCGGCGCCGGCCGGGTTTATGTTTTGAAAAGTCATTCAAACATTATATTTCAAAGTGTCATATATAAGTAGAAACCAAAGTGAAGGAATACAGAAACTTAAATAAGGGTAGTCGTTGGCTTAAGTCTTGATCTGTGATTGACAAACTGAGGTAGCAAGTAGCATGTAAGATATGGAGAAACTGATTTTATGAAAGCATTTGAATGTAATGTTGAGTTAAATGGTGGAACAAAATTCTGGCATATTTAAGATTTCTCAACAATTCACTGTATGTTTTAGACTATTGTGTCAAACTTCTGGGTTTCAGATTTCCAAGCTGTTTAACATGATGTAGAGATGTTGGGAGAGACGAGGTTGTACTTCTAAGGTTTAAGATCTTAGCCAGCACTGACATTCTCTGGTTCTAGAATTTAACTTCAAAATATTTTCAGGAAATGGCTGACATTATGGTGCAACAGGTTAAGCCACCACTTCTGACACCCATATGCCATATTGGACTGCCATTCTGAGTCTCATCTGATTTGCTTCTGATCCCACTCACCGCTAATGAACCTGAGAAGGCAGGGAATGATGACCCAAGTACTTGGACTCCTGCCACCCACACGGGAGACTGGGATGGAATTCTTGTTTCCTGGCCCTGACCTGGCTGTTCAACATTTTGGAGAGTGAACCAGGGGATGGAAGATCCCTTTCATCTTTTTCTTTGTCTTTCTCTCTGTTGCTCTTTCAAATAAATGAATACTTAATAAAGTGTGTTTCTAGGGAGATCTCTGTGCCCCTTAATACTCAATTCAATTTACAACTGCATTACATGTCCAGCTCACTCAGCATCAGCAATAATTACTGAACACAATATGCAAGTCTCAGACATATTTACAGCATTTACCTGTTCACACACTAAAGGAAATATAAATGGCCCATTCCTGCAGTCTCATCAGTGACAATAATCATGCTTTATATTACTTTACCACATTTCTCTGGTCACAATTGACTGGACCATAAATAAGAGAAAACTATTCCTGGGGTTGTCATTGGTTTGTGATTCATGAATCTCAGTCTACAAAAGATGAATTAAGCCAAACTATACTCTGAAGCAATTAACAACAGGAGCAGAAGTCAAAAGGATGCCTTGAGAATTACTATAATAATGACAGTAAATGCTCATGGAGCACTTGCTATATATACCAGGTTAAAAAATAACTCATTCAATCCTCAGAACAGTCTGAGTAGATTTTATTATTGATAGCATCATTCAGCAAGTGAGGAAATGGAATCACAGAGAAACTAAGTTGCTTACTCAAGGATACATGGATTGTGACACTGCTGAGATCAAAACCCATGCAATTTGACTCCCAAATCGTGTTCTTAACCACTACACTGCACAGCCAAGGGTTCATAGTATAGTAAGCCAAAGGATAACATTCAAGCTGAAATTCTGAGGAAACATAAAATAATACAGAGACAGAGGAAACTGGTTTTATAGAAAAAGAACAGGGCAGATGCATAGATGACGAGAGAGACATATATCAAGAAAAGATACAGAATGAGCATGAGAGACAGAGGAAGGGGAGAGAGAGTTTTGCCTTGGCAATTGAACACAATGACAAAAAAGCATTTATGTGCCAGCCACTCTTCTTAGTTTTTTACCTATATTCATTCACTTAATTTTCACAATGGAACCATGATTATTATCCTCTGATGGATGAGAATATACAAGCACAGATTGTTCAGTGGGTTGCATAAAATCACACAGCTTAAAAGTGGCAAAACCAGTATTTGAGTCCAGTTGGTTTAACTCCAGAGTTTGCAATTGTAACTACTACACTCCTCTTGTAGTTCCAGTTCCTGAAAATCCCTGCTATCTTTCAGTTCTTGTCCTTTACTTTTTTTTCAGATCCCGTTATATCTTTAATCCATCCCAAACCTTTCATCTGAGCTACATTTATTGAGTCTCTCTTCTTGCAACCAAAAGACCGCTAAGTAAAACAGTAAGATGTCAGACCAGATACTATAGATGAGGTTATGCAAGTGATTAATCAGATCATTGACCTCAAATAGTTGGCAATCTAATTGGAAAGACAGGGTCTCCAGATATAAAAACACTAATAATGACCTATGGTATTTAACCAATGCCTGTTGAGGAAACAACGAGCAAAATCAATGACAAGTGAAAACTGAGCTAACAATGATACCAGAAGCTGTGCAAATTACAGAAATTTCATATGTGGTACCTCTATACTTGATCATGTGAAGTTGGTCAGTGGGTAAACATAACTGAGAAGGTTTCAACTGAATTGAAAAACACATACTCAAGTTCAGTTTCATTACACACAAAAATCTAATCTTGTAGAAACTCATTTTTTCCTATTAAGGTGGGTTTGGGTACCATCTGCATTGTAATGCTCAATGATTTTTTTTCTCCCAATGGATTTTTGAAAGGACATATCATGATCTCCAGGAATCATAGCATAAAGTCACAGGGACAATAAAAAAAGCCACAATCTGATTTACACTCCTATCATCTATTAACTAGATATAGAATCAACCATAATGGCCAATAAAATCACATAATTCAATGTTAAAAGTAGTTTTTATTAGAAAATCCTGAACTGGGAACAACAGGAATTCTTGTTCTTTGCTGGTAGGAATAAAAAATGGTATACCCACTTGGAAATACAATTTGACAGTTTCATGAAAAAGTAAACATATTTTGCCATATTATTCAGCAATCTCAATTCTTGGAATTAACCCAAATAAATTTAAAGTTATTAAAAAACTCTTGCACATTCATATTTATACTAGCCCTATTCAAAATTGCCAAAATTTGGAAACAGTTAAAATATTCGTCAGTTGGCAAATGGATAACCAGTCTAGGTTATATCCATTCAATGGAATATTAATTAGTGATAGCAAGAATTAAGCTATCAAGTCACGAGAAGACTTGGAGGAACTATAGATGAATATTACTAACTTAAATCAGGTAATCTGAACATATTGTAGCCTTTATGACATTCTTGGAAATGCACAACTATGGAGACAGTAAAACAGCAGTTTCCAGAGATTCAGAGAGAGAGAGTGAAGAATGAATAGGTGAAGCATAGGATTTTAGGAAGTCTAAACTAGTCTGTATGACACTATAATGATAGATACATGACGCTATGATCTGCCAAAAACATAGAACTGTATAACACAGAGTGAGTCTTAATGTAAACTGAATTTTAGCTCATAATAATGTATCAGGATTGGTTCATCACCTGTAATTCAAAAGTATCACATTAATGCAAGATGTTTATTAATAATAAAGAAACAAGACAGGGGAGAAGGATATGTGAATTCTTTGCATTTTCTTTTCAATTTTTCTGGAAATTTAAAACTACTTTAAATAAAAAAGTCTAATAATTTTTTTTAAATCTTGAATGCAAAATCCTCAGCGGAATCTTTTATTATATATTTTTATTGAGGCTATGAAGAAGATTAAAATGCTTCTTTATTTTACGTTTAGATTGCTTCCTGAGGCACTATTCAATTTTCACTTCAAAGAAAAAAAATTATTACTTTATTAATCCACAGAAAACCACAAAGAATTGAGCTTCCTGGTAGCCATTAAGTGAAGCAGTGTGAGTATGAAAGCAATAAAGCCCCCCCCCCCCAAGTCATATGAATTGAAGGACAGAGATAGGACGTTCTGATTATAGACTATTCTTAAAGGAATATAATTTATGATCAGATATTTATGATAACTGAAATTAGACTGGCTATTGTATAGTGGAGATCCACAGGGGAATTACATCAAGAACAGACTTTTTCTGTGTGTGTTTTTTTTTTTTTAAGATTTAATTTATTTGAAAGGCACAGTGACGGGGAGAGAGAGAGAGAGAGATCTTCCATCTGCTTGGTCACTTCTCAAACAGCTTCAAGTCTGGGGCAGGACCAGGCATAAGCCAGGAACCTGGAACTCCACTCAGTACAGCGGCCCAAGCCCTTGGGCCATCCTCTACTACTTTCCCAGGTGCATTAATAAGGAGCTGGTTTGGAAGGGGAGCAGCTGGGACCCGAACTGGTAAACATATGGGATGTGGGTGTTGCAGGCAGGGGCTTAACCTACTGTACCATGATACCGGTCCCCTCTGTATTTTTGTTCACATAATTTTTCACAGCCTAGAGTATCCTTGCATCCACCGACCAAATGTTTATTCACTCTTCAAGGCCTGAATGCTCTCTACTGTCTCAAGACTTTTCTAAAATATTCAGTAAGACTTCCTTCTGCATTGATTTATTTTTTTGAGTTCATATCAGTCTGATGTTTGGAGGCTGAGTCCAGGATTCAATCATCTCAATTATATTATTTTGTGCTGTGCTTTGTTTATTAAAGCCTAGCAAGTACATTTAGAACATTTATTGATATGTATTGTAATGGAGTCTTAAAATGGTTGTTTAAATCTGAGTTCAGAAGTAACAGTAACTCAGTAAAGGATTTGGTTAAAAAAAGAAGAAGGGGAAGGGTAAAGAGAAAGGAAAGGGGAAAAGAAGAGGAAGGTGGCAATGGGCTGGCACTGGGGTACAGCAGGTAAAGCTGCTGCCTGGGATGCCAGCATCCCATATAGGCACCTGTCTGAGTTTTGGTTTCTCCACTTCTTATCCAGCTCTCTGCTAATGTGACTGGGAAAGCAGCAGAGGATGACCCAAGTGCTTGGGTCTCTTTACCAATGTGGGAGACCCAGATGAAGCTCCTGGCTCCTGGCTTCAGCCTGGCACGGCCATGACCACTGTGGCCATTTGGGAAGGGAACCAGCAAATGAAAGATCTCTCTCTCTGTTTCTCCCTCTCTCTCTATAACTCTGACTTTCAAATAAATACAATAATTTTTTTTTAAAAAAGAAAGACAACAGGAAGCAGTTCCATGCATAAAACAAATTGGATTTAATATAAAGTTCCAGAATGTGAGAAATTTATAGATCTTGGAGACCAACTGATTCAACCTTTGTCTCTTTAAAGAGTCTCCCACTTGGGTGGTCAAGTCCCAAGCACTTTGGCCACCTTCTGCTGCTTTCTCAGGCACATATGTAGAAAGCTTGGTCAGGGTTGGAGCAGCCAGGACTCTAACCGGAGCCCATATGGCATGCAGGTGTTGTAGGTGGTGGCTTTACCCTCTGTACCACAATGCTGGACCCCCGTTGTTTATTTTAAAATCTATTTTACCTGAAGTTAGTATTGCCATTCTAATTCTCCTTTGTGGTTATTATTTTTTTTGACAGGTAGAGTCATAGAAAGTGAGAGAGAGAGAGAGACAGAGAGAAAGGTCTTCCTTCCGTTGGTTCACTTCCTAAATGGCCGCTACAGCCGATCTGGAGCCAGGTGCTTCTTCCTGGTCTCCCAAGTAGGCGCAGGGCCCAAGCACTTGGGCCATCCTCCACTGCCTTCCCGGGCCACAACAGAGAGCTGGACTGGAAGAGGAGCAACCAGGACAGAATCCGGCACCCCAACCGGGACTAGAACCTGGTGCCCATAGGGGATGCCGGCACCGCAGGCAGAGTATTAACCATGTGAGCCACGGCCCCGCAGTTATTATTTTAAGGTATATCTTATTTTGATCCTTTTGCTTTTATCAAATTTGTGCCTTTGAACTAAGATATATGTCACCTAGACAGCATACAGTTAAATCTTATTTTTCAATTCAATCTTACAATCTGTGCTGTTTGATTCAATTGTGTAATCCATCAAATTTAATGCTAGTATTGATATGGTTCTATTTTTGCATACCATTTTGCTTTTGATTTTCTATAAACCTCTTTTGTCCTGTATTCCTCTCACTATCTTGAGGATTTTCTAATGTAATTGTTTTTCATTTCTGAAGGATTTTAGCTATATTTTAAAAATATTTATTTCATTTGAAAGGGGAGGGGGGGGAGGAGGAGACAGACAGATAGGTCTTCCACCCACTAGACCACTCCCCAAATACCTGCTATGGCTGATGCTGGATCAGGTCAAAGATGGGAGCTGGGAACTCAATCCAGGTCTCCAATGTGGGTGGCAAGGATTCACCTACTTGAGCCACCACCTGCCTCCTCCCTGGATGCACATTAGCAGGAAACTAGAAGAGAGAGCAGAGCTTGGACTTGAACCCCGGCACTCCAGTATAGGATGCTAGAGTCCCAAATGGTATCCTAACTTCTACACCAAATGCCTGCCCCTATTTTAAACTACATGATTTAGGTTTTTTCAGTTGATGCCCTTGGGAGCTTCCAATGTATAAACTTATTAAAATCTATTTTGGATTTATGCTAGCATAATTCCAAAATGCTTACACCTTGAATTGGTTGTACTATTTATTAACTTTTTTGTGTCTACATTTTTTTCTTTTGTGAGAATCATCCTGTGATTTTATGTCCCATATTTAAAAACCTAGAGATTTTCAAACCTTTGAACAATTCAAAAGCCACAGGTTCTGTTAGTGAGGTTTGTTAACTTCTAGAGAGTAAACTACAACACAAAAGGCAGAATCTTTGTATTTGTTCATGAACAAAATTGTTTGGACAGAGTTCTGAATGCTGTATCAAAGGAACAAGTGATTATAATTATTAATTAAAAATTATCAGAATCAGTGGAAGAATTGCTAGCTGTATGAATTTGACCAATTTACTTAACTTCTCTGTGTTTGATTTTTCTCAAGAATAAAGTAAGAATATAACATCAACTACTACATAAAGTTATGCAGAGGGGCCGGCACTGTGGCATAGCTTAGGCTAAGCCTTTGCCTGCAGCACCGGCATCCCATATGGGCGCTGGTTCATGTCCCTGCTGCTCCTCTTCCCATCCATCTCTCTGCTATGGCCTGAGTGCTTGGGCCCCTGCACCCACGTGGGAGATCCGGAAGAAGCTCCTGGCTCCTGGCTCTGTATCAGCCCAGCTCTGGCCATTGTGGTCATTTGGGGAGTGAACCAGTGGATGGAAGACATGTTCTCTCTGTCTCTCCCTCTCTCTGTCTGTAACTCTACCTCTCAAATAAGTAAATAAAAGTCTTTAAAAAAATAAAGTCGTGCATATTAGTCAAATAAATACAGAAAAAACAGAGTATATGACCTTGCATATAATATTTTTGGGGTTTTTTTCTATTATTATTATTATTATTATTATTACTTTCATAAATTTTTACCTTATACCAACTGTTTAAAGTGGCCGAGCTACTTTGAAAGTTCCTTGCTTAAAAATTTGTTTTCTCTAGCTATTAACCCTTTTTCTAACAATGAGAATGAATTATTTTCTGAGCCTGTTCAATGAGAAGGAAAGCCCAGTTGACTGACAAGTAAGTAGGAGATGGAGGTGAATAATAAGCTAAAAGTCTTCCAGGTATTATACTTGAAGACATTTTTCTACCCTACTTTCATTTTATTTGCAAGACAGAGAGACAGAGCAAGGGAGTGTAAGCAGATACAGAGAGATTTCCCATCTGCTAGTTCACTCTCCAAATGTCATCAATGTCCATAGCTGCAACAAAAGCTGCAGGCCAGGAATTCAATCCAGGCCTCCCATATGGGTGGATGGGACACAATTGGTTGAGCCACCACCTGCTGCCTCCCAGGGTGCATGTTAGCAAGAAGCTGGAATCAGAAACATATCTAGGAGTTGAAGGCCGGCGCCGTGGCTCAGTAGGCTAATCCTCCGCCTAGCGGCGCCGGCACACCAGGTTCTAGTCCCGGTTGGGGCGCCGGATTCTGTCCCGGTTGCCCCTCTTCCAGGCCAGCTCTCTGCTGTGGCCAGGGAGTGCAGTGGAGGATGGCCCAGGTGCTTGGGCCCTGCACCCCATGGGAGACCAGGAAAAGCACCTGGATCCTGGCTCCTGCCATCGGATCAGCGCGGTGCGCTGGCCGCAGCGCGCCGGACGCGGCGGCCATTGGAGGGTGAACCAACGGCAAAAGGAAGACCTTTCTCTCTGTCTCTCTCTCTCACTGTCCACTCTGCCTGTCAAAAAAAAAAAAAAAAAAAAAAAACAAAAAAAAAAACAAAAACATATCTAGGAGTTGAGCCCAGGCACTCATACATGGGATGCCAAAATCCCAAGCAGGAGTTTAAACTGTGCCACATCTTGCACATCTCTTTACTGCTCTTTCGGAGATGCAATGTCTTAAATGAGTTTGCTAGGAACCTGATCTTGTGATCCCCTTTTCCCATTGAATCAAAAAAAGATTGTGTTAAAAAAAAAAAAGAAATGCTGTTGGATTCAGAATGCCATTGTCCTTTATTTTGATGTTTATTAGTTACAGCAAGAGAGGGATAGACAGAGAGAGAGAGGAGAGAGATCTTCCATCTGCTGTTTCACTCCACAAGTGGCCACAACAGCCAGAGCCGGGCCAAGCCAAAGCCAGGAGCCAGGAGCTTCTTCTGCCTTTTCCACATGGGTGACAGAGGCCCAAGCACTTTGGCCATCCTCTGCTAATTCTCAGGCACATTAGCAGGGAGCTGGATGAGAAGCGGAGCAGCCGGGTCTCCAACCAGCACCCATATGGAATGCAGGCACTGCAGATGGTGGCTTAATCAGTTGAGTCACAGTGCCAGCCCCCTTTTATTTATTTTTTATCTACTTGGAATGCTGAGTAAGAGTGAGAGTGAAAGCGACAGTATGAGTAAGAGTGATAGAGAGAGAGCTTCCAACTTCTGGTCCACTCCTCAAATTCCTGTTATAATCAGGCCTGGGCCAGGCTGAAAACCAGGAGCCCAGAACGCCATCCGGGGCTCCCACATGGGTAGCAGGGGCCCAAGTATTTTAATCATCATCTGCTGCCTCCCAGGTTGCATTAGCATGAAGGGAAGTAGAATATGGAAAGTGGAGTAGCCAGCACTTTATTTTCTGAAAGTCTTTTAAAGACATCTGCCAGTTGATGCAAAATTAGTGATTAATTGGCTCCTGTTTCCTATAACAGTGCCCAGGTTTATATGGCATATAAACCTAATCCATAAGCATAGTTAAAATCTTTTGGTTCCACTTGTACTGTTTCTAGGGAAACTAGCATAGTGTTGAGCTGCTGGCACTTGGGGTGAATTCACCCAGTCCTTTGATATTGTTGGCAAAAACAAAAATTGATTTGGGTTTGGAGTGTGAGAGTGCAAGCATCTGGCTATTCTTATTCATGTATGTAAACTCCCAGTTGGAAGTTAGTCATATTTCAATTACTCTGTATTCAAATAGATAAAAGTGAAATGTATATTCCCACCCCCCCAATAGTTCTGAATGCATGTTTTCAGTTACGTATTCATTCCTCCTACCCTGCTCCAGTGGCACAGGTATCAACAACTCAATTAATGCTTTGTAAAGGACATTTTGGGTTAAGTTCTATGGCTATAAACTGGCTATTTGGAGAACACCCTGGAAAAGCTTTCATGTTTTTCCTTCCACCTTCCAAAAAACTACATTTGCAACAAGGAGTGATATGAAAGGAAATGGAGGTGGTATTGGACAACCTGTCGTGCTGTCTTGCTCATAGGGGATCCTTTCTATTTCTGTGTGTTCTCTTTAGACTAAAATAACACCTTGAAGTGGATTTGTCTGCAAATGGATAACATGGCACATATTTTCATCTTTCAAGTAAAAGAAAATCATTTTGTTGCTTTGATTGGGCTATAGAGATGAACACGTAGAAGCGTTTTTGTAAACAACACTAATATCAAGTTTAGATTCAGCACATGTGAACCCTGTCCTCTTGGACTTTACAGTCAGGATACACAGGATTAATCAAATTATCACACAAATACATTACACGGCAACAGTATAGAAAATTAATCATTGATCAATGCAGTGAAAAAAGTCCATGATGTTATAAGGCATACATATAATAATTGATATGACCTAAACTAGGGGTTAAGAAAGGGTTCCCTGCAGCCATGATTACTGGGATAGGGTTTGAAGGAGCAGTAAGAATTGGTGAAGGGAAGATTAGAGAGGAGAGTATTCTGCGCAGAGGGAAGAATACTTGGAAATGTCCATGGGGAGAGGGATGGTGTCTCATTCTAGGAACTGAGATAGGGTCAGTGGAGTTGAAGTTTACAACAAAAGAAGAATGGTGCTAGAAGGGTATGTGCCTCCGTGACATGGTAAAAGTCCTGCTAAGGAGTCATCTGTGAAGTTCATCAAAAGGTATTCGAGTCTCACAGAGAGAAATGAAGGCAAATGAATCAGAAGACTGAGGGATATTAATCTCCATAGGAAAATGATAGTGAGTTGGTCACAAGGACAGATAGTGAGCATGACTAGGAAGAGAACTCTACAATCATTCTGAAGCTTTAAATTACTACAACAGAGTGCACTGCCTTAAAGGCTTTTTCTTACTCTTCTTTCCCTTCACAGATCACTCTCCTCACTTCCTCTCACTTCACACCTCCTGCATGTGATCACTTGGCCCTGGTTACCCGGAAAGCTATCCACTTCCCTTCGTGATTTATTTAAACTCTGATAATCCATCAAGGTCCAGCTCAGGTTCTGCCTCTTTCGGGAAGCCCTCCTGGCCCTACCCATGGAACTGGATCCCCATCCTCTGATTCGTTACAGACCACAGAGCTCACTTTCTATATAGCTGCTTCAGTGCTTTTTCAGAATTTGCCTTTTGGTATGTCACTGTTTTACGTGTGTGTCCCTGTGGCCTCAGCTGGACTGTGAAGTTTTGTCAGACAGTGACTCTCTTTCTCTTGTGGGTCAACGAATGTGCCAAGGAGTGTTCTAGACCCAGAGTAAGTAAAAGACCATTTTGAAAGACCATTCACGAAGGTGCAGCCTATGTCAGAGAGGAAAAGAAATTGGCATCCCGGAGATAAGCAGAGAGGGGAACAGAAAGAGCAGAAACTGGGGAGTGGGGGTGGGGAAGCAAGAGAAAAAGTGTGTTTTTAGAGTCAGTGACAAGTAATAAGGCTAGTGTCAGCTTCACACTGACTTGTTTACTGGCCTTGACTGTTAGTGAGAACAGCCACAATAGAGCTGTAGAGAGGAAGAATAAACAAACATGGAACATGTTCTTATTTGGGAGGCAGCTTAATTACGCAGACTGAAGTTTTAAAGCAAGCAGAGGTTCCCCCAATTCTCCAGAGGCCTGGCTCTGCCCAGAGAAAGAAAGCACCTTATTCCTGGCCAGAGAGTTTCATTCCAGAGAAGGGGGAGGGGTTGCTGGTGGTGGTGTTAGCAGTGGGTGGAGGTGGGGGCCCGAAGGGTGGGGGTGGGTTGGTGGACGGAGGGGTTGGGCTAGCAATGAAGTTTCAGATGGAAGAGTGAGTTTCTGCATCAAATTCAGATGAGGGAGCTGGGAAAGGAGGAAGAAAAGAGGGAAGACGGAACATGGCAGTGTGGCTGACCCAGGAAGTCAACCTATAGGAAAGGAACTTTCCCTGGGGGAGGGGCGGAATCCAGTTGAAGATAAATCCCCGTCATAAATAGATTTTTTTCTGTATTATTTATTCTGGGTTTTAGCAAACCTTGGGAAATTTCGTAGTAATTAGACTTCCTGCCAGGCAGTTATTTAAGGGAAGTATAGACCCCTGCTTTTACTTTACCCCCAGTCAATGGAAAGTGGGTGTTAGAGCTGTGGGATGCCAGCACATCTTCGTCTGAGGGAGCCTCACAGGCTTAAGTGAGTATGGTATTCGGTGTTCTTTTATTTTTGTGTTGGTGGAAATTTTAGTTTTGCACAGTGTAACAGGAACGTAATTTTGGCACCCTTCACTTTTGCCTTTTCCCTAGCTGCTACTTATTACTATCAATATTGTTTTCTTTGTAATTAATTTAAACAAGTAGGAGCAAACATGGGCTGTTCGTAATTGACACCCTCCTCCCAGTTTGGAGTTTTGTCTCCTCCTTCTTACTAGAATTGTAAGGAGTAGCAGTACTGCAGCAAGACAGGCGCAGAGGCTTTCTCCGTGGATTAATTGGTCAGGAAAGACACTTTTTTATATTGTCAAGTGGCACTTAAGCCACTAATTCTTGACTGTGAAACTGCTTTTCCTGGGCAATGCTCTTTAAGGAAAAACTTCTTCAGTCCAGTGATTGGTGACTAAGGGAACCGTGGAGCACAGGGGATTGGGCGGGGTCTCGGCTCCTAATAATGCCTCCTTATCCAATGAAAAGCATTTCCTATTGAGACCCCCAAGAGTTCCCCCGGCCTTCGGCTCCAGCCCGGACTTTGGGCCTTTTCTTGTGTCCTGTTTGTTAAAGGCATGCCGGCTACAGCATTCAAGAGGGCAAGTCTTTAACAAAGGGAAAGAGATAAGTGTAAATAAGCTCACATTTTCAGAATGAGCGGTTTGCAGTAAGAAGCTGCGGCAGCCCAGAGTCTGCTACTTTGGGCTGGGCTAACCTTTCCCTGTTTAAAAAAAAATGGATAAAAATACGCACTTTCAAAGTGCGAGTTGCCCGTTTACATGTTTACTAGCTAATTGTCTACAGGCATGAGCACACTCTCTCATCTAGCACACTCTTTCTTGGGGTAAGTCTCTTTGAGAAAGATTTGATTTGGGCGTTTGGGGGTGGGGGGATGGCGTAACAAGCTTCAGTGGAAACACTGATGCCTTGAGTGTTTGGGGAAAGAAGTTAGACTTCAACTCTGAAGTGCTGAACAAAGATCGTCGTGTTGAATGGTAAAAATCAAGAATTTCTGTTGTTTTGGCAATAATATTGTTTCCGTGGAAGAGATGCAGGATTTTCAGGCTGTGTTTTTTTTTTTTTTTTTTTTTTCATGTAAACACAGTCGTCCTAAAGAGCTGATTTAAAATCACAGGGTAGAACAATTTAGAAACTCTTTTGGCCAGCTTTATATTTCTTTGGTTTACAATTGATTTTGAGGTAACATGGCTTCTATTATGATGAGGTTTCTTCTAGTAAAACTATACATGACATGTCTTTGATGCTGAATTGATTTATGGAGAATGTGACATTTGCTGTGTTGAATAATTCATGAACTTGCCCATAAAGGAAGAATCATGTTTGAATGAAAAACTAATTCTGGCATAAACTGAATTTTCTATTATATGTGAAATTAAATGTTCTTTGCCATACAAATGTAACAGTGTGACATCTTTAAAAATTCTCTTCTTGTATATCCTGAATATTTTAATATTTTTAGGAAAAAGATACTGTTGAATTGATAAGGACAATATTTTAGATACTTTTAAGAATTTTTTAGAGTAATTCATCATTATTTCATGTGGGAAAAGACCAGATGAATGCACTTATTAGAACATTTTAGAGCTTTGTGAGGTTATTCATTTTGCTACATTACCAAATCATGTCATCTTTCTTTTTCCTTGACTAACATGAAAACATAAGTAATAATTTACAATCCAAATTATCTAGTGGCTTTGCAACAAGTTTATTTTTTAGAACAAAATTCCAAACAATATAACCTTTCAACATAGATTATAAATCCTTTTGCCTTATCACAGATGCATTCTTGTTAAGAAGGATGAGTTCTACCTTATCGCAAATGAAAAGTTACAGTCTTGTTTAGAAGGATGAGTTCAGCTGATAAAATTGATGGTGTCTACATTCTAAAGCATTTCCTGCCAATCAGAGATGCGAATGAAAGCCCTATTGGAACAATCAGGCCAGCCTTTCAGAATGTGTATTCTTTGTAAGTTAGAAAGAACTGAGAAGATAACTCACAGCAACACCTCAGGTCAAGCTTAGCTAAAGTTTGATCTCTTCAATTCCCTTTGAGGGAAAAAGTGAGTTTTGGTGTAGTTGCTGTGGCCTGGTCAGGGCCTGATTGTGTAGTTACTTTTTGTTTGTATGTATAGTCATCATATATAGTCTATTTTGGCCTCCTTAAAAAGGAGGAAAATAACCTATAAAATATTTAATGGAGTGAATATTGGTACTGAAAATTGGGATCTTGATAGAAGGCCACGCACCACTGGGAATCCAGCCTCAATTTTAGTAGAGAAATAATTGGTTATGAGAACAATATATAGAATAAGCAGCTTACTGATTACATATGGATATGTTATAAAGTATGCTGATAAGTTCATTTCGAGGACAGAAGGAAAGTATATGAGGAAAATGAAAGCATTGATATGACTGTAGGGTATAAATGGCATCTTGCACTGTGGTTGTTACCTTCTGATATTAGTTAATCATATTCATTTTTGATATTAAGATAAATCTAGAAATCCCTTTAATTGAATCTAATAAAAATTAATGGCCCTCACTGTAGACTTTAAGAGATTAAAAAAAATTTTTTTTGCAGTGACAAATGGGAGCAGGTGACAGTAACTGATAGGAGGGAACAGCCAGTGTGGCCACCGCCATGGCACCAGTTGAAGGCTCCTGTCATTTAAAGCCAAAAGTGAAAGGAGAATAGAAACTGAGCCCCAGAAAAGACTGTGATTTGCTCTGTCAAAGTTGGATAGTGGTGGGGGGCTAGATCTGATTATCCTGATTAACATTAGATATGAAAATTTCTAGGTATTTGAACTTCCTAATTTGCTTGGATTACAAATAAAAAAGTTTTCTATATTATCTGTATCAACTGTGAAAGCCATAAAAGGAAAAAAATGTTAATGTTTCTGTCTCCCTTTAAGATAAACCAATAAAATGATTTTCATTTCATTCCAGGAATACTGCTCTCTGGAGGAGTGTGAAAATTAATTCTACTTACCTTTAAGGTGATTTCAATTTATTTCAAATTGTCTAATGTTTTTATTTGTTTATTTTTGTTGTTTTAGATTCGAGAAAAATCATTTCAGGAAAGTTGGAGTATTATGTAGCAGTAAGCATTGTTTTGGCCACCTTTATTCAGAAGAGGTTGAGGTGTGACCATAGTGTTGTTTGTCACTAGCGCATGATTTTCCTTATAGGAAGAGGTATTGCAATAAGTAGGGTCCAAATGTAGGTGCTATTTGCATGAACACCACTGCAGAATATTTCTGGTTGTATAGAAGTGTTTTGTGCAGAGTTGTGAAGATATTACAGACAGGCAATATTGGCTAGGCCTAAGACTTCCTGGTAAAGGCTCAATGATTATCAGTCAGTGTGCTAATGCCTAGTAATTGAAGCCATCCTTATATTACTATAGTTTTGGGGGAAGAAAATCAGACATGGGTGTAGGTTAGAGCACCAACTGGTTGTTCCAGCCTTCTTTCCTCTTCCCCAATCAAGGTCTCTGCCTAATAGCAACTGCTGTTGCCAGGGAAAAGGAAAAGAAAAACAAAGAACAAATGTCACTGCTGGCCCCAGAAAAAGTCTCCTTTGTTCAGTTATTTTTAATGTAATGCATTACCTTATGGAAGTGGGGGAAGTATTTTATGCCTTTTGTCACCAGTTCCCTTTAAATGATAAGTTACACAGGCTCATGGATTTTTTTTTAATTTATTTAATGAGCATAAATTTCCAAAGTACAGCTTATGGACCACAATAGCCTCCCCCCCCCCAGTGTCTTCTCTCCCATCCACAACGCTCCCCTCTCCCACTCCCTCTCCCCTTCCCCTTCACATCACAATTAATTTTCAATTATCTTTATATACAGAAGATCAATTTAGCGTATGTTAAGTAAAGATTACCACATTTTGCTCCCACACAGAAACATAAAGTGTAAAATACTATAGGCTCATGGATTATATGCTTCAGTGAATACCATTAATAAAATAAGGCAAAGTTGTGACAGAATCACTGGTCTCAATCTCTACCTGTTTTTTCCCCTGGTTTTATCAACTTGTAGAAATGGGGGAGGGGGCGGCGTGTAATCTACTCCTATTTCTCTTTCTCATCTTTTGACCAGGGAATTAGTCAATGAGAGAAGATAAAATTCAGAAACTGAGAAATGGAGCCGGTGCCATAGCTCACTTGGTTAATCCTCTGCCTGCGGCTCCGGCATCCCATATGAATGCTGGGTTCCAGTCCTGGTTGCTCCTCTTCCAGGCCAGCTCTTTGCTGTGGCCCGGGAGTGCAGTGGAGGATGGCCCAAGTGCTTGGGCCCTGCACCTGCATGGGAGACCAGGAGAAACACATGGCTCCTGGCTTCGGATCGGCACAGCACTGGCCATAGCAGCCATTTGGAGAGTGAACCAATGGAAGGAAGACCTTTCTCTCTGTCTCTCTCTCTCACTGTCTACAACTCTACCTGTCAAATAGAAAAAAAAAAATTAGAAACTGAGAAATAAAAGGAGATGAGATATCAAAATGTTCTACTCTGTAAACTTCATCAGTATGGAAAAGGGTTTTTTTTGTATCTCAGAAAACAGTAGTAATCTTCATTTGCTAATTAATGTGCCACCACATTCCATCATCCCATCATTCCCTAGACAGGGTTGTACTGGTGTCCATCATCACATGAAAATTTTATAGTCTATGTGCTTATTTTCAAAAATCGTATTTTTTGAATTATGTATGTAAGTGGTTACTCAAAAAACAGTTGCTGATTAAAAATGTTTTGAGAAGAGAAAATAAGTTGTTTTACGCAATTCCTTAGTACTGAAATTCAAAGCATTTAAATACCATTTAAAATATATTGGCTCTCCTTTACTCTGATTATATCATATAACAATTTTCTCTGCCTTATGATCTTGGTATACATTTTATTGAAAAGCTTTCTTTATGGCCTACTATTGTGAATAATTTTATTTCACAGCACCCACTGGAGGAAGTCTCTAATCACAGTGCCTCTAGAAAGTTCAATGGTTATCCAAGTCTTGAATCAAATTGATGCCAGAATTCGGTTTGAACTAATGTGGTGAGTACCACTGTCCTGGTAATAACTTTCTCTATGAATCCTTCATTTTATTCTTCATTTATTCTAACCATAACCCTAACCCTAACACTAACTGCGAAATAAACTGCGGTAATCCTTCATTTTATTTTTGGTAACCAACATATGTACTTCCAAATTGTTACAAATCGTATGATCCAAACATCCAGAATGGATGGAGGAGTTGTAAGTGTGCATTGTAATCCAGATAATTTTGGTGTATAAGAATTTTGATTCTTTGAATCAATTCTATGCTATTGGCATTTACCTTTAGAAATGAAATGCACGTTTTTTAATTCATATAATCAGGATCAGTGTCCAAGTATATAATTGATGTGGTTTCCAAATTGATAAATGATATGACTATTTAAGTGCATGGGATAAAGGTGAATTCCAACTTGGCATGCATAGACTTTGCAAAATTTGGAAATGACCTCTTTAAGGAACACCCAAAAATTTTCTCAAAAGGACGGGCTTTTGCTGAGATGAGATATTGAATCTCAAGGCTCTAGAAAATTTCATAATATTAGGTTGAGCAATTTCTCTCCAGTTTTCTTACTCTATAACTAAGTGCTAGAGAAAATCCTGCTTTAATAGGACTGATGCAATCATTGGCCTCATCTTGTTGAACCCAGACCACACTATTTCTCAAATACTGGACTGTGTCATCAGGTGAAGGGTTAGTGGGTGACTGGAGTATTTTTTGTAGAAAACAGAGTCAAGTTAATCCCTGAGGATAGGATCTGGCCACATTGGGACCTGAGTCATTTTCCTATTCTCACTAATACAATCTTAATCATATCAGTGAAAATCAGATTCAATGGAGATATCATTTAAAAATATTTCTTATATCGAAAATAGAAGAGGCTGGTACAGATCAATTTCTCAGCTCCATTCTGGAGTGAAGTTGTTATCTCATTTGAGGAGCATCGGTCTGGAAATATTCCCTATTACTCCAACAAGAATGGTTTTGAGCTATTTTTTCACCTTTGTGTGCTTTTAAATTCACCTTACTGCTAGGTGTCTATCTGTAAGTAGGTGATAGGTTTCAGCCTCTTCTGAAAACTGTTGTGTCAACTTTCATAAGCTTTGACCAGGGTAGAAAAAGGAGATACTCTGGGGATCAGAAGGACTCTGATCTGACCCAAGAGACTTTCATAGACTCTGCCTCAAGGACCTTGGCTCCATAAGTTCTGGAGTGTCTTCTGCAGGGAGCAAAAGCAAGGCAGCCTTTCTAGGGTATTAGGCATGTGCTAGAAGTTGTAGATTTGTTTTCAATGTCTCATCTAAAACTTTAGCACTTCATGAATTGAAGTGATTTAAATATTCATTTTTAGAGGTCCAAAAGGTGGACTCCACTTTCCTTTAGGAGCCCCAAAGGCTCCAAACATGGTATATTTCATTATCATTGGAAATAAGTAAAAGTAAAAAGGAATTAAGTTGTGGACATTACCATGAACTGTTTGAATTGGCTCCATATATATAGGTCAAAATGAAAAATTCATTGAAGGTTGGATTTCTTTTAGTCAACCTCCAGGTTACCTTCTTCCTTCACATTGTCAATGAAAATACATCTACCCAACACTGACTGCAGACCCTCAAGTAATTAATTGTTGAATGACTGGTTGTAGAAGTCTTTGCATGACAGTAGTCTAAGGCTGCTTGTGGTAGTAGATATAATTAACTGCATAAACCTATCTTTTTCCTTCTTCATTTCATCTGAAGCTCACGTGTTGGGTCTTTTGCTCCATGTACAATATGGTTTCCATTTGAGAAGATCTAGTGGTTAGACATTGCTCATTTTAGTCAAAATGAAGAAAACCAGTCTGTTTCTGTAATATCATTGATTCTCCTTCTGGGTAGGCCTAAGGACCAAGTGCTTCTCTGACCTTTTAAAATCATGGCTTCACGGGAGAAAGTCATTTGGGGAAACCCTCCTGGATTATCCTGTTCTGAGGAAATCATTTAGTTAAGATTGGATCTCAAGAGGGGGCTTTTCTGAGGTACAAAATATACATGGTGTTAGAGGAAAGACAAGTTGCTAATATGAAGTTCAGGGTGCCAAAAAAGAGATAAATTTCAAGTTGTGTCAGAGGAGAGAGAAGGAAACAAGCTTCTATAATGTTTCTCTGTGGTCAGGTAGGGCTGCATACTGGCAAGCTCATAAAGCTACTCACAAGCCCTGTTGAATCTTCCTAGCGTCAGCTCTGAGGCTCAGAGGTAATGTTTACACAGGGAAGAGAAACAGTATAGCCAAGTTACAGAGTGAACCAGTGTCTGAGTCAGAAATAGAACTCCTTACTTCCAATGCTGTGTTAAGTCCCAGCACCACACCCTCACTGCTAGACAGCAAAGGTGGTGTGTGTTCGAGCAAGGGAGAGCTATGAATAGGGCCATAGTGGCAGTTTTCCCATGCCCTCTTGAGACTGTGCTGCTTTCTTGTCTGTGGTACTTTCTCTCCCACAGGATTTGATTACTCAAAGCAGCACAGCACAGTACCAGGCATTTGCAGACTGCCCGCTATGGGTATAGTGCATATGTCCTTGGGAACAGAATAATGAAGTAAAACAATGTGTATATATACACACACACACATACACACACTCATTAACTTGACTTAATCACCGCTCATTGTATACATATATCAAACTTTGCACTGAACTCTATAAATGTAAGACAATTATGATTTGTCAATAAAAAACAATGCAACTTTTAAAATAAAATGATTGAAATAATAAGAAAATGCCTGAATGGAAAACAGGAAGCAAAACTTACCTATTTGAAACATAGCATCTTAGGAAATACAAAATAATTCGTAGCCAGTGAGCTAGAAGCATGTTATATATGGGGGTCACTAGTGAACAGACTACAAAGACTCTGGGCAGAGGTTAAAAAAAAAGGCTTCTATTATTAAATCATTTTCCAAATAAACTTACTGACAATACTTATTGTAGAAGGCAGTTACAAGCTGATCATAGTGAACAAATCCTGGCTTTAGTATTAGGGGTTTTCAGTGTCATAATTTCTTCAGGTTGTGTGACTATTTCAGAGGGATAGTTCTCTTGATTTCTGAATGATAGTCTTAGGGTTAAAGAAGGATTCTAGATTAATAGATAGTGAGTGGGATGCCAACACTAATATATAAAATGGTTTAAGCAGTTAAAAAGTTTGGTGCTTTTTCTTCTGCCATTCCATTTGTGCAACAAATAAAACTTGAGTCTGGACTCCCAAAGTGAGATATGAATACCACTGGATGAGGTTTTCTACACTCTCACTTCTGCTGATAGGCTTCAGTGACTTTAAACAGTGATAACATACCGCTCTTCTGACTAACAAACCCGGATGGATGGTGTAGAGAAGCCAGCTGAGAGGATGGAGTTGGAGGATATGCCTTCCCTGACTCTGAATGCTGATTAAATAGCAGCACTGAACTCTTCCCAGCAAGGTCCCCATTGTCTTTACCTCCTCTTCTCCATTTTTCTAATTTCTCCAGCTTTTATTTCTCTGCTACTTTATTTTTCATCTCTTCTCCTACTCCTATCATCTATTTTTATTTTTTCCACATCTGGCTTTTTTTGTTTTCTTCCTGGACCTTGGTTAAGGTTCGTACTGCAAACTGCTTTTGCATATCAAGATTGCTTCTGGAAAATGGTGAGCTGGATGTTTGTAATGGAATGATCAAGAAAGAATATAGATCAGTGTTAGGCTTAGCGGAAGTAGCACTTTGTTGAATGGGAATTCAAAGATAACAATTTTCCAGTTGTAACCTGAAAACTATGAAAATTGACACTCCTTTGCTTTGAGCTCCATATTCTCCAAGGTCGCCTCTCCCTGTTGGCACTGCAATGAGTGGAATTTTTTCTTCAAACCAAACAGTTATTTCTCAAGTCAAACACTTATCGAAGTGATGTCAGGTGTCTGTGTTTCTGGAATGTTCTCTCCTCCACTCCCTTCCCTGTTATATATAGAGATCCTTTGACTTGGACCTGTTTCCTGGGAGTTGAAAGTAAAGAGTGATGTAAGGAAGAATCATTTGAGAAAAATGCTCTTCACTTTTTAAAATATAGTCATGTTAAAACACATTACTAGATACATCAGGGGACAAAGACCACTTTTATTCCATATCCTCCTCCTTCAAAAGAATGCATCAGCAGCTGTGTATCCCAATGTATTATACAGCACATTCAAAAGACAGCCTCTGGCCGGCGCCGCGGCTCACTAGGCTAATCCTCCGCCTTGCGGCGCTGGATTCTGTCCCGGTTGCCCCTCTTCCAGGCCAGCTCTCTGCTGTGGCCAGGGAGTGCAGTGGAGGATGGCCCAAGTGCTTGGGCCCTGCACCCCATGGGAGACCAGGATAAGTACCTGGCTCCTGCCATCGGATCAGCGTGGTGTGCTGGCCGCAGCGCGCCGGTCACGGCGGCCATTGGAGGGTGAACCAACGGCAAAGGAAGACCTTTCTCTCTGTCTCTCTCTCTCTCTCACTGTCCACTCTGCCTTTCAAAAAAAAAAAAAAAAAAAGACAACCTCTACCCAATGGTAGCTGTTGATGTAGGAGAAAGTTGGTAAAATTTCTGCATGTACCTTTGGATAATGTTGGCCTAGATACCCAAAAAAGAAGATCAAGTCAGTGGCTACCATGTGTACAAGCTGTGTCAAGCAGAGGGCATGTAAGCAGCCAGATCAGAAATGCACATTGATTATGGGGAAGGCAGTTCATCTACCTTTTACATCTCATTTGTGTTCAACGGGAGAAGGGCTCTATTGATCAGGGCCATTTTAGAAGCTGAGGGCATTGAAATACTTGGCAGAACCAGTAGTGAGAGAGAGAGAAGGAAGACATCATAGGTTTAGGACCTAAAGTGGGAGAAACTTCGAAAGGTGCCACAATCTGCAGGAGGAAATACTGAGATTGTTATTTGAATTATCTCCTTAGAAAGGGAATGTGATATAGTGAAAAAAAAAAAAACATTTAGCTAGAAGTTCTAATTAACCAAATGATCTCTGTCCTCTGAATACTCATTTCAGAAGAAATAAGTGAATCAGGAATTTACTTCAGAAATTTAGTCAAAACTTTTTTTAGAGTATGTCTTGGAGGTCGTATATCCCATATCATATGTGATGGAACTAATACTCAGACAAGGAGATTCAGTAACAGCAGAGAGAAAATAATGCAATTTAGAGTAGCTTAAAAATTCCTAGATTAGGAATTTTAAAAACCCTTAATTTTGGTTCTGACTATAGTTTTTATCCTCTTTTCTAATTCTGACATTCTGTAATTGTGAATTACTTAAGCCTCACTTTCTACTTCTGTAAAATGATAATTTTGTCTTGTCTCATGGTGTTTTTGTGAGAATCAAATAAAACATGGCTTCTGAAAAGATCTTGAAAATTGAGAAGTCCCATGCAAATTTCAAAGCATTAACATTGTTTTAGCTATCAAGATTTTTTTCTTAGGCTCTCAGGTAACATTAAAGCTTATTCATGTTCATTGCTATGCTATAGTATTACACCTTTTGTATTGGGTATGATCTCTTCCCACTCCTGCAGCATACTCTTATAGTACTGTGTAACATTTGATGGGAGTTCAAAAGCACTATCAAACCAAATTGCACATGCATGCTGTTTTCCCATCTGGGTGGACAGGATATTTTTTACTCCACAGAATTCCTGGATAGAAGGCAGATTTGATGATTCATTCCATCTTGTCTCCCATAGGAGGAAGGCATTCCCTACCAGTCCCTAGTCTCAAAGTGGTGAACCCCTGCAACCAGCAGGCTTCCTGAACAAAAATCCATGGGTGACAGAAGATTCATTGACTTCCAATTCCAAGATTTAAATTCAAGCCTCAGACCCAGGTTGGGCAATGCTACTGCCAATAATACTTGCATGGTTGATGATTCCTTCAAGTATAATCTGAATGGTGCTGTCTACAGTGTTGTATTCATCCTGGGTCTGATTACCAACAGTGCCTCTCTGTTTGTCTTCTGCTTCCGCATGAAAATGAGAAGTGAGACTGCTATTTTCATCACAAATCTGGCCCTCTCTGATTTGCTCTTTGTCTGTACTCTACCTTTCAAAATATTTTACAACTTCAATCGCCACTGGCCTTTTGGTGACACCCTCTGCAAGATTTCTGGGACTGCATTTCTCACCAACATCTATGGGAGCATGCTATTCCTCACCTGTATTAGTGTGGATCGTTTCCTGGCCATTGTCTATCCCTTCCGATCTCGCACCATTAGGACCAGGCGGAATTCTGCCATTGTGTGTGCTGGAGTCTGGATCTTAGTCCTCAGTGGTGGTATTTCAGCCTCTTTGTTCTCTACGACTAATGTCAACAACGCAACCACCACCTGCTTTGAGGGATTCTCCAAACGTGTCTGGAAGACTTACCTGTCCAAGATCACCATATTTATTGAAGTTGTTGGGTTCATCATTCCTCTGATATTGAATGTCTCTTGCTCTTCTGTGGTGCTGAGAACTCTCCGCAAGCCTGCTACACTGTCTCAAATTGGGACTAATAAAAAAAAAGTGCTGAAGATGATCACGGTGCACATGGCAGTCTTTGTGGTATGCTTTGTACCT
This sequence comes from Oryctolagus cuniculus, assembly GCF_051225735.1. Taxonomy (NCBI): domain Eukaryota; kingdom Metazoa; phylum Chordata; class Mammalia; order Lagomorpha; family Leporidae; genus Oryctolagus; species Oryctolagus cuniculus. The sequence continues at coordinate 70,931,511 of NC_142888.1, read as the reverse complement.
TACAACTCTGTTCTCTTCCTATATGCCCTGGTGCGCTCCCAGGCCATTACTAATTGCTTGTTGGAAAGATTTGCAAAGATCATGTACCCAATCACTTTGTGCCTTGCAACTCTGAACTGTTGCTTTGACCCTTTCATCTATTATTTCACCCTTGAGTCCTTTCAGAAATCCTTCTACATCAATACCCATATCAGGATGGAGTCACTGTTTAAGACTGAAACACCTCTGACCACAAAGCCTTCGCTTCCAGCTATTCAAGAGGAAGTGAGTGATCAAACAACAAATAATGGTGGTGAACTAATGCTAGAATCCACCTTCTAGGTACGAGGACTGTCTTCAGGTCCAGATACAGTTTCTCCTATGATTTTTCCTATGCTCTAGATAAGAGAAGAGATTTGAAGCTAGTGATTCTGAGAATAAATTAATGAACCAAATACATTTGTTTAAATGTTTATTGTACATATGCTGTTTTGTTCAGTAATTATAGGTCAAGTCTAATTACAGCAACCAAAACAGATGATCAAGCTCTTCTGCTGGATTGGAATTCCATTATTTCATTGGATCACATTATATAAATGGCCAGTGGCCTTGACTTTAGTGATAGGGAGATTACTTTAAATTTTTTAAAAAAATCTATTTTAATGATATTTGGTAATTGGGTTGGGCCTATAAGTATAGAACAAATTCAGGGATTATTTTTTTTAAAAAAAACTTTTGTGTTACTACTGATATATGCTAGTCTTTTTCCTTTTTTGTCATTGAATTTATTTTAGCACAAGAACATATTTTAACCTAACATTATTAATAAGAACTGTATTGAATTAAAGAGTTGGCAAAATTTGCTATGTGAATTTTGAAAAGAAATTTTGTTTGCATGAATACAGATGGGAAGAAACAGAAAAGTAACAGGATTTACATATTTACAATCATAAGCAGTGTCCTTTTATTAAAACTTTATTTTCTCCACTATGATAAGATTTTCATATGAAACTTCACAGTCAGAAAGCTGCTAAATACAAGTATGTTACCAGCAAATGCAGAATGGAAAAATCACATAAAATAACAAAATATCAATAAAAAACACTAACTTTTTCTTAATATTTCTTATTATATTTCTTTTGGGAAACTGTGTTCTACAAAATATTTATTTTCCATATGAAATTTTGGAGCACAAGGCAGCCAAAAAGCTGCTGAATTTGTGCTCAGGTCGGGAGCGAATTGAAAAAATAAAATAAAAAAATAATAACAAAAACACAATAAAACAAAAAATCTTAAACATATATTAATTATTTTTGGGGGGTAGATATCTGTAACTTTAAAGTATTTATTCTTATTAAATTTTAGAGTAGAGTGTAGCCAGAGTTGCTGAATTAATGATCAAATTGAGAGCAAATTGAAAAAAAAAATACAAAAACCAAACCAAATCACACAAAACAACAAAACAGTTGAAAAACACTACAAAACCAAAAAGAAAATCCAAGAAGCAGAAAAAGAAAAAAATGTAGCACATCACCATTGTATTTATTTTTTGAAGCTCTATACATTTAAAAATACTAAATCATTTACATGAAATTTTGGAACACAGTGCAGTCATAAATCTGCTAAATTTATACCCAGACCAGAAGTAAATCAGAAAAAAAACCTATAATGCACACCAAAGCTCCCTACAAAATAAGAACACAAAAATTTTAAACAAGAACACAAAATTTCTGTAAAACATGCAAAATACAGTAATTTGCATATGATGCTTTTGGTCAAAATACAGCTAAGATGCTGCTAAACTGGCACCTGAGTCAGGATCAAATAAAAATATGTTATCTCAAAAAATAATAGAATATTAAGTTGAAACAAATATTTAAAAAGTAATAAAAGAACAGAAAGTATTTTAAATTAAACACTGAAAAATTATTAAAATTATTATATAGGGACGAATTATAAATTTAAGAGTGTTAAGATTTGTTAATAAAACAAGAAATGATGTAGTTTGAAAAATACTACATTTGTGCTCAGGTCAGAAACAATGGCAATCAATAAAAACTCTCATATGCACACATCTGTAAAAACAATAGAAACCATAAAAAATTTTAAAAACACTGAATAAAGCAAAAAATCTTAAAATATGCATTATTCAGTTTTTAAAATATTTGGATGATATGACAATGATAAAATTCTAAGAATTTTAACTAAAACTTCTAGGAACAACAAAACTTTTTAAGTTGCTGAACTTGTGCCAGAGAGTGGTTGGAAAATTTTTGAAAAGTAAAAATCTAAAGTAATAGGCCAATTACTAAAATTCATAAGGCTTTGGTTTACTTTCTGATGATATGGAGATTTGAAAATGTTAAGATTTTTAACTTAAACATTTGTGAATATAATATCACTTTAAAAACTGCTGAATCTGTGCCTGGGTTAGGAAGTAATTGAAAAAAGAATGCTAAAACAATAGAACAATAGTAAAATTGAATTCTCAAAAGTGGCACTACTTTTTCCTCATGATTTAAAGTCCTAAAAATAATCATGCACTATATTGTCTTGTGAAGAAATGTTCTAAATGGAGTACATGAGGTATTCATTCAGTTAGATGAAATTAGGTTGTTAGATTAAGTTCAGTTTTTAGATTATATTCTGAAATGAAATTAGTAATTAAAGTTTGAATAATCTTTGTTTTCTTTGTTATACTTTCTTTTCTACTTTGTGTAAGTATAAATTATATGTGACCTTTTGTTTGTGCCCTTGTCTCCTAAAATTAAAAAAAAATTTAGGATAATGACACCAAACCATTTAATGGGATATGTTAACCAAGTTGACATAAAATATATCATAAAATCAGTTTCCTTATGTGTAATTTCCGTGTTTAGTTTTAATTTTCCATATTTCACTTTTTTCTAGTTAATTTCCATTTTATGGTTAATATAACTTGCTAATAATAAAACTTGTCATATGAACAATGTAAGCAACAAAATGTATAACTAAGTGTAAATTGACTATTTTACATTTAAAAGCAAAAGCAGTCATTCAGCTATAACTACAACTTGGATTTCAAATGCTTATTAAATATAATAAAATGTATTTGAATTACCTCACAGTTATACTATGGTCAATTGCTTTTTCAGTTTTCTTTATTTATGGGCACCCAAAGGCATCTCTCTGTTATCTTCCTTCTAGCCTTCAAGAAATTGCTTATTATAATATATTTGCTCTCAAATCAATTCTAAAACTTCATTTTTGAGGTTGACTGGATTGGTTGCAGGATTGGCAAATGAAAAATCCTGGGGTGACTTTTCATAGAACGAGATAAAATAACTATGTCCTTCAATGATTTTTCCAAATAAGCTTTGATTTATTTTTTTGTTTAGCCAAGCTGAGGTTTGAATTTGATTTCTAGGATTTGAAAAGATAATATAGGCCAATAACTGTGAGGCCTGGAGAAAATCGGGAAAAATATACCTGTTGACAATAATACAGTAAGAGCAGAGCTAGGTGGCAGACAGATCAATACCAAGTACAGGTGGGGGTCCCAGGGTGGCCACACAGGGCATTCCTGGTCATCATTTGCACGCTTCTAACTCTCAGGGAAAAAGTATTAACTTTTATGCCTTGATTTCCATTGTGATGACAGTAAATACTGCCTTTTCTGATATCATGGGTAGCTACAATTAAAATGAGAGGAAATTTACCATTAATCATCTTCTTGGCCAGGTCCTCAGAAACAAGCATTTGTTTCACATCCCTAACTGCCCTCTTCTGCCTTCTATCTCCACCCCCAAATCCTCACATATTACATTTGATATAGTTTTCCGAGCTTCATGCTCTCTGCCTGTTTTTGCTGTTGTCTTTGAGCTCTCCAGAATCTCTCCCCACCCACTTTAGGCATACTGCTTCAGCATAAACCCAAAACAATGCATTCCCCTCTGGCAAGACAATGGCAAGTTGGACAGATCTCCACTAAGGTGAATTGATCATCCTCCTCCCCATCAACAACCATTTTTAATCTTCCAGTTAATGTTTGTAGCTTAGAAAAGGAGTTCAGTTAACTCAAACAATTACATGAAGCAGAATCAGGATGGGGAGAGATGACTGATCCGGTAATGGTAAATCATATTTTTGTAAGTTGTTTTTAAAAAAATTATGACTTAGAGAGAGAGGGAGGGAGAGGGGAAGAAAGGGAGAGGGAGAGAGAGAGAGAGACAGAGAAATGTCTCCCATCTGCTGGTTCACTCCCAATGTCTGCAGTGGTTGGGGATGGGCTAGGCTGAAGCCAGGAACCAGAATGCAATCTAGTTCTCCCACATGGGTGTCAGGGACTCAACTACTTGAGCCATCACCTGCTGCTTCCCATAGTGCACATTAGCAGGAAGCTGCAGTCAGAAGCCAGAGCTGGACATTGAACCCAGGTACTCCAATATGGGGATGCCTGCTCTGGTAGTTATCTTTTGAGCCTTAACCTCCTTTGCTTCATTGTAGGGCCCGCTTCCTTGTTCTGATTTCTTGAGATCATCTCTTATACCACTGAGTCCAAAACATACACCATGTTTCACCCGATAGCCCTCTTTCTCAAAACTTCGTGCTGTGACGACAAATGTGTTCTCACCTCCTGTACTCTTAAATTCTTTACCCCAAATCTCTCTTCATTCTGGTAGACTTGGTGAAATGATTCATAAAATATGGAATAGTTGGTTTTAACAAGGAAGCTTCTGAGTCAAAACCTCCCCTGTATTCAGACTTGAAGTGCCATGTACTGTGCAATTAAGAACCTGGGAATGAAGCTGTTTTCTCCCAAACATCCCAAGGGGTACTAAGTTCAGGAGTTTAGAAGAGTGGGTCCAGTGTGAAGTCTAAAATGTGGTAGTGAGAGAAGTCAGGCAGGCTGTCCAATTAGAGTGACGGACGTGGCCCTAGCTTTCTTTCCTGTTTGTCATGGAGTGGCTCCAACCTTGTAGATAAATAGCTGATTACACGCCTCCCACTGCAAGTCCAGGTTAAACTGTCTGCTCCTCAAGTGATAACTTTTCTCGCTCAAGCTGGGCCATGTTCCTCATTTGAGGTCCTGGAATTTCTGGACTACATCTAGTTCAAGGCAGCTTGAGGTTCTTGAGAAACAGGTTGGCTGGGGGAGAATTCCTGGGGATCCAGAATTTACTTATTCAACAAATGTGTTTAATACCAGTTATGTACAAGGCATTCTTCTAGGTGCTGTGGATACAGTGATGACAACAGACAAAAATTCTCAATTAACGTTTATGTTCTGGAGTCAGACAAAGCCAACAACAGACAAGCAAACAAATTAAAGAGTAATACAGCGGGTGGTAATAAGAACTGTAGCAAAAAATAGAGCAAAGTAAAAGGGACCATGTACAGTAAAACAAATTCCGTGCTCCATAGAGGAACTGGATTAAAATTTAAAGGCCATGGGCCGGCACCATGGCTCACTTGGTTAATCCTCTGCCTGCGGCGCTGGCATCCCATATGGGCACCGGGTTCTAGTCCCGGTTGCTCCTTTTCCAGTCCAGCTCTCTGCTGTGGCCCGGGAAGGCAGTGGAGGATGGCCCAGGTGCTTGGGCCCTGCACCCGCATGGGAGACCAGGAGGAAGCACCTGGTTCCTGGCTTCGGATTGGCGCAGCGCCGGCCGTAGTAGCCATTTGGGGGGTGAACCAACGGAAGGAAGACCTTTCTCTCTCTCTCTCTCTCTCTCTCTCTCTCTCTCACTGTCTAACTCTGCCTGTCAAGAAAAAAATTTAAAGGCCATATGTATTGATAAGATGAGAATGTCTGTCAATAAATAATAAACATGAAAAACAATTCTAAGCTTGTCAATGCGTGTAAGGAAGTGCAAAGAAATTCTGATTTTTGAATGTTTGCTTTAAAATGAGTTATGACGACCTGAATTGCTGTTGCCAAAAATCTATGCCTAGTCTATATACTGTTGGGTGTTTATGCTCAAGCCACAGCAACCCCCACCCCCAAATAATGAAGATCCAGGCCTAGGCACTTTCCAGTTAGCAATGCTGGTTTTGTCATGGCCTCAGCCTGTTCTTTCCTCTGCTTCCTCTATCCTGAAGCAGATTATTCTCTGTCCTAGGCGACATATTCTATCTCTTCCACCTCTGTCCTCCTCACTTTAAATACCCCTCCAGAGAAGGATCTAGTGGATTAACTCTGTGCAGTAATAAGGAAGTTTGAGCTAGAAGCCACATCTGATTTTCATATTTATGTCTCCTACTTACTGTGTAAAGTTGGGCAAGTCCCTTCCTCCTTTTGTGCCTGAGTTCCCTTATTAGTAAAATGAACAAGCTGCACTTAGACATCTCTGAGGTCTATAATAGATCTAAGGCTGGAAGTCTGAACTGGTTCATGCTGAGTCAGAACTAACAGTACTTAACAATGGTGCTAGGGATGAATGAGGGTATATACCAAGTGCCAGATACTGTGCTAACATTTTATTACGTCACAACAATTTTGGAAGGAGATATTTATGATTAGCCCCTACTACAGAGGAAGAAACTCAGGTTCAGTAAGCTGAAGGAACTTAAAGTAGTCATAGCGCTAACAAGGGGGAGGGTCTGATTTGATCTTGGTTCAGAATGTCACTAAAACTGTGTTCTTAACTAATTCTGTTACATACATCCAGGACTATGGGCTTTAAGCACAAGTGGTACATGGTTAATCATGGTGTTTTAGCCATTAAGGAGAAGAGGGAGTTTTTAAGTGATAAGGGATCTTTCCAAGGTTCTTTGAAAACATTCCACAAAAGTGGCTGCTGACTCCAACTTACACATGAGGCCATCAAGCTATCTTAGGTAAGGACCCAATGATCTGGCCCTTACTTACAACTCTTACAACTCTCTCCTTTACACTTAAACTCCATGCACACTTATCTTTCTGTTCCTTTATTAAAGGGAAACTTACTTTTGTTTTTGGTCCTTTTTCCTTTGCTCTTCAATTTACTTAGAATCCGTTTCCACCAGGTCTTCTTGTGGCTGGCTCCTTGTCATCATTCAAATTCAAATACCACCTTTCCAAAGAGAATTTCCTTGATCATAAAATCCACAGTAGATATCCAGTTACTCTTTCACATTACTCATTTTACTTTGTTTTATAGTATTCTCCAATTTTCTTCCTTTTAATTTATTTGTTCAGTGTCTGTCTACATCATTACCATCCCAAACCCCCTCCATGAGAGCAGCAATCATGTTTTCTTCTTCAGTATAATATTCTAATATACCATTTTCACATAAGTAATATTTGTTCCATGAATCAAATCAAAATATTTGAGAAGGGAAACCAGGTCTATATGACTTAAGAATGCTAGCTCTATACTCTACTGCCTTTGGATTTATCCCTTGAGCTTTCTCTTTCTGTCAGATCACAACATGCTTTCCAAATTTTTAAAAAAAAATTGTTTATTTGAAAGGCAGAGTTACAGAGAGAAGGAGAGAGAGGGAGGGAGAGAGAGAGAGAGAGAGAGAGAAAGAAAATCAAGAGATCTTCCATCCACTGGTTCACTCCCTGGATGGCTACAGCAGCCAGTGCTGGGCCAGGCCGCAGCCAGGGGCCAGGAGCTTCATCCTGGTCTCTCACGTGGTACAGGGGCCCAAGTACTTGGGCCAATCTTCTGCTGCTTTCCCAGGCTTATTAGCAGGGAGCTGGAATGAAAATGGAGCATGCAGGATTCGAACTAGTGTCCATATATGATGCCTGTGTCGAAGGTGGCAGCTTAACCCACTGTGCCACAATGCTAGCCCTGCAATTGTTTTATGTTGACATTCACCAGATTGTGAGCATTAAAGAGCAAAATGTTTTTTTTTTTTTATACAATTGGCAAAGTACATACCTAATTTCCTAGAGAGGCCTTTTTCATTACACTTTCATTTTTACTTTTGGTTATTTTTGCAAAATATAGAGGTTCCCACATATCCAAATGTTCAAGAAAAAGCTCAAGGAAAGAAGAGAAATCATGAGCGTATTTAAAACTCTTAAGCTATATTCAGGTTCCAAGTAAATAACTCCACCTTTCCTCTTGCAGTTTCCCCTCATTTAATTTGTTCTCTCTGGCACTGGCTGGCACTTCTGAGTTATACATTAGACTGCAGCCTTCAGTCCATATGGCACGTCACATAGCACATAAAGTTGACTACAAAGAAGTATCTTGTTACCGGTGATTCTGAAAAATCTCCTGTTCCTTTCAGCACACATTCCCCTGGTTGATTTGCAGTCCGTTTTTTTTACTAGAAACCACTGTCTAGCCATTGAGAGAACATGTTTTTACTAAAAAAGAAAAAAAGAGTAAAAGTAAGCGAGGAGGGAGGGAGAAGTGCTATGTGATTGGATGCCGTCCAGGAGGTGCATACATAGCTTTAACTGTGATGGAGCATAATGGCAGCCTTCTTCTAGGAGGATCAGGGGCCAATGTTCACAGTTTTCTGTTTGCAGTTGTACTGGAAGAAGTCTGTGCTGGCTTCTCAAATAAAATGTACTGCTATCATCATCTGCCAAGATGCTAACTGAAAAGATCCATTATTTTTGATATTTAATACCTTATAAATTATATGGAGATTGTGTTGACCGACATGGACATCTGGGATGATGGTCAGAGACTTTTTCCCCCTAGGTCAGGTAGACTCTGTGAGAGCCTGTTTGTTCATCAATGACCAATTATGCATTCATAGAGAAAAGGTCTCTTCTCAGCTGCTGGTCAGCTAACCTCAGAGGAACTGGGGTGTCTGAGTTTGAAGGAAGGGATGCAAATGAGCAGTGGCTAGTTGAAATTTATATGGAAAATGTATAGCTGCCTGTGCCCTAACAAAGGTGGATTGTGAGCTTGCCAGGGCCCGAAGGACAGACAAATCCCATCTTGGTTAAACAGAGCTGGATGTGTTTTTGGAGTCTTTTCTCACCTCCCATATTGGCTGTCTTTACAGACCAGCTAAGGTGCATGGCTCTTGAATGCTGACCAGAAGTTATGTACTTTCTAAACAAAGTCCGTCAACGTGCTCACAGACTCATCTCAAGAGGACCAAGATGAAAGATGCAAAACCAACGGTAGTATTTGGTTGGTCACGAGGACTTTTCATTCTGTTGTTAATTCATCAGTTTGTTTCCTGCTGAAACATTTGCAGTTATGTTTCCGTCCACAGATTTGGTTTGTTCTGGGCCATTTTTGGCTTCATGTTTAAGCCTTAGTATAGGGAGTGTCTGACACACCTCCCCCTAAAGCAGGGAGGGCATGCCTGGGGATTAGCTGTTCTCACAAGCTGAGATGGATTTCAACGAGCCGTTCACTCTGTCTTGCCTGGCCCCCTATGACAAATGGCATGCCTTTGCTAGGCAGCAAGCTGGGGCTGAGGCCATAGTGGAAAAAGAAAGAGTAAATGAAAAACCCCTTTAACTCTATGGAAAAACAGGGCGGAACAATTAAGGCTAATCAAAAATGACCATCTTTATTGAATTAACAGATGGTGAGTTAAAAAGCAATGAAATGAATAGTTCTTATAAAGTCACAGAATTAAAAAGCATCAAAACAGCTTCTTAAGAATGTAATTGCTTTTAGTTGATTTTTAAAACTGAAGCCAGCATTTAATCACCAATAATGTTTTCTAAGCCCCAAATTAAGCTCTGTACTCATTCAAGTCGTGGCTTCCAATTTTGTTTCCGCACATGGAGCTGACTGTGATTGTGTGAGCATGTATGTGTGTGTGTGTGTGTACACACTCTCATAGATTTACACATCATATGTGATAGACTTGTGTATGATATCTATGCCTGGCTATGTATATTCTATGTCTTTCTTTAAAAGTCACCCTTAGTGAGTAGGTAATGATACGTGAAAAATATGACTCTAATAGGAGTTCAACTTTTGCTACCTGATAACCATAAACAGTATGTATCATAATTTTCTTTCTTATGAAATAAAGGTATGAAATAAGTTTATTTCAATGGGGAAATTTGTTTAGGAACTGAAATATATGAAATAGTATATGAGCTGTCAAAATGGAAGTCATATTAAAATAGAATCCCTCTCAATCCAAATCCCCAACAGTATGTCTTGAGTAAAATTATTGCTATTTATCATTTATTCATTATTTATAATTATCATTGAAAACCAAATTCAAATGTCTGTTTCTCTAGTATTGTCCTCTTTATTATCCTCAGGAAGAACTAGCTCCTATTCTCTACTCTTGACTACCAAAGCACCTTGTATATAACTCGATTTTCCTGTTTGCCATATAATGTTATAACTTGTCTGTTTCTGTCTTCCTCCCCTGTAGACCACATTTACCTCTGTGGCACTATTTGCCTGGGAAATAGTGAATACTCAATAACTACTTTTTGCATGAAACAATGAGTAGAAAAGTGTCTCATTATGTAGTATAATACCATAAAGAACTCTGGGTATGGTAACCATCATTTATGAATTAATGATTCAATCCTATTTCCAAATCAAATACTTTTATGCTGGATATGAATGGCGGAGGTAGGAGATATATTTTGAGAGAGAGAGTATTGTAATTGCCAAGACTTTTTAATGCTTTATGAGCACATAGGATATAATTCTTAAAATTGTGTCCATGCTTGAAAAAATGTATGAGTGCCTTAACTATAGGATATCAAGGATTTTTGATTAGGGCATGTGCACTTGATTTGATAAATGGAAGAGATTCACTCTAGGAGTAAGGGGAAGGCTGGTCATCATTTTTCTCAAAAAGTTCTTTGGGATACTGCAGACATGGGTTGTGGAACATAAAATAAATAGAGTAAACTAAATTAAAATTTATTCACTGGAATTATTCACAGAGAGAACAGAATACATCATCCCAATCTATGTTCTCCAATCAGTTAGACTGTCACAGTCTTCAGGAGATGAGAGAGGAAGAGGGGTAGCATTTATTAAATCCTTAGAATGTACCAAGCATTGTACTTAGAGTTTACTGTACATTATCTCATTTCATCCTACCATACAACCACTCTATGGGACAGGCACAATCACATTTTTAAAGATGACCAAGCCAAGATTCAAGAGTGATGAAATTGGAATGTCAACACGACTTGAATGGCTCCAAAATGGGGGAGGTGGTATTCAAAGCTAAGTTTATAGTACTTCAAAGTTCATCATCTCTTGGGAAATGGGGAAAAAAATTGTCATCTATGTATGGCACTTCGGCAATGGCTAAACAAATTGAGTTCATATAAGCCCATAAAGTCAAGGAAAGAAACTACCATATATTTAACACTGTTGTGAGTTGTCATATACCTTACCACACTTAATAGAGGTCCTCAAAACAATATTGCAAGGCAGATATTATTTTCCTAATTTTATAGCTTTAGGAACTGAGTTTCTTTGGATTAAAAGCAAGAAATGTGAAATAACTTGCTTAAGTCACATAGTGCACAATACTTGAATCCTAACACAGACACTCACTGTGTCTTCTTCTAAGCCCAGGTTTTCTTGGATATGGTTTGAGCCCACACTGTCTTTATCCCTGCTGCTATTTCAAAGGGGGCTGTGGTTGCCTCATCTGTTAAGGACTCCCTACTTTTTTCCCCAGAATCCAGGCAGTTCTCAGCAGTGCCCAGGAACCAATCCACCAGTAAGCCTGTCAGTGACACACTTTCAGAATATATCCACTGCCACTCAGATTGTAATGCACATGAAATATGAACTTGCCCTCCCTCTGACCTTGGAGCTGGCAGGGAAGCATCTCTCAGAAAAGACAGCACGCAATTAGGCCCCTGCAGTTTGAGATTAGGCTGCTACCTCAGCAAGTTTTCCAAAGTGTCAATGAGTATGTATGTTCTGGCAGGCGTTGGAAGTTGTTTCTAAATGTCACTGTGCAGCTGGGGTCTTGGGGAGGGAGGAGTGGAGAGAAGATTGAAGGCTGGGGCTCTGAAAATCCACTAGTTACATTTTACCCTGGAGGCAGCTTTATGAGCCATGCATGGAAGCCTTGACAAATATGCAAAGCAAGAGCTGATTTCACTCTCTGCAGTCTGTTCCTGAATTCCCTTCCCCTGTGTAAATAGTTCATGTTTGCCCCATGTTTGTTCATTGTTTGCCTCAAAGAGAAAAAAAAAACACCCTGCATGCTTGTGCCTCACGAGGAGCAAGTGTTTGTGTCATTCTCATTATGTCTTCCATTTGTGTGGTCAAATAAAAAGGCCCAGACACACGTAGGCGTTAGGAATAGAGAGATCTTTGAAAGGAAAAGATGTGAATGTTCCCTGAATCCCTCTATCATCCTGTTTCCTTGTTTCCACAGTACTGGAACTTCCAAATGTGTCCAAGAAATTCCAGAAAATGTTGTCTTTATCCTGTGGAATTTGTATCATAAACTATCAATAGTGCATGCATTTCCTGCAAGACAAATTACAGGCATTATTTGCTTATACATCAGGAGCCTCCATAAAGAATGCCTCTGTGGTGAGAAATGTACACTATCAGCAGCATTCTCCAGGCCCAGGAAATGGCTTATGAGAGGGAGCTTTATTGATCTGGTGAAAAGAAGCATTTAGCAAAAGGGTGCCTCTGCTGAGTTGCAGAAAGGGACAATCACTTTCTCTCTGGGTGGAAAAACAGGCAGAGTAGATTACTGGGTTTACACAACTACTATTTGCTGATCTGTTGCATTGGTTAATTCACCACCAGGTTAAGAGGTAGCAAAACACAGTGGCAAGAGAACACACCTTGGGATCAGACAGACCAGAGTTCAAATCTCAACTTTTTAACTTAGTAGTTACATGGATTTTGGAAAATTACCTGCCTCCTCTGGATTACAATTTTTTTTTACTATAAAATGAAGATATATAATATTATCCACTTCATAAGATTGATGTAACAGACATAAGTTAGTGTCACCCCAAATCTAGTAGTTACATAAGCATGTATAAAATATGAGCTAAGGAAATTGGATCATGGTATAGACCTTGCCGAAAATAACTGTATGACCCTGAACTAGCCCCTTCCCCTTTCTGGGTCTATGTTTCCTTACAGATAAAAGGACAGGGATGGACTAGTCAATTGTCCAGATCTTTTTCAGAACTAGGGACAGTATTAAGATTTGCTTTAAGTAGAAAATGGATGCATTTCAGACTTCCTTGGAAAATGGTGCTTCAGCCTTCAATCCCTTTATTCACCACAGTACCATCCCAAGAGGTGCAGCTGAAGCCAGAGTGGGGAAAAGAAGGAAACACTGTATTTTGTATTTTGAGAAGGTCCTTCTTCCACCCTTTATCCTTCTTTTAGTGACTCTTCAAAAAGACCCTTGGGGAAACTAACAAGTAGCATCTAAATTTGAAAAGTAAACCTCTAGTAAATAATCAAATACACTTTCTAAAGAGAATGGGTTCCAGCTAGCAAGCACCCCTGGGATTGCTTCTGTGTCAGTATAAAGGTGAGCTGGGCTTCTAGAAGTCAACAGTGATGAGGAGATTCTTGATTATATTTGCCTCTTGCTCCTCAAGTGATTAAAGAACTTTTGTCTGCATACCTACCCTCTAGACACTTATTCTTGTTAAGCCAGAACTCAGGTTGAGGATATACTTTTCTGGAATCAGATAAATCTGAATGTGAAATCTAGTGTGGATACAGAACTATCTCTCTGGTCTTGAACAAAAAAATTAAATTTTGTTCTCCACTTTACCCATGTGTAGCATGGGTTTCTTTGTTGGGTTACAGTGAGAATCAAGTGAAAACACCAATGTGAGGCATTGAGCACACATCTTGGTACATAATATAAACTCAGTAAATGTTAGAATATAATTTAGCTGAGTTGAGGCAACGAGTGCTTAAGAGAAATACTTGTAAACCATTCTCTAGGTAAAATCTAATTGTTGGATATATGTAGACCTTGGTTTAATATATACTGCAAGATTTGATTGTTGGATTTGATGTTTGGGGGTCAAGGAGGGTCATGGACAACTAGGTGCATAATTGTGTTGTCCACTGAGATGGAGAACATAGGAGGTGGTAAAGACAATGGTTTCAGATTAGGGTATGTTGAATTTGAGATGTATGCAGGATTCCAAATAAGAGTGGTCATTAAGCAACTGCATATGCAACTTAAAAAGAAATCTAGCTTGGGGAAATAAAAATGGTTGATGAAGTCATAGAGGTCATTCAGATGAAGTGTTTGGGAGACAAGAAGCTTATTGGACATGTTCAAAACCCTCAGGAACATCAACATTCAAGAGTCAGGTGAGAAAAAGGGACAGAGTGATCACATACTCAAGAGGGAATCCTGGTAAGATGAAACTATGGAAGTCATGGGAAGAGGGCATTCAGGAAACAGCAGACAATAATATCAAATGCTGACATAAAGGCACATAGGTAAAGGAATGAAGAGTCATCTTTGAATTTAGCAATAAGAAAATTGTGATTCCTATTATGCCCTTGACTTTTGTATGACCCTCTGATGAGTGTTTGAAATATAAAGAGAGCTGAGTCATAATTGTTACTCTTAATAAACTCACTAAAACTTCATTTATTCCTACAATATATACTTATTAAGCCTCTACCACATGCTAGGCCTTGTGCTAATCACAAGATGGGTAGAATTTCCTGCCTGTGTGAAGTGTATAGTTTATTTCCTGAAGATTTATACTTTGATTTATTGGGCAATTGTCATTGAATAACCGTCAAATTTCCCTATTGTCCTCACATTCAGAATGTCCCATGTTATATTCACTTGGAGTCTAGAATAAATCTACTCCATTCTGTGTGAATTCTGTGATATGATTTTTAACCCTCCTTTAAGAGCTCTAATATCATATATGCTTTGTTATAAATCATGAAGATTCTTAATGGAAACAGCTAGGTATAAATTTTAAAAAGGCATATACACAAACAAATAAATAATGAAAGCATTATGAATGACAAATATTTTGAATGTTTTCAACATACAAAAAAATGAGAAATTCTTGTTACTCTGATCTGATCCTTACACAGTATCTACATGTATTGAAATACTCCAGTTTTCCATAAATATGCACTATTAGCAGATGTCAAAGAATTTTTTAAAAATTTAAAAAGAATGAAATAGCAAGGAATGGAAACAGAACCCTCCCTGGCTATTGTGCTTTGCTTAGATGGCCTTCACACAGTAATAACCTTTTGACTTTCCTTATCCTTGTTCATCTTCATCATTCCAAGCATCCTACTAGAAAAACTAAGCTTAACTCCCAAAACCACTCACTGACTCACTTGATCAGAGTAAGATCACACAAATATATTCCCTAAATTTCACATCACTTATATCCATGAGCTAGGGTCAAAAGGGAAGGCTGTGTAAAGGCCATATACCTTTTGGGGAATGAATGACACTTTCTTTCAGAAATTTCCCTCCTTTTTCTTCTACCTTCAGAGTACTTGGTTTTTCTTGCCAATTCACTTCTTTCCTAGGTGTGATATATATTGGCTAGGCAAGCAGATCGAGGTGAGAGACTAGACATCTGATCTGTTTCATCTCAGTGCTTGAGGTATGGAATCATGATTTCTGATACTGTGCCTAGGACAAAGAAATCCCATATGAATTTAAAAGTAACTGGTTTCCCCAAAGAATTAATAGAAGTCACATTTTATCTGCATGTACATATGTTGAGAACTCTTTGCTCTCCTATGGGATAAATGTAAGCATTTTCCTGTTTTCTTTTTAAAAAGAATATATAGAATTCAAGTCAGGAAAATTACCATAAAAATGATATATTAAGCAGATTAGAGGAGAAAAGCAAATGAAAATAGCAATGACAATTAACCCAAACCACAGCACAGAGCATGAACTTTCCTGAGCATGGGACTAGGACCTTTCTTTTCTTTTCTTTTTTTTTTTTTTTTGACAGGCAGAGTGGACAGTGAGAGAGAGAGACAGAGAGAAAGGTCTTCCTTTGCCGTAGGTTCACCCTCCAATGGCCGCCGCGGCCGGCGCACCGCGCTGATCCGATGGCAGGAGCCAGGAGCCAGGAGCCAGGTGCTTTTCCTGGTCTCCCATGGGGTGCAGGGCCCAAGCACCTGGGCCATCCTCCACTGCTCTCCCTGGCCATAGCAGAGGGCTGGCCTGGAAGAGGGGCAACTGGGACAGAATCCGGCGCCCCGACCGGGACTAGAACCCGGTGTGCCGGCGCCGCAAGGCGGAGGATTAGCCTAGTGAGCCGCGGCGCCGGCCTTAGGACCTTTCTTTTCATGATGCTCTCTAAGTCCCCTTGGCCCTGATTTGAGTTGGCTCATTATTTAGCATGCTGAGGCAAAATAATTATTTACCGTTTCCTTTGACAATGTTCTTTTCTAACAGGACTTTCTGAAAGGGGATGTGGAGACAAGTAGGCCTAGGCTGAAGGAGTATCGTTGCTTGTCAATAGTAAAAATTTGTTTTATTTGCTTCTTTCAATTTCTCAAGTTGTTTTGTGGGGACCAAGGCTTGTGCCTCAGAAACAGACCTCACGTGAGCATTCAGAAAACAAGCTGAAGATGGAATATCCTTCTACTGCTTTTCAGATAGGTAGCCCTTTTATTGCTGATTTCCTTATGTACTTTACTTTCCCTCAGCCTTTTTTGTTTCCTCTACCCCATGTTGCCCTGAGAATCTTTCCCCAAACACATCAGCACCTACTAGTATGATTGTGGAGACCAAATTACTCTAGAATGAGAGCAAGCTTCCTTTTACTAAGGGACTCAGCCTAGAGAAGCCAAGATTATACTGGTGGTCTGAAGGTTGGATGTGGCCTGGTGATGAAATTGATGGTAGAAATAGGAGAGCTAATGTAAAAATTTGCCAAGACCTTTAACTCTGGCACTGTGGCTCATGGAGCAATTGAAGGATTTGTGCATTGCTGGTAATACCCAGCAATGTCAATTGATTGGAATAATCCTGTCGTGCACCAAGCCCACCTTCCAGACAAGCATTTCAAATGCTTTTGCCTAAAAGTCTTTGGAGCATACACTTCCAGCCTTTTCATCCCAATGAATATACTTTTCATCCATATTCTTTCATGTGCTTCAGTTGCTGTTTGATAGCAGTGATCCAAATAGTGAACATGGATTATGCGGAAATTTAGAAGGAAAAAAATGGATCTTTATTTTGATGCTACACTCAAGCCATTGCCTTATGTGGCAGCAACACTAGACAGAGATAGGAGCCAGAGTTGGGCATGGTTTGTTCTCTAAAATGCAATGTGATTGGTAGGTTTCCAGTGTAGGTCACAGGGAAAAAAGCCTAACAAAAACATCCTGAAAGGCATAATCCAGGAAAAAAGCCCATATTGGGAGTCTAAGATCAGAGGTGAGAATATGGATACAGTTCTCAGACAACTAGAAATATCCTGCCCACTGATGGCCTAGTCATCCGAGGTGGTCTTATTAGGCTTCTTCTCTCTTCTTTCCTCCATCTCTTGTTTAGTTTCCTTTAAGAAAGAATTTATGAGATATTTAAGTATGTGCTGGACCATACATTTTCTCTGTCAGTATCTCAAAAATGTCTCTCAACATCAAATCTGAAATACTTAGTTCTTTCAATGCAGTCACCTGCTGTTTCTCCTTGAACTCTGCTTGCTTGTTTCTCCAGAAGACTTATAAAAGTTGTTGAAGATGATAGTCAAGCTTAAGATAATATAGTAGTTTAATATAAAATAGGGAAAACATGCTGGACCCATACTATTTGCCAGGAAGTTCCTAACACACATGATATTACCATTTAATTACAACAATCTTGTGATAAAAGTTTGGTAAATATTAATACTCCACTTTGCAGATGATTATAGTTCGGAGAGGTTAAATAACTTTCTCAAAGCAATACAACTAGTGGGCAGTTACCAATATTCAAAAATGGGTGTGTATGAATGTATTGCTTATTCTTATTCTTTCACATTTCTAGAAAAAGAATATATATTTATCAACATATCTATTTCCATAATTAGTGTACTCCAAATAGTCAATATGTTCTTGAAGTACTTTAGACCAAATCTAAGTATTCTTAACTTCAACAACTTTGATAGTGCTAACCGTCAAAGCACTTAGAGAAGAAAAAGTGTCAGAGATTTTACCATGGTATTTTAAGATTTTATGTGTTTATTTATTTATTTGAGAGGCAGAGTTACAAACAGAGGGAAAGACAGAGAGAAAGGTCTTCTGCTGGTCCACTCCCCAAATGGTCACCATGGCTGGAGCTGGGCTGATCCAAAGCCAGGAGCCAGGAGCTTCTTCTAGGTCTCCCAAGCAGGTACAATGGCCCAAGCACTTGGGCCATCTTCTACTGCTTTCCCAGTCCATAGCAGCGAGCTGGATTGGAAGTGGAGTAGCCCAATAACCAGGGCCCTTATGGGATGCCAATGCTGCAGGTGGAAGCTTAGCCTACTACACACAGCACCGGCGCCTTACCATGGTACTATTATAAGTGTCTCCCATGACAGATAATGCCAGGAGCATGCAGTGTTTACCATCTTTTTTCCAGCCTTAAAAATCTTGGGCTTAGCATCCTTTTTTTTTTTTGTCATTCACTTGCTAATAAAAATTCAGATGATTTTGTGTTCTTTACTTTGGGATCAATGATTGAGGAAACGCATCTCATGCTGTCCTGAGTAATCTGGTGTCTTCACATTATGAATGTCCTTTAGATAGAATATAATTTGTGAGATGATTAGGTCTGTCTTTAAGAAAACAATTTCAAAAGTACTTCTTGAGATACCTCTAAAGGCCAAACATTGTGAGAAATAAACGAATAAAACAAGTATACCATTGTTGTATTCCATACTAGGGGATTTTAAGTTATTCTATGCCTGATGCATAGGCACTGAAGGCTTTTGGCCAGATAAATGGCATGATCATCTTTGGCCTTTGGCGAAGTTTACTCTGAATGCTTTGTAGAGAATGGAGGTATAGATAACATTATGGGGTAATTGTTAATCCAGATGACAAATGCTGAAATCTTCACTTAAAAATTAGAGAAATGGGAGCCAGTACTGTGGCACAGCGGGTTAATGCCCTGGCCTAAAGCGCCGGCATCCCATATGGGTGCCAGTTCAAGACCTGGCTGCTCCAGTTCCGATACAGCTCTCTGCTATGGCCTGGGAATGCAGTGGAAGATGGCCCAAGTCCTTGGGCCCCTGCACCCACGTGGAAGACCTGGAAGAAGCACCTGGCTCCTGGCTTGGGATAGGTGCAGCTCCGGTCATTGAGGTCAATTGGGGAGTGAACCAGCGGATGGAAGACCTATCTCTCTGTCTCTCTCTATCTCTCTGCCACTCCTCCTTCTCTGTGTAACTCTGACTTTCAAATAAATAAATAAATCTTTAAAAAATCAGAGAAATGAAAAAGAAGAAACAAATTATATCTATTTGTTATCAATTAGATTAAACCCAATTAGGAGAAGGAAGTTACTGTTATCCAGTGTACCAAGATCTGTGACTTGGGAGATTGGGTGCTTGGTTGTGCTAATACAAAGAAAGGAAATATTGGAAAAGGAATATTGAATTTGAGATAGAGGTAGGGGAAAAGTTATGTGTTTGGAAATTTCGAGATGGAGGTCCTTATTGCCTGTTCAGGTGGAGATAATCTCGTACACAGCTGGAAACATAGATCCACAACCCAGAAGGCAAATTTTGGATAAGATATAGCTCAAGTAAGAATATATTGAGAAACAAAAAATGACTTCAGGATGAAACTATGGCATATGCCATGGGAGATGGAATCCATAAAGGAAATTGCATAGTATCTAGAAATGGCTACTATGAGAGGTGGGAGGAGAGAGTTTCACAGGAAGAGACATATTTTGATTAGTTGTAAACTACTAGACAGGTTAAGGAGGCTCATGATTAATATGGTCCAGTGACCTTAAAACTAAGACTTCAATGGTCTTTGTAGCAGTAGTGGTTGTAATGGAAGCAAAATTACTGTACATTGGAGAATGAATTGGTATTAGGATGTGGAGAGAGCATAAGCTTTTTCATAAAGTTGTGTGTGAAAGAAAGTATAGATGGAGAAAATAAGAGGCATAAATTATGTCCCAAGGAGATACTGTTGCTGATATTTTTAAGGTGGTGATATTTGAAGAAATTCATATGCCAAAGGGGAAAAGACAGTGGGTGGGAAAGAACAAGATTTGAGTCTAGCTGCTCCACTTCTGATCCAGCTCCCTGCAAAGGACCTGAGAAAAGAAGTGGAAAATGGTCCTGACACCTGCCTGGGAGACCAGGAAGAGGCTCCTGACTTCGGCCTGGCTCTGCCCCAGCTGATGTGGCCACCTGGGGAGTAAACCAGCAAATGAAAGATTTCTCTCTGTCTCTCTTTCTGTCTGTAACTCTGCCTCTCAAATAAATAAATAAATAAATCCTTTCCAAAAAAAAAAAAAAAGCAGGAGAGGATGGGCTAAGCATTGGAGAAGATAAAGAATCTAACTGAGACGTTGGGAGGGGCGGTAAGGATTTAAGGACTACAGATCCAGATAAATTTGTAGATTTCGAGGCTGTAAGTCATGGAAATTACTGAGGACATGGACTTTGCACTGCTGAGTAGGAGGTGATGTCATCTGCTCAAAGGAGGGGCAGGTTGTGGTGAGGATTCAGAAGAAAAATTTGCAATGGTTCCTGAGAATACTGGGAAAAGCTCTGATTTTAAGAATGTTTGGGCTGTATTGAAACCTTTTTAGGGCTTGTAGTGGCCACTCCCTTCATGGTTGTGCAGGTTTCTCCTTTTTGAGCAGTAAACTGCGTGAGTGCAACAGCAGAGATGGAAAAGTCTTAGGTTGCTTTAAGACTGGGGTTTGTTAGAGGAGATAAGATTCAGGAATGAAAGAAAAAGGCTGCTGAGAGTCCTTGGAAAAGATAAATTCAGGTGAGGTCTATGTTCACTTAGATAAAGGTAGGGGTTAAATGACCATAAATCAGAGAATAAGAATAATCAGAGAAAGGAGTTTTGCGGATGAAGCTGTAGATGACAATTTGCCTGTAGCCAGAGGGAGGTGTGTGTGTGGCTAAAGCAGTTTTGAGAAAAAAAAAAAAAAACTTCATTGTTATTAAAAAGGTCAAGGAACCCTCTGACTAAATCCCATGTGGATTCTTTACAGGGACATTTAAGTCTTTCCAGCTGATGTCAGAATTACAAGTGGTAAATTAACTTGGAGCTACAGTTCTCAAAAAATGGGTGGGGCATATGTGAGCAGGTAGCACCAAAATGGAGCGAAAGGATGATATAACTGGAATGGCATGCATCTCAAAGGACAAAGGTTTTGGCATGTGAGAAAGGCAAAGTTTTGGTTTGGAAGTGACAAAGAGAATGTCAATGCCATCCTTGGGGATGTGGGAGTATGGAAAAAACCAGAACCATTTTTTGAGAAAGCTGCAAGAGAAAGAGTTAACTCAAAATTTGCTGATTGTCTCAGCAATAGAGATTTGAGATTGACCTTTTATTGTTTACTGTATTGTTGATTAGAATTTTATTTTTTCCATGTGCTTATTTTTTCATGTGGTCGCAAATAATGTTTTACTTTGTGCTATAGAACAAAAAATGCAAACACTTTGGAGCAATGTATAATTTTAGAGATAGTTTGATTGGGATTCAGAGATTTAACGTCCAATATGGGTCCTAATATGGTATGTTCTTAGAAAATTCTTTTATATTTTCTGAGAAATCTAGACTACAATATCACCAATACTTCCTCCAGCTCTGTCATTATGAAGTTGTTCTCGTAAGTCTTCTTTTTGCATTTTCTCATTTTACTTATAATATCCTGATTGTTTTGTTCTGTTGATTCATGGGTCTAGGTAGGCAAAAGCAGATGTTATTCTTAGGATAAGGTGATATGCCTTTAGGTGGCCTCGGTAAAATGGAAACAACTATCAGAGAGAGTAGCATATTTCTTACCATTATCGTTCATAGGGTACAAAAAGATATAATTTAAATGTTGAAAGAAGGCAAGAAATGTTCTAGATCTTGAATATAAAAAAGCAGGATGACAAGGTGTTACTAGACCGTGTGGCCAGGGAAGGACCAGGCCTGGCTGAGCAGTTTTGGTAGTGGTGGTGAGGGGAAGACTGGGCAAGCACAAAAGCTAAATACCCACAGGCTTTCTGTAGTGGCCCAAAGGTGGTTACCTAGAAAGCTGCCAGAGGAAAAGGAATCATGAACTAAGTATAATCTGTGTGCAAGGTATGTGGCATTCATTGTGCCAACAACAGCTCTGCCAAGGAGTTATTATTGGGCTTAGTTTTCAGAAGGACAAAATGAAGGATCAGAAAAGTGAAGTAAGATGCCTCAGGTCACAAGCTATTAAGTGCAAGAGGTGAGATTCAAATCCAGGTCTGTCTGGCTCTCAAAATCATTTTCTAAATCATTATAAACTATAACTCTTGAATTTGTAGCAATTAATAGATAATGGTAGAAGGAAGAGACTATATTGTGAAATCAGGACAGAATAAAAAAAGTATGAACTCTGCCTGGAGTCAGACTGCCTGGAGAGAATTCCTGAGCCACCATTTATTAATTTATAAACAGGTAAATCATGCAAATTCTTTAATCCTCAGTTTCTTCATCTATGTAATAGAGATGTTAATATTTATTTTATTTAATATTAGATTATAGGGTTCCTGTGAGGATTGAATGGTCTGATCTACATATGTTATTGGGTATAATAAATATTAGCTAAAGAAGGAATGAGAATATGTTTTAAATAGTAAAATAACTAGATCCCAATAAACAATTTCATCCTAAATGACTAATATATAAGGGCCTTAGGAGAAACATTTTCCAATTTATAATTATTTTTTGGGTCAGTGCTTTTATGAAATTGTGAGTGCCAATTCCCACTGAGTACTTTTAGAGTCTATTTTATCTATACCTTCTTAAACATTGGCAACATAATTATTTAATTTATTTTTTTAATTTTTTAAATTAAATTAATTTTTTTTATTTTTTGACAGGCAGAGCGGACAGTGAGAGAGAGAGACAGAGAGAGAGAGACAGAGAGAAAGGTCTTCCTTTGCCGTTGGTTCACCCTCCAATGGCCGCCGCGGCTGGCGTACTGCAGCCTGCACACCGCGTTGATCCGAAGGCAGGAGCCAGGTGCTTCTCCTGGTCTCCCATGGGGTGCAGGGCTCAAGCACTTGGGCCATCCTCCACTGCACTCCCTGGCCACAGCAGAGAGCTGGCCTGGAAGAGGGGCAACCGGGACAGAATCCGGCGCCCCGACCGGGACTAGAACCTGGTGTGCTGGCGCCGCAGGTGGAGGATTAGCCTATTGAGCCACGGCGCTGGCCGGCAACATAATTTTTTTAAATTTTAAGTTACATTCCTGATTATCTTGTAGTGTTTTTATATTTTATTAGGTACAGCACAATATTTCAACACATATACACACATTATAAACTGATAAAACCAGACAACTAGTTTTTCCATTTCTCTAACTTTTCTTTTTGTTTGATGCTTCCAGTTCCTATATTCCTCTTCTTTATACAGGCTGTAATACATTATTGTGGACTGTAGTCATCCTACTGTGGTATTGGAAACACTAGAACTTATTGTTTCTACTTGACTGTGTTCTGCTATCCATTATTCCCTTTGTCCCTCCCCCCTCCCTTCTTAGTCTCTAGTAATCACGTCTATGTTCAAATAGACTACTTTTTTAAAATTCACACACATTAGAGACAATATGTGATATTTGATATTTTGTATTTGACTTATTTCACTTAATGTAGTGACCTCCAGTTCTATCCATTTTGCTGCAAATGTCAGGATTTCTTTTTTGTTTAATGGCTGAATAATATTGCATTGTGTATACATACCATATTTTCTTTATCCATTCATCCATTGACTTCATGTTTTCCTATTGTGAATAGTGCTACAGTGGACATGGGAGTGAGATGTCTCTTTTATATGCTGACTTTATATGCTGATTTCATTTTTTCATGTATTTGTTGTACATTTGTATTTCTTCTTTCAAGAACTGTCTATTCTGGGGCTGGTACTATGGCACGGTGGGTTAATCCTCCGCCTGCAGGCCAGAATCACATATGGGCACCAGTTCAAGTCCCGGATGCTCCACTTCTGATCTAACTCTCTGCTATGGCCTGGGAAAGCAGTGGAAGATGGCCCAAGTCCTTGGGCCCCTGCACCCATGTAGGAGACCCAGAAGAAGCTCCTGGCTCCTGGCTTCAGAGAGGCGCAGCTCTGGCCATTTCAGCCATTTGGGGAGTGAACCAATGGAAGGAAGTCCTTTCACTCTCTCTCTCTCCCTCTCACTGTCTGTAACTCTACCTCTCAAATAAATAAATAAAATCTTTAAAAAAAAAACTGGCTATTCAGATTCTTTGAATATTTATTCATTGAATTGTTTACTTTTTGTTGTTGAGGGTTTTTTAGTTCCTTACATATTCTGGAAATAAATCCTTTATTAGATGAAAAATTTCCAACTACTTTCTCAGATTCTGTCAGTTGTCTCTTTACTCTGTTGATTATTTTCTTTACCGTGGTAGAAGTTTCTTAGTATGATATAATCCCCTTTCTCTATTTTTGCTTTCATTGCCTATGCTTTTAAGGTCTTATCCAAAACATTGTTACTTATACCAGTGTCTCGAAGTGTTCCCCCTGTTTTCTTGTCCTCTGTTTATGACACTGGCAGAAAAATACAAAATCTATGTGTCTTTGGTATTTACCCTCCTGGTAAACAATAGATTCAAACAGCTTGCCTAATAACTAACAACTGCCAAAATTAGTTGAAATTTTACTTTATACAGACATATAGTGCTAAATGAATTGAAAAGAACAGTAGAGAAACACACAGTGCCCTAATTCTGTCAGCTTCTTCACTTGTCATCCAGATAGGTCTCTATCATGGAGACTTGGTCTCCAAAATGTTTTCATTTACTGTCAGATCACAATAACTTTAGGAAGTCAAATTGCCAACTGTGCTGGGGAAAGTAGAAAAATGAAGATACTTCAATTATCTTGAAATTTGGATTCTGTGGACCTGATATCTTCTAAGGTCTTCAAAGAGCTCCCAGGGATTTCAGAGAGAAAGAGAATTCATTTTTCAAGTGAAAACAAACTTCTGCCTTTAAACCGAGTATGTGGAACCTCCCAGATGTTGCCAACATTGGCTTGTGATCTAAGTTCCATGCTCAAGGAGACAAGTTGGGACTCTAAGAGGAAAACTTTAAAGTAGGAGTGTGTTTACCATTCATTTGGATGCCTTTGAGGTTTGTTCTACATTTAAATGATCAAGAGTTTACTAAGCTTCATTAGTCTTGTTTCTTCTCAGGGCTGAAAGAAACCAGGATCTGAATATTTTTTGTTTTTTACTGAGGAGGCAAGAACTTCCACAAGTATGGAACTGAATGTTTATTTCCATTTCACACCTTTCCAGACCTTACTAATTAAAAGTAGGTGATGTTAACTGGACACAGTTTGATTTAGTCCAAAAGCATTGAGGAGAAATTTCATGGAACAAGAATCACACTCAGTTTCTTGTGGTCAGGTGTATAGAAGGCCATTTTTTGGCTGCTTTTCCTCAGAATCCACCTTAGATTTAAACAGTAGGTATGTTAAATATTACAATTAAAAGCATGCCTTCCTCTCTACTGTGTACCCACCTCAATTGAAGGGAAATAGAATTAAAAAAAATTCCATTTGTTATGCTTCTACTTTTCACTGTATTTCTTAAGCAGAAATGACTAATTCATTATCAGACTGGTTCAGAGTAGATTAAATCCACACACTTCTCACAGGCTTAGTACTATCTTAGGGCCCGAGAAGAAAAAAAATCCTGGTTCTATCCCTTATGATCAAATTGGGAAAATAAGATCCATAGACTATCTAAATCAGGAAATAAATAATGAAAACTTGATTAAGTATTGCCCATAATAGGGTTAGAAAGAAGAAGTGAGAGAGCTATGTCTAGAATCATTAGAGGAGACTTCATGGAGAAAGATAGACATTGAGCAGTGTAGATGTAGAGGAAGCAATGATAAAACTATGTGGGGATGGGTACGGTGGATATCATGAGAAAAAAGCCGGAAGATAGAAGAAGGTAAGGCTGTGAGGAGACCACTCTGATGGAAGCAAAAGAACTGAGGTGGTAGCCTTATTTAAATCACAGTAAGGTGTTCTCCATTGGATGAAATGAGGCAAATAGAAATGCCTATAACCTATTTTATTTTTTTTTATTTTTGACAGGCAGAGTGGACAGTAAGAGAGAGAGACAGAGAAAGGTCTTCCTTTTGCCATTGGTTCACCCTCCAATGGCAGCCGTGGCCGGCGCGCTGCGGCCGGCGCACTGCGCTGATCCGAAGGCAGGAGCCAGGTGCTTCTCCTGGTCTCCCATGGGGTGCAGGGCCCAAGCACTTGGGCCATCCTCCACTGCACTCCCTGGCCACAGCAGAGAGCTGGCCTGGAAGAGGGGCAACTGGGACAGAATCCGGCACCCCGACCGGGACTAGAACCCGGTGTGCCGGCGCCACAAGGCGGAGGATTAGCCTAGTGAGCCACGGCGCCAGCCACTATACCCTATTTTAAAATACTGACAACTAGGCCTTATTCCCAGAGTTTCTGGTTTAGTAGGTCTGAGTTGGGCTAGAAAATTTACATTTGAAACAAACTCCTAAGTGACTGCTGTTGCTGGTACTGGGACCATACATTTGAGAAGCACTGTTCTAATAAAGGAGAATTTTGAAACAAAAGGCTATATTGTCACTGTACTTTAACCATGATGGAAACCTGAAAGACTAAGGAAGGTTAACTATAGGACTGTTAGAACTATCAATACCCAGATTTCTTTAAAGCTGCTACTTTCCCAAATTAAAAATGCCATTTTTAGGGAGAAAATGTGTGACCGTATGAGCAATAGTTTTAGTGGAGAAATAATGTGATTTTCCAGGTCAGTGAGGCCTAAACACTGATTTTTTCCAAAGGTCTTTGGATAAATTACTGAAAACAACAACAAACTCGGACGTTACTCCTTTCCCTGGTAACTATGGGAAAGTAAAGGTTTACTATGCTGGATCTACGAAGGCTATAGTGGAAATTCTTTAGCAGACTCCAGTCTAGCACTCCATAACTTAGATTGCTATGAATCTCTTTGGAACATCACAGCTCTGCTGAAATCAACAACACCCATTAAAACTAGATCATAAATACACAGTCACTTAGCTCAGGGGAAGGACTTCTACAGAGTAGGTTCTGGAAAGGAATTGGTCCAGAACCGGTGTTTCTGTTGAGCTGATCCATTGAAAGGACTCATTAGAGAGTGTCCATTTTGTATGGGTGCCAACATATTCACTCTTTTGCATATAAAAATAGACCCTAATGGTGAGTCTAGTCTTGAATTGAACCAAGGTAAACGTTTATTCTGGAAACTTCTGAAAATACTTGTTTTTCTAAATCTGAATCAGTGGGAGAACAAAGGTGAGGATTCAGAAACTTTGATTCCTAGGTTTGTACTCAGTACATTAGTATGTTTCCCACCACCTATTTTTCTCTCTTTTTTTGGTGTTGGGGGGGATAGCAATCTTTTGTACGTCCTGAGAGAAATGGTGTAGTAATTTGGCCTTTTTGAAGCTCATGCCTGATGAGCAGGTATCTGCATAGGATGTGAAAAATGGACAACAGTCTTAGTGTAATTGGTTAGGCATAAGCTCTACGAAGTGGTGGGATCCAGGGACAAACTACAGAGGAAAAGTTTCCTGGAGGTAGAAAGAAAGCTGCTATGGCTTCCTCGGTCATATGGCATTAGAAACCTCTGAAAGAGAACATGAATCAGCTTCTAAGCCACTGGCCACCTCATGGTCCCATGTTTTCTTTGTTTCGCGCATATTTGGTGTTGACTTAACAGTACCTTCACAGCTCTGCATTAAGCTATGTTTTCCTATTTTCTCCATCTGGCTGCTTGGTACACTTCTATCCATACTTGTGTTTTTGGACAGGTATCCTTGGAGATACAATTCAGTCGAGTAGGGCACATTCTGGGTAAAAGGCCAGGAGACCTGTATGGTAGTACTAATTTTGACACCAGCTATGTGATTTTGTACAAGTGATTTTGTACAGTGACCCCTAGAGTATGAAATGTGTACCACTAATGTATTGGTAAGTTGATTGTAGATGGTACATGGATGAATAATTTAAACCCAAATATTAATTTGAGTATGTCTTTAATTCAACTTACATTATAAAATCTCTGACTCGAACATTGTTGGTGAATTCATAGATATAGAACAGGCTAGAGGAAGTATCAAAGTAAAAAAGTGTATCAATTTAAAAGTATTAAGTAAGCAATTATACAGATGTCAATATGACAAAATTATGAAGGGCCAGGGAATGATTGATTTGGGGAAACATTCTATAACTAGAAGGGAAACAGACAACATTGAGTTAAATATTCACTTATTCATTCAATACATGTTTACCAAGAATATTCTTTATGTCAAGCATTGTTTTATACACAAGTGCCAGAGGTTAAGGGGTTCACATAAGAGCACAATTCATCTTGGCTTTCATGATATTCAGTTGAGTATGACAGGCATATGTAAACAAGTATTTACAATATAATATAGTACATTCTATAAAAGAGCAAGGATCACATTATCTTGGAGAAATTTGAAAGGAAAGTAACATTACTTGGGGGAATTGGGAAGACTTCATAGAGTAATTGTTATTTCAGTTGAGCCTGGAAAAATGAGTATATTTTAAATAGGCAGAAGGAGTAATTTGAGTAGCAGTAAAGGCACAGTTTGGTGAACTTATGTAGTTTGTTGGGAAATAACCTGAAGTTTGGAGTTGTTGGAATATTTAATGTTGCAGTGGGAAAGACGAGCAGAAGGGAGCCTGAAAAAAGAGGTAGAGGTCAGGTTAGGAAGAAGTTTGAGTGCCATGTGAAGGAAATGGAGGCCACGAGGAGGAGGTCATAAGGAGCAGAGAAATAAAGAGTGTACCATGATCAGATTTACCTATGTAAAAGTTCATTCTGGCTTAACGATTGAAGGAGAAGAGCAAGACTGAAGGCAAGGAAACCTGTCAGCATGTTGCTATATTAATCCAAGTGAGAAATGAGAAATAATGGTGACAGGGCTGATGTTGTGGCATGGAGGGTTAAACCGCCTGCAACACTGCCATACCATATGAGCATTGGTTCCAGTCCTGGCTGTGTTGCTTCTAATCCAACTCTCTGCTAATGTGTCTGGGAAATTAGTGGAAGATGGAGCAAGTGTTGAGCCCTTACCATGCACATGGGAGACCCAGATGGAGTTCCAGGCTCCTGGCTTCAACCTGACCCTGTTCTGGCTTTATTTCTCTGACTTTCCCCTTTCTTTATGACTCTATAATATCAAATAGATATCTTTTTAAAAAATAATGACACAGAGCTGGACTTTTATGTTTTACAAATTAGAGAAACAAGGACTGGATTTACCCATGTCTCTGAAACTATAACAAATTAATGATAAAGAGCATCTGTGAAAAATGAACAGCTAACATAATACTCCATGGAAAAAGATTCAGTGCTCTCTATCAGGAACAAGGCAATTATATGCACTCTCATCTCTTCTAGTCAACATTATATCGGTGGCTGTAGTCAGTTAATAAGGCAAAATAAAGAAGCAAATGGTACCCACATTGGGAAGGAAGAAGTAAAACTGTCTTTTTCATAGTAGTATACCTAAATATGTAGAAAATTCAATGAAATCTGTTGAAAAATAACTGTAATTATCATGTCAGTTTAGCAAGATTGTAGGATCCAAGGTTAATACATAAAAATAATTTATAATTCTATTTACTAGCAATCAACTATCAGAAATTAAAATCAAGATACAATTTACAATAACTTAAAATATTAAATAGGGATGAACTGACAAAAATTACCATTGAAATATTTAAGACAGACTTGCATATTGAAAATTTCAAAGAATTTCTGGAAAAATTAAAGATCTAAAAGCATGGCGAGCTTTTACTCTACTGACAGAAGACTTGGTATTATTAATATGTCAATTCTCTCCACATTGATTTATACATTCAAGAATAGACAGCCAAATGTCAAAAATGCCAGCATGCTTTTTTTTGGTAAAAACTGATGAACTGACTCTAAAACCTATTTGAAAATGTAAAGGATGTAGGATTAGCCAAAACAAATTTGAATATGAAAACCAAACTTGGAGGCCTACCATTATCTCATTTCAACATTGATTACATAGCTGCAGCAATCAAAATGCTGTGATATTAGTATAAAATTGGTTAAGTAGACGAACAGGATAGAATATTTAAGGATAGACTGATTTATATAGATAATTGATTTTCAACAAAGGCAAAAAACAATTTGGCACTGGAATAACTGCATATGAGGGTATGCAAAAATATTACCTAAATTGAGTTGTAGACCTAAATGCCAAATCTAAAAGCATAAAAAAACTTCTGGAAGAAAATCTTTGTGACTTAGATTTAAAGATTTCCTAGATATGCCATCAAAAGCCAGATCTTTAAAAAATTTAGAGACTTTTCTTTTAAAAGGTGTGAAGAGAATGAGAGTACAGACTAACGATTGTAGTAATGTATTTGCAAATGAAGTAGTTTATAAAGAAATTATATTTACAATATCAGAAAAATCCTCAAACCTCACTAATATGAAAGCAAACAAGGCAATTAAAAACTTGGGGGAAAGGATTTGAACAGCCCAATCAACAAATAAGATATAGGAATGGCAAATAAGCACATGAAAGAAGGTTCAATATCATTAGTCCTTAGGGAAATCTAAGTTACAAATATCACGAGACTCTATTATGTTCCTACTAGAATTACTAAAGTTATAAAGCCTGACTATATTAGGCATTGAAAATAATGTGAAGGAACTGATATTCTCATGCATTGCTGGTGGGAATGTAAAATGGGAGTTTGGAAAATGATTTGGCAGTTTCTTAAAATGTTACCCAGATAGCTAAGATGTGATTCATTCATTCCATTCCTTTGGTATTTCCTCAAGAAATGAAAGCATATGCTGACTTAAAAAAATCTGTTCAAAGAGGTCGGCGTTGTGGAGTAGTGGATAAAGCCATTGCCTGCAAGGCTCAATAGGCTAATCCTCCACCTTGCGGCACCGGCACACCGGGTTCTAGTCCAGGTCGGGGCGCCGGATTCTGTCCCGGTTGCCCCTCTTCCAGGCCAGCTCTCTGCTGTGGCCCGGGAGTGCAGTGGGGGATGGCCCAAGTGCTTGGGCCCTGCACCCCATGGGAGACCAGGAAAAGCACCTGGCTCCTGCCTTCAGATCAGCGTGGTGCGCTGGCCGTGGCTGTCATTGGAGGGTGAACCAACGAAAAAAAAAAAAAAAAGAACTCCAACTCCAGTCTTAATGGATTAGGACCCACCTTAATCTTTACTACCTTTCTGAATACTATATCTCCAAATAGGGTCACATTTTGAGGTTTAATATGTGATTCTTTTGGGGTGGCAGGACACAAATTCAATCCATGTCTCCAATACAAAGAGACAGAAAGCAAATTAGTGGTGGAGATTCAGGCATGTGAGTAACAGTCAGAAGAAATTGGCCTGAGTAAACTTTTGTAGGCAATGAAAATCTTCATTGTTTTGTTTACAGCAATATCTTCATGACAAAATGCATACAAATGTATACTTCAAATATGTGCAGCTTATTTTATGTTAATTATAGCACAATAAAGTTGTTTTTAAAAACCTATAATAGGGGGCCAGCTCCGTGGCTCACTTGGTTAATCCTCCACCTGCAGCGCTGGCATCCCATATGGGCATCGTGTTCTAATCCCGGTTGCTCCCCTTCCAGTCAAGCTCTCTGCTGTGGCCCAGGAAGGCAGTGAAGAATGGCCCAAGTGCTTGGGTGTCTGCACCCATGTGGGAGACCTCCTTCCAGGTTCCTGGCTCCTGGCTTCGGATCGGTGTAGCTCTGGCCGTAGCGGCCATTTGGGGGGTGAACCAATGGAAGGAAGACCTTTCTCTCTGTCTCTCTCTCTCACTGTCTAACTCTACCTGTCAAAACAAAACAAAACAAAACAAAACAAAAAAACAAAAACAAAAACAAAAACAAAAACCAACCTATACTAGGGCCAGCGCTGTGGTGCAGCAGGTCAATGCCCTGGCCTGCAGTTTCGGCATCCCATATGGGCGCTGTTTTGAGTCTTGGCTGCTTCACTTCTAATCCAGCTCTCTGCTATGGCCTGGGAAAGCAGTAGAAGATGACCGAAATCCTTGGGCCCCTGCACCTGCATGGGAGACCAGGAAGAAGCTCCCTGGCTTTGGATCAGCGCAGCTCCAGTCATTGAGGCCAATTGGGGAGTGAACCAGCTGATGGAAGATCTGTCTCTCTCACTCTCTTTCTCTCTCTCTCTCTGCCTCTCTGTGTAACTCTGACTTTTAAATAAATAAATCTTAAAAAAAAACCTATACTAAAAACAAAACCAGAAATGCTTATTGAATGATTTGATAGTACCAGAAATTATATACTGGATTTCTGGTTTGAGTTTATGGATGGTGGGTACTATCTGATAATAAAAAAAGCCTGAAGGAAGATCAATTTGGGATGAAATGGGTGATGATGAATTCATCTTTGGACATATTGACTTACTTGAATCTTTTGGTGAGACAAATAACTGGAGATGTCCAGTAAACAGTGCTTTATATGGGTCTGAAGTTTAGCAGTAAGCTCTGGCTGCATATGGGAGTTAGTTGTGTGTTGGTGGTAGTTAAAGCCATAGCATAAATGAAATCACTGGGAACTAGAGTAAGGTACAAAAAAAAAAAAAAGTCAAGGACAAAGTCCTCAAGAACAACAATGTTTAGGTGATATACAGTGAGGAAGATTCATCAAATGAGACAGAGATGGACTTTTCATAATGAGGGATGGAGAACCAGGGAGAATGATGCCATAGAAATCAAAGTAGAAATTCCCAGAAACAGTGTGACATATATGTGTTTGTGACCGTAGGGATATCCTTTGTGAGGTTGAGAAACTTCCAAATAGTAAAACTAGTCAGCTAAATATGGGAAAGGATTATCCCTGCTTTCACAGGTTTTGTAAGTGCGTTAAGAATAGACAAAACATCCATAGGCACTTTGTAAATCCATAGTGGACTGAATCAAGTATGAAGAAGAGTTATGAGAACAAATGATGTATTTGCAAACTTTCGGACTTACTACAAATATATTTTGGATAGACACATATTCATGAAAGCATTATTAGATAGAGGAGGGTTGGTAAAAGATCGTTTGATCTCTGCCTCTGCTTCCAGGTGATTTCCTCAATCTCACATGGATTTATTTTTATTCTGTTCTGTCTCAGATATATAGTTCACTGAAATTTTTACCAGCTGCTGAGTTGGGAATATTGAAGCAAAAAATAGAAGCAAGCTGAGGTGGAGTCCTGGGAAAGCATGAACAGGATGCAGAAATTCAGGAAATGGAGCCAAAATGGAGCCAAAATGGAGCTGCGGGCTAGCCAGGCTCAGCTTCCAGGTTAGCAGAGAAGGAGATGACAAATTGGAGTGTGGTAAGTATAGCAGTCAAAGTATGCGGGGGAGCTTGATAGCCCAGTCGTCGTGGGTTTGGGGGGAAGCTCTACAAGGGAACTTGGAGCGGTTGTTGATGAGTCTAGATAAGTGCCTGTGGATAGTATCTTTCTGTGGGGGTGGTAAGTGGTGATGGTGATTTTCCTCTGACAACATTAAAGGCACACTTTTCTAAACTTTGCTCATCTCATAGCCTTTCTCTGTTTCCATTGGGTCAGGGCCTGGGCTCTGTGAACGTGATAATAGCGGAAAACTGCCATGATACCTGAGAGTTGCAGAGATTCCTCTTCACCATTGAATACATACTATTAATCCACCCTAGTTCCAGCGGGTAATATTCATATCTCCACAATGATAGAAACAGAGCACAGAGGTGCCTACTTTACATTGGGGTCCTATTTATTTGGGAATAAGGGGGCTCCTTCTAGGAATGGGTGGTGCCAAAAATAGAGACTGCCTAGATCAATAATGTCAGTTATAAAGAAGGGTCCTGAGAAAAACATTTTCATGGTAAGTGGAAAAATACAGATAAAGGAAGTATCTGATGTGCTTGGAGTAGAAAACTGGTTCCTACTACCCATCCCCCTGAGTCTGTACTCAATTTTTTTTTCAGGATGATGTTAGCTGGAGGGTATACTTAGGAAGCTTTCAAAATTCTTGTTATTTAACTTTGGAAAAGAATCAAACCTTCTTGGCAAAGGTTTACAACCAGGGAGTCAGGGTGATCATGCAATTAAAATCACGTTTCCACTTGCCAAAAGTGTCACTAAAGAGTGTACACTTGTAGAAAACCTCAAAAAAAGGAGTCCTGGATGGTTTTCCTATAGTTGTCTCAATTTAGAATGTATGCAGGCAGTATGATTTCATTAGTTGGAGGTAAATGTCACAGTTCAAGTGTTCCACGTATTTTTGGCTTAGTAAATTCTTAGTAAAAAGGGATATGAGGGAAAAATCAAACTGGAGAATTTCGGTAGTTTCTTACTATTCCTTTTGGTTCCTCATACTTAGGAGCTGGAGGTTATAGGCCCTAACAAATGAAGAATCCCTGTGATCGTCTTAATATTGTAGAAACAGGCTTGCCTTTAGAAGTATGGGAGTTAAAAGAAAAAAATATGTGAAGTTTTCAGAGACCTTAGAGTGCATGGAGACACATAAAGGAATATATATTAGTACTTCAGGGGCTGTTGTTGTGGCTCAGTGGGATAATCCCCTGCCTGCAATGCCAGCACTCCATATGGCTGTTCATGTCTCAGCTGCTCCACTTCAGATTCAACTTCCTATTAATGCATCTGGGAAAATAACCGAAGACGGCCCAAGTGCTTGGGCCCCCTATACCTTTGTGGTAGACCTGGATGAAGTTTCTGGCTCTTGACTTCCGTCTGGCTCAGCTCAGCTGTTGCAGCCATTTGGGGAGTGAACCAGTGAATGTAAGATCTCTTTCTCTCTCTGTCTCTAACCCTGCCTTTCAAATAAGTAAATAAAGTAAATATTTAAAAAAAGAGAGTACTTCAAAAAGTTTATGCAAAATGGAATTAAAACATAAGTTTGTTTTGGTGCAAGAAATTTTGAAATGCATACATAAAGAGGAATTTTCAAAAAGTTTCATAGAAAAGTGCATTATGATAAAAAGCTTTGCATGGATTTAAATTGTTTTTCAAACCAAAAGCAATTTAACTTTCAACTTGGTTTTTCATAAAACTGAAAATATTTTCAATCCAAGGACATACTTTAAAAATGGAGGCAGGTTTCTTGATTGAGAAGCTCTTAGGTTGTGGGTCATTTTGCTCACAGGAAAGGAATAAACACTTCTTCACTCAATTGTTTCACCAACCTTATATGGTGTGTGACAAAATCAGGGAGAGAAAGACCTCTGTGCACTGAGTACCATGTGCCAGGCACCATGCTAAGCTTTCTACATGGATTAGCTCAGTTAGTCCTCAGAATGCTTTGAAATAAGTACTCTTATTTTTATTTCTACTTAGTATATGAATATGAAAACCAGTGTTACAAAGCTAAGGTTAATGAAAGCCAATATTTGAACTACAGGTTCTGTGCTGTTGATCATTATCTACACAGATTGCTAATCTTAAACTTAGTCACTAGCAGACTGCAGTTGCTCATATAGGTTTGGATTGCAAGGAAAGGTTCGGGAGTATGGATATGGGGTGATAGATTTATTGCTAGAGTATCTCTTGTGAGGAATTGAGCCACTACTCCAGCTACATAGGTAAGTTGCCGGCCAGTCCATCTCAGCGGGTTTTGGAAATTGGCTACAGAAGGCAATTCTACGTCTGAGCAACACTGTGGAGTACATGAAGATACAATCATGCCCCTGATAAGTCAGAAACATTGTTTTGCTTGTTCTCACTTCCTTCTTGGTTTCCTTAGTAGACTTCCACAGTTTAAATCTAAATTAAGCTGTCTATCTCATCAGGTTGCTCAAGAGGCCATTTGTTTGAAAGGACACATCTTAAAGGTGTTATAATACTATTGGGACCCTTTCAAATGGTTTAGGGAGCTTTATAAGCCCTAAGGCAGATGCCAGGTGGTTCAGTGAGTGTTGCTGCTAACTCAGTGACCTTAGTTTGCAACATTTTCAGCTGTTTAAATTTGCACCTGGGCCAAGAAGCCTTATTCTCCAGGTGGAGGGTGGGGCTTTCTGCCTGCAGTGTGAAGTAGCTCTGCCATCTCCTTAGCGTTCCCTGGAAGCAGGTGTGGTCCAGAAGAACAGATTCTTATCAGGCCTTATAGCTGGGTGGAATCCTGACAGGCTGTCAACTCTGAGATAGATGCCTACAAAGTCTCAAGTAGGCAGATTGAGGTGGAGTGCTTGAGAGTCTGGATGGTATACCAAAATCAAGTATTGTGGAGCCAAAAGCAAAGTTTGGAAGTAAGTTCTGTTTAACTCCCAGGCAAGCCTAAGGAGAGATGGCAAGTTTGCCCTCACCACCCCTCCTTATAACACTTCTCTTGATGGGGCCGGCATTGTGGTGCAGCAGATAAAACCATCACATGTGACTCTAGGATCCCTTATGGGCACAGTTTTATGTCCTGGCTGCTCCACTTCCAATCCAGCTCTCTGCTATGGCCTGGGAAAAACAGCAGAAGGTGGCTGAAGTACCTGAGCCCCTGTCACCCATATGGGAGACCCAGATGAAACTCCTGGCTCAGTGCTGGCCATTGAGGCCATCTGGGGGAGTGAACCAGCAGACAAAATTTTTCTCTCTCTCTTTCAAAAATAAGTAAATACATCTTTAAAAAGTAAATAAAACCATGGGCCGGCGCCGCGGCTCACTAGGCTAATCCTCCGCCTAGCGGCGCCGGCACACCGGGTTCTAGTCCCGGTCGGGGCGCCGGATTCTGTCCCGGTTGCCCCTCTTCCAGGCCAGCCCTCTGCTGTGGCCAGGGAGTGCAGTGGAGGATGGCCCAGGTGCTTGGGCCCTGCACCCCATGGGAGACCAGGAAAAGCACCTGGCTCCTGGCTCCTGCCATCGGATCAGCGCGGTGCGCCGGTCGCAGCGCGCTGGCCGCGGCAGCCATTGGAGGGTGAACCAACGGCAAAGGAAGACCTTTCTCTCTGTCTCTCTCTCTCACTGTCCACTCTGCCTGTCAAAAAAAAAAAAAAAAAAAAAAAAAAAAAAAAAAAAAACCTCTTGATGCGGCGGAAGTGCTGTGGACCTGGAGCTGGAACAAGGAGCAACTGATTTGTATTAACCACTTACAAATATGTAGCAGTATTTGTTTTAAAATCAAATATGTGTGTTAGTTAAAAAAGTAAAAGGAAATGGAGAAGAGGGACTAATGACGACTTTTGGGTACTAGTATTGCTTTGTTGTTAATTTGGATGTTGGTTATGACTGTGATCAGATGACCAAAAATCTCATCTATTTGTATTTGTGTGTTTCTGGGTATGCATATTGTATTTCAATAAAATGTTTAAGAAAAAGTTGAAAGAAACCAAAAGCAGCCTAGACTATTATACAAGTGATTCATTGTTTTCTTCCTTAGTCAGAATAGATGTTAAGGCTGGCTGCTGCTTCATACAAGTTACAAGTAACTGTTTACTACTTGTCCGTAGATAAAGACCCTGACCCTCAAGACAGCATACAAGAAAAAATTGTTTAATTCCTTTCTCTCTGTAAAGAATTGTGTTTTCCTGGCTGGCGCCATGGCTCACTAGGCTAATCCTCTGCCTGCGGTGCCGGCATCCCAGATTCTGTCCCGGTTGCTCCTCTTCTAGTCCAGCTCTCTGCTGTGGCCCGGGAGGGCAGTGGAGGATGGCCCAAGTGCTTGGGCCCTGCACCTGTATGGGAGACCTGAAGGAAGTACCTGGTTCCTGGCTTCAGATCGGTGCTGGTCGCAGTGCACCAGCCATAGCAGCCATTTAGGGGGTGAACCAAAGGAAGACCTTTCTCTCTGTCTATCTCTCTCTAACTCTGCCTGTCAAAAAAAAAAAAAAAAAAAAAAAAAAAAAAAAAGAAGAAGAAGAATAAGAATTGTGTTTTCTTTTTTCCTGCTAAATATAAGAAAGAAAAAGTCAACATTGACAAATATGTTGCTTGGACTAAAAGGCATAGAAAAACAAACAATATATATGTACTAAATTTCTCTAAGAAATATAAAGTGAAAGAATGAAATCATTGGATAAGGTTTAAGTCTGTAACAAAAAAGTTAAAAAGTGAGTAGACCTACCATTATTAGCAGTTTGGATTCTTTAAGAAATCTCTCTAAGCAGCTCAATATATGTAACTATTCTTTTTGTAAAATAAGATCATACAATATGTACTATTTTATAATTTGACTTTAAGACTGAAAATATAGACAACTTTACTTGTCATTAAACAATTCCACATCATACAACAATAACATAAAATTCCTGATGACTGTATATAGCTATAGGTTCCAAGCATCTATTTAGCTTTCCTGCATTATTCAGCTTTTGAGAAAAACTTCTGGATTTTAAGTATCTGAGCCTTAGCATCTGTTACTATTTTTATTTGGAATGCTCTTTCTCACTCCTTTTCCACCAGGCCATGGTTGAGTTTACATGTATTTGCATTCCTACCCCATGACATACAATGCCTATGCAATCTTGTTAAATGAATAAGTAAGTGAATAAAATCTGATGTTAAGAATAGGAGGATAAGATTTGCAATATTTGGGTAAACTGGAGACCAAATCAGGCAGGAATTTATACACAAGGAAGGACAGGGACCACTAAGATATGTGGCTGGACCAGAGAAGAAGGTGGACATGTATTCATTGCAGGTATTACTCTTTTGAAGGTTTTTACACATTGCTACAGTTTACCCTGAAATGCTTTTAAACAGAATATGTATCCAAAGGCAATATTTCACATGGTGATCACATCAGCTAAATAATCAGAATGTGGTTATCAATTTGTACTAAAAATGGTAGTTGCATTTTTTATTTATTTATGTGGATGTTACTTATATGATTTACTTTTCTTATCAGAGAAACTCTGCAGACAATTACTACTCCCCATCTCAATTTTTGAGATAAATAAATTGAGGCTCACAAAGATTAAATAATTTCCCCCAAATTATAAACAAGTAAGTTTCAAGGCAAGACCTAAGTCCATGATTTCTAAATTTAAGCCACAGAATCTTTGTA
Source organism: Oryctolagus cuniculus (assembly GCF_051225735.1). Lineage (NCBI taxonomy): Eukaryota > Metazoa > Chordata > Mammalia > Lagomorpha > Leporidae > Oryctolagus > Oryctolagus cuniculus. The sequence continues at coordinate 70,892,396 of NC_142888.1, read as the reverse complement.
TTAAACCAGGTTGATTTTCTGCTACTCACAGATAGTACAGGCTGGAACTTGTGGCCAGAAAAAGATGTACTTATCCCCAGACATTTCCCTTATCACTATATGTTGTTTCTGAATATCTCTAGCTAATCTAATTTATTAAATTTTTTAGGCAGGGATAACCTCTAGATTACATTCAGCTATTATGAAATGCAAGTTTCATTGATTTTTGAGTACAATAGCTGAACAGGGTGTTGGATGGATCAAATACAAATCAAGTGTTTTTTTTTTTTTTTTTTTTTTTTTTTTTTTTTTTTTTTTAGAAAAAAGAGAGAAAAGGCAAGAATAAGAAAACAAAGCAGTCCTTTGAGTATCCCAGAATGTGGGAATTTTAGCAGACAAAAGTTCATATGGGGGAGGAGGGATATGGGAAAGATCTCTCCGAATTCATTTATTCAACAAATGTTAATTGATTACCTACTCTGTGTCAAGCATTGTTCGAGGCTACTCAGTGACAAAACAGACAAAAACCTTGCCCTGTTGTATGAGCTATTATTCTAGCAGAAGGAGATACATAATAAATTGTTAGACATAATAAATAGCTAAAATATATGGTGTTTAGGAATAATAAATATTGTAGAAGTAAACAATATATATCAGGATAAATGAATCAAGAGAGCTGGGAATGGAGTTGCAGTGGTAAATATGTTGGTCTGGATATGCTTCCTTTGAAAAAGTGACACTAGAGAAGACTTTAAGGGAGAAGGGATTAAATCATGTGCATATCTAGGCAGAAAACATTCCAGATGAGGATATAGCCAACGGACAGGTCCAAGGGCTAGATCATGACTGGATTGTTTAAGAAATACAAAAATGACCAGTGTGGCTACAACATCAATAACAAGGGGGTAAGTGGAAGGAGATGAGATCACAGAGATAGAGTAGGCCGCATCATATAGGACTTTATGGACTATTGTAAAGTCTTTGGAATGAATAAGCTCCAGGAAGTCAACAGTCACGTCTTTGCTTATGCAGTTGTTTATCTCCAGTGTTTGGTACAATAAAACATTCAATATTTATTTGTTTTATGGGAGCTCCTATTGTCCCAGTGAGAGGTAGACTAAGAAAAGGATATAATGTAATGGACTGTTACAGCTTTTTGGAGTAAATGTTTTTATTAGTATCCTGATTATACTAGAAAGGAGACTAACACCCAGATAATTTTTATTAGTGTGGTGGTCTTCAACTTTTAGAAGGAGATTCATTCAAACAAAATTTACTTGTACTCAGTGTAAAAGATTAGGTCAAATCTTTGAAAGATTGTGGAATTGACACTTAGTCTCACTTTAGTGTTGTGAAGCCATCCTAGAGGAGCTGCCTCAGCATTTTTTTAAATTCACTTATTTATTTGAAAGGCAGAATTACTGAGAAAGAGGGGAAGATACAGAGAGAGAGAGAGAGAGAGAGAGAGAGAGAGAGAGAGATCTTCTATCCACTGGTTCTCTCCTAAAATGGCCACTATGGCTGTAGCTAGTCCAGGCCAAAGCCAGGAGGCTGGAACTCCATCCAAGTCTCCCATGTAGGTGACAGGGGCCCAAGCACTTGGACCATCATCTACTGCTTTTGCAGGTAGTTTAGCAGGGAGTTGCATCCCAGGCAGAAAATCACTCTGATTTGGGATGCTAAGCTCCCAAGCAGCAGCTTAACCTGCTGTGCCACAACACTGTCCTGTTGCCCCAGGCTTTAAGCAGTGCTCCACCCTGGAGTTAAATCATTTGGTGTGAAGAATCACAAGGTGGTCTGTTGGCAAAGAGCTGTGATTAGGATACAGGTTACTTCTGAGAAGTGCATTTACATGTCCATGTGTTTATTGAGATAGACTGAAGACCTGTGGAAGAACATCAAGTATGTGGGTAGCCATGTTAATGTGAACAAAAGGAGGTTCAATATTTGAATTCCCACATAGAATTTGCTGAATGTCCAAGGTTCTTATATTCATTTATTTCGTGGCAGCGCCTATATGGAGCTAATATATCTGAAGCTGTCCCAGGTTGTCTTGGCATGTCTATTGCTGTATGCTGTATTGTCTTGTAACTTTTACTGACTCTGGTGCTTGCACCACATGGATGGATATTGTCATGGCTACTGGAGTTTAACCATATTTCTGCTGTCCATGTTGATAACTCTATCCAGGCTTTCTTATCACAGATACTAGTCTTACTGTGTTACTATAGATATTACTTTCTCTTAGAGGAAAGTAGGGTGCCTTTCCTCCAGAATTGCAAACTTCACTAGGCTCCCTAAGAGGTGAGGAGAGGCTTACTCCTAGTTTGGTATACTATCCTAGCAGGTGATTTCTGTAATTGGGATCTTCTGAAGAGTGGCTTTGCTACCTTCATTTCTTATAGGACTTCTGAAGAAGTTAAGACAAGAACTCCCCAGGCTAGATATTTAATGATACAACAGGCTATCATCACAGAGCCCCTCCAATGGGCCGATATTTTGGAGTAGTGGGTAAAGCCTCTGGCTGCTGCACTTCCCATCTAGCTGCCTGCTGATATCCTTGGAAAAGCAGTGGAAGATGGTTCAAGTACTTGGGCCCCTGACACCCACATGGGAAACCTGAATGAAGCTCCCGGTTCCTGGTTTCACCTGGCCCAGCTCAGGACATTGCTGTCATCTGGGGAGTGATCAGCAGTGGGAGAGTCTCTCTCTCTCTCTCTCTCTTTCTCCCTCCCTTCCTCCCTCCTTGTAACTCTGACATTTAAATTAATAAATAAATGTTTAAAAAAGAGTCTTTCAGGACTGGCGCTATGGTTCAGATGGCTGAAATGGCTGGAGCTGTGCTGATATGAAACCAGGAGCCAGGAGCTTCTTCTGGGTCTCCCACGCGGGTGCAGTAGCCTAAGGACTTAGGCCATCTTCTACTGCTTTCTCAGGCCACAGCAGAGTGCTGTATTGGAAGTGGAGCAGCCAGAACTCGAACCAGCACCCATATGGGATGCTGGCACTGCAGATGGCAGCTTTACCAGCTACACCACACCACCAGCCTCCCACAATACATATTTTAAAATCAAGCTTTCAAAGGCCGAATCAGAAACAGAATATTGAAAGCATCAGGATAAAAGCAATTTGCCATGTGCTAATCAATTATTTCATTTAATGTCCAGCCGCCATTGAGTTTTTAAAAGAATCACCAAAAATATGTTAACACTGTTGCATATCCAGCCAAAGTATGGTCATGGAAATATAGTTCTACCACATATAACTCTGTTGTTTTTGGTTTTTAAGGAAGTGACCAAGATATATAGCAGGTGACCCAGTAGACTCAGATTCTGTTAGGGGTCAGTACAAGAAAGCAGATGACCATAAGAGCAGATCCTTAATTGTCTTCATTGTATAATAATTTTTGAGGGAAAAGAACTGTTAGACTGACAGTCTAAGGTTAAGTGTACAACACAGATTGCACAACTCCCAAGCGGGGGAGGCAGTGAATTCTAACTGCAGAATGGTGGATCTAGAAAGAAAGCCAAATTGGACTGATGTGACCAATGTTAATTTGGCTGGAACTCAATTCTTTCTAAGTTTTAATTGGTCAAAAAATAAAACCATGCCAGGAACTGGACAAACTTCCTGGGACAAACTTCTAAGATTAATGTCTTCTTCCTGTTACCAGAAGCCTGTTGAGTACGGCTAGTTCACTGGAAAATTGCACATTTAACTCTCTTTCTTGTACTATAGAATTGCTTTCCATTCTTTGGTTCACAGAACCCACTTAAAGAGAGTTTTGAACTTCAAGGAAGACTCTACTACTCCAGTTTTGTGCCCTGAGCACCTCACTCAACCCAGTTTTGTCTCAAGTTTCTTCACCTGTAATAGTTACTCACATCAGCAATAGGAAGTGTGTAGATAAAGGCTGCCTGGACTCACTTGGAAAGAAATGACATGATTTACACACACCCCCTGAAGGAAATCAACCTGTTTCCTGCCACACCTCAGTATGCTGGGACCCTGAGAGAGAGGTAGACAGAAACAAGCATTTTCTAGTGTTAGACACTGACCTAGTTAACCACCTTAGCAGTTAAATTATATTTTTTGTAGTCTATGTCCTGGGCTTGAATCAAATCTTGTGTTCCAAATCCCATTCAAAGAAGTTATAAGGAAAAGTAGTTCAAATGCTTGTGTCCAGCAATAAGAGCTATGAACAGAAATTATTTAGTCTGAGAATTCTGGCTATATTACTTCCCTCTTTCTACCTTGGCTTTCAGCACTGAATATCACTCCATGATGTTGGTTTTATAATAGTACTTAATTTGTGTAACCTAGAGGACAGGACTAAGGCCAATGGTTCTTTATTGCAGAAATAGATATTTACCTTAAATGTTTAAATTCATAAATAAATAATTAATACAGAATATTAAAATGTACAGGGACAAAATGCACATTTTGCGATTTGATGTTGCTTGTTGCCCTTGTTTATACCCCTGTGGAATTGTGGTCCTTCTACTTTTGAATTGTTGAATATTATGCTTAGTGGTGCATTTTACCTGTGATTATGGAGTGGACTGAAATTATATTTTTGCAAAATTGATGACTAAAAAGGAAGGGAGGAGGGAATTGAGGCAGGGAGAGAGGGAAATATGGTTATCTTAGAATTGTACCTATGAGGCCGGCGCCGCGGCTCACTAGGCTAATCCTCCGCCTTGCGGCACCGGCACACCGGGTTCTAGTCCTGGTCGGGGCGCCGGATTCTGTCCTGGTTGCCCCTCTTCCAGGCCAGCTCTCTGCTGTGGCCCGGGAGTGCAGTGGAGGATGGCCCAAGTACTTGGGCCCTGCACCCCATGGGAGACCAGGATAAGCACCTGGCTCCTGCCATCGGATCAGCGTGGTGCGCTGGCCGCAGTGCGCTGGCCGCGGTGGCCATTGGAGGGTGAACCAATGGCAAAGGAAGACCTTTCTCTCTGTCTCTCTCTCTCTCACTGTCCACTCTGCCTGTCAAAAAAAAAAAAAAAGAAGAAGAAGAGGAAGAATTGTACCTATGAAATACATGAAATCTTTTGCTTCTATAGTAATAAAAATTTTAAAAAAGAAAAAAGTAAGTGCATATTATAAAAGGTAATGCAGGCTGGCGCCGCGGCTCAGTAGGCTAATCCTCCGCCTTGCAGTGCCGGCACACTGGGTTCTAGTCCCGGTCGGGGTGCCGGATTCTGTCCCGGTTGCCCCCCTTCCAGGCCAGCTCTCTGCTGTGGCCAGGGAGTGCAGTGGAGGATGGCCCAAGTCCTTGGGCCCTGCACCCCATGGGAGACCAAGGAGAAGCACCTGGCTCCTGCCTTCAGATAGGCGCGGTGCGCCAGCCGCAGCGTGCCGGCCGCGGCGGCCATTGGAGGGTGAACCAATGGCAAAGGAAGACCTTTCTCTCTGTGTCTCTCTCTCTCTCACTGTCCACTCTGCCTGTCAAAAAAAAAAAAAGGTAATGCAAATACATCATAAAAGTTATTGCTAAGAATAAGCAAGTAATGGAAAAAACAGATAAGCTAGCAAACAACAAAGAAAAAAACCTTTTCAACGATTAGAGTTATTGGAAATACTAAGTTGGCCTTTCTCAAAGGCATTCAAATGAAGTTTGGCAGTCACCTATGGTAGAAATAACTTGTACATGTGATAATGTTTTGACCATTTAGGCTTGCTTTCTGTTGTACCTTTACAAAATGTGACCTCTAGCTACATCCATTTTGAAGCAAATAACAGGATATGATTCTTTTTAATGGTTGAATATTATTCAATTTTATATATATACCACATTTTTTATCCATTCAAATGATGATGGACATCTTGGTTGATTTCATATCTTGGCTATTATGAACAGTACTCCAATAAATATGGTGAAGCAGATTCTTTTTTCAACTTATTATTTTAGAGATACAATTGTAATTTATATTATAGTGAAAGGCTTAATGCTTCACTAAATAAAGAGTTCAAGAGGGGCCAATGCCGTGGCATAGTGGGTAAAGCTGCTGTCTGCGGTGCCAGCATCACATATGGGCCCCTGTTTGAGTCCTGGCTGCTCCTCTTCTGATCCAGCTCCCTGCTGATAAGCCCAAGAAGACAGCAGAGGATGGTCCAGATCCTTTGCCCCATGCACCTGTGTAGGAGACCCAGAAGAAGCTTCTGGCTCTTGGCTTTGGATTGGCCTAGACCCTGCTGTTGTGGCCATTTGAGGAGTGAATCAGTGGAAGGAAGATCTCTCTGTCTCTCTTTGCCTCTGCTTCTCTGTAACTCTGCCTTTCAAATAAATAGAATAAATCTTTAAAAAAGAATTCAAGAAATAAATACTAAAAAGAAAACAGATAAGGGCTATGAACAATAATCTAATGAAAAAATATTCAGCTTCACTCATATATAGTAAATTTATATAGTCACCGAGTCATTAAAACTGTAGTAGTATATATTCTTAACAATTTGACAACCATTGGAACAAAGTTAGACAAAACGTTGTATTTGCATCAAAACTGATAGGCACAGGCATTTCTTTTTTGTTTCTGTTTTTTTTTTTTTTTCACTTTTAAAAATTTTAGCTCCCACATATAAAGTAGAACATGTGGTGTTTACCTTCCTGTATCCAACTTATTTCACTCAACATGATGTACTCCAGTTGCAACAACCATTTCGTTATGCATGATAGAATTTCATTCTTTATATTCACAATGGAATATTTTTCAGCATATATCTCTTTGAAACGATATATTCATGTCTTTTGGGTATATGCTGAGTAGTGGGAATGCTGGATCATAAGGCAAGTCTATTTCTAGTTTTTGAAGAAATCTCCATACTGTTTTCCATAGTGGCTGCACTAATTATATTCCCATCAACAGTGTATAAGAGTTCCCCTTTCTCAACATCCTTGTCAGAACTGGTTATTTTCTGTCTTTCTGATAATAACCATTCTGACAGGGGTGAGGTGACTTCTCCTTGTGGTTTTGATTTGCATTTCCCTGATGGCTAGTGATATAAAGCATTTTTTCATATATTTGTTGTCTATTTGTATTTCTTCTTTTAAGAACTGTCTGTTGAAGTCCCGTGTCCATTTTGCTGTTGTTAAACAAGAAACTGGAGTTTTTGAGTTGCTGATATATTATGGATATTCATAATTTTCCGGATGAATAGCTTGCAAATATTTTCTACCATTTGGTCAAATGTCTCTTCACTCTACTTATTGTTTCCTTTTCTGTGCAGAAGCTTCTGAGATTGATATAATCCCATTTGTGGAGTTTTGCTTTTGTGGCCTGTGCTTTTTTGTATTAACCAGAAAACTATTGCCTACACCAATGTCTTGAAGTAGTTCCCTTATGTTTTCTTCTAGCAATTTCATAGTGTCAGGTCTGACATTTAGGTCTTTGATCTGTATTGAATTGTTTTTTATATATTGTGAGGGGTAGGGATCTAATTTCATTCTGTATGTATATGCAGTTTTGACAGACACATTTATCAAAATGACAGTCCTTTCTCCAGTATATGTTCCTGCTACCTTTGTCAAGACTGTATGTATGTTGATTAATTTTTGTTCATTGACCGATGTGTTGCTTTCTTTGTGAGTACTACGCTGTTTTAATTACTATAGCTCTGAAACACGTTTCAAAATATTTTGATTCTTCAAGCTTGATTTTTTTTTTTTGCTCAGGGTCTATTTGGCTATTCTGGGTCTGTTGTGGTTCCATATGAATTTTAGGTTTATTTTTTCTAGTTCTGTAAATAATGTCATTGGTATTATGATAGGGATTGCATTGATCTGTAGATTGCTTTAGGTAGTATGGATATTTGAACAATATTATTTTTTCTAAATCATGAACAAGGATTAACTTTGCATTTTTTGTGTCCTCAATGATTTATTTCACCGGTGTTTCATTGTACACATCTTTCACTTCTTTGATTAAATTTATCCCCAAATATATAGAATTTTGTAGCTAATGTGAATTTTATTTGTTTCTTCATTTCTCTTTCAGCTATTGGTGTAAAAATTGGAGTATAAAGTGCTATTGGTTTTTGTATGCTGATTTTGTAGGTTGCAACTACTGAATTAGTTTATCAGTTCTAAAAGCTTTTTTGATGGAATATTTTTTTTCTTTGTACAAAATCATATTGTTCCATTTTTCTATGAATCTTTTGTAAAACCCTTGTATGAATCTGATATTTGAAGCAGATTTATTTATCTTTGGGGAGTCCATAGAGAAATGAAGATCATTTGCATTAGTTGTAAGACAGCTTCAATTGTCAACTGCTTGCTAATCAAACAAGCTCAGTTCAGTAAGCCCTTATTGAGTACATGATTTAAGTTATGCCCTGGGGAAGGCAATGCAGGGGAGACAGACAGGTAAAAAATAGCTATCGTCACCTTCCAAAAGCTCTCAATCTAGTAAAGAGCAGACAAGTTAATACAAGCCCAGTGTTAGTACCAGAAATTAAATGTAGAAGACATAAAGCATAAATGAATGTTAATTTGTTCATCAGTTACTATTTCTAATTATGCTTATGTTCATTGCCACTTTTCTCCTTCTCCTACCCAAATAATTACCTGCTCAAATCAAGACCTGTAGTCCACATCCTCCACATATTTTTTTTTTGACAGGCAGAGTGGACAGTGAGAGAAAGAGAGAGACAGAGAGAAAGGTCTTCCTTTGCCGTTGGTTCACCATCCAATGGCTGCCGCGGCCGGCGCACTGCAGCCGGTGCACCGTGCTGATCCTATGGCAGGAGCCAGCTGCTTCTCCTGGTCTCCCATGGGGTGCAGGGCCCAAGCACTTGGGCCATCCTCCACTGCACTCCCTGGCCACAGCAGAGAGCTGGCCTGGAAGAGGGGCAACCGGGACAGAATCCGGCGCCCCGACCGGGACTAGAATCCGGTGTGCTGGCGCCGCAAGGTGGAGGTTTAGCCTATTGAGCCATGGCGCCGGCCCCTCCACATATTTTCTACTAATTATTTTTTCAGTCTTCATGCATTACACTTTATGACAAAAGAAACTGGAGTAAAACAACTTACTGCAAGACTAAGGAGGGGAAAGTTGGGATTTCTTTTTTTTAAGGTTTATTTATTAATTTGACACCAACCCCTAATGTTGAGATTTCAACTCAGGTCTGTTGGGCCGCTTTTAATCACTGTGTTATGGTTTCAATAATCCTAGGAGGTAGAGAATATCTATTGGCCTTTTTGCTGTTAACTCCATATTCTAGCAGTTTCCAGAAAGTGATAGATGCTCAAAACAGTCTGATAATATTAATTATGAAAGTATTATAGCAGTGCTCCAAATAATTGGAAATATAATTAAAATATTTCAAGCTCTATAATTGTCAAAAAGTATTATTTTTGGAGGGATTATTACTTTTGAACTCATTGAATCCTGTGTTATGCATCCTGTTGACACAAAAATGGGAAACATTGTCTACATGGAGCTGTGGCAACCAGAAAGCATTATCTTGGTGGGCATGTGATATATGAAATAATTCAGGGATTAGGGCATACATGCATTCTTTAGTTGAATATTTTATTGTGATAATTATAGATGCATAAAATACAAAGAGATCTCATGTACTTTTCCTAGTTACCCCGATGGTAACATTTCACAAAACTCTTGTATAAGAGCATGGCCAGGAAATTGATGTAGATACAATCCATCAAACTTAATCAGAATTTCTCAGTTTTTTTTTTAATTATTTTATTTTTTGGAAGACAGAGTAAGAGAGAGAGAAAAAAGGAGAGACAGAGAAGTAAACAGATCTTCCATCTGCTGCTTCACAGCCTTAATTGGCCTCAGCAGCAGGGTCTGGCCCAGGCTGAAGCCAGGAGCCGGGAGCTCCATCGGAGTCTCCCACATCAGTAACAGGGCCGAGGTGCTTGAGCCATCTTCCACTGCTTTCTCAGGTGCATTAAGTGGATCAGAAGAGTAGCAGCCAGGACTCAAACTGGCGCTCCAGTATGGGATTCTATCATCACAGGTAGCAGCTCAACCTGCTGCACCATGATGTCAGCCCCTAGAATTCCCCAGTTTCAATTTGACTCATTTATATATGTGTATGAGTGTTTGCATCTGAGTGTGTGTGTGTGTGTGTGTGTGTGAGAGAGAGTGTCTGTGTGTATTAAGTTCTCTACAATTTTGTCAACTATCTGAGTTCCTCAATCAATCAACATAAATAATCAAGATAGACAGCTATTATATCTTCAATATCTTGCATGGATCCTTCATACTACTGTTTTATAGCCTTACTGACCATCTTCTTCCCTTGAATCCCTAACCCCTGAGAACTACTACTTTGTTCTTTATATTTTTGTCATTTTAAGAATGTTTTATATATATATATATATATATATGAGTTTTTTTGAGATTGATTTTTGCCCAGTCAGCATAATTCCCTGGAAAGTCATATAAGTTGCTGCATGTATCAACAGTTCAGTAGTTTTTATTTCTGAGTAGTATTCTGTGGTATGGATATGCTTTGTATATAGGATGTGATTCATCTGTTTGACTGTCATATGTAAAAAGATAGCTGGGGTATTTTCCCATGTTTCTATATTATAAAATAAGCCTGCTATGACTATTCATTTACAGTTGTTATTTTTCGATGAACATAAGTTATCATTTCTTCTGGTTAAATGCTCCAGAGTACAGTTGCTGGAAAATGTAGTGATTGCATGTTTACTTATATTTTTAGACATTTAACTAAATTTTTCTTTATTTCTAATATATTTATTTATTTTTAGATATTTATTTATTTGAGAGGTAGAGTTATGGACAGGGAGAGGGAGGAACAGAGAGGTCTTCTATCTGCTGGTTCACACCCCCAAATGGCAGCAGTGACCAGAGCTGAGCCTATCCGAAGCCAGGAGCCAGGAGCTTCTTCTGGGTCTCCCACACAAGTGCAGGGGCCCAAGGACTTGGGTCATCTTCCACTGCTTTCCCAGGCCACAGCAGAGAGCTGGATCAGAAGAGGAGTAGCCAGGACAGGAACCGGCGCCCATATGGGATGCCGGCGCCACAGGCAGAAGCTTAGCCAACTAGGCCACAGCACCAACCCCACATATTTACTTTTTATAATAAACTGCCAAACTGTTTTCCAGAGTGACTGTGCAATTTTGTGTTCTCATCAGCAATGTAGGACTATTCCACCAGTTTCTCTGCATCTTTGCTATCGTTTGCTCTTGCCACGTTTTTTGTTTTATCTTAGCCATTCTGATAGGTATGTAGTGACAACCCATTATAGTTTTAATTTGCATTTCCTTGATTCCTTATAAGTACTGTGTGCTACTGATTGTGTCACTGGAGTGCCCTTCCTTGATTCCTAATGATGTTGAACAACTTCTCATATTACACATGCATTTGAGGGAACCTAGAGGAAAAAAAATATCAGAGAACAATGCAAATTTTTAGCTAAGTGAGATCCAAGTCCGAAATTGAGTGGGGAGGATGTCATTATTCTAGCTGTAGTTACAAATATGACTCAAATAAAACAAACTTTGATAGACTAAAATTTTAAATTTTAAATTTGATAAACAATATACCTGTTAAATGTAAGTCAGTACACAAACTATAGCTAATTTAAGACTCAATCATCTTGCTGTCATGTTACATTTTTCTATTTGTGAAAATATGTTCCTAGCAGGAATTTTGAAAACCACAGAAAAGTATAATGAAAACAAGAAAGAAAAAAAAAACCAACTATTTGAAATGCTTCCTTCCTTCGAGTCATTCATTGTTTTGTTCAGACATACATACACACATGTAATGGGAATGTGTATATAGCTGTAAATTGGTAAATTACTGTATATATTATCTTTGTCTTGTTTTCCTTCACATTATAAGTCTTTTTGCATAAGGTTAAATGTTATTGAAAATGCAATTTTAAAAGTTTGTAAAATATTCCATTAAAATAATAGATCACACTTTTTTTGAGCTTTTTCCTATTGTTGGCCTTTTAGATGTCCAATGTTTCTATTATAAACAATGCTGTAATGAGTGGCTTGTAAGTTACTGTTTGTTGGGTTTCTGACTATTCTTTTTGGTCAACTTCTTAGAAGGGAAATTCCTTTCAAAGGTTATGAACTACTTGAAGTCTTTTGATATGGTTTTTAATTGCTTTCCAGAAATATTGTGCCAATTTGCACTCCAGGAGTATGCAAGGATGCCCATTTTATCACAGCATATCAAAGCTGCAATATTATTTGTAAAATATTTGCTAATTTGATATAGAGGACAATAATATCACATTTGTTGTGTATTTATTTTAATGAGGTTAGAATTTTTATACTTTTCAGTTGTTTATAATTTGTTCTATTTAAATCACTACTTGTGTTCTTTGTTTACTTTTCTTTGAAGTTGTTAGTATTTTTTCTTATAGAGTGAATTAAAATAGGTTTGATTAGCCCCATTTTGCAGATGAGGAAATTGAAACCTAGAATGATTACATAATCTCCTGAAAAATCACATGTATAATAAATGTGATTTGCAGTCAGATCTACCTAACTCCAAAGGCCTGTTCTTTCTCCCATGCCACATCTCCATTAATAATAATTGTCTTTAGTGGTGAGGGACAACTGAGCAATTGGCTTTCTGCTTAATAGATATTTCCACAATTCATCATCTACTAAGTACATGAATGTGTCCAAGGCACACAGTTGTTCCTATTAACCCATATGGTCCATATTATTCCTGGCTTCATCCAAACTCCAAACACCCCAGAAGAATGGGACTTGAGTCCAGTGCTAGCCAGAGTTAACTTTCTGGTTAGTTCTCCAGGAATTTCCCTCAACACAGTTTTCTTTCCAGACTTTACATTCTCCTACTGACCAGAGTCATTGAATTCAGTTACAAAAACAACTCTAAATCCAGGCAGACAATTTGGAATAGATTTTCATTCTGTTTGATACCCACTCACTGGTTTGACTGAATTTTTCTCATTTTAACCAGTGTGTTCTGGCACTGTGCTGAAACAGCTGGAGTTTTAGTTTGTGATTGAGAACAATGAGACATTTGAATCTAAACAAAGGTTACAGGTTTGGAAATTGGGTTAGATGGTGTAATGATATGTTCAAAAGTGTGACAATTCTCCAGATCCAACAGATACATTAATCACCTTGGCATATAGGAATTTTAAAAAAGACCTAAATTTGAAAATAAATAAGCTGCTACCCTACATTTAATCCCTCCCATGGTATAAGTTTCAGAATACACTACATAAAAAACAAGTACATACACATGAAGACAAAACCAACCACTGCATTGAAACCAAAATTCCCTATCAAATTTCCTGCTAAGGAACCACAATAAATACTGTATTTGGCCATCCACAACAGTATTGAGTCCACTGGCCTGTTCTCAGCAACTGAGATTTAATTAGTATCTAAGGAAACAAGAAATTCCTGTTTGAAAAAAATCAAATAAAACGGAAAAAACAAATTACAATTGGTGTGCACATTTTTCCTGGCACGATGGCCTCTGAATAAATGTGGTGCTGTGACCCAGACCTCTTTCCTCCTTGTGTGTGTCTGTCTCTCTTTCCTTCCTCTCACTGAATACAGTTTAAATAAAGAAACATCTGCTGGCACTCTGAAGTGGGGAGCCCTTATTTCAACAGACAAAGGAGAAAAAACTTAAGTACTTGTACAGATGTATACAGTACAGCATGCAGGGTCTTTGCCAAGGACAGACCATAGTTTGGAAGTTGGCCATCCTTAGAAGGAAGCTGCTTAATTTTGCCCTCAAGAATGGAGAAAGTACTCTAAATGTCACTCGATGGTCAAGGGGTTGACCTCTGACATAGAAGCAAATGGGGTTCTAAGAGAGTGATGTTATTAATACATAAATAGTTTGATAAATACTATCTAGAGAGTACTGATTAAATACTCTGGAGAAAAACATAGTAAATGCCTGTTCTCACTTAATCCTCACAAAACCCTAAAAGGAAGATATTAACAGTCTGATTTTTAAGTCTAGAAAAGTGAGGATAAAAGAAGTCAAAGTACTTGCCCAATTCCACCCCACTAAGAAGCGACAGAGCTGAGAACCAAACTCAGGATTCCAAAGGCTTGTTTATTCCACTTACCATACTATTGCAAGAATGACTAATGCAACATTTTTAATCTCACTTAAATAGAAAAATAAAATAAAATAAATATTAGCATATTAGTATTTATCACTCTATACTACTTTTTCTTTTTTAAAAGTATGGTTATATTCTTAGAATTGTACCTATGAACTACGTGAAATCTGTTCCCTTTTTTTTTAACTTTTATTTAATGAATATAAATTTCCAAAGTACAGCTTATGGATTACAATGGCTTCCCCCCCCAATAACTTTCCTCCCACCCACAACCCTCCCCTTTCCCGCTCCCTCTCCCCTTCCATTCACATCAAGATTCATTTTCAATTCTCTTTATATACAGAAGATCAGTTTAGCATATGTTAAGTAAAGATTTCAACAGTTTGCACCCACATATAAACACCACGTGGAAAATACTGTTTGAGTACTAGTTATAGCATTAAATCACAATGCACAGCACATTTAGGACAGAGATCCTACATGAGGAGTAAGTGCACAGTGACTCCTGTTGTTGACTTAACAAATTGACACTCTTGTTTATGGCATCAGTAATCAACCTAGGCTCTTGTCATGAGCTGCCAAGGCTATGGAAGCCTTTTGAGTTCACCGACTCTGATCATATTTAGACAAGGCCATAGTCAAAGTGGAAGTTCTCTCCTCCCTTCAGAGAAAGGTACCTCCTTCTTTGATGACCTGTTCTTTCCACTGGGATCTCACTCATGGAGATCTTTCATTTAGTTTTTTTTTTTTTTTCCAGAGTGTTTTGGCTTTCCATGCCTGTAATACTCTCATGGACTTTTCAGCCAGATCCACGTGCCTTAAGGGCTGATTCTGAGGCCAGAATGCTGTTTAGGACATCTGCCATTCTATGAGTCTGCCGTGTATCCCGCTTCCCATGTTGGATCGCTCTCTCCCTTTTTTATTCTATCAGTTAGTATTAGCAGACACTAGTCTTGTTTATGTGCTCTCTTTGGCTCTTAGTCCTATCATTATGATAAATTATTGTCTGAAAGTGATCACTTGGACTAGTGAGATGGCATTGGTACAGGTCACCTTGATGGGATTGAATTGGAATCCCCTGGTATGTTCTCTTTATATTAATAAAACTTGAAAGAAGAATGAATGCAGAGACTTCACGTCAGGACAAGATGATATAGTCCAATTTCTACCTTCTTACTAAACAAAATTATAAATTCTGGAAATGGCCCAACAGACACCAAAGGAGAATTGTCAAAGGTTGTAATGGGGCAGATGTTTGGTGCAGCAGTTAAGGCACCCCTTGGAACTCTTGCATGCAATATTCAAGTGCCTGGGCCAGCTTCCTGCTAATGCGCACCCTGGGAAGTAGGTGAAGGCTCAAATAGTGGGAGACCTGGGTTGAGTTCTGGGCTTTTGGCTTTGACTAACCGAGCCATGGCCTTTGTAGGCATTTGAGGAGTCAACCAGTGGGTAGAAGATCTCTGTCCTTTTCTGTTTCTTGGCTTTTCAAATAAATAAAAATTAAAAAAAAGAAGGAAGAGAGTCCTGCCACCGAACAGAAGGAGAGGATAGACCTGGTGCTGTCTTTCTCATGACCTAGCAACAGAAGGTAGGCTTGGCAGGCTCATTTCTTTCTTAGATAAGACTGTACGATTTTACATCAGTTGATACTGACACTTCCAATAAGTGGTATCAGATGGGATCCTAGCCAAAATTAAGGGGCCAGTGAAGGCACTTCTCCTGAGCCAGAGACTGTCCTCCCCTACAGAGATACTGAGACTTGCATACAGAGATGGCTGGAAAGACCCAGCCACAGCAAGTGCTGTGATCCAGGAAGACTCTTTTTCCCTCAACTTTGGCACTCTTCCTAAACACAGAAATTAATCCTCTCGCATCTTCTTACGCAGCACTGGCAGGAAACATTGGGAATCTCAGCAGATCCAGGCAAAACAAACAGGCCAAAATAATCCAACAAATATTATGAAAATTAAGCTACCATTGAAACCAGGGTCCACAAAATTATGGCAGAACATGTATATTAAACCTACACAGATTGACTGTCCACTAAAAGAATCCAATGGAATCCAGAGTATGGCAAAATAATTGACAAAATGTCTAC
Source organism: Oryctolagus cuniculus (assembly GCF_051225735.1). Taxonomy (NCBI): domain Eukaryota; kingdom Metazoa; phylum Chordata; class Mammalia; order Lagomorpha; family Leporidae; genus Oryctolagus; species Oryctolagus cuniculus. Next base: position 70,876,237 of record NC_142888.1, on the reverse strand, counting down.
GATGTAATAAAAATCACATATCACACTAAGAACCAATAAAATCACAACCTGAATGACAAAAGAAAAAACAGATATAAGGTCAAACAGATACTGGATTCTGGATTTAGTTGAAAATGCTTTTATGGCAACTGTGATAAAATGCTTCAAGAAGAAATAATCGCAACTTATCTTGAGATCAACTGAAAAAAAAAGAAAATCTCAGCAAACAACAAACACTGCAAGTTATTGTGTATGCACTACTGTAATGAACCATTTACTTCCCTTCATAATTTCATTTGATACTTCCTGATAAAGAACTTATAAATTTGATTTTATATACCTGTTTTAAATATGAGAAACCTTAAATTTGCTATAATCCCTATTGTATTATACCTGGTCATCTTTAACCTGCCTGATCTTTGTAGGTGTTTGAATTTACCATCACGTTTAGGCAAAAGCAGAGTACTTTAGGTAATGAGTATTAGCAAACAAGCAAGAGTGGAAATGACTTCGGTCTTTGAAGGCAGTGAGGAGATCAGACTGGGTAGAACAGAAAGGATGTTTCTGAGGAGTGGGCATTGTGGCAAAGCAGGTTAAGTCACTACTTGGAATAGCGGCATCCCATCCCATGCTGGAGTGCCTAGGGTCGAGTGCCACCTCTGCTTCTGATATAGCTCTCTCCTAATGTGCATCCTGGGAGGCAGCAAGTGATGACTGAAGCACTTCGATTTCTGTCACCATGTGGGAGACCAGGTTGGAATTCCTGGCATTTGGTTTTGGCTTGACCGCTCCCTGATTGTTGTGAGAATTTGGAGAATAAACCACAGTATGAAAAATCACTCCCTCCCCCTCTCTCCCTTTCAAATAAATACATAAACTTGAAACAAAGAAGATACGTGCTGAGGAGTAACTGAAGAAAATAGTAAAGAGGTAAGAAATGGTCATATTATAAAGGACCTTAAGAATAGGTCTTGAGGTAACCACAAAGTAAAAGAGAACATCAGCAAACAGAAAGACACAGGAAAATTGTTAGATGGAGTGAGGGAAATATAGAGGAGGGGAAAAAGAAGGGGAGGATGGAGCGAGGCAAGAAGAAAGAGGGTGAGAAAGGGAGAGAGAGTGAGCGAGAGAGAATAAAGACAGACAGAAACTAGAATATTAAATGCTTCTTACAGGTTACTACTGTTTCTTTATTACCGCTTTCCCATATGCATACTCTATATGAGCCAGTTTCCTAAACCACTGTGATCCTCTCCCATCTCTGGGCTTTTGAACATGCTACTCCCCCCCAACCCCTTGCTTGGAATTCTTGTCCATGCCACCACCTCTGAATCCCAACTGTCTCTATAGTTGTCTCCTCTCCAGCTTTTAAGAGTCAGGTCAGGAATGATGTCAACTCCTTCAGGAAGCCTTCCCTGAAACTCTCTGCCACGACTCATTTTCCCTCTTCTGTTCCTCCCATACCGCATTAACTGCCTCCTCTATGTTCCCAGATCCCATTATGTATACCTCTCTGGCAACACTTACCCTATCGTATTTATTCATCTGTCGGATTCATTTCAAGGACCAGATTGTAATAGTTAATTTCTGTAGCCTAAGAATCTAGCACAACACCATGCATGTGGTAGAAGTTTGATACTTTTTTGTTGAATGGCTGAATGAGTAAATGAATGAAGGAAAAATACTACACCTGGTACTTAACATAGGTTATTTAATTTAGTTCTCATCTCAACATGCGCCACTAGTAAATTCGAAATCACTAAGGGCAACAAACTTGAGATATGGGCATTCCAGGGAAAGGTGCAAAGGTAGAGAGGACATGAGAGAACATGCTGCATTCTAGGAACTACAAGAAATTTTGTATAATTAAAGTACAGAATATGAGGTGGGGAGTGATGAAAGATGAGACTGGAGAGGTAGACAGGGGTGAACTCATAAGTTAACTTGCATACCTATTAAAGGAATCTGTCCTGAGGGTGAAAGGTTTTAAGCAGAGGGATGACAAGAACATCAGATATGACTAAATGCACATAGTAACTACCCATGTAGTGGGATATAATTGTTTCTTGACAGTAAGGATACAAAGGTAAAAAAGTGAAAAGATGCTTGAAGAAGAGTTCATGGGCAAACAGTTGCTCATCCCCCACTGCCTGCTTGCACAGAGAGCACACAGGGGCTTCTTAGGTGCCATCTTGTAAAATTCAGCACAGAGATTGAGCATTTCCCTATGTCGCATACTATTAGGCCTCTCTCATCACTTCCTATAGATTTATTCTCTGTACTTATGTAAGACCTGAGCTTAGGCACTGTTTAAAGGAAAAAAGATTTTATATACACACATGAGAACAAGTCATTAAGTTATAAAAACAAATTTGAGTTTCTGGACATGAGTAGTTCATATTCAGTGCTGAGTTCTGTTCAATACTGTCATTTTCTGCTATTATGCATTTTTCTCATATAGTAGATAGAATAAATTAATCATCGACGAGGAAATGCTAAGAGCTTCATTAATAATAAACATTTATAGATAATTAGTTTTGTGGCTAGCTTGGCACTGAAACAGAAATGAATAGTTTATACCACTTTTATGGAAATCTTGTCATCATAACATTATATTATACTTTTTTTTTTATTTTTTGACAGGCAGAGTGGACAGTGAGAGAGAGAGACAGAGAGAAAGGTCTTCCTTTGCCGTTGGTTCACCCTCCAATGGCCGCCGCGGCCGGCGCGCTGCGGCCGGCGCACCACGCTGATCCGATGGCAGGAGCCAGGAGCCAGGTGCTTTTCTTGGTCTCCCATGGGGTGCAGGGCCCAAGCACCTGGGCCATCCTCCACTGCACTCCCTGGCCACAGCAGAGAGCTGGCCTGGAAGAGGGGCAACCAGGACAGAATCCGGCGCCCCAACCAGGACTAGAACCCGGTGTGCCGGCGCCGCTAGGCGGAGGATTAGCCTAGTGAGCCGCGGCGCCGGCATCATAACATTATATTATACTTTAAGAACAAAATGTGGTCATCTTTTTTTTTCTTTTTTAAAGATTTATTTATCTGTTTTGGAAGTGAGAGTTACAGAGAGACAGAGAGATAGAAGCACAGAGAGAGAGAGAGGTCTTTCACCTGCTGGTTCACTCTCCAGATGGCTGCAACATGCAGGGCTGAGATAGGCCAAGACCAGGAACAGGAGCTCCTTATGGGTTTTCCAAGTGGGTGCAAGGGCTGCTTTTCCCAGTCCTTTAGCAGGAGCCAGATTGGAAGTGAGCAGTCAGAACATGAACTAGTGCCTTTATGGGCATTGCGGGTAGCAACTTTATTTGCTATGCCACAATGCTGCCCCCCCCCCTTTTCTCTTAATAACTTGCTTTGATTATAGGAAAGACTTAAACGATTGGCATTGTCCATTATGCTGAAATGACATTGCTGGTAAATGCATTGAGGCTATTGTGGTTAGTGAATGAGAAATGAATGAGAAATGCTTCTCACCTCTGGCATATTGGAGAAACATATCCTGGAATCTTAGTCGTGTTTTGTTTAATTGGGCACATAAATAAATAAGTGCTGAAAAAGAACATGATGATGTTGATAAACCCACAATAATCATAAATATCACTAATTAAAAGGTTATTAAACACTTTATATATAAAATTTCCATGTTTCCTCCATGCTGATTTTTTGAATTCTCCAAAGAGTCATGGATGTTGGGGAACCAAAAGGAACTGAATGCCAAATGGTGACAAGTTTCTAAGAGGAGAGATAGGAAATATAAACTGAGCCACCTTTCATAGAGCATAAGAGGAAGAGGCAACTGTCATAGAGCTGGAAAAGAATCACTCAATTAAAATTCGAAATAATTGCTAAAATCGTCATATGAATTAATTCGTCAGTTGGCAATAAACAGGAGCCTCAGACTAAAGGGAAATTTAAAATCTCTCACAATGTCTTCCTGACAAGTGTTCATGGAATAGTCACAAGAAATTTGGAGAATGAACAGAACAGAAAGAAATAAGGAACAGGAGGTGATTATGGCCACTGGAGAATAGGAATAGAACATCTGTTTTCTCTCATACAAAGCAGAAGGCTTAACTGCTGGGGAGTGGTAGAAGCAAAACCCATTCTCTTCCAGGGAAGATACTTTTATAAGGTTGATTTCAAAAAGTCAAAACCAGATAATCAACGACAGCAGGAAGGACAACAACAATAGCAAACAGCAACAATCAATCCTGGGAAAGGGAAAAATTAGATTTCCAGAGTTTCTAGATAATTCTATTAAAATATGTATTCTTCAAGAAAAACACAATACCCTAAATAAAATAAGTAATTTTATACACATTCAAAGAACTGAAAGAAGTCATGATTAAGGAACTAGAGGAAAATTGAGTACAGTATTTTACTAAATAGAGAATATTAATAATGAAGATAAGAATGAATCAAATAGAAATTCTGGTGTTGAAAATGCACAACAGGACTTCAGCAATAGATATGACCAAACTTATAAAGGATTCAGTAAACTGAAAGATGAATTGATTTAGATTATATATTTTGAGGCATAAAATTAAAAAGAATTAAAAAATGAGCAGAGTGTGGAATAGCACCATGTATAGCAACACATGTATATATAATAGGAATTCCATGAAGAAAAAAAGGGAAGAAAGATTATTTGAAGAAATAATATCTGAAAACTAATACAATTTGATGACAACCATGAATCTACATATCCAAGAAGCTTTACAAATTCCACAGGATAAACTCAAAGAGAGCCACACAGAAATGTTATAATTAAGCAATCAAAAACCAGAGACAAAGAGACAACCTTTTTTATTCTTTAAACATGCTTTTTTATTTAGTGGACAAGTAAGTGGAAAATTAGGAGAGTGACTTTTAATTTTGTTGTTGCAGTTCTTTTTTAAAGATTTCATTTATTTTAATTGACACAAAACTTTTACTTATTTATGGAGTACAAATGTGATAATTTGGTATGCCTATACAATGTGTAGTGATTAAACAGGGTAATTAGCATTTTGGTATCCATAGACATCCATTATTTCTGTGTTTTGGTTAGTGATTGAACTTTTTTTTGTATTGGTTAACAATTTGTAGTTCTTATTTGAGAACTGTCTACTCAAATCCTTTGCTCATTTTCTTACTGAGCTGTTTGTTTTTAGTTGTTGAGGTGTATGGTTCCTTATATGTTCTGGATTATTAATCCTTTATCTGATGAATAGTTCGCAAATAATTTCTCCTGTTCTGCTGCTTGTCTCTTCACTCTATTGATTGTTTCTTTTGCTGTGCAGGAGCGTCTCAGTCTGACACAATCCAATGTGTTTGTTTTTGCTTTTATTGTTTGTGCTTTTGTTGTATTAAAACAAACAAGATTTACTTATTTATTTGACAGTCAAAGAGAGAGAGTAAGGTTCTCCATCCTCTGGTTCATTCTGCAAATGCCCACAACAGCCAGGAGTGACCCAGGTCGAAGCTAGTAGCTAGGAACTACATGTTAGGGTTCCATGTGGGTGGCAGGAGCCCAAGTACTTGGGCCATCATCTGTTGCCTCCCAGGCACATGAGCAGGAAGCTGGATCAGAAGCAGAGGTGTGACTCTATCCCAGGCACTCTGATATAAGGATGAGATACAGGCATCACAAGCTGCAGCTTTACCCGCCACAATTTGGCAGGGGGTCTTACAAAAATTCATTGCCTATGCCAATATCTTGAAGTGTTTCCCTTATGTTTTTTCTAATTATTTCAGGCCTTACATTTAGATCTTTGATCCATTTTGAGCTGATTCTTGTATATAGTAAGAGGTAGGAGTCAAGTTTTAATCTTTTGCATATGGGTAACCAGTTTTCCCAGCATCATTTATTGAAGAGACTGTCTTTTCTCCAGTGTATGTTTCTGGTGCATTTGTCAAATATCCATTGGCTATAGATGAACAGATTAAGTCCTGGGATTTCTCTTCTGTTGCATTTGGTCTATGCATCTATTTCTATGTCAGTACTATGCTATTTTGATGACAATAGCCATGAAATATGTTCTAAAGTAAGGTAATGGGATTCCTCTGGCATTGTTCCTTTTGTTCAAGATTGCTTTGGCTGTTGGGACATTTTGTGTTCCATGTAATTTTAGGATTATATTTGATAGTAATGTGACAAGCATAATTGGTGTTCTGATGGAGACTATATTAAATCTGTAAATCACTTTGGGTAGTATGGACACTTTAACAATATGAATTATTCCAATCCATGAACATAGGAGGCCTTTCCAATATTTTTGTGAATTCTTAAGTTTATGTAATAAGTACTTATAATTTTCATCATAGATATCTTTCACATCCTTTGCTAAATTTTTCCAAGATAATTTTTGTAGACATCATGAATGGATTTGGTTTTGTAATTTCTTTCTTAGTGAGTTAATTATTAGTATATAAATATACTATTGATATTTGCATGCCGATTTTTGTATACTGTGACTTTACTGAATTCAGCTATCAGTTCTTAGAGTCTCTTGGTGGATTTTTTAGGTTTCTCTTTATATAGTATCATGCCATATGAAAACAGGGATACTTCAGCTTCCTCATTTCCTATTTGTGTATTTTTTATTTCTTTTTCTTGTCTCATTGCTTTGGGTAAAATTTCCAGTAATAGAAGGAACAAGACAGTTAGAATGGAAACCCTTGTCTGGTTCCACTTCTTAGACGAAGGAATGCTTTTAGCTTTTTCTCATTCAGTGCAATGTTGGTTGTGAGTTTGTTATACATATAGCCTTTATTACGTTAGTTTGTTTCTTCTATATCTAACTTATTCAAGTTTTTGTTATGAATGTATATTCAATTTTATTGAATGAATTTTCTGCATCTATTGAAAATATAAGATTTTAATCATTCATTTTGTTGATGCGAGTCATTATATTTATTTATTTGCAGATGTTGAGCTATCCCTGAACACTTGGATAAATCCCACTTAAATGGCTTTTTGATGTGTTGTTGGAGTTGATTTGTTAGTACTTTGTTAAAAATTTTGCATCTATATTCATCAAGGATATTGCACTATATTCTCTTTTTATGTTGTGTCTCTGTGAAGTTTTGTAATCAAGGTAATGCTGGCTTCATCAAATGAATTTGGAAAATTCCCCTCCATTTCAATTTTTTGAGAAAATTTTGAGAAAAATTGGTGTTAGTTCTGAGTTTAAATGTTGGTAAAATTCAGAAGCTAAGCCACTTGGCTTGGACTTTCCTTATTGGGAGACTGACTAATCATTCATTCATTCAATCAAATCACTTGTTATTGGTCTACTAAGATTTTCTTTATCTTGGTAATTTAATTTTTAAAACTTTCATATTTCCAGAAATATATCCATTTCTTTTATGTTTTCCAATTTATTGGCATATATTTGTTCATAATAGTCCTTAATGATCCCTTGTATTTCTGTAGTGTCAGTTGTAATATCTTCTTTTTCATCTCTGGTTGTATTTTTTTGAATATTTTCTTTTTTTTATGATAGCTCATTTTTTTTCTTTGTTTATCTTTTTCATTTGTTTTAGTTTCTACTTCATTTATTTCTGCTGTGATCTTTAGTATCTGGTGTGAACACTATTGTCTTGCATGCTACTAAATTTGCATTTGGTTTGCTTTTAGTTTTCTTCATTCTTGAGATGCATTGTTGGGTTTTTTATTTGATATCTTTTTTTTAATGCAAGTCCTTACTGCTATAAGCTTTCCTGTTAGTACTGCTTTTGGTATATCCCCTAGTTTTGGTGTGTTATGTTTCAATTTTCATTAGTTTCAAGGAATTTTTTTAGGATTTATTTATTTATTTTTAAAGATTTATTTATTTTTATTTGAAAGTCAGAGTTACACAGAGAGAGGAGAGGCAGAGAGAGAGAGAGAGAGAGAGAGAGGTCTTCCATCTGATGGTTCACTCCCCAGTTGGCTGCAATGGCCAGAGTTGAGCTGATCTGATCCGAAGCCAGGAGCCAGGAGCTTATTCCGGGTCCCCCATGTGGGTGCAGGGACCCAAGGACTTGGGCCATCTTCTACTGCTTTCTTCCTAGGCCATAGCAGGGAGCTGGATTGGAAGCAGAGCAGCTGGGACTTGAAACGGTGCCCATATGGGATGTCGGTGCTTCAGGCCGTGACTTTAACCCACTGTGCCACAGCGCTGGTCCCTCAAGGAATTTTTAAATTTCCTGTTTGATTTCTTCAATGACCCATTCTTCATTCAAAAAATATCTTTCAGTTTCCAACTTATTTCTTTAATTTCTAGAGTTTTTTTTTTCTTGATTTCTAGTTCTGTTCCACTGTAGTCAAGAAAGAGATATGATATTATTTTAAAAATTTTAGATTTATTTTCTGTTCTGATATGTGGTCTATTCTAGAAAATGTTCCATGTATGGATGAAAAGAATGTGTGTTCTACAGCTGTTGGATGGAATATTTTATATATGCCTATTAGATTCATTTGGTCAATAGAGTAGTTAAACTCTCATGTTTCTTTGTTGATATTTTCAAATGGATGATTTATTGAAGAAAATGAGGTATTTGTATTCGAGTTATGTCTCCCTCTAGATCTAATAATCTTTGCTTTATAATATGGGGTGCACCTCAACATTAGATGCATATACATTTATAATTGTCATATCTTGTTGAATTGATCCTTTGATAACTATGGTGACCTTCTTTGTCTCTTTTTATACTTTTTGTCTTAAAGTTTACTTTTATCTGCTGTAAGTATGGTTATTCCTTCTCACTTTTGGCTTCCTTTTGTGTGGATTATTTTTTTCATCCTTTCACTTTAATTCTGTATGTGTTTTCAATGATGAAGTGAGCTCTTTTTTAAAAAAGAATATTATTTATTTGAGAGACAGAGTTATAGACAGAAAGAGAGAGAGACAGAGAGAAAGGTTTCCATCCATTGATTCAAATGGCCAAATGGCCGCAAAGGCTGGAGCTGAGCTGATTTGAAGCAGGGAACCAGGAGCTTTCTCTGGGTCTTCCATGTGGGTACAGGGGCCCAAGCACTTGTTCCATCTTGCACTGCTTTCCCAGGCCACAGCAGAGAGCTTCATCAGAAAAGGAGCAGCCAGGACAGGAACTGGCGCCCATATGGAATAACAGCACAGCAGGTGGAGGCTTAGCCTACTATGCCACAGTGCTGGCCCCATGAAGTGAGCTCTTGAAGGAGAACATAGCTGTCTTTTTGTTTTAATCCAGTCAATATGTATCTTTTAGTTGGTAGAATTTAGTCCATTTACATTCAAGGTTAATTCTGATGAATAATGACTAGATCCTGACATTTTAAATTTTTCTTCTGTTTCTTCTGACTATCCTTATTGTTTTCAAGTGGGTTTTACACTTCCACATAATGGTAATTATCTTTCTTTTTCTTTTGTGTATATGACTCCAACCTAGTCTGGTGGTGACGAATTCCCTCAATTTTGCTTGCCTAAGAGAGGCTTTATTTACCCTTCATTTATGAAGGCTAGCTTTGTTAAGTACTATGTTCTTGTTTGGAAGTGTTTTTCCTTTCAGAACTTGCAATGTATCATTATATTCTATCTTGGCTTGTAAGATTTTTTGCTGCAAAATCTGTTGTTAGTATAATGGGGGCTCCCTTAAACGTTACTTGACATTGTCCACTTGCAAATTTAAAATCTTTCTCTTTGTGTTGTGCTTTTGAGAGTTAAACTGTAATAAGTCACAGTGAGGATATTATATGCTCATGGTTATTTGTTGTCTTATGGTCTTTTTGTACTTGGATGCTCAAATCTTTCTCAAGATAGGTGAAGTTTTCAGCTATTACTTTGTGGAACAGGTTTTCTATGCCTGTGATCCTCTCTGTTCTTAGGGATCCACATAATTCAAATATTTGTTGGTTTAATGGTGTCCCCAAGGTCTAGGAAGCTTCCATTATTTTTATCTCTTTATCTTCTTTTTGATTGAGATATTTCAAAAAGACATGTCTTTAAGTTCAAATATTCTTTTTTTGCCTAATCTAGTCTGCTGTTGAGACTGTCGATTATATATTTCTTTTTGACTTATTAAGTTCTTCATTTCCTAGATTTCTAATTTGCTCACTTTTAATATCTTCATTTTTTGAATTTCTTATTCAAATCATGTACTGACTTACTGATTTTGCTCACTTGTCTGCCTATATAATCATTATCTCTTTGATTATTCTTATAACCAGCCTTTTGAATTATTTTTCAAGCATTTTGTTGAACTCCTTTTCTTTGGAGTCTGTTTTCTAAAATGTTCTGTTCTGTCCCTGCAAGGGTATCATACTGCCTTGATTTTACATACATTCTGTGTCTCTACATTGATATTTGTGTATTTGATATATTGTTTCTATCACTTAAAAAGATTTATTTATTTGGGAGGCAGGGAGAGAGAGAGAGAGAGAGAGAGAGAGAGAGAATGTCCATTTACTGGTTCACTCCCCAAATGGTTTCAATAGCTGGGGCTGGGCCAGGCTGCAGTCAGGAAACTGGAGCTCCATCCAGGTCTCTCACATGGGTGGCAAGGGTCCAAGCACTTGGCCCATCTTCTGTTTCTTTCCCAGGTACATTAGCAGGGAGCTGGATTGGAAGTAGAGCAGTGAGGATATAAACTGGCAATCATATGGGATGCTGGCATAGCAGGCAATTGGTTAACCTGCTGAACCACAACACTGGCTCACGTTTAATAAATGGTTTTCATTGTAAACAGCTTATTTTTTGAAACTTAAAGAAAAACTTTATTGAATGTCTGAACTACAATTCCTAAAAGATCAACTTTTCCAGAAAACTATAGCTACACAATGCATTGTGTCTATTGTGTTAAAACATGCATTAAACACAAATACAAAAACCATGAACCAAACCATTATTCTTCAACAATTTGAGCAAAGATAAAATGTCTAAGGAACAACATGATGACTTGCCAAGTATGGGCTCCTTACTTTAAGCACCATTAAAAGAGCACAAATGGATGAGTGTATTGAGTTATAAATACTGAATTGAACATTAGGCACTGTGCCTCAGAGCATCTTATATAGCATTAGCACATGCTCAAAAGTACATCATGTTAAATGAATGGAACTACCAGCATTCATAAGCAGGTTTGTCAACTAGGCAATAAAGCACTCTACATCATGTCCCTCCGTTGTCTGTCACTGAATACATGGCAGCAACTTTGAAATGAAAAAAAAAAAAGAAAGGAGCTGCAATCCCTTTTATGTTCTCTGTTTAAAATCAAACAAAAAACAAACACACATTCTGTTTTACACTAACATCTTCAAAGTACATCATTTGTAAAAGAGAACAAAATTGTGTTTACAAAGAGGCAAGCAATAGTGGGTGAGTACACGTGCCACTCACAAGGCTTTCTGGTGGTATTCATGGGGAGCCACTTCATAAGCACTGAGGTGAACAGTCACAGTGGGACTGCACTCATCTCTATGTTATTGAACCGAAAATGGCTAAGGACTAAGGAATTCTACAGTTTGCAGATATTAAATGACACAATGGCCGGATTTTATGAACCCATCCCCCAAATTGGTAAGTATGTTTACAGATAGTTAATTAAAACATGTTCTCTTTTTCATCTCCTAGCCCTTACAAATACTCCTGACAAGTTTTTCTACATGAATTTGTACCATGGAAGAATGACAATATTAACTGGGAAAGTGGGAGGTAGTTCTGTAGTAAAAGTGCTGTTGCCATCACCATCTTTAAAGTTTAGCATTGTGTGTGTGTGTGTGTGTGTGTGTGTGTGTATGTACCTGAGAGACAGAGATAGAGAGCACTCCCACCCACTGGTTCAGTCCCTAAATGCCAGCAATGGCCAGGACTGAAGTGAGTCTGGGAAGCAGGAACTCAATCCAGGTCTCTCACATGGGTGGCAAGAACTTAATTACTTGAGCCATCACTGCTGCCTCCTATTGTCTACATTAGCAACAGCTGGAGCCAGGAATTGACCACAGGAATTCCATTGTGGGTGTCTTAACTAGTGTCTTAATTGCTAGGCAAAACACAGCCCAAGCGTTTCTTTTTAAGCACTCTTTATTAACAGTTTGCTCTTTTAATAAATGGAAGAATGCAATATATCTAATTTCTCATTAATAAGTAACTTATTGAAAAATTAAATGTCTTTATCTACTACACTTATCTCTACCTGGTATTTTAGTTGGAAGACCTTGTTAAAATCAAATATCAGTGTAGGCCTATCTGTAATATTTTCACTCATGTTCTTAATTACAACAACATGATTTTTAAACATTCTGCCAAGTATGTTTCTAAAATGCAAATACTTTCTTTGTTCAACAGCTCCAATTTACTTCCCCAGTAGGTTGGCTAGCAAATAATTTGGGTCATTCTGTTCTTATATATCAAGATGCTCTGAATATCAAGGCTTTAAGTAGTGGGATTTTATCTGTTTCTTAATAAGTGGTTATTATTTGGAGTTTATAAATGAAATGTTAATGCCATGTATCATGATGTCATTCTGACAAAGATTACAAATTTTAGCCTGGATTCCTATCTCACCTTGGGCTAATTCTGTTTCCCAGCATACAAAGTGTGGTTTATATTAAAAAGAAATTAAATTTTCAAAATCCAAAGAAAACACAAAAAATGTTGCTGGGAAAACCAGATATTCAACATGTTAAAAAATTTAAATCTACTTTACACTCTACACAAAAGTCAACTCAAAATGTATTAAAGGCCAAACAGAAGACCTGAAACTGAAAGACTGCTAAAAGAAACATAGAGGAAAAACTCTTTCTTCATAAGGATTTTGGCAACAGTTTCTTCAGTATGACATAAAAATACAGATAACAAAGGCAAAATATACAAGTGAGATTACATCTAATTAAAAGCTTCTGCATACAGGAAAGGAAACAATTAACAGAGTGAAAAGGCAACAAACATTTAGAAAATATTTAGCATCCAAGTATCTTAAGTATCTGATAAGCAGTTAATTTCCAAAATATTTAACTAACTCTCATAATTCAATCTCTCTCTCTCTCTCTCTCTCTCTCTCTCCCCACCCCCTCCCCAGGCTGGCATACAAATGGTCATCAGATATATGAAAATATGCTCAACATATCAATTTTGAGTCTCAGGAACATGTAAATCAAAATTACAATGAGATTATTACCTCACCTTACACCTCTAGGACAGCTATTATACATAAAAAGAGAGTAAGTGTTTTTGAGATTATGAAGAAATTGGAACTTTTGTATAACATTGGTGGAAAACAATACAGAGTTTCCTTAAAGAACTGAAAATAGAACTACTACATGACCCACCAAATGCACTTCTGATTATTTATCCAAAAGAAGTGACGTCAGGATCTCGAAGAGGTATCTGCACTCCCATGTTCATGGCAACATTGTTCACAGTAGTGAAGGTATGAAAATAACCTGAAAGTCTATCAAAAGATAAATGAACAAGGAAAATGTGGTTTATACATACAATGGAATATTATTCGGTTTAAAAAAGAAGGAAATCCTGCTATTTGAAACAACATAGATGAATGTGGAGGATCTTATACTAAATGAAATAAGCCAGTCACAAAAGGACAAATACTGCATGAGTGTGTTTATATGAGGTGTCAATAATACTGAAGCCCATAGAAGCAGAGAAAATAATAGTAGTTTCCAGGGGCTACGGGGTGGGATAAGTAAAGGATTGTTGGTCAACAGCTATTAAACTTCAGTAGAACTAAATCAATAAGTTATAGATATCTGCTGTACTCATACAATATAGTTGTAGTATAGTTAATAATATGTATTTTTACTATGTTGTACTTATACAGCATCTTTAACAATGTGGTATTGTACACTTCAAAAATTGTTGAGAGTAGATCTAATGTCAAGAGTTCTTACCACAAACAAAACAAAACAAAAAAGGGACATAGCAAAACTTATAGGAGATGTTGAATTTATCCACCACATTGATTGTGGTGATAATATAACAGTGTATATATATGTATAGACTCCTCAGATTGTACCTATTAAATGTGTACAGTTACTTGTATATGAATTATACTCAGCAAAACTTGTTTTATTTTTTTCAGATTTATTTATTTATTTGAATGTCAGAGTTACACAGAGAGAGAAGGAGAGGCAGGGAGAGAGAGAGAGAGAGAGAGGTCTTCCATCCGCTGGTTCACTTCCCAATTGGCTGCAATGGCTGGAGCTGCGCAGATCTGAAGCCAGGAGTCTGGAGCTTCTTCCAAGGTCTCCCACGTAGGTGGAGGGGCCCACGGATTTGGGCCAGCTTATGCTTTCCCAGGCCATAGCAGAGAGCTGGATAGGAAGTAGAGCAGCCGGGACTTGAACTGGTGCCCATATGGGATACTGGTGCTGGGTGCTGCAGGTAGCGGCTTTACCCGCTACACTACAGTGCCAGCCGCAGCAAAACTGTTAAAAAGAAAAATGAAGGGGGCTGGTGCTGTGACGTAGTAAGCTAGGCTTCCACCAGTGGCATCCGTATCCTATATGGGCACTGGTTTGAGTCTCCACTGCTCCTCTTCCAATCCAGCTCTCTGCTATGGCTTGGGAAAGCAGTAGATGATGGCCCAAGTACTTGGGTCCCTACAGCCTCATGAGAGACCTGGAGGAGTCTCCTGGCTCCTGGCATCAATCAGTCTAGCCCTGGGCCATTGTGGCCATTTGGGAAGTGAACCTGAAGATGGAAGACCTTTCTCTCTTTCCCTCGCTTTCTGTTTGTAACTCTACCTCTCAAATAAGTAAATCCTTTATAAAAAGAAAAAGAAAAATGAAACAAAAAAGAAAAAAAATTCTTTAATGTTTAAAATCTGGGATAATGTACATATATTTTTCATCTCCAAATTTCAAGGGTTTTTAATTAAATGATGGCTATATAAATGATAGTTGGTCCAGTTGTCAAATATCAAAAATTTGGCCTCTATAAGACTCTCTCCTCTTCTGTATTCAATCCTCAACAACACAGCTATGAGATACTATTTCCGCACATTTTATTAAAGAGAAATTTGAAGTTTAGAGAAGTTAAATGACTACCCACAAAAGTTGCATGTTAGGGGTACGTTTAGGCATACCAGTTCACTCAACTCTTGGGGATGCTGGCATCTGATATTGGAGTGCCTGGTTTGAGTCCTGGGTACTATGCTTTTGACCCAGTATACTGCCAATGTATACCCTGGGTGACAGCAGGTGATACTTAAAGTACGTGGACCCTGCCAATGACATGAGAAATCAGGATGAGTTCTGGGTTCCTGGCTTCAGCTTGACACAGCCCTGCTCTTGAGGGCATCTGGGGGAATGAATCAGTAGATGGAACACAGCTCTCTCCTTTTTTTCTGATACAAAAGAAAATAAACAAAATTTTTTTAAAAATACATTGCTAATAAATGGTAGTTGAAAGTCTTTAATCCAGATAAATGGCAATGCCAGGTGTTTGATCATAATACTGTTCTTTCTTTTGACTTTCCGTTTTTAAAAAAATTTATTTAAGGTATACAAGTTTCAGATATTTCATATACACAGATTTAGGAACATAGTGACACTCCCCCCTCCCGGCTATGCTCCAACCCTTCCTCCTCCTACCTCTCACTATAAAAGAGAAGGAAGTTACTATCTGCTGTAGCATGGTGAACCAGGGATGGAAGATTCTCTCTCTCTCTCTCTCTCTCTCTCTCTCTCTCTCTCTCTCTCTTTCTCCTTCTTTCTATGTAACTTTACCTTTCATATAATTAAAAAAAAAAACTTGAAAAAAATTAAAGTTGGAATTTAGAAGGTATGTTCCTATTGAAACAATGTCATATGTTAATTATTTTAATTAAAAATTAATGCAACAGATATTCACCAGGCATGTACTTTGTTTCAGATACTGTGTTAGGCCCTAGGAGTAAATGGTAAGCAAAAGATAATTTTGTTTCAAGGAGTTCACAGTTTCATGGGAGATGCAAACCAAGAAAAGATGGTAAAACCTTGCATGTTTCATGGTAGCCCTCTACCTTAAGGATCAAGAGTCAAGAAAGGTTTATAGAGGAGGTAAAGTTAAAGCTGAATCTTTAAGTGGCTCACTTGGTTAATTCTCCGCCTGCAGTGCCAGTATCCCATAGGGGCGCCGGGTTCTAGTCCTGGTTGCTCCTCTTCCAGTCCAGCTCTCTGCTGTGGCCCGGGAAGGCAGTGAAGGATGGCCCCAGTGCTGGGGCACCTGCACCCGTGTCGGATAGCAGGAAGAAGCACCTGGCTCCTGGATTTGGATTGGTGTAGCTCCGGCTGTGGCGGCCATTTGGAGGTGAACCAACGGAAGGAAGACCTTTCTCTCTGTCTCTCTCTCTCTCACTAACTCTATCTGTCAAATAAATAAAATTAAAAAAGAGCTGAATCTGAAAGGATGAACAGGCATTGGCCAGATAAATAAGTAGAAAAGGGCATTCCAAACAGAGGGAACAACAGATGTAAGGCATAAAATATATGAAATAGATGTATGAAACCACATGATTTACTTAGAAAACTGAAGCAGCATAAAGCTATGAAGCTGGGCAGGAAAAGGCCTGGAATGTTATTTTAAGGAGAAGACAGTGAAGGCACATGGACAGAGGAGTGGGCTGTTCACATCATTCTGAAAGCAAGGTGAAAGATTGAGAATCTGAATTAAAGAGGAGATAGCAATGACATATATTGTGGATTTTGAAGCTGTAAGATTTAGTGATGACTTCTTAGGAAAAAAAGAGAGAAAAAGTGAGGTTGTAATTCACTGCACTGAGACATTCAGAAAGAGCACGTTTTTGATGTGGTAGGGAAGGAGTTGGAATGGCAAGAGAAAGGAAGCTGGAAAAGAAAGACTTCAGTTTTTGACTTGTTAAAGTTAAATTGCCTGTAGGCTATCCAGGTGGAGAACCCCTGTAGACAGTTGGAGATATGGATTTGAAACTCAAGGAAGAGATAGGAGTTGGAGATAAATATTTGGTAATCATCAGCATATAGGTGGTGGCTGAAACTATATGTGTGATGAGATCACCCAGTGAGAGTATGTGGAGTAAGAAGAGCAGAGGGTTGATGAGCTGGATTAGGGCCCTAATCACCACCAAGTGACTGATTTACATAGCACAGTGCTCTCCAGAATCCAGATGATCAGTTTATATACTTTGGCTTTCTGCTTTATCACTGAAACTAAAATAAATACTGAACTGAAAAATCACAAAACAAAACCGAACCCCCCTGTCATTTGCAGTATTACTTTAGGGTTTACTAAGCATTTTGAGACCCATTATCTCATTTGATCATTGTAACATCCCTGTGGGGATAGGCAGGGCAGGGGTTCCTATCCCCATCCACCTTAGTATTAGATTTGTATCACTAAAACACAGTAACAGACTTTTGGAATGCAGCCACTTTAGAAGCTGATGACAGCTCATAATAATCATACTTTATATTGATAATAATAAATTCTTTTGGGGAAGTTATCTCTTTTGACTATCTCAAGCAAACCTAGGAAAATGATAAAATAGAGATTGTTATGCCAATTTTTACAAATGAGGAACCTGAGATTCACAGAAATTAGGCAACTTGGCAAAAATAAGGAAGTTCCTTAGTAGGAGAGTCAGGCCTAGAATCAAAGTCTTATTAAGTCTCCAGTTCACTGATTTTTTTTCTGCCAAACTACTTCCCAATAGGACAATAAAATAGATCCCAAACATGAGAATGGTTTACTAATATTTATTGTGATAGATTTCAAACATCCCATGGCAAAGTTATTAGGACAGAAAGAGCAAATCATACTTTTTCATGTTAACGGCAAAGATTTAACAAAAACAAATTTTAGGAGAAGTGCAAGAAAGGGACATTTCAACTCTAATTCCAAAGCAAGTATCAGAGAAGTATGTAAACAATCTTAAAATACAGTGAAATATGTATCAAATGGCTGTATTTCAGCTTACCCCACTGCAAGATAGAAGAATGGTGTTGTAAATTAAATTAGTTCAGGAACTAAAATGAGGTGGGAGAAGTAGGGCCCAGAATGGAAGCCCCAAATAGAATACAAACTAAGTTCTCAAAGGTCACTGCATTTTTTAATTAGATACTTGAAACTTAGAAATGATTTAAGAATAGCATTTTATGACCTTTATAAGGCAATCAGTCTAGGTCAATTTATTTTAGGGTTAGTGTTGATCATTTGGTGTTGAGTAGGGGTAAAGATACACTTAAATAGACAAGGAGATATGTTTTTATCTTGTTTTGATGGAAGGGCTGGCCTTGGTCAACCTGTTTGCAGTGTGTGAAGTTGCTTCTTGCTGTTGTCCCCTTTTGCAGTCTTCTCCCATGACTCTTTGCCCAATTCTTGAGGTATTCAGTGTCATTTTGCTACTTAGGGGCTCTCCACAGGGTGAGGATATATTTTCCATGCTTGGATTTCTATATTCCAGAATCTCACCTCCTCCCTTCCTGAATTTCAAATTTTCACTCCCACTTCTGCCCTCAGGGTGGTAGAGCTCAGTGAAGAAACAATCTGGAGGAGAACAATGTGATTTAATGCATTCAAAAGTATGAGTAAATGAGGAATGGTTCTTGAGCCTTCTTAGAAGTAACTGCAAGAGGGTGCTTTGTTAAGTCATGGGATTTTTCAATTGGTAGACTTTCTGACTGTGTGACAAAATGAAGTGAAAACAACAGCAACAATGGAGCAGTGTAAGAGAAGGTATTTTTGGTTCAGGGTATCACCAGAAGCAATCCGCCTGAGAGTGGGCCCCAGTCAACTCCCTTAGGCTGTTCCTGCTTTTCATAGCTTCTTCCTTTCTTTTTTTCTCATCCTCCACCTAAGAGCCTATAGATTTTCCCAAAGCATTCATATTTTAAAAAACAATAGCAGGGAGGGATACTCCATGGGTTGGCAATGGGCTAGGTTAACTGACTCAGGGTTTTGTGTATACTGGTCTAAATCTGGGTCCTTTGTAAGCAGGGTGTGAAAAATCATGGGCTGCTGCAGAGTGTTGGGAGACAGTGGGTTTTCTGTTTATGTGGATTGGAAGACTTAGGCTTAGTTGACTGTTCCATGAGGTCGTTCTGAGGGAGTTGTTATTGTTGCAGGGATATTTTCTTCAAAAGGGGTAGCCAGCATCCTATCGAAGGTATCCCTGGGCACTTGCACGTTAGCAGTGACAGAGCTCCCCTATTCCAGGAATTTCCATGCTTTTTGCTTTTTGTGTGTATACCCAGAGGGAAAGAGGCAGAGTGAGTGTGTGCTGTATAGACAGGGTGGGTTGTGGTGTATAAGATTTTCTTAATTAAATCAGTTTATATATCAGCACAATAAAGCCATCCTTCTGCTCCAATTTATGTCAAAAGTGTTCAGTCTTATATTCTCAAGTCACAATGGCTTAGGGGCTTCTGATTATACATGATGTGCAAGCAAACAACCAAAAAAAAAATACAACCAACCCTCCAACTATTGTAGGGGGTGAGAGGCCTGTAACTTGGGAAGAAATGATGCAATCATGGGACCAGATCATATTACAGCCTACTAGCCACCTAAGGCTATAGTTTACTGGAGAAAAGAGATTGTGGCATTTAAGTTTAAGGTCAATGTTCAATCTTATCCCTAGGAATAATGGGCATCTAGGAATCTTGCCCATTATACAAGAACAGCCAT
The DNA here is from genome assembly GCF_051225735.1 of Oryctolagus cuniculus. Taxonomy (NCBI): domain Eukaryota; kingdom Metazoa; phylum Chordata; class Mammalia; order Lagomorpha; family Leporidae; genus Oryctolagus; species Oryctolagus cuniculus. The sequence continues at coordinate 70,856,651 of NC_142888.1, read as the reverse complement.
GTAGTACAGCAGTTGGAGAACTGAACTGATTGTCAAACGAACCTACTTTTCATTCTAAGTTTGTTGTTGACTGGTAAAAGTTACTAGTAGTAATGTATGTAACATTTCAAGTCATCCAGTTTTTCTACCCACATATATGCCTTGTTTGAGTTACTGAGGTCCTTGGCTAACTCACTTTCTTTCTTGGGGTTTCAGTTTCCTTTCTAAAAGTAGATGAATTCAGCTACTCTTAGGGTCCTTTTACATCCAATTCTTTTTAATGTTTAAGTTCTTATTATGTGAATATAATTTTGTCAAGGGATGTACTGAAGTAAAAATAAATACCTTATAATATATGGCCCAGGACCAGAATAGTTATGCAAACCAGTAATTTTTTTCTACCAGCATGAATTTATGGCAAAATAGTAAAGAAGTTTGCATTTTAATACATACCTCCAGAAAAATATGATTCTTAGACAGGAAAAAGTACATTTGCGAAGTTTTCTCATAGTGACACAACTGGTGTAAAAGTTGCTTCAATGAAGAGAGTGGGTATTTCAGGGTAGGCAGCCTACCAAGAGTTCCTCAAATCAACGTATATATCCAATCATTCTTGTTACTATACATAGAACCGCTCTGAATATGTATATATATACATATCTATATATAATGTCACTAGTCCATGCTTCAAGTCATTCATTCATTCACAATCACTATATATATTTAATTGAGCTTCAAATTTATGACAGTCACATAGTAGAAACAGAAGGATAGAGACATAAATAAGAAATTGGCCCTACCTTAAGAAACTTGGAAGTTAGTCCTTTGTTACTTACTTATTGTTACTGGATTAACAAATTGATGACTAAATAACCACTATGAAATGGAGTTACTGATCTCTGGTAAGTTGCTAAAGTAATTCTAACCAATCAGCCTAGTTGCTTTGGTTGAAGTGCTCAAATCTAATATACTGCTCTCTGTTCATTTGTTCTGAATGTTAATAAGATACCCAGAAAAGAACAATAGTAAAGCTGAGATGGCATCATAAATGACATTTAGTAGATTTTCCTTATTGTGGGTTTCATGTTTCCCCAAATATAACATGTTTTTCTAAACAACATATTTCCATTCATATGAACAAAATCTGATCCAACATCCAGGTTATAAAGTATCCATTAGATTCTAATGCCAGCTTTTTTAAAACATTGTTTTTATTTATTTATTTATTTATTTGAGAGAGAGAGAGAGAGAGAGAGAGAATGTTCCACCTACTGATTTACTCTCCAAATGCCCACGACAAACATAACTGGGCCAACTTGAAAGTCAGGAGCCAAGAAATCCATCCAAGTCTCCCATGTCGTGGGTGTCAGGAACCCAAGCACTTGGGCCATCATATGGTGTCTCCCAGGCACAAGAGCAGGAAGCTGAATTGGAAGCAGAGGTGGGACTCGATACCAGGCATTCAAGTATGGAATGCTAACATCCCAAGCAACAGCTACATGTGCTACACCACTACGCCCACCCCCCATGTCAACAATTTAATGAGAGGGGTCTCTCTCTCTCTCTGTTTTTCTTTCTTTCTCTCTGTTTCAGAATTTTTTTAAATTCACCAATTGTTTTTTAATTGTATCTGATAAGAGAATAAGGTAGAAAGCAGAACATGAATCCTTTTCAATTGTCTATTTCTTTTTTTATAAGATTTATTTACTTGAAAAGCAGAGTTAGAGATGAGAGAGAGAGAGAGAGAGAGGAGAGGATGAATGAATCTTTTTTTTTTTTTTTGACAGGCAGAGTGAATAGAGAGAGAGACAGAGAGAAAGGTCTTCTCTTTGCCATTGGTTCACCCTCCTGTGGTCGGCACACTGCGCTAATCCGAAGGCAGGAGCCAGGTGCTTTTCCTGGTCTCCCATGGGGTGCAGGGCCCAAGGACTTGGGCCATCCTCCACTGCACTCCTGGGCCATAGCAGAGAGCTGGCCTGGAAGAGGGGCAACCGGGACAGAATCCGGCACCCCGATGGGGACTAGAACCCGGTGTGCCAGCGCTGCTAGGTGGAGGATTAGCCTATTGAGCCGCGGCGCTGGCCTAATCTTCTATCAACTGATTCATTCCCCAAAAGGCTTCAATGGCCAAGGCTGGGCCAGGCCAAAGCCAGGAGATTGGAATTCCTTCCAGGTCTCCTGTGTGGGTGGCAGAGGCTCAAGTATTTATACAGCCTTCAGTTTCTCTCCCAGGCTCCTTAGCAGGGAGCTGGATTGGAAGTGGAGCCACCTAGGACTGGAACCTGAACTCATATGGGAGGCTGGTGTCACAGATGGCAGCTTAACCCACTGTGCCACAGAGTCAGCTCCCATCTAGTTCTTTATATATTCAAGTCCTTCTATACCTGTGATTCACTGAATTTTCACAACAGCCCGGTTGAGTTATTTAGAGGAGGGGTTATTATCAGTATTTTATGGAAGAGAAAACAGAGGTTTAGGGAAGTTATGTGACTTGCTCAAGGGTTACTAAATGATTTTCTCTCCCTCTCTTAGGGTGACCAACCACCCTGGCTAACCCGGCCTTCAGGAGATTTTCAGAACACAGGGCTTCTAATTATAAAAGCAGAACAGTTCAGGGTAAACCAGTATGAGTTGGTCATCCTTGTGCTCTTCAGCAAATAGACTTGAATTCGTATTGGGTCTCTGACCTGAAACTTAATAGCGATTTCATCTTGGGCAAGTTGGTCAATCTCTCCCAGCTTTTATTTCAACAAGCAGCAAAATTGGGACATGATTATACTCTTTACAGTTTTAAGATGATTTAATGAGATAGTGGTTAGTGAAGGAGGGAACACAGAATCTGGCCTGGAGAAGGCACACAATAATTATTGGTTCCCTTTCTTTTACTCCATCATCATACCATCTCAAGCAAGCCTGCTCACTCTGGGAGTAGTTTCCCATTACCTAGAGAAACCATGAGATTGTTTTCTGACTACCCAAACAATCTCTGTGAAAAATCTATTGTGCTGGTCATTCAGAATAGAAAAATACCTCACACCTTGGTGCTGACTAGCATTATATGTAGGCTGTTGGTGAGGCAGGTGGTACTGTTCCTCAGATGACTTCAGAGTCTGTTCATTGTCTCTAACCTGAGTCTTTTGTGGCAGGGGGACCATTGCATCTACAAAGCATACTAATGGATATTCCAAGCTTGTCCATCACTGCTTTTCAGAACCTTGCTGACAAATAGTTGAATCTGCAAACATGGGAGAAATGAGCTGAACCAAAGCTTGTGGTAACACAGTGAGGAATCCTGCTATTTTCCTGCCATTTCCAAGCAGACACCTGCTTGTAATTACAGCTGCAGTTACAAGCTGCACAATGTTACCGTTCCTTCAGCCTCAGTTTTTGAAGCTTCTTTTCTGCCCCTTCAAATGTTTCCTCTTTCTTCATACTGTGCTTTCTTTTCAATACAGCCCAATACAGGATTAAATACTTAAATAAGGCTCTGCTTTATCACAAAAGTCTTAGGCACACTCCAATGTTGCTTATATCTTATCCCACTCAATGAGCCATTGTGCACATAATCAGAACTCTCATCAGACTTGTTAATAGATTTATCTGTTGATGCTGTATTCCCAATAAAATTATTGTAACCATGGATGAGGCTAACCTTCTATGTCCTCCCCAGCACTAAACACCAAGCAGATTTGACAGTTGAAAACCTTGGGTTAATTGATAAAGGCTTATTTTGCATAAATCTCTTCCTTGGACCTAGGAACAAGCCACTACAGTCATACCTTGTATACTTTACCCAGCTGAGAAACCATCATATAAAGAAGACTGTTTTCTTTCACTGATAATTTCCCTTCTTTACGCAGACATAGGCTGCCCAGTTCTGAGGTTGATATATGCATGTGCCATATAGGATCTAAGTAGTCTCAAAAGATCTCAATTATTCACAAACTTGCTGCTTTATTTTATGACATCCCTGAGTTTTATTCAGTGGCAGGAAGGCATAGAACAATCAAATAATCACAAGCTTGGGTCTGGTAAATGTGGTAACAACTAAATGTGGAAAATACATTATTTTCTGTCAAAACCATGTTTCTGGGATCAAATAAATCTAGATTGCATTATAGCAGAAGTAGGACTTCATTGTTATTGGCTCTATCAGTACATTAGTAAAAATCAAAGCAATGCGGAAAGGTAGTTTAATTTGAAGAACTAAATTTTGAAGATTTATGCTACTCCAGGTTGTTCCCCTTCATGTAGTACCTGAGACTATTGCCACCCATCCTCTACTCCTTTTATTAAATCCCACACTTTGGGTTTCCATCGTGACTAAATGCCCACTAATTTCTTCATCCATGCAACAAATCTTTGTTTTATACCTGCTACGTGCCAGAACTACATGTCTGTACCTTGCTTTTTGCTGGAGTTAGAATTGTGAAAAAGAGAACTATGGTCTCTAATTTCATAGTTTATATTTAGGTGGAAGATGCAGAAATAACAATAATCCCTTGTAAGCCAATGAGTTAAATGGTGACTAATTATTTACAAGTGTTATGGTAGAAGGTAGGAGGATCACCTAAGCAAAACAGGGCATGATGGGAGTATTGTGATCAAGAAAATTATCTTTGAAAAAACTAAGTCTAAGTTCCAAAGGAAGAGTTAGAGATTATTTAGAAGTAAAGGACTGAGGTCTGGAGAGGGGAGGAGAGAGAGTTTAGGCAGAGGAAATAGTATATGCAAAGGTCCTGAGGTGAAAGAGATCATGACACATTCAAGAAATTAAAGTAGCCTCATGAGACCAGAACAAATAGTATGAAGTGGGAAGTGCCAACATATGGGACTTGGAAGCAAGGGCCAGGTTATATACTGTCATGTAACTTATATCAGGAAGTTTGGATGCTGCATCTATTATAGTAGTGAAACACCAGCATATCCTAAGACAAGGAATGATTTCAAATTCATGTTTTAGAAATATTTCCTCTACTACATTTTATAGAATAGGTTGGATAAAGTCATGAATGTAACCACAGAGAGAAATTAGGAAGCCACCATTGCACACGAGCCAAGAGTGATATGAACTGGGGTGATTATCATGGACAAGGAAGGATAAAAACAGATTTGAGAGGTATTTAGGAGGTAGAATCAAAAGTATTTGTTGATGACTAAGTATAGGAAATAAAGGAGAGGGCAATGTCAAGAATAATTCTAAAAGTTATGTCTTGAGCAATTGTATGTATGAGGAGACAATTGAGGTAGCAAAAACAGTTCATTTGCTACAGGAATTTTTGGTGACATGTTTTCTTTTCTTTCCTTTTTTTTTTTTTTTTTTGACAGGCAGAGTGGGTAGTGAGAGAGAGAGACAGAGAGAAAGGTCTTCCTTTTGCCATTGGTTCACCCTCCAATGGCCGCCACGGCTGGTGCGCTGCAGCCGTCGCACCGCGCTGAACCGAAGGCAGGAGCCAGGTGCTTCTCCTGGTCTCCCATGGGGTGCAGGGCCCAAGCACTTGGGCCATCCTCCACTGCACTCCCTGGCCACAGCAGAGAGCTGGCCTGGAAGAGGGGCAACCGGGACAGAATCCGGCGCCCCGACTGGGACTAGAACCTGGTGTGCTGGCGCCACTAGGTGGAGGATTAGCCTATTGAGCTGTGGCGCTGGCCTGGTGACATGTTTTCACGGGAACTTTGGAGACATTCGAAGGAGGGAATACTGTGAAATGAAGGAGATCAGTAAAGGATTTCTTTCTTTTAGTTTTTGTAGATTGATTTTTAGAGGGAATTCAAGCATCATTCACATCATATCCAGTGGGACCTACAAAGTTGGGCCTATGTGTAAAGCAATTAAATTTTTCTTGAATCAGGCCATTGTTTCTAAAACTGTATTCAGATTGGGTATGAAGATTTTGGATAGGTATCTCAAAAGATGCTATGTAGATCAGTGGGAAGGAGATAGTGGATAAGGCTCTATCCCCTCCTCCATTCTCCACTTCAGCTTTAGTGAGCATTTGTAACAATTTTATAAATTCTTGGTTTGCCTACAATATTTAGCTTGAAAAATTGCTTCTTTACAAAAATAAAAAGTTTGAAAGCTACTAGATTGAACTTTAGTCTCTGGACTTGGTCATTCATTTCACCAATAGTTTCTTGTCCTCAAGGAGCTTTCTTAAGGCACCCATATGAAGAACCATTTTATGCAAAGAAAAAAGAATGTGCTAGAAATACGGCTAAAGTGTTCTGGAGAGAGAGGGAGAAATGGTGAGAAGCAGAGGGATCTCGAAATCAGCTTGTGGAGGATGAGAAAGCTTTATGTAGATGATGACAATAGAACTATGTCATAGATTCATCTAAAAGCAGATTTTTGGATATGGAGGGGTAAGATTGAGATTTGAAGAGGAAACAGCCTAAGTAAAAGCAGAGATACAAGTTTGGAGAATGTAGGGAAAATATTGAATAGTGCAGATTGGAATGGGTAGCGTACATAATGAGAAGGGCAGTTGGAGACAAGCTTAAAAAATGGTTTGAGGCCAGATTGTGAAGGCTCCTGATTGCAAGGCCAAAGTTCATGTGCATAGAAGCCACTGAATGCTTTTGAGTAGGGCATTGACATTGAACAGATAGATACCTTTCATGGGGTGAAATTAAACTGTGGGATGATAATCACTGATTCTGCCTTTTATGAAATGAAAATTAGTGTGTGAACAAGCTGTGATCTAGTCTTGCCAGTGCATGTTGGTGTGGTCTAAGGAAAAGCCGTCCCTGAAAGAGATATTTGCAGTGTATTTCCACACCCACCCAAGCATATTATGTAGATTTCCATACAATTGTTGACATAGAAGTGTGTGTTTGTTTTCTTTTTGTCTAGAGTTGAGTGGAAGGAGATGACCCAGGTAGAAAAATGTGATTTAGGGAATGAAGGAGAATAGTAACAATCAACGAGCAATCAGGAAATTTAAAAAAACAAGTTGACTTCTTTTGAAACAGTGAACTTTTGTAATGTTCTCCCAAGTATTCCTCTAGGAATTGCCCACACTGGCGCAGGTCCGAGAAGGGTAATTAACACACCTGCATTTCACTTAGAAAATGTGCCAAGTGTTCCTTACTGCTTGAGCCATACGGTTCTAATTGAGTCTTCTTGGACTGGCTTGGGATTCTCTTTGACATATGCAATGAATTACATTACAGAGAAACATTATAAAGAGTGTCCTTTTGTATGAATTCCCGGCAGTTGAAGAGTCATTTTTATTTCTGGGCATGCAAATCCAGAGCTCCACTGAAGCCAAAAATGAATGGATGAGAGACTACTTCTTATAAATTTGGTGTACTAGGTAGCAATAAGTCCCTTTGCTTCTGTAGTGTACACCTGCTTCACTATAGCCATCTACTTGTTCAAAGACTCTGGGCACCCAGTCCCAGTCCCTCTCCTTTGATAGCTGACTATTTTTATTTTTTTTCTGGGACAATTGAGACCATGTGTTGTAAGCTTTTTCAATGGAAGTTCAAATAACTCTAGCACTGTTGCCCCTTCTATCCCCACTCTTCCTTCTCATCCTGAATAATCTATTGAGCTCCATCTTTAATCTCATCCTCTATTCGACTCCACTCCTCCCCTGAACCCTGACTTCTTGGTTTCTACTGTCTGCACATGCTCAGTTACTCCACATCTGGTAAAACGTTTCACTTTTCCGGCTTCCCTCTCCTGTTTGCTAGGTGCCTTCGTCATTTCTTATTGCTTTGATAAGGTATATTTGATAAATAACTGCATATATTTAATATATTCAATTGATAAGTTTGGATATATGCATATATCCATGATGCTAACACCATAATCAAGATAATAAATATATTCTTTATTTCTGAAAGTTTCCTTGTGTCCATTTGCATTGCATTTTTTTGTTCCTTTCATTCTTTCATTGCCAAAATATTCATTATTACCATTTCCTCACTCCCCAAAATACTCATTACTTCTGTTTCCTCACTTGCCCACATAGAAATCATAAATGATGTTTACCTATATATCTTAATTAATTTAACCCCCATAATAATCCCATGGAGTAGATACTATTACCACACCAATTTCAAAAATGAAGAAATATAGTCATGAAGAGGTCAAGCAACTTGTTCAAAGTCACACAAATAGCAAGCAGTACAGCTGGCCTCAAACTCTGGCAGTCTGGCTCCAGAGTTGATGTTTTTTTACACATGATGTTTTTTCCATATTTTCTCCCAGTAATGCTTTTGGAGCTCAATGGTGCTATAGTGTAATCTGGTAGTATCTATTTAGTGCCTTTGTATCTGTTCTTGAAAATCTTTTTTTGTAAAAAATGTATTTTATTTATTTGAAAGAGTTATGTGGGGGGAGAGAGAGAGAGAGTCAGTCTTCCCATCCACTGGTTCACTCCTCAAATGGCTGCAATGGCCGGGAGCTGAGCCGATGTGAAACCAGGTGCCAGGAGCTTCTTCTGGTTCTCCCACACGGGTGCGGTGCAGGGGCTCAAGGAATTCGGCCATTCTCCGATACTTTCCCAGGTGCATTAGCAGGGAGATGGATCAGAAGTGGAGCAGCTGGAATTCGAATCAGCACCCAGAAGGGACGCCAGTGTTGCAGGCCTGGGCTTTAATCCTCTGGGCCACAGGGCTGATCCTCTTGAAATTCTTAACATCAGTTTCTGATTTGATTTCTATAACCCAAAACAATCTTGAATTTTCCTTTTACTTCTATGATTACTCTTTCTTGGTCTTCTGTGTATGTTCTTCTTTATATTTCTCTCTCATCAGTTGATAGCTTTCTGGCTCCAATTCTAATAATTCTCTCATTTGAATGAGACATTTACTTTCAGTTTGATTATAACCCATGTGGAAAAATCCCATTTCTGTCTCTTGTCCCAAATAGACTCAGCAAGTCTCATTGTTACAAATAATTTAACATTCATGTGTTAAGCATGAATTCATATGTTAAACATTCATGTTAAGCATCATGTGGCATGACCACTGTGAACTAGAGAAATCATGCTATTGTTGCAAACCAGCATTTCTGAAGATGGGACTGATCACTCTCCTACTGTGTCTCTAACTTCCTCCTGTTGACTTCCCTAGTTTTGGCAATGGCACTTCTATTTGTCAAAACTCAAAACCTTTGGGGCCGGCGCTGTGACACAGCAGGTTAAAGCCCTGACCTGAAGCGCTGGCATCCCATATGGGCGCTGGTTCTAGTCCTGGCTGCTCCACTTCCAATCCAGCTCTCTGCTATGGCCTGGGAAAGCATTAGAAGACGGCCCACATCCTTGGGCCCTTGCACCAGCATGGGAGACCCAGAGGAAGCTCCTGGCTCCTGGCTTCAGATCGGCGCAGCTCCGCCCATTGGGGCCATCTGGGGAGTGAACCAGCAGATGGAAGACCTCTCTCTCTGCCTCTACCTTTCTCTGTAATTCTGCCTTTCAAATAAATAAACTAAATCTTTTTTTAAAAAAAACTGAAAACCTTAGATTGATTACTCTCTTACTTACTCCCTTCCTAGACCACACTGATACATTTTAGTTAATTAATAAACTAAATATATTTATAGAGCATCAACTGTGTGCCGATCTCTGGGATAGGCACTGAGGGGTATAACTGTTATCAAGATTTTTGCCTTTATAAAGTTTAAAATCCCTTTAACATCTCCTGCCTCACCTCTTACTGATACCTCTTGTCAAGCCTAAATGTAATTTGTACCTTCAAAAAGGATGGTGATTTGTAGTGACAAGCAGGTTTCAAGGAAAGAAAAGTAATGTCATTGGATATGAATTATTGAGAAGCTAGGGTTTTATCAATTAATACAGATTTTGCAAGATAGATATTTTCTAATGAAATAATTTTGGACTAATGAAATATGCTGTCAGTGTAAGTATGTGGTTTATATGCATCAGTCTCTGACAACAGGCTAGGAGAGAATTTTTAAAATACATGGGTAGTGTTAGTATTCTTCTTTGATGGCACTTGACATAGTTAAGACATTGTCTGTTTTGGTTGCCTGACTCATGGAACAACAAAGATGTTCATGGCCTGGGATAATCTGGGGCAAGTTATGAGACTGATTATATAAGAGGGGTATTTGAAAAGGTTTGTGTAACTTTTAAAATTCAAAAAAGTTTGTGTAGCATTTAAAAATGGAGTTACAAAATAAGATTTGGGATGGTTATTGTGGTACAGAAAGTTAAGTACTTGCTTGGGAATCCTGCATCCTATATCAGAGGGCCTGGATCAATACTTACTTCCTGCTAATGTGCATAGGAGGCAGCAGATGATGTCCCAAGTACTTTTGTTCCTGCCACCCCTGTGGAGGACTCAAATGGTATTCATGGCTTCTGGTTTCACTCTGGCCCAGCCCTAGCTATTGCAATGTACCAGTGGATGGAAGATTGATCTGTGTGTGTGTGTGTGTGTGTGTGTATCTTTGTGTGTGTATATCTCCTTTCTCTCTGTCATTTTTTTTCAAATAAAATAACAGACTTTTTTTTTTATTTGACAGATAGAGTTAGACATTGAAAGAGACAGAGAGAAAGGTCTTCCTTCCATTGGTTCACCCCCCAAATGGCCGCTACAGCCGGAACTACGCCTGTCCAAAACCAGGAGCCAGGTGCTTCCTCCTGGTCTCCCATGTGGGTGCAGGGGCCCAAGCACTTAGGCCATCCTCCACTGCCCTCCTGGCCCACAGTAGAGCTCTGGACTGGAAGAGGAGCAATCTGGACTAGAACCCGGTGCCCATATGGGATGCCGGCGCTGCAGGTGGAGGATTAACCAAGTGAGCCACAGTGCCGGCCCCAATAAATAGACTTTTAAAACTGGTTTATTTTGGTGCAATATTTTTGAAACCTATACATGGTATTTCTGTACTATGCATTTTAAATTAAGTTTTTTATAACCCCTTGTGTGCATGCATTCTGCTTTGAATTGCCTATATTTCCTCTTTCCTTCTAAAATTTACTTGCTCTTGCTTATAAAACAATCTTAGACTTGGAGTTAGCCCAAAGCATTTGTCCTCAAGTGACATGTAAGTCACTTCACATAAGATTTGGGACAATGAAATACAAACTTCCTCAGGATCCTTGAGGCAGTGTGCCTACTCACTGGCCCCTATAATACCTTTGTCTCCTTCGGGGCACAGTTAGATCTAATGTATATTTCTAAATCACTCTCTGTCCTTTGAGAACAAAGAATCATTGTCTTACAATGGAATATATGTGATACACTGAAGTATGAACTAAGGGGCTTGTCCTGGTGCTGTCACTAAATAGAATTTGGAAAAGCTGTTTTTCTTTGTGTGTCTTAGTTCTTCATCTGTAAAATAAGGGGCTTGGAATAGGTAATCCTTCAACCGTCTTCCCAATTTGACATTCCAGAGTTTAGCGAGATACATCAGTGAGTTTATCTGCCTTGGCTTGGCGTCATTTTGTTCCAGTTGCCCATGGTGACAATATCCCCACAAATTGTAAGAATTACCTGCTGCATTTTTTAGGGATTAAGAATTTCTTCATCCTTTATGAAGTTCTGGCTTTTCTAAGTCAGCATTCAGAATATGATGTTAATGAGGCCAAGGTCATAAGTGTCATTAACCAAATGAGCCGACTTTTTTTTTCCCCCTGACCTCTCCTTTCTAGCTGTTTCACCAACATAAGTTTCAAGACGAGTCTCAGTGTGGATATATATGTACTCCTCAAGACAGGAAAAGGTCTCAAGTGATATTTAGGCAACAGTATCTTTGAGCAACTGAAGGTAGCATAATCATGATCAGTAGAGATCGCCGTGATTTCTGGAAGTGACTCTATCTGGAAGTGACACCTATGCTTTGTCAGTTGGAGGTAGTACCTACGACAATTATGAACCAAATTATGACCTGGAAAAGTACAGATGTTTGTAGTGAAAGCCATCTGCGTTTTGTTTCTAGTTTTGAGCACAAAACAAAGCATTTGCAGGCATTTGGGATGGGTTGGCTAGATTCTTAGACTCTGTCGCTCCCCCTCTTCGTGGAGGAACGACACTAAACCCTGCCTAGGCTTCATATCCAAGTCACGGCACCATTATGTCGCTCCCCCTCTTCGTGGAGGAACGACACAGGACCCTGCGCTGTTCTTTTGTCTGCTCGGCCCTCCCCGGGTTTGCTGCTGGTTCTTCCCGGGTTGGCTACTATCCCTTCCACCTCCGTGGAAGGGCGGTTCCCCCTGGCCGCTTTCCCCACTTCCGCAGGGGAGCGGCACACCGCCGGCCGGCTTTCTCGGGGGCTGCACAGGTGTTCCTTCAGCTAGATGTTCCCCTTAGATGTTCCCGGTGCATGCCGTCTCTCTCCTCCTTTATAGTCCTCCTCCGCCAATCCTAACTCGGCTGCCCACACGCCGAGTACGCTGCTCTCCTCCAATCAGTAGCAAGCCCCACAGTTTATTGGTTGAACTGGAGGCAGCTGTGCAGAAGCTGTTTACTTCTCTCCCAGCGCCATATTGTGGGAGAGCAGATGCATAGAATAAGTCTTAATTCCAGTAACTCAGTCCAGTCCGGGCTGCTCCCCACAGACTCTTTTTTTTTTTTTTTTAGATTTTCATGTAAAATAGTTGAATGGGGGTGAGGAATGAAATCTTCATTACTGTGCTGCAATACTTTTGTTGTCCTAAGAGGGGAAACCTAGCACGTAATGGGTACTGCTTCTGCCTCAGTGACAGTATAGTACAAACTAATGATTCTCATGTGTGACTGATTATCAAAGAGCCACACTGTAGCCTTGGCTCATATTTTAATCCTGAAAAACGATGCCTTACCTAGCCCACTTTGCAGAGTTAAAGCTTAGGTATGAGTAGAGATGGCTTAAACAACTCAGCTGGAGTTTTCTACCAGAGACTTATCCAAAGAATGGGCAAAGGAAAAATGAGTGGAAGAAACAAGCAAGAGAGAATAAGCACATCAGAACAACACCAGGCACTCTTTAGGGAGTCATAAATCCGATTTGAGGCATATCATAGAGGAGGTGCCGCTTCAAGGTGGAAAATTGTAATATTTGACACTTAAGTCCTGAAAGGTTAGAGATTGTGCATGTATTGGTTTTAACACTGTCCTACTCACTTACTGACTGTATCACCTTGGGAAAGAAATCACTTAACCACATGTAGGCTCTGTTTCCTCATCCGTAAAATGGGGATGGCAATAGTAATTATCTCACAAATTTTAATTCTCTCTTGTTTTAACTCTAAATGTTTAGGGTTCTATGAAATTTTACTCCAAATCTACTTCCTTCTTCCCTGGACCTATAATGGAATCACACTCTACACATAAAATATGTAAACATTTAAGATGGGAGCAGAAGAGCTAACTCTTATTTTGAATCAAGTGCAATGCAGCTCTTATACCTTTGAGCAGGTTTCAGGGAGAGGCAGAAGTGGAGGGATGAGCACTATTATGGAGCGGCAATTACACAGACGCTGTGTGATAGGTTCTTTATACATACTAGTTCATCAAAACCCCAAACTTTACTAAGTAAGGAATATCATACACATATTATAATAGAAAGTGTAGGTGCAGATGTTTAATCTGCCAAAGGCCAATCAGATAAACAAAGTCAGAACTGTGATTTAAATCTAGGATGGATGGCTTCCAAGCTTGAGCTCTCTCCTTATCAATTTACTGCATCCGGAAAACTACCCTATAAAGTAGGCAGATGGAAATTTTATCTCCATTCTCCTATCCTTATTATTTTAGGAGGAAAGGTGGACCCTGGAGAAGTTTAATGACTTCTTTGGTATGTGTCAAAATAGAAATTAGAGTCATGGTGCTTCTTCCTACTGTTTACTTCTCGCCCCCTAACTGGCTCCCTTTCCCAGCATATTGACAATATTGGCAAAGCAACAAGCATAGAACATGTGTGGCTTTGTTATTCATGATACATGCTGTAGCAGATGCTGGGGCAACAATTTGGTAGAAGGTAAGAAAGTCAAGTCAGGCTGGGAGAAATGATCTTGGCAATTTCTGTCTTAAGACTTTCAACTATGGTCATTGATCTTTTTTTGAATCATGAATTCCTGCAAGGATATGATATGTATATGATATGTATATGTATGCCAAACTACAAATTATTTGCTTCTTCCAGATTTCCTACATGGGTGCAGGGTCCCAAGCACTTAGGCCATCTTCCACTGCTTTCTCAGGCCATAGCAGAGAGCTAGACCAGAGGAGGAGCAGCCGGGACACGAACTGGGGCATATATGGGATACTGGCACTGCAGGCAGAGGCTTAGCCTACTAAACTACAGTGCCAGCTCCTCTGTCTGACTTTCCATTTCTTCAAAGAACCTAAACATTTTAGTGCCCTGTCCTACAGTGCTTAGTTCTGATTGGCCATATTGTTTAGAAGATGCATTCATTTTTCATTATTAATCACATGTTAGCATTTATCAGTTCCCTTACTAGACATGTGACTTTCTCCAGGATAGAACTCCCATCAAAATCATGTTTCTATGCCTGACATCATATTCTTACAGCCTAATTTAGCACAGTGCTCTTGCTGAGTGATATATGTACATATTTGAACTAAACTCTCTTCTCAGAACTTTCCTTAAAAGGGAAAAAGGACTCCACTGTAGAAAATGAGTCCTCACGTTTCCTCAGTTCACAATATGAATTCTTACTTCTGTGCACGGAGGAATGAAATGGCCTTGTACGATGGACAACTCTTTGCAATTGCAATTTTGTAGCACTGGGTGTGAAAATAAAGCTAACTCATAACAAAAGAAATTCCCTCCAAGTATTCTAAGGCCAAGGAGATTTCAAATTGCAAATACCTTGTGTTGTTTCTAGTGGATTTCTCTGCAACCGGTTGCAGCGTATCATATCGCTTGGTAGTAGGATAATTGGGCTTAAAGCCTGTCTGATGCTTATAAAAAATATTGACCTGAAAGCTCAGACTTTCAAATAATAAAGCTGGAGACTATCATATATTTTAGTTGGAATGACTCCTGAGCTAATAATTCTCTAACTTTGAGAAGAGTTGTCCTATTGAGAAGAGTACATTTGAGTTCAATCAGGCAGTACTGCACTGGCAATACTTGTTAAAAAAGGGGCAGTTAACATGGATATGAAATACAAGAGTTATGTAGAATTTGTATACATACTTGATCAGCAACAGAAGAGGTTGAATTTTTCTGAAGTTTTTGATTTAAATCAGTGGCTGCCATTTATAAATATCTGCAATACAAGAGAAAGGCTAGACTTTTCAAAAGGTAGCAACGATCATGCATGGTATTTTAGACTTGTTGAGTTTCAAAATGCTATGAGATAATCAGATACAACAATATGGTAATGGAATTCAAGGGGAAGAACTATCTATCTATCTATCTATCTATCTATCTATCTATCACCTATCTATCTATTGAAATGATCAACATAAGGAATTGGTAGAACCTAGGACTACAAATGAGATAATAATAGTGATGATGATGATAATGATAACAACAAAAACTAATACCTTGAATAATTACTATGTGCTAGATACTATGGTAAGTACTTTACATGCATTGTATAATTTTATGTTTCACATCACTCTGATGAGTGAAGTGATTTATTCAGGGTTAAAAAAAGTCGGTTAATGATGGAGCTTAGATATAAATTCAGAATTTACTGTTGAGAGAACACAGAGAATGGCACACTAGGGAATGCTGACATTTGTGAGATGGGTAGAATAAGAAAAAAAGTTAAAGGAGACTGGCAGAGAGATATGAGCAAGTTTGAAAAAGACTCCAGCAAATGAAGGAAGGGCAGAGAACTAAGAAGAGAATGAGTAATAACACTGAATTCAAAGAAACACCCAATGGGAGAAAGATAGGAAAGTGTGTAATATAATTAAACAATGAGTTGCCAGAATAGTTCTGGTGGAGTGATTAGGGGTGTGTGCCTGATTACAGTGGACTACTAGTGGAAAGGCCATAGGAAAGTGAAGACAGGGAAGAGAAATTGTTCTTTGGTAAAGTTTGAACGTAAGAGAAGGAACATGGACCAGTATACATTGGTTGACTATTTCAATTTAGCAGGACATAATAGCAATTATTGGCATATATTTTGTTTTCGGATTGTCTAGAGTTCAGGACCAGCTATGCTATTTATTAGCTGTGTGATCTTGGGCAAGGTGCTTGACCTATCTGTGGAAAACAATTTTAAAATTATTTGATTACCTAGCAAAGTTATTGCCAGGATTAAATTAGTTAGGTTATGAAAATCACCTAAAATATACTTGTTACATTATAAATACTCTGTTTTATAGATGTTAACATTATATTTAGGAAGAAAGAGGTTTTAATGATTAAAGAAACTTTATTGTGATTATTTGCCACAATGTATGTGAAAAGAAAGAACTAAAAGTTGAGAAGAAGGGAAAGAATTAGTTTATTTATTTATTTAGATTTTTTTAACTTTGATTTAATGAATATAAATTTCCAAAGTACAGCTTATGGATTACAATGGCATCCCCCACCCATAACTTCCCTCCCACCGCAACCCTCCCCTTTCCCGCTCCCTCTTCCCTTCCATTCACATCAAGATTCATTTTCAATTCTCTTTATATACAGAAGATCACTTTAGCATATATTAAGTAAAGATTTCAACAGTTTGCACCCACATAGAAACAAAGAATGAAAAATACTGTTTGAGTACTCGTTACAGCATTAAATCACAATGTACAGCACATTAAGGACAGAGATCCTACATGAGGAGTAAGTGCACAGTGACTCCTGTTGTTGACTTAACAAATTGACACTCTTGTTTATGGCATCAGTAATCACCCGAGGCTCTTGTCATGAGTTGCCAAGGCTATGGAAGCCTTTTGAGTTCACCAACTCTGATCATATTTAGATGAGGTCATAGCCAAAGTGGAAGTTCTCTCCTCCCTTCAGAGAAAGGTACCTCCTTCTTTGATGACCTGTTCTTTCCACTGGGATCTCATTCTCGGAGATCTTTCATTTAGGTCATTTTTTTTTCTTTGCCAGAGTGTCTTGGCTTTCCATGCTTCAAATACTCTCATGGGCTTTTCAGCCGGATCTACATGCTTTAAGGGCTGATTCTGAGGCCAGAGTGCTGTTTAGGACATCCACCATTCATACATCTGCTGTGTATCTTGCTTCCCATGTTGGATCGTTCTCTCCCTTTTTTTTCTATCGGTTAGTATTTGCAGACACTAGTCTTGTTTATGTGATCCCTTTGACTCTTAGTTCTATCATTATGATCAATTGTGAACAGAAATTGATTACTTGGACTAACTGAGCACCAAAGGGGAAACCTGTTGAAGTGAAATGGACACTATGAGAAACAGTTACTTGATCAGCTCTTGTCCTGACGGTTGATGTACAATGTAACACTTTATCCACTTTAGTATTTTTTTTGTTCTAGTACTATTGGTTGAACTCTGTAATTAACACACAATTATTCTTAGGTGTTTAAATTTTAACTGAAAAGTGATCCTTGTTAGGAATCTGGAAAACATTATTCTGAGTGAAATAAGCCAGTCCCAAAGGGACAAATATCATATGTTCTCCCTGATCAGTGACAACTAACCGAGCACCAAAAAGGAAACCTGTTAAAGTGAAATGAACACTATGAGAAACAGTGACTTGATCAGCCCTTGCCCTGACTGTTGATGAACAACTTAATACGTTATCCCTCTTAGTATTTTTGTTTGTTTGTTCTACTTAATACTTTTGGTTGAATACTGTAATCAATACACAGTTATTCTTAAGTGTTGAAACTTCACTGAAAAGTGATCGCTGTTAAATATAAGAGTGGGAATAAGAGAGGGAAGAGATGTACAATTTGGGACATACTCAAGCTGACTTGCCCCAAACAGTAGAGTTAGAAACATACCAGGGGATTCCAATTCAATCCCATCAAGGTGGCATGTACCAATGCCATCTCACTAGTCCAAGTGATCAATTTCTGTTCACAATTGAAGGGAAAGATTTAGAATATGAATGAAGTAAGGGTCAATTTGTGGCCTACAATTAAAGGGAGAAAAATAAAAAGCGCAGCTGTGTATAGCAAGAAAGCTATTTCTTTGAGATTGGGGGAAGGTGAGGTATGTAAAGTTATAGACAAACAAGAGCATAGAGGGTGAAATATTCTGTCATGATAGCTTTTTCTCTGTACGAGATCAGACTGTTTGTAGAAAGTAGGGGCTTGAGGGACTTGGGAAGTCCTTAGCGCTTTCCATTGTGAAGGAAAAAAAAAGGGGGACAATTGATACAACTAAGAGGATCCCTGCTTACTACTGAGTGTCCAGGAAAATTTGAACACTGTATATCCAAAGGTGAAAGTTTGTGCTTTTAGATGATTCTCCCAGCAGTATTTTAGGTAGTTGCACTGTAGAAACCGGAATGAGACTGCAGGGCCGAAGGGTAAGGAGACTGAGCTGGGTGAGCAAGAAAGTGAAATACGAGAGTGGAGTAGGGACTGAGAGACAGAAGAGAATAAAGAAGTTGGAACAGATGGGTGAGTAATTGACTGGGAGCTGGCAGTAACTAGTTTTGACTTTGGATATGCTGCCTACCTAATGGGCCTCAGTTTCTTCATTTGTTAAGAGAAGATGCGGGCAGATGTGATCTCTGCACACTCCTTTACAGATTCTAGATTCTACTTTTTCTTCTGTCATTGCACTGCCATCTAGTGTATATAAAAGATATAGAAGAAGGGTTATAAGGAAGAAATAAAATGGAATCTATTGAAGATAATAATTAACAGTAAGTGTATTATCAAAGGATGGGGATAATGATGGATGGAATATACCTCATATTTTCCAACCTGTGTTTGCCTTTCTTCCTCAAGGATGTTTTTCTTCTCATAAACCCTGTGTCTTGTTTTTTTCAGACATAAATCTTTTGCAAAGAGAACTTCACTTAATTTTTGTCTATTAGAGAGAAGTAATTTCACACACTTGAAATTTCGGAGTTTCATGAAATAAAAAAAAGCTTGTTAGGTTCCAAGTGAATGAATGTCTAATGGTGAAAATTTGAACGATATTAATGTTGGTGGGGAACATATTTGTGAAATCACCTTTTTCCCAAGAAGTGGTGTATATTTTACTTATACTGGCAGCAGGGGCATGTAAAATGAAGGTACAGAAAGTGAATCAAACAAGTGAAATGAGAGCAAGGTATCAAAAAAGCATTTTAACACAAGGAAATGACTGCTTTATGAAGTGATCACACTTTGGTGCAGTAAGGAAGATCAAAATACTTTTTTTCTCCTCATGTTTGAATCCAATGTGTGCTAACAGAATGAAAAGGCAATTCACAGAATGGGAGAAAATGTTTGCAAACCTTTTCTATAAGTAGGGGTTTTTCTCCAAAGCATGCAAGAAACTACTACAATTCAATGTTAAATGACAAGAGCAAATAATCCAATTAAAAGTTGGTAAATGACTTGAGTAGATATTTATACAAAGAGACAAATGACAACCAGATATATGAAAATGTTCTCAGTATTACTAATCATCAAGGAAATGCAAGTTCAAACCGCAATAAGATATTATCTCATAACTGTCAGTACGACTATTCTCAAAAAACAAGAGACAACAAATAATGTCAAGGTTGTAGTGAAATTGGAACTCCCATATTCTGTTGGTGAGAATGTAAAATGATGTAACCACTATGGAAAACAATATGGAAATTTCTCAAAAAATTAAAAATAGAATGACTGTATGATTCAGTAATTCCTTTCTGCATATACTTATATATCAAAACCAAATGAAATTAGAAAATAAAAGAATTATCTTCACTACTGTGTTCATTGTAGCAGTATTCACAGTAGCCAAAATATAGAACAACCCACATTTCATAAACAGATGAAAGGATAAAGAAAATATGACATATACTTAGAATAAAATATTACTCAATATTTTAAAAGGAAATTCTATCATTTTTGACAATGCAGATGAACTTGGAAGACATGCCACTGAAATGAATCAGTGACTGAAAAGCAAGCATGAAGGGACTTCAAAAAGTTGAAGGACAATATTAAAAAATAGGTTTATTTTGGTGTAAAAATTCTTGAAAGCTGTGCACAGTTTTTTTAATCTGCATTGTTTGTGAACTTTTTGAACACTTGCATATTGCACAATTCCACTTTTATGTAGTATCTTAAATAATCAACCTCATAGGAGTAAAAATTAGAATGGTAGGTATCAAGAGCTACAGCAAGGAGGAAATGAAGAATTGTTGTTCAATGGATATAAAGGTTTAGTTATGCAATATGAGTAAGTTTTAGAGATCTGTTGTACAATTTAGTAGCTAACAATGTAGTATCACATGCTCAGAATTCATCAGAGGATGGGTTTCATATTGCATTTTTTTTTAAAGAATTACAGTCTTTTTTAAAGATTTATTTATTTATTTGTAAGGCAGAGTTACAGAGAGGCAGAGACACACTATCTGCTAGTTCACGCCCCAAATGGCTGCAACAGCCAGAGCTAGGCCAATCCGAAGTCAGGATCCCAGAGCCTACTCCAAGTCTCCCACATGGATGCAGAGGCCCAAGCACGTGGGCCATATTCCACTGCTTTCCCAGGCCATAGCAGAGGGCTGGATTGGAAGTGGAGTGGTCGGGACTCAAACCAGCACCCATATGGGATGCCATAACTGCAAGCGGTGGCTTTGCCCACTACACCACAGCGCCAGCCCCCATATTGTGTTCTTAACATGAACACATACCAAAAAAGAAACAAAAGGAAACTTTTGGAAGTGTTGTATATGTCTATTAGTTCGATTGTTGTGATGGTATCACAGGTGTATGCATATGCTCAAACTCATCAAATTGAATGCATTAAATGTGAAATTTTTTTGTACATCAATTATACTTTTATATAACTGGAGTAATTTCTGAATGCTGACTACACATTTCTGTGCTAGGCACTACAAAACATTCATATCTATAGAAGACAAAAAACTTGACTCTGATAATCTGGTATTTCTTTGGCATCATGTTGGCAGATAGTTTTTAGTAACTGTCTAAGTCTTTACTGAACAAACTATATATCCAACTATGTACTTGAGAATTTTTCTATTTACCAAGCAAATATTTACAGAACACATTTTGTGTCCTAGACACTGTGTTAGTTGTTCAAAGAACTGAGTCAACAAGTATTTCATAGATGCTTTGCTTAGATTCCTGAGTGAGTAACTAAACAAAGTATGAGAATTTAGGAAATTGGGTTGCACACACACTAAATAAAAGAGAAGTGATATTCAGGGCAGCTATGTTTGTACAGAGAATGCAGCACCTAATATGGTTTTCAGTATAGCATGTAGGGAGAAATTTCAGGGATAGGTACAAAAGAGGAATGTGGATATTCAAGAAGCAACAATGTGAACAAAGAGTCAAAGAAAATGGACAGGGAATGTATCCACAGCAGGAAGATGAAGCTTACTGTAAGGAAAGACAGCTGTTGGGTGGAAGTAAGGGAATGATATTGGATAGATGAGTGGAACAGCTTGAGTTAGTCTTGAAAAGGCAGATAAAAGAATTGGCATTCAGCATGGTAGGTGATAAAGAGTCATTATAGGCACAGTCCTTGTCTCTACTGTTGAGAAAGTGTTTTTTTCTTCTTACTATTTGTTGAATTCTTTACTTAGTGGAGAGTTAAGATTATGATTATAAAATAAGTTGAAAGTATGTCACTGTAAAAATTAAATGAAAAAATATGAAAAGGAAGAGGGAAGGTGAGAGCATGGGTTAGGGAGGGTAGGGTGGAAAGTATCACTATGCTCCTAAATCTGTATGTATGAAATATATGAAATTTGTTCACCTTATATAAATTAAAAAAATGTTTAAAAAGAAGTGAACTGGTGAATGCTAAGTTTACAGAAAATCCATCAGCTAGTGATTGATAATGTAAGAGGAATGTAGGAAACAATGCCTGAGGCCAGGAAGTACAGCCAAAAGTTTGCTACACATATTTCAGGCGTGGGCTTATTTCAGGAAGGACTAGGGAATTGAAGAGACAATGAAAAAGGAGA
This sequence comes from Oryctolagus cuniculus, assembly GCF_051225735.1. Classification (NCBI taxonomy): domain Eukaryota; kingdom Metazoa; phylum Chordata; class Mammalia; order Lagomorpha; family Leporidae; genus Oryctolagus; species Oryctolagus cuniculus. The sequence goes on along the minus strand of NC_142888.1, from coordinate 70,834,672 downwards.
GCAAGAGACAAACCTAAGAGGCATTTCACAAGAAGGGGTGAGAACATACAGGGCTGTCATGCTGCTGGCAGGGAAGGAACAAATTTAAAAGAGCAGCCTGAAATTTTAAAATGTCAGGAGTAGAAGAAATTATGAGATGAAGGGAGGGGAGGAGGGCATATCATTATGTTCTTAGAATCTTAGAATCTACAAATCACATTGAATCTGTTAAAGACTAATTAAAATTAAAATAAGAAAATTAAAAAAGAATCATAAGTGTATGTGAACAGGAATGAATATGAGAATATGGATTCAGCTTTGTAGCTGGAGAGAAGATATTTATTCTACTTAGATTTGTTGACTAGGCTTCTAAATAGGGATATCTTGCAAGGATTTACAGATGCAAGCATGGTTAATGCAATTGTGCAACCTCCCTGCAGAGACAGGGAGGGCTGGGGAGAGAGAAAAAGAGAAGCAGGAGAAAAAGAAGAAAGGAAAACAGAGGGAAGCAGGGAGAGAAGGAAGAAGAGAGGAAGGGAGAAAAATGAAACAAAGAAATAATGGAAGAAAACATCTTTGGAAGGGAAGAGAACGTCTAGCACATAAAGGGCACTGAATATATGTTTATTGACTCAATGGACAATGTCAAAAGTGTTAAAAATTAAAATTAAAAAAGACCAGGAGATTGAGAGTAGAATCCATACTAGAGGCTTTGGTAATGGAAAGTTATTAGAGCCTTTGGAGAGAACAGGTTGGCAAATGGGATGGAATGGTAGGGCAGGAGAGTGATAGGGAGGGTTCTAGGAGAAGTGTGATTAGAGAAAGTTAGGAAGGAAAGGAGTGGTTCAACAATATGAAAGCAGAGATTTTGTTACTCTTTTTTAGATAAAGTAGCCCTGAACCTGTTTGAAGACAGAAGGGGGAAAAAAGAAGTCCATGAAACACAGGATGGAGGACACCAGAGGAATGAAAGGGTAATGATTAAGATTTACTTGTTCCTCAAACAGCTTGTAGATATAGTGGTGCCTTCAACCACAACAATAAAGCCTAGTGGAAGAATTTCAGGAAGAGTAGCATGTTTCTAAAAGCCGTGCTCATTTGCACCAACTCAAATAAAAAATCTACTTTTCCTTTCCAAGACAATTATAATAGGGGCAGTTAAGCTGGTTTGCTTTACTTTTGGAAAGATTGTGTTAACTTGAGCTTTGTGGGGAGAGGGAGCAGGGCAAATTGTCTTCGAATTCCTAGGTTTCTGTAAATAATTTTTGTCTCTGGGTAAATGTAGTATTTGGAAAAAAACCCCATAACTGCTTCTCATTGGCCCAGAGAGTTCCAGTTTCTTGGTGGTAATTCAGGTGATTCTAAATATCAGAGAGGGAGATTATTGTGGCTCTGATTCTGGGAAGGAGTTCTTGCATGCACGAATTTACTGGAAGTTGAGCTAAAATGAGGAGGGTGATTTGAAGTCCTTTTACATGGACTTCCAATGTCATACTCCTTTGGTGTTGCTCCATCCACAACAGGACACAAATCTCCATCCCCAGAGCCCTTTGATTGCCAAAGAAACCATGAACAGTATCTCTTGTTCTGCTTATGCAAGTCTCAGACACAGGTTCACTGGTGCTCTAACCCACAGACATTCATCACTGTCTACACTCAGGGTCCTCCTGGGGCAACTGAAAGAGAACCACAGGGTTTGCCTTTTCCCCCTTTAACTCTGGCCTGGTTCCTCTGTTAGCCTCACTTTCAATCAGGATATCTTCCAACTATAGGATAAAAGGATTGAGTTACTAGGGGTCAGTAAAGGGGCTGGATCTTCCTTAGGCCAAATAAAGGTTTAGCATGCTCCGTGAAGTCTACTACTTCCTATATATTTTAGATTGTTGAATAACTTCTTGAAAACTAACTTTCCTTTTATATCAAAATAATTCCATGACATGAAATAATCATGTGATGTGACCATTCTACTTCGGAATAGTATACTCGAAAGAATCGAGTGTAGAGTCAGTAGATATTTGGACACCAATGTTCATAGCAGCATTATTGACAACAGCCCAAAGCTAGAAGCAATCCAATTGTCCCTTGATTGAATAAACAAATGGTGGAATATACAAGGGTACTTTCGAAAGTTCATAGAAAAATGAAATAATAAATTTCTGTTTGTGCAAAAATTTTTGAGATTAATCCACTTTATTACATAACACATATTTTTCATGAAAATTTTTAAGATATCTCATTTGCAAGGATTTCTATTTTTGCAACAAAATAAATTTATCTTTTAATTCCATTTCCATGAATATTCTGAAATACCTTTGCACATACAATGGAATATTATTCAGCCTTAACAAGGAAGAAAACATGATACATGCTACAAATGAATAAACCTTGAATATATTATTCTAAGTGAAATAAACCAGACATAAAATGACAAATATTATATTATCCTCCCACATGAGGTTCCTGGAATTGTCAAAATATGCAAACAACAAATAGAATTCTGGTTTTCAGGGGTGGAGAGAGGGGATTCAGGGAGTTAGGGTTTGTTAAGTTCAGAGTTTCAGTTTAGCATGACAAAAATGTTCTGGAGATGGAAAGTGGCAATGGTTAAACAACAATATGAATGTACTTAATGATACTGACCTGTACATGTAAAAATGGTTAGTAAGTTAAGTTTTACATTACATGTATCCTTTTCAATAAAAACAACGTAAAAACCAAAATTACTTATAATGCATCATTTCTTATGCCTTGATTGAATAATTAGGCCTATCAGATATAATGTCACCTTGATTGGACTTTAATTTTTAAAACTTCTAACTGAATAATATCCATAATAAAACATCTCTAATGGTTGTTCTTCTTGCTCTATTACAGTTTCAATATTAGCATCAATACATTTAATTCAACAATATCCACTGGCACATTTAGATGTCTTCCTACTCCCATGAGGTGAAATGGGGTTTTTTAAAAAACCAAATACTATAAAGATCAAGGTGGATAAGTGGGAATGGTCATCTGTTTTCTTTTACAGGATCTTCCAAGGCTATAGAAATGGGAGATCCAGCCAAAATAGTCAAGGTCAGCATCATCTTGTGCCCTGAATTCCTGTTGTGCTTCTAACAAAACCTTGAGCTCTTCAGTTTCGCTTGTTCTATAATACTGAGCAGCTTCTCATTGCATTCACACTTCATTTTAAACATTCTAGAGTCTTCTCAGTGTTTTTTATGATTTATTTATTTAAAAGGCAAGGTGACAGAGGGAAAGGGAGGGGGAAAGGGATAGAGTTTTCTGTCCCCTGGGGGAGAAGGAAGGGGAGGGGAAGGGGGAGGTGGAGGGGGCAGGGGAGAGGGAGAGAGAGAGGGAGAGTTTCCTTTTTTTTAAACTTTTTTTTAAGATTTTATTTATTTATTTGAGAGGTAGATTTACAGACAGTTATAGTGAGAGACAGAGAGATAGTTCTTCCTTCCGTTGCTTCACTCCCCAGTGCCCACAACGGCCGGAGCTACACCGGAGCCAGGAGCCAGGTGCTTCTTCCTGGTCTCCCACGTGGATGCAGAGACCCAAGGACTTGGGCCATCTTCTACTGGTTTCCCAGGTGACAGCAGAGAGCTGGATTGGAAGAGGAGCAGCCAGGACTAGAACCGGCACCCATATGGGCGCTGGCGCCACAGGAGGAGGATTAACCTACTGCGCCACAGCGCCGGCCCCAGAGGGAGAGTTTTCTTTCCACTGGTTCACTCTCAAATGGCTGCAACAGCTGAGACTAGGCCAGGCCAAAGTCAGGGGCCAGAAACTCCATCCAAGTCTCCCGCATGGATGTCAGGGGCCCAGATATTTAGGCCATCTTCTGTTACTTTTTCAGGCACATTAGTAGGCAGCTGGATCCAAAGAGGAACAGCCAGGACTCATCAGCACCCTGATAAAGGATGCTGACTTCCCAATGGCAGTTTAACTTGCTGTGCCACAGTGCCAGCCCTTTCTCCATATGGCTTTCACAGAGTTGCTCTGACTGTTCCCACACAACTCTTAATCATACACTCTACATTATATTCAATCTGGACTAATAGACATTTCCAAGACACTCCCTAAATCTCTAACATTTTAGGACTTTCTTTGTTTACCCTTTCTACCACAAATACTCTGGCCTCTCTTACCGCTACATCTTTTGAAAAACCTTTCTATTAAAAAATTTACATGCAAAAATGTACATATGCATTGGGTACTAGGTGATGTTTCATTATGTGCATACATTGTATACTGTCCAATCCAGGTAATACATTTATCCATTCAGGCATTTAGCATTCTTTATGGTGAAAGCACTCATAAATCTTGTTTCCTAGGTTTATTTCATAGAGAAATACACAGTACATTAATATCATATATATCAACCCTACTGTGCAATAGAACCTCAGAACTTTCTCCTATCTAGATAAAACTTAGTACCCATTAATTAACCTTTCCCCATCTCTCCCACCTCACATCCTTCTTCAGCATCTGGTAATGATGACCCTTATGTTTTTAACTTCTGTGAAATCACCTATATGTTTATACTTCAAATGAGTGAGATAATGTGATATTTGTATTTCTCTGCTTGGCTAATTTCACTTAAAATAATGACCACCAGCTCCATCAATGTTTTGCGAATGACAAGGTTTTACCCTTTTATGGGTGAGTAATATTCCATTGTGTATATATTCCACATTTTCTTTATCGACTCATCAGTAGATGGACAGTTAGGTTGTTTCTATTTATTGTCTACTGTGAATATTGCTGCAACAAACATGTGAGTGCAGATGGATTTCATTTCCCTTGGAAAGATAGCCAGGAGTGGGATTGCTGGATCATCTAGTAGTTTATTTTCAGTTTTTTGAGGAAATTCCATGCTGTTTTCTACAGTGGCTCTACTAATTTACATTTCCATCAACAGTGTACAGTTCCCTTTCTCTACAACTTCAGTAACACTTATCTTTTGTCTTCTTGATAATAGCCAATCTAACTGGAGCAAGGGTGATATCTCAAGGTTATCTTGATTTGCATTTCCCTGATGGCTAGTGATACTGAACATCTTTCATGTACTTGTTGACCATTTTTATGTCTTCTTTTGATAAATGTATATTTAGATATATTAACAATTTAAAAATTTGTTTTTTAAAATTTATTATTTATTTGAAAGGCAGACACGCACACACACACACACACACACAGAGAGAGAAAGAGAGAGAGAGAGAGAGAGAGAGAGAGAGAGAGAGACCTTCCTTCCACTGGTTCACTCCCCAAATGAATGGCTGCAACGGCCTCCTAGTGTGTGAGACCTCCAGGTTTCACTAATAAGGTGTTGGGTGTAGACAAAATAGCAGATTAGAGGAGAATATTATTCTAAAAGTTTCCCAGCTGGATATTTTATATCTATGCCAAAATAACTTATCTAATGGAATTCATTTTCCCTCAGTCCCAGTACTCCCTCCTGAAATCCTGGAATTCTAGAGCTTGTGCTTTCCAGGTAGAGATTCCAATGTCTTCATATATTCTTATTTCTCATTTTCTTTATGCCTATATTACTGAAAAATGCTGTGAATTCTCTTTTAGTAGTATCTTTCACATGTGTCCCTTTCCACTCCCAATGCCATTATCCTTATTCAAGAACTCATTATTACTCATTCTTGGATTAAAGCACACTCCCTGTCTCTCTTTTCCTACCAGCAATGTTGTGTATACCCTGATACTGTCAATATTTTGAGAATACTCTCCCTATATCTTATAATAATGTTATCAAAGGGGAGTGAATACAGCTCAGAGAATATGCGAGATAATATATGCAGAGATGAAAAAGTTAGAACTTCCATTTTATTTGCTTAACATTATTGTCTTAAATTGTATTTTGTATATGTTTCTCACATATACAGTATATTAGTATACTAGTATGTGAATATTATTAATAAATAAAGGAATACATTTGGAATGCATTTTTGATAGAGTCGTGAGTCCTTAGATTTCAGACAACTTGTATACAGAATCAAGTCTAAACTGTTTATCCTAGTATTCAAGGCCTTTCACTATGACATTTCTCCACTTAAGCTTATACTGATCTTCAAACAATTCAAAAGATTTATTTTTTGCATTATCTATGCTCTTATCCAAATATTCCTCAAATATTTCTCAACCTTATGTCATTGATCTTGTCTCCTGACTTTGAATTGTCTCTCAGCTTTTTTCTTATCTAAACCACATTCATCTTTCATGACATAGTTCACATCACATCTCATCTAAGGGAGCTTACTGGCTATTATAGTTCTCTGAATTCCTTTAGTAACTGCAGCTTGTAACTATTTGGCATTTAACTGTATCTTATATGGTAGTGTTGGCAACATTTTTATATAAAAATGTGGCTATGTTTAGCTGTACATTTTGTTTGTATGCACTCAGGGTACAGAAATAATTTGTCTTTTTATTTTCTATAAGCTTCATTCATAGAATCCAGAATATTTACCTCAATAAATATTTAGGGAAATAAGGCACATATATATAACACCTACATACACACACACACACACACACACACACACAGAGACACATAAGATGAAGGTTAAAAAAAGGAAGAAGTTGTTAGGAATGATTATAGAAGTTTTCTTAGGGGGAATGTATTTTGAAGTAGGTTCCAAAGGTGGTAAAGGATAAGGGTTGGGAAAAGGAGTATTCTTTATTAGAAGAATCAAGAAAAGTAATTTTTCTCTTTAAACTTGGTGTTATAAGTTTGAAAAGTGGTGGTGGGAAAGTATGTATTTTTAAATGTATGAAGGTATGTTTTTAAAACGTGAAGCTTTTGGAATCAAATTGACCTTTTTTGGATTCTATTTACATTCTGTTATTAACTTTGTGATCATGGACATCCTACTTGATTTCTAGGAGTTACAGTGTGCCTGTTTATAAAGTGGAAATAGTAATAATAATGTCTGACTTATTGAACTGTAGTGAGAATTGAATAACTTAATGTACTGAGTGTTGTGCTTTGCACATGGTATGCAGTAAGTATTAGCTAAATCAATAGCTCTCCTGTTACTACTATTACCATTTTGTAGTATTTTTGTTTCTAATTTAAAGAGGATCTCTTTTCAAAGGTTGGTTGTAGACGATGATATTTCCCTAAGTTACAAAAATGGAAGCAAATGTGTTTTCCTAACAAGGGCTTTTTAAAAGGTGAGTAAATTGGCTGGAATGTGAAGAACAGCAAGGCTGTAAACCATGAGGTACATTCTGCTTCATTATTTCATATCATTGAGATATAAATCACACAGCACACAAATCACATATTGTAGGTGTTATATCCGAGGGGTTTTAATATATTCAGCTGTGTGTCATAATCACTTGAAAACATTTTTAACACTCCCACGCAAAACCCCATACCCATCAGCTGAAGTATCATTTCCTAATTCTCATATTCTTTCTTGTTCCGAGGAAACCACTAGTTTAATCTCTGTCTCTATGTAGTGCATATTATGTATCTTTAATATAAGCAGAATCATTTAATAGCTGATTGTGATGGTTAATTTTCTATGTCAACTTGAGTGGGCCATAGTGCCCAGATATTTGGTCAAACATTCTGAATGTTTCTGTGAAGATTTTTCAGAAGAATTATATTAACATTAAAATTGGTAGCTTTTAGTAAAGTATATTAACCTCCATTATTTGGTTGGGACTTATCCAATCTGTTGAAGACTTTAGTAGAACAAAGATTATTCTCCACTGAGCAGAATAGAATTTTATCACAGTAACTATTTTATAACAGTAACTCTTTCTTGGATCTCCAACCTGCTGGCCTATGCTGCAAATTTTGGCCTTATGGAGTGTCCACAATCAATGAGACAATTCCTCAGAATCAATCTATCTTTTTCTCTCTTCAACCTTCTTCATACCTGTATGCATTCATTGGTTCTGTTTTTCTGGAAAAGCATGATTAATACAGTGGTCTTTGTTTCCTTGTGCTTTTCACTTAGCATAATGTTTTAAATAGTCATCCATGTTGTACCATGTATCAGTACTTTATTACTTTTCCTGGTTGAATAATATTCCATTGTAATTATATACTATATTTATCCATTATTTAATTTATGAAATTTTGGGTTGTTTCTACTTTTGGTTTTATGAATAATGCTGGTATGAACTTTTATATGAAATTTTCTGTGTGAATATGCTTTATATTTTCTTGTGTATAGATCTAGTAGAATTTCTGAGTAATATCATAACCAAGGTATAACATTTTGAGGAACTAACAAAGTGTTTCCCATTGTGGCCACATCATTTTACATTCCTATTCGTAGTGTATAAGGGCTCCATTTTTTCTACATTTTGCACTACATTTGTTAATTTCTCTTCTTTAAAAATATATATTGTAGGGGCCTGCGCTGTGGTGTGGCAGGTAAAGCCGCCTCCTGCAGTGCCCGCATCACTTATGGGTGCCAGTTCGCATTCTGACTACTCCACTTCTGATCCAGCTCTCTGCTATGCCCTGGGAAAGCATTACAAGATTACCCAAGTCCTTGGGCCCCTGCATCCGCATGGGAGGCTTGGAGGAGACTCCTGGCTCCTGCCTTTGGATCGGTGCAGTTCCGGCCATTGTGGCCATCTGGGGAGTGAACCAGTGGTTGAAAGACCTCTCTCTCTCTCTGCCTCTGCCTCTCTGTAACTCTGCCTTTCAAACAAATAAATAAATCTTTAAAAAAAGAAGTCCAATAAAGTACTATATGGCTGATAGATTTTTAAAATATATATGTAATTTTAATGGGCATAAATTGGTATCTCATTGTGATTTCAATTTGCATTTTTCTCATGGTTAATGATACTGAACATTATTTCATGTGATCATTGACCATTTTTACATATCATCATATACATATATTCAACTTTTTCCTATCATAGATATTCCTAAAATCAATTTTGAATAACTCGTCTAGACAGAGGAAGTCTTAGATTAGTCACACTTCCAGTTGAACTAATTTTCACGGAGGATTGTAGATTGAATCTTGTCCCAATGAAAAGAGAGCATCTAAGAACATTGTCACTAACACTTGCCCAGTTGATAATGATGGAAAGGAAGAACATGTGATCCAAAATGAAAAATGCTCCCCACAACACTTATATTTGGATTTAGAGGGAAAGTTTTTTTTTTTTTTCAATTGGTTTTGTGTTTACAACTGATTTGACTCCTTGGATGTAATTTGTCTATGTGGGTTCAATTTCTGTCTGGTGTTTTGTTATACCATTTAATTCAAATGATTGTTTCTGAAATTAGAAAAATGAATAAATAGAACTAGTCGAATGGAAGGATCCATTAAATACTTTGGTCAGTACAGCCTGACGGATACGGAATGATGCTGGGAGTTAGCAAACCATCTCTACTGGACCATTCCCCACCTATTTCCAACTGTGATTTCAGTTAACATGATTGCATACTTGATAATATGTATGCGCAGATGATGATATCTTCTGCTATTAGCTCTGAGCTCAAACCTGATGCTGTTATCTTTCAATCTTACCAGCTGGAATTAAGTTCCGTGCAGGCCTCCAAAACAGATAATTCACATGATGAAAATGGATACATGGCTCAGCAAATTATCTGGAATTCTTTAGCAAACAGAGTAATCGTGAAATAATGGCAACCTCCAACTTCACGGGTTTTATTTATGTTCTTTTTAAAAAAAGATTCATTTTTGTTTATTTGAAAGGCAGAGTTGCAGAGAGAGATAGAGACAGAGACAGAGAGAGAAAGAAAAAGAGAGAGAAAGAGAAAGAGATCTTCCATCCACTGTTTCAGCCCCCAAATGGCCGTCACAACCAGGGCTGGGCCAGGTTGAAAGCAGGAGCCAGGAGCCTCCTCTAGGTTTCCCACAGCAGTGCAGGGGCCCAAGGACTTAGGCCATTCTCCATTGCCTTCCTAGGCGCACCAGCAGGGAGCTGGATCAGAAGTGGAGTAGCTGGAACTCGAACCAGTGTCCATATGGGATGCTGGCACTGCAGACCAGGGCCCTAACCCAATTTGAAAGGGCTGTGTGTACTGAGACACATCAGATAACAGAGCATTAATATGTTACTTCATCTGTTTCCTAAACCAACCTTTCCTTTGAATATATATATCATAAGCTACTGTAAGGACTCATTTTTATCTCTCTCCCAAAATAAATTGTTTTAATAACTTAAGCTAGAAACTCTAGCACAAAATGGGGGATTTTCCACCTCCTTCCAGTTATTTTGAACTGTCAGTATTCACCTAGCACTCTTCTTGTAGGGCAATATGTTATCTGAGTCCTAGGTAATTATGTCATGGTCCTCATCTGTAAGGGGTTATCAATGCTTGTATGTTCATAAAGGTGGAAGCATTGCAAGCCAGAGGTCTTGTTATAATTCCTTTCATTATAAAATTTGTGTGAGTGAATTTCCTCTAATTCATTCCAACAGTCACCACTTCAATTCAGATTCCTGTTATCTCTTGCCTGGCTTATTGCAATGACTTCTCCAATATCTCTGCCTTCCACGTCTTCTCCTTCTCAACTATTCCAAAAAATCCCTAATTTCATGATGCTTGTTCCCCAAAACATTGCTATTTTCAAGTCATATTCTGCTCAAAAACTTTCAGTAGGTCTCTATAAAAATATTTATATAAAAGGAACAAATTTTATGTATTTCACATATTTTTTCAGAGAATTTTTAAAAAATTTATTAATATAAAGGGAACATATTTCATATATTTAATATGTACAGTTCTAAGAAGATAACCCTACTTCCCTCCATCCCTTTATCCCTCCCTCAAACCCCCTCCTTCCTTCCATTTATTTTTAATTTTTGCAATGACATACTTTCAATTTACTTTATAATCACAATCTTAATTCTCCACTAAATACAGAATTCAACCAATAGTAAGTAGAAAGACCAGTGTTCCTCCGGAGTATAGACAGGGGCTATAAACAATAATCAAATCTCAAAATGTTAGTTTCACTCATATGCATGATATTTTTGTACTCTATTACTATCTATCAGAGAAAACGTGTGATATTTGTATTGTGGGTCTGGCTTATTTCACTAAGAATAATGGTCTCCAATTGCATCCACGTTGTTGTTAAAGATAGAATTTCATCCTATTTTATAGCCTAGTAGTATTTGAGTAAAGGCTAAAGTTGGTCTGACAGTCTAGATTGTCCTTTATGATCAGATCCTAAGGCAAACTCTATTTATTGCTCACTGTTACATTTGGTGAAGTAATTATAGTAGAAATATTTAATTTATTGTTTTTCCAATAGGCACAAACATTCCCATTCATTCACCATCATTTGTAATATTTCATCATTCTTTTCATGCATGCTGCTTTGGGAAATGTAAATTTATTTCTAGCACATTGAAACCTGTCACTCATCTGCATGGTATAAATATCAAGACAATTATGTCAAATTTAATCAAGTAAAAAAGAGTTGTGTAAATGAAGGGACCCCAGGACACCTTATCGGGAGGAGTGAAGAGATGGACATCTGTTGGGGTCTCAAGCCCGAGACTGGCCCCTAACCAGCAGGGGCCAGTGCAGACACTCCCCAACAAGGCGAACGGGAGAGGTAAGGTTGATGAGTCAAGCACACCACAGCAAGCACCGGTGAGTTCTGTTGAAGCAGGAACTACTTTATTGAGGAAGTGTACAGGCTTATAAAGCTTACGAAGGACCTGCGCAGTAGGGGAGCCAATCAGAGAAAAGGTCACACAGGCACAGGTGGACCACGCACAGGGGCACCTTAGAGATCATGCACTGTCCACGTGTCAGGAACTAAAGCAGACCTATCCCTGCCGGTGGTCTGATCTTACGTAGCTTAACCTTGGCAGCCGCAGACACGCCCCTCGAACATCCACCAGGTGCCATATTGTAATGGAAGTTTAAAGCAATGCCCAACAGATATCTCCATTGAATATCAATTGAAATAATGCTGTTTTGCAAAAATCTACTATGTGTAATCAGCCACAATGCAAAAGGCAATGCAATGCCTTAAAATGAAATTCCACATTTTTTAAGTTCTCCTGTTTCTCTATGAACAGATTTAACTTTTGCTTTACTGCCTCTTAGCTGCCATGTGATCAGCTCTCAAATTCTTACAATACAGGTGCTTTTTTTTTTTTTTTTGACAGGCAGAGTAGACAGTGTGAGAGAGAGAGAGACAGAGAGAAAGGTCTTCCTTTTTCTGTTGGTTCACCCCCCAAGTGGCCACTATGGCTGGCGTGTTGCGGCAGGCGAGCTGCGCCGATTGGAAGCCAGGAGCCAGGTGCTTCCTTCTGGTCTCCCATATGGGTGCAGGGCCCAAGCACTTAGGCCATCCTCCACTGCACTCCCAGGCCACAGCAGAGAGCTGGACTGGGACAGAATCTGGCGCCCCGACCGGGACTAGAACCAGGAGTGCAGGTGCCACAGGCGGAGGATTAGCCTAGTGAGCTGCGGTGCTACTTTCGCTAAGTGTGTAGCCCTGGAGTGAAGAAAAGCTAGTGAAATGCTTGTTTCAGTTTTCTATTGTTTTCTCTCTTAAATTGTAACAAATAGATTGCCATTAGGTTGAGGTTGGCTGATGAAAGATAAAGTTTGGGTTTCGTGGAGACAGTGGGGTAGAATTATTTTGTCAAAGCCTGTATGGATGAACTTTACACCCTCTCCTAAATAATGGTTAGCTAACCCAGTGACAAGAAGCTTTCTACATTCTTAGTCTTAGGTCCCACAGACAGAAGTCACATCAGTCCAGTGCTCTACTACATATACTCTGTTTGTTTGGATTGTAAATATTCCTCTGTATAACTGAGGGATTCCTCTGCCTTGTTTCATCAGAGCCGGGTCTCCAGCGTGGCATGTGGCAGAAGACAACACTCCAGAATTTTCTATGAGTACAATTTTCTCTAGATGTGAGGATACTCAGCTCCTCGATCTAAAGGAAGTTAATGTGAATGGCACTGGAAGAGTTTCTACTATCACAATGGCAACTCTAACCAGTTATCCACGAGGACAAAAGTCCAGTGGCATTCCACTCTAGAGCACATGGGACCTGTGACAGCCAATTCTTTTATCCAGAAAACAACTGGTTTCAAGTAGTCACAATTCCAAGTAGGTTATAAAGCATGCATAAAATTACCCATTTGATTACCCATTCTACTGTTTTACGTTTAATTTCTTTACTACCTCCCTTGTTTTATTATTATATACTATTATTGCTATAAATGTAATTTCTTCCTCTTCCATGCTTCTCCTTTCCTTTATCTCTCTCTCTCTCTCTCGCTATATATATATATATATATATATATTTCTTAAAACATTTATTTAAAAGTCAGAATGAGGCACACACACACACACACACACACACAGAGAGAGAGAGGATCAATCTTTCATCCACTAGTTCATTCCTCAAATGGCTGCAAAAGCCAGGGTTGGGCCAGGTCAAGTCCATGATCTCTAACCTGGTCTTCTACATGGATAGCAAGGGCCCAAGTATTTGGACGATTATTCGTTGCCTTCCCAGGCACATTAGCAGGGAACTGGATCAGAAGAAGCAGAGTAGCTAGGACTTAAACCAACACTCCAATATGGGATGCCAGTGTTGCAAGTAACAGCTTAACCCATTGCAGCACAACGCTGGCCCCTCAAGTATCTGTTTTGCAAAAGTTTATGCATTCTTCTTGGCCAGCACATGTTTCCCTATCATATTCCTCAAAAAAGTGTCACTGATAATTGATACTCCCTTGAACACAAGGTCCAAGAAGCTCTAACCTCAGAGATGGTCAGCTCACCATTATCCTAGGCCAGAATGTTAGAATCTAAGTTTCATTTAGGCAATGGATGTGTCCAACGACCTTTACTCATCCTTTTCTCCTTACACATAAATCAGTTCCAGTGGGAGTAAGAGAATTCTGTAAGATGTTTATGTCAGTACAGAGACCTTTAGCCTGAACAAGGAGAAAAATGAAAAGCAAGTGCGCTATTCAGTAATTTGGCTGATGTGAGATTTAGAAGTAAATTTTATATTTTTAAAGAAAATCATATATAAAACAAAGATTCAGATCTCAGAGAACTTTTTTTCCTCATTAGAGATTAGGAAACAAATCTAATGTTTCTAATAGAAGTGAAAACTCCATGTCTGAAACAGAAGCACTGTTTTAGCTTCTCTTTTTTAACTTATAATTTTATTTATTTGAAGAGAGAAAAGGAAAAGGAGAGGGAGACAGGAAGGGAGGGAAGTGGAGATAGAGGGAGAGAGGGAGAGAGGGAGGGAGAGAAAGAGGGAGAGAGGGAGAGAGGGAGAGAGGGAGAGAGAGAATCTCCTATACACCTGTTGAGTCTTCACAATAGCCAGGACAGGGCAAGGCTGAAATCAGGAATCCAGAATTTAATCTAGGACACTCATGTGAATAGTGAGTACTTGGGGCTTGGGCCATCACCTGTTGCCTCCCAGGATACACATTAGCAGAAAACTGGAATTGGATCCAGGATTTGAACCCAGTACTGGAATACAGGGTACAGGCATTCCAGCAAGGGCTTAATCACTGTAACAAATACTTGCTCACCATGGATGTTTATAACAACTAATGTCTCCTTATATTTATGGCATACCAAAGTCTAGTCCACTCTAGTGACCAAGATTAGGGCACAAATCTCATTCCTCATACATTCCTGATACTTCTGAAGAAAATCAGAACTGAAGTTCCCAGCATGAAAATGAATTATAATTCATAAGCTTCATTTGGTTAGTGCTGACCCAGTAACATTCTGCTCTAAGATCCCTTTCTATGGCCTACCATGGCCCTTGATGGGAATTTGGTGACCTCTTTCTGACTTACCCCAACCCCCATCATGTTAAGTTTGGACTGGCCAATTGAATTTGATTCCTCTGTGGAACTGATTTGACTCACCGCCTAGCCCAGCACCTGACCTTCATTAGGCAGCCATTTCTGTCTGGGGACTGCACTGAGGAACTCCCCCACACTGGCCTGAGTTTTATTTACACTTTGGAAAGCACCCAAAGATTTAGCTCTGGAGAGCATCTTCTTAGAGTTCAGTACTTCAAGAAAACCTGTGAACTGCTTCTCTATTTTCTACTGAATTTCTTCTCCATTTCCTAGCTGTTGATCCAGAATGAGACAGTGTTGCTTGCTCTACGGCCTGTAGTTTCTGTCAACCTGGCCTCTGAATCTAGTAGTCCAGCTTATAATCAGTGCCACAAAGAAAGGGGTGGGATATTATTAGATCAAAATGAAAAGATGCAATGACTGAGAAACCCTATTATTTTCTCTAGCTGAAACACCATAGCCTGCTTGATGTTGATAAGGGTTTTGTATGTAATAGGAAAATCCAGAGAAAAGAAGAGAAATGACTGTACCATGCAATTCAGACTTCAAACCCCATGAAGTCTACTGCTTCAGTTATCATTTGCCTCTGAATGCAGTTATCATCACCAAAGCCTACCAGAAGTCATGTGAGGGTATGACATCTAGCATGGAAAATAGATAATCCTCAGACCATTTCATATTGTGTTGTTCAGGGCCCTTTTTCCATTACCAAGTCTGACATAACACTCAATTCCTCCGATTTCTTCCCCTACAAATTTCCTTACAAACACTTCTTCCTTCTCACACAGTTGAACAACAAGTGGTCGTATGCATATCTATTTGTTCATACATGTGTTGGATGTACATGTGGGTGTAGGAGGGATGTCTGTTCCTACTAATTATACAAGGAGATCAACTCTAGATATTTCTTTGGGCTCTACATTATCCCTGCCCACAATAAGTTCATAGTCTAAGGAGTATCATAAATATGATCTATAATATAAAGCATACTTGAAGAATTTGCCATGAAAGTATAACTAAGTTCTTTAGGTCTGAGTAATTCTTATGAAAAATGTAAAAAAAATTATCACAGAGGAAAGTAGTCTTTATCCTTCTGCTCAGAGGGGAAGAAGTACAGAATAGACAGGGACAGGAGCATTCAAGATGGATGGGGACAAGGATAACCCCAAATTTTATGATATCAGCCTCCCAAAGGTGTTTTCTATTTCACAGTTTACTGAGTTTCAGGAAATTTTTTTAAAGATGTATTTATTTATTAGAAAGGCAGTGTTGTAGAGAGAGGGAAAGACACAGAGAGAGGTCTTCCATGCACTGGTTCACTCCCCACTGGTTCACTCTGACTGCACTGGTTCACACTGCTGCACTCTGGGCTGATCCGAAGCCAGGAGTCAGGAGCTTCTTCCGGGTCTCCCATGTGGGTGCAGGGGCCCAAGCACTTAGGCCATCATTCATTGCTTTCTCAGGCCATTAGCAGGGAGTTGAACCAGCGCGCCTATATGGGGTGATGGTGCCACAGGCAGAGGCCTAACCTACCATGTCACAGTGCCAACACCAGGAAATTGATATTACCAACTTAAAATTTTAGTTCAGTGCTTCAGTTTACCTTCTGTTTGTCTGAATTAAATGCTGAGTTCTTACTGTGTATCCGTTGAACAAATGTCCAGAGGCATGCTCGGAAACCGAGTTTCTCACTGTAGCTGGGGAAAGTTAAGCTAAGATGAAATTTGAAATTTGGGACAGCAAGAATACAGAGGAGATCCAGAGTCAACTTAAAGAATTTGGGGGCCGGCTCCGCGGCTCACTAGGCTAATCCTCCGCCTTGCGGCACCGGCACACCGGGTTCTAGTCCCGGTCGAGGTGCCGGATTCTGTCCCGGTTGCCCCTCTTCCAGGCCAGCTCTCTGCTGTGGCCAAGGAGTGCAGTGGAGGATGGCCCAAGTGCTTGGGCCCTGCACCCCGTAGGAGACCAGGATGAGTACCTGACTCCTGCCATCGGATCAGCGTGGTGCGCCGGCCGCAGCGGCCATTGGAGGGTGAACCAACGGCAAGGGAAGACCCTTCTCTCTGCCTCTCTCTCTCACTGTCCACTCTGCCTGTCAAAAAAAAAAAAAAAAGAACTTGGATCTGAGTTAGTAGTAAATAGGAAGCCACCAACGTGATTTTAATCAGGATAGTAACATGATCTAACTTGTATTTTAATAATATGGGTGATATTGATGGGAGAGGTAAATATTTAGGAAGCTATTGAAATAAAAAGAATGGGTGAAGGTCTGAAAATATATTGTAACAGTGAGAATAGAAGAAAAGATGAATCAGAGGGACATTTTGAAAATAGAGTTAACAAAACTTGAAGGTTGCTTTGGCATGGTGAATGAGGAAGATGGAAATATTAAAGACAAAATTTTCATATATATACATATAGCAAGATGATGAAGGGGATAATGATGATCATGATGATCTGTTAAGCATGTACTATATACTTTGTATATACATTGTTTTATTTAGTTATTACAATCCTTTAAGTGAGGTGTTGTTAAAAAAATCTCCATTTTACATATAGAGAAACTGATACACTTTTAATTTAAGTAATTTGTCCAATGCTATATAGTCAGTAAATGGGGTTTAAATGTGCTCTGTATGTGTGACTTTTAGTGAGACTTTTTTTTTTTTCAAAATCAATGCCTATGAATCTCTTGGTAAAGTTACAAATTTGAATAGAAAACATGAAAAGCTGTGAATCATTGATGTTTAAGAGTAATTGGTTCCACATCTGTCAAGACTAATGAAAATGTGATTCCCTCATCCTACCTGGATGACTGCCTGAAGATTTGCCTTGGGGGTTGGAGATGTGACATAATAGATTAAGCCTCCACCTGCAATGCTGGCATCCCATATAGGCATCGGATTGAGTTCTGGCTGATCCACTTCTCATCCAGCTTCCTGCTAATGGCCTGGGAAAGCAGTGGAAGATGGCATAAGTCCTTGGGCCCCTGCACCCAAGTGGGAGATTTGGATGAAGCTCCTGGCCCCTGGCTTCAGCATGGCCCAGGCTTGGCCTTTTCGGCCATTAAGGAAGTGAACCAGCAGATGGAAGATCTTTTCTATCTCCTTCTATTTCCCCACCCACCCCCACCTCCACCCTCCATAACTCTGTCTTTCAAATAAATAAAAGTAATTCTTTTTTTTTTAATAAAACATACACAAAAACACTGTCCTCAAATGTTTCCTTAAAAAGAAAGGCCTGGCTCTCAAGTCAAAGGTGATTTCCCATTAGAAATGGCCTAAACTTGATCAATGGTTAGGATAGAATACCTGAGAGACTTGAGACTAGAAGAAAGTGGTGGAATGATGGAACACCCTTGGAAGAGATAGTGACTTATTCCAGGGAAAAGAGTCTTCCAAGCACAACCAATTCAGAAAGAAAGGCACAAAGACTCTGACCTGGATCAAAGAGAGGGAAGAGGCAATTTGAATTTATCTGCAGTAAGTTGTGAATTAATCACTGAAAATTAACAGTTCTTTTTGAGATTACAGTTTCTGCAAAATGTGTTTTTTTAATCAGACTGTTTCCACCCTTAAATAGTTACACCTATAACCAAAGCCTGCTAGATCAAAGCAAAGGTAGGGGAATAATATTCAGTTTTTAGATAATTATTTTTGAATAATTGTTGAATGAAAACATTAGCTAGCCTTGAATTGAAATGCCATCAACTTTACCTTACGCTCTGATTGTACAAACTTAAGCTCATTTATTCATTTATTCATTCATTCAACAACTATTTATCAAGGTGTCCTTCATATTTAAGCCAGATGCTAAGTATACCAAGGCCAGGGATGGTTCCTATTCCTATGCAACTGCAAATTCTCACAGGGAAGAGGATGATGAACAGGTTTTTGCAAAATAGTTTTGTGCTATGGAATATTACAGTTGCCTGAGGGGCATAGAGATACAGCTAACCCAGCCTAAGAACTGGAAAAAAATGTCCTATTATATAGGTGGAGGTGAGAGTGCAAGATAGGAACTGATAAGAGATGAAACTGGACAGGTTCTATAGGTCTGAGCTATGAAGAATATTGTTAGTCATTTAACAAATATGGATTTAAAACTCCCGGCTAGTGACCTGGGTAAAGCAGCAGATGATGGCTCAAGTACTTGAGCTCCAGCTACCATGTTGGAGACCTAGAAGAAGCTCCTGGCTCCTGGTTTTGGCCTGGCCCAACTCCAGCCATTGTAGCCACCTGGGGAGTGAACCAGTGGATGGAAGATCTCTCTCTTTGTCCCTTCCTTTCTGTCTGAATTTCTTTCAATTAAAATCTCAGGATGCCTTTCATTCCTTGTATTAATCCCTTGTTTATACTCCTGTGGAACTGTTTTTCTATTTTTTTAACCTGTTTAATATTAAGGTTAGTGATGTATTAAGCCTGTGATTGTGGAGTGGACTGAAATTGTTTACAAAAATTAAAGTAAAGAAAGGAAAGCAGGAGGGGGATTGGGGGGGGGAGGAAAGTATGATTGTCTTCTTGGAATTGTACCTATGAAATTTATGAGGTCTGTTATTTTATAATAATGATTTTTAAACATAAAAAAATTAAAATATAAGATGAATAAAGCTAAAAATAAAACCACCCAGGAAGTACAGATTTATCCTGAAGCAACTGGGGGACTGTTTTGTCAGAGACAGGGTATTGAATAAAAGCATCAGGCTTTTATGTTGGATTCTGTCAGGATGGTAGTCAGGCTGAATGCTGGTAACCCACAATAGAGTGGCTTTTATGGAGACAGTTAAGAGTGGATTAATTCAAGAGACTTTTTGGAGAGATAATCACCAAAAATGATTGATTGAGTATTAGGATTAAAAGGAACAGAGAAATCAAGGATGACATTTACATTTTTAGCCTGAGAAACCATATATATGGAAATGCTATTGAACACAGGCAGAGAAGAGGGTTTGAGGAGAAAATATCAAGTTCAGTGTTGGACATACTGAACTTGAGTATGTGTGAGACATTGAAATAGCTATATTTAACAGGCATTTGTGAAATAAATTTGAAGTCCAGAAAAGAGCTCTTGGTTGGAGATAGAGCTTTGGGAAGCCTTAATATATAATGAATCTCTCAGGTAATAAAATATACCCCTTAGCATTTTCAGCATCTCTGGCTTCTTGTGATATTTGATCCTAATGAGAGACTCTGCAGACCAGGTTACATAGTCAACGAATGTGATGTGGAAGGTTGAGTGTGATGAGATTAAGGTCTCTCATGAAATTCACAATGTGACCTTGCACAAATCACAATCCTTTTGGTAACTATTTCTTCATGAGTAAAACATGAAAATGTAAAGGAAAAAGGGACAGAATAATTAAAATAGGTTCATTTTTTCCTTTAAAATTTTTTAAAAAGTAGATTTTTGTGTGAATGCATATATGCATTTAAAATATTTCTAGAAATTGCCAAATTGCTATTCAAAGCATCATATGAAAATAATGATTCCTCACACCCTCATCTACATGCTTTTTTACTGGGTTGCATTTGTGATGTAATATTTTGTCTATCTTTTAAAAATTCAATTTCACTCACACCTTTTTAGAGTGAGGATAACATTTTTGAAGACTTCAGAAGACAGCAGACCGTGATGATTCCTTATTAAAAATGTGATTAAATAAATCTTCAATTCTGGAATGTGACTAAATCAAATATTTGAAATGTACTGAATATTTTAGTATTAGCTAACTTGCGTCTCCTTTGAGTAACAATTTAGTACCTTGACAAAGTTTGCATATATAACCAATTTGAAGTGGTAGCCTCTTTACTCTCTCTATGACTTTTAAGCATTCTGGATAAATTGCGAAATTCTCTACATTTTGTGCAACAAACTTAATCCATATCAGGGTGATGAGATAAATGATTGAATTATTGAAAAATTAATGTGAAGCTGCCAAGTTCTATGGTAACTTCTTGAATCTGTAAGCATATTTTCCCGCATGACAATCTGGTATAAGTTACCCCACAGCTGCAAGAGATCTGATCAAGGAAAAGGACCAAGGATGACTTCAGCAAAAGCATTACTGGCTTCCTGTTTCTGTATACTCTAAAATATCATTAAGCTGAAATGCAAAGAGCAAGGGAAAACACTTGGAATAAAGCTAGATCCAGGTTTACAAGCCAGACTGATTTTTGGCAGGTTAATCACTTAGCAATTGAATTGTTTATTCTTGTTTATTTTTGGTTGCTAAGATTCCTTGATTAGATCAACTGTTCTGGGATCTATACATTTTCCTTCAACCAAGGAAGAAAAAGAGATATTTTCTGTGATTTAATCTAACTATGACTTTTAATGGGTTATAATGATCTACTATTTTTATTGAAGATCAGTGAACCATCTAACAATACCTGACTTGTTTTGTTCTCTTTCAAAACCATTTCTTTTGCATGTAATCTTGCTCTCAATTCTTGAAAAAATTCTCTTAGGCAAGGGTTATTATCTGTATTTTACAACAGAACTGGAATTGCAGCCCAGATCATTTATCTCTTGTGCTTTCCCCTAGACAGATAGAGGAAACCTCTGGTGAATAGAGGCATGGCAGTTGCTGTAAAAATGTGAAAACAGGATTAAGATTATTTGATTTCAAAAAAGAAAAATATAATAGAATCTTTAAAACACACTTTGGGAATTTGGGACTTTTATCTTTTCAATTCAATTCACTCCCATGATGTTCTCTAAATTTGGAATGATTATAAGAAAATAGATGAGACTTTACTTTTCCAAGTCAAAGTGCCCTTACTACAAAGATATCCAGACATTTTATATTTGTTTCTTCTTCCATGTTCAGGAAATACAAATGGAAGATTTACACTGCCATAATAAATGGATCCTAACTCAATGACCACCAGGTTAAATTCAATAGAAATTTTGAACACCTACCATACCTTGCAATCTAATGAGGGAGGGGGTGAAGTAGATAACACACAAGTACACATATGAGAGCACTTCAAAAAAAGTTTGTGGAGAAGTGGAATCAAAAGAAGTTTATTTTGGTGCAAAATTTAAAGAAATCCACTCATAGATTTTTTGTAACACTGATTTTCAATGAACTTTTAAAAGATTCCCTCACAGAATTAAAATGTCGAACAGAATATAAATACCTAAATGTTTTGCAGGTTAAGAAAACGGAAAAGTTCCATCCAAAAAGGTAAGTGAAAGGAGATTCAGAGGGTGCCATTAAAGAGGTGAAATTAAGCCGGCGCCGTGGCTCAATAGGCTAATCCTCCACCTTGCGGCGCCGGCACACCGGGTTCTAGTCCCGGTCGGGGCGCCGGATTCTGTCCCGGTTGCCCCTCTTCCAGGCCAGCTCTCTGCTATGGCCAGGGAGTGCAGTGGAGGATGGCCCAGGTGCTTGGGCCCTGCACCCCATGGGAGACCAGGAAAAGCACCTGGCTCCTGGCTCCTGCCAGGATCAGCGCGGTGCGCCGGCTGCAGCGGCGGCCATTGGAGGGTGAACCAGCGGCAAAGGAAGACCTTTCTCTCTGTCTCTCTCTCTCTCACTGTCCACTCTGCCTGTCAAAAAAAAAAAAAAAAAAAAAAAAAAAAAAAAAAAGTGAAATTTGGACAGAGCCTAGATAGAAAGATGGGTTTAATGTTTATTGGCAGAAGAGAGAAGTGGGCTCCAGAAGGTTAAAGTGACACACAAAGGCTTGGACATAGAAAAATTTATTTTGCTTGGAGAATAGTGATACTACTGTCCTTCCTAGACACAGTGTAACTTTAGTAATGTGGGCAGAAAGGAGGCAAGAAAAGTAGAGTAAAAATAATGAAGTCTTTGAGAGCTAAGTCAAGGAGTTTAAGAAAGAACTATTGCACACTGATGAATCATTGTCAGTTCCTTAGCAAGAAAAAGGACGTGATCAAAACTGAACTTAAAGAAACTGAAGCTGCTTCTGTGTATGTCATGTACTGTGAGACATTAGGAGAATAATGCAGTAGTTGAGCTGAGGCACGAACATGATTTGAAGTTTCAGTGTTCATACATATTAATTGGGACAGAGCCACATGTATATTATATATACTTTCTGTGGATACTTTGGTGCTACAGTGGCAGAACTGAAGACAACTGTGAAAGACTCACAAAGCTGAAAATACTTACTACTTGGCTCTTTAAGAAAAATGTGCTGAGTAGGTACTGAAGAATCACCTTTATGTGACTGGTAATCAATAAAGATGTCACTGAAGGTTAGTTTGGGGGCTATATTTACTCCTTATGAGTGCCTTACAGAGGCTCACACTGATGTGTGCACCAGAGTAGAATGTCTTGAGCATTTGCTCTGACAATACCCCACATAGGAGTATATTGCCTCTGAAAGACTGTTGGCTAAACTGTGTGAATCTAGAGATCCTGGATTTCACTCCCAGTTTGTGTCCATTTTCAGAAGACAGTGGCAAGGCCACTTCTATTTCCATCCAAGTAGTCTTTTTCCTCCCTCCCTGGTCTGTTGTTGGACTTCAACCTCTTTATTGATGTGTTCTATAACTACACTATCCCAATTAATGGTGCAAAACCAGTTTCTCTATTGTTGATTTTGTCTTCCTCATTGCATCAATACCTTTTCCAAGGAAGTAGTCTTTGTTCACAATGTTTCCATGTATCCTGGCCTTTTATATCACTTTTCTTCCAGCTCTGCTAGAAAATAGTCACAAAGATTAGGTGGTTTCATAACTCCTTGAATATTATTCAGAGTAGCCAAGACATGGAAACAACCTAAGCATTCACTGATGGACCAATGGATAAAGAAAATGTGTATGTGTTCTTGTGTGTAAAATAGACTATTATTCAACCTTAAAACGAAGGAGTTTGGGGCAGATGTTTTGGTGCAGTGAGTTAATCTGCTGCTTGGGACACCTGTATCCCATATTGGAGGGAAAACTTGAGTTCCAGCTACTCTGCTTCGGATACGGATTCCTGCTAATGGAAGCTGTGAATGATGGAAGGCAGTGAACAATGGCTCAAGTGCTTGGAAACTTGCCACTCATATGGGAGACTCAATTGGAGTTCTGGGCTCTTGACTTTGGTTTGGGCTAGCCCTGTTTGTTGTGGGCCAGGCCAAAAACTGGACAAGACTAGTGAACAGAAATTTTTAAAGATAGTATATTCTCAGAATTTAGAAGTGGGAAAGATACCACAGCCTTTGTATGCATTACTCAAATGTTTGTGGTGATGTTGATGTAAGCACACCTATGTACTGCCGGTCACATAAAAGTACAGTGTGCATATTTATACAGTTTATAATATGTGATATTAATAAATGACTATGTAAGTGCTTTTTATATTTAAAAATAGTATATTCTCAATGATTATAATAAAAACCATGAACTTTAACGAAGTCTGCTCTGGAATCAGCAAAACGTTGTACATCAAGTCATAGTACTCTGAACTGATAAGGAGGCTACTGTAGTTCTTATTTTGAGAAAATAAATAAAAAGCAGCTCATGACATGCTGGCTGGCCTGGTATTTCCAGCTAAG
This sequence comes from Oryctolagus cuniculus, assembly GCF_051225735.1. Taxonomy (NCBI): domain Eukaryota; kingdom Metazoa; phylum Chordata; class Mammalia; order Lagomorpha; family Leporidae; genus Oryctolagus; species Oryctolagus cuniculus. The sequence continues at coordinate 70,810,328 of NC_142888.1, read as the reverse complement.
CCATATTTTCATGTTGAACATGAACATTATTATAGAATACCAATTCCAGATAAAGTACTCTGTGATTATGATGGATCAAGACAAAAACACAACTAGTCCATAATGATGTATGAACACATAAAAAACACAAACATTATCCTTTCCACAAAATACCAAACATTGCCTTCTCCCAGCTATTATGGATGATTTCTGCTTATTTACCAATTGTGTCTTCAGTTTCACTGTATCTTCTCTCCTCTGGAAAAAATATTTTTATTTATTTTATTTTTTAAAGATTTTGCTTATTTGAGAGGTAGAGTTACAGACAGAGAGAAGGAGAGACAGAGATAATGGTCTTCCATCCACTGTGTCACTCCCCAAATGGCTGCAATGGCTGGAGCTTGGCCAATCCGAAGCCAGGAGCCAGGAACCTGCTCCGGGTCTACCATGAAGGTACAGAGATCCAAGCACTTGAGCCATCTTCTGCTGCTTTCCCAGGCCATAAGCAGAGAGCTGGATTGGAAGAGGAAAAGCTGGAATACGAACTGGTGCCTGTCTGGGATGCTGGCACTGCAGGTGGAGGCTTAACCTTCTATGCCACAGCGTCAGCCTTCCTGGAAAAGATTTATTAAGATGCCTGATGGTAGAAGTGATGGATATCTCACTCCCTGATAGCATCCAATAGAGAGCAAGGGCTTGTTTTCTTAAACTCTCACCAAGCCTTCTAATAAATCTCCAAATTCTATAAATATTTTCTAATAACCTGTTAATAGAAATACCTCGTAGTTCCCTATGATGTTGTTCTCCATTGCTGCATCTACTAATAAACTTAAGCTGTTCAAAGAAAGATGTGATCCTAGTGGTATTAGGCTGAATGATATTGGCAAAAATGGAGGCTTTAACAATACTCATCTAAAATTCTCATGACTTAGTAGTTACTAATGATTTACTTTCTTTATATCAATTGAGGCCAATACACACACACCCTATTCAAACTTAGAGAAAATATATATTTGGTCTTTAAAGCTTTCCTGCTATAAATAATTTTTTCTCTTCACACATTAGCACAGTAAGCTAATGTTTGATCCATGCTGCAAAACTGTATAAAATGAAAAGACCTGCTAATTCCCCAGGGAAATCTTAAGGCAAAAGCAAAAGTTTGCTAGAAAAGAAAAAAAATGCAGAGCCGTTGGGAATGTGGAGATGGCTCAGGTGAATAAGCACAACTATGAAGACAATTTTTGTGCAAACATTTGCAAGATAAAGTTCAGAAAGGAGCATCAAACATCCATTTTCCTGCAGAAATAATTATGTTAGATAACCTGAATCCTAAAAAACAAATTCTGTTGAGAGCCTAATGAACAGAATCTTAACTCTCCTATGTTTACTAATTAGTATCAGAGCCTTGCTTGAGGGCTATTTTTCCTCTTTCTCATCATTGACATTTTTGATCAGAGTTCAGCCCAGTAATTCCTACAGAAGATAATCTTGGTGTGTTTTGGCTCTTTTCTTTGGAAAGCTCTCAACTCTGTTTCCACCCTAACACTAGGACTAACTCCAAATTCAGTTCCTTCATGTGTTGGGGTTGTACCAGATCAAACTTTTAGTATGGATATTTCTTTAAGGCTACAAACTTTACAAGTTGGTCCCATTAAACAATGACATCAAGGTGGGGATTTTTCAAATGGCATGAATCAAACACTTGCACATTTCAAAAGACTACAGTTTACATTCGTCTTTAAGTCTGAGATTAAGAAGCTATTAGAGGGTTTCCAATTGTTTTCAATACTTTTTCGAAGTTTGAATAATTTTACTGTGTAGATATTAAGTGTTGATAAATAGTAAACATTGGATCTTTTCTTGATTATTCAGAAGCAGAGAAAGCAAAACAGCAGTCAAAAGAAGATGAACAGACTTGAGACTCCCACACCATCTGTAATGAGAGGAGGGATTTCAGCATTGATTTCAATAATGCCTGGAAGCTGGTTTCTAAGAATTCACTTCCAATTGGAATAATCTCCTTTTTAAAAAATAAATTTCTTGTATAGATTAAGGTGTACAACTTGCCGTTATGGAATACATACAAATAGTAAAAAGATTTCTATAGTAAAGCAAATTAACGTATTCACCATCTTATATAGTTGCAGGGTTTTTTTTTTTTTTTGCAGCAATAACAGCTAAAATCTACTAATTTAGCATGAATGTCAAACAAAATACAATTTTATTACCATGCTGTTCTTTACTTCTGTAGACTTGTTTGTGCTACAAATCTACTACTTGATATCATCTCAACATCTTTCCATTTGCTTCCCACCATCCCATGCCACTTCTAAGCACTGTTTTGTTCTCTGTATATTTGATATTTTTGATTCCACACATAAGGAAGTTGATACAATATTTTTTGCTATGTCTGGTTTATTTTACTTAGCATAATATCCTCCAGACCCATCAACATTGTGACAAATGGCAAGGTCTCATTTTATTTTAGTGAAGTTTCTTTATCTGTTCATTCACTGATAGGGACACTGATTATTTTCATTTCTTGGCTTTTGTGAATAATGCTGCTATGAACATGAGAGTGCAGATTTATTTATAAGCTCATAATTGCATTTACTTTGGGTACATACCCAAAGAGGGATTATTGGGACACAATGTAGTTCTGTTTTTAATTTATAAACTTCACTTTCCCATAACCAGTATGCCAATATATATATATTTTTTTTGACAGGCAGAGTTAGACAGTGAGAAAGATAGACAGAGAGAAAGATCTTCCTTCCGTTGGTTCACCCCCCAAATGGCTGCTATGGCCGGTGCGCTGTGCCGGTCCGAAGCCAGGAGCCAGGTGTCTCCCATGCGGGTGCAGGGCCCAGGGACCTGGGCCACCCTCCACTGCACTCCTGGGCCACAGCAGAGAGCTGGACTGGAAGAGGAGTAACCGGGACAGAATCCGGCACCCCAACCGGGACTAGAACCCAGGGTACCGGAGCCACAGGTGGAGAATTAGCCAAGTGAGCCGTGGCGCCGGCCGCCAATATACAATCTTTACTAACAGTGCACAAGAGTTCCCTTTTCTTTATACCCTCATCAATACTATTTTTTGATACATGTTATCATAGCTAGACTAGTTAGTGAGGTGGTATCATATAGTGTCCATGATTCTCATTTCCCTTATGACTAATGATGTTGAGCACTGTTTCACACGCCTGTTAACCACTTTTACACTAATTTTACTTATTTGAAAGCAGAGATGTCCCATTTCCTGGTTCATCCCCTAAATGCCCACAAGAATGTTGGCTGGGACAGACCTGCAGATGTGAACTCAATCCAGGTCTCACACATGGATAGCAAGGATAAAACTCTTTGGCTGCCTCCCAGGGTCGGCATCAGTAGAAGGCTGGAATTGGGAAAAGAGCCAAGACTCATACCCAGGCACTCCAGTGTAGGATATGGGCGTCCCAACTGGACCAAATGCTCCCCCTCCCTTGTTGGACATTTTTAAATCTTCTTTGGGTAACTGTCAATTTTTTAAAATCAATTTACTTTTTTTCCACTCTTGAATTTTATGAATTCTTTATCAATTTTGGATATTAACCACTTACCAGATACTCCTATGTAGTTTACAATTATACCTTTTCAGTTCAAAGGCACTCTTCCATTTTCTTCATTGTTTCCTTTGCTGTGCAAAAGCTTTTTAAAGATTTACGTAGTCTTATTTGTTTATTTTTATTTATGTGTTTTGAACTTTCAGTATGATATCCAAAAATTTATTGAACATGTCAATGTCCAGGAGATTTCTCCATATGCACTAATACTACATTTAGTAGATTATTGTGTGAGATAAGATAGGTGTTTAATTTCATTTTTTTTTTGCATGTGAAAATCCAGCTGGCCCAGCACTACTTCTTGAAGAGACTATCATTTTTTGGTAATACGTTTCATTGATATCCTTGTCAGAAATTAGTTGACCTACATAATAGTACTTTAAAGGCAAAGTGAAAAATGGAATTAGAAGATGGGCTTATTTTTTGTACAAAGTATTTTTGAAAGCATATATACAAGAGTGTTCAAAAGGTTCTTGAAAATACAAATTAAATATAACTGCACAGGGGTTTCATGTATGTTTTAATGCATTTCTCACTCCTCTACTTTTGTTCCACTGACCTATGTGTCTATTTCTATGTCAGATTCATACTCTTTTGATCACTATAGTTCTACAATAATATTTTAAATCAAGAAGTGTCATGTTTTGTTTTTCTATCTTAATTGGGCTTTTTTTGTTTTTTGAAAGTTTTACTTTTAATTTATTTTTAATTTTTAAAGTTTTTTTTTTTTTAACAGAGTCAGTGTACTTTGTAGATGCAAGTTTTAGAATATAGTGAGGGGCCAGTGCTGTGGTATAGCAGGTAAAGCCACTTTCTGCAGTGCCGGCTACCCATATGAGCTCTGGTTTGAGTCCTGGCTGCTCCACTTCCAGTCTAGCTTCCTCCTAATATGCCTGAGAAAGAAGCAGATGGTCCAAGGGCTTGGGCCCCTCCACCCACTTGGGAGACCCGGAAGAAGCTCCAGGCTCCTGGCTTTGCATTGGCCCAGCTCCAGCTATAGCAGCCATTTGAGCAATGAATCAGCAGATGGAAGATCTCTCTCTCTCTCTCTCTCTGTAACTCTGCCTTTTAAATAAATAAATAAATAAATCTTTTTTTTTTTTAAAAAAACAATATCCCCTTCCTCCTTCTAGTCCTCTCATTCCTCTGCCTTTCTGTCTCCTACCCTTCCACCTTCCTTCCTTTTGCCTTTTTTTTTAGTTTTTGAGATAACATTTTTTAAACTTACATTACAGTAAAAAGGCATAATACAACACCTAATAAGAAGTTTAACAAGCAAAATGCAAAAAGATCCTAGTTTCATGGGAATATATACAACAGCTATAAACAATAATTGAATGGAAAAATGACCATTTCACTTTTGAACAGCGAATTTTAAAGCAATAGCAGACCTTTAAAACTTTATTAGTATGACATCTGTAACCTTTGACAAAGGTACCAAAGTCTTACAACAGTATATTTGCAGCAATACTGATACACAAAGATGTTTCTTTCTTCTTCCTCTCTCCCTTCCTTCCTTCCTTCCTTCCTTCCTTCCTTCCTTCCTTTCTTCCTTTCTTCCTTTCTTCCTTTCTTCCTTTCTTCCTATTTTAGCTCCTACATATAAGGGAAAACATGCAGTATTTGTCTATCTAGGGGTCTGGCTTATTTCACTCAACATTATGTCCTCCAGTTGTGTCCATTTTGCTATAAATGGTAGAATTTCATTTTATAGCTGAATAATACTCCATTGTGTATATACACCACATGTTCTTTATCCATTCATCTGATAATAGATACCTTGGTTGTTTCCAAATTTTGGCTATTGTGAAAAATGCCGCGATAAACATGGTGGTGCAATTATCTCTTTGATTCATTGTGTTCAAGACTTTCTGGTGTATATCCTGTAGTGGGATTGCTGGATCATATGGCAAGTTTATTTCTAGTTTTTAAAAGAAATCTTTACACTATTTTCCACAGTGACTGCACTAATTTACACTCCCACTAATAGCATATCAGTGTTCCCCTGTGTCCACATCCTTATCAGCATTTGCTACTCTCTGTGTTTTGGATTTTAGTTATTCTGACAGGGCTGAGGTATTATCGCATTGTGGTTTTGATTCGCATTTACCTGATGGTTGAGCATATTTTTCATATATTTGTTGGCCATTTGTATTTCTTCTTTTAAGAACTGTCTTGAAGTCCTTCGCCCATTTCTCAAATGGATAGGTTGGTTTTTTCGTTGTATTTTTAAAGTTGCCGATATATTCAGGATGTTAATCTTTTGTCAGATAAGTGGCTTGCAAATACATTTTCCCATTCTGTTGGATATCTCTTCACTCTACTGATCCTTTCTTTTGTGGTACAAAAGCTTCTGAGTTTGCTATAGTCTCATTTGTTTAGTTTTGCTTTTGTTGCCTGTGCTTTAGGGGTCTTGTCCAAGTTTTCCACTACACCAATGTCTGAGAGTGCTTCTCCTATGTTTTCTTCCAGCAACTTCATAGTTTCAGGTTTTAAATTTTGGTCTTTGATCCACCTTAAGTTGACTTTTGTATATGGCAAGAGGTATGGATCTAATTTCATGCTTCTACATATATACATCCAGTTTTGCCAGCACCATTTGTTGAAGAGATTATCCTTACTCCACTTATGGTTTGAGCACTTTTGTCAAATATCAGGTGGCTGTATGTATGTGGGTAAGTTTCTGGGCTCTCTATTCTGTCCAATTGGTCTATGTATAACATTTTATGCCAGTACCATGCCTCTTTCAATTAAATACCTTTGTTGTATACGTTGAAGTCAGAGATTGTGGTGCTTCCAGATTGATTTTTCGTGTTCATGATTGCTTTGGCTATTGTGGATCTTTTGTGATTTCATATTAATTTTAAGATGGCTTTTTGTAATTCTGTAAAGAATGTCCTTGTCATTTTGATAGGGATTGCATTGAATTTGTAGATTTCTTTATGTAATATAGACATTTTAATGAATTTGATCCTTCTGATCCATGAGCAAGGAATATCTTTCCATTTTTGTTTCTTGATGATTTTTTTCATCAAGGTTTGATACTTTTCACTGTAGAGATCTTTCATTTCTTTGTGTTTTCTTTTGTGGCTATTGTGAGTGGAATTTCTTTTTTGATTTTTCTTTCTGTGAGCTCATCATTAGCATACAAAAAAGTTACTGTTATAATTCTTTTTTAATTCTGAGAAGAATGATATTGTTTTGATAGAGATTGTGCTGAATACATATATTTTGTTAGCTAAATATGAGCATTTTAACAATATTAGATATTGTGGTTCATGAATATAGGATATCTTTTACATTTATTTATTATCCTTCAATTCTTTTAATCGACATCCTTTACAGATCTTTCAGTTCCTGGGGAAAAATTATTCTTACGTATTTTATTTTTCTTGATTCTACCATCCTTGTAGGTGTTTTCATGATTTCTTTTTCAGTTAGGTGACCATTTGTATAAAAGAGTGCTACTGATTCTTTTATGTTGATTTTATATTCTCTATCTTCACTGAATTCATGTATTAATCTAAAAGCTTTTGTTTGGAATTTTTGTGGTTTTTACATATAAGATATTGTTATCTGCAAGCAAATCATTTTTTTATTTTGTAATTTAATGCATTTTATTTCTTTATCTTCAGTGATTGATTTTGCTAGTACTCTCAGTACTATGATTGGTATAAGTTGTGAAAATAGGTATCCTTATTTTGAACTGGATCTTAATGGATACATGTTCAGTTTTCCCCTTTGATTATAATATTAGGTTTGGATTTTTCATAAACATCTTCATTATCTTAAGGAAATTCTTTCTATACCTAAACTATGAACATTTTTGTCAATAAAATTGTTGAATACTTTTTCCTATGGAAGGTGAGGAAGGTGAGATGATTGTGTGATGATATCTTTCATTTGTTAATATGGTGCATCATGTTGGTTGATTTGCATATGTGAAACTAACTGCATGACAGAGGTAAGTCCCTTTTGTTTATTATGTATGATCTTTTTGATGGGTTGTTGAATTTTTTTTTTTTTTACAGGCAGAGTGGACAGTGAGAGAGAGAGACAGAGAGAAAGGTCTTCCTTTTTCCATTGGTTCACACCCCAATGACCAATGACCGCTGAGGCCAGTGAGCTGATCTGAAGCCATGAGCCAGATTCTTCTCCTGGTCTCCCATGCGGGTGCAGGGCCCAGGCATTTGGGCCATCCTCCACTGCACTCCCGGGCCACAGCAGAGAGCTGAACTGGAAGAAGGGCAACTGGGACAGAATCCGGCACCCCGACCGGGACTAGAACCCAGGGTGCCGGCGCTGCAGGCAGAGGATTAGCCTAGTGAGCCGCGGCGCCGGCCTCTCTCTCTTTTTTTTAAAGAGGTTAAGGAGTATTTCTATCAGTTTTCCTTTAATTATTCTGTAGAATTCAGTCATGAACTCATTTAATCCTGGTCCTTTCTGCTTTTGGAGAGTTTGGATTACTTCTTCAGTTTGTATATTTTATTTATATATTTATTTGAAAGAAAGAGCATCAGAGAGAAAGAGGGAGACACAGAGAGAAAGAGATCAGCAATAGCCAGGGCTATTCTAAGCCTAAGCCAGAAGCCCAGAATTCCATCCAGGTCTCCCACATGGGTGGCCAGGGAAGCAAGCCCTTCAGCCATCCTCTGCTGCTTTTCCAGGTGCACTGGTAGTGAGCTGGATCAGAAGAGGAGCATCTGGAACTCAAACCAGCACTTACATATGGGATACTGCCTACACAAACAGTGGTATAACCCACTGCATTATAATACCAGCCCCTCAATTTCTAAATTTATTATAGATCTCCATAGGCCTTCTATTTCTTCTTGACTCAGTCTTAGTAGGTTTTATTTTTTTTAGGAATGTATCAATTACCCCTAGGTTACTCAATTCATTGGGATATAGATTTTCACATAGGTCAATGTGATTCATTTTATTTCTGAGACATTTATTCTATGTTTTTCACTTTCACTTTAATTTTATATAATTGAATATGCTCTCATTTTTTCTTAGAGTAACTATGAGTTTGTCAATTGCAAGAATCTTCAAAATCAACTTATGGCCTTAGGTTTTTCTGTTTTCTATTTGACTTATCTTTATTAATTTTAAAAAGATTTACTTATTTATTAGAAAGTCAGAGTGACAAAGAGGGAGAGGCAGAGAGAGAGAGAGAATCTTACATCTGGTGGTTCACTCTTCAAATGCCCACAAGAGCCAAGGCTGGGTCAGGCAGAGCCGGGAACTCTATTTGGGTCTCCCACATAGGTGGCAGGGGTCCAAACACTTGTGCCTGCTACAGTGTTTTTGATTTCTACATTTTCTTTCTCAATTGTTTTTCTCTTCTTACATTGCTTATCTGTTCCTGAAAGTCATCTGCTTTTTCTATTACTTCCCTTATACTATTAATTACTGTGTTTTAAATTCCCGATCTTGTCATTTCAATATCTCTGTCATGTCTCAATTTTGTCTTTCTTTTTTCAAATCATGTATGATTGCATTTAGTACATTTTACTAATTTTTTGACAAAAGTTGGACACCATGTCATGAGTAGAAGGAACTAAGGTAAGTAGACTTTTAATGTGAGGTTTTATGTTTATTTTTCTTTATTTTTTTTTTTTACTATTTGCTGTAGCCAGAATATCAGAGGCTAAAATTTTTTCTGGTGTCATTTTAATATTCCTTATTGTTTTCAGGATTCCCTAGACTTTTTTTCTTTTTAAAAAGTTTATTAAAATAAAGTATACATACAAAAATACTCTGATGATGCTCATAACCAACATCCAAATTAAGAACAACACATTAGTAGTACCCCCATAGTCCCAACTGTCCTTTGTTTCATATTTTTAATAAACCAGACCCAAAGAGACAAATACCAGGCGTTTTCTCTTATATATGGTAGTTAATATACAGGGTAAGTATAAAATGGTGTGTATGCTATATCATTTGGTAAATAGTTATAAATATAGAACTTTCACTAAGGACTGGGAGAAGCCTTCTATGTGTCTTATAGATATGTCTCCCTCTTTTAGTGATCTGATGCCTCTGCACTGTTATCTTCATGAATGCATCTCAGCTTTTTCCCTCTTGGATGAGCCAGGAATGTTATTGGGGATTGAAGTTGGGTTTTATTCTTTCCCTAGGTCCAATAGATTCTAGTAAAATTCCAGCTGGTTAGATTTGCATGAAACAGTTTCCCTTGATATCAAGTCTTGTTAAGAAGAAAAGAACATTTTTGACATATTTCACAATGAATATCTTTAATTTCCTCAGTCAGAGGCATGAATGAATTTTTTTTGAATTTTCTCTGTTAGAATCTAGCTGGAATAAATTTTACTCAAAATAATATTGCCTACATCAATGTCTTTTAGTATTTCCCCTGGTTTCTTATAGCAATTTCACAGTTTCATAAGTTACATATATGTCACTGGTCCATCTTGAGCTGATGCTTTTATAAAGACAATGTCTGTCTTTTTTTAAGTTTTATTTATTTGAAATACAGAGAGTTGCAAGGAGGCAGAAGGGGAGAGAAAGAGAGAGAGAGAGAGAGAGAGAGAGAGATCATCTGCTAGTTCACTCCACAAATGGCCAAATGGCTGAAGCTGGGCTGATCCAAAGCCAGGAGCCAAGAGCTTCTTCCAGGTCTTCCACGTGGGTGCAGGGGCCAAGGAATTGAGCCATCTTCTACTGCTTTCCCAGGCCATAACCTAGACTTGATTGGAATTGGAGCGGCCAGGACTTGAACCAACATCCATATGGGATGCTGGCACTGTAGGCGGTGGCTTTATGCACTATGCCGCAGCACCGGGCCCTTGAGTTGATTTTTGTATTTGGTGAGAGGTAGGGCTCTAATTTAGTTTTACCACATATGCACATCCAGTATTGCCCAAGCCATTTATTGAAGAAAAAAGGCTATCCTTAAAAGGAAGGAAGGATGGAAGCAAGGAAAGAAAGAACGAAGAAAGGAAGGAACACATACAGGCAAGATTATCTGTTATCCAATGTATATTCTTGGCAGCTTCATAAAAAATCAGTTGGCTGTATGCATGTGGGTTAAATTATCAGTCCTCTATCCCGTTCTATGGGTAGGTTTTCATGCCAATACTATGCTGTTTAAATTACTACAGCTCTGGAGTATGCTTTGAAATCAGGTATTGTGATATTTACAGCTTGATTTTCTTTGCTCGGGATCACTATGCTTGCTCTGGTTTTTTGTGGTTTCATGTGAATTTTAGTATTGTTTTTCCTAGTTCTGTAAAGAATGCCATTAATATTTTGATAGAGATTGCATTGAATCTGTGTATTGCTTTAGGTAGTATGGCCTTTTAAATAAGATTAATTCTACCATTCCCTGAACATGAAAGAAATTTACATTTTGTGTCTTTGATTTCTTTCATCAATGTTTCATAATTTGATTGTAGTGATGTTTTATTTCCTTGGTTACATTTATTCCTAAACATTTAATTTTTATGGCTATTGTGAACACAATTTCTTTCTTGATTTTAACTTGAACATGGATATTACTGGCTAGAAATATTCCTGGTTTTGTGTACACTGGATATGCAACATTAGTGAATTAGTTTATTCATTCTAATAGATATTTGTGTAGTGTTTAGGATTTTCTTGCACAAGATGACATCATTTGTAAACAAGAATATTTTGACTTTTGCCTTTCCAATTTAAATGCCCTTTATTTTCTTCTCTTCCATAATTGTTCTTGCTAATACATCCAAAATTATATTGAATAAGAGCGGTAAAAATGGACGTCATTGTTTTGTTTCAGATCTGAGGGGAAAGGCTTCAATTTTACCCTATCCAGTATATTTTATAAGAAAGAGTTACAGGGAGGGAGGGAGAGAGAGGGAGAGTATTTTATCTGCTGGTTTACTCCCCAAGTGGCCACAATGGCCAAGGCTGGGCCAGGCTGAAGCCAGGAGCTAGGAGCCAGGAGCCAGAGCTTCATCTCCCATGCACTTACAGAGGCACAAGCACTTAGGCCATCTTCTGCTGCTCTCTCAAGCACATTTGCAGGGAGCTGGATTGGAATGTATCTCCTGGGGATCCAATCAGCACCCATGCAGGATGCTGGCACTGCAGACAGCAGCTTAACACACTGAGCCAAGGTGCTGGCCCCAATGACAAAATTTTGTCCTTCATTCTGGTGAATGTTGAAAAATACTTGCTTTCCTGGAATAGGTTCTACTTGATAATGATATATGATCTTTTTGATGCAGTGCTGGATTTGATTTGCTAATGTTTTGTTGATAATTTTTGCATCTATGTTCATTTAAAATATTTGTAGTTTTCTTTCTGTGTTGCATCTTTAGTCAATTTTGCTGTCAAAGTAATTCTGGCCTGATAAAAACAGTTTTCAGAGTACTATCCTTTTCAATATTTTGAAATATTTTGAAAAGTATGGGAGTTATCGCCTCTTTAAATATGTTCTATAATTCAGTTGTAAAGCCATCAGCCCTGAATTTTCTTTGGTATGAGGTTTTTAATCAATGTTTCAATCTAGTTGGTTGTTATTGGTCTACTTAAGTTTCCTACATTTTCTTGTTTTAATTTTTGTAAGTTGTATTTATCCAGGAATTTATCCCTTTCTTCATGGTTTTTCAATATGTTATTATGTGGTTGTTCATAGTAGTTTCTTAAACTCATTTGTGTTTGTATGGTATCAGTTGTAAGGCCTCCTTTCTCATTTCTAACTATATTTAGTTGAAATTTTCTTTTTTCTTTATTAGTCTAAGGTTTGTCTATTTTGTTTATGGTTTGAAAAAAGCAGCTTTTTGTGTGGTTATCTTTTGAATTGCTTCTTTAGTTTCAATTTCATTGATTTCTTCCTTGATTTTTATTATTTCCTGCCTTCCAGTAATTTTTAATTTAGTTTGCTCATGAATTTATCAGTCCTTAAGGTGCATTATTAGACTGTTTATTTGAAATATTTCTATGTTTTAAATCTGTACACTTACTGCTAAGAATGTTCCTCTTAAAGATGCTTTTGCTATGTCTCACAGATTTTGGTAAGTAATTTCACTTTCAGTTGATTCAAGAAATTTTTTTATTTCTTTTTTAATTTCTCTCACTTAATACATTGGTCTTCAGAAGCATGCTGTTTAACTTACATATGATTCTAAAGTTTCTGTTGTTCTTGTTGTTGATTTCTTATTTTATTCCATTAAGAAGATACCTGTTATTATTTCAATCCTTTTTTGTTTTTCTAACATTATTTACTCTTTAAATATTACATTTGACAGATACATTTCCAAAAAGATAACCACACTTCCTTCACTCTCCTGCTCTCACCATCCACTTCCCATCCTCATCTCCCTTCATCAATTTTTGCAAAGACATAATTTTGATCCAGTCTGTATTCACAGGCTTAACTTGCCACTAATCATAATGGTCAGCAAGTAAAAAGTAGGAAGACAACAGTTCTACAGGAGTATAAACAAAGGCTAAAACAATAATCATATCCAAAAAAGATGATTTTATTCCTATACATATTTTTTTTGACAGGCAGAGTTAGACAGTGAGAGAGAGAGAGACAGAGAGAAAAGTCCTCCTTTCTGTTGGTTCACCCCGCAAATAGCCGCTACAGCCAGTGCATTGCACCAATCCGAAGCCAGGAACCAGGTGCTTCCTCCTGGTCTCCCATGCGGGTGCAGGGCTCAAGGACCTGGGCCATCCTCCACTTCACTCCCAGGCCACAGTAGAGAGCTATACTGGAAGAGGAGCAACTGGGACAGAATCTGGCGCCCCAACCCGGACTAGAACCTGGGGTGCTGGTGCCACAGGCAGAGGATTAGCCAAGTGAGCTTCAGTGCCAGCCTCCTATACATATTTTGGTATTCTGTATTTACTGCCACTTTTCAGGGAAAATATATGATTTTTTTTTTGAGACTAGCCTATTTCACTAAACATAATGGCTTCTAGTTGTATCCATTTTGTTGCAAACGCTGGGATTTCATTCTTTTTTACGGCTGAGTAGTATTCCATAGTGTATATATATATATATATATCACATTTTATTTATAAAGTCAACAGTTGATTGACATCTGGGTGGACTCCATATATTAGCAATTATTAATTGAGCTGCAATAAATGTGAAGGGTGCAAATAACACTTTCATATGCATATTTCATTTCCTTTGGATAAATTCCCAGGAGGAGGATGGCTAGGTCATACAACAGATCTATTTTCAGATATCTGAGGAATCTCCATACTGTCTTCCATAATGATTGTAATTGTTTACAGTCCCACTGACACTGGATTAGGGAAACTTGTTCCCCATATCCTCCACAGCATTTATTATTTTTTTAATTCTGAGTTACATCCATTCTAACTGGGGTGAGGTGAAACCTCATTGTGGTTTTGATTTGCATTTCCCTGATGGCCAGTGATTTCAGATCATTAGTTCATGTGTCTGTTGGCCATTTGAATTTCATCATTTGAAAATTGCCTGTTCAAATCTGTAGTCCAGTTCTTAACTCGATTGTTTGTTTTGTTGTTGTTCACTTTCTTGAGCTCTTTATATATTCTGGATATTAATCCTCAAACAATTGTATAATTCAAAAATTTTTCTCCCAGTCTATTGCCTCTTAACTTTGTTGAGTGTTTCCTTTGCAATGCAGAAGCTTCTTGACTTAATGTAATTTCATTTGTCTACGTTTGCTTTTATTGCTTCTAGGTTCTTTATTTTTTAACTTTTATTGAATGAATATAAATTTCCAAAGTACAGCTTATGGATTACAATGCCTCCCCCCCCATAACTTCCCTCTCACTGCAACCCTCTCCTTTCCCTCTCCCTCCCCACTTCCATTCACATCAAGATTCATTTTCAATTCTCTTTATATACAGAAGATCAGTTTAGCATATATTAAGTAAAGATTTCAACAGTTTGCACCCACATAGAAACACAAAGTGGAAAATACTGTTTCAGTACTAGTTATAGCATTAAATCTCAATGTACAGCACATTAAGGACAGAGATCCTACATGAAGAGTAAGTGCACAGTGACTCCTGTTGTTGACTTAACAAATTGACACTCTTGTTTATGGCATCAGTAATCACCCTAGGCTCTTGTAATGAGTTGCCAAGGCTATGGAAGCCTTTTGAGTTCACCGACTCTGATCACATTTAGACAAGGTCGTAGTCAAAGTGGAAGTTCTCTCCTCCCTTCAGAGAAAGGCACCTCCTTCTTTGATGACCTGTTCTTTCCACTGGGATCTCACTCGTGGAGATCTTTCATTTAGGTCTTTTTTTTTTTTTCCAGAGTGTTTTGGCTTTCCATGCCTGAAATACTCTCATGGGCTTTTCAGCCAGATCCGCATGCCTTAAGGGCTGATTTTGAGGCCAGAGTGCTGTTTAGGACATCTGCCATTCTATGGGTCTGCTGTGTATCTCGCTTCCCATGTTGGATTGTTCTCTCTCTAGGGTCTTTTTCAAGAAGTCTTTGCCTATGCCAGTATCTTGACAGGATTCCAACAATGCTTTCCTCTAGTAATTTGATGGTTTCAGGTTGTAGATTTAGATCCCTGATCCAATTTTAGTTGATTTTTTAAACGATATAAGGTAGGGGTCTTGATTCATACTTCTGCATGTGTAGATCCAATTTCCCTAGCATGATTTGTTGAAGAGACTGTTCTTTCTTCAGGGATTAATTCAGCTTGTTTGTCAAAAATTAGTTGCTTGTAAATATGTAGGTTAATTTTTGAGGTTTCTATGCTGTTCCATTGGTATACATGTCTGATTTTCTGCCAGTACCAGGCTGTTGTGACTGTAATTGCCATATAGTATGTCTTGAATTCTGATATTTGATGCCTATGGTTTTGTTTTTGTTGCTTTATAGTTGCTTTAATTATTTAGGGTCTTTTGTGTTCCCTTGTAAAATTCAGCTTTTTTTTCTCAACCTGAGAAAAATGCTATTGATATTTTGATGGAGGTAGCATTGAATGAGAGAGAGAGGTAGAGAGAGGGAGAGAGAGAGAGAGAGAGAGAGAGAGGTCTTCCATCTGCTCGTTCACTTCCCAAATGGCAGCAATGGCCAGAGCTGGGTTGATCTGAAGCCAGGAGCCAGGATCTTCCTCCAGGTCTCCCACATGAGTTCAGGAGCCCAAGGAATTGGGCCATCTTCTACTGCTTTCCTAGGTCATAGCAGAGAGCTGGATTGGAAGTGGAGCAGCTGGGACTTGAACTGGTACCCATATGAGATGCCAGTACTGCAGGTGGTGGTTTTTTACCTGCGACACCACAGTGTCATTCCCAAATTTTTGATTTCTAATATTTCAGTTTGATTTCTCTTCAATATCTCTGTTTTGCAAAACTTTTTCATCCATATCCTGTATGGATTTCTTTATATCATGAATTTCTTTCTCTGTGTTTTTGAGTAACCTTTTTGTGATTCTTTTGAATTCAGTTTCAGCATTTCATCAATCTCTTCATCTTCACATTCTTTTTTTTTTTTTTTTTTGACAGGCAGAGTGGACAGTGAGAGAGAGAGACAGAGAGAAAGGTCTTCCTTTGCCGTTGGTTCACCCTCCAATGGCCGCCGCTGCCGTTGCACTGCGCTGATCCGAAGGCAGGAGCCATGTGCTTCTCCTGGTCTCCCATGGGGTGCAGAGCCCAAGCACTTGGGCCATCCTCCACTGCACTTCTGGGCCACAGCAGAGAGCTGGCCTGGAAGAGGAGCAACCGGGACAGAATCCGGTGCCCCGGACCGGGACTAGAACCTGGGGTGCCGGTGCCGCAAGGCGGAGGATTAGCCTAGTGAGCCGCGGCGCCAGCCCATCTTCACATTCTAATATTGAAGTGTTATTATGTTCCTTCGGGGGAATAATATCATCTTCATTTTCTTATTTCTTATATTTTTATGTTTATTTTTAGGCATTTATAGAAATGCTTGTTGGTTTTCTTCTCTGATGGCTTTTGTATTTGAACTATTTCTATGTAGTTTAGTGGAGTGTCTGCTCCTTCATTAGATATCCAGAGGTGTGTGTTGAGTTGGGCAATGGAGCTCTGGTCAGTGCTCAATGTTGGGGTGAGGGTCTATGGTGACACCCATGTTGGGAGTAATAGTTCTCCTATATTGCCAGCAGGGGTGAGGGTTTGGTCACATCTTCTGGCTTAATCACAGTCTCACCTCCTCTCTTCCTAGGTGATTAATGTCTGGGTACAACCCCCATTCACACAGGCACCTGAAGCACACAAATATCTGTGTGATCCCCAGTGTGAGCACAGAACCCTCTGCAATGACACACCCCAGGCTGTCAGGGCATTCTGAGCCTTAGAGCTAGACACAGAGATTTCCCAGAGACTCAGCTACACCCCACGCCTTATTGTGCAGTCACAGAATTCCCACAGTCATAGTGCACAGGGCTTGCATGGTCACAGATTGTGGGGGATCCACTCTCAGTCCCATGAGCCTGCCCCATTCACATCCATGGAGAGAGCAGAGGTGTTCCCAGAATCAGCTGCTGTGGGTGCTCCACCTGGGCAGTCTGATACCCAGAGTCTGATAAGGTGCAGGTATGCGAGTGACTCACAGTCATAAGTGGATGCCCAGCCCCCTGCCAATGCTCCAGGACAAACTTAAAGTCAGTGGGAAACACAGATTTATCCCTTTCCAGACCTTATTATGGTACTTTCTCCCTGCTGGTCACTGGGCACCCTTACGGGGGCAGGGGGATAGGGAGAAAGAAATGTGTTCTTTCTTCACAGGGATAGGTGGGTACCCTTACCACATTTAGGGCTCCACGCTGGACTCAAAGTCAGTGTAGTCCACAAGTTTCTCTCTCAGCCAATACCATCAGTGACATGGGTTGCTCTCAGAAGCTGGCATGAGCTCCAGGCCCAGTTACGGTAGTCATTGGTGGCATCCCTACTCGCTCTTGTGTGTTTGTACTGTCCATACTGCTCCACAGCATCTTTTTTTAATATAAGATTTCCACTGCAAACATCTCTGCTACTCTTCCCTAGGCATGCAGCTCCTCCATTTTTCTTCTGTTATGTTCCCATGGTCAAAATCAGTATGTCTTTTCCCTATTCAGCCATCAAGGAATCTCCCTGTTTTTCTTTTAATTTCAGTCTTAAAATTTTCTGAGACTTGATTTCTGGCTTAAAATATGAGGTGATGAGAAGCCTGTGTTTTCAGCAGTAGTTGGATGAAATTGTTGGTAAATGTTTATTAGATCCATTTGTTCTATAGTATTTTTCAAATCAGACGTGTCTTTGATGAATTTCTGTGTATATGATGTGTACATTGATGCGAGTGTGGGTGTTGAATTCCCTTACCAAAAAGCAAATTGAAGTCTATCCTTTTAGTTTTAATAATATATATTTTATATTTGGGTTATGTGGTGTTGGGTGCATATTTTTTAAAGATTTATTTTATTTGTTTGAAAGGCAGAGTTACAGAGAGAGGTAGAGACACAGAGAGAGGTCTTCCATCTGCTGGTTCACTCCCCAGATGGCCGCAATGGCCAGAGCTGCGCCGATCTGAAGCCAGGAGCCAGGAGCTTCTTCCAGGTCTCCTATGCAGGTGCAGGGGCCCAAGGACTTGGGCCATCTTCTACTGCTTTCCCAGGCCACAGCAGAGAGCTGGATTGGAAGAGGAGCAGCTGGGATTAGAAGTGGCACCCATATGAGATGCCGGCACTTCAGGCCAGGGCGTTAACCCGCTGCACCACCGCGCTGGCCCCGGGGTATGTATATGTTTATAACTATCATGTTTTCTTGCTGAATCAATCCCCTGATTAAATATAATTTTTCTTTGTATCTTTTCACAGATTTTGATTTAAAGTCTGTTTTATCTATACAGATTGTAGCTCACCTTTTATTTCTATTTGCATGATATATATTGTTCCAACCCTTTACTTTCAGTTTATGTGCATACATACCTATGAAGTGAGTTTCTTGTAAACAGCATGTAGTTGGGCCTTGTTTTTTAATTCATTTGGCCCACATATATATCTTGACTAGGGAATTTAATCCATTTAAATTCAAGGTTAATACTCCTAGATAAGAACTTTTCTATTGTTCACTGATTGTGGTATATAGTCTCTTTCTTTCTGATTCTCTTATTATTCATGTTCTGGTAGCTTTTTGTCATAATAAAGTTGGATGTCTTTAGGAATCTTGCCTTGTCTTTGGGTTTTCTTATACATGTAACTTGACATTTTGCTTCTAATGTCTTTAGGATTCTTGCCTTCTCTTTAACTTTTGACAATTTCAGTATAACATGCTTTTAGAAAGACTTCTTTACTTTATTCTAGTTAATTCTGTTTTGAAAAAATATTTATTTATTAATTTAAAGTGCAGAGTGACAGAGAGCAAGTGAGAACTAGGGGGGAGAGGAAAAGAGAGAGAGAGAGAGAGAGAAAGTCTTCCATCTTCTGGCTTACTTCTTAACTCCTCAAATGGTTGTGGTGACTGGGGCTGGGCCACACCAAAGTCAGGAGCCAGAAACTTCATCTGGGTCTCACACATGAGTGTAGGGACACAAGTACTTTGGGCCATTCTCCGCTGCTTTCTGCAGGGGGCTGGATCAGAAGTGAAGCAGCCAGGACTTGAACTGGTGCTCATAAATATGCCAGCAATACAGGCAGTGGTTTAACATGCTACACCACAAATCCAGCCCCAAACACAATTTTCTTTTTTAAAAGATTTATTTATTTATTTGAAAGTTGGAGTTAGAGAAGAAGAGAAAGAGATACAGAAAGAGATAGTTTCCCTCCACTGGGTCACTCCCTAAATGGCCACGATGACCAGGGCTGGGGCAATCCAAAGCCAGTAAACAAGAGCTTCTTCATGACTTCCCAAGTGGGTGCAGGGGCCCAAGCACTTGGGCCATCTTCCATCACTTTTCCAAGCCCTTTAGCAGGGAGCTGGATTGGAAGTGGAGCAGCTGTAACTTGAACCAGCACCCATATGGGATGTCAGCGCTGCAGGCAGTGGTTTAACCCGTTATGCCACAGTATGGCTATCCCTTCCCTCCTTCAAAGTATAACCTACTGAGCTACAACACCAGCCTCTGACTGGAGTCATTTGAATATCTTGTATCAGGATGTCCATATCACTTTCAAAAACTTGGGGAGCTTTCCTTTTTTTAAAGAATTATTGTGTTTATTTGAAAGACAGAGTTACAGAGACTGGTAGAGCCAGAAAGAGAGAGAGAGAGAGAGTCTTCCATCCACTGGTTCACTCTCCAAATGACCACAATGGCCAGAGCTGAGCTGATCCAAAGCCAGGAGCCAAGAGCTTCTTTCAGATCTCACACGTGGGTGCAGGGGCCCAAGGAACTGAGCCATCTTCTACTGCTTTCCCAGATCATAGCAGAGAGCTGGATTGGAAGTGGAGCAGCTGGGATTAGAACCAGTGCCCATATGGGATGCTGGCGCTATAGGCTGGAGTTTTAACCCATTGCACTGCAGCGCCGGCCCCAAGAGAAGCTTTCAACTACTGTTTCACTCAGTAGACTCTTAGTTCCCCTTTACTTCTCTTCTGCCTCAGGTGTTCCTAGAATGCCAATGTTTGCTTGCTCAATGATGCTCCCTATGTCTTGTTGGCTTTCTTTATTCATTTTAGTTATTCTCTGTGTTTTGTCTGACTCAGTTACTTTAAAAGCCTTGTCCACCAGATGAGAAATACATTATTTTGCTTGGTCTGTTCTGTTGTTGAGGATCTCAATTATATTATTTCCTTGGCTGATGTTTTCAGCTCCAGAATTTAAAATTGATTCCTTTTAATGATGGCTATTTCTTTGTTGAATTTCTCATTCATATAATGCATTGTTTTCTTAATTTCTTTGAATCATCTATATGTATTCTCTTACATCTCACTAAAGTTTCTTAGGATCATCATTTTGAATTCATTTTCTGACATTTCATGTTTTTCCTTCAAGTCAGAATGTGTTTATAGAGAACTGTTTTGTTGTTTTTTTGGCGATCTCATGCTTCTCATGTTCTTTGTCCCTATGTTGCCAACAGTTCCTTTTTAATGGAGTTGCTTTAGCTGGAAAATGCTTTTTGATTCAGATGGAGTTTGTGCTGTCAGTTGGGTAATTTCTTTCACTTTGCTTCTATATGAGCCAGGAAATGTAAACTGTCAGTGCTTTCTTTGGATGTAATGAACATCAGCCTGTCTGTGAATATCACAGTTGTGTAGTCTTCAGCAGTTCATAGAGGTAGTAGTATGGCTTTGAACGGGATATGGGATTTCCAATGTGTGAGTCTTTAGTCCCCAGAGAGTTGGGTGTGAATTACACTGGGATATGTGATGGTAGTAGCCATGTCCTTAGTGCTTTGGGATACAGTGGGGGTTATTCACTTGTGTAATGAAGTAAACCTGTGTTATTCTTGTGCTTGTGGCTACAATAGCTGTGGCCCTGAAACTGTGTAATGTTAATGGGAACTTCCCTAGTTCCTGCTTGGTGGACATATTTGATGCTTGGGCTTATATCATCAAAAGTCCCAGTGCTAGTACTGGGGGATATGAAGGGGACTCTGTTCAGGTCCTGTGGTGTGAATACAAGTTATTATTGGTATGATGCACTGGCAGGCATGATCCTGGAGCAGTGGAATGTAGGCAGATTCTCCCCCAAAGTGTATGTTCAGATGATTTTGAGGAATATAATGACAACAATCCCAGTCTCATAACTGCACTGAAGAATGGGTACCTTCTCGAGATGCCATAGAAAAATTGTAGATTGTGCTGATGATTGTGTACTGGAGACCATGACTTGTAGTAATGAAATGGAGATAGAGCCTTCCTCAGGTCCCACAGGGCAAATAGAGGTGATCTTGGTATTTATGTAGCCAACCATCACAGGACCTAACCTGCAGGATGTAAATGTCTCTTTACCCAGGTCTCCTGTTGCTGGAG
The DNA here is from genome assembly GCF_051225735.1 of Oryctolagus cuniculus. Classification (NCBI taxonomy): domain Eukaryota; kingdom Metazoa; phylum Chordata; class Mammalia; order Lagomorpha; family Leporidae; genus Oryctolagus; species Oryctolagus cuniculus. Next base: position 70,788,864 of record NC_142888.1, on the reverse strand, counting down.
ACTGTAGACACTGGCCGGCATAAATCTGGAGCAGTGGAATGTATATGTGGTACATCTCAGGTCCCACCAGGTAAATGCAGGTGACTCTGTGGAATACAGTTCCAGGAATCCCAGGCCCAGAGCTGCAGAGCTGCAGGATTCAGAAGGTACCTTACTGAAGTCCCACAGGGTGATTGCAAATTATGTCGGGCATTGTATACTAACATGTTTAAATATGGAGCACTTTAATGCAGATATGTCCTTCTTCAGTCCTCAGAGGGTGAGCACAGGTTTTCTGAGGACATACAGAACAGATCCAGGACTGAAGGATGCTGTGGGATCCTTACCCAGTCCCTTGGGGTGAACTCAAGTGGCTCTGTGGAATATAGTTCCAACAGTTCAAGTCTCCAGAGCTGCAGGACTTGGAATGTGGCTTTGCCAAGTCCCACACCATGACCACAGGTTATACTGAGGGTTGTGCACTACAAGTTGTAGTCATTTCACAGAAGAATGAAGACTGGTCCTTCTCCAGCCCCATGGGGGAGCACAGATGTCCCTAGGACATTTAAAATCAATAACCACCATCTCAGAGCTACAGAGTGAGCTGAGTTCCTTACTCAGCTCTCACAGGATGAGTGCAAGTTATGCTGTGGATATTTAGTTAGCAAACACCAGCCTGAGAAGATGAATGCAGATAGGGTTCTCCAGGTCTCACTCATTAGTGTGAGCCATTGCAGCGATTCTAATTCCAACAACCACAGTCCCAGAAATGCAGGAAATGAAATAATTACCTTCAGTTTTCACAGGGCTATAAGGGTGATCATGGGGCTTATACTGTAGACACCCAGAACCTGGTGCCAAGAGATGAAGCAAGGTACTTCTTGTTATGTGGTCCTCTGGGTTTGTGTATAGGCTCCTGTTGGTTCCAAACCCCCCAAAACAGAGGGGGACTTTCCTTGTTCATTCAGAGTGAGCAAGTGTGGTTCTGTGTTTTGTGCTGAGCAATCCCACAGCTTTAGGATGCAGAGGAACCTGCTCTCTGCCTTGTGAAGTGCCCTGACTCTGCTGATATTGGAGCTGCCTTCTGATCCATGACAGAATGGAATTTAGTAGTGGCTGTGTTGCAGTAGCTTGGGTCTTGGGAGTAGTAGATTTGGTGGTGGAAGGTGATATGAGTTCCCTTTTTGGAACAAAGCAATGGCTCAAACCCCAGTCAACTTCCTGTGCTGGATTCAAAGCCAGTGATGCCTGTGGAATTCTCCTGTAGTTGGGGCTGCTGTTCTGTGGTGATGGTAGGGGTTGTAGTGTTTTCTGACTACCATTTCCCAGTAAGATGGAGTTGCCCTGCCCAAGGAGTCAGCTGCATTGTGCTTTGTTGCTATCTCTGTCCCGGCTTTCTGAGTCTCTGTGCTGTTTAGAATTCCTATCACTTCTTTACTTCAGTTTTTCTTTAGTCAGTATCCTAGGAATGACATATTTCCTTTGTTGTTTTCATTCTTTCTTGTGGTGGAGGTGAGCGCCATAATTCTATTTTTCACGAACTTTTGAAGTACCCTCATACACACTTCTCTGTGTTTTAAAATTCCATTGAAAAGCTGCTGCCTCTGACTCTAGCATCCTGTATGGGCACAGGTTCCAGTCCCAGATGCTCCATTTCTGTTCCCGCTCTCAGTTAAGAAGCCTGGGAAAGCAGTGGAGGATGGCCCAAGTGATTGGGTCCCTGCACCCAAGTGGGAGACTCAGATGGCATTCAAGGCTCCTGGTTTTGGCCTGTTTTTCTCTCTGTAACTCTGCCTTTCAAAAAAATTTTTAAAAATCTTAAAAAATTTCATCGATCATTCAAAGATCTTTATTACCTCCTACATAAAACTTTTTTTTCTAATTTTGCCCATCTGAAATGATAGCTACAACCTGAACTATTTTCTCATTTATTCATATTTCTTTTGAAACATATTTTGCATGCTAACTTACATTATTATTCATCTCCATGAGTGTTCTTCCCCAACACAAATGAGTTGTTGGAGTAGCAGACACTACTGTTTACTGAGTATTTATGGTGACTCATGTATTGTGATAAGTAGTTTCAATACATGATCTTCCTAATTCTTTCCAAAAGTCTCAAGTGACTATCTATTAACTACCGTTTTACAAATGAAGAAACTAGAGCTAATGAGTAACTATTGGTTACTTATCCAATAGAAAATAGTGGGGGGCACTTGAAATCAATGAGTGTCATATTCATCTTTATATTCCCTCAAAAATCCTGGAATACTGCCTCATGGATATGGTCTCCTAAAAATAATATGTATATGGATGTGGGTATCGTCTCCTAAAAATAATATGTATCATTCTTGTATTTTCATAATTTTTTGGGTTAAAATTGATGAACTAAAGTATCATATAGTGTAATTTGATTCTACTGTACCTGACTAGTTCAAGCTCTTGCCACCTGTGACATACCATGTGATATGAAATTGATTGATGCTAATGTTCAGGAATTAAGTAGTAGTGGTGGTTATGTATTATGATAAATGTATTACAAAGCATTGAATAGTACACTTTAGAATTATATCCATTAGCAATGATGCCCCATCCTCTACTGTGCTCTGCTACAGCCCTAGGCAATCTCTAGTCAACTTTCTGTCTGCATAGATTTGACTATTCAGGGTATTTCATATAAACAGAATAATTTGTGTCTGAGTCTGACTTCTTTCACTTTTTAGTATGTTTTCAAGTTTCATTGATATGGTCACATGTATCAGGATCTGATTTTTAAGAGTTATATTCCGGGACCAGTGCTGTGGTGTAGTAGGGTAAGCTTCCATTTTCAGTGCCGGCATCCCATATGGGCACCAGTTCATGTCCTGCCTTCTCCTCTTCCAATCCAGCTCTCGTCTGTGGCTTGGGAGAGTAGTAGAAGATTGACCCCAGCGCTTGGTCCCCAGCACCCATGTGGGAGACCCGGAAGAAGCTCCTGGCTCATGGCTGCAAATCAGCCCAACTCCAGCCATTGCAGCCATTTCGAGAATGAACTGGCAAATGGAAGACCTTTCTGTCTCGCCCTCTCTTTGTAGTTCTGCATCTCTAATAAATAAATAAAATCTTAAAATAAGAGTGATATTCCATTGTATGGATGCAGAATATTTTATTTGTCCATTCATCTATTCATTGACATTTGTTTTTTTTTTCCCATTGGGGTTATCATGAACAATGCTATTATGAACATGTGGGCATATGTTTTCATTCTTCTAGTAGTAAAATTTCTAGATCATATGGTAACTGTATTTAATCATTTGAGGAACAATCAAGCTGTTTTCCAAAGCTGAAGTACCAAATTACATTCCCACCTACAGTGTAATGATTTTACTCTTTTCATGTACTCAATGTATGTAATTATCTAGTACTTTTAATTATGGCTATTCTTATGGATGTAAAATATTATCTCATTGCATTTTTGGTGTGTTTTCCTAATCATTATTGATAGAAAATTACTGTTATTATTGAGGGTTTTTATGTGTTTGTTGACTGATTGTATATCTTCATTGGATAAATTATTATTAGGGTTGTCTTTTTGAGTTTTGATAGTTTTTTTTTATAAATTCTGAACAGAAAAACAGTAGCAGGTCTATGATTTGCAAGTATTTTCTCTTTTCTATGAGTTATTTTTCAATTTCTTCATGATGTCATTTGAAGCCCAAAATTTTCCAAAGTTTCTAAAGCATATGTTTTCCTTTGTTGCTCATATTTAAGAAACTTTTGCTTAACCCAAGGTCAAAATCATACATTACCATGTCTTCCTCTAAAGTATTCTCAGTTTTAATTCTTTCATTTATATCTGTGATGTGATTCTATTTAATTTTGTGAATGATGTGAATTATTTTCTACATATATTGTATGTAGATATAGTTTCAGAGCAACATTTGTTGAAAAAACTGTTCTTTCCTCCTTGATTTTTTGACAACGTTGTCAAGAGTAAATTTTGACACATACAGGATTTTTTTCTAGTCTTTCATTTCTGTTCCTTCAATCTGTATGTCTATTTCCTTGCCAGTACTGCACCATATTCATTATTCTTGCATTGTAGTGAGATTTGGAAAAGGAAGAACTTTCTCATTCAGTTTGTCCAACTGATAATGTATTAATGTCCAGGTAAGAAACAGGCAAAGGACTCAAAGGACTTGAACAGGCAATATTCAAAGGATGAAATACAAAATGCCAGATGTTGATGCTTTCCAAACTGAACTACTATGGAAATACAGTTGAATGTTTTAAACTGTTGTGATTATACCTGTAAACTTTATTTATTTATCAGTTCACATTATTATTCAGTAGATTCCTAGGAATTACTTGTATGCAGTAGTATACGAAATGCAATTAAAAATAGTTTTATCTCTTCCTTTGCAATCTGGATGCCTTTTGTTTACTTTTTATTGATTGTGTGTATGTGTGTGTGTGTGTGTACTGTGGCAAAACTAGAGTAAGGGAAAAATATTTAATGTTTAAAGCAGTTTTTAAAATGACACTTTACATACTCTGCTTCTGATTTCAGCTTCCTGCTGATATGCACCTGGGTGCCAGTAACTGATTGCTCAAGTAGGTTGGTCCTTGCCATTTCCATGGGAGACTTGGATCAAGTTCTAGGTTCCCAGCTTCAGCATGACCCCAGTCCTTGTTTTTTGTGGGCATCTGGGGAGTTAACCAAGGGATGGAAGAGTCTCTCTCTCTCTCTCTCTGTGACTTTCAAATGAAAAATGGAAATATATTAATTTTTTAAAAAATAGAAATATGGTACATTTATCCCAGTTTCCTCTCATTATAAGAGCACCCATTAGATTGGATTAGAGCCTACCCCAAATCTCTTCTTTAAAGAATTTATCTCCATTGGGAGTTACTGTCCCTACATTACAACATAAGAATGGGGGGGGTGCCTTTGAATCCATAACATACTCTGTGTGATTTCAACTCTTTTTAACATGTTGCAGTTTGTTGTTTCATATTTTATTGACTCTGGTTTCCATGGTTTCTGATGGGAAGTTGATATTTTCAAAACTATCTGTTTCCACTTTTCACAGTTTAATTATGTTGTATCTAGGTGTGAATATTTTTGAATTTATCAAATTTGGATTTTATTGAGCTTCTTGTATATGTGGAATAATTTACTTTTATACCATTTGAAAGTTTTCACCAAATTAATGTTTTCAGCCCTTTTTTCTTTGAATATTCCTTTGAATACTTTTTCTGTCCCTTTCTCTCCTTCACTTCTGGAGCCCCCACTGAGCATTCATTGGTTTGCTTGACATGTCTCACAAATCTGGAGTTGTATTCATTTTTCATTCTTTTTTCTGTTGCTTAGGTTATTAAACAATCTCAATTATTCTACCTTTAAGTATTCAGATTTTTCCTGCATAATTTAATCTGATTCTTTATTTTTATATTGGATTTTATTTCATGTTTGTACTTTCTGTTCCCTCTCTTGAAACATCTGTGTCACTATTAGTATCTTCTCTTTAATCAGATGTTATTTTCACAGTTTAATTCTTTGACATCTTTGAACATTTAAGTTCTCTTTTTAGTAAGTCTACTCTCTGGGCTTCTTGGGAAGATTTTCTATTAATTGTTTTTTTTTCTTTTACTTATGCCATAGTTTCTTGGTTTTTCACATTCTGATAGTTTTTTTTTTTTGTTATAAACTACTACTATTATATAACCTGAGTATTCTAAAAACTGAGTTACTTTCTCTCAGGGTTTGCTGTTGTTGCTGGTTGAAGTTGCTATTTATTTGGTTAGCAACTTTTATTAAAACTTATATATTGAAATTTTAATGAAAGCTGTTTACATTCTTTGTTGTGTGTTGGCTCTAAGGTCTTTGCTCAGTTATTTTCATGACATACAATGATTGGGTAGAGATTGCCTGGAACAAATAGATCTCCTACGCTTTTTAAAGAGGATCTGTGTGCATATTGTGGCATACCTTCAACACTCAACCTGACCATTTCAAACCTTTCTCACCCTTCACTTCCTCATTGTGCAGTCTTAGGTTTGACGAGAAGTGAAAGCTGAGCATGTTTTCAGGTGTTTCTTGAGCATGTGCAGGGCACTGGTTATGCACCTAGTTCTAGAAATGGCTGCAGTCTTCTAGATTTTTAGAACTAGGCTGCAGACTTTCAAATCCCAGTATGGACTCTTTGCTACTTGAATTTTCATTTTAAACATTTTGGCTAGATTATTGTGTGCCCTAATTGTTATTTACCACTTCAGTTACGTGTAATCTCAATTATTGACAATATATTGCAAATGCCCCCAAAGTAAATCCTATTTGGAAAGAAAGATCTCTGCGTCAGTTCAAACAAATCTTGTTACTGCTATTTTTCATGAAATTTTTATATAGGTCCAATAAAGACAATTATCTAGGAACTGCACTTTAGAAAGCCTTTAACCTCTTTCTAACCCATCCAGTGTTTCAGAAGCTGCTGGTTTTCACTATGGATATAAACTATTTATGAAAGGTTAACTTCAGGCCTCCAGTGAGGATAAAAGGAATAGAACAAGTTAAAACACCACAAGAACACTTTTCTCATCAAAGTTCAACTAATTTCCCAGTTTTAAAGGCTCATTGGATTGTTGCAAGCCTTTAACTAATTTCTAGATTCATAAAAATGTTGATTTTTAGCAAGTTCCAGTGTTTATTGCTTTTTTAGAGAGAGTACTTTCAAAAGTCCTTAGTCTACCATTTTATTAAATCATGACCTCAACTCCATCTTTTACAGGTTCTATTGTGACAAAACGGGAGGCATGTATAATGTACTTCACTGCATACTGAAATATGATGGTTGTCTCAGAGGGAAGTCTTCTAAGATCAATCCCATTCACAATAGCTACAAAAACAATCAAATACCTTGGAATAAACTTAACCAAGGACGTTAAAGATCTCTACGATGAAAATTACAAAACCTTAAAGAAAGAAATAGAAGAGGATACCAAAAAATGGAAAAATCTTCCATGGTCATGGATTGGAAGAATCAATATCATCAAAATGTCCATTCTCTCAAAAGCAATTTATAGATTCAATGCAATACCAATCAAAATGCTGAAGACATTCTTCTCAGATCTGGAAAAAATGATGCTGAAATTCATATGGAGACACAGAAGACCTCGAATAGCTAAAGCAATCTTGTACAACAAAAACAAAGCCGGAGGCATCACAATACCAGATTTCAGGACATACTACAAGGCAGTTGTAATCAAAACAGCATGGTACTGGTGCAGAAACAGATGGATAGAACAATGGAATAGAATAGAAACACCAGAAATCAATCCAAACATCTACAACCAACTTATATTTGATCAAGGATCCAAAACCAATCCCTGGAATAAGGATAGGATCAATAAATGATGCTGGGAAAATTGGATTTCCATGTGCAGAAGCATGAAGGAAGTCTTTGTAAATTTCTAAAGCTTTGCACTGGACTAGAACAAATATTTTCAATGGGCTATCACCTTTACTAAAAAGAAGGATGTGGGGAGCCATTGCACGGCGCCCTAAAGATGGCGCCGGCTCCTTTCCCCCGGAAGGACTGGCGAGAAACAAACATCTCCTAATAAGGAGATGGCTGAGCTCCCTTCTGGCTTCCGCATTGCTGTACCAATCAATGCTTGCCACTTGGCTGCTTTTGATTGGTGCGCGGATGGCTATAAGAGGGAGGGGAGAGGAAAGGACGTGGTAGTAGAAGTTTGAAAGAGGTTCCTGAATAAACTGCTGGAAGAAGAGTTCGGGTCGTGTCTTCCTTGCTGGTCGAGGAACGCGACAACTGGTGGCCCGTACGGGGAACATCTCGAACGCGAACTCAGAACTTCCTGCAGTCAGGGCAGCACTGGTAAGTCCCCCAGGAAAATAAGGTGGGGATCCGCGATAAGAGCGGGCAGTCCTGCGATAATAGCGGGAGGGTAGTTCTGCGATTAAAGCAGAGGAAGTTCTGTGACAAAAGCAGAAGGAGCTCTGACCCGTGGTCAGGGAAAGAGCGCAATTTTTGACGATGGGTAATTCACAGTCCCATCAAATTTTTCTGGCGCTGAATGCGCTGCTTTGGGAAAACGGTTTGAAACTTAAGCCTAGTACGTTGCATAGGTTTTTACGTAACTGCGATACCATTGCACCCTGGTATGGGGTTTCGGGAAGCCTTACTATCCCTTCATGGGACAAACTAGGCAGGGATTTGGATTTTGCATTCGAACAGGGTAATCTTGAAGGGGGAGTGAGACCAATATGGAAGTTAGTGCGAGCATGCCTCGAGGATGAGCAGTGTAGTGAAGCTATTCTCAGCGGTCAAGCTGCCTTGGAGGAGCTTCAGGAAGAGCGCTCCGAGAGAGCTGCCAGTGAAAAAGGGAAAACTTTGAAGGAGAGTCGGAAAATAACTAGGAAAAAACTGTACCCCGATCTTTCCAAGTTGCGCAGCCCCTCCTCAGTAAGTAGTTCTAGTGCAGAAAGTAGCTCAGAAAGCAGCAGTGAGTCTGAAGAGTGTGGCGATAACAAAGAGTCTGGTATAAAGCAAGTACGGGAATTAAATCGGCAAATGAAGAAGTTGCAATTAAAAGGAAAAAAGGAACTTAAGCATGGTACTTTCAAGGGGAACTTAGGGGAGGAGCCTGAAGCCTCTCCTCCTCAGTATGAGCCTGTATCCGCACAAGAAAGAGGGCGGACTTTCTGTCCGGGAGTCTGGAAACAGGTTGGTGCGGAGTTGTTAAGTGCCTATCCTGTCTTCCAAGATCCGCAAGGGCAGAGGTACGAGGAACCCCTCGACATAAAGATAATCAAATCACTAGCGGAGTCAGTAAGAGCCTATGGCATCAGCGGCTCATTCACGCTGGCTCAAGTAGAAAATCTTCAAAGATATTGCATGACTCCAAATGACTGGAGCGGGTTGGCTCGTGCCGCATTGTCACCAGGACAATACTTAGACTTCAGAGCTTTCCTGATTGACTTTGCCAATGAACAAGTGGCAGAAGATGCAGCGGCAGGGAATCAGCATTGGGACAGAGATATGCTGCTAGGCATAGGGAGATTCGCTAACGAGCAGACAGGTTACCCACATGCAGTGTATGAACAAGTTAACAAGATAGCCATCAAGGCTTGGAAGTCTATACCCAACAGAAGAGAGGTAAGTGGGAATTTGACAAAGATTACACAGGGACCCACCGAGCCATTTTCAGACTTTGCAGCACGCATGGTGGAAGCTGCGGGTAGGATTTTTGGAGATCCAGATCGCGCCATGCCGCTGATAGAACAGTTGGTTTTTGAGCAGTGCACTAAGGAATGCAGAGCCGCTATAACACCATGGAAGAGCAAAGGGCTTCAGGTATGGATAAAACAATGCAGGGAAATAGGAGGGCCGCTATCCAACACTGGCCTCGCTGCAGCAGTCCTTCAAATCACGAAGGGCAATAGGAGATCAGGGAACGCTGGAGCGTGTTTCAGCTGTGGAAAAATGGGACATATGAAGCGGCAATGTCCGCAAAGGGGAAGAGGCAAAGAACAAAGACAGGAAGGACCAGGAATTTGTCCAAAATGCAGAAAGGGAAAGCACTGGGCCAACGAATGCCACTCGGTAAAGGACATTGACGGCAACGTCCTTGCTTCTGGCAATGGTGGGGCGCGTCCAAAAAACGGGTAGCGGGGCCCTCGTCCCCAGGGCCCTCAAATATATGGGGCATTCGAGAGTCAGCATCAGGGCCCCCATCAGGACCAGCAGCAGGGGAGGCAAAGTCAGTGGCCCAGCTTCAGACATCCCAGAGACCACGGAGAGCCACTGCAGGCTCCGCAGGCCTGCACCTCTGTGCCATCGCCAGACTCATACTGACACCAAAAATGGGAGTGCAAGCCATTGAGTCAGACTTTCAGGGACCCCTAGAGGAAGGGACAGTGGGATTGTTGTTGGGACGTTCATCCTCTACCTTAAAAGGTCCCATAATTCACCCAGGAGTCATAGATTCGGATTATACTGGCATGGTGAAAATCATGGTTGAGTCCCCTAGAGGTATAACAGCTATTAATCCAGGAGATAGGATTGCACAACTTGTAATCCTTCCTAGCAAGCATTTGCAGTTCAGTGCATCAAAGAAACAATGAGGAAGTGAAGGCTTTGGATCCACAGGCGTAGATTGTACCTTCTTGTCTTTAGAACTAGACCAGAGACCAACCTTAAAGATAAAAATAAATGGAAAGGACATTCTTGGCCTACTAGACACAGGTGCAGACCGTAGTCTCATCGCCTCCAAGGATTGGCCTCCAAAGTGGCCTAAGCAGGCATCCTCACAATCCCTTCGGGGACTGGGATATTCAGAAACTCCTGAGATGAGCGCAGTAATGCTGCGCTGGGAGGATGCAGAGGGACATTCAGGCACGGTGCAACCTTATGTTTTGGATTTACCTATCTCTTTATGGGGCCGAGACCTTTTGAAAGACATGAACTATAAATTAAGTAATGAATACTCCCGTGTTTCTCAAAAATTGATGAAGGATATGGGACACCATCCGAATTATGGAATAGGAAAATTCTTACAAGGAAGAAATGAGCCCACTGAAGTAGTGCAGAGGCCTCCTCGCCAAGGGCTGGGTTTTTCATAGGGGCCGCTGAGGAAGGTATTCCCATTACTTGGAAGCACGAGGACCCAGTGTGGGTTCCTCAGTGGCCTCTGTCCTCAGACAAATTGGTCGCAGCGCAGCAATTGATTCAAGAACAATTGAATTTAGGACACATTAGACCCTCTGTATCGCCTTGGAATACTCCTATTTTTGTAATAAAAAAGAAATCAGGGAAGTGGCGGTTGCTACATGACTTGAGAGCTATTAATATGCAGATGCAGGTCATGGGGCCTGTGCAACATGGGCTGCCTCTTCTATCTACACTTCCACAGGGATGGCCCATAATAATAATAGATATTAAAGACTGTTTCTTCTCCATACCCCCACATACAAAGGATTGTGAAAGGTTTGCCTTTACCTTGCCGGCGTGCAATCATGAGCAGCCTGACCAGAGGTATGAATGGGTTGTGCTTCCGCAGGGCATGGCTAACAGCCCCACAATGTGTCAGCTATTCGTGGGTCAAGCGATTGGGCCTTTATGTAAGAGATTTTCTTCCTTAAAATGCATCCATTACATGGATGACATCCTCTTCGCAGCAAAAGACGAATTCGTATTAGATGATGGCTTTGCATATTTGATTCAGTTGTTAGAAAGTAAGAAGTTATTTATTGCCCCTGAAAAGGTTCAAAAAGGAAGCATTGCAACTTATCTGGGATCCCGCATAACTAGTACTCAAATTGTTCCTCAAAAGGTGGAATTGCGCAAAGATAGTTTAAAGACTTTAAATGATTTTCAGAGATTATTAGGAGATATAAATTGGGTTAGGGGTTATTTGAATCTTCCCAATTATGAACTTAAGCCACTTTATGTCATTTTGTGTGGTGATTTGGCGTTGGACTCACCGCGGTGCTTAACTCCGGAGGCCAGGGAGGCCCTAGAGAAGGTAGAAAAGAAATTACAGGAGGCATTCTTATGCAGAATGAATGAAAATCTGCCATTGTCATTATGCATTCTCCCAACGCTTAGCCAACCTACAGGGCTAGTATGGCAGGAAGGTCCGCTTTTGTGGATACATCCAAGGAGCTCTCCAGCCAAGTCTATTGAGTATTATCCGGCAGCGGTGGCAAAGCTAGCACTGGAGGGTTTGCAACAATGTTTACAATATTTTGGAAAATTGCCGTGTGAAGTGATTGTTCCTTATGATGCCAAACAAGTCAACGTCCTATGTGCTCTTTTAGATGATTGGGCAGTGTTTCGCTGTGGGTTCCCAGGCTTTATAGACAATCATTTACCAAAAAGTCCATTGTTACAATTCTTTAAAGAACATCCGGTAGTATTTCCAAAAATTACAGCCGCTGAGCCATTACTAGGTGCTCCAAATATATTTACGGATGGGTCAAAAACAGGCTGTGGGGTTAATATGGTAGAGGGTAATGACCCGGTATTTCATCAGTTTCAGCCAGGCTCACCTCAAGTTGTGGAGTTAAAAATAGTTATTGAGGTCCTTAAGCAGTGCTCTTTTGCCTTTAATTTGTTGTCAGATTCCTTATATGTGGTGAACGCATTAAAGATATTGGAAACCGCAGGGCCGATTAAACCTTCTAGCCCAATTGCATCCCTATTACATATAGCCCAGCAGTTGCTTTGGTCACGGAAAAATCCCTTTTTTGCTCAGCATATTAGAGCCCACACAGGCATGCCTGGTCCTTTATGTGAAGGCAATGCGCGAGTAGATCTGTGTACTAGACAGGAATTCATCTTTTTTACTACTTCTGCAGAGGCTGCTAAAGCTTTCCATCAATCTTTTCATGTCAACGCGCGCGCTTTGCAGCAGAAATTTCATCTTTCCCGCGCAGATGCCAGACAGATTGTACTTGATTGCGCTGACTGTGCTGTTACTTGTGCGCAACCTAGTGTTGGCGTAAACCCTAGAGGGTTACTGCCTGGGAGAGTATGGCAGATGGATGTGACCCATGTATTGGAATTTGGGAAATTGAAATATGTTCATGTTTCAGTGGACACGTGCTCAGGCATTATGTATGCCTCTCCCCTCAGTGGTGAATCTACACGTCAGGTGATTGCTCATTGTCTGGATGCATGGGCCGCCTGGGGGAAACCCCAGGTGCTAAAAACTGATAATGGCCCTGCCTATACATCTCAAACCTTTACCACCTATTGCCAAAAAATGGAGGTTCAACTTGTCCATGGATTGCCATACAATCCTCAGGGCCAGGGCATAATTGAGCGAGCACACCGCACACTGAAAGAATATCTTTTAAAACAAAAAGGGGGAGTTGGCTATAGCCGCACCCCGAGAGAGAGAATTGCCTTAGTCTTATTTACAATTAATTTTTTAAATTTGGATGTGCATGGGCACTCAGCCGCGGACAGGCATCAGCAACAAGGAAACCCAAGTAGAGGGTTGGTAAAATGGAAAGATCTCTTGACGGGCCAGTGGCGTGGCCCTGATCCCGTGCTGGCATGGGCACGAGGTGCTGTTTGTGTTTTTCCACAGGATCAACATGACCCGGTGTGGGTTCCAGAGCGAGCGGTCAGGCGGGTCTGCCACGAGGAGAATCCTGCTGTTGCTTTTGATACTTCTGCCTCAAATGCAGCGGACACTGGCGGAGCAGAGACGGGGGATTCTATCAGTATTCCCAAAGCCGATGCCGAATTGGTCCGCGGAATTTGACTACACCTTGGAGCAACTGCGCCTTGCCGTGGTCACCATCAACTCCACGCGTGTGGATGTCTCCTTCGCATCTGGACTGTCATCCCAGATCCAGCTGTCTCCAGCCTGAAGGAGTGGGCGGGACTTGGAGCTTTGACGGGGTTGCTGTTACTTGTTGTGTTATTTTGCCTGTGGTGTTTGTGCAGGATGAGGACAGCTCATCGGCGGGAATTGGCCATGATAGCTCAAGCCTTTTATGCCCTTGAGGCTGGACAATCGCTGCAAGCATGGCTGGCTTTCCTTGAATGCTAGGCATGGGTGCAGGGTGCGAGGCAAAGCACTGCAGAGAGAACGAGCCATTACGTTCTCTGGAAGGCAAGTCTGTCTGCATGTGGGTTGGCATCCCAGATCCCACCCCCGCGAAAAGGATGCTGTTCCAGGTGGATGCCTGGCAGTGGGGGACAGACCCCTACCTTCTCCTGTAATCCTTAGATGCCTGGTTCTAAAACAAAAAGGGGGAACTGTGGGGAGCCATTGCACGGCGCCCTAAAGATGGCGCCGGCTCCTTTCCCCCGGAAGGACTGGCGAGAAACAAACATCTCCTAATAAGGAGATGGCTGAGCTCCCTTCTGGCTTCCGCATTGCTGTACCAATCAATGCTTGCCACTTGGCTGCTTTTGATTGGTGCGCGGATGGCTATAAGAGGGAGGGGAGAGGAAAGGACGTGGTAGTAGAAGTTTGAAAGAGGTTCCTGAATAAACTGCTGGAAGAAGAGTTCGGGTCGTGTCTTCCTTGCTGGTCGAGGAATGCGACAGAAGGACAAAAATTTTTATGATCGTATGTATTTAGATTTTTGGCAGATGTTTTTTGCAAATGATCAAAGCAAGCCTGTCACTGACTGGAAAAATAACTGACAAATATTTGTTGTTAATGATAATTCAAATAAAAATTGAACTTCAGAAGATATGCATCTGTTACCATGAGCTTCAGAACTCCCTATAACGTAGTTTTCTAAGGAGATTAGTGGTGATAGTCAGAAATGTGATGCATTTTGATACTGTATTAAAACATGAACAGTTACATGGCTCAGTTAAAACATTTTACAAAAGTTCTATGCATGTTTTATGAGTAATGCATTATTAAAATACCTACTTAAAGTACAAGATATACCAACACATTTTAATAAAATGGAGTAGGAAATGTTCCTTGCTGTATTTTCAGAACATGCAGTACAATTATCCTGTAAAAATAATCTATTTTTCTAGTTTTGGTGTTGTATCAAAAAAGAACTTATATACTTTTCTGAAAAAACTGTTAAAATAATCCTCCGGTTTCAACTATATATCCATGTGAGAATAGATTTTCCCCTATATTACAACAAAAACAACATATTATAACAAATTGAAAGCAAAGTAGATATCAAAATCCAGATATTTTCTATTAGTAGAGGCCAGTATTTAGGGGCCAGTATTGTGGTGCAGCAGATTTAGCTGCCACCTATGACAGTGGAATCCTTTATAGGAGCATCATTTCTGGTGCTGCCTGCTCTGCTTCTGATCCAGCTCCCTGCTAATGCACATGGGAAAACAGTAGATGATGGCCCAAGTATTTGGGTCCCTGCCAACCTAGTGGGAGACCAGGATAGAGTTCCAGGCTCCTGGCTTTTGCCTGGCCTAGCTCTGGCTGTTGCAGCCGTTGGGGAGTGAACTAGTAGATAAAAGATCTCCCTCTCTCTCCCTCTCCCTCTGTGTCTGTGAATCTCTTTGTCACTCTGCTTTTAAAATAAGTAAATAAAAACTAAACCTTTTATAAAACAGATATTAACAATGTTTGCAAAGATGTAAAGCAATGCGCTATTGTCAGTATTTTTAATGTAGTTTACGTCATAAAATGTTTTAAGTGGAAAAATGATAAACTTCATTAATAATGTAAAAATTTACATTTGAATATTGCTCAGTATTTTATTATATCCATTTGACATATAAATTCTAATTATAGAAATTTATCATGAAGAAATAATTGTATGGACAACATCATTATTTCTAGAATATTTTCGTCATCCCAAGCAGAAACTCTGTACCCATTATGCACTAACTCCTTATTCCCTCCACTCTACTCAGCTCCTGGTAATCTCTCATCTGTTTTCTGTCTCTGAATTTGTCTAAGTATTTCATGCGGGTGGAATCATAATATTTGTCCTTTAGTATCTAGCTTATTTTACTTAGCATGATGCTTTCAATGTTTATCCATATTGTAGTATCCATCAGAGGTAATTCCTTTTCATGGCTAAATAATATTTGCATATATATACATATATGTAAAAATATGTACACAAATATATATATATATCACATTTTAACCCATGTATCTGTTGATGGACAGTTACGTTGTTTCCAGTTTTTGAATATTATCAATATTTCTGGTCTGATCATTGCTGTACATGTATCCATTAGATTCCTTGTTTTCAATTATTTTGGGTATATAACTAGGAGAATTGCTGGATCATATTCTATTTAAAATTTTGAACAGCTGACAAACTGTTTTTCATAGAAGCTATATGATTTTACATTCCCAAAAGCAAGTACAAGGGTTCCAATATCTTTATATCTTCACCAACAGTTGCTGCTTTCTGTTTTATCTACCATAGTTAACCTAATGAGCGTGAAGTGATATCTCATTGTGGTTTTACAATTCATTAAAAAAGTAATGATGTTGCTCATTTTTCCCATGTTTACTGGCCTTTTGTACATATTCTTTGATGAAATGTCCATTCAAATTATCTTACCAGTTTTAAATTAGGTTATTTGCCTTTTTAGTCCTGAGTTGTAGGAGCTCTTAAAATATTCTGTACATCAAATAATTATTTATTCATTTGTTGGAAAAGATGAGTGACAGAGAGGAAGACACACACACACACACATACACACGCATGAACACACACAGAGAGAAGGAGCAAGTAAGCGGCGGGGGGGGATGAGAGAGACAGAGAGAGACAGAGAGAGAGAGAGATATTTTCCTTCCTTCCATCCACTGGTTCATTCTGCAAATGGTTACTGCAACAAGAGCTATACAAGGCCAAAGCCAGGAGCCAGGAATTCCATCTGTGTCTTCCCAAGAATGGCCATAGCTTGAGTACTTGGGCAATCTTTTGTTGCCTTCCAAGATGAATCAGCAGGAAGCTGAATCAGAAGTGGAGGAGCCAGCACTCCAACTGCCACTGTGATATGAGATGGTGGTTTCACAAGCAGCAGCTTAATGTGGTGCACCCCAACACCGGTCCCTGAATATAAAAACTATCATCATGTATGTGATTTGCAATTATTTTCTCTCTCAAACTTGATAAAGTCCTTTGGTGCATCAAGTTTTTAATTTTTGTGATGTGCAAGCTGCTGTTTTCCCCATTTTATGTTTTTAAGGTGATACTCGTATACATCTATGTGACAATATGATGATTTGTTACATGTATATGGCATGTAATGATCAAATCTGGTCAATTAACATTTCCATATCTTCAAGCATATATCATTTTTATGTTTTAGGAAAGATTGTATTAATTTCCATGTATTTTGAAATATAGGGTATATTATATGTTAAGAAGTTATAGACAACAGTTACCTATCGTGCTATGGAACACTACAACTCATTTCTCCTGTTTTTTGGTATTTATTACCTAACCACTCTTTATCAGGCTCTTCTAGCCCCCTAGCTTATAGTAACCACTAAAATATACTTATTAACATATAATGGATCTATTTTAGTGAAATAATGAATGAATAGTTCAAAAATAGTTTTAGACTCTAGCTTATTATGGCAAATAACAAAAGATATACTTTACTGTACATTAACAAGAGTTTTTAGTATCCTTAAAAATTTTGAAGAGTATAAAGTGGTCTGATACGAAAAAGCTTACTGATCAGAGAAATACCCACTTGAGCAATGCTGATTTGAGGAGTCGTGTGCTATTTATCAGTGTCTGAAATTTAAGACATTTAGAATGCATTCTTTGTGACAGCAGTGCTGCTCTCTTCCTAAAATTCCTTCCTTCTTGCCATGAAGGACATACTCAGACCACATGGTTTTGTAACAAAAGGAATCCAGAGATTCTGTAAAAGCATAATATCTTTGAGGGAGAAAGTTGAGCAACAACAAAAAACTATTAAGGAAGGTGGAGCAGAAATATTCTTCTCTTATCCCCCCATTTTACCAGTCCTGGTGATGTGTATGTAGTCAGCAAATCTTATGTAAGATGTCTGAAATAAGAAACTGTGACAAGATATACCTTTCTTTGTCGTATCCTTCACTTCTTGCTCAATTTTTATAGCTTTGACATTTCATCATTCTGATTAATTCACAGAACGTAAACCCAAAATGACCAGCTATTTTAATGATTGACATCTCTTTTGAAAAATTCTTGAGAAATCCACATCCTGTAAGACCAATCATTTCCCTTCCTCAAGAAGTGCCCATGTGCTGACACCTGTTTCAAAAACAAGCCTCTAGGGTTCAGGAAAATGAACCTCTCTTGCAGTTACAAAGTGTGTTTTGTTACTGTATGAAGATACTTAGTGTACAACTCAAGAAAGTTTTAATGGAAAACATGCAAAAATGAGCCCCTTCAAAGACTGATTTATTCCTATTCTTGAAGATTCATTTCCTCTTTCATTTTATTGATTGCAGTTTTAAGGACTCTTTTATGAAAACTAGCTCTTGAAATTACCCTCTGTCTTCAGTTTTAGTACCATTGCCCTAATCCATGCTCTAATTAATTTAAATTTGAATTATTAGGGTATCCTCCAAAAGGGCTCACAACTTCCTATTTCTCCCCCCTTTTTAATTCATTCTGTGCACTATTGTCTCAGTGATCTTTTAAGGAATGGAAGGAAAGTTTAGACGCTGGAGTCAGATACTCTTACTTAAATAACCACAATTCTTAAAACTTAGCTACCTGCTTTAGCCACATCTTAAACAATATTATCCATAAAACTACAGATTTGAATTGCTAATTTCTTTACATTTCCAGGCCTAACAAGTGTATAAATTTATTTTTTAAAAACAAAAAAAGGCAATATCAGGGGCTGGTGATGTGGCATAGGGAGTAAAGCTGCTGCCTGAGATGCTAGCATCACATATAGGATGGGTTTGAGTCCTGCCTGCTTCACTTGTGATCCAACTCCCTGCTAATAGTTCGGGAAAAGTAGCAGAAAATTGTTGAAATTCTTGGACCCCTGCCACCCAAGTGAGAACCTGAGAAGCTCTGGGTTCCTGGCTCAGCCTGGCCTAGCCCCAGATGCTGCAGCCATCTTTGGAGTGAACCAGGAGATGGAAGATTCTCTCTCTCTCTCCCTCTCCCTCTCCCTCTCCCTCTCCCTCTCCCTCTCCCTCTCCTCTCTGTCTGTGAATCTGACTTTCAAATAAAACACTGCATAAAACCAAAACTTGCTTATTGAGCAAGGACTACCAATATTTCCAACATGCTCAGCCCTGGTAGATTCTTCTTAACTTCTGCATAATTTAATACTCAAAAGGCTTCCATAGCCTTTGCAACTCATGACAAGAGCCTAGGGTGATTACTGATGCCATTAACAAAAGTGTCAATTTGTTAAGTCAACAACAAGAGTCACTGTGCACTTACTCCTCATGTAGGATCTCTGTCCTTAGTGTGCTGTACATTGAGATTTAATGCTATAACTAGTACTCAAACAGTATTTTTGACTTTATGTTTCTGTGTGGGAGCAAACTGTTGAAATCTTTACTTAATGTATGCTAAACTGATCTGTATATAAAGAGAATCGAAAATGAATCTTGATGTGAATGGAATGGGAGAGGGAGCAGGAGATGGGAGGGTTGTGGGTGGGAGGGAAGTTTTGGGGGGAAAAGCCATTGTAATCCATAAATTGTACTTTGGAAATTTATATTTATTAAATAAAAGTTAAAAAATAGTAAATCATGCACTATGCAAAGTTTTCTAGTTCTTTTGTAAGTCTTCAACTAGTCACTTGAACTATAGACTCTTAAAGGAATTAAGAACACATTTTATGCATCTGAATCCCACCCCTTTTATTCAGCATCAAATAAATTGTTGTAGTTTATCAAATATTTATTGAATGGTTTGTTTTAAAAATGCACAGGAACACATGAATATGTAATCAGACATGGGAAACTCTAAAAGACATTTTATCTAAAGGAATTCATATTCACTTTTTGATTCCACCACTGTGACAAAAAGGATTCAAGATTATTAAAAGAAAGCATAGTATAGCAAGATAATATTAAGTAAAATATTTAAAATCATAAAGAGAGATGCACAGGGACATAAAAATTGAATCACAAAAAAAGGCCAATCCAGGAAAACACATTGTAATACTGTTCCTCAAAAAGGAGATCCTGCCATTTGCTACTACATAGAACTGAAGAATTTTATGCTAAATGACATAAGCCATGCACAGGAAAAAATATTGTATGGTATATGAAATCTATTTCTCTTTATTTTTTAAAAGATTTCTTTATCTGAAAGAGTTACAGAAAGGCAGAGCTGGGGGGTGTCTTCCATCTGCTTGTTCACTCCCCAGATGGGGGTCAACAGCTAGAGTTGGATCGATCTGAAGCCAGGAGCCAGGAGCTTCTTCTGGGTCTCCCATGAGGGTGCAGGGACCCAAGCACTTGGGCCATCTTCTACAATTTTTCCAGACCACAGCAGAGAGCTGGATTGGAAGTGGAGTAACAGGGATTTAAACCAGCACCCATATGGGATGCCAGAACTGCAGGTGGAAGCTTTATCTGCTATGCCTCAGAGCTGGCACCTGTGAAATCTGTTTCTTTAAAAATTCAAATATGCAAGGAACCCGGCAGAAATGTGATGGGACAGGGGCTGGGGAGCGTACCCTACTGGATTATTGTTATGAAATATCTGTGACCAGGGTGTGTTCCTGCGAAAGTGGGTAAGTTGCCAAAAATAAATAAATAAATAAATAAATAAATAAATAAATAAATAAATGGATGTGCTGCATTCAGTCAAAGTCAATGAAAGGAAGAGGAGGAAAGTGGCACAGTATCCAATGGGGTAACAGAGGGAGATGGATGGAATTCCTTCAAAAGTACAAAGCTGTCCAGTTGGCTTATGGCAGCCAGCTCCTTTTTATGATGAAATTAATGTTAACTTTAGTAAAGCCCTATGCCAGCTAACCATGGAAGAAGGCAACAGGGGAACTCCTTGTGAATGGTGTGTGAGATTTTATGCAGATGGAATATTTGATTTATTTGACTCTGGTCATGCCCAGGCTCTGATAGAAGCAAACACCCTTTGAGTTAAAACACAACTTCAAAGGCTTCATGGTGATGAATGAAAATGAGCACTACAACACAGTGCAACACTGCTGCTACATGGATGAGGTGGTGAGAAATGCCCGTTGAACCCTGACACTCCAGTTCCTGGCAGAACACAGGACTGATTTCTTAACCCATAACTATATCCTTTGTTCTTCTGCTGGGAGTAATGATTTTTTAAAGATTTATTTATTTATTTATTTGAAAGTCAAAGTTACACAGAGATAGAAGAAGAAGAAGAAGAAGAAGAAGAAGAAGAAGAAGAAGAAGAAGAAGAAGAAAGAGAGAGAGAGAGAGAGAGGTCTTCCATCCGCTGGTTCACTCCTCAATTGGCCGCAACAGCCAGAGCTGCACCGATCAGAAGCCAGGAGCCAGGAGCCAGGAGCCAGGAGCCAGGAGCCAGGAGCCAGGAGCCAGGAGCTTTTTCCAGGTCTCCTATGCGGGTGCAGGGGCCCAAGGACTTGGGCCATCTTCTACTGCTTTCCCAGGCCATAGCAGAGAGCTGGATCAGAAGTGGAGCAGCTGGGTCTCAAACCAATGCCCATATGGGATGCCAGCACACAGGTGGTGGCTTTACCTGCTATGCCACAGCACTGGCCCCAGGATTAATGATTTTTATAAGCACATCCAAAAGGCAGTCACGTTTGCTTCAACACAGAGGACAAAAGTTGTATCTACATCAGACATCAACACCAGAATTGTCTGCAACTATGAGTGTACTTGAGACAAAACCTACAGAGAGACTACACAGCAAAGGAGCTCAATGTCAACTTCATCAATGAGAAAAAAAAAAAAAACACTTGCAGGAATGGGTTGATTAAATAGAGAAGAAGGTGAAAGATGTGGAGGAAAAGTCAAAATAATTTGTTCAGAAGGTGGAGGAAGAAAGCATTGACCTCATTCAGAAATGGGAAAAGAAGTCCCAAGAATTCACTGGACGTTTCTTGCCAATCTTTGGTCCAGAAGCAGCACTGAAACATATACTGAAAGACAGAAAAGAGCATCAACCCAAAGCAGAGTCCCAGCAGCCACCCTACTTGTGAAGACTCCCCACCTTTCTTTCCAATGACCCTTTGCTGGCAAGACTTCCCAACTGTCTCCCCAGCAAATGTCTCCAAGTACAAGGCTGCAGCCTATCATATCAGGGAGAATGAAGAACCCTAAGCTTTCATTTCTCCTTTCCACTCCTGTCCCTTTGTTCCATTACTTTCAGATGATTTCTGTTGAATTTCAAATTGTCATCCCAACACTAAACCTAAGGACATCTACAAAGGAAAGACAGTTGGGGCAAGAGGACCTAGGAATCAACAAATCAAAATATCCTTCAAGAGATATCAATCACCCACAATAAAAAGGAGGCTGTCAGTACCTTAGAAGCCTGTTCTACCTCCATTTACCCTCCCCAAAGACTTTGCTTTACTGTTTATGTTCATGTGATTTTGACGAGGAAATTGTCATTTTCATTAATTTTGTTTTAAAGTTAGTCCTTCAAATATAGCAAGTAGAACTACAAAACAAGTTCAAATATCCAGAGACAAAGAATAGAACAGTGTTTATCATGGCCAGATATGGGTGTGGGGGATGAAATCGATGTATGTCAAAAGTTACAAAATAGAAGATTCAGAGGATTAACAAGTCTAGAAATCCAATATACAACACCAGGATTGCAGTTACTACAATTGTATTGTATTAAGGATTTTTGTTAACTAAGTAGAATTCAGTTACCCTTCTGACAGAAGAAAAGTGAGTTGTGAGATATGAAGATCATGTGAGATGGCAAATATGTTTGCTTCACTCTAGTAACTTTACTGTCTACAAGAAACCTATAATGTTATATTGTAAACTTAAAAAAAACCTTTACCTTTGTTACATCTTTATTATATTAAATATCTTTTTAATTTATATTATCTTGCTGTACTATGTGTGCTTTTAAATCCTCTTTAATCCTTTTTGGAACAATAGTGGGATCAAAAAGTAAGTAAATAAATAAATAAATAAAGGATAGAATAAGCTGTGACACCAATTTTTTCTGTATTAGATTTAATGAAGAAGAATTGCTCAATATTTCTGTTTTCCATCACCATTCTAGGCAACTCACAGATATCATCTCAATTCTTCAAACAATCCTATGGAATAGCTCCAATAACTGCCAAAATCTCAGAAACACAATTCAAATTAACAAGAGGACAACCTCTCCTTAAACTGTTCCCTACATCTAGAGTGCTCTTTTCCCAAGCCTTTCATTTCTAGGCTAGTAAGTTAAGCAGTTATATTCAAGTATTATCATCTTATTAATACTGAAAACTGCTTGAGAGTAAAGATTATGTTTGACTCATTTCTGTATTCTGAACTAGTCTAGGACAAGACTCATAAATAATTATTGAATTAAAAAGTGAGGGAAGGGGTAAATTTATAAAATGTTCAGTGAATGCATGAGTAAATGAATAAACTATTGATT
This sequence comes from Oryctolagus cuniculus, assembly GCF_051225735.1. Lineage (NCBI taxonomy): Eukaryota > Metazoa > Chordata > Mammalia > Lagomorpha > Leporidae > Oryctolagus > Oryctolagus cuniculus. The sequence goes on along the minus strand of NC_142888.1, from coordinate 70,765,853 downwards.
GCAGAGTCTCCTTACAGTGTATTAAAATTTTGGTCAGTATGTACAATGTCTATGGGCCTAAAGGAAAATCATACAACTGGGGACCATAGTCTCAGCCAAGCTTGACAGTAGTTCTGACAAGCAAAGTGTACAAGGCAGCCTCAAACTCTTTGGCGTGAAAAGACCACATTCTGAACTCCGAGCCTGGAGTTGGAAAGAGCTTTCTGGGTAATATCATACAAAAAGGAGAAAAAGAAATTACTGTGAGTTAGGTCAAAGAGTAGCATTTTGATTCATGATTAAGGCTGATTAAGGAAGAAGCTCTCCTAGAACCAGAACAATTAAAGAATTAGGTGGAGCCACACCAAACACTCAGAAATGTCCAATGCAAATCACAAGGACATCAAGAGATGCATTGGAAACTAAGCTTGGGTGTTTGATGAAAAGTCCATGACTTGTGAGGACTGGCAAAGAGAGAGGGTTCTTATCCTGGCTGAGGTATGTCAAATGAAACAAGCTTAACCTTGCAGTCCCCTTCCTAATTCTGATTTCATGTATTTATCCAGCCCTAATCTGTTGTTAATTTAGTTTTCTGACTTGGCATCCCTACTGAAAAGAGAATACACTGACAGGCCAACACACATCTCAGTGCATTTGGCAGTTCTGTTTCTCTCCATAAATTATTAAATTGGCTTTCTGGTACAAATCTGTCCCCTGTGAGTTTGGGCAATGTAAGACAGTTTTTCTAGGGTATGATTATTCCCTGAACAAAGAAATTTCCAGAACTGTTGAGCTTTGATGCCAAACTTTTGGGGGTAAGAGAGAAAAGGAACCCTTTCCTGATAACGAGCTGTCATCACCACATCTCACATTTATTTCACAAATAACACCTTAACATTGCTAGACAAAGCCTGTCAGCTTACCTCATTTCTCTCTTGCATGCAAGTAGTCTATCCTGCCATTGGCCCCAAAAAGGGAAGCAAATGAAGATAGGGTATAAATTTCCCAACTCAAGTAGTTTTGATGTTAATTGGAAGAAACAAAGCGGTATACAAACCAAAAAAACTTATAATCTAACAGTCACCTGCAATTTCCAGGAGAGAGTCTTCTAGTTATTGGGTATGACTGATGGTCTAGGAATCATTACTACTTGAAATCAATAATTATCCTATTCATAAGAATAAAAAGTACTCAGTTGGGGCTGGTATTGTGGCACAGTAGATTAAGCCACTGTCTATATCACAGGCCATCCCATATGAGCACCAGTTAAAATCCCAGCCACTCCAATTTTGATCCATCTGTCTGCTAATCTGTCTGTGAAAGCAGCAGAAGATGGCTCAAGTGCCTGGGTCCCTGTCACCTGTGTAGAGACCTGGATAGAGCTCCAGGCTCCTGGCTGTGGCCTGGTCCAGCCCTGGGCTTTGGAGCCATTTGAGAGTAAACCAGGGCATAGAAAATTCTCTCTCTCTCTCTCTCTCTCTCTCTCTCTCTCTCTCTCTTCCTCTCTCCCCTCTGTGTGTGTATATCTCCCTCTTTCTCTGTAACTCTTTCAAATAGACAAAAATTTTTTTTAAAGTACTCAGTTGTCTCTTTTTGCCCATTGTTCTGAATTCTTCTCTTCCTCTGAAAGTTTACTTTGATTGGTGGATTGTGTCTTCTCTGGAAAAAAATTATGATTTGGTATTTCAAAGGCTTTTTGTCTGGTCTCTCCTAGACTAGCAATAGATTAGGAATAATAGCTAATGTTGAGGACATTATTCATTACTATATTCTGTGTTTCCTAGGAGGACCCAAGATTCCTATCTGATTTTATTATCTCAAAAAACTATATTTTCCTACTCATTTAATTTGATTTTTATGTATACTCACTGTGTAATTAGTCATATATCTCTTTTCACACTGTCTTCTAAAAATCCTGATTTAAAGGAGTTGCAGCTATGCTGTTCTTAGGTAAATGCTATAGTTCTTAGGTAAATGCTCTTCAGATTTTGACTGAAAATCCCATCTTCCCATGGAACCTACTGGAATCTAGTGAGATAGATAGGCATGTGGGCTGTTGTGTAAACAGAGAGTATGGAGAAAATTGAGGAAGGCTGACATATACAGTCATTATTTGAGTGCGCATAGCCCTTGACACTCTGCTCTTTGAATTTCTCTGCACCAATGAAATGAAAAAGAAATAAAACAAGAGTAGCGTCATTTGCTCAAGGGACTTACCTTCTGTCCGTGCAAATAAGGTTTCTGTGGTGAGACAACAAGTGTAATCAACTTCCTCTTTCAACAACAATTTTTTTTCAGTTATCAGCAGGATCTGTGTCACTCAGAGCTAAGCTTTTTTACCTCTAGATTCATGCAAAGAAAGAAGAGTGTTTATTCCAGCTGAACTCCAAGGTAAGTTAGAGCCTACCTATTTACCGAAATTGGTGGTTTCTTGTGGGAGGTTTGGTGGGAGAATACAGATCAAGACAGAGACCAATGTGCGGGCCATTATCTGAATTGAAATTTTCCCCAGTTTCTCATCTCAGATTTCTTATAGCAGGAGCAACGCTGACTGCCCTTGAGTCTGACCAGCATCCAAAGATAAGGTGAATGCTGTCAGTCCTTACCATTATTCCAGGATCATGGAGTCTTTGATGTAGCCTGTTTTTGCTGAGAGCTCTTTGTAGACCAGGACCAAGAAGAGGGCACAAAATTATAAGAGCATACTTCGATAGTCATTGGTACAACTCACAATATTAAGGCAATAAAAAAGGATTTGAATTTCTGCTCTGTATATCTTAGTTAAATAGCAAAGGAAGATGTATGGGTATAAAATCCTTGCTTTGGTAAGTTTAGCATTTAAAAATATTGAGATCAATGGTAAATTCTTCCCAGAAAGAGAAAAGAAAATCAGATCATGGATTTTGGAGCTCAAAGTGTGTTCAGAGACCAAAACTTTCAAAATTCATAGGGGGAAAAAAAACTGAGAGCCAATGAAGTGAAGGTACTTGTGGTCATCAAGCTACTTAGTGGCAGAGCTGCAACTAGTACAAGGAACTCATGTTCCCTTTCCCCTAATGTAAAGGTCATCTACCAGACAATACTTACAAATGTATTTGTTTCCCCATTTGGTTTTAGATTAGGAAAGTATAGACTATCTTAGATGATTACAGAGTCTGCTCAGAGGGGTCACTTGATTTTTTGAAAACTACTTTTTGACCCAAGGTTAATCATACTGGATAGCAGAGCCCAAAAGTGAAGCTTTGTTAGTAATTATTGATATCAATATGAGTTGCAGTGCCTCTCTAGCTCTGGGCTGAGATGACCGAGACAAAATGAGACTTGCAGTTGGAGTCCCTAAAGGTGGACTCTGCCAAGTCAATTAGCAGCAGGTTCAGTCTAGATAGAATAACAGACTTTGTTGTGCTTTTATGGGGAGTAGTCTCAGTTCCAAGGATCCTTGTGTGGATATTTCTATTTTGGTTGGTCAGGGGGATGTGATGAATCATTGTCATTTCTTTTAATCGAGGACTTTATGTCAGCAATTGCAACACAGTAAAGTTATTCACTTCTGAAACTATGCGATACGCTCATAAAGTAGAAAATGGTATAACCTATACTGGGAATCAGGTCATACTACAGGGAAATTTATTTATTTATTTTTTTTGGTAGTGATTCCTGTTGAATAAAGGCTTGTAGCTTAAATGCATTTCCTTTTTTGGGCTAAACTAGGAAAGGTGTTGAGTTCAAGTTATACAAGACTACCTGGGTTCTAGCAGTAAGAGTTAAAAAAATTAACTAAAAAATGAGCAGATTTCTGTGTGGTTTTGGGTTTTTCTTGGTAGCTAGTTTTATTTGAGGTGAGATATTTGGAGTGCTAAGAGGCAGGCCATGCTGCTAGCAAAGAGAACACAGCTATTGTGAAACTACTCTTTCTTTAAAAGTTCCAATAATCAGAGAGACAGATGTCAAGGAAGTCATGCTTGATTTCAAAACTTGCCTTCATTGGCAGAGTGATGAAGTAGATAGACCAGTATACAAGAAGTGAAGAGGTCTGGATTATAGTTCGAGTTCTGCCTATGACTCACAGTGTGGCTCTGGGCAAGTGGCTTTATTGCAATGATTCTCAGTAACCTCACCTCTAATAATAGGAGAGGGCTTAGAATTGAGGGTCTCTAATTTCCTTCCTAACAATAAAATTATTTGATCCTTAGCTGCCAGGTACCTGAGGAGAGTCATATGTCATGAAGTGGTGAATACTGGGGCCATGGCAGAAGATTTTAACTAGATAGGAACTTCTGAAAATGGAGTTCAGGTCTCCAAAAGAATCTAATAACTTTTCCCAATGGCCATTATATTTCTTTCATAATATATTACACAAGAGCTTCAACCTTTAGAGTACAAAGTATTTTACACTTTTTTAAATTTAAATAAATTTTACACTTTTGAGATTTAAATTAAAATTTTACATTTTTACCTAAATGCTAAAACACAAACAAGGAAATGGTTTCTGAAATCTGATTTCCACAATGACAATGATGCTTAATCAACATTCCTCGAAGTTTTAAAGCCAAGGCTCCTTTTGAGAAACATAAAAATTTCACTACAAGATTATTGCAGAATTGCCTCCCTAGGAACCAGACCCTGGGCGTATAGAAAGATGTGTTCCATCACACTGAGTATTCTGAGTCCAATATCTAAAAAGATATTAAGGATTTGTAATTTCAGCAGTTTGCATTATAGGGACAATAATTTTGCTTTCCAATTATATTTATTATAGTAGGGAATATTTTAAGGAACATATGTTTTGCACACTCCCACCTTAAGAATTAGTACTTAGGACCTTCTAGCCATGTTTAATAACTATGCTTTTTGGGGGAATTTTTTAAACCAATCTCTGCAAGATTATGCTATGAACTAGTAAAGAGGAAAGGAACTCACATTTATTTAATGCTTACTGTCCATCAGGCAAGAAAATGGATACTTTCACATAATTTTTCATTTGATCTTCCCAATGATCTCCAAAGGTGAGACATGATTCTACTAAGAGCATAATTCTTTTCAACTATAAATGTTGCTGAATTTGTCCTTCCTCCTAAAACATCAAAACTTCAATAAAGATTTATTCAAGGAATTTCAAATTTAAACTTCAAAATATTAGTTCATGAGTTATCCAATTGCTTTAATTCATTTTAAGTATAAAATAAATGTCATTTTCTATAATTAACAGAAAATATGTCTAAACTTGCATAATATATCCGAATTTTTGTGCTCTGACATCAAACAGGGTTACTTGGAGTTAATCTGAATTAATTCAGGAAACAGCAGCATCTCCAATTCTAGTTGCTATACTTTGACTCTAAATGTAAATGATTGAATGAAGAATTTCATGGTTATGAAGATTAGACTGGCTTGGGTAATTTACGTGGAACTGGTAAGAAAAGGCAAAAACAAATTAAGTTCCCAAATGCCCTGGAAAAGTTGTCCCTGGAGAGTGGGAAGGATTCCCATCAGTAAGTTTCTTTTTCTGTTTAATATCTCCTCCCAAGATAAGAAGCCACAGACTGGCCCTATCAACAAATAAGATAAGTAAACTTGATAAATATGTTTATTTAGTGGTATTAGTGACCTAATGGTGAGAGATCAAAAGATGGAAAGGATTTAAAGGGTTAAAACTTGTAAGGTTGCTTTTAGGGAAAGAACAGTCACCTTGCTCCCAAACCTAAGAACCTATGCTCCACACTCCTGATTCTATCATTTGCTAACTTTCAAGCAGTTTGTATTATAGGAGCAATAATTTTGTTTTTAAAATGATTGTTTTCCAAATTAATTATAATAGAGTATGCTTTTTTCAAGTAACACATATTCTACCCTTCCACTTTAAGAATTGTTCTACAGGTTGTAATTGTTTCTCTTAACTATAGTTTTCAACAATTTTCTAAACCCAGAAAAGTATAAGCTCCAGTGCATCCGCATGTAAATGAGATCACTTCTTTGAGCCTCATTTTCCTAATCTGTAAAACCGGGATGGTATGCCCTGATGTGTTCATTGATAATGCATGTTATTTTTAATATTGTTTAATGGCAATCATACACACACACACACACACACACACATACACATTAGGTCTACAAAAACTTCATGAAAAACACATTATGAAAACATATGCATGGCTTCAATTTTTTTCACCAAAATAAACTTTTCTTTTAATTCCATTTCTACAAACTTTTTGATGTACCCTCATTTATACACACACACACACACACACACACACACACACACATAGGGTCTTCAAAAAAGTCATGGAAAATGTGTATTATGAAAAAGCTATACATGCATGTAAAATATTTTTCACCAAAATAAGCTTATATTTTGAATTCATTTTCCATGAATTTTAAAAATACACTTATAGATGTATAAAATGTTTTGTAAAATAAAAACCCGCATGCTGGTTGAGGGGATGGTAGTTGTATTAGTGGTGTACATGGCATTGCTGGTGCTATAAGCTAGAGGTATAGATTGAGAGGGACAATGCTCACAAAATCATGCCAAGTTTGAGACAGAAGATAGTTGAAGCTCATCTAGTTCAAATCATCTTATTTTAACAATGAGGAATATAAAGGGTTTATCAGAGTCACACAAGAGATGCTATTTGAACAGTTACTTGAATTCATGTCTCTTAGCTTCAAATCCAGCACTTTTTTCAATATATTCTATTACATTTGAGTCTTTCCTATCCTACAGTTTTTGCCCCGTTCAACTCACTGTTGTTATAAAGAAATTAATTTTTTCAGTACTTCTATTCACAGATCTATTATGATTTGGGCTCATAATCAAAACTCCATAAAGATCCTTGGCTCAGATATAATCCCACTCTGACACCTGGTGGGCAATAATTGACATATATGCATAGTATATGTACATAGAATTGCTAGGATTAGAAGTGGGGACAATGGTTTCTTCATCTTTGAGGGAAAGTCTTATTCACACAAATGCCACTTTAAAATATCTTTCATTCACTTCAGCCAGTTTTTTGGATAAGGAGAATTTCAGCTTTCTTCCTGTACGAAGAGCCTTATTACAACTAAAATAATAACAACTCTTGGACTTTGAGAGAGCCATTTAATCCTGATGATACATCATTTTCTAATCTGTAAAGGGGTATAATTATAATAAACTCATTGTTCTTACATGGCAATGTGTACCCTGGTCAGAACACTATAAACTGAATATGCCAAGAGATTACTTCAATAAACTGATATTGGAGGCATTGAGATTTCTGCTCTTTTCTCTGTCCTCTGAAGGCTCTCAACCATATAATTATGGAGTGGAGTAAACTTGTGCATATATGTATACCACCTGGAAGTACATTGATAAATAAAAGAATAGAAGTGAGAAAAGGGAAGAATTGTGAGCAACTACGTTAAGGAGTTTACTTAACAAAATAAGGGAGGGGACAAAGAACTAGAATAAGGTGCATAGACAAGAGGAGAAACATTTTGGAGGTTAAGGAGACTTAATGACAAAGACCAACCTGAGAGTCAGAATAGCATGATGGTCCAGGAGAGAAAAGAGATGATTAATTAAAGAGTATCTTGAGAGAGGTAAGAAGAGTATGGGAATTCATCTTGAGCAATAGGAAAGGTAGCTGTGTTGGAAGTGAGAAGAGTACAGTTGTAGAAAAGATTGTGTTGGAGGGGACAATAGGTTAAACTGAGTTATTTTTTGTCCAAGAACTTCAATCTGTGAGGTAATGGGCAAGACAACTGTTGACAAAGATGGGAGATAAGAGAGCAGGGGAGAGAGGAGAAAGGAGCAGTAGAATTGGGAAGGTGCTGAATAGTCCCATTGGAAATAGGAGAAGGTACTAATCAGGTGCACATGAAAATAGGCAATAGTAAAACATTTTAGGCTAGAGATCATTAATTTTAGTTGTAGCATTGCAAATTGACTGGCATTTTTCTTAGTTTTATGATTTTATTCAGTTATTTATTTTGAGAGAGAGAGAGAATCTTTCTCCCATCTTCCAGTTTACTTTTAGACACCTTCAACAGCTGAGGCTGTACCAGACTGAAACCAAGAGCTTGGAATTCAATTGGGTTTCTCACACAGGTGTCAGGGGTCCAACTACTTTAGTAGTCATATGCTAACTTGCAGGGTGTACATTAGCAGGAAGCTGCAATGAGGAGCAGACCTGGCACTCTGCAACACAGGCACTCTGATATGGGATGAAGGCATCCTAAACAGCTGCTGAGTTGCCCTGTCAAATGCCTGCCTCAACTCTGATATTTTTAATATGGAAATTCAGCCATTTGAGTAGTAAGAAAGAAAGTGGGCTGTGGACGTGATCTGGAATTAGAGGCTTGCCAGGGTAGTGCAGCAGAAAGGAGGACAAGGAAGTTGTGGGTTTTTGCATGAGAATGGTTAGACTAACCTAGGCTGGGTAGAAGAGGAAGTACGGTGGTGAGGACGTTAAGCGAAAATGGGAAAAATGGAAGAGGTTCAGACATTTAAGATCTCTGGGAGTGTGGTGTAAGTCAGTAGGGTGCAATTTGTAACATACCTCAGTGATTATAATGTTAGAGAAAAAAAAAAAAACTTTTGAAGAGTCAGAACGTAATGCAGCTAGGCAGAAAGTACAGATTTGGAAAGCTGAAATAAGGAAGGGAATAATTGGTTCAGATTGTAAGGTGAGTGCCATATTTGAAAATGTTTTGGAGAAAGTACAAAAATTAGGATATCTTTTTCACACTTTTTTAATGAAAGATGGCCCAAGTGCTTGGGTCCCTGCCACCGATGTGGGAGAACCAGATGGAGCTGCTGGCTTCTGGTTTCAGTCTGGTCCAGGTCTGGCTGTTGTGGAATTTTCACTCTCTCCCTCTCCCTTCTCTCCCTCTCCCTTCTCTCCCTCTCCCTCTCCCTCTCCCTCTCCCTCTCCCTCTCCCTCTCCCTCTCCCTCTCCCTCTCCCTCTCCCTCTCCCTCTCCCTCTCTTCTTCTTCCTCTTATTTGTCAGTCTGTATTTCTGACACATAAATAGATCTTTAAAAATTTATTATCTTCTCTCCATGCCTAGTCCAGAGATCATTTTGTATCACCTTCATGGTTGCAGCAGTAAGGTGAACAAACAGCTATCCTATTTGCATTGGATTGTCATGGGTTTACTGCTGAAAATCCTATGTTTCAGGAAATGATCAGTCAAGGCCAACCTGGACTGTTGGTCACACTACTTACTTCCAACTGATTTGAACTGCATGTGCCCATCTTTCCAATCCATTTTCCGCATTGCTACAAGAGTGATCCTTCTAAAACACAAGTGTGGTGATAAATCATTTCTTTTCAGATTCTCCATTACCCTTCAAACTGCACTTCTAATATTCCTCTTCTGGGCAGGCTTTACTTCTGCTTCCCGGACAATTTCTTTATTACCTCTTTCACAGTAAGTTTTAAAAATTCTTATGGTAGTTATTCTTTTTAACGTTTTATTTATTTTTGTTTAAAAGTAAGAGAGAGAGAGAGAGAAAGAGAGAGAGAATATCACCCATCCACTGGTTCACTCTTCAAATAATTGTAATAACCAGATTTGTGTCAGGCTGAAGCCAGGAGCCAGTAACTCCATCCAGGTCTCCCACATGTGTGGCAGGTACCCAAGTTCTTCAGACGTCACTTGTTACCTCCCAGAGTATACATTAGCAGGAAACTGGATTGGAAGTGGAGTGGGAAGCCAAACCCTGGAACTCCAACAGAGAATGTAGGCATTCCAGTGTATTAACCGCTGCACCACCAACCCCAGTTACTTATTCATAGATCTGTCTCTCCCTAGTGACTGCAAATCACTTCACCATCCTTAGCAATCAGCAGATAGGGTACACACATAACAGAACATTTACTTGCTCCATAACATCATGAATTGTTATGCCTCAGAAGAATGATGTTGATAATAATCAATACAGACTGATTATTCAATAAGAATTTCTTAAAGAGATGAAGTTTGACCATAATTTGAAGGGCTACTAGTATTTTTATAGATTGATGGATAACTCAGGTAAAGTAAGGTTAATTTTATCTCTTCCTTGGCCACCATCATTATTTTTATTTCCAACTCTATGCCTATGGGAATCAGTAAGAGAATGCAGATGGTACAGTACAAATATCATGTGTGATTTGAAATTCTCTTGGAGTTTGATAGGGGCCATCTGATAGGATAGGAAGAACACTGAATAAGAAGTTTATAAAACCGGATTTTTAAAAATATTTTATTTATTTGAAACTCAGAGTTACACAGATACAGAAGGCGAGTCAGAAAGAGCGAGAGGTCTTCCATCCGCTGGTTCACTCCCCAGTTGGCTGCAACGGCCAGAGCTGCGCCAATCCAAAGGCAGGAGCCAGGAGCTTCTTTGTCTCCCAAGTGGGTGCAGGGGCCCAAGGACTTGGGCCATCTTGCACTGCTTTCCCAGGCCATAACAGAGAGCTGGATTGGGAGTGGAGCAGCCAGGGCTCCAAACAGAGCCCATATGGGATGCTGGCATGATAGGCGGCGGCTTTACTCGCTAGGCCACAGCACCGGCCCCCAAATTTGCTTCTTATACTGCTTCCACCACAACCTAACTGTGACCTTGAACAAGGTACTAAGGTTTTCTTGATTAAATGTTTTTATCATTTAAAGCTATGCTAGAGTAGTTATTGGTACGTATCCTATTTACCTCACTAGGCTAACATTAGGGCTTTTAATCTTCTATGCCTTTCATCTATTTTTTTTTTTTTCACTAGTGTGGTGTTGGAAATTTCTTAATGTTTTCCTAAAAACAAAAGAAGTTTCTCATGGCCAGATGCTATGGTGGGTGATTCTATATTCTCCACAGATTCCAACAAGGGGGCCACAGGTTGGAGCTTATTAAATACATGGTAATTTATTGATATGCCCCATGGTATCAAGATTCCTCAAGAAGCCATGGAAAAAAGTAAATTGAGCTATTTTCCTTTGATGTTACTTTCTAAGTAAAAAGAGCTTTGGGGACTACCAGTGTAGCTTCCCATTCCAGGTCCCCTGTGTAGGTGAGTATGAAATCATTTGTTGATGAGATGAGGCAGTTGCACTCTTAATAGTGACAAGCACTGCCACCACCAAAAACCAAAAAAATGTGATGCCTTTGGAATTAAATCACAAGAACTGCCCTCTTCCTATGATCCAGTGTTGCCCTCTTCCTATGATCTAGTGTTGGTGATAACCTGAGATCCTGTGCTATGCTTGTTTATATCCATAGGCTATGACTGACCACTTGTGATTTTTAAATTGATTCCTTTGCACTTTCCTCAGACCTCTACATGCATGAATTTCCTGAATTGGAAAGGGCAAGTGGATGTTAAAAAGCTCACATCAGAAAACAACATTTTAGAGGAACCAGGAAGCAACAGAAATGGATTAAGTTGATACTTCAAGGTTTTCATTTTTGCTAAATATTTCTAAATAAGAGTATTGAACTATTGTGTATGTAATTCAATGTAATTGTACAAATATTCATTGCATGGTTAGTATGCAGCAGGCTAGATTCTGGCTATATGATGAACAAAACATCTTTTATGGCACTAATTTAGTTAACAGTATAGTGGTTGAAATAGTCAATAAGCAAGGGAATAAACACATAAACTGCAAATGTATGTGCTATAAAAAATAACAGAGTATGAGAGTATGTAGTGATATAGTTGATAGTAAAGTTCCCTTTGACTTGCAAGCTGCAATTAAAAGGAACCAGACTTGTGAAAGTTTGTGAGAAGAGAATCCTTGGCAGAGGGAATAACATATGCAGAATCCTTTGTCAGAACAAAATTTTGGTTTGTACTAACAACTTAAAACATCTGAAAGTACTAAAATATAGAGAATGAGGGATAGAATGGAAAGATATAATATTTAAGGATAGAGGAATATATATATATATATATGTGGCCTTTAGGCCACAGTGAGAAGTTTGGACTCAGTAATAAAAGCAATAGAGAATCAGCAAGGGATTTTAAGCAGGAAAATGGCATGATGTATCAAAAAAAAAAAGATTATCTGGATCACAGTGTGGAAAGGGTTAGTAAGGGTGAGACAATGCAGTTCCTGCTCTGAAGGCATGCAAAATTTAATTAAAGAGAAAAATATGTTAAGAAAATTTTTAGTAAGTGTAATAAGTGCCATGATAGAAGTAAGAGTCTTCAGAGACAAGCATGAGTTCTAATTCTAATGCATTACCTCTATCTACCCTGTACAGCTATTATGATTTCAGAATGACTTATTTAAGCTTTTTGAGACTCAATTTCATTTGTAATATGGAAGTAATCAGTGCTTCTGTTTAGCCTATAAATAAATGGTAGCCTTCAATGAATTGCAACCATATTTAATGTTAGTGTTAGGCATGATTTAGGGAATAGATCACAGGGAGCAAGACTGGAATGAAGGAATTATCATAAGGCAACTATCACAGTGGTTCAAATCAGTGGTATTAGTGGCCTGGATTAGAATGGCGATAGGGGTGGAGATGGATTGGAGAGCTTTTTAAGAGTATATCACCACACTCACTTCGGCAGCACGTATACTAAAAAGAGAGAATCACTTGGTTTAATGGTTGGGTATGGGGGAAAATCTAGTTAACAAGAAAAGGAATGACTCAGCAATTTTTTACAGTTTGAATGTGTGAAGGGCCAGTCATGAAACTGATTGACAAGATAGCACAGATTCAAGAGTGAATCTCCAATCTCACATCCTTGTATATACGAGACAGAAACCAAATATATGTTTGCATTGAAGAGGAGAGAGATTGACAACACAAGAGAGACAAATCATCCAGAAATAATCAACAATAGAGCCAGTGTTAGAGGTATGAAAGAGAAAGAGAGAGATGGAGACAGAGCGAGAAAAGGAATGCAGTCTGGCTTTAATTCTTCCACCCAATATTTTCCTGTTAGTGGTTTCTTAGACTGTTCTCCTTTCTTAAGTTTCAGAAGTAACACAAATTGTCCATGGTAAGCTAAACATTGCCTCCTAGGAGAATCTGTATTTCTGCCTAACCCAAAATAAATTCCCTCTGCCTTTAGCTGCCATGGAGATTTTACATGTAATTGTCACTAATAAGATTTTGGGAAAATTCCTTCCTACTTTCACTCAAATCTGGAATAGAGAAGAAGTTTTTGAAAGTACAGTATGCAAATCTGTAGGCTCACTAGGAACTGTGACTTGCAGAGGTATAAAAACCAACAATAAAAACAAAGGTGTGAATGTGACCTCTAGTTTGCTGTTCTCACATAATCAAGGCTCTTATTTAACACAGAGGTGCAAACAGCACATGTTCCTTTAGTAAGTGAAACTTTCTACACCTAGGAAGCCAAAACAAACAGTCATGTCTGTTAAGTGCAAAAGTGGAAGAATGATTTGAGAGGATGTGAGCTGTTTTTAGTTTTTGAAATTGTAATGCCTCTTCATTTGCTGGCTCACAGCCTCTGCATTAATAATAGATGAGAATAGAGGCAGTGCCAATTCTGAAGTCAAAATCAGTGCTGGGAAGGGATGGTCAATGTGTATGTGGACAGTATTTGGTTTTATCCTGACAGCCTAACTGAGTGAATACTAGTGTTATAAGATCATAAGGTATGGGGTCGGCACTGTGGTGTAGCGGGTAAAGCTACAGCCTGCAGTGCCGGCATCCCATATGGGCACTGGTTTGAGGCCCGGCTGTTCCACTTCCAATACAGCTCTCTGTTATGGCCTGGGAAAGCAGTAGAAGATGGCCCAAGTCCTTGGGCCCCTGCACCCACGTGGGAGACCCGGAGGAAGCTCCTGGCTCCTGGATTCAGATGGGCGCAGCTCTGGTTATTGCGGCCAACTGGGGAGTGAACCATTGGATGGAAGACCTCTCTCTCTCTCTCTCTGCCTCACCTTCTCTCTGTGTGTAACTCTGACTTTTAAGTAAATAAATAAATCTTTAAAAAATATCATAAGGTACTACTTTGGAATTAAAAAGGCTCTGCCAACCGTGTGTTCTTCACATGTCCAACAAATGACAGTTAAACTGGCTGCATTCCACTAAGTAGTCCCTCCTATTCACGGAAAGGCAAGTGGCATAGTGGAAACAGTATACAATTTGGAACAATCCAGGCATTACAGTATATCTGACCTTTACCACTTTCTAGTTTTGTTATTTTAGTCAATTTAGTCAATTTACTGAATCACTCTAAACCTTAGTTTCCTCATTGACCTTTTGAGAGTAATAATTCCTACTTCTTAGGATGGTTATGAGAAGTAAGTCAGGTAATACATGTGAAAACTCCCATTGAAGATTCCAGGGCACATTTGTGACGGTCATAGTATGACAGTCATTTCCTGGCTTTCCACCTGTGAGCATTCCTCCACTCTAAGTCATACATACACAGGCAAGATGACTGTGACTCTTTGGGGCATACCACAGATCATAGGCCAAGGAAGGAGGTTGAAATAGAAGAGGAAGGAAAATTAAAGTACTCTTTAGAGAAATAACAGCTTACTACTTTAAAAAAAGATTTATTTATTTATTTGAAAAGCAGAGTTAAAGAAAAAGAAGGACACACACACACACACACACACAAAGAGAGCAAGAGCGAGAGCTAGAGAGAAAGAGAGCGAGAGAGAGAGGGCACATTTCCACTCGCTGGCTCAGTTCCCAAATAAGTGCAAGGGCCATAGTTGGGCCTGGTTGCGGCCAAGAGCCTGGAATTCCACCAGAGGTCTCCCATGTGGGTGTCAGGGGCCATCTTCCACTGCTTTCTCAGGCACACTAGCAGGGAGCTGAATCAGAGATAGGGCAGCAGGGACTTGAACTAGTGCCCATATGGAATGCCAATGTTGCACTTGGTGGCATTACCTACTGAACCACAAGGCTGGCCCCAAATCAATGGTTTTTCATCTGTGAACTCATCACTTGGGGTTCTGTTCTTTTATCACATCTCTTTTTATTAGAGCAAGACTAAACATGTTATGGAAAGCCACCCTGCTACTAAAAAAGAATAATCTAAAATGAGGTTACTGCTTTGTAATTACAACAAAACAAAACGAAATAAAAATAGTAAAAAACAATTACTTTCTCACTTTATTTCTTCTACTTCTAGCTTTAAATTCAATAAACATTCCTGTAATACAAAAATGAGGAGATTGGTGTTTGTGTGGAGATAATACATCTTGTCCACCCATCTGCAATCTCAGGGCTTTCATTGATTAGCCATGTGGCCATGATAAACTCTTCTCCTTGGGTCTGCCTTCTACTTTTATTAAATGGCGGCTGAAATACATGATTTCCGAAAGTCTTTCCTAGTGTGAAATTCTACAAGATATTTAAAGTAATCAGTATATTTCTCTCTTACTGTTCTTGCCTGCTAGAAGCCTGCGTAATTCCATGCACAGTCCTTGTGAAGCCCTAAATACTACCCTCCCCGTGTTCTAATATAATATATAAAAATACATATTAAATCATTAAATATTATTAAGTTGTTTCAAAAATTCTTCCTTTATAATAATTACTTCAATGAATAAAACCACATTAAATCTTAGAGTGCTTCCACAATTTTTTTTGTGACCGCTTGTTGCTAATACTCTAAGCAATGTTCACTGTAACCACTGGATAATCTCCAAAGCTAATGATACCACACAAATCCAGAATCCCTCTTATGGGGAAAATTTACCTTTTCCCTTCCAAAGTTACATGAGAGAGAGTACCCTTAGTTCAACTTTAAATTAATATTCTATTGAAGTACTTCATATAGGTTTGGAATGAGACCCAAGTCAAGGGAGAGACAAACTTCAGGAGAACCTTAGAGTCACAAGCTACTGTGATATAATAATAAACATTCCATGTTTCCTGGTCCTGAAAATCAGCGATGACACTAGGGGTGAAGGCTCAAGGGGAAGGAATATTTTCCAAGTACTGGGGTGCCAAGGTAGGAAGCCAGTACCTCATGTAAAAGTAGCAAAGGAGAAGTAAAGGGACCCAAAAAATGAAGCTGAACTTCTAACATAGCAACCGGGATAAAGTGAGCAATAATCACTCTAACCAAGGTTTTTTTTTGTAAACTTTTATTTAGGAAAAATAAATTTCCAAAGTACAGTTTATGGATTACAATGGCTTCCCCCCCATAACTTCCCTCCCATCCACACCCCTCCCATCTCCCACTCCCTCTCCCATTCCATTCACATCAAGATTCATTTTTAATTATCTTTATATACAGAAGATCAATTCAGTATATATTAAGTAAAGATTTCATCAGTTTGCATCCACAGAGAAACACAAAGTGTAAAATACTGTTTTAGTACTAGTTATAGCATTACTTCACATTGGACAACACATTAAAGACAGAGATCCCACATGAGGAGTAAGTACACAGTGACTCCTGTTGTTGACTTAACAATTTGACACTCTTGTTTATGGTGTCAGTAATCTCCCTGGGCTCTAGTCATGAGTTTCCAAGGCTATGGAGGCCTTTTGAGTTCACTGACTTCGATCTTATTTAGACAAGGCCATAGTCAAAGTGGAAGTTCTCTCTTCCCTTCAGAAAAAGGTACCTCCTTCTTTGATGGCCAGTTCTTTCTACTGGGATCTCTTTCATTTTTTTTTGCCAAAGTGTCTTGGCTTTCCACGCCTAAAATACTCTCATGGGCTCTTCAGCCAGATTCGAATGCTTTAAGGGCTGATTCTGAGGCCAGAGTGCTGTTTAGGACATCTGCCATTCTATGAGTCTGCTGTGTATCCTGCTAACCAAGGTTTTGAGAAAAATAAATTTGGAAGCAAAAGAAGTTTACTCAAATGATACACTTTCTATGGTGAGAAAAATATACTAGTTCAAGATATCCTTGCTTTCAAGACATAACTTAGCAAATTTGGGAGTGAGTTTTTTGGGACAATTCCATGTTTTCCTAGCTGATTCATTGGGTGATCTTGGATCTATGATATAGAGTCTTTGAACTCTGGCTTCTTCACCTGTATACAAGGCCCTTTTAATTATAATATTCTGCCTCGTAAGTATAAAATAGAGAAATGGATGCTGGATAAAGAAATAGTTAACCATTATACTCTATTCCTTTGCTTTTGGCAGGTGTCATAAATCTACAGCTTACCTTGATGAATATACTGAAATACTCAAGATGGGTAGCAATGGTACCAGTAATGCTGAGACTGGCTGCAATGTTACCAATGTAACATTTCACTACTCCTTGTATGCAACCACCTATATCCTCATATTCATACCTGGTCTTCTGGCCAACAGTGTGGCCCTGTGGGTTCTGTGCCGTTTCATCGGAAGGAAAAATAAAGCCATCATTTTCATGATCAACCTCTCCGTGGCTGACCTTGCTCACGTGCTGTCCTTGCCCCTCCGGATTTACTATTACATCAGCCACCACTGGCCTTTCCAGAGGGCCGTTTGCCTGCTGTGCTTCTACCTGAAGTATCTCAACATGTATGCCAGCATTTTCTTCCTGACGTGCATCAGTCTTCAGAGGTGCTTCTTTCTCCTCAAGCCCTTCAGGGCCAGAAACTGGAAGCGGAGGTACGATGTGGGCATCAGTGCTGCCATCTGGGTCGTCGTGGGGACTGCCTGCTTGCCGTTTCCCATCTTAAGAAGCACAGACTTGGTCAACAACAGTGTATCCTGCTTTGCTGATCTTGGTTACAAGCAAATGAATGCAGTGGCTTTGGTTGGATTAATTTCAGTTGCCGAGCTTGCAGGGTTTGTAATCCCAGTGGTAATCATTGCATGGTGTACCTGGAAAACAACTATATCCTTGCGACAGCCACTAGTGGCTTTTCAAGGTATCAACGAGAGGCCAAAAGCATTGAGGATGGTTTTCATGTGTGCTGCAGTCTTCTTCATCTGTTTTATTCCCTACCATATTAACTTCATTTTTTACATTATGGTAAAGGAAGGCATCATTACCAATTGTTCCATTATCCAAAGCACGCTGTATTTCCACCCTTTCTGTCTGTGCCTTGCAAGTCTTTGCTGCCTTTTGGATCCAATTCTCTATTACTTCACAGCCTCAGAGTTTCGTGATCAACTGTCTCGGCATGGTAGCTCTGTGATACGTTCCCGCCTCATGAGCAAAGAGAGTGGCTCATCAATGATTGGTTAAAAATAAAATAACTCTGAAATCATGACTTTGTTTATCTCTGTTCCTTGGCTTTTTCCGAAGATCAGAATTACCAACTTCTTTAATTGAACTTGGAAACAATAGAGATAAATGTTTTCTTGTATGATAGTTATGATCACAGGAGGGGGATGGTGGAGGCTCAGTGAAAATATGGGAGAGGAGGGGAAGATAGCATTTACCTGTTTCCTTTTTGAAATTCAAGGCACTTTCTTAGTGAAGAGTCATAGATCAAGTTTTCACAGATGGTTCCAAGCAAATAGAACTTGGATACTTTCATCTTAAACACTTCTACAGTAAATATGTTATTAAGATACAGTAAATACAAGGATCTGTTTCTAGCATATGAATTAAATCCCTTTCCTCTTTTTTTTTTTTTTTTGACAGGCAGAGTGGACAGTGAGAGAGAGAGAGACAGAGAGAAAGGTCTTCCTTTGCCGCTGGTTCACCCTCCAATGGCTGCCGCGGCCCGCGCGCTGCGGCCGGCACATCGCGCTGATCCAAAGCCAGGAGCCAGGTGCTTATCCTGGTCTCCCATGGGGTGCAGGGCCCAAGCACTTGGGCCATCCTCCACTGCACTCCCGGGCCACAGCAGAGAGCTGGCCTGAAAGAGGGGCAACCGGGACAGAATCCGGCGCCCCGACCGGGACTAGAACCTGGGGTGCCGGTGCCGCAAGGTGGAGAAATCCCTTTCCTCTTAAGACCTTGATTTATAAATTGGAGTAAAAATCTCCAGTCTTTGAAGAAATATATGCATAAGTTTCAGGATCACAAACCTGCTATTGAAGGAAGACCATGGATATACATTCATTCATTACAAATCCATCATATGTTTATTGTGTTCTGTATTGCCGCTTTAAGTTTCTTTCATAGCATTTGATCTGGGACTTTGAATAAACCTGTAGAATTTTCCAAAGCAAATGAATAAATGGAGGCTCAAAGAGATTAAGTAACTTGCCTAAAGAAAAAAAAACAGTAGTGAGCCAAAATGTGTCTGGTACATACCACATATGCTTAAGTTATCCCCTCTATTTGAACTGTTGCTTGTGTTAGATTGATACTAAATTTAACTCCAATGGTGAAGACACAGAATAAAGCTAAGCCACATGAAACCAAGACCATTTAAACACAAATTGTATTATCTGAAACATCCGTGAATTGTAGGATTGGGGTATCAGGTTTCAAGCTACAAGTTCTCAAGTGATAAATGGACACATTGTCCTATTATTGTCCCAGTCTGCAGAGTCTTGAAATAAGGAGTACAGGAGGCACAAACAGCTCATTATTTCCCCCCCAAAAAAACCTATATTTTAAAGCTAAATGCAGGCTATACAATCCCCATATGTACATGAAAGAAATAAAACGATAAAGCTGAGCAATAGGAATGGGTGTTTGGCATGTGGTTAAGACACTGATTGGGACACCACATCTCACCATCAGAGTGCCTGGGCTCAAGGTCCAGTTCCGTTCCCAATTCCAGCTTACTACTAATGCACACCCTAGGAGACAGCAGTGATTGCTCAAGTGGTTGGTTTCTACCACCCACGTGGGAGACCTGGATTGAGTTTCCAGTTTCTGGCCCCAGCCTGCTCCAGTCCTGGCTTTGTAAGCCAGCAATTGGGAGATCTTTGTTTGACTATATATCTACAACTGTCTTTCAAATAACTAAATAAAAAAATCACTCTAAGCAAACTTGTGTTTAAGAGACTTTAAGACGCTTTTCTGTGAGCGGAACTCACTGAATTACTTTAGAAAAATATAATCATCAATTCATGAATAAATAGGAAAAATGGATTGTTTGTCTCTTAGCAATCTTATCTTGGTGTTTCCAAAGGTTATGGGTATGATTTCTGCATCATTCTGGAGAATTGGAATACAAACAATCCCTCAGCTGGTCAGGTTGGCATTTATTAACTCAGTTCAACACTGTCATCTTTCATGTCCTCAATTTAAATAGAATAGATGTTTGATGTGCAGGAAGGAGAAGAAAAGTGGCAGTCCTCAGAATATCAATTTGAACAGAATGGCTACGAAAGAGGAATAAGAAACAACCAAAAAAAAAAAAAAGGAAGTTTTTTTAAAGAATCAGGTTTTGGGGGAGTTTAATTATAAAGTAATAAAACTGGTTTTCTTACATATTAGTAACATGAATCTGAAAGCATTGCCTAAAGAGGGTGTCCAGATGTGCTTGGATTTCATCTCAGCATTATCAGAATGACTGTATGGAAAGCCCCACTCTAAGAAGATGGCTTTGACCCGAATCCTGCTGTGCCTGTGGAGAAAAGGAACCTCAGCTATCAGGAGTCATATTTTATATCATCTCCTTTCAAATGATCGTAAAGAAATTGTGCTTCAAACATAGGATTTGTGAATTAATGAGCAAATAAAATGATGCGTCTTTCACTTTGACCACTATTTGAGAAGACTCTGAGTTTTTTTCTGACATACAAATCCCTGATATGGTGAGAGAGAGAAAACATCTTAGATGTTTTCTAAGCTGGGGAACCTTACCTAACGTGAGGGAGAAAGATGACAGTGGTTGAAATGATGAGATGGCAGCTCCAGAAATCAGCAAGGCTGCTTTATGGTATTGTAATAAGTAACCACTTTAAGAGTTATCCCTACGCTTGCCACAGGGATGTGATGTGAGACAAAGAGGACAGCAAAGGACAAATCCTACTGTTGGTTTTTCAAAAAGTCAAAAATAAAGCCCTGCATTTTCCCCAATAATCTACAAGGCAACTGTCAAAACCCAGAAACCATTCAGCATATCCTAACACTGATGAAAGGTTTCTTAATCTTCTGAAAGCTTTGGTAGGAATGGGAAATAATTTAGTGAAAATAGGAGGGATATAAGTTTTACAATAAATCTGACCTTACGTGCAAAATATGTGTAATTTACTTTTAGAAAATTTTAAATATTTTTTTTCTTTTTTTTAACTTTTATTTAATGAATATAAATTTCCAAAGTACAGCTTATGGATTACAATGGCTTCCCCCCACCATAACTTCCCTCCCACCCGCAACCCTCCCCTTACCCACTCACTCTCCCCTTCCATTCACATCAAGATTCATTTTCGATTCTCTTTATGTACAGAAGGTCAGTTTAGCATACATTAAGTAAAGATTTCAACAGTTTGCTCCCACACAGAAACATAAAGTGAAAAATACTGTTTGAGTACTAGTTATAGCATTAAATCACAATGTACAGCACACTAAGGACAAAGATCCTACATGAGGAGTAAGTGCACAGTGACTCCTGTTGTTGACTTAACAAATTGACACTCTTGTTTATGGCCTCAGTAATCACCCTAGGCTCTTGTCATGAGCTGCCAAGGCTATGGAAGCCCCCTGAGTTGGCAGGCAGAGTTAGACAGTGAGAGAGAGAGACAGAGAGAAAGGTCTTCCTTTTTCCGTTGGTTCACCACCCCCCCAAGTGGCCCATACGGCCGTTGCGTTACAGCCGGCGCACTGCGCTAATCTAAAGCCAGGAGCCACGTGCTTCTCCTGGTCTTCCATGTGGATGCACGGCCCAAGCACTTGGGCCATCCTCCACTGCACTCCCCCCAGGCCACAGCAGAGAGCTGGACTGGAAGAGGAGCAACCGGGACAGAATCCAGCGCCCCAACCAGGACTAGAACCTGGAGTGCTGGCACCACAGACTGAAGATTAGCCTATTGAGCCGCGACGCTGGCAAAAATAACTTCTATTTTCATCAATGTATTGCTTTGTCCAAGTAAATTTTATGTGCATCGTTTTGAAAGTGTAGAATTGAAAAAACATGCAAAACAACTGGCTTTACAGAAACTGAATTTCAAAAAGAGTACTAAGGAGAAAGACAGAGTAGCCAAATTTTGGGAGCTGTTAGCATAGATCTAGTCCTCGATCTTTTAGAGGGTGGATTTTCATTACCCGTGAAATTGCATTTCGACTGTGACTCACATGATAGAAACATTTCAAATTGGCACTAAATATAGAGGAAGTGTCAGCATTCTTGTTGGAGTCCCTCCTATACCAAGAATGGAAAGAGGAAAAAGTCAGAAGGTGAGCAGTACTACACCCTTTAGTTTAACTAGAAATGCAAAGAGGATAAATAATTAATGAGGTTAGAAAACTTAGAGGCCCAGAATATGGAAGCCTTTATAGAATTTGGCCTCATGTGTGACTCAATGTGCATTTTAGAAATAATGGAAATTTAAAAAAGCTTGTATGTAACAGGTCTTGAGAAACTGATTGGACATAAAATATAGCCAAAAACTTTTGATGAGTATACAGCATTGTTTACACATTCATTCTGAGGTTTGGATTATATAGATAATTCCATAAATATCGCATGGATAATCAAAAATATACTACACATGTCCTAGCATCCTTTGAGTCTAACTATATGAGGGGCTTTACATGGATTGTCATATTTAATTCTCACAACAACCCCATGATATAGGTATTATAATTACCACAATTTCAAGACAAAAACAAACCAACCTATGGAAAGGTTAAGTAACTTACCAAGAATATACAGCTAAGAAATATTAGTGCTAAGATTTTTAATTCTGGAAATCTGAGTGCAGAGCTCAGGTGCTTAATTACTATATTATTTGTCTATATATTACTGAACAGAATGAATTTTATAGATAATATTCTCATTTTTAGGTGGCTTTCCTTTTCATCCAACAAAGCCATACAAATAGAATGTTGTGATAATTGCATAAGGGTGTCCTTAACATTTTCAACATTCTAAAACTTCCTTTTAAAATATGTACAACTATAATCTGTCAATTTACAATAAAGTTTTAAAAATTAGATCTAATTTATAAATAAATTTTATCACACTTCTCTTTAACTGTTTACTAATCTCTTATGCAGCATAGTCCTGGGAATTATAGTAAATGAATATATGATGAGGTAGATAGCCTCAGCGATAAGTAAACATTTTTTTGTAAAGGAAGAACTTGAAAACACACACTAAAATCTTAAATTTAGTCACTTTTTGGATATATAATTATGAGTAATTGCTGACTTCCAATTTATATTTTTCTGATTTTCCAGAATTTCTTTGGTAAACAAATTATTATTTATTTATTTTTTTTGACAGGCAGAGTGTTCACCCTCCAATGGCTGTCGTGGCTGGCGCGCTGCGGCTGGCGCAACAAGCTGATCTGATGGCAGGAGCCAGGTGCTTATCCTGGTCTCCATGGGGTGCAGGGCCCAAGGACTGGGCCATCCTCCACTGCACTCTCTGGCCACAGCAGAGAGCTGGCCTGGAAGAGGGGCAACCGGGACAGAATCCAACGCCCCGACCGGGACTAGAACCCGGTGTGCTGGCGCCGCAAGGCGGAGGATTAGCCTAGTGAGCCATGGCGCTGGTGACAAATTATTTTCTTAATATTTATTTACTTATCTGAAAGAAAAAGTGACAGAGAAAGAGGGACAAACAGAAAGACATCTTCTATCTGCTGAGTCACTCCCCAAATATCTGCAACTGGCAGGGCTGGGCCAGGCTGAAGCCAGGAAACATGAACTCCATCTTGGTATTCCACATGGGTGGCAGGGACCCAAGCACATAGACCATCTTCCACTGCTTTCCCAGGCACATGAGCCAAGAGCTGGATCTGAAGCTGAACGTCTGTGACTCACACTGGGACTCATATGGGATGTTGGCATTTCAGGCAGCAGCTTAACTGGCTATGCCACAAGGCCAGCCCCAACAAACTATTTTCAATCAGAAAATTTAGAAAGTGTGAGTTGGTAATTAGGTATTGATGAAAAATACAATTTCTTCAGAACAAATAAAGTTTTGGAAACAGATTTAAAAAATAAAGGGCAAGTATTTAGTGTGGCAGTTAAGATGTCATTTGGGGTGCCTGCATTCCATATTGGGGTAGCTGATGGGAGTCCTGGCTGCTCCACTTCTGATCCAGCTTCTTGCCAGTGCCCACTCTGGGAATCAGGCAGTGATGGCTCAAGTACTTGGGTTCCTGCCACCCACATGGACAGCCAGATGGAGTTCCTGCCCCTGGTTTTAGTCTGGCCCAGCCCCAGATGTTATGGGTATTAGAGGAGTGAACCAGCAGATGGAAAATTCTCTTTCTCTCTCTTGATCTGCTTTTCAAATAAAATACAAACAAATAAAACTTCAAAAAGAAATCAGTAATACATAACAGATAGTTGGTAGACATTAAATCATGTAAAAAGGGATGGAATATTTATAAACATGGATGGAATATTTATAAAAGCTTATTAAATGTTAGATCATAAAGACAGCTTTAGATGCAAAAAAGAGTAATTATTCATAGAGCATTACATGGTCAAAATTATAATTATGAAGAACGTAATAGCAGAAAATAGAAAGGACACAAAATAAACAACATGAGATAAAAATCTAAAAATAATGATTATCTCATTGAAATGGATAATTTTGTTTAAAATAATTATCAAAACAAGCAAGAATAGACATTGTAAACAGTTGACTACATAATTAATTAAGAAAAGTGTTAAAAGCTATTCCACTAAAAGCAATTATTCTTGGTTTATTTAAAAGAAATTCAACAAATGCCCAATTTCCATTTCTCATAAGTACTCCTAAAATCTAGAAACAGAGGTAAACTTTGAATTTATTGTGTAATGCAATTATGTAATTATTAAGAAACATATAATAATAAATTGTCATTTATAGTCAAAAATCTATTTAGTTGGTTAACATAATTCAGCAACACATTAATATGACACTATTACCATACCAGGTTATACAAGGTAATACAAGGGGTCTTCAGAAAGCTCATGGAAATCTACATTATAATAATGATGTATATATTTCAAAATATTTTTGCACTAAAAAGTTATTTTTAAATTCCATTTTCCACAAACTTTTGAAAGTGCTCTTATATTTAAGCAGTAATTTTATGGTGAAATTTATTTAATTGCAATTTTAGGAATGTAAGGAAGCTCAAAATAATTTTTTCGATTATAAATGATTTTAACCAGATCAATTCTTCTATCCTTTACCCTTCAAACTGAAAATTAAAATCATGGAATAAATCCATACACTTGTCAATCTTTGAAGGATGGTTCAAAAAAGCAATGAGTCTCTAGTTGGTGGTGGGTATTGTGGCACAGTGGGATGGGCCACTGCAAGTGCCTGTGATTGAATATCACCTCTGAATCTGATGCAGCTTCTTGTTGATGAGCCCCTGGGAGACAACAGAAGATTTCCCAAGAGCTTATCCCTGCCACCCATGTAGTAGACCCAGGAGGAATTCCCAGCTCTTGACTTCAGCCTGGCCAAGCCCTGGCTATTTCAGACATTTGGGGGAATAAACAAACAGATGTGTGATTCATTCTCTCACTCTCTCTTTCTCTCTGTCTCTCTCTCTCTTTCCCTTTTAAAGACAAACAAACTTTAATGACCTAGGTGTTTTAACTGGCTGTTATCAAATGATCAAATATGAGAAAAGACACATAGGTCATTTGATCAGAAATGGAATGTGTGTGAACGTTACATCCCAGAAAAAAATGATCTTTAGTATTTTTTTTAGCCACTTAACAGCTTATCAATGCTTGGCCTATAGAAAGTAGTAGATTTCAACTTTCATTGCATATGTTCAGTCATATTCAGGTTGGGAGAAGAAGAAATATTGACTAACAGTCTCTGCAGACAGTCTCTGTTTAAGCTCAAGGGCAAGATGGCAAAATTAGAAAATGCATTGAAACATGGGTCCATGGTACATTTTCTGGAACATCTAACAAATTTTTAAAACTGAGAAATGTGTCTTCTGGAATTGTAAATATAAAGACTTTCAAAATACAATTACTGGACCACCAAAAATGCATGTCCTCATTTCACTACGTGTAAGAAAAATCTTTTGCCTTGCTGCTCAAGACACATGAAGCATTTGAGAAAAAGGAATTTAGCCTATGTTTTTCTTTGGAAAATCAAACTTACTTTAAACAAGTATTACTGAACTTCTTTCTATGTCATCTGCAAGCCACAGCAATGAATCACTAGTTCCTGATACGCAGTGTGGCTATACTTGGATTTTTGACATATATCTAAAGATGCCATGGACACAGATTCCTTCCAACCACAGACCAACAGACGGAGGCCAAATCCTTCCTGTGATGGAAAACACACATGCAAACCATAAGAGAGGCACATCAGAATAATAAACTTTAAACTGATGTTACAAAGTGAGAAGGGGAGAAGGAAAACCTGGGAAGAAATCAGTCTTAACCTTACCTTGCTTTTTTTCTGCCTTCTACCTAGCTAAGCATTTGTTTCAGTTCCCCAGTCTGGGTGCACAAAGGCTGCCTTATTTGTCTTTGCTGTCTTGACACTCTCTGTCTTGTTGTTCTTTTGTTTACTCCCTCAGACAATCAGGAGAGTGGACTAGAAGCATGGCTTTGGAGTAAAACAATATAGCGTCTAGTCTTGGTTCTTCTAAGTTCTGGTTGTTTGATTTCAGGCAAGTCATTTGGACTCATCCCACTGGATATTTTTAGCCTCTGTTTTCTCAAATATGAAGAAACACTACCAATATTTATCTCACTACACTGTTGTGAAGATTAAATGAATAATAACTATGGAAGGACTCTCTAATTTACTCTACAGTTTGTCTTACTGTTCACCCAGATTTGCTGAGAGTATAACAAGTGAGAGGCATTTTTCTAGACCTGTTAGGGCATAAAACCAAATAGAATCTTTGGTATTGAAGGACTTCATTGAAATCTAAATATTTTCTACCCCACATCCTCCAATATACATGTACATATCAAAATTTCCCTGGTCTGTCTCCCATTAAACAGGTCTGTGATGTAAATTCTTCAAATTAACAAAATAATCTACGATACCATATTAATGCCTCCTGAGAACATCAAGGGTTACTACTCATGATAAATGGACACTTAAAATAGAGCTCTTGGAGACTATGAAGCAAACAAAGTAATGACTAACAGTGAGAATTTCAAGTGCCCCACCTATGAATTTCAGCTTTCTAAAATCACATGTGGAAGTGGTTTTATGTACTCATGATGTGGGGGAGAACAGTCTTACAAATATTTTACTGCAATGAAAAAACTATAACTCTTTATTAGGAAAGCAATTTGACAAAGCATATCAAGAACTTTAAAAATGATCATGTAATTTGCCTTAGAACTTGTGTTTTGAGGAATCTCTTTGTGCATTAAATTTTAAAAAGAAATGTTGGTGACAATAGTAGCAAACAATTGCAAGCAGTGTAAATGACCAGTAATGGAGTAGTGATTGTGTAAAATGGTACTGTATCTATCTGGTATGTTATAGCCATTAAAGTTATAAGTATTGCAATAACGTAAGAAAACATGTTACAATTTTGATTAAAGTAAAATTAAAAGTTGGATTTTACTTGAATATACAGTCATATATACAATGAAAATGAGCTATATAAAATAGATTAATATTTTAAATAAAATAATAAAAAGATATTTATTCATTTAATAAATCTCTATTGAACACTTAATTTTTTTTAAAGATTCATTTTATTTATTTGAAAGACAGAGTTACAGAGAGAGGTAGAGACAGAGAGAGAGGTCTTCCATCCGTTGGTTCACTACCCAGATGGCCACAACGGCTGGAGCTGTGCCAATCCGAAGCCAGGACCAGGAGCTTCTTCCAGGTCTCCCAAGTGGGTGCAGGGGCCCAAGGACTTGGGCCATCCTCTACTGCTATTCCAGGCCATAACAGAGAGCTGGACTGAAAGAGGAGCAGCCGGGACTAGAACCGGCGCCAATACAGGATGCCAGCATTTCAGATCAGGGCTTTAACCCACTGTGCCACAGCACCTACCCCAAACAATTAATGTTTTCTAAGTGCTTCCTAGACACTTTTTATACCTAAGGAAACAAGATACATGAAATCCCTGCTGTCATCCAGTGGGAAGAAGAGAGAGAGAACTAGTTATTAATTGTATGAGGTGCAGTAATGAAAATTAAAGAACTCATATAAAACAAAATACCTAGAGGAAACTAACCTAACAGTATTTGGTCAAAGAAAGATTCAATGAAGTGACATTTATGCTGAAACTTTAATAATGTGAAGAAAAAAGCCATTAAAGCCTTGGATGACTGGGGAGGCGATTGTAGCACAGCAGATTAAAGCCCTGCCTGGAATGCCTGCATCCCGTATCAGAGTACCTGGTTTGAGTCATGGCTATTCCATGCTTCTGATCAAGCTGCTTGCTAACACATGTGGGAGGCAACAGGTGATGGCCCAAGTAGTTGGGTTCCTGTCATCCTCATGGGAGACCCAAACAGAGATGCAGACGACTTCAGCCTGTCCCAGCCCAGGCTGTTGCAGATATTTGGGATGTGAACCAACATATGGAAGATTCTCTCTCTTCTTCTTTCTTTTTACCTTTCTTACTACTTATATCTGTCTGAATAGTATTTTTCTCACTGAAATTGAATAACTTTTGTAATTATAAAGAAATGTTATTTCTAAGTAAAAGAAAGAAAAGAAGATACTTCCATTAGAGAAAGTAGATTAAGAAAAAACAAGAATAAACCTTCATGAAAGATCATGTTAAAGAAGACACTTGAAAAGTTCATAATCATTTTTTCCCTCTGGGGTTTAAGAACTATTTATTAAAATGATATCTGCTCACTAGACTAATCAGAGAGACTTGTCAAAGGAAATCTTCTTTCAAGATGATCCTTTATACTCTCTTCACACATGAGCACTTTAATTAATAGCTCATTTCAAGACTGGAACATCAACTGGAAAATAGTCTTTCATGAACTTACTGCATAAAGTCAGGTACCTAGCTTCTCTATTTTTTCTTTCTGACAACTGCTAAGAATAAACTTGGATTTGTTGGCATAATTACATTTGGCAGTGACTATGTTAAGTTACATCAGTAAACTTTTGGCCTAAAAGATCTTTGGTATGCAGTTTCTTACCTTCCATCATCTCTAACAAAAGTGGAACTTTGCATTCTTTCAGATATGAGGCAAATCTTGAAGGACGTTGCATTTTCACAGTCTCAGATCATCATATGCCTTCTCTACTATCCACTCTACCTCTATTTAAAAATATGAAATGAGCAGATTCTTTCATAATGTCCAGCATAAACTCTCAACACTATTTAGGGGTCTCTAGATCAAACAGTCTAGGAAAGTACAGTAGCTCATATATATTTCAAAAAGTTCATGGAAAATTGAATTAAAACAAAAATTTTGGTTCGAAATCTGTTTATAATTTTTCATAATATGTATTTTTCATGAACTTTTCGAAGACCCTTCAAATATATACAAGTACACAAACACACACAAATACATGATCCTTCTATTTTCCTATTTTCTATGAAGTGATCAGAGAATGAAGAAACAGCAATGTATTTAGTGAAAAATTTTGTGTAGCTAAAGGGGTTTAAGAATTCTGTAGCTTTGACCTATTCAAGCATAGGAGCATGAGTGTTGTGCGTGAGATGTTGAAGGAGGATGATGTCTCGTGTTACAAAGTTGGAAAGTGTTAAAAATCAGGGGAACATGTATAGTAAGTACTGCAAGTGTGTTAGGGTTCTCCAGAGAAACACAAACAATAAGACCTTCCTCCTACATTTTGTTTCATTCTCAGGTCCTCAATTGATTGGATAGTACACACCCACCTTGATGAGGTCAGCTCTTTAATGAGTCTATAAATTCAAATGCTAATCTCTTCCAGAAACACCCTTACAGACATATACAGAAATAGACCTTTTATCAAGCGTCTGGGAAACCATTTAACTCAATCAAGTTGACATATAAATTAACCATCATATGTGCGCCCATTGTCTAATTGGCATCCATATGGTGCCCTTTAAGTCATACTTGATCTATAAATAGGGATAATAACATAATCACAGTTCTGTATAACATGATACTATTCTCCTGCATACAGACAAAAACACACTAATCACTTCCCCAGAAAAAGTGGTAAAGTCCTCCACTGAAGTTTACTTTTCTTTCAATGTTCCATAATTTAAGTACTATGATGTGTAATTTGCAATAGTTAAATATTGATATAAAGCCAATGTATCTAATATTATATGGCAAGGGAATATGAGAGGAACAAAAATAAATCATATTTCTTAGCATATATATTTACATATTATATACATATATAGATATATACATGTTGCACAAACATTATCCATAATATAATATGGAAGAAATGCTCATAACAATTACAATTCTTATCTCTGTAATTGATCACATAGTTGTAGATGATATTTATAAGTAATTTCTTCTACTTATTATAGTACTGTCACTTTCATCAAGCCCTTTAGCTGGTTGTGGTTTTATTACTTGAGGGAATGTGCCAAAATTTCGTTCCTGGCTTAATTTTCATGAGTTTATTGAGTGAAAATAGAGGTGGCTGGGAAAAGAGCAGACAGGTATCCACAAACAGATCTCCTTAATCACTTGATTATTAAAATCCTTGTCTGTTAAGGTTATGTTTGGTGAGTATTCATATGATACATAAAACCTCACATATTTTGCCCAGAGAGATCTACCTATATATCTCTTTCTCCAAGTTTCTTTGTCACTAATTTTCAAATAATCATGTTTTGTCCAAATTGCTGACCATTTAGCCAAATCATTGGCTACAGCCCATGAAATGTTATATGATGGTACATATGGCCATTTCTCCTCCAAAATAAAGTTCACATCCAAAGCACTGCCTGATGTTCTGCTCACTGGAAAGATCTCCCTTCACCACTATACTTTAGTAGTATCCAGGAAAGGCTTGGAGTGCTACACCTGTCAACTTTTTTTAAACTTTTATTTAATAAATATAAATTTCCAAAGTACAACTTTTGGGTTATAGTGGCTTTTTCCCCCATAACCTCCCTCCCACCCACAACCATCCCATCTCCCACTCCCTCTCACATCCCATTCTTCATCAAGATTAATTTTGAATTATCTTTATATACAGATCAACTTAGTATATACTAAATAAAGATTTCAACAGTTTGCACCCACACAGAAACACAAAATATAAAGTACTGTTTGAGCACTAGTTATACCATTAATTCACATAGTACAACACATTAAGGACAGAGATCCCACATGGGGAGTAAGTGCACAGTGATTCCTATTGTTGATTTAACAATTGAAACCCTTGTTTATGGTGTCAGTAATCACCCGAGGCTCTTTTTATGAGTTTCCAAGGCTATGGAAGCCTCTTGAGTTCGCCAACTCCGATCTTAATTAGACAAGGCCTTAGTCAAAGTGGAAGTTCTCTCCTCCCTTCAGAGAAAGCTACCTCCTTCTTTGATGGCCCATTCTTTCCACTGGGATCTCACTCACAGAGATCTTTCATTTAGGTCATTTTTTTGCCACAGTGTCTTGGCTTTCCATGTCTGAAATATCTCATGGGCTTTTCAGCCATATCCGAATGCCTTAAGGGCTGATTCTGAAGCCAGAGTGCTGTTTAGTATATCAGCCATTCTATGAGGCTGCTGTGTATCCTGCTTCCCATGTTGGATCATTCTCTCCTTTTTAATTCTGTCAGTTAGTATTAGCGGACACTAGTCTTGTTTATGTGATCCCTTTGACACTTAATCCTATCTTTTTGATCAATTATGAACTGAAACTAATCACTTTGACTAGTGAGATGGCATTGGTACATGCAATCTTGATGGGATTGAATTGGAATCCCCTGGCACATTTCTAACTCTACCATTATGGGTAAGTCCAATTGAGCATGTGCCGATCTGTACATCTCCTCCCTCTCTTATTCCCACTCTTATATTTAACAGGGATCACTTTTCAGTTAAATTTAAACACCTAAGAATAATTGTGTGTTAATTAAAGAGTTCAACTAATGGTATTAAGTAGAACAAAAAAATACTAAAAGGAATAAAGTAGTAAGTTGTTCCTCGACAGGACAAGGGT
Source organism: Oryctolagus cuniculus (assembly GCF_051225735.1). NCBI lineage: Eukaryota > Metazoa > Chordata > Mammalia > Lagomorpha > Leporidae > Oryctolagus > Oryctolagus cuniculus. Next base: position 70,733,840 of record NC_142888.1, on the reverse strand, counting down.
TGATCAAGTCATTGTTTCTCATAGTGTCCATCTCACTTCAACAGGTTTCCTTTTAGGTGATCAGTTAGTTGTCACCAATCAGAGTGGACATATGATATTTGTCCCTGCAACATCATCTGTAAAGTAGGCCCAAGTCTTTTCTTCCTCTATTAAATGATGACTTGGTGGTGATAGGCGCAGGCTGAGAGAAAGACACTGTAGAAAAAGTGAGGACAATGGGCACTTAGGATACTTCTTCTCAAGTAGGCTTCAGGGCTTATTTGGGCCCAATCATATAGAGGAGAGTACCACAAAATATTCACAGAAATGTACATTATCTTTTAGTTTACCCTTTTTATAAACTTTTTTGAAGTACCCTTGAATACCATTTTCATTTAATTGTGGAATGTTGCTGCATACACCCAACTTTTTAGCTTGGTGGATTAGCTAACACCCAGTTCATGATAAGCAGCTCAGGTCATATAGTCACTTGGTGGCCAATGAATGAAGCACTATTTGTACTAATGCTCAATAGTAGGCCGATTCTCAAAAGAAAAATAGTTATAAATTGATGGCAACAGAGTATTGCCCCAAAATTCTAAATACTTGCACTGCAATTCATCTATGGTGGCTTGCCAAAAGGCCTAGACAACATTCTTGTCTACTACTGACTGCCCCCAAGCAGCAGAGCAGCTTACATACCAGCATGGACCTTTTGCAGAGGCTTTGTTTTTGTTCTAGGCCCCACTTAAAACTGTTAGCTTTTCATATCACTTAGTAAATGGCATGGAAGAATACACCTAAAGGATGAACATATTAATTTCAAGGATCTAAACAGGCCCACTAGATTTTCTGCCTCTTTCTGGGTTGTAGGAGGGGTCAGATGCAACAACTTATTATTCACCTTAGAAGACCAAATATTGGGGGTCTGCACTGTGAAATACCAGGTTAATCCTCTGCTGATGGCACTGACATCCCATATGGGTGCCAGTTCTAGTCCTGGCTGCTCCTCTTCCAATTCAGCTCTCTGTTATGGCCTGGGAAAACAGTGGAAGATGGCCCAAGTGTTTGGGCCCCTGCACTTGTGTTGGGGACCCAGAAGAAGCTCCTTGCTCCTAGTTTCAGATCGGCCCAGCTCTGGCCATTGCTGCCATTTGGGGAGTGAACCAGCGGATGGAAGACCTCTCTCTCTCTCTCTCTGTCTCTCCCTCTCACTGTCTGTAACTCTACCTGTTAAATAAATAAATAAGCAAATTTTAAAAAAAAGAAGAGAAATATTGATACACTCCACAGTACTGGGCTACTAAAAATTATTGAAGTACCATCTGATAGATGCACCTCTTATCAGTAAGTCTAGAGTAATTGTTATTTCTTTCTCAATAGAGTGAACCATCATACAGTTATCAATGTAATGAACCAGTATGATATCTTGTGGAAGGGAAAGGTGATTAGGATCTCTGTGAACTAAAGTATGACATAAAGCTGGAAAGTTGGTAAGTCCCGAAGAAGTACAGTTAAGCAATGTTGAGGACCTTGCTAGCTGAAAATCAGCTGTTTCTGATGGGTCTCATAGGTGGAATGGAGAAAAAAAGGGCATTTGATATACCAATAACTGTATGCTTGGCACCAGGGAATGAGTTGCTTTTCTCCAGCAATGAAAACACATCTGCTACAACAGATGCAATTGAAGTCAACACTTGGCTAAGCTTACAGTAATCCACTGTTATCCTCCAAGATGCATCTGCATTCTGCACTGGTCAAATAAAAGAGATAAAAGAGTTGAGTGGGGTGAATGGATTCACCAACTCGGAATTTCAGAATCTTGACAGTGACATTAGTCTCTACAATTCCTTGAGGAATACTGTATTTACTAATTTCTAAGTGGAGGTAGTTCTAATGGCTTTCATTTTACCTTTCCTGTCATAATAGTCCTATAGATCCTAGAATCAAGGTAGAAACCTCCTACCTTCTGAGTATGTCTATTTCAATTGTGCATTCTGGAATTAAGAAACAACTACAAGAGGGTTCAGGGACGCAGTGGGTCCTTTTTGAGACAGACCTGAGCTAAAGCTTCATTGGTTATGTGACCTCTGTAAGGATTTACTCTAACCGGTGAGCCACAGTGACTTTTCGGGTCTCCTGAAATCAATGCCAGTTCACACCTAGTGATGAATAACAGTTACTCGAATGAAATGATATTGAATCATTTGTAGGAGGTCTGGAAGAAATATTAACAGTACACATTTTCGGTGAATTACAGAGGTCCTTCATGGGGACCCAGCCTTCCCTTTACTTAAGGGGTTGTGGGTTTTTTAAGTGGCTCAAGTCTGGAAATTGACTGAGGGGCTATGACTATTTTTTTTTCTGTTCTTTTTTTTGTTTTTAACTTTTATTTAATAAATATGAATTTCCAAAGTACAGTTTATGAATTACAATGGCTTTCCCCCCCCATAAGTTCTTTTTTTTATTTAATAAATGTGAATTTACAAAGTGCAACTTTTGTATTGTTGTGGTTCCCTCCCCCCAACCTCCCTCCCTCCAGCAGCCCTCCCCTCTCCCTCTCCCTCTCCCATCCCGCCCTTCATCGAGTTTCATTTTCAATCACCTTCATATACAGAAGAATAACTTAGTATACACTAAGCAAGGTTTTCAACAGGCTGCACTCACACAACCGCACAAGGTATAGGGCATTGTTCACCTAGTAGTGTTGTTTTTAAGTTTCATAACACATTAAGGACAGAGATCCTACGTGGGAAGCATGTACCCAGTGACTCCTGTTGTTGATTTAACAATTGGCACTCTTATTTATGACGTCAGCAATCACCCGAGACTCTTGCTATGAGCTGTCTAGGCTATGGAAGCCGCTTGAGTTCACCAACTCTGAACTTGTTTAGTCAAGGTCGTATCACAGTGGAGGTTCCTTCCTCCCTTCAGAGAAAGGCGCCTCCCTCCTTGATGGCCTATTCCTTCTGCTGGGGTCTTGTTCACCAGGATCTTTCATTTAGATTGTTTTTTGCCACCGTGTCACGGCTTCTCATGCCTGTGAGACTCTCTTGGACCTTTTAGCCAGATCCGAATGTCCCAAGGGTTGATTCTGAGGCAGGAGTGCTGTTTTGGGCATTTGCCATTCTATGAGTCTGCTGTGTGTCCTGCTTCCCCCGCAGGATCATACTCTGCCTTTTAATTCTATCCTTCATTGTTTGCTTACACTGGTCTTATTTGTGAAATCTCTTCGACACTTCCCCTATCTTTTTGATCGGTTGTGTATTTATACTTAGCACTTTACCAAGTGCAGTGGCATTGGTACCTGCCTCCTTGGTAAGACTGAGCTGAAATCCCCTGGCACATTTCTAGTTCCACCATTGGAGGTAAGTCCGAGTGGACATGTGCCGTCCTATATATCTCCTCCCTCTCTTATTCCCATTCCTATGTTTAACAGAGATCACTTTTATGTTAATTTTAAACACCTAAGAATGATTGTGCATTGATTACAGAGTTCAACCAGTGGTCTTGTGTAGAACAAACAGAGCAACAACAACAACAACAACAACGAAAATACTAAAAGGAATAAAATAGTAAGTTGTTCCTCAACAGTCTAGACAAGGGCTGATCATGTCATTGTCTCTCATAGTGTCCATTTTACTTCAATGGGTATCATTTTAGATGCTCGTTTAGTTGCCATTGGTCAGAGAGAACGTATGATATTTGTCCCTTTTGGACTGGCTTATTTCACTCAGCATGATGTTTTCCAGCTTCTTCCATTTTGTTGTAAATGCCCGGATTTCATTGGTTTTTTTTTGTTTGTTTGTTTGTTTTTTTTTTGTTTTGTTTTGTTTTTTTTTTTTTTTTCTGCTGTATAGTGTTCCATAGAGTACATATCCCACAGTTTCTTTATCCAGTCATCCATTGATGGACATTTAGGTTGATTCCATGTCCTAGCTATTGTGAATTGAGCTGTAACAAATATTGAGGTGCAAATGGCTCTTTTTTTCTCCCCATTTAATTCCATTTGGGTAAATTCCAAGGAGTGGGATGGCTGGGTCGAACGGTAGGGTTATCTTCAGGTTTCTGAGGACTCTCCAAACTGTCTTCCATAGTGGCTTTACCAGTTTGCATTCCCACCAAGCTATGACTATTTTTAAGATTTGAGTTTAAGTTTAGTTTATTTGAGCCTGAGTTTTTCTGCTTATACAGATCAAGTAAGAATTCCATATGCTTCCTATCTCACTTCTAGAAACATGGTGCTTAATTAGCTAAGGCCATAGGTTTGTGCAAATCAGACTATTTTATTTGCTGCTTTGACTCTGCTGTCCATTATGGTTACTGAATCCGCCTTCCTTTGGTAGTTGAATGATGCCACTTGGCTCCTGTTATCCTAGAATCCAATTACAGTCATGCATCACTTAAAAACAGTAAGACATTATGAGAAATGTGTAGTTAGATGATTTCATCTTTGTGTAAACATCACAGACTGTACTTACACAAACTAAGATGGCTATGACATCACCAGGCAATATAATCTTATGAGAATATCATTATATATGTGGTCTGTCATTGACTAAAATATCATTATGTGGTACATTACTGTATTCCCATTGTATTTAGGTTTTCCAATTGGAAGTGGCTGTGGTTTTCAACTTAATTTCTGGATTATAGAGAAGAGAAATCTCAGAACTCTTCAAGAATGGTAGGACCTCCTCACAAATGTTTATGTCAAAGTATTGTTGAAAGGTAAATCTGAATCCTTCTGATATGGATGAATAAGTCTTACATTTCAAATCTACTTTGAATGTCTTCTCTATGTTAGGACCACAGAGATTGAACATTTCCAGTTTGCTCATAGTGAACCATCTTTTATCTGTATTTCATCCAACCTGATAGAGTTCTTTGTCTTTGTAGTGTGTCCATAACAATAAACAGAGTTGCTTTTCTACATAGTGGGTTTGCATCAATAAAAGGCAACTAAATGGGCCTGTACTGTGGCACAGCAAGTTAAAGCCCTGGCCTGTGGCACCTGCATCCCATATGGGCACCAGTTCGTGTCCCAGCCGCTCCTCTTCTGATTCAGCTCCCTGCTATGGCCTGGGAAAGCAGAGGAGGATGGCCCAGATGCTTGGGCCCCTGCACTCATGTGAGAGACCCAGAAGCAGCTCCTCATTCCTGGTTTCAGATCAGCTCAGCTATGGCCATCGTGGCCATTTGGGGAATGAACCAACGGGTGGAAGAGCTTTCTCTCTGTCTTTCACTCTTTCTGTAACTCTCCCAAGTAAATAAAATAAATCTTTAAAAAAATGGCAGCCATATTTAAACTTATGTACTAATGGTTCTTCCACCATTATCCACACTCCAAATACACATTACCATACATGTTCCTTGAATTTTTACTTTTATAAATTAGAAACCAATTTCACTTCAGCAGGTTTCCCCTTTGGTGCTCAGTTAGTTGTCGCCGATCAGGGAGAACATATGATATTTGTCCCTTTGGGACTGGCTTAATTCACTCAGCATAAACCTGTTGAAGTGAAATGGACACTATGAGAAACAGTGACTTGATCAGCTCTTGTCCTGACTGTTGATGTACAATGTAATACTTTATCCATTTTAGTATTTTCTCTTTGTTTTGTTCTAGTAATATTGGTTGAACTCTGTGATTCACACACAATTATTCTTAGGTGTTTAAATTTTAACTGAAAAGTGATCCCTGTTAAATATAAGAGTGGGAATAAGAGAGGGAGGAGATGTACAATTTGGGACATGCTCAATCGGACTTGCCCCAAATGGTGGAGTTAGAATCATGCCAGGGGATCCCAATACAATCCCATCAAGGTGGCATGTAGCAATGCCATCTCACTAGTCCAAGTGATCAATTTCAGTTCACAATTGATCACACTGATAGGTCTAAGAGTCAAAGGGATCACACAAACAAGACTAGTGTCTGCTAATACTAGCTGATAGAATCAAAAAGGGAGAGAACGATCCATCGTGGGAAGTGGGATACACAGTAGATTCATAGAATGGCAGATGTCCTAAATAGCACTCGGGCCTCAGAATCAGCCCTTAAGGCATTCGGATATGGCTGAAGAGCCCATGAGAGTATTTTAGGTATGGAAAGCCAAGACACTCTGGCAAAAAAAAAAAAAAAAAAAAAAAAAAAAAAAAAAAAAAAACAACAACAACAACAAACTAAATGGAAGATCTCTGTGAGTGAGATCCCATTGGAAAGAACGGGGCCATCAAAGAAGGAGGTACCTTTCTCTGAAGGGAGGAGAGAACTTCCACTTTGACTATGACCCTGTCGGAATAAGATCGAAGTCAGCGAACTCAAAGGGCTTCCATAGCCTTGGCAACTCATGACTAGAGCCTAGGGAGATTACTGACGCCATAAACAAGAGTGTCAAATTGTTAAGTCAACAACAGGAGTCACTTACTTCTCATGTGGGATCTGTCCTTAATGTGTTGTCCAATGTGAAGTAATGCTATAACTAGTACTGAAACAGTATTTTACACTTTGTGTTTCTGTGTGGGTGCAAAATGATGAAATCTTTATTTAATATATACTGAATAGATCTTCTGTATATAAAGATAATTGAAAATGAATCTTGATGTGAATGGATTGGGAGAGGGAGCGGGAGATGGGAGGGATGTGAGTGGGAGGGAAATTATGGGGGGGGAAGCCATTGTAATCCATTAACTGTACTTTGAAAATTTATATTTACTAAATAAAAAATAAATTAAAAAAATTAGAAACTCAAGTAGATTTTTTTTTTGGAGCGTAGCACACATCCTCATATCTTTAGGGCCCTTATGGGATTTGAGTCTAACTACAAGTCCAAAAGCAAACAGGGGTGGTAAAGGAGGTTCTTGAGAAGAACCAGCTTCATTACTTTGCTAGTTGATTTACCATCAATCTGTCTTACATCTGAAATTCTTTTCTTACATGAGCACCAGAACCTCTGATACATCCATCTCGTAACAAAACCGTATCTCTTTGAAGATAATGTGATGTTAAATATAATAAATCTTACAGAGCCTAGAAGAAACTATCAGAATTAATAAATGAGGGTCTAGCATTGTTGTGCAGTGGGTTAAGCCACCACCTGCAACAATGACATCCATTATTGGAGTTCTGGTTTGTAAACTGGCTACTGCACTTCCAACTCAGCTACCTGCTAATGCACTTGGGAAGGTAATGGAAGAAGGCCCAAGCATCAGGGTTCCTGACATCCATGTGAGAGATCAGGAGGAAGTTTCTAGGTCCTGGCTGCAGCCGAGCACAGATTTTCTGTTATGGCAAGTTGGAGAGTGAACACACAGATGGAAGATCAGTCTCTCTGTCTCTCTGTCTCTGTCTCTGTCTCTCTGTCTTTTGTCTCTCTGTCTCTCTCTCTCTCTCTTCCTGTCTTTCACCCTTTTTCTCTGTTGCTTTGACATTCAAAAAAATAAATCTTTTTATAAAATAATTAATGAATCCAGGCCGGCGCCGTGGCTCACTAGGCTAATCCTCCGCCTAGCGGCGCCGGCACACCGGGTTCTAGTCCCGGTCGGGGCGCCGGATTCTGTCCCGGTTGCCCCTCTTCCAGGCCAGCTCTCTGCTATGGCCAGGGAGTGCAGTGGAGGATGGCCCAGGTGCTTGGGCCCTGCACCCCATGGGAGACCAGGAAAAGCACCTGGCTCCTGGCTCCTGCCATCGGATCAGCGCGGTGCGCCGGCCGCAGCGCGCCGGCCGCGGCGGCCATTGGAGGGTGAACCAACGGCAAAGGAAGACCTTTCTCTCTGTCTCTCTCTCTCACTGTCCACTCTGCCTGTCAAAAAAAAAAATAATTAATGAATCCAGTGAAGTTTCAGGAAAACACAAAAATTATTTCTTTTCCTATACACCAGTAACAGTCTTAAAAAGAAATTAGAAGGTCAATTAAATTTATGATAGTATAAAAAATACTTAGGAATAAATCCAACCAAGGAAGTACAAGAATTGTATGCAGAAAACAACCAAATATTGTTGAAAGCAATTTAAAAACATTTCATTTTAATAGATTAGAAAATCTAATATTATTACAATGCCAGTGTGCCCCAAGGCAAGACAGACACAAATTCAATGCAATTTCTATCAAAATTTCTTTTTTGCAGGAATGGAAAAGCTGATGATAAAATTCATAGATAATTTCAAGGAATACTGCAAACTTTAAAGTCTTAAAGAAGAAGCACAAAGCTGCAGTAATTAAGTTACATATGGATAGACAAGTGGATCTATTGAATAGAGTTGAGAGTCTTGAAGTGAAACCCTGTATTGATGGTCTACTGATTTTGGCAAGGTTATAGAAGATTAATAAATTCTGGAGGTCTGTTGTCTACCATACTGCCAATAGTTAACAATATTATACTGTATATTAAAATTTACTAGGAGAGTATATCTTGCATGCTATTATTACAAAGCAATAACAATAACAATAATGATAGATAAATACATGCTGGTGAAGAATATTTTTTCACTTGATGGAAAGGTTTATGGTATGGGTTTATTCTCATCATATGATTATGAAGACTGGGAAGTTTCATATCTGTCATCTGAAGATTGAAAAACTAGGAAAACAATTGAAGTAATTTGGGCCATGTTCAAAAGCATGAGAACTAAGGGACTTAGTGATGTAAATCTCCATCAAGGTCCAAAGGTCCAAAAAACAGGAGTTACAATTTCTGTAGACAGGAAACGATGAAAGTCCCAGCTCAACCAGAGAGATCAAGTTACCTTTTCTTTACATTTTTGTTGTTTTCATTCCCTTAGTGTATTGGGTGCTAACTCACATTAATGAGGCTGCTGTATTTAATCTATGTGCTTCCAGTCTCTTCAGGAGACACCCTTTCAAACACACTCAGAAGCAGTGTTTTACATGTCATCTGGGCATCCTTTAGCCCAGTCCAGTTGACATATAAAATTAACATTTACAATGACATATTTTATAATGTATTCAACAAAGGAGTAACATAACATTTTTCAGAGGAAAACAAAGATCATTAGTGTCAGCCATGATGTATATAAAGAAACACATTCCAGCTAAAAAAATGGGCAAAAATTCTGAATAGACAGTTCTCTAATACAGATACACAAATGATCTATATGCACATGAAATGATGCTCATTATTAATAGTCAGCAAGAAAATAAATATCTGAACCACCATGAAATACCACTTTATACTTATTAGTATAATAATAACATTAGTAAAGAAAATAACTAGTATTGGGGAAGATGTCAAGAAATTGGTTTTTCCAATCCAGCTCTCTGCTATGGCCTGGGATAGCAGTAGAAGATGGCCCAAGTGCTTGGAGCCCCTGCACCCACATGGGAGACCTAGAAGAAGCTCCTGGCTTCGGATCAGTGAAACTTTGGCTGTTACAGGAATCTGGGGAATGAACCAGCGGATGGAAGACCTCTCCCTCTCTCTGCCTCTCTCTGTAACTCTGTCTTTCAAATAAATAAAATAAATCTTTAAAAAAAGAATTACCATATGATTTAACAATTCCACTCCTAGGTATATAGCTAAAAGAAATGAAAGTCGGTGTTCAAACAAAAATCTGTACATGTGTGTTTGTACAGCACTCTTCACAATTGTCAAAAAAGATGGAAAAACCCAAGTGTCTGCAAATTGATGAATGATAAATAAAATGTGGTATTGCTATGCAGAATATTATTTAGCCATGAAAAAGGAGTGAAATAATGATACATGCTTAGGAATGCTCTACAATGAAAAGATTATGCTAAGTGTAAATAGCAAGATACAAAATGCCACATATTGTATGATTCAAATTATATGAAACATCCAGAAAAGGAAATCCATAGGAATATACAGCAGATTATTAACTGCCTGGGACTGGGTTTCAGATAAGGGGATGAGTGACTTCTTAATGGAAAATGAATTTACTAGATAACAGTATGGTGATCAACATTATAAATGTATTAAGAGTCACTAAACTATACAATGTATAATATTATGAATTTTATGTTATGCTCATTTTATTCCAATAAAAATTCTAAAATTTTAATGCTATGTATCATTTGATCTGTATTGAATTTCAGGCTCCTGACTTTGGCTTGGCACAGCCTTCCTGTTGCAGGCATTTGGAAAGCAAACCAATGGATGGAAAATCTCTCTTTCTCTCTATTGCACTTTTCAAATAAATAAGTGAGCAATATAAAATTTGTTACATAAACCTGTCATTGTGCTGTTAAAATTGATTTGTTAGTATTTTTTTTTTTGACAGGCAGTTAGACAGAGAGAGAGAGAGAGAGAGAGAGAGAGGAAGATCTTACTTTTCCGTTGGTTCACCCCCTCAAATGGCTGCTACGGCCAGCGGGCTGCGCCGATCCGAAGCCAGGAGCCAGGAGCTTCCTCCTGGTCTCCCATGCCTGTGCAGGGCCGAAGCACTTGGGCCATCCTCCACTGCCTTCCCGGGCCACAGCAGAGAGCTGGCCTGGAAGAGGAGCAACCTGGACAGAATCCAGCGCCCCAACTGTTAATAGAACCAGGAGTGCTGGCGCCGCAGGTGGAGGATTAGCCTAGTGAGCCATGGCGCCCGCCAATTTGTTAGTATTTTGTTGAGTATTTTTGTGTCTGTGGTCATCAGAGCTTTAGGCCTTTCATTTTATTTCCTATAACATCTATATGTTTTAGGTATTAGAATAATACTGGCCTCATTAGATGAGTTTGGAAGTACTCTCTTATCTTCAAATCCTTTTGGACGAGTTTGAGAAGGAATGGTATTAGCTCATTTAATGTTTGGTAGAATTCAGCCATGAATCCATCCAGTCCTGGGATTTTCTTTCTTGGGAGGTTTTTGATTTATTATTCAATCACATTAGTCATTGTTCTGTTCGGATTTTCTATTTCATTATGATTTAATTTTGGTATCTTATATGCTTCTAGGATTGTACACATTTCTTATAGGTTATCCAATTTGTTGGTACATACTTGTTCAAAGTAATCTGTTATGATTCTTTGCATGTCTCCAGTACCAACTGGAATGTCTTAATTAGTTTCTGATGTTATTTATGTAAACCTTTTTGTGTTTCAATGAGGCTAATGTTTTTTGATATTTTGATATTTTTATTTTAAAAATCAACTCAATTTCATTGGCTGAGCCAAGCTGAAGCCTGAAGCCAGAACTCCATCTACATCTCCCACATGTATGGCAGGGCTCAAGTACTTTAGACATTTTCTTTCTTCCCAGGTGCATTAGTAGGAAGCTGGATTAGAAGTAGAGCAGTTGGGACTCTAACCAGCACTTAGATATGAGATGCTGACATCTCAGGTGCTCGACCGGCCTCAGAAGATTTGTTTTTAAAGATTTATTTATTGATTTGAAAGTCAGAGTTATACACAGAGAGAAGGAGAGGCAGAGAGAGAGGGAGAGAGAGAGAGAAAGAGAGAGAGAGAGAGAGAGAGAGACAGAGGCCTTCCATCTGCTGGTTCACTCCCCAGTTGGCCACAGTGGGCGGAGCTGCACCGATCAGAAGCCAGGAGCCAGGAGCTTCCTCTAGGTCTCCCAAGTGGGTACAGGTGCCCAAGGACATGGGCCTTTTTCTACAGTTTTCCCAGGCCATAGCAGAGAGCTGGATGGGAAGTGGAGCAGCTGGGATTTGAACTGGAATCCGGATGTGATGCCGGTACTGCAGGCAGCGGGTTTCCCTGCTACGCCACAGCACAGGCCCCAAGAATTTAATTTTGATTTTGATGTAATTCAAAATTTTAATATATTATTATTATTCCCTAGGTTTTTTGTGTCACATCTGTGTAAGAATCCCTTGCCTAATGGTAAATCAACATATTTGCTTCTACTTTTTCTTCAAACTTTTAAAGTTTTAGCTCTTGTATTTAGATATATGGTTCACTTTCAGTTAACTTTTATATGTGGCTTAAGGGAATGATTGAGTTTCATTCTATTTATGTGGATATACAGTTGTCCCAGAACTGTTTTATGAGAAGAGCACTGTTTCCCCTAATGAATCATTGTGGCCCTCTTAATGAAAATCATCTGGATTCTGTTCTGTGAAACTATGCTCGCACTTACATATAGGCATATAGATCAGTCTTGATTATTGTAGATTCATAGTAAGTGTTGAAATCAAGAAATGTAAATCCTCTGATTTTGTTCTTTCTTTTCTAAATTGTTGTAGCTATTCTGTTTTTTGTATTTCCATATGAATTTTGAGTTAATATTGAAAACTCTGAAAAATACCATGCTGAAAGTTTTACAGGAATAGTGTTGAATCTGCAGATAAGTTTAGAGGGCACTGCCTTCTTAAATATGGTAACTCTTCTGATAGATCAACATAGTATATCTTTCCATTTATTCAAAACTTTGACTTATTTCGGTGATAGTTCATAGTTATAGATGTACAAGTCTTATTTTTATTATTTTCTTTCTAAGTACTTTATTATTTTCGGTGTTATTGTAGCAGGAATTGTTTTTGTGATTTTATTTTTGAATTTTTCATTTCTAGTATATAGAAATAAATTTATTTTTGTACTCAATCCTATATCCTGAAAACTTGCTAAACTTAGTTATTAATTAAAGTCATTTTAGTGTAAGCCTCAGGATATTTAACAGGCAGGATCCAGTCATTTTCAATCAGAGTTTTAATATTACTTTCAGTTTGAATGACTTTTATTTCATTCCCTTGCCTATTTGCTCTTCCAAGACCATCCAGATCAATGTTAATTAGAAGTGGCAAGAGGATATGGGCTGCTCTTAGAAGGAAATAATACATTCTTTCAACCTGACATTAAGTAAGATATCATTAGTACATTTTCATGAAGACCTTTATCAAGTTGAAGAAGTTACTTTCTATTTCTAGTTTCCTTCTGTTTCTAGAATTTTTCCATCAAAGTGTGTCGGATTATACAAAATGCTTTATTTGCATCTACCAAGATGATTATGTGTTTTCCCCCTTTTGTTCTGTTCATTTGACTAAGGACAATTTTTTTTTTTGACAGAGTGGACAGTGAGAGAGAGAGACAGAGAGAAAGGTCTTCCTTTTGCTGTTGGTTCACCCTCCAATGGCCCCCACGGCCAGCGCACTGTGGCCGGCACACCGCGCTGATCCGATGGCAGGAGCCAGGTACTTATCCAGGTCTCCCATGGGGTGCAGGGCCCAAGTACTTGGGCCATCCTCCACTGCACTCCCTGGCCACAGCAGAGAGCTGGCCTGGAAGAGGGGCAACCGGGACAGAATCCGGAGCCCTGACCGGGACTGGAACCTGGTGTGCCGGCACCGCAAGGTGGAGGATTAGCCTAGTGAGCTGTGGCGCCGCCCGACTAAGGACAATTTTTGAAAGTCAGATGTTAAATCAATCAGCTGTTCCTGAGACAAATTCCACTTGATTATAATCCTTTTAATGTGTTGCTGAATTCAGTTGATTCATATTTTGTTGAAAAATTGGCATCTATAGTCTTAAAGGATATTGATATGTAGTTTTATCTTCTTGTGGTATCTTTGTAGTGTTTTGGTATCAAGGTAATATTGTGCTTTTTATAGATTGAGCTGGAAATTGTTCTTTCCTTTTTCAGTTTTTTGGAAGTGTTTCCCGCAATCCTGTAATTCTCCTTTAAAAATTTGGTGAAACAATTGATCAAGTGAAATCAATTGCTGCTGTTTTTTTCTTTAAAGGAGTACTTCACTTGTTATTTCAAACCCTTTCACTGTTATTAGTCTATTTAGGTTTTCTATTAATTTGTAGAGTCCATTTGATTTGCATTTTTCTAGTAATTTTTTCTTTTACTGTAAGTTATCTAATTTAGGGGCATGTAGTTTCCATTCTATTCTATTCTAACCCTATAATTATGACTGTTATTTCACTTGTGAATTTAATAATTTGAGTCTTTTTTCTTTGTTCTTGGTTAGTATAACTAGAAATTTGTCGATTTCATTATCACTTTAATGAACAATAGTGTTGACTACATAATTTTCAAATGATTAATAAAATGACTAAAATTAAAGAATGTACTTACAATGAACATTGGGGCTGTATCATTGCTTTTGTTGAGTTTTGCTCCTGCTTGCCATTTTATATTTCATGTATTACTCCTCTAATTTTATCAGTTTCTTCCTTCTGCTTGATTGGATATTTGATCTTTTATTTATTTATTAATTTTTAGTGTCTTAAGGTAAGAAGTTAAGGCAATGATTTTCAGTTTCCTTATTTTTAATGTTCATGTTAGCATCACTAAATTTCTTTTATGTTATGTAATAATTGTTGTTATTGTAATTTTTATTCATTTCCAGGTATTTTCTAATTTCCCTTGTGATTTATGATTTATTCTTTGACCCATTAGTCATTCAGGAGTGTGCTTTTGAATATTTGTGAATTTTCCAAATGTCCTACTGTTGTTTTATAATTTCATTCCAGGTTTTTCTTCTTGTGAGTATATACTCTGTTTAGTGCGACTCCTTTCAAATTTATCCAGACTTGTTTAATGGTGTGATGTATGTTCTATCCTGAAGTACATTCCATATGAACTTGAGAAAAGTATATATTCTGCTCTCAGAATACTCCATAGATACAGTTTAATGTTGTTCAAGTCTTCTATATCTTTGTTGATCTTATGCCTAGTGTCCTTTCCCCTAGTGAAAGATGAGTTTTACCAGCTATGACTTTTGATGATCTATTTTCATCTTTAATTGACCATGTTTATTTTATGTATTTCCAGCCTGTTTTTTTAATCTGTATGTGTGGAGAGTAGTCATATGTTACTGATATATTCAGCCATTTATCATTATGAGATGTCTTTTTAATGTATAGTAATATTTTGTATTTAAATTATATGTTGTCTGATATTACTAGAATTAGTTCATTCCTCCTTTTCTTGCTGTTTGAATGACACGCAGTTATGAGATGTAATAGATTTACTTGAGTGAATGTCTCCATTTGCTGTATGCCTTTAGGGCCCTTTCAGATATTTTGTTTTGAGGATATATATATATATATATATATATACAGAGAGGGAGAGAGAGAGAGAGCTCCTATCCACTCATTCACTCCCTTAATTCTTGCAACAGTTGGGGACCAAAGCTAATAGCTGAGACTCAACCTACATCTCCCATGTAAGTGGTAGGAACCCACTTACTTGAGCTATTACTACTGCCTCACTGGGTCTTTGCATTGGCAGGAAGCTTATGATAGGAGCTGAAGCCAGGCATCAAACACATTCCTATATGGGATGCAGGCATCCTAACTAGCATGTTAACCACTAGGCTAAATGCATGTTCCAATTTCCAGATACTTCAAATAAATAATTTATATTTTTCTTGAGTTAAATAGTTGTCTTGCTGGGGAGAATGTCCACTGCACTCCTCATTCTGCCATTGCAGAAGTTAGACCCTCCTGGTTTCCTTTTGCTAGTATTTACATGGCACAACTTTTTCTGTTCAGTTTACATGCATCATTAAGTTTGAAGACTGTTTCTTGTATATAGTATAGTCTTTTTAAAATCCACCCTACAAATCTATATGTTATTTATGTACTTATGTATTTATGTATTTAATTATTGGGAGAAGGAGGGGGAGAGAGAAAGGGAGAGAATGTCTTATCTGCTGGTTCAAGAGCTGAAAACTCAATGTTGCCAAGTAGGTGAAAGGGAACCAACTACTTGAGCCATCACCTGTTGCCCTCTGGGGTATGCATTGGCAGGGAGCTAAAATAGAGAGTAGAGCCAAGACTCGAACCCAGAAACCCTGATACAGGATGCGGGAATACCAAGCAGCAGCTTAACTGCTACACCACTGGTACTCCAGTAAAATTTCCATTCTTTGTTCTATATTCACTTTTGTCTGAGATTATTTATTTACTGATACTTTCTATGTTTCCATTTGTATCGAGTATTTTTTCATTGCTATTTTAATTATAATTACTTTAAAATCAATTCTAGATCATTTTAGAAATTATTTTATCACACTATTGGTCTTCTTTATTCTTTTCTCATTCCTGTGGTGATTTTCCTGGGTATTGGTATAAGAAATACTTTTAAAATGAAATGTCAAAGTTTTAAGTATTGTTATGAGAGACTGGATCCTGTCTAAATCTTCTCATCTGACACCACTTCAGTGCTGTTAGGGGGATACTATTTTACTACTGACAAACAGGACTGAAGTTCAGTCTCCCCACTCTACCACCTGGGAATGATTGCCTTGTTTCTGCCCCCATGTGGCCTCCACAGATATTGTGAGGGGTGCTGTCCTCATTATCACTGGTGAAATTCATGACTCTACCTTACTCCTCCTCTGATTCCACCTCAACCCGAAGGTTGGGGGATGCTTTTTTACTTCAGGTCTTATTGGAAGCCCAGGCCCAACCTGTGTTCTTCACTAACAGTACAGGTGGGAGAGAACATACTATTGCATACTGAGGATAAAAGCTTTGACTCCTCCGTTGTCTGACATCACTCTAGGTGGGGAGGATGGGCGTTAACAAAAATTGTTATAACCTGATAACAGAGTCAATCTAGGTTCATCATTTGTGTGTGTGCATATTGGCAAGTGTGGAGTAGGGCTCACCATCTTTCTGCGGCATTTGACTAGCATATGGGGGCTATTATCACAAAGGTTTGTACCTTGCTGAGTGCCCCTTTCCTGATCCTTTTACTTAACTAATGTAGCTTTTCTTGAGATTTTTCTACTCTATAACTATTGATATTTTTATGCTGCTACCTTTACAGCATCAAACCTGGAATATATGAAGCAAAAAGAAAGTCCAGGAAAACTCATTTTTCTATTGCTTCTCAAGTCCTAATTTCTTTAGCCAGTCTGCCTTCTTTATATCTTTCAGACCCTTCTCATGTTGTACTTATTAGGAGAAATAGAGAAAAATACATATACTCCATGTTTTCAGAAACAAAATTTATTCATTTAATTCTTTTTATTTTCATATCTTTGACTGAGGGGACATTTTCTCAAGTGTGTATCAGCTGTTATTTTTTCCTCTCTTCTTTATTCCCTACACATCTTATGTTTAGCTTTTATTGAAAAGCTGAAATTTTCTCTATTAACTCTTTTTTTTTGACAGGCAGAGTGGACAGTGAGAGAGACAGAGAGAAAGGTTTTCCTTTGCCGTTGGTTCACCCTCCAATGGCCGCCGTGGCCGGTGTGCTGTGGCCAGCACACCACGCTGATCCGAAGGCAGGAGCCAGGTGCTTATCCTGGTCTCCCATGGGGTGCAGGGCACAAGGACTTGGGCCATCCTCCACTGCACTCCGTGGCCACAGCAGAGAGCTGGCCTGGAAGAGGGGCAACCGGGACAGAATCCGACGCCCCGACTGGGACTAGAACCTGGTGTGCCGGCGCTGCAAGGTGGAGGATTAGCCTATTGAGCTGCGGCGCTGGCCTCTATTAACTCTTAAGTAATCCTTGTTAATAATAGAACTCCAATGTTCACTGCAAGTATGTTCCTTATTTTTATTCATTTATTAATAATTTAAAAATTATGTGGTCAATACTATTGCTCTTTTTTAAAAATTTTTTTTTTCTGGCATTTGGTGTTTTACCTTCCCTATTCCAAAATTATGTAAATATCAACTCAATATTCCTCCACCGGCTTGAAATCTTACCTTTAGAAAATTTTTACTTCTTATTTTCTTTATCATAGTAGGATTTCTTGTAAGTTGATGTATAATATACAGAGAATAAAATAAACTTACCTTTAATGCACAGTGCCATGAGTCAGATCCTACGTATACTTAGCTCTCTCCCATATTTCCTATTCTCTCTTGATCTTAGCTCTTAAAAAATTGTTTAGGATAACAAAGAGCTTCTTGAAATCTTAGATTTTCAATACCCTTCTGTGGAGAAACTGAAAACACTTTTTAAATGTTAACACCTGGTCATTAAGCGTCAGCAGGGTCTTTACCAGTTCATTAATTATAAGCAGCTCTGTTAGTTTCCAGGCCCAGCGCAGACCAGCATTCTTATTAGGAATTAGGGTTTGGCCCTTAATGTAGAAACATTCCTGCAAAAACCAAGATCCTGACTAGCATTCATTTTAAATATCAGAATTATACAGATTTCAGAAGCCAGGGTCTTGGAGAGGTCTACAAAATGTGCTGACATCTATTTTGGAGATTAAATGTGTGGAAACAGATCAAACCAAGTTAAGTCCTGTCATAAGAACCCCAAATTATCGCTTCCCCTCTAGACTTCCCTCTGGAGGAAACACTGAGTAGATTTCTCTGAAAGACAAACAGAACGAACACTTATCATCCTTTGGCTTCTTGTGAATAGACTGTCCTGGAGCCCTCCTAAACCATGGCCACAAGATTGTAAGCATTAGACTTACATTGTAGGAACTTAACTCACTTTCTCTCATTTATTTTGGATGCCCAGCGACCCTTTTAGATTCTTGTAAGGACAGCCAGGAACGAATAGGGGCATGGAGACGATGGACTGGTTGTTTTCCAAAAGCGAGTATGTTTCATTGTTGTCCATGGGTGGCCTTTCAGGATGCATACTTCGGAGGAAAGCTTGAAAGTTCTTCCTCCAGCCTCTCAAGGCCATCGTACAGAACACGGACTCTGAAAAGTCACAGAGAAAAGTGGTAAAGTGTCAAGGATGATTAGTGGAGCTTAAAATTTTGAGATATTTTAGAAAAACCAGAATTGAACTCTTGGGAAAATGCAAAGCAGGCTAATTTTGTCTTAAACTTCCTCTTCACATTAGTTTTCCCCACCTTTTTCTCACAGGGTGTTTATATGCTATTTTTCCTCATACTCAAAACTTGTCTTTTATTTATGCTGAGGCATGAATGACTTGTTTGGTTCTTTCATCATTTATGGTATCTTTACTTTGTACAAAGAACTGGGTGGGTGCCAGGGATACAGAGATGAATTAAACAGGATTTCCACATTCAAGTAACTCACAGATCACAACTTAAAATTTTATTCCTGTCAAAGTGGTTATCATTTTTATTGAAATCAAAGTTTTTAATTCAAAGACTGATTTGTCAAACTTTGGCATTGTAGGCACCCCTGGGAAGTATTTGAAGGACCCTAAAATAACTTCCATGTGTGTCAATGGGTTCTGCAGATCAGAGTCATCACAAAAGAATCTTACAGAAGTAGACTGGGAACACTATAATTACACTGAAAACTTACTAATTCAGAGTCAGGCACTTTGTATTGTTGTCTTTGAACACCCAGCACCTGCCAGAGTGCTTGGACTTATTAGCAAATATGGACTCAAGAAGTGAATACATAGGAGAGAATGGGTTAGATCCCACCTCTCAAACAAATGCACCTGAGAGTTGTCATAGGGCACCTACAGGCAACCCTCTGAGAAGGTCCTCTTTCTTTTGTCATTGTTGATGAGGCCTTAAATTTCCCAACACACCTCTACCCATCTGCAATGAGATAATCTTTCACCAAGAAGCTAAAGGAAGCTTGCAGTTGATGTGTAACCAAATCTTGCTTCCTGTGCCAAAGTGAGTTTACTCATGTAGCTGATGAATATTAATATGTTTGTTAACTTGCAATGATTATGGTATGAAGAGTTTAATATTAGATATTATGTAAGATGAAAAATAAATAAAAAATGTGTTCTTCCCATGTGAAAGACTGTGTAATTTTGTGGAAAAAATATAGTCACTTGAGGTACATGGCTTGCAGTTCTACTTAAGCTATTTGTGTAAAGGTTATCTTGGACAAGTTGTTTGTAGTATTTTTCAAAGGTATTTATTTAATTTTTTTATTTTAAAGGGGAGAGAGAGAGAGAATTAATCTTCCATCTGTTGGTTCACTGTCCAAATGCCCACAACAGCCAGGGGCCATAAACTCAGTCTAGGTATCCTACATGGGTGACAGGGACCTAAATACTTGAGCCATCACCTGCTACCTCCCGTGGAATTAGAAGTGGAGCCAGAACTCAAACCCAGGCACTCCAATATGGGATGCAGGTGTCCCAAGTGGCATTTTAACCATTGTGCCAAATACCCTATGTTTGAGGAAGTTTCTAAACCTCAAATTCCTTATTTGTGAAATGTGTATAGCAATAATACTCTTATGAAGTTGCTCTAAGGATTTCATGAGATAATATATGTATGCAAAATTCTAATTTCAGAGCTAGGCTTTGAACCTCCTCCCAAACCTCATTTTAATCTTTGCAGTCATGCACCACTGAAATGTCTCTGTTATGTGGGAAATGTTCAGTGTTTCTGTAGTTAATTTGCAAATTAGGTACAATTTGTGCAGACATATATTCTCAGCCAGTTTTTTAAGGAACAAAGAAAAAGCAAAATTAAAAGCATTTGTGTTTTAATAGGACCTACTCATTAATTAAATAAATCCCCATTCAAAAATAAATTTATAAATGTCTGAATTAATTGCTCCATGCCCATATATGAAGGTTTCAGCACTCCATGGGAAAACACAATTTCATTTTTAAATTATTTTGAACAAATTTAAAGAAAAAAAGTGTCTCTGAGCCAATGCTGTAAATTTGAAAAGCAACTACAAGTGTATTGACATCTCATCAACAACTGTAGAAAGTGTGGAAACAGGACCCTGATATTTCAATTTCACAGAAATATATGACAGGGCTTGGGGCAGATTAACTTGCTCTGGTCTGGATATATCAAGCAACCTACAATCTAGATCAATTGCTCCTAATCAACCATTTCCTTGAACACAATGATGCAACACCACAGATTTCTCTGACAATGGTTCTTGTCTATTAGTGTCAAGAAGGAATCAATGTTGTTTAGAGGAGACTACAGGCTACCTCCATCACCCCCAAATAAGTGAACAACACTGGATTCTCTTGAGCTGTTTCTCAATCAGAGAGATTTATAAAAGCAAGGGCTCAAATAAAGATGTGCGGGAGCAGCTCTTATCAATGAGAGGAAATAAATTCTTAATTTATATGTGTTTATTGCATTCTTGTGAAAATAATAGCTTTTGGCTATCAGATAAATTATCCTTGAGCTTTCCTTTCTTCTTTTTCCCTTATCTACTCTTCTAAAAGGTGCTAAGATTCCTTTCTAATGGAGTCCATCCTAGTAGGAAAATAAACCCTAATATGTTAAACAAACAATCCTTGGGGGTAGAGGTCACATAAGCAGAGAATTACAAGTAGTGGACATTCAGTAAAAACTTCTTAAACAGATGAATGATGCGCCATTTCCCTTTTATGATGCTGTCATTTATTCAGTGACCCAGGCCCCAAATACCGTATGTGTTGAATCCTTCCTTCTCCCTCACCCTTCAAGCCAGTTAGATACAAAATTCTGTTGCTTCTTCCTTTATGACATCTCTCAAACTCCTTCCATCCAACTGTAACTACCACCAATCCTATTTGCTGCAGTCTGCAGTACAGTGAAGTGTCTTGTCTTCTTGTTTCTCTTCAGCACACATTCTGCTAAACTGAGTTTACTCACAGCCAATAGACAGTAGAAGTTTGGGAATTATTTCTTCTCATCACCATCACAATTTTTCATTTTACTTATATAGAATTACTTCTGTATGATGGAATGTGAGACTTAAAAGAGAAGCCCATCATTCCCTTCCCCTACTACTTAAACTGTGATTCTGAGACTAATTGAACTGTTAATTTACTTTATTCTGAAAATGATGACTCCAATCTATTTAATTCTCTGTCAAATACTGCAATGATACTGACTATATCTATCGATCTTATATTCATTTCTTTATCATCTATATATGTCTCATGCTCAATTCCCCACCCCCCTTTGCAGTAAAATGAAAACAATTCTAAAACATGGCACTTAAAATAAATATTTTTTTGACAGGCAGAGTTAGACAATGAGAGAGAGAGAGACAGAAAGGTCTTCCTTTTTCCATTGGTTCACCCCCCAAGTGGCTGCTACAGCCGGCGTGTTGCAGCTGGTGTGCTGCGCTGATCCAAAGCCAGGAGCCAGGTGCTTCCTCCTGATCTCTCATGCGGGTGTTGGGACCCAAGCACTTGGGCCATCCTCCATTGCACTCCCAGGCCACAGCAGAGAGCTGGACTGGAAGAGGAGCAACCAGGACAGAATCCAGCGCCCCAACGAGGACTAGAACCCCAGGGCACTGCAAGCGGAGGATTAGCCTAGTAAGCCGCGGTGCCGGCCTAAAATCAATATTACAATAGCAGTAAAAGCCTGTCAACTGTTGCTCAGGGTTCCAAGAGTTTTATGAACCTACAGAGGGAGGTTCAGGGAATCACAACTAGGATCTCCTAATTTAGATGAAGGGCAAGAGGGGATTATGGTAGAAATATGGAATGAGGAATTTGAAGCCTAAATTTAGCCCTGAATATCAGAGAAACTAGTGCGAAGAAAGCATAAACCTAGATGTCTGCTCAGTCATGTGGTTAGGCAGTTCCATTATATGATTGTCATAACCACCTCCTAAAGCAGCTGATCTCCTGACTACTTTCTTTTGATGTAATAACAGTTCAGTCTATTCTTTTCCAATAACCTAACTCACCTTCTGGTTTGAGTGTTTCTTAACCTTAGCTGACAACTGTCCATGATAGTTCCCAACTCTACATCCTTATCAATTCATGTTTGGATTATTACAATACTTATGACTCATTCACTTGCCTTCAGACTCACTTCCTCACCAATCTATCCAGATATCATCTTCAGTTTGTCTAAAAATAATAATTTGATCAGGATCATCTCTACTCTATGTGGCTTCTTTATAAAATTACAGTAAGGAATCCCCTCCATTCTGACATGGTCTTCTGGTTAGAATAGTTTTGTGATTTGTGAATTAGAAAATTGAACATTTTCTTCCAAGTGAAGCAGCCCTGTGAACAGCTTAGAGAACTGATTGGCTTAAATTTCAACTCCTGTGCACATTTCAAATTTTCATTGTTTTCCACTATATATCCTTATGCAGTGGCCCTGGCTTTGTTTACATTATTCTAAGTTAAACATTTTGAGGCCCCATGGATTATATCATGACCATTTGAATTTTCTTCATTTTAAACAGATACAAAATAACCTTTATATATAAAAGGAAAAATACCCCAAAGCAAAAGGAAGTCCCTGAGGGCCACTTAAAAGCTTAGATCCTCAAGTTACAACAGCATCAATAGTAAAGTCAACATTTTAGGGAGAAATTAATGAGATATACTTTAAATATTTCACCTACTTTTTGGAATCAAAACTTTTCATTAGCTGCATTTAATGATCTTTTCAGGCAACAGTTTGTAAATGACTGTTGGTTAATCCTACCAAAAGGAGTCAATGACAATGAGATTATGAAATCCTGCATGTTTGTTTTGAAATCCCTTCCGCTCCTTTCTGGTAAGTTTTCCCCATTTTAGGCATCTTACTGCTCTTCCACCCATGCACATGGCTACCCAGACAACATATTTCCAATATGATGTTAAGGATTTAATGTGGTGAAATTATCATTTTCCAAGACAAGTGTATTCAGAGTAAAATTTTTAAACCAAAAGAATTCCTAAAGGAGTAACTTTAGTCATCTTTATGAGAGGCAATGTTAAGCACAATCTTTCTGGTGACCTCAAATCATTCCATTTTGGAGAGCCAATAAGGTTTTCCCTAATTCCCAATAAGGTTCCTATTATTACCATGCTTTAACATTTGAAACAAACAATATGGTAGAGTGCAGCAATGTGGCCTAAACATTTTTATATAGATTGGAAAAATTTATTTCATACAACTAGCTTAACTATTATATTTGACTCACATGGATGCATGCATGAGAGAAAAAAAGGAAGAAGAAAGATGATGATATAGTAAGATGGGCGTGTGCATAGCAGGAAGCTCAGTGCATTTTTGACACATTCTCTTTCCAAGCACCATAGCAAAGACATATGACCTTTCATGTCTTTAGATGGAAACAGCAGTCGTTGTCTCCATGTGATATCTAATGGTGTCTGGGAGTATAATATCTTCTATAAGTTTAGCAAGCTATGGCTAACTAAGACCCTTCAGAGCGATGATGAAAATGAATTCCCCCAGCCTTGCAAGATTGAAGCAGGAAGAAGTCATGGTAAGGAACAAAATACAATGGACAGACAATGGGGGATCAGTGTAAAAATAGATTTTTATTGCTCTCTGCTAAAAAAGTCATTTTTATTTTAAATACATTACCGCTCATTTTTTAAATGACAAAGTAAAATTGTGACAGTTAAGCTGGATTTTGCATAGTCCAAAATTTAAACTTTCAAAATAGACTGAGAAAACTATGGTAATACGTGGCAAATTAAAGTCAGACATTCTGTTCCTGATTGAAGAAGTGTACAAATCATGGAAACTCTGAATTTATCAAAGCCAAAATTTGAATTTTCTTTGCCCACAATATCCTCTGAGGGAAATGCTTTCCTAAACAACTGAGTGATGCTGACGAACAGTTCTACCTCCTATTAGAGGTAAACGATTTTGTTTTTTTTCCTGTTTTGCTGAATAAACTACGTTACTTCCTCTTGTAGCTGAACAAGCCTGCACTTCTCTACAGGATATCTGGGTAGAAAGGGTAAGGTTCTTGGCTTTCTCTTTATACATTAAAAAAAACCCACAGAGCTTAAAAATCTCTGTGAATTGAAACAATGTGAACTTTTCTGCTACTTCCATTGAAAAATATAACTGTGAATCTGCTAAAATCTTACCTTTCGGGGAATATATTGTTTTGAAGAATGGAGACTCCAGTGAGGTAATATCTATTTATAAGTTTAAGTGCTTAAAATGTTCACTGAAACTGCTGCATGCTTTGTGAAAGGAAATGTGGCTGTCTAGATAGAAAGCTCCTTTCTCTACAATTTAATATGTCATTGACAAAAACCAGGAGTCCAGACTTATATTAAACACTGCTCATAACAATTCTATGTTAAACTTTAGATTGTGGTTGATTAAATGCATTTCTTTTACTGTGAGCAGTTGGGTAAAATAAAGTTAAAATTTTAAATCCATGGTTTCTGTCAACCAAATTAAGTGGTAATTAGATAGTAAATACATTTAAATACCTAAATCTTTTCATAAGATGAGATTTGACATGTTTTCTTGGATTGGGACATTTTCCATGTGTACATTCTCGGGTGGGATGTGATGGCTTCAAATAGCACAAAAGGATTTTCGTCAAACCGTAGAAGCTAGCACAGCTGTCCAATCTCAGTGGGGCTGATTCTCAATTTACAATGAACATTTCTTTGAGTGTATTTTTAAGTTGAAAACATGGGAAACATTTTAGTAATGGGCTTCAAGCATTTTGTTGTCTTTTCTTTTTAAAGAAGGGATTCTCTCCATTTTCCTTATTTGAAATAATAAGAGCCGTTGTTCTTGTTAAAAGTCAGCTAACTTTTAACTGAACAGCTAACTTTTATTTCCAATATGTAAAATTTTATGTAATCCTACAGAAGTTAGTGCAAGCCATTTTAAGATCAGTGAGACCTAGTTATACCACCACATAAATATATGAGCAAATTAATATATTCAGTTTATACTGAATTCCTCCAATGAAAAAGTTGGTCATACTACATTTCCTTTTACTAAAAGGTGCCTCAATGAAATTTTTCTTGTGAAATATAAGAATAAAGATTTTATTGTATGATTAGCTTATTTTTTTTCCAGAAAAAAAACTGTTACTAACAGCTGTAGACTACATGAGCATGACTCACAGGATGGCCCTATCTGTATATTATGGTTGCCAAGTGGCACCATAATACTGGATATTGAAAGTAGCTTTGCCTAATCTCTCCGACCGCAAGTATAGGTGGAGTTTTTCCTCCCTCAAAGTAGTTCTAAAGTGACTGAAACTTGGGACAGTGTATGAGCAGGCTAAGCAGCTGCATGGCTCTGGGGATCTCCAGAAGAGCTGAGGTCAGCAGTACTCCTTGCACAGATTTTCCTCAGAAGTTAGTTTTGGTGGAACTGTGTGAAAAAAAAAGGATATTCTCAGAAGATTTGTAATCTCAGGATGGAATTTTTTCTTCTCAATTGGTTCTCCTTCCCCTATCTAATTCAATGAGGAGGAGGCTAGCTATACAATGAAATACTGAGACTGTGTTGGGGGTGGGGGAAATTAATCATCTGTGTATCCTTAAAAGCAAAGTTTAGCTCAAACTTGGTGCTTAGTAGGGACTAGACATTTACTGAATTGTAGAGCCCTAGGGCGAGGGAGGAAGACTGAGAAAGAAATTACTGCTAGAGCTCGAGACATTTTTCCACATGGTCAAAATTACTGCTCAAGATTGGAAAATAATACTTGTAGTT
The DNA here is from genome assembly GCF_051225735.1 of Oryctolagus cuniculus. Classification (NCBI taxonomy): domain Eukaryota; kingdom Metazoa; phylum Chordata; class Mammalia; order Lagomorpha; family Leporidae; genus Oryctolagus; species Oryctolagus cuniculus. The sequence continues at coordinate 70,707,641 of NC_142888.1, read as the reverse complement.
TCTAGGGGTATAAACCAATAACATAACACTAGAATTAGACTTCCAAATTGGCAACTGCTTGAGCGTATTATTTTGAGGCACCCCCAGTCTGATGTATTTCCTTACACTGCCTCTGTCTGCCTTGAACCAGAAATGCCACTATTAGTAATATTTTCCCAGAGGTTACTAAAAGCCATTTTAAATTCTTATTTCTTGAAATGCACATATTCCTGCCAGCTGATAAATGTTAAGCTAATGGCAATTCAGTCAATGAGTTTATGAGTTAGGTTTATCAGCTGGCTTTTTCATTTTTTAAATGAGGAAGGTTGGCATTTCCAAACATACTAGGTGATAGAGGGAAGTGGGAAATGGGAACGAAGGGGAAGAAGTTACCATGTAGTGGAAAGGGAAATCTTACTACATGCACTGATAATGTATGTATGTGCTTCATGCCAAGCCAAAAACCTATGAACTTACCTATGAACAACCCAAAGAGTGAGATTTCTTTCTTATTTATGTTCTGAGAAGAATCTGATTACTTCTTAAAATTAATCACAAATATGTCTCATATTTACCCTGGTAATGTCTATAGATGAGTTTACTTTAATTATCTTCTTTTGAGAAACTGGTGTTAATTGACAGATAATAATTGCACATGCATGATGTGATATTTTAATCCTTGTATACATTGTAGAGAAATTCAATCAAGCTAATTAACATACCCATCACCTCTCTAACATCTGATCTATTTTTCTGGCGATAATATTTAAAATCTATTATTTTATCAATTTTGAAATGTACAATAAATTTTTATTCTGTGGTCACCATGAAGTACAATGGATCACTAAAACAGATTCATGCAATCTAACTGAAACTTTGACACTTTGGTGACTATTTTCCCTTTCTTCACAGCTTTCTTCTCTTTTCCAGCCTCTAGGGACCACTTTTCTACCTTATGTTTACATGAGAGCAACAAGATTTAGACTACACATGAACATGAAGCCATGCAATATTTGTCTTTCTGTGCCTGACTTATTTCACTTAGCTTAATTTTTCCTAGTTTTACCCATGTTGTTATGAATGACAGAATTCCTTTTGTCTTTATGGCTGTGTAATACACCATTGTGTGTATATATGTATTTGTATTTTCTTCTTCCATTCATCCATCATTGAGTTCTATATTTTATTCATAATATATTAGTCCACTTTCCACTGCCAAAAAAATATCTGAGGCTCGGTAACGTTTAAAGAAAAGAGGTTTGTTTGGTTTAGAGTTTTGGAGGCAGAAATCCCAAGATCCAACAGCTCAATTGGTTCAGCCTCTGGATAAGGACGTAGGGCAGACAGCCTCACAATGGTGGTAGTGAATGCAAAACAATTTATATAGTGAAGTAGGAAGTTAGAGAGAGCAGGGAGCAGCCAATTTTGCTCTTTTGTAACAATTCACTCTTGCATGAACTAACTGGAGTTCCATAAAATCTAAATTAATCCCTTCTGAAGCAGTGATCCTAATGCCCTAACCACCTTACATTAGGTTCTATCTCTTCAAGGTGTTATCACCTCCCAGCATTGCACACTGGGGACAAAACTTTCAACACATGAATTATTGGGGGACAAACTCAAACCATATGTGAAGACATATCTTATCTATTGTGAAAAGTGGTGAAAAGAACATGAAGGTGCAGATATCTCTTTGACATAATGATTTCAATTTCTTCAGATCCAAGAATTGGGATGATTGGATCATATGGTGTTTCTATTTTCAGTTTTTTGAGAACCTTCCTTACTGTTTTCCAAAATGGCTGTACTAATTTATATTCCCATCTACAGTCTACAAGAGCTCCCTTTTCTGGCTGGATTTTTCTTTACTGGCTTTAAATTGGAGCAATGCTGTGCATTTCTGTGGACAAGTCAGAGTAAAGAGTTGGCCTGGTCTTAACAATGAAACTTTCTGAATGCCTTGCTTTAGAGCTGGCTCCAACAGTGGATTCAGTTCAGTGGCTGAAGAATGACCACATATTTTTTCCAGACAGGCTTCTGAAGGTTTGTAATTGCACTTCCCAAAGCCAGAGAACAATTTTTATGCCAAACAAAACCAAAAGAAAAACCTATTTCTTGATTGTGGATCAACATTTGTGACAATAAATACTGTGGAAAGTCAAGATATAGTAAATCTTAGGATAACTTCTGTAAAAGTGTTTTACATATGAAAAATCAGATACATTTTTACTAGTTTCTTCATTGACATCAGTGCAGTTCAACAGGACGTCTTTTAAACTTTTTAATTTGGAGTAATTTTAGTCTCATATCAAGCTGTAAAAATAATATAGAATCATTGAGCACTCTTCATTCAGTTTTCCCAATGATAAGAAATTGTAAGACTATAGTATAATATCAAAATCAGAAAACTGGCATTGGTAGAACACTGTGTATTAACTAGACTACAGATCTCACCTAAATTCAGCAGTTTGTTTTTTAAAGATTTATTTTAGGGGACAGCATTGTGGCATAGCAGGTAAAGCCACTGCCTGCAATGTGAGCATCTCATATGGACACATTTTTGTGTACTGGCTGCTTCACTTCTGATCCAGCACCCTGCTGATGGCTTGAGAAAGAGCTGAATATGGCCCAAGTATTTGAGCCTCTGACACTCATATGGGAGACTTGGAAGAAGCTCTGGGCTCCTGACTTCAGCCTGGCCCAGTGCTGGCTATTGTGGCCATCTGAACCAACAGATGAATGATCTCTTTCACTGTCTCTCACTCTCTTTCTGTAACTCTGACTTTCAAATAAATAAATCTTTAAAGCTATTTTTAAAAGATTAATTTTATTTATTTGAAATTCATTGAGACACAGAAAGATGGAGAGGCACACAGAGAAAGAGATCTTCCATCTGTTCACTCCCCAAAAGAATGCAATGGCTGAATCTGGTCCAGGCTAAAGCTGGGAGTCTGTAATTCCATCTGTGTCTCCCACATGGGTGACAGGGGCCTGAGTAAATGGGTCATCTTCTGCTGTTTTCCTAGGTGAATTAGCATGAAGTTGGGTTGGAAGCAGAATATCTGGGACTGGTGTGGGTGTTCTGATATAAGATGCCAGCACTACATACGGCAGCTTAACTCCTTGCCCCACAATCCTGGCCCCATTTCATCAGTTTTTACATATATTCTTGTTTGTGTGTCTACAGTTCAAGAAAATTCTGAAATCATTTTATTCAAAAATTATTAACCTGAAATACTTGCATATTTTTGTAGTATACATTGTAATATTTCAGTACATACACATAAACTAAAGAGGCCAAGCAATTAGCCTTTCTATTTCCTTACCATTGGTGTATTTGGAGCCTACTAGTTCCTGTCTTCCAATTCTCTATACCATATATAAAACATAACCATGAACTACATTCATACCATTCGTCTGTGGAACACTGGGATTTATTACTACTATGGGACTATGTTAGAGCCCCATTATCCAACCTCCCTCTCTCCTGTTTCTCCACATTTTTCCCAACCTTTAACAAGCACTGTTCTAAGTTAAGATCAATTTATCAAACTTTCACATATAAAAGAGATTGTGAAGTCTTTCATGATTGCCTTTCTGGGTCTAGTTTATTTCACTTAATCATATGATCTACTTTCATCCATTTTCTGCAAGTTTAGGATTATATAATTTTTATAGGTAAATAATATTCCATTGTGCATGTATAACAATTCTATTTATTTCTTTATTTATTTTAAAAGATTTATTTGTTTACTTGAAATCAAGATAGATGGTAGATCTAGTTGTAGGTTTTTTTTTGAGTAAATGACATACTCTTAACTATAACAGTTAACATAACTTAACTATAACAGCTGTGCTATTTTGCATTTCTTTCCTTTTCTCCACTTCCTCAGCATTTGTTAGTTTTGTTTTTTTCATGAGACCCTTTCTAACTTCAGAGATGATACTCATTGTGGTTTTCACTTGTGCTTTCCTGATACTAATAATATTAATTTTTCATGTATTGGTTGACCATTTGTATGATTTCTTTTTTTAAGATTTTATTTATTTATTTGAGAGGTAGAGTTACAAAGAGTGAGAGAGAGAGACAGAGAGAAAAGTCTTCCGTCCTCTGGGTCACTCTTCAGATGGCTGCAGTGGCTGGAGCTGCGCTGATCCGAAGCCAGGAGCCAGGAGCTTCCTCCGATCTCCCACATGGGTGCAGAGGCCTAAGAACTTGGGCCATCCTCTACTGCTTTCCCAGGCCACAGCAGAGAGCTGGATTGGAAGAGGAACAGCCAGGACTAGAACTGGCGCCCATATGGGATGCTGGCACTGCAGGTGGAGGGTTACCCTCCTGCGCCACCGTGCCGGCCCCACAATTTCTTCTAAGAAGTGTTTTTTCAGGTCCTTTGCCTGTTTCTTTTCTTTCGTTTTTGAGATATTTTTATTTATATAAATGGAACAAATCTTAAGTATTTCATATTTATAGCTTTAAGAGACTAATGATGCCTCTCACCCAAACCTCCCTCCTCCTTCCTTTCTCATTTTTATTTTAATTTTTACAAGGAAATATTTTCAATTTACTTTATAATCAAAAGCTTAACCCTCTACTAAGTGAAGGATTCCACAAATACAGTCAGAAACACCACTGTTCCTCAAGAATATAGACAAGATCTATAAGCAGTAATCATATCTCAAAATGTTGCTCTCACTGATGTACATTGATTTTTTGTGTTTGGTATATTAGTTACCACAAACTAGGGAAAAATATGACATTTGTCTTTTTGAGATTTTTTTTTTAAAAGCATGGGGCTGCTGCTGTGGCGCAGTAGGTTAATCCTCTGCCTGTGGCGCCCGCATCCCATATTGCTGATGGTTCTAGTTCCGGCTGCTCCTCCTCTGATCCAGCTCTCTTATGTGGCCTGGGAAAGTAATGGAAGATGGCCCAAGCACTTGGACCCCTGCATCCATGTGGAGGAACTGGAAGAGGCTCCTGGCTCCTGGCTTCAGATCAGCTCAGCTCCGGCTGTTGTGGCCATTTGGGGAGTGAACGAAAGGATGGAAGACATCTCTCTGTGTCTCTCTCACTGTCTGTAACTCTACCTCTCAAATAAATAAATTAAAAAAATATTTAAAAAGTAAAAGACTTGTGTACTTATTTACTTGAGAGGCAGAGTTACAGAGAGAGGGGAAGGTCTTCCATCTACTGTTTCACTCCCCCAAATGGGGGCAACCGTTGGAGTTGAACTGATCTGAAGCCAGGAGACAGGAGATTCTTCCAGGTCTCCTACATTGGTGCAGGGGCCCAATCATGTGTGCCATCTTTCACTGTTTTCCCAGTCTGTTAGCAGGGAGCTAGATTGGAAGTGGAGCAGTGGGACATGAAACAACACCCATATGGGATGCTGGTGCTGCAGGCCTAGGCTTAACCTACTACACCACGGTGCTGGCCCCTGACTTATTTCACAAAGCATAATAGTCTTCCATTGCATCCATTTGTTGTGAAAGACAGGGTTTCATTCTTTTTATGGCTGAGCAGAAATCCATTCTGTATATGTACCAAAATTTCTTTATACTGTCATTGGTTAATGGACATGCAGGTTGATTCTGCATCTTAACTATTGTGAGTTGAGCTACTGTAAACATTGGAATACAGATAACTCTTGCATGTGCCAATGCTATTTCCTTAGGGTACACTCCCAGGAGTGAGATGGCTGGGTCATATGGTAGACCTATTTTCAGATTTCTGTTGAATCTCCATACTGTCTTCCATAACTGGTGTACTAGTTTACATTCCCACCTACAGTGATTTAGGGTACATTTTTCCCCACATCCTCACCCAGCACAAAATGCTTACCACCTCATTGTGGTTTTTACTTTATTTCCATCCCCCGATGGCTGGTGATCCTGAGCATCTTCTCACGTGTCTGTTGGCCATTTGAATTTCATCCTTTTAAAAATTTCTGCTCATATCCTTAGACCATTTCTTTTTTAAAAATGATTTATTTATTTGAAAATGAGGAGAGAGAAAGAGAGAGAGAGAGAGAGAGAGAGAGAGAATGAATTTTCATTCGCTGGTTCATCCCCCAGATGGCTGTACCATCCAGGGCTGAGCCAAGCCAAAGCCAGGAGCCAGGAGCTTCCTGCCTGGATAACTGAAGCCCAAGCACTTAAGCCATCCTCCACTACTCATCCCAGACTGTTCACAAGTAGCTGGATCAGAACTGAAGAAGCTAGAACATGAACTTTCTTTAGACCATTTCTTAACTAGATTGCTTGGCTTGTCGTTGAGTTTCATGAACTCCTTATAATATCTTGGGTATTAATCCTCTATCAGATGTATAATACGTAACTACTTTTCTCCCATTTTCTCCCATTCTGTTGGTTGCCTTGTTCCTTTCTTGAGTGTTTTTTTTGTGTGTGTGTGCTGAAGCTTGTTTGCTTCATGTAATCCCATTTGTCTCTTTTTGCTTTGATTGCCTGTGCTTCTGGGGTCTTTTCCAAGAAGTCTTTGCCTATGCCAATGTCTTGCAGAGTTTTCTCTATATATTCCTCTAGTAAGTTGATGGTTTCATGTCTTAGATTTAGATCCCTGATGCAGTTAGTTGATTTTTTATAGGGTGTAATGTACTGGTCTTATTTCATACTTCTGCATGCAGGCATTCAATTTTCCCAACACCCTTTGTTGAAGAGATTGTACTTTCTCCAGGGAGTGATTTTAGCTTGTTTGTCCAATAGTTGGTTCTAGATATGTGGATGAATTTTGGGGCTCTCTAATCTGTTCCACTGGTCCACATGTGTATTCTTGTGCCAGCACTAAGCTAATTTGATTAAAACTGCCCAGTAGTATGTATTGAAATCTGGTATTGCGATGCATCCAGCTTTGTTTTGGATGTTTAGTATTATTTTAGCTATTCAGTGTTTCTTGTGATTCCATATGAATTTTGCAGTCGTTTTTCGAGATCTGAGAAGAACATCTTTGGTGTTTTGGTTGGGATTGTATTGAATATATAAATTTCTTTGGGTAGTATGGCCATCTTAATGATATTAATTCTTTAATTCATGAAAATTCAAAATATCTCCATTTTTGTGTATGTTAATTCTTTCCTTAAAGTTTTGTAATTTTCAAAATCTTTCACATTCTTGGTGAAGTTTATACCAAAGTATTTAATTTATTTGGGAGGGGGCTATTTTGAATGGTACTGACTTTATAAAGACCTTTCTCAGCCATGACATTGTTTGCGTATACAAAGGCTATTGATTTTTGTGTGTTGGTTTTATATTCTGCAACTTTGCCAAACTCTCTTATGAGATCTAATAATCTCTTAGTGCAGTCTTTTGATTCCCCTGTGTATAAGATCATATCATTTTCTTTTTTTAACTTTTATTTAATGAATATAAATTTCCAAAGTACAGCTTATGGATTACAATGGCTTCCCCCCACCATAACTTCCCTTCCACCCGCAACCCTCCCCTTTCCCACTCCCTCCCCCCTTCCATTCACATCAAGCTTCATTTTCAATTCTCTTTATGTACAGAAGATCAGTTTAGCATACATTAAGTAAAGATTTCAACAGTTTGCACCCACATAGAAACACAGAGTGAAAAATACTGTTTGAGTACTAGTTATAGCATTAAATCACAATGTACAGCACATTAAGGACAGAGATCCTACATGAGGAGTAAGTGCACAGTGACTCCTGTTGTTGACTTAACAAATTGACACTCTTGTTTATGGCATCAGTAATCACCTGAGGCTCTTGTCATGAGTTGCCAAGGCTATGGAAGACTTTTGAGTTCACCGACTCTTATCATATTTAGACAAGTGGAAGTTCTCTCCTCCCTTCAGAGAAAGGTACCTCCTTCTTTGATGACCTGTTCTTTCCATTGGGATCTCACTCGCAGAGATCTTTCATTTAGGTCATTTTTTTTTTTTTTTTGCCAGAATGTCTTGGCTTTCCATGCCTGAAATACTCTCATGGGCTTTTCAGCCGGATCCACATGGCTTAAGGGCTGCTTCTGAGGCCAGAGTGCTGTTTAGGACATCCGCCATTCTATGAGTCTGCTGTGTATCTTGCTTCCCATGTTGGATTGTTCTCTCCCTTTTTTATTCTATCAGTTAGTATTTGCAGACACTAGTCTTGTTTATGTGATCCCTTTGACTCTTAATCCTATCATAAGATCATATCATTTTTTTTTTGGCAGGCAGAGTGGACAGTGAGAGAGAGAGAGACAGAGAGAAAGGTCTTCCTTTTGCCGTTGGTTCACCCTCCAATGGCCGCCACAGCTGGCGCGCTGCGGCCGGTGCAACATGCTGATCCAAAGGCAGGAGCCAGGTGCTTCTCCTGGTCTCCCATGGGGTGCAGGGCCCAAGCACTTGGGCCATCCTCCACTGCACTCCCTGGCCACAGCAGAGAGCTGGCCTGGAAGAGGAGCAACCGGGACAGAATCCGGAGCCCCGACTGCGACCAGAACCCGGTGTGCCGGTGCCGCAAGGTGGAGGATTAGCCTATTGAACCATAGTGCCGGCCCAAGATCATATCATTTTCAAGCAGGAATAATTTGACTCCGTCTTTTCCCATTTCTGCCTCTTTGATTTAGTTTTTTTGTTTATTGATTCTGGGTAAAATTTCCAGGATTATATTGAATAATAATGGTGAGAGTGAGCATTTTTGGTTCTGGATCTTAGTGGAAATGTTTCCAGCATTTCCCCATTCAATATGATTGCTGGCTGTGGGTTTGTCATATATTGCCTTGATTGTAGCAATCAACAATTGATTGTGTTGAGGAATGTTCCTTCTATAACAAATTTGCTTAAGGTTGTTTTCATGAAAGGATGTTGTATTTTATCAGATGCTCTGCATCTGTTGAGATAAATCATATGGTTCTTATTCTTCAATTTGTCAATTCTATGTATCACACCTATTGATTTACATATGTTGAACCACCCTTGCATATATCCTATTTGGTCTGGGTGAATGATCTTTCTGGTGTTTTGTTATATTCCTTTAGATAGTATTTTGTTGAGGATTTTTGCATATATGTTAGTCAGGGATATTAGTCTATGGTTCTCTTTCTCTGTTGTGTCTATTTTTGGCTTTGAATTTAAGGTGATGTTGAACTCATAGAAGGAGTTTGGGAGGATTCCTTCCCTTTCAATTGTTTTGAATAGTTTGGGAATAATTGGAAGCAGTTCTTCTTTAAAAGTGTGGTAGAATTCAGCAGTGAAACCATCCGGTCCTGAGCTTTTCTTTGTTGGGAGTGTCTTTATTAATTCAATCCCCATCTTGATTATTGGCCTGTCTCAGTTTTCAAAGTCTTCGTGCCTCAATTTTGGTAGATTGTATGAGTCCAGGAATCTATCCACTTCTAGATTTTCCAATTTGTTGATACCCAGCTTTTGAGTATAATTGAAGAGATTGTCCTCTCTCTCTCGGACTTCTATTTTGTTCCACTTGTCAATGCGTTGATTTTTATGCCAGTACTATGCTGTTTTGCTTACGAAAGGTCTATAGTATGTCTTAAAATTAGGTATTGTGATGTTTACGGGTTTGTTCTTTTGTTCAAGGTTATTTTGTCTATTCAAGGTCTTTTGTTCTTCTATCTGTATTTCAGTGTCTTTTCCCTGTTTCTATGAAGAATACCACTGTTATTTTGATGGAGATTTTATTGAATTTGTAAATTACTTTGGGTATAATAATAATTAATAATACTGATACTACTACTAATATTCATTCTTCCAATACATGAGCATGTGAAATATTTCCAATTTTTTGGTGTCTTCTTCAAAGGCTTTCACCAATGTTTTGTAATTTTCAATGGAGAGGTCTTTCACACCCTTGTTTAGATTTATTCCAAGGTACTTCTTATAGCTATGATGAATGGGATTGCCTTTATAATTTATTTTCTCAATGTGTCCATTATTGCTGTATGAAATGCTACCGATTTTTGTGTGATAATTTTGTATTCTGCAACTTACTGAATTTGCCAGATCCAATAGTCTTGTGGTGGAACACTTTGTTTTCTTGATATAAAGAATCATGGTAGCGTGAGTGTCTGGCAGAGCAGTTGCCTGCAATCCATATCAGAGTGTATGGATTTGAGTCTAGCTCCCCTCCTAATTCCAGCTTCCTGTTAATGCAGATCCTGGGAGGCAGCAGCTGATGGCTCAAGTAGTTGTGTCCCTGCCACCCACATGGGAGACCTGGATTAGGTTCCAGGATCTTAGCTTTATATCCAGCTAGGAGCCATTGAAGGCACTTGGGGAGTCAACCGAAAGATGGAAGATCTCTGTCTGTGTTTCTCTTTGCCTTTCATATAAATATATAGAAAAACATGAATCATGTTACCTGCAAAAGAATGTGATTTCTTCCTTTCCTGTTTATATGCCTTTTATTCCTTTTTCTTTTTTAATTGCTCTGGCTAAAATTTCTGATACTATATTGAATAAGAGCAGTGAGAGTGGACATCATTACCTGGTTCTAGATTTTAGAGAAAATAATTTCAGCTTTTCCTCATTCAATGTGAAACTGACTGTGGGTTTTTAATATATATGCTTTATTATATCTAATTAGTTTAAGGTTTTTATAACAGATGGATGTTGAGTTTTATTGGATACTTTTCTGCATCTTTCCTATCCTTCATTCTGTTGCTCTGGTGTATTGTGTTCATTTATTTGCATATGCTTGATCATCCTTACATATATTAATAAATCCAAGTCGATCATGATTAATTTGATCACGTGATGTCTACTGAGACAAATGCCTTCCCTTAATCATTCTTTTTGTGTTAAGTCTAAGAACCATTTATTATACACCAGATTCTGAAGATTTCCTCCTATGTTTTATTTAAAGTCATTTTTCTGTCTTTTTGCAATTAAACATGTCACTCATTTTGTGTTGTTTTCTCTATATTTTGGATAATTACATATAATAAACATTAGGTTTTCTGTTTTCACATGGATAATTATAAAAACATCATTTATTAAAAGAATAATGCTTCTTTATTGAATTTTGCATCTGTGTAAACGAATAAGCAGGCCTTACTTTTGTAGATCCATTTCCATCCTCTATTCAGTTTCCTTGTTCTATTGTCTTCCAACAATAACACACACACGTGATTACTCCAACCATATAGATCTTAAAATCAAGTATGGTGATTCTTCCAACTTTATTTTTGTTTTTCATAGTAGTTTTAGCTATTTTAGTTGCTTGTTTTTCCACGTAAGTTTTAGAATAAACTTATTTGTACCTACAAAACTATGTGCTGAGATTTTGATAGTAATGTTATTATACTTATCACTTCAGGGAAAATTTAAATTTTTACTTTATTGAATCTTCCAAAAAACATAAATATTAAATTTCTCTATTTATATAAATATTTGATTACTTATCAACATTTTATTGTTAGACATACAGTTCCCGTGACTTATACATTGACAAAATATTTCTTGGATGTTTTGAGCAATTGTAAATGGTATTGTGTTTTTAATTTCAGATTTAACATGTTTGTGGCTATTTTATACAAATAAAATAGATTTTTTGTGTTAACATTGTATACTAAAGCCTTTCTAAATGTGTATGTTATTTCTAAGTGTTTTCTTGGTAGATTCCTTGATATTTTCCACGTGTATAATTATGTCATCTGAAAATAGGAATCCGTTTTTTTTTTTTTTTATTCCTTTCCAATTTGCCCTTTACTCTTTTTCCTTACCTTACTGCACTGGCTAAAATTTCCAAGATTATTTTAAATAAAAGAGATGAGAATGAAAATCACTACCTTGTTGGTGAATTTTGAGGGAAGATATAAATTTTTCATCCTTAAACATAATAGTTACTGTGTGTTTTTAAAAGATATTCCATTCAAGTTGTGGTAGATCCTCTCGTTGTCTAGTTTTCTGAAAGGTTGTTAACTGAAGGGATTTTGAATTTTTTAAATGCATTTCCTGCATTAGTGGATATAGTCATGTGTTGTTTTCTTCAGCACATTCATATAGTAGGTTACATTGTGTGATTATATTTTTATTTTTGAGAAACTCTGATTTCTCTTTGATTAAAATATTTCATTAACAATTATACACATTTATGGTGCAGTATTACATTTCTCTTTTTTTCTTTGTGTATCATGGATACGCCGACTGCACAATATGATTTGGGAGTCTTCTCTCTTCCTTTGTTACTGAAAGCGATTGTGTAGAATTGGTTATTTCTTTACCAATATTTGATAAAATTTGTCTGTGAAACCATGGGGGTCTGGAGATTTATTTTTTTGAAGTTTCTGTCTTATTAATTTATTTAACAGTTATAGCACTTATTAAGATGATAGGTTCTATCTTTGGTGAGTTTGATGATTTGTGGTTTTTGAAAAAAATCTATCCATTTCATGTAAGTTGTCAAATTTATGTTTATGGCTGGCACCAAGGCTCACTAGGCTAATCCTCTGCCTGTGGCGCTGGAACCCCGGGTTCTAGTCCTGGTTGGGGTGCTGGATTCTGTCCCAGTTGCTCGTCTTCCAGTCCAGCTCTCTGCTGTGGCCCGGGAAGGCAGTGGAGGATGGCCCATGTGCTTGGGCCCTGCACCTGCATGGGAGACCAAGAGCAAGCACCTGGCTCCTGGCTTCGGATTAGTATAGCTCTAGCTGTGGCGGCCATTTTGGGGGTGAACCAACAGGAGGAAGACCTTACTCTCTTTCTCTCTCTCCCTGTCTAACTCTGCCTGTCAAAAAAAAATTATGTTTAGGCCGGCGCCGCGGCTCACTAGGCTAATCCTCCGCCTTGCGGCGCCTGCACACCGGGTTCTGGTCACAGTCGGGGCGCCGGAATCTGTCCTGGTGGCCCCTCTTCCAGGCCAGCTCTCTGTTGTGGCCAGGGAGTGCAGTGGAGGATGGCCCAAGTCCTTGGGCCCTGCACCCCATGGGAGATCAGGAGAAGCACCTGGCTCCTGCCATCGGATCAGCGCGGTGCACCCGCCGCAGCGCGCTGGCTGCGGCGGCCATTGGAGGATGAACCAACGGCAAAGGAAGACCTTTCTCTCCGTCTCTCTCTCTCTCACTGTCCACTCTGCTTGTCAAAAAAATTATGTTTATAGAATTATTCATAATATCACTGCATGGGCCTGTTTGTAGGGTGTATAGTGACATTTTTCCTTCATCTCTGAAACTGGTAGTTAGTATTATTTTCATTTCTGTTTGTTGGTAGTGTTAAATGTTTACCATTTTGAAAATCTTTGAAAGACTTGTGATTTCTGTTTGATTTATTTCCCCAATTAAATATATTTTTTTCAATTTCAGTGATTTCTTCTTATTATTTCCTTCCTTTTGTGTGTTTTATTCTGTTCTAATTCTTTATCTCTTTAAGGTGAAAGTCTATATTATAGATTTGAAACCTTCCTTATTTTCTAATATAAGCCCCTAATAATCTTAGTATCTCTTTTAGTGTCTTTTAGCTGCACCTCACACATTTTGCATGTTACATTTTGACTTTCACCCAGCTCAATGCATAATATTATTTTCCTCTAGAAGTACTCTTTGATTCGTGGAGTTAAAAGAAAAGTGCCTCTTTATTTCCAAAGGTTTAGAAAAGTTTTTGCAGTCTTCTAACTTGAGTTCTAGGGTATTATTGATTATTAGTTAAATTTCTACCTTGATTTTTTATATTGGTTTCACTGTAGTGAGAGAACACACCCTTTTTTTTTTTTAAGAAATGTTAAATATTTTTTCAGGATCTACTATGCAGTCTGTCTTCCTGAACGTTGAATGCTTGCTATAAAGGAACATGGATTTTGCTCTTGACAGATGATATGTTAAAAGAAAGTTTTGGCCAGCACCGTGGCTCACTAGGCTAATCCTCCGCCTGCAGCGCCGGCACACCGGGTTCTAGTCCCGGTAGGGGCGCTGGATTCTGTCCCGGTTGCCCATCTTCCAGGCCAGCTCTCTGCTATGGCCTGGGAGTGCAGTGGAGGATGGCCCAAGTGCTAGGGCCCTGCACCCGCATGGGAGACCAGGAGGAAGCACCTGGCTCCTGCCTTCGGATCGGCACGATGCGCCGGCCACAGCACACTGGCCGCGGCAGCCATTCAAGGGTGAACCAATGGAAAAAAAGGAAGACCTTTCTCTCTGTCTCTCTCTCTCTCACTGTCCACTCTGCCTGTCAATAAATAAATAAATAAATAAATAAAGGTTTTATCTGGGACTGTCACTATGATGTAGAGGGTAGGGCCACTGCCTGTAATGCCGGCATCCCAAATGGGCCCTGGTTCCTGTTCTGGCTGCTCCTTTGCCAATCCAGCTCCCTGCTGATGGTCTAGGAAAGGCAGTGGAGGCTGGCCCAAGTTCTTGGGCCCCTGCCACCCATGTGGGCGACCTGGATGAAGCTCCTGGCCCCTGGCTTCAGCCTGGCCCAGTGCTGGCTATTGTAGCCATCTGGGGAGTGAACCAGTGGATGGAAGATATCTCTGTCTCTGTATCTCTCTGTCTCTCGCTCTCTATTTTTCTCTCTCTGTGTGTCTGTCTTTCCCTCTCTCTGTGTGTAACTCTGACTTTCAAATAAATAAATAAATCTTTTGAAAAAATAAAACTATCTATCAACAACATTTCTAACACCAAATGTATGGGTTTTCTATACCAAACAGTGTTCTAATTCTCCATGGAGAATTTTAAATTTAATTCAATTCTGATATTAACTACCTGGGTTTAGGACAAACCTTATATATTAGATATCCAGTCACACAAGTCTGCTTCCTTATTAAAATGTCAGTTACAAGTAGTGGGTCTCTAAATTAGTCATACTTCTGTTTAACTACAAATTGAGAGTTCTCATATACTCTCCAGAGGTTCAACAATAAGTTATAAGGGTATAATGGCTCACATAAGTCAGGGAAATACTTTATTTACATTTTCCTGTTTATCATAAGGGGTGCAAATGAATAGCCAAGTGAACAGGTCATAAGAAATATCTGGAAGGATTTAGGCTGTGGAAGCTTCTGTCTCCATGGAGTTTTGGATGTGCTACCATCCCAGAATATTTTCAAAGCTCACTGTTTAGGTTTTTATGGAATTTCCATTATGCAGGGATGCATATTAATCAATTTTTCATTACCTTAACTAAAATAACTTAGAGGAACTTCTTGAGAAGGAAAAGGTTTATTTTGGTTTATAGTTTGGAGGTTCCCAGTTCTAAATCAGGCAGCACTATTAGTCAGACATCTGATGGATGTTGGCAGTGGCTGAGCATGTGTGGAGAAATGATCAAGTTGTGAAACAGGAAGCCAACTCACAGTGACCACACCCTTTTTCTACCCTCTATATGATTTTTCCTATAATGTCATCATGACTCTATTATGAGGACCCACCCTAGCAACCCTATCCAATCCAATCACTTACCGAAAGACTTCACCTTCAGATGCCATATTTTGGGGAAAAAACCTTCCAAACTAATCCATGAACTACCAACATTAGTCCATTAACTATTAACATAAGACTGTGGGGCTCAAATATATGCATGAATATGATGAGCCAAGTCCTGTTCAGTTCATAGCAGTCAGAACAATTGGATCATTGGAGTTTCGTTTGGTTATTCAACCCGATCTCCAGCCTTTCTTCACTCTCTAGAGATTGAGTGTGGGTTGGGGAGCATGTTCCAACCCTCACATCACATAGTTGGTTCCTCTTGGCTACTAGCCCCAATCATGAAGGATTTAGGGACACATCACATGCCATTTCATTAGCACGAATTCACATTTGTTCAAAAGGGGTCTTATTATGGATATCAAAAGATTTCTTTTGCTTCTTATCATTCAGAGTTTTAGAATTTCTGTGCCAGGAACTGAAGACGAAAAACACATACACATTTTTATGAGATAAGGTTATACAAGTTATATAACTTTTTAAAGATTTTGTTGGTTAATGCATCCAGTTGAACATTTTGCATATTTCTCTCTGGTATTTCTATATATTACAGAGGACATTGAAATCCCCAGGTATCATTGTGAATTTGATTTTCTTCTCAGTTAAATCCATTTATGTTTCATGTAGTTAAAAGTTTTATTTTTTCATAACAAACAGTTAAAATTGCAACATTTTGGTGGATCTATTCTTTTTAATATTTATTTATTCATTTGTTAGGCAGAGTTACAAAGAGAGGGAGAGACAGAGAGCGAAAGAGATCTTCCATTCACTGTTTCACTCTCAAAATGGCTCACTTGGTTAATCCTCTGCCTGCAGTGCTTGGCATCCAATATGGGCACTGGGGTCTAGTCCCAATTGCTCCTCTTCCAGTCCAGCTCTCTGCTGTGGCCCGGGAGGGCAGTGGAGGATGGCCCAAATCCTTGAGCCCTGCACCCGCATGGGAGACCAGGAGGAAGCACCTGGCTCCTGGTTTCGGATCGGTGTAGCGCCGGCCATAGCGGCCATTTGGGGAGTGAACCAATGGAAGGAAGACCTTTCTCTGTCTCTTTCTCTCACTGTCTATAACTCTACCTGTCAAATAAAAAAAAATGGCTGCAATGGCCAGGGTTGGGCCAGACCAAAGCAAGGAGCCAGGAGCTTCATCCAGGTGTCTCACACGAGTGCAGGGGCCCAAGCACTTTGGTCATCTTCCACTGCTTTCCCAGGCCATTAGCAGGGAGCTGGATTAGAAGTTGGGCAGCAGGACTAAAATCAGTATCCATTTTGGATACTGGCATTGTACGTGGTGGCTTAAGTTGCTGTGCCACATTATCTCCAGTGGTTATATTATTTTATCATTATGTAATATCTCTCTTTACCCTTATAATTATTTTCTGAAGTGCGGCTGATATTAATATATCCACTATTGGTTTATTTTGATCAGTATTTTGCAAATTATAATAATGTTTCCAATAATAATTTGTGTTATACCAAGTACCAGTACTTGTATTAATCCATTTATGTTGGCCTTATAGAATAACACAGACAATAGCTTAAACAACCGGAATTTATTTTATCACATTTCTGGAGGCTAGAAGTCTGAGGTCCTGTAGTCAGGTTCTGCCGAGGACGCTGTCTTGGAAGATAACCACCTTCTGGCTGTAAGCTTACATAGTAGAGGGAGAGCTCAGGTATCTCTTTCTCTGCTTGAAAGAGTACAAGTTCTATCAGGTGGGAGTTATGCTCTTATAATCTCATATAACTTTATTCACCTCCTTAATGACCCTATATAAAATGAGGTATTGGAGCTTCATTCTATCTTGAGAGGACAAAATTCATTGGGTAACAATATCTTGTATCTGTTTATTGCTGGATAAATATCCTATTCTTTAGCATATTACATTTTACTCATCCATTCTTCACTTGATGGACATTTTGGTAATTTCTACCTTTTGACTATCATAAGCGTTGATGCTACTAACACTCATGTACAATATTTTTTGCATGGAAAGAGTTTTCATTGCTCTTGGTTAGATGAGGGAGATTCGAAACTTTCATGTAAATATGGAGTTAAAGTCTATGTTTTGAAGAGTTCTTTAAAATATTCATGGAAATATGGAAATATGTATTATGAAAAATTTATGCATTTATTTAAATTTTTGCACCAAAATTGTTCTATCTTTTATTTGTTCATGAACTTTTTAAATGTCCTCATATACATAGAAATAGAATTGCTAGTTCATATGGTGACTTTGTGTATAACATTTTGAGAAAATGCTAACTTGTTTTCCAAAGGAACTGCACCATTTTACAATCTCACCAATAATAGATAAGAGTTCAAATTGGTACTCATGTTCCCTAATATTTGTTATTGTCTGACTTTTTTGAAGATTAGCTATCCTAGTGTACATGAAGCATTATCTCATGGTTTTCATTTGTATGTCCCTAATAACTAGTTAAGCCAGGCATGTTTCATGTGCTCATTTAACTTTTTGTAGTTTCTTGGGGAAATGTCCATTCAAATGTGCAGCAGGTGCTGCTAACGTCAAGATCTTGTTATTTGTCTTTTTATACTTCAATTGTGGGAGTTTTTAAAAAATATTTTATCTATTTATTTGAAAGTCAGAGTTACATGGGGGTGGGGGGAGATAGAGAGAGAGAGAATCGATCTTCCATCCACTGGTACTCTCCCTGAGTGGCCTGGATTGGACCAGGCTGAAGCCAGGAGCCAGATGCTTCATCTGGATCTCCTATGTGCTTGTCAAGGGCCCAAGACCTCAGTTCTTCCTCTGCTGTTTTTCTCAGGCTATTAGCAGGAAGCTGGATGGGAATTGGAGCAACTGGCACATGATCAAGTGCTTATATGAGATGCTGAGGCCACAGGCTGCAGCTTAACCATGACACCCACAGCACTGGCCCCAAATTGTGGAAGTTTTAAAAAGGATTTTCTAGGTACACTCATTTACCAGATTGTGATTTACAAGTATTTTCTCCCAATATGTGGATGTCTTATCATTTTCTTTATTGGTGTCCTTTAAAGTACAAAGATTTTATTTTAAGTCTTGGTAAAGTCAGATTTATTTACTTTTGTGTATTCTTTTGTTGTTTTTGTATTTGTTATATGTACGAATTCATTGCATAACCAAAAGACAGAAAACTTGGTAAAATCATTTGTCCTGGATGTATAAATAGATAGATAGATAATGGTTTGATCATGGTCTGTTCCCCAAAGGGTCATATATTTGATGCTTGGTCCTCAGTTTTGTAAAGTCAGAGGGGATTAAACTTTTAAAAGGTAAGGCCTAAGGAAAGGTAATTAGGTCACTGGTGGTCCTTCCCTTAGAAAGGATTAGTGTAATTCTTATGGGACACTGAGTTCTCACAAGACTGAATTGTTATAAAAGGGCAAGGCTAAGCCCTCCCCACACTATGGCTTCCTGTCTTGCCATGTGATATCTACACACACACTCCCACCATTGTGATGCTATCTTCTATGAGGCCTACACCAGAGGATTAATTTATAGAGTTAACCAATCTTGGACTTTCAGACTCCAAAACTGTGAAGCAAGCAATCTTCTTTTGTTTATACATCACCTAGTCTCTGGCACTTTGCAATGAAAATTGACTAGTAACACACATATCTGTTTATTACAAGGAAATGGTATATAAAATTGTAGGTACTGCCTGAACAACTCTAAAATCTGTAAGATAGTTTTTAGGAATAAAAGGTTTGTACTGCTGGGCACAAGCACTTCTGTCCCCAGGTGGAATTGGTTCTTCAGGGAAGGCTAAATTAAAGCTTTTCGACTGATTGAGTCAGGCTCATCCAGGTGATCTATACTAATCTTTCTTAAGTGATGTCAACAAGAAGGCAAAGTTGGAGGTATCTGTGTTCATCATCCTTCAAATAAATGTGTACTTACCAATGAAAATAGCCTTGGGAGGAGTCAGCTGCTGCAACACAGTATAGCAATCAATCGATCAATCAATAGATAAATAAATATCAAATAAACCCAGAGAATAACTGCACAGACAGTATTGCTGAGTAGATATTTTAGACACCTGGCAGTAGGCAGGAACAAAGAAGCAGCAGGGCAACTATCAGTATCAGCCATGTGGCAAGTGCCAACACAGTATCCAGTGGTCTCTGCAGAGAACACTGGCATCCTTTGTTACTGAGGACCACTGGAGATGGAGATACAGCTATAACCCCTTTCAAGAAGTATTCATTATTGCACCATTCCCAATCCCAAGCATGTTCTTGACCTTGAGGTTCCAGCCACCCCACAGAAGCTCACACTTCTGTACCTGTCTTCCCTGGTTGCCCCGTCCTTGCCAGTATTTTACACTCAGACTCTGAAGTTGCACAGCACACACCTACACATCAAACACCAGCTCTGTCACAGCTAGGGGATAGCCCTATCACAGGTCCTGAAACCATTGACTGCTCTGAGTGCATCCAATTTATGGATTCCAGCACCACAGTCATTCCTCAAATGCCTTTGGCTCTGGAATTTGAGTCTCAATTAGAGATCTAACTCACCCCCTAGTCTCCAGAGCTTCTGTAGCTCCTTGTGTGCCCATGTTCCAAATCCAGGCTCCATAGATACATAGCACATGCCCACACCTCAGGACCGGAAACACTACTATGGGTGGTCCGAACCCCACACACTCTGGTAATGTTGTCACTCTACAAACTCATGAGCTCTGTGCATGTGATCCCCACAAACCCTGCATCTTCCTAACCATTAACAATGTGGGAGTAAGTGTGGGTACTTCCGATATCAGTGCCACCATCCTCCTAATCCTGGAGCCTGGTGTCTAGACTTTAGATCCTTGCTCTGTGACTACTTCATGAGCACTACACACCAGACACAAGTGCAAGCACACCCTCAAGCCAGACCCATTGTCAAGAGGAATTTCATCGGGTACAACTTTCCAGGTAGTGGAAAAGAGAAAAGAGGATCCCACAACATGTACCACTGAAAACTCCAAAAGCCCTTACTGCTATTATAGACAATCAAAACACTGGATGCTGAGGACCCCTGCAATCTTTATCAGTGTTGATCCCAGCTACAAGTTGCATCAAGTTGCACCAAGACCATGCCACTGGGTCCTCACTGGAGTCAGAATTGCTGCATGCAACTCAGCTAGACTCTTTGCACCCATTAATAGGCGAAGGTCTTTCTCCACCAAAAACCAGCCATAAAGTATTGGCTACTGTGGGCATCTGAGGAATGAATCAGCAAATGGGAGCTCTATGTACCTGTCTGTATTTGTCTGTCTGCCGGTCTCTATATCTCTCATAGTAAATAATTAAATAATTTTTAAAACACAACCATATGGTCAAATTCAGAATACTAAAATGATGGTGGCCGGCGCCACGGCTCACTAGGCTAATCCTCCGCCTAGCGGCGCCGGCGCACTGGATTCTGTCCCGGTTGCCCCTCTTCCAGGCCAGCTCTCTGCTGTGGCCAGGGAGTGCAGTGGAGGATGGCCCAGGTGCTTGGGCCCTGCACCCCATGGGAGACCAGGAGAAGCACCTGACTCCTGCCACCGGATCAGCGCGGTGCGCCAGCCGCAGCGCGCTGGCCGCAGCGGCCATTGGAGGGTGAACCAACAGCAAAGGAAGACCTTTCTCTCCGTCTCTCTCTCTCTCACTGTCCACTCTGCCTGTCAAAAAAAAAAAATAAAATAAAAAAAAGAAAAGAATATCAATAGCAAGCTTTCACAAATTTTCTCAAACTTCAAAGCTCATTTTAAAGGCCAGCATTGCTTTCACACCAAAGCCAAGCAAAGACACAAAAAATTTTAGGCCAATATTTCTGATAAGTGTAGATTCAAAAATCTCCAATGAAATACTAGCAAATAATATGTTACAGCATATAAATAAAATCACATATCAATATCAAGTGCAATTTATCCCTGGGACTAAAAAATGATTCATCATACCCAATATAATAAATATGATATGCCACATTAACAGAATTAAGGACAAAAGATCTCAAAAGATACAGAAAAGCCTTTGATGAAATTCTTTCATGAAAAAAATTCTCAACAAATCAAATACAGAAGGAATGCACCTCAGAACAATATTGTCCATGTCACAAGCCCATAGCTAACATCATACTTGTCATAATAGTAAAAAGTTGAAAGCTTTTTCTCTAATATCAGGAACAAGATCAAGATTCCCACTCTCATCTCTTTTATTCAGCACAATACTATATGTCCTAGCCAGAGCAATTAAGAAAAAGAAATGAATGAAATTGAAGTCAGAAAGCATTGAAAGTAGAACAATTAATACTATTAAACTGTGAATAAAAACTCAAAATGGTATATAAACTCTTTTTAGTCCCTTTCAAAATTCCAGAGATATTTTCAGAGAAATAGAAAAAGCATCCTTAATTTATATGAAACCAAGGAAAACCTCAAACAACTCCAACAATCCTAAGCAAAAAAACAAAACTGGAGACATCATGCTGCCTGATCTCCAAATCTACTACAAAACCTTAAAAATCAACAGAGTATGGTATTGGCACAAAAATATAAGGAACAGACTAAAAGCCTAGAAGTAAATCCATACATGGATAGTAAACTTTTCTTCAACTAAGCTAAGAACACAAAGTGGGAAAGATGGGAAAGAGTGTTCTTTTTAATAAGTAGTATTGGGAAATCTGGATATCCACATGCTAATGAAACTGAATCCTTACATCACTCTATATATAAAAATCTATTGAACAGGTTAAAGACTTAAATATTAAGGCCTATAAGATATAAATTCATTGGCTTAGAGAAGCACTTGCAGCTAGGGTCCATGTTGGCAAAGATTGCATGAGTCCTCTTTGGAGAAAATGGCAAAAACTTTGATAGATGTCAGGGCTGCTAGGGTCCTCTTGTTCTTGAAAGTGGGGCAACCTGAAATCCAACTGGTGCTCTGATATGGAGTGCCAGCATTGCAGGTGGTGGCTTAACCCATTGCACCACATTGCCAACCATGAACACTTCCCTTTATGGAATAAGGGATGGTGTCCTAATTGAACATACAAACAGGGTGAAGTTTGGGTGGAGTTTAGTGTGAATTATGTTTTTCTGGGCGCTTTGTGGCTCCTCCATGTGGAATTTAGCTCACACATGCTCCTTATGGTGTCTCCTCCTTCACAATCCTGGATGAGATGCAGACACATCACGGAAAAGTGGGCATACTACATCAATAGGTAATGGGGTAGAGTTGTAGTGTCTGGCTACAAAGAAAGAAATTGTGGGACAATATTCCAGCTCATTTATTTCTACCTAACTCCCTGTCTAATTTTCCATGTCACTGTGTACACACAAATCTGTGACTTGAGGGTCAAGCAACAAGTTTTATGATGAGCAATTCATGTGGTGAGCTTGTAGGCCCATGGTTAAATGTTCAGTCTCCACTAAGGCCTGGTACCAAATCAAAGTGTGTTTTTTTTTTTTTTAACAAAAGAATAGCATTTATCTGCAGAGGATAACAGAGCTTCTCTCTAAATTCTGAGTGTATTATGATTCACAGATAGAGCCCCCCAAAGTTTCCACATATCAGCTTTATCTCCCAATGACATTTCAAAAATCATCAGGTCTACTGAATTAAATGATCCAAGTGGAGGAACATCTTGCATGCCTGCCTCAACTTGTTGAAGAGCCTCTCTAATTCTGTACTCCAGTCAAAACTAGTAGCTTCTTCAGTCACTCAATAAATGTGATTATCTCGGTGCATTTGGACAGCTCTAATAAAATACCATAAACTGGGAAGCTTATCAACAACCAAAATTTATTTATCATTTTTATACAGGCTTGCAAGTATAAGATCAAGGCACCTTGGTATCAACTGATCATCTCCTCTGTGATTCATAGATGACATATTCTTTTGTAATTAAGTTATTTTTTAATTTTATATAAGGAATACATACTTCATACATTCTATATATACAAATTTAGGAACATAGTGATCCTTCCCACCCTAACTTCCTCCTGCCCATTTCCCACCCTTCTTCTTCCTCCTCCCTCTTCCACTCTCATTCTGTCTTTATTAGTTGAAAGCAAACTGCTTCTGATAGTCTTTACTAGCAGGTATAAAGAAGAAGATTCCTAGATTAAGAGATGTAGGGTAGACATTGTGATACAGCAGGTTAAGTTACCTCTTGGGACAATCACATCCTATATTGGAGTCTTGGTTAGAGTCATAGCTACTCTGTAGTTTCAATCCAGGTTCCTGTTAATGTAAGAACTTGGGTTCTTGCCACCCATGTAGCAGACCAAGATGGAGTTCTTGGCTCCTGGTTTTAGTCTGGCCTAACCCTGGCTGTTGCAAATATTTGGGTAGTGAGCTGGTGAATGCAGCATTCCCTCTCTCTCTCTCTTTCCCTCTCTCTCTCTCTGATTTTTAAATAAAAAATTTTTTTAAAGATATGCAAATGACTTATGGAGATGAACAACCATGCGGCTATTTTTTTAAAAGATTTATTTATTTACTTGAAATCAGAGTTACACAGAGAGAGAAGGAGAGACAAAGAGAGGTCTTCCAGCCACTGATTCACTGCCCAATTGGCCACAACGGCTGGAGCTGTGTTAATCCGAAGCCAGGAACCAGGAGCTTCTTCCTGGTCTCCCACATGGGTGCAGGGGCCCAAGGACTCAGGCCATCTTCTACTGCTTTCCCAGGCCATAGCAGAGAGCTGGATCAGAAGTGGAGCAGCCAGGTCTCAAACCAGCGCTCATATGGGATGCTGGCACTGCAGGCAGTGGTTTTACCTGCTATGTCACAGTGCTGACCCCAACCATACAACTCTTAAAGGATATTGTGGTACTCTCAGATAATGTGTTACTTCCAGGTTGATGAAAGTTGTGTAACTTGGACCCTTTCTAGGTCAGTGAGCAGATAGTACATGAAACCACTTTTAACAGTAAAATCTCTTTTATTTTCTGGATCACTTCCTGTACATTAAGCCAAGGTTGTTGTAGAATTTATACTTATGCTAGTATATACTACCTTATAAACAAGGACATCCAAATAAACAAGCAAAGTCTTAGAGCCCTTTCTAATCTTCTGAACTAAAATTTTGAATCTTGAATCTCTGCTTAGTGTAATCCTATAGATAAATTCAGCCTGTTCCAATGATATACTGCCCCAACAGTTATCCCACATCCTTAAGAAACATTTTCATACACATTTCTAATTTTTCTCTGGGAAAAATAAATAAATTGGGAAAACCATGTACTTCTGGGGGGGGTGAACATTGTAACTTATCATGGGTCACATTTTTCATTTCATTCTTTGTTAAGACTTGAATATACTTATAGTTCTAGAAGTAAGAGGCATTATGGGGGTAGGTGCTGAAGAGAATCAGAAACAACTACCTCAGGGGTGGTCATGACTTATTCTCAAAAGGACAGGAAAATCTTTAGACAGGGCTGGAGAGTGTGTTCCTAATGTAAAGAAGAACGATTTAATGTCTTCGGCTTCATTAGGATCTGCCGATATGTTGCCCTTTTATTATCTAGTCCTTTCTAATCAATATGTTACTTTAATAGAACAGTTAAGTTTGGGAACTTAACTCGTATTATAATTCAGCCAATTGCAGGAAGAAACTCTGTTGTTGGTTTAACTGTGGTTACAGAAAGTGGTAAGGGTTTCTTCTAGGTAAGATAAAAGAAACATAAATCATTCAAGTGAAGATTGAACTGAAAACTTGAATACCTGGGTTCAATCTTTTCTTTTGACACTTTTTCTAGCTCAGTTAGGAATAGCAAGGCAATTCCATTGTATTCGTTCATTTGATTCAAATCTTCTTAAGCAATAAATACATGTCCATCCAAAACCTTATCTTCTATGCCACATCATGCCACACGACAATATTTTTGCCGTGAAAAATATTGGTTCCTTTCATTTTAATAAGATTGGAAAAATCCAATTTCGGGTCGGCGCTGTGGCATAGCAAGCAGGTTAAGCCACCACCTGCAGTGCCAGCATCCTATATGGGCGCCGGTTTGAGACTCAGCTGCTCCACTTCTGATCCAGCTCTCTGCTATGGCTGGGAAAGAAGTACAAGATGACCCAAGTCCTTGGGCCCCTACACCTATGTGGGAGACCAGGAAGAAGCTCCTGGCTCCTGGCTTCAGATCGGTGCAGCTCCAGTCGTTGCATCCAATTGGGGAGTGAACCAGAGGATGGAAGACCTCTCTCTCTCTCTGTGTCTCTCTGTCTCTCTTTCTCTCTCTTTGTAACTCTGATTTTCAAATAAATGAATAAATCTTGTTTTAAAAAGAGAAAACTGCAATTTCATAACACCCAGATGCAAATCAGAAACTCATCCTTAAGACGCTAATTCTCCAAAAACAACTGTCAGTACTAAAATCTGTGTCAGTCAGCAGTTAGCCAGTGAAACAGAACCAGTAGGAGATATGAATAACATGTATATTACAAGTAATAGTTTATGCATTTGTAGAGGCTGGATAGGTAAGTCAGGAATGCATTGGTCAGGCTGTCAGGCTTTGATTCCAGGCAGAACTTCTTGTGCAGGGAAACTTCAACTATGCTCTTAGAGCCTTTCAGCTAGTTGAATCAGGCCTATCCTGATTATGAGAAATAATTCACTTGAGGTGAACTGATTATGGGTTTTACATATATCGATAAAATACCTTCAAGCTTATGTTACCATTTGAATAACTGGTGACTGTAGCCCAGACAAGTTGGCATACAAAAAAGACCATCATTGCTTCCAACTCCATTCTTTTCTGCATGGATATCAAATTGTCCTAGCAGCATTGTCTTCCTTCCTTCTTGTACTTTATTAACACTTCGGTAAATAAATCAGTTGGCCATAAATGCCAGAGTTTATTCCTAGACTCTCAAATAAACTATAAAAATTTATATGGCTGTTTTTAATGATTTATTTTATTTATTTGAAAGAGAAAGGAGAGAGAGAGAGAGAGAGAGAGAGAGAGAGAGAGATATCTTCCTTCTGCTGGTTCACACCCTAGTGGCTGCAACAGCTGAAACCAGGATCCAGGAGCATCATCTGGGTCTCCCACACAGGTGGCAGGGGCCCAAGCACTTGGGCCATATTCTGCTGCTTTTCCCAGGCCATTAGCAGGGATCTGGATTGCAAAGGGAACAGCCAGGAATTGAACTGGAGCCTATATGGGATGCCAGAGTCACAGGTGGTGTCTTTATCCATAATACTACAGTGCTAGCCACTAAATGTCTATATGCTAGTGCCACATTGATTTGATGATATAACTGCAATAAGTTTTGAAATTAGAAAGTGTGAGTCCTTCAAGCTTTTTCTTCTATCAAGCAGTCTGTTTTGATACTATATAGCATTTCAATATAATTTTAGTAGTGGGTTATCAATTTCTATAAATAAAGCAGGTGGAATTTTCATAGGCATTGCATTTAAACTGTAGATAACTTCATTATATTGCCATATTAACTATCAAGTCTTCCAATATACAACATGCTATGCTATTTCATTTAGTTTTTTTTTTTAATTTCTCTCAAAAATGTTTAGTCATTTTAAAAATATTGAAACTCTTGGCTAAATTTATTTGAAGTATTTTATTCTTTTTATTGCTATTATAAATATTATTACTTTCTTAATTTTTTAGGATTGTCCCTTTGTTAGTGTATAGAATTACACGATTATCTTTGTATTGATCATGTGTTCTTTTTTAAGATTTATTTATTTACTTGAAAATCAGAGTTACACAGAGAGGGAAGGAGAGGCAGAGAGAGAAAGAGAGGTCTTCCATCCGCTGGTTCACTCCCCAGTTGGCCGCAACGGCTGGAGCTGTGCTGATCCAAAGCCAGGAGGCAGGAGCTTCCTCCGGGTTTCACACATGTGTGTGGGGGCCCAAGGACTTGGGCCATCTTTTACTACTTTCCCAGGACATAGCAGAGAGCTAGATTGGAAGTGGAGAGAGAGAGAGATATATTGCCACAGTGCCAGTCCATTAGTCATGTATTCTTAAACCATGCTGACGTTGTTCATTAATTCAACAATATGTTGTTACATTTTATGAGGATGTCAGTATTACCTTAATACCAAAGCCAGGTAAAAATGTGACAAAAAGAACAAATAACTCTAAAAAAATATTTCAAACCCTCAGTAAAATACAGGCCAGCATATAAAAAGGCTAACACGCCATAGCTATATAACTATTATATATTATGTATATAATATATAACATATATCATATAATATATAACGTATTTAATACACCATAGTTATGTAACAACATATGTTGTTACATTTGTTACATTGGTAACATTTGATATTTTGTTACATTTGTTACATTTGGTATTTTCTATATACAAGATTATGTCATCTACAAATAAACAAAGATTTACTTTTTTCCTTTCTTTTCTTGCTTAATTTCACTTGCTACAAATTATGGTGCAACATTTAATGGAAGTGATGAGAGCAAATAATTTTTCTTGTTCCTTATCTTAGTGAGAAAGCACTGAGTCTTTTAGAGTCTAAAATTAGCTTTGGTTTTTTACAGATGTCCTTTTTCTGGTTGGGTGTCATTTTGTACCGTTTGTTGAATGTTTTTAATCATGAAAGATGTTAGATTTGTCAATTTTTTGCTTTTATTGAGATGATGGTATGGCTTTTGTTTTCTGATTTATTAGTTGTATTACCTTGACTGAGTCTTATGTTAAACCGTCTCTAGCTACGGCCTATATAAAATCCTCTTTATATTAGGATATATTATTAATTCCTATATTAGGATATATTTATATTAGGATATATTTACAATTCCTATAAATCCACTTCCATATTTGGAACAATTTGTGAAAGATTGGTATTAATTCTCCTTTAAAAGTTTACTGTAGAGGTTGGCATTTTGGTATGATGAATTAAGCTGCTGATTGAGACACCTAAATGAAATATCAGGGTGCCTCGTTTAAGTCCTGCCTCTGATCAGCTTCCTGGCCTCCACATGAGAGATCTAGTTTGGGCAGTGAACTAGCAGATAGAATATCTCTTTCTCTTTCTCTCTCTCTTTCTCTCATAAATCAAAATAAATATAATAGAATATATTCAGTTGTATAAAAATAATGAAATTCTATCATTTGCAGCCAAATGGTTGGAACTGGAAGACATCATATTGAGTGAAATAAGATGAAGAAATACAAATATATAATCTCCCTTATATGTGTAACTAAAATTTAAAGAAAGAAAGAAAGAAAGAAAGAAAGAAAGAAAGAAAGAAAGAAAGAAAAGTAATTGCCTGCACATATCAGTTTTTCCACAAGTACAGAGTTTTTTCAAACTTTGTTTTAAAGTTTGTTCCATTTCTGGCTGCTCCATTTCTGATCTAGCTCTCTGCTAATGCACCTGGGAAGGCAGTGGAAGATGGCCCAAGTATGTGGGCCCTTGCCACCCACTTGGGAGATCAGGATGGCGTTCCTGGCTCCTGGCTCTTGGCTTCAGCTTGGCCCAGCCCCAGCCATTGTGGCTATTTGGAGAGCGAACCAGTGGATGGAAGATCTCTCTGTAACTGCCTTTCAAATAAATAAATAACTTTAAAAAATGCTACTTGAAAGTTTAGTGTCATTCACAGAAGATACCACCTGGGCCTAGGCTTTTCTTTGTGGCATGGTTTTTAAAGACCGATTTGTTACAACTCTTCAATTTTTAAAGTTTCTTTTATATTTATATTCAGTTATTATGTACATTTATTCATTTCATTTGTTCATTTGCATTTTTCATAATATTCTCATGATTTTTTTAATATTGGTTGGGTTAGTAATGGAATCTCCTCTTTCAATACTGATTTTAGTGACTAAAGCTTTTCTTTCCCATTTTTGGTCCATCTATTTAAAGTTTTATAAATTTTGTTGATTTTTTAAACTTTTATTTAATAAATATAAATTTCCAAAGTACAGTTTATGGATTACAATGGCTTCCCCCCCCCCATAACTTCCCTCCCACCTGCAACCCTCCCCCTCCCACTCCATTCACATCAAGATTCATTTTCAATTATCTTTATATACAGAAGATCAATTTAGCCTATATTAAGTAAAGCTTTCAACAGTTTGCACCCACACAGAAACACAATTTTGTTGATTTTTTTCAGAGAATAAATACTATTTCAACGATTTTCTCTATTCTATTTTCTATTTATATATACTCTAATCATTATTACTTCTTGCTTTGGGTTTAGTTTGAATTTATATTTTAGTGTACTAAAAGTAGATTATATCATTTATTTGTGATCTCTTCTTTCATATATGTTTATAGTCTCTAAGTTTTCCTCACAGATATCTTAGTTCTGTCCAGTAAGTTCTGGAATGCTGTATTTTAATTTTCACTCATCTTAAAATATTTTCTAATTTCTCTTGTGGCTTTTTCCTTTGACCCATTTGTTATTTAAGTGCATATTCAAATTTCTTCATAATTGTGAATTCCTAAGATTTCCATACCATTATGGTCAGAGAACATACTTTTTTGATGGCAAGCATTTTAAACTTTTCAGATTCTTTTATGGGTTGACATGTGTTATATTTTGGAGAATGTTTCATGTGTACTTGAGAAAAATAAACTTACACACCCTGCTGTTGTTATGTAAATTGCTGTGTTATTGTCTGCTCAGTTTAGTTAATTTATAGTGTTGCTCAACTATTACAGATTCTGTGGATATCTGCCAAGTTGTACTATTCACTGCTGAAAGCTGAATAATGAATCCTCTCACTATTATTGTTTCACTTTAAATTTATTCCAGCTTTTACTTCACATATTTCAAGGTTCTATGTTTATTGCATGTATATTTTTAATTGATATGATTTCCTGATCAAATGATCTCTTTATCATATGATGTCCTTTGTCTTTAATAGAAATTGTTGTCTAAAGTGTATTTTGCTTGCTATTAGCATATCCTCCTACCTATTTTTTTTGTGTACACAATTTGCAAGACATATCTTTTTTGAAGATCCACACATTTATTTGAAAGCCAGAGTCACAGAGAGGAAGAGGGAGAGGCAGAGGCAGAGAGAGAAAGAGAAAGAGAGAGAGACTTCCATCTTACTCTCTAAACAGCCACAACTGCTGAAGCTAGGAGCCAGGAGTCTCATCAGGTCTCCCACATGGGTTCAGGGACCCATGGACAAGGGCCATCCTCCAGTGCCCTCCCAGGTGCATTAGCAAGGAGCTGGATAGGAAATGGAGTATCTGGCACTTGAACTGGTGCCCATATGGGATGCTGATACTGCAGGCGGTGGCTTTACCCACTAAGCCACAGTGGCAGCCCCCAAAAGGCATATCTTTTAACCTCCTTTTGGTATAAATGTATCAGTTCTTTTGAATATAGTGTGTGTATATTTAAGCAGCATATTGTTCTTTATTTTAATTCATTCTACCAATCTCTGCCTTTTTATTGGTATGTTTAATTTATGTAGTTTCATTGTAATTAGGGATAACGTTGAGTGGATATTTATAT
Organism: Oryctolagus cuniculus; assembly: GCF_051225735.1. Classification (NCBI taxonomy): domain Eukaryota; kingdom Metazoa; phylum Chordata; class Mammalia; order Lagomorpha; family Leporidae; genus Oryctolagus; species Oryctolagus cuniculus. The sequence continues at coordinate 70,676,831 of NC_142888.1, read as the reverse complement.
TGCTATTTGTTTTCTTAATGTCAAGTGATATCATGATATTTTTCCTTAATTTACCATTTCTTAATTTGTGTTACATAGATATTTTATTGTATACCACTTTAATTTATTTGTTTTTTCTTTTACTTTCATTTCTGAAGTATTTTCTTAGCGCTTCCTCTGTGTATTTCAATTAACATCTGACCTGAAGACAATCAAGTGCAGACTGATACCAATTTCAAGAATTTACTCTAATGTTCTAATATAACCCAGTTTATTCCCCCCTGTTTTGTTCTGTTATTGCCATATAAATTACATCCATAGGCATTATAAACCCACCAACACAGTTTTATCATTATTTGTTGCTCTTTGCAATATTTCAAGTTAGAAACTAAAAGAAAAGTGAGTCAAATAAAGGTATAGACTTTGTTTTATATTTCCTCATGTCATTAGGTAAACAACAAATAGGTATTTATACTTAATTTTGTACTAAGTTATGATTACCTACATTAGTAATCTTTTCTTCCTTTTTTGTGTTTTAGATACTGTTTCGTTCTTGGTGTTCAAAAGGTTTTCTTTTTTTATTTTCATTTATTTGGTGTTTTAAAAAATTGCTTTAGCAGTTCTTTTAGAGGAGGACAGCTTAGTATTACTTCCCTGGTAATAGCTATTTCCAAGAGATATTTTTGCTGAGATTCATGATTTAAGATTATAAATCTGTGTTATTTGAGCAATTGTTCCATACTGATGATGTATGGTTTCCTTCCAATGCCTCTCAAGATGTGTTTGTAAGTCTTGTTTTCGTAAGGTTGATTAAGACATGTATGTCTGCCCATTTATCCTGTTTGGGACAAATTAACTTCTTGAATCCATTGATTGATATCCTGAACCAGATTTGAGGAAATTTGAGCCATCAAACTTTTTTTTTAAATAATTTATTTATGGCCATCGCTGCGGCTCAATAGGCTAATCCTCTGCCTGCAGCGCTGGCACACCGGGTTCTGCTGGTCGGGGCGCTGGATTCTGTCCCGGTTGCCCCTCTTCCAGGCCAGCTCTCTGCTGTGGCCAGGGAGTGCAGTGGAGGATGGCCCAAGTGCTTGGGCCCTGCACCCCATGGGAGACCAGGAGAAGTACCTGGCTCCTGCCTTCGGATCAGCGTGGTGCACTGGCTGCAGCAGCCATTGGGGGGTGAACCAACGGCAAAGGAAGACCTTTCTCTCTGTCTCTCTCTCTCACTGTCCACTCTGCCTGTCAAAAAAAAAATTTATTTGCTTATTTGAAAGGCAGAGTTAGAGAGAAAGAGAAAGGGAGAGATATAGAAATACAGAGATCTTTCATCTCCTGATTCACTTCCTAGATTGTCAGGCCAAAGCAGGATCCAGGAACATCTGGTTTTCTCACATGCGTGGCAAGGGTCCAAAGACTTGTGCCATTAATAGGGAACTGGATTAGAAGTGGAACAGCTCGGACTTGAACCAGTACCCATATAGAATGCTGGCATCACAGGTAGCAGGTTAACCCACTGTGCCGTGATGCTACCCCAAACTCAGCCATCATTTTTTAAAGAATTTTTTCTGCTTCTGAGCTTCTTCAGTGTCGGGCCAAGATTTATAGGAAGGAACACACACACACACACTCACACAATTCACGGTTACACTGTTCCTCCTGGTCTCCCATGGGGTGCAGGGCCCAAGCACTTGGGCCATCCTCCACTGCACTCCCGGGCCACAACAGAGAGCTGGCCTGGAAGAGGGGCAACCGGGGCAGAATCCAGCGCCCCAACCGGGACTAGAACCCGGTGTGCCGGCGCCACAAGGCGGAGAATTAGCTTAGTGAGCCGCGGCGCCGGCCCCCTTAAGTTTTAAGACACTATTTTCCTTCACAGTTTACAGTTGTCTGACATTTGTTTCACATGTCTTACCGAAATTTTCATCATAATTAGTAGTGGGAATAGGGCAGAATGAACTTACTACATATTAACTTATATTGAAAAATTCATGGAACAGTAGTATTATCATTAGGTCTTTCTGGAATAATTTGGGAGGAGGAATCAGGATGCAGGCTGCCTGTTTGTAATAATCTTATCTTTTATTTTGTACCTGAAATTACACTATATGTTAATTAATTTAATTGACAGGTATGTTTTGAGTATTTGGTTACTGATTGAAACATTTCTAGCTCTCTTTTATTTCTAGTTCTCTTGGTTCAAGTTTTATAAAGGTAAACACAGTCTCTGCCCAAGAGCGTACAATTTAATAGGTGATAGAATCAATAAAGGAAATACGAGGCCCTATGAGAGCTTAGGGATGTGCCGAAATGAGACCTGGAGAGAAGTCAGCAAACGTGTCCTAGAGGATCATTGGAAGCCAGGAACTGAAAGAAAGTGAATTACCTACATGCAAAATGGGAAATAATATTTCAGGTGCAGAGGATTGTGCAAAATCATAGCTACAAAGGAAAACATCCATGGAAATGCAAGTACTTCATCATGGTAAGAGTAGAGAATGGTGATGAGGAGGACTGTAGAAATGATATTGGAAAGATAGGCCTGCAGGATTTAAATAAAACATAGTAAAATGTGTTCTAATATGGAAGAATCATTGAGGAAAATAAGCGGAAGTGGCACTATAGATTTGGCCTTTAAAAATATCTTTCGGGATGTAAAATATGTTGATTAGAATGGGCAAAATTATAAGCAGAAATAATTTAGAGAGGCTGATAATAGTAAGGAATAAGCAGATGATATGGTTGCCTGTATTAGAATGAAGATAATGGATAAAGAATTGGCTAAATTTAAAAAAGACATAAATCACAGGATTTGTTGACTGTGAGTAGGGTATCAGCAGATGAATATGCTAAAAATATTACCTAGATTGTGTGAGTTGAGTAATCATATAACACCATCCCAAATCAGATACTTTTAAGAGTGAAAGGCTTTGTCATTATTAATTATAGAGTGGGATAACATGTAAACCAGGAGAGTGACAGACAAATTAGGATATATATACAATTCACCTAACATATGGTGATAATAGTAAAAAAAAAAAAAAGGATGTGCTTTATATTCTGTTTAAAAAGTTTTAATCTTGGGGCTGGCATTGTGGCATAGCTGGTAAAGCCACTGCCTGTGATGCCGGCATCCCAAATGGGCACTGATTCCTGTCCTGGCTGCTCTACTTCCAACCCAGTCCTTGCTAACAGCCTAGGAAAATCAGCGGAGGGTGGCCAAAGACTTTGGGCCGCTGCAGCCACATGGGAAGCCCAGAAGATGTTCCTAGCTCCTGGCTTCAACCTGGTCCAGCCCTGGCCATTGAAGCTATTTGGGAAGTGAACCATCAGATGGAAGATTCTCTCTCTCTCTCTCTCTCTCTCTCTCTCTCTTTTCCTCTCTCTCTCTCTCTCTCTCTCTGTCTCTCCTTCTTTCTTTGTAACTCTGACTTTCAAATAAAAACGATTTAGTCTTACATGCCTATGGGACTATTTTGGAGTACAATAGGTACTTTTACCTATGTATAAGTATGTATGTTAGATTTATATATGTATATATGTATGTGTATATCTAGATTTCTGGAGATAGCTACAGACTGGAACAATGGAATTGAGAATCATGAGGTTATATGCAAGAGTAGATGAGAAAGACTTGAGAAATTAAGCAGTGTGAAAAGAATCCTTAGAACAAAACTGGGAACCCTGGCATTTCTGGAATTATAAAAAGATTCTATAAAAATAAGAGTCACTCAGAAAAGGAGAAAAATAGAAAAATGTGGAATCATAAAATCCAAAGAAAGTCTTCTGTGATGTAAGGAATGGTTAACCGAATAAAATGCTGAACAGAGGTCAGATATGATGGGGTTATATGTGATTCTAGTACATTTAGCAACAAGAACACAATTGGAAACTTTTGTAGGAAAATACCTGAAATGAATTAGGTCATGGCTTTCTAAAATTTTGTTTATTTTTGAGATAGTATATTGTTGAGACAACATATATTTAGCAGTAAATATATTTTTAGGTTTTTATAAAATTTTAATTAGCTTTTAACAGATTCAGTGTAGTTTGTAGATAACAATTCTATGAACATAATGATATTCCCTTTCCCCCTCCTACCCTGATTCCTTCTCCCTTTCTTTTTTTTAAGTTTTTGAGATAACATATTTTAAATTTACATTACAATAAAAGAATTAATAGTTCATCAAATAAGAAGTTTAACACGTAAAAATAAAAAAGACCCTAGTTTAGTGGGAATGTAGACAATAGTCATAAACAATAATTGAACAGAAAATATTTTTAATTAACATTATAGTCAAAGGCTTAATGCTCAATAAATAAAAAGTTAAATGATCATAGTTCAGCAGGGATTTGGGTAAGGGCTATAAACAATAATCAAATGAAAATATGTGTATTTTACTCATATACAGTCAATTTTAAAATATTCACGGATCATTAAAAGTATAGTTGTACACCATTATTAACAATTATCTCTGCTAAATTACAACCTTCTGGAAGGTATAACAATTGTTTTCAATATTTAGTCGCACAATGAATTACTTTTCACAAAAGTAGGTTTCAGTGAGCTAAGGATAGTAAGACAGTATGGACACTAAGAATGAAATGGGGATGAGTGTGATTTTAGATTTTACAATGAATCAATCTATGCTTTCAGAAAAGATGTATGAGTTCATTCTTATGTATTCCCCAGAGGTAGTCTTTAAAGTCAGGATAGTGTTACATTTGCAGCGACCCCAGAGATACCACCTCTTGTGTGACTAAGTTATCCCAAAATGTAACCAACATATTCAAAAGTCTTTACTGGATCCGCAGTTTGACAATATTTGGCTTGGATCAGATTACATATGAACAGATGTGAAATATGGGATAATTATAGAAAATTATTTTAATTACTGAAAAACATTATTCAAGCATAAATAGAATTCAATATTTCTAATGTGATATATTGGGAAAAGTACAATGAACAGAGAGTCATAAGACTTAGATTCTGGACCTGGTTTTGTCTTGAGTTCTCTATATGTCTTTCGGCAAGGCTCATCAATTTCTGAGCTTCAGATTACTCATTTTTAGCACAGAAATGATAGATTAGATAATACATAGGCTCTCTTCCAGAGTTATGATTTTCTGAACGTTGTTTAGCCAAATAAATGCTAAATATGTAGCAAAAGAAAACTTAATAACAAAACAATGTGTGACAATGTTGTAATGTCAAATAAATCCAGAAGTATTACATAAATCCTAAATCTCCCAGGGATAAAGATTATTCCAGATTAAGAGACTAGTCTATTTTGCGCTGATGCCTTATTTTTCCTTCTGTAGTGACGTACTACCTTTTACCCCAATGTAACATGGCTGTGCCAACTGATCACAGGCCCAGGCAATTTCTAAATAACAATGATAATAGTTAAAATTTATTAACTACCTTCTGTGGGCTTGACACTCATGGCAGTTCTGTTAATTCCATTATGAAGTGAGGAAATCAAAGCACATGGAAGTTAAAACACTTTCCCCAAATTAGTATGTGGCAAAGCCAGTAACCAAACTCCGTTTTTCAAAAAAGTCTGTGCTCCTCATCACAACGCTACATTATCAATGGAATATTAGCCAATTTAGTTCCTTAACAGACTAGATTTGGGCACTCTCGTGTCCTTGGAGTCACAGGACAGCGGGCGTGGAGTTAGAGTAAAATATTTTATTTCTCTGTGCTACAGTCATGTAAAAGGAAACAAATGAGCTATTGGGTTCTGCACAGGGCACTGGAGTTTTGACCATGAAGTTAGTCAGTGCTTTTCCTGCCTGAGTCTTAATTATACTCCAGGGTCACCCATCCTGAGTGCGAACAAGAACAAAGAAAGAATGCAATGAACATAGGCAGCATAGTCCTTTCTAGTACTGAAAGTAGTGGACCATAAACTTTACAGCAGGTCTGGATTTACATGTTTAAGTCCAATAGCTATGATTTGAGGGAGTCCAACAGATCTCTGATCCCCAAAGTATGTTTCAGTTTGAGTTCTACTATGTGAAATTTCACCATTCAAATATTTGAATAAAGCTATTATTTTCCTTTAATATTTTCCCTTAAGTACAAATATCATTACAGAGAATATTATTAAGTTTTAGGCATTCATTAGCATTTGTTTTGGTGTTTTACATTATTGATTAGGCTACTAGGAAGGGATTTCAGCAGCAAGACTGTGGAAGGACAGTGCTGGTTGGGTGGCAATAGAAGCCTTCATTAGGGAGATGTGACATAAATGGAACTTTGATGGATAGGTAATATTTCTTTAAGTGTGAAAGAGGAGTTGCCGCAATGCAATGGAGGTTGCAACTTTGTGAGGGCAGAGACCATTTTTGTCTGTATACCATGTCATCATCAGTACCTAAAACAATACCTAACACATTGAAGACATGAAAGATGTTAAATTAATAAGTTAATATCTATTATATTTGAAGATAAGGCTGTGATCTGAGACCCAGATAAGGAAAGCTTTGCATTTAGAAGTAACATGAAAGATATAACTAGGGGAAAGGTCCTAAAAGACTGTATGGACTTAAATATCACTTGTGCAAAGTGGGAGATGATAGAAAAGGCTAAATCTGTGTAATAAAAATTCCTATTGATGCCTCTGTGTTCTCCCCACAAAACCAAAATTCATCTACTCTATGACTTCCTTGACCCTTGTAATTTTTGTTGGATAGGGGAGTAGACGGGATATCCTAAGCATTTCCTTCACTCATCAAGGTTAGGGCACAGTGAGGTGAATTAGAATGATTCATAGAGTGAGAGGAATGATTACTGCCACAATCCAAAATCTAGTTAACAGGGTCCTTTATTCTCAGGCAAGTTTCTTGGCCACTTCATAACTGTCCCTCATCAAAAAAGATTACAAATATAAAAATTAAAATGATAATTTTTATTTTCTGTGGGTAGAATACTCCAATGATGGGGCCAATGAGGTGGGCCTTACATAAGTAGGTAGTTTACTATAGGTCTGTGGCTTAAATATTTCTGAAGAAGTAGTGCCCTGAAATAATCTGCTGGTTGAGAAGTTGGTAACAAACATGAAATTCAACAACAGCCTGAGGTGTAGTCAGACTATCCTGTGCTCAACCCTTGTTTATCTGAAATCAGCAGCTCTCTCTTTCCTTACTTAGCAGACATTCCTGGTCCTACAGTTCAAGAAATCAGCACTCATATGGGATGCTAGTGTCACAGGTGGTGACTTAACCTGCTGCATCCACGACATCACTCCAGGTTTATTGGGTTTAAATTCATGTTCCATCATGAACTAGCAGTTTAGCAATAAGAACAAAAAGAAGAATCATTTCTCAAAATTCAAATGGGCATAATGACAATATATCCTTACTTATATGATTTTTATGAAGATTAAGTTTAAATATAGGTTAAACATAAGCTAGATAATGCCTGGCACAAAGCAAATGTAATTGTTGTTAAACACTGCTGCTATGTGGTATAAGTTGCTAGATACTTCAAAAATCCCAAGAAAGTCAACAAAAACCAAAGAAATCAGGAGCAGCTTCCTGTGTTACATGAATGTTAAGCTGAACTTTGGAATGTATTTATATACATCTTATTTAATAACTTACAAAAATTACATGCAATGAAATGGAAAAACAACCACACTAGTTATGATAATATGAAGTATTATATATATATGCATTGCTTAACTCTTTGAATGTAAAAAAAAGGCAATAGTATAAATTATATAGTTTAAGAAATTGTGGCTCAACTAAGCTAGGAAATATAATTCATACTCAAATTCAGGTCTTCCTGACTCCAAAGATTGTAGTTGGAACCACTATAGTACATCTACTGTCAATAAAAAAGTAATAAATCTAGAAAATTGAATTAAAAACTTGTTGGCATCAGAATAGGAATTTCAAAAAGTGTTTGGGCATGAAAATGTATATGCCTCTCCAATTTCTGGGGGAAAATTTAAAAAATCAGAACTATGTTTCCCATTTTACAAATGAAAATCAGTCATAAATTAACAAAGTGCTTATCAGTTACATTTTGAATGCTAATGAAAGCTTTTTAAAAGCTTTTATTTAATGAATGCAAATTTCATAGGTACAACTTTAGGAATATAGTGGTTCTTCCCCCTATACCCACGCTCCCACCTCCACTCCCATCCCACTTCCTACTCCCTTTCCCATCCCATTCTTCGTTAAAATTTAATGAAAAGTTTTAAGGCTAATGCACTTTTTTTCTTTGATTGAATTTACTGTTTTCAACTTTCTGGTATTCAAGAAGAAAATAGGATTTGTGAGATCATTACTTATCTCAAAAATTGTTTATCTTACTTTAATATGTGAATACTTATAAGTTCATGGAAATGGAATTAAAATAAAAGTTTATTTTGGTGTGAAGAATTTTGAAGTGTGTGCATAGTTGGTTTTTCAAAATATTTACTTTCTATGAACCCTTTGAAGACTCCTTGTGGGAATGGATTTCAAAAATTTTGCACCAACATAAGCTTATATTTTAAGATATTACCTGTGTATTTATTCAATAGGCAGCTGTGTGGGGAGACTGGTTTCTCATCTGCTGGCTCACTCCACAGATGACCACTACAAACATGGGGCTGGACTGGTACTGAACAGGGGCCAAAGCCAGTACCCAAGATCTCAATCTAGGTCCCCTACATGAGTGACAAGAACCCAACTATTTGAGCCATCATTGCTACCTCCAGGGTCTGCATTAGCAGAAAGCTGGAGTCAGGAACCAGAGTTGGTTTATGGAACCCAGGTACACCCACGTGCAATGTGGATGTCCCAACAGGTGTCCTAACTACTATGCCAGATGCCCACCCCAAATTATCTAATGAGTCCATTTTTCCCATGAACATTTTTAAATACCCTTATACATGCTTTGTTTTATACTAGTCTTGAACTTTCAGAAACATTGTTCTTTGAAGTGCATAAGTCACAAAATAGTGATTAGTCTTTTTTTTAAGAATTATTTATTTGGAGGGCAGAATTACAGAGAGGAAGAGGCAAAGAGATAGAGAGAAGTCTTCTGTCTGCTCTTTCACTCCCCAAATGACTGAAAAGCTTGGAGCTGGACCAATCTGAAGCCAGGATCCAGGAACTTCTTCCAGGTATCCCACGTGAGTGCAGGGGCCCAAGGACTTACGCCATCTTCAATTGCTTTCCCAGGCCATAGCAGAGAGCTGGATCAGAAGAAGAGTAGCCAGGACTTGAACCGGAGCCCATATGGGATGCTAGCACTGCAAGTGGTGGCTTTACCTGCTACGCCACAGCACTGGCCCCAAAAGAGTGGTAATTCTGAAAATTAATAATAATTTTTAAATTGAAATAATTTGGGTAAGAATGTTAGAATATTTTAGTAATAATTTTTTAAGCTTTTCTCAAAGATGTAGAGTAGTAAAAAATAACAGCTAAACGTTTAATTTTTCAATAAGGTATTAAGAGAGTGATGACATTCTTCCAAATGCAGTGATAAAAGAAAAACCATAGAATCCTGATACTTTGCTTTCTAAAATCTAAATACAATGCAATGATTTCATCACTGTATTTTGTATTTTTTAAAAAGAATTATTTTATTTGAAAGACAGAGTTACAGAGAGAGGTAGAGCCAGAGAGCGAGAGAAGTCTTCATCTGCTGGTTCACCCCCCAAATGACCGCAAAGGCCAGAGCTGAATTTATCTGAAGCCAGGAGCCTGGAGCTTCTTCCAGGTCTCCCTGGTGCAGGGGCCCAAGGACTTGGGCCATCTTCTACTGCTTTCCCAGGCCATAGCAGAAAGCTGGATCAAAGAGGAGCAGTCGGGACTTGAACCAGTGCCTGTATGGGATGCCGGCACTGCATGCCGGTATTTTTTTTTAAATCTTGATTAATTTATTTTATTTTATTTATTAATTTTTAAGCTTTTATTTAATGCATACAATTTTCATAGGTACAACTTTAGGAATATAGTGTTTTTCCCCCCATAATCACCCCCTCCCCCATGCCTCTCCAATCTCCTAATCCCTCTCCCATCCCATTCTTCTTTAAGATTCATTTTAATTAACTTTATATACAGAAGACCAACACTATACTAAGCAAGGATTTCAACAGTTTGCACCCCCCCACACCGTATAAAGTACTGTTTGAGAACAAGTTTTGCAGTTAATTCTCATAGTACAACTCATTAAGAACAGAGGTCCTACATGGGGAGTAAATGCACAGTGACTTCTGTTGTTAATTTAACAATTAACACTCTTATTTATGACCTCAGTGATCACCTGAGGCTCTTGCCATGAGCCACCAAGGCTATGGAAGCCTTTTGTGACCACAGACTTCGTCAGTATTCAGATAAGGCCATAAGTGAAGTGAAAGTTCTCTCCTCCCTTCAGAGAAAATTACATCCATCTTTGATGGCTCTTTCTTTCCACTGGGGTCTCATACACAGAGATCCTTCATGTAGGATATTTTTGCAACAGTGTCTTGGCTTTCCATCAGGCTTTTTTTTTTTTTTTTTTTGACAGGCAGAGTGGACAGTGAGAGAGAGAGACAGAGAGAAAGGTCTTCTTTTGCCGTTGGTTCACCCTCCAGTGGCCGCCAAGCAGCTGCACCACAGCACCGGCTCCTGTGTTTTATCTTACTATCACTTTCTTCCGTACAGGACACAGAAATAATTGAATGTAGATAAATAGACCAGATCACAGTACACAGTGATAAATGTTAGGCCACAAATATTTTCTTGGTTTCCTTGTTTCCCATGTGGAAAAGAAATTATTAATTATTTTTTAATTAAATGAGTCACAATATTTATGAAGAGGTAATATGTTGATTTCTCAGATAAAATACAATCCTTGATTTTATTAACAAAGTGTTAAGGTAATAATTTTCTTTTTTTGTTTTAAATATTTATTTTATTTATTTCAAAGGTAGAGTTACAGGAGGTGGGGGAGACAAAGAGAGAGGTCTTCCATGCACTGGTCCATTTCCCAAGTGGCCACAATGGCCAAGGCTGGGCCAGGCCAAAAGCAAGGATCTAGGACATTCAACTTGGTCTCCCACATGGGTGCAGGGGTTGGGCCACCCTCTGTTGCTTTCCCAGGCATTAGAAGAGGGCTGGATCAGAAGTCAAGCAGCCAGGACTTGAACTGTTGTCCACACGGGAGCTGCAATCAGCGACATAACCTTCTAAGCAACAGCTCTGGCCTCAAGGTGTTGTTTTTCAAAGTCTGGGCTCTGGAGCACATGAATATTTATTGGAAATGCAAATTCTCAAGCCCTACTTCAGAACTACTTAATCAGAATCTCGTTGGATAGGATAGCCCGCTGATAATTCTGAGGCATGCTGAAGTTTGAGAACCACTGTTTTGAGATGGGAATGAAAAATACTTTTTGGGTTGGTTTGTGACAACACAGAAGTTACTTTTCGGTTAGATCTTAAAAAATGAGACGTAAATTCTGGAGACCTATCATACATCATAGTGTTAGAATTAATAATAATGTATGGCATACTTGAAAATTGCTAGGAGATTAGATTTAAAGCATCCTCACAAAAATAATAAGTATATGGGTTAGCAATGAATTAATCAGCTTGATTTTAGCATTGCACACTGTATATGTATCTCAAAACATCACATTGTACATCATAATTATATCGAATTTGTTATTTAAAAATTAAAAATGAGTCAGAATTCTCTATCATATTTCTTTTCCCAACTAAACAAAATTTGTTATATATGGAAAACACACATATTTAAAAATATGATGTTATGAGAAAGCAATAGTTTTGAAATTTCATATAAGATGCCTTCCTGGAGACAGTGTTGCACTATGCATCAAAAGCCTCAAAATTTTTCTTGTAAGAATTTATCCAAAGGATAAATTCACAAAGATGAGTGCTCAGAAATGTTTATCAAGTCATTGCTTCTAAAAGTAAAACAATGGCAATCTACTTCATTGTCTACCAGTTAAATTAATTATAGTATATGAAATTAGATTTGCATATTTATTGACATAGACATTTGTGATTATTATAGAATGAATATAAACCATAATTTTAAAAGGATATATGAGTAAAATTTCATTAAAATAATTACATGGGTAGTCATTTACTGATGTATGTACATAGAAAAAGCTGAAAGGATGTATACCAAAATGTTAGCGATGAAAATTCTGGAAATGTATATATTATATATATATATATATAATTTGTGTTTATTTTGCTTATCTCTGTTTTTGAATGTGAAACTCCAACCCTGTGCGAAGAAATACAAAAGTTTCAAAACAGCATAAGCTAAAATTCAACAGGCTTCTTACACAATCTTATCACTAGGGACTAGAAATATTTATTTTAAAAAAGTACTGCATTTGTCCTAGAATATTTGGAAGCAACTAATCCCTCTTGTTATAACAGTTCATAGTCAAGGTTAGTGGTTTAAAATCTGGCACCAGTTCATTTCTGAGCATTTGTATTATTACTAGATAATTGTAAAAATATGGTTTTCATTTTAGAAGTTCCTGGAAAAATAGAAACAGCTCTGTAATGGGAGGCGAGATATCCTGGTCAGCATTTGCCACTAACTTTTTGTATGAGTTTGGAAATTTTAGTACGAACCCCCTTTTCTGGCCTTAGTTTTCTCACATAAAAAGTAACTGAATCAGACGATCTTAATGGCCTTTAGTAGCTCTAATACTTTAGGGATCTACAATGCATTTCAAAGTCAAACTGTCATTAGAGAGCTGTATGAAGGATGGAGGTTGAGAAACATAGCATAAAATAAACCCAAAGTCTCTCAAATGCCCTTTAAAGATGTTTGCTTCTAAAGTTTGACAGGATGCTGCTGGTACTTCTCTTTCTTAGTAAGATTGCTGTCTTAATGTAATCTTTAAAAAATATTATGTTAAAGATCAAAAGCTTTTTGAACGTTGGTATACTTATGACACCTGGTGGTCAAGTCAAACATCACAGCTAAATTCTAATCCCCCAGACACTCATTCCTATGCTCTCAGTGAGACCTTTTCTTTACTTCTAGATTCATCTGTCCATCATGCATTCTGTGATTCACTCAACAAAAACTTAGTGAACTCCTCATATGTTTAAGGCACTTTACTAAGCACTTTACTATGGAGGAAAGGAAGAAGAGGACCAGTCTTTGATACGTAAAAGATCGTTATGTATTTAGAACAACACAATAGATTGCATGGAAAGGTAAATAACCACTGCATGTTGAATGTGCTAAGTGTATTCTCACTAAAGAAAATTTTCAAAATCATGCATACAATGAGGCCAGAGGAAAGACTTGTGGTTTGGAGAAATCAGGAAAGGTTTCAGGTAGGAAGTGAGTCTTGACTTTCTTGAAGTCTCATCTGTAAGGTAACATCAATATGTTATTATTTCATAGGATTTCTGAGAAGATTGATTGAGAAAGTATATGCAGAGTACTTAGCAGAGCACCTGGTCAAAAGTAGGCGTTCAGTGATTGTTAATCATTTTTATAACAAAGCCACAGGTGACTAGGAAAGATTTCATGTACATTAACTGTTCTATAATTCTATCAAGACCACTTCTGATTCATGATTGTGTGCTTTTTTAAAATTTAGATTGATTATACAGAGCATGAGATTATTTTAGTTAGTGCATTTGATAAACAGACAAATAAACCACAATAAAAGATGGCGTGGAGTCTTTAGAGTTTACTAGAATAATTGGTTGATTGAGCAAAACAGTTAACTAAATGCAAAAACACCAAAAAAACTCATTGAGAATAGCTGTTCGCCTGAATGACCTAGTTGTTTGACTGCAATAAACTGTCAGTTTGGTAAATACAGTGTTTCTGAGAGCCTCACATGGTCAGTGCAAAGGTATCAAGCATGTTGTTTCCCACTGTACAGGCTGTACATAGGTTGGCTACATTTTTCCATTCTTTTAACTGACTGTGTTTGAAGTTGAATAGACACTATCTCAGACTTTATATTGTTTTCAAAACTCATATTTCAAGTGTTGTTGCAAAATGTGCATTTACTTTTGTGCTTGAATTTACTTTTGTGCTTCCTTTCCTTTATTTCTGTAAAATATGTATCAAACTAAAATTTCCATTGCAAACAATAAAGAGTATAAAGGAGTATTAAAATCACACTTATAGTTTTGCTTCTACAATAAGGTGCATAAATAATATTTCTTAAAAGTATCAAACACTTGGGTAATTGACCTAACATTTTCAAGAATAAAATAAGCTATACTGTAGTGGCTCTTGGCCAGAAGCAATAATGTTCTGACACTAAAGAAAACCAAGAACAAGACCCATGTCATATTAGGAACACATGTTTGCTCTGGAAAAATATTTGATAGGGGACAGAATTGCTGTCTTCAGACATTTGAAGAGATTTCATGTGTAAAGGGAGTAGACTTCAATTTTTGTTTGAGTTTGGCAGGAGGAACTAGGTTGAAATGACAGGAACAAATTTTGACTCATAGAGGGAAGATGTTTATAAAAAGTATGATTATAAAAATATAGCCTTCTATATTAATAACTTTTCACCAGAGTTACCCTAAGAGTTGAAGGAAAGATAATCCTTTTCACTCTTATTTATTTATTGTTTGTTTGTTTGTTTGTTATTGCATCTAATAGCAAACGCACTCTAGTCCTTCATATACTTTAGTAGCTGAAATGATTACAAACATAGTCTCAATTTAGCATGATTGTCTGAAAACACCATGATTTTGTTAATAAACACAAAAATTCAGTTGCAGATGCTTCTTAGACGCACCATGAAATGCAAGCAAGACTAAGTCTGTCCCTCGTAAAATTCTGAAGGAGAGAGGCAAAGATTATCAGAATTGTACTAGCTTTTCCAAGATTCTACTCTTGTAAGGCCTAGTGACCTGTCAACATATCCTCAGGTTCCTATCCCATATCTTGTTCACAAAGTTCACAAATACACCTCAGCAATCATAGAATCCTTTATAATGTTGTAGTTGAAAATGGAGTAAGTTTTTTCTCTTTTAGGTTTGATGATAGGGAACTTAGTTACATTTCAAACTTTGAAAATACAGATGGTAACGACTGGAAAACAGAACTGTGGAACTCCACAAAGGTGTTGGGATGTATATATCAGGGCTGTTTTGCAGTGAAGTCTTGCCAGTTGATTACCTCTGCAAGTTCAATTACTGCCTCTTACAACTAAAAGGAAAATATGACTGTGGTTATTACCAAAATGCCAATCTTTTTTTATTCATGGAAATATCTTTGTCAATGCTGTTATCAGTTTGTAGATGAGCGTGATATTTTTGGTTTACATAGACATGTTTTCATTTTTATTAAAGTTCACACCTAAATGTTTCTATGGTAGGAAACAAATATGCCTATATACTGATATATGGACTGGTTTGCCCTTGACCATATTTTTGTTCTGTTTTCTGCAGATATCATCATTCTAATGCTTTCCCTAAGGAAGGAACATAAATTCTCGAGATGGGAAGTAACAGCACAAACAGTACAAGAGCAAAGTGCACTGATCTTCAAATGTCATTTCAATACTCCCTGTATGCTACCACTTACATTCTCATATTCGTCCCTGGTCTTCTGGCCAACACTGCAGCCTTGTGGGTTCTGTGCCGCTTCATCAGGAGGAAAAATAAAGCCATCATTTTCATGATCAACCTCTCCGTGGCTGACCTTGCTCACGTGCTGTCCTTGCCCCTCCGGATTTACTATTACATCAGCCACCACTGGCCTTTCCAGAGGGCCGTTTGCCTGCTGTGCTTCTACCTGAAGTATCTCAACATGTATGCCAGCATTTTCTTCCTGACGTGCATCAGTCTTCAGAGGTGCTTCTTTCTCCTCAAGCCCTTCAGGGCCAGAGACTGGAAGCGGAGGTACGATGTGGGCATCAGTGCTGCCATCTGGGTCGTCGTGGGGACTGCCTGCTTGCCAATCCCTATTCTGAGAAGTGCTGGCTTAGCCAACAACACCAAATTCTGCTTTGCTGATTTAGGGCTTCACAATATTAGCATGGCTTCCTCGATTGGCATGGTAACTGCAGCTGAACTTGGAGGGTTTATATTGCCTGTTATTATTATTACTTATTGCACGTGGAAAACAAGAAAATCTTTACGAGAAGTTCAAGTTGCCCCTCAGAATACCAAAGAGAGGAAAAAGGCTTTGAAGATGGTCCTGATGTGTGCAGTGGTGTTCATTGTGTGTTTCACTCCCTACCATCTTAACTTCCCATTCTTCATGATGGTGAAGCAAGAAGTCTTTTCAAATTGCTCTTTTATTAAGAGCACTTTATGTTTCCATATCATTTCCCTGTGTCTTGCCAATCTGAATTGCTGTCTTGATCCAGTTATATATTATTTTATGACCTCAGAATTTCGTGATCAATTTTCAGAACATGGTGGCTTGGTTCTTCAGTCATGTGTGAGATGCAAGAACAGTGCTTTGGAAATTCATCAAAGGAAGGAGGACCTTCAAACCATCTCTCTTGAATGTTTGGACGATTCCAAGACAATGTAATCACATAATTTGCTAAAGTGATCTATATACCCTATCAATTTAGCTACATTACTTCGAAGACTTACTCTTTAAAACTGGTGCTGTTGAGTGCTTTAATTAAATATGGCCGGGCCCCCTTTCCTTCATAATCCAAAATGATACCACTGAAGGAATTATCCATGCCTGTTTTGTGTAGACGGATACACACTGTCCTATGAAACATGTGAGAAGGTATGTTAATTTACAAAAAATGATGAGCAACAGGATGGATTGCACACCTGTTCCTCAGCAATGGGTCTAATCTTTTCACCCTCTCCTGAGAGAAAAAAATGTGAATTGAACACAGGTGGCCTTAGGGAAATTTTCTAACATTGAAAACTACATATCAAAACAACATACTCCTAGCTTTATTTAGAAAATACACACTACTTGAATAGAATATGTTGAAGAGGAAAGACTTTTTAATATTAATTTGAGTTATGAAAATAAAACCCTATAACTTAAAATATCTATGAGACCTTTTTTCTTCTTGGGTAAATAAACAATTCAGGTGACCCCAAATATTTCAAAAGTATCATGGAATTTATGCACAGCACATATACATTAAACACGAAATAAAATTCGATTATATCATATTTCACAAACTTGAGTTTCAGGAATTCTAATGATGACTCTCATCTTGGGCATCTGAGTGTTTGTGATGTGATGCATGTTTTTATATAATGACAGTCATTCCGAAATCATTTTGTTATATTTGTTCATTAAAGTCAACTGTACCATGGTCTGTGTCGATTTACTGCTCTGAATACAATCTGAGTCACAACTTCCCTTGATGTGCATGAATCAGTGAGTTAATAAGAGTCAAAAATCTCTCATACAGAATTCCAGTTGCTAAACCCTAGTCAGATCACATTTCTCATAAGTAAAGATATATGTAAAACAAATATAGTTGAATTCAATTCTATTATTGGTAGGGAATGAAAAACTGCTAGTTTTTAAATCTATTAAGTTAGGTCATTTTATAATACTAATCACTGTCTTGAAATTAAAAAGCAGTGGTTAGCTTCATGAAATTATAAAGGCTTATTTCCTTGCTGGTATCTAATTGGAAATCCACAAAATGTTTTTATTTGTGAAAATATTATTGGTAACAGATTGCTTATCAAAACAACAGCAGGTAACACTTACCACACGGGAGTAAACAGGGAGAAACCTAGATTTTCTGAAATCTGGTAGCATACTATATTTTAGACTGTTGTATCCTGTAGAAATGATCATGTAACTCTACAAGTACCCAAACATTTAAAAATACGTTAGGTGCAAATATTTCTAAAATATATTTTGTGCCCACTAAAGCAGTTTGTGTTAAAGAAGGGAAAATGCTATATGAAAGAACTGATCCAGATTCAAAGGGCCAGGATCCTACTTTCAGGCCTGCCAACATTAAGCTATGTATTTTGAGCAAATTACTTCTCTCTAGGTTTCAGCTTTATTATCTATATATACAGGGGGTAGAAAATATTGGGATCAATATGAGATATATTTTTTATAAAATGTGTTCTAATTGCTAAATCAATTCACAAATGTTTGTTGTAGTTGTTATTATTGTTGAAGAATTTGAACACTAACATTTAATGTAATCTTTTCAGGTTCACAAAGGATCATTGTTATAAACATCAGTTATTTTACTGTGTCCATTACTTCTCCCAGGGCTATTGAGATCTGTGTTGACATTAAAATGGGCCCATGAGTTTTTGTTCTTATTTTTAGATATATGTTTAGTGCTTATATCTCCACATTTTCAAGCTATCAGTTCTTACCTCCTGCCACTGTCAGTGGCATTTCTTAAGAAGTCCTATCATTTAGATGAATTCTTTCGAATCTTTGGTGGCTTTCAAAGCACTAACAAAACTAGTGAAGGCAGTTGTAATTCAACAAAAATGAGTAAAAGTCTACTTTATTTATTTTATTTGGAGAGGTTATGTGTGGAAAGGGGGAAATCTCCTATGGAACGAAGTGTACAGGGTTTAATTTATAGGTTTTATGACATCTATTTTGGCAATCCTGAGCTATTTAACTTCCTTCCTGGCACTGTCAGCTGTGTTTGGATAGGTGAGATTGCCAGGTATTTGAATTCTGGATTACTGAGGTGTGATTAGCTATTTTTGACACTTGAAATTCTTGGAAAATAATTAGTGTCAGATAGAAAGAGACATAAGTAGAGAGCTATAGATACAGATTTAAATTTTGGATCTATCCAAAGCCATTATTTGCTTCATCAAGAAATAGTTTAGGGGCCGGTGCCATGGCTCACTTGGTTAATCCTCTGCTTGCATCCCATATGGGCGCCGGGTTCTAGTCCCGCTCCTCTTCCAGTCCAGCTCTCTGCTGTGGCCCGGGAAGGCAGTGGAGGATGGCCCAAGTGCTTGAGCCCCTGCACCCATATGGGAGACCAGGAGGAAGCACCTGGCTCCTGGCTTCAGATCAGCACAGTGCCGGTTGTAGCTGCCATTTGGGGGATGAATTAACAGAAGGAAGACCTTTCTTTCTGCCTCTCTCTCTCTCACTGTCTAACTCTATCTGTCAAATAAATTTAAAAAAAAAGGTATATGCCATGAAGTGACTAAGAGTATGCTTGGGTAATGTGTCAAACGTACTGTTAATCACTTAAAAAAATAAGACTAGAGAAAATCTACTATGAACAACTATATGCCAATAAATTGGATGAGTTTGCAGAGATGAATAAATTGCTAGACAGGTACAACCTACCATTTAGGGGGTGAACCAATGGAAGGAAGACTTGAAAAAAAAAGAAAAAAAAAGAAATAGTTTATTCAAAATTACTTCATTACTCTTAGTGAGATTATTTTCTATTTTCTGTAATGCTTTTTAGAAAACATTTCAGTCTGGCCATTGTTTCTTTCCTCTTCAGAAGTACTTTGTTGAAATTCCCTTTTGTATTTAAAGTCTATCTGAGATACATTAATCCATTTCTGGCAATTGTCCTATTGCGATTGTGCATAATAAACTGTTGTGCCAGCATCCCATATGGGTGCCAGTTCATGTCCTGGCTGCTCCTCTTCTAATCCAGCTCTCTGCTATGGCCTTGGATAGCAGCAAAGGATGGCCCAAGTGCTTGGGCCTCTGCACCCTCGTGGGAGACCTGGAAGAAGCTCCTGACTCCTGGCTTTGGGTCAGCCCAGCTCCAGCTGTTGCGGCCATTTGGGGAGTGAACCAGTGGATGAAGACCTTTCCCTATCTCTTGCTCTCTCTGTCTGTAACTCTGCCTCTCTACTAAATAAATTAAAAAAAAAAAAACTTAAAAAAAAGATGTTGCTTGGAATATCCACATCCCGTATTGACATGCTTAAGTTTGGGACCTGGCTTTGCTTTTGATTCCAGTTTCCTGCTAATGTGAACCCTTGAAAGTATTCCTACAGTCCACATGGGAGACCTGGAATGAGTTCCTCTCTCTTGGCTTTAGTCTGGCTCAGACCTGGGCATTGCAGGCATTTGGGAAGGGAACCAGAAGGTGGATGATCTCTCTGTGTCTCTCTATTTCTCTGTCTCTGTGCCTTTCAAATTAATAAATTTTAAAAATCAATCAAAAATCGAAATTTTCCTCTGCATTTACCATAACAACTACTAGGGGCTAGGGGCCTATAAAACACTTCTTTCGGCTGGCACCGCAGCTCAATAGGCTAATCCTCCGCCTGCGGTGCCGGCACATCAGGTTCTGGTTCAGGTCGGGGCGCTGGTTTCTGTCCCAGTTGCTCCTCTTCCAGGCCAGCTCTCTGCTGTGGCCGGGAGTGCGGTGGAGGATGGCCCAAGTGCTTGGGCCCTGCACCCGCATGGGAGACCAGGAGGAAGCACCTTGCTCCTGGCTTTGGATCGACGCGGTGCGCTGGTCGCAGCAGCCATTGGAGGGTGAACCAATGGTAAAGTAAGACCTTTTTCTCTGTCTCTCTCTCTCTCATTGTCCACTCTGCCTGTTAAAAAAAAAAAAAAAGAATGGATTCCAAGGTTGACATTGTGATGCAGTGGGTTAATCTGCCACCTGCAATGTTTGTATCCCATATTGGTGCCTGACTGCTTCACCTGTGATCCAGTTTCCCAAGTACTTGGGCCCCTGCCACCTAAGTGGGAGACCTGTATGGAGATTCAAGCTCTTGGCTTTGGACTATTCCAGTCTTGGTCGATGTGGTCATTTGGGGAGTGAATCAGTAGATGGAAGATCTATGCCTCTCCCACTCTGTAACTATGTCTTTCAAAAAAAAAATAAACCATATATATATAATTATAAGACAATAATTACTGTCTTAACAAAATGCAATCCCCAATGTTCATATAAGATCAATTCTAGCTGAATAGACACCAAAAATGGTGGATCAAACTTCCGTTTATCAAACAAATCAATTTCACTTTATCTCTGTTACTTTTGATTTCCAAAAGTGAGACATGATTTATTTTCACTCTTAATACTGAAAGCTGAAAGAATGGTATGGATATTAAAGTTGGGTAAACTTGGGCTTAAATATCAGCTCCTTTATTGACTATTAAACTTTGGATGAGTTACTTGGTCTCTTGAAGATGTGACTTCCTCAATGGAAAGAGAAATGAGCAAGCCATACATTACAGAATTATCATGAAGTCGAAGCAAAAATATGTGAAAGGTCTTAGTATGGTTTACGGCATCTATTAGATGTGCAAGGCATTTTAATGATGTCAATCTGTGTCATGTGTAATAGGTATTAGTAAGGTATGGGCTTTATTGTTTTATCTTTTTAATGTAAAGCTAATACTGTATTTCATCCATCTGGAAATTTAGTTTGTGTGATGGGCATGGTGAAAAATCATGGAATAACCTCTTCACCCGATATCCTGCTTCCCATACAGCCTACCAATTTTAGCTTAAAATTTACATGAGAACGAAGCAAAAGGAATGAAAGATGGTAGATGTTAGGAGGTGTGGCTCAAAATGAAACAGAAGCATGATATCAGTATGTAAGCAATCAAAGGAATTTTTAGGAGCTGGTTCCCAGCACAGGCAGACACTTAAGCCCTTGGGAAAAAAACAAAATTCTCAGTATTTAATAATAGATGCTGATTCATGGAGACATTTAATCTTGGTCATATATGTAAATAAGTCCTGGTGATACAACTATTTCTGTGGAAATTGAAATTCACTCTCATCTAAATTCCTGAACTCTACTACTAGTAATTTTGTCTTAATAACTGTATGCTTGTTTGACTCAGTTTATAAGTCTGATGTTTGACACTCAAAATTTCACTTTGTTGCCAAAGATAGAGAATTGACATGAGTAGATCTTAAAAAAAGAAAAGGAAAGGAAAAGAAACGAAAGACAGTGAGGGAACATCTGTCTCAGTAGTTAAGATACTGTTTGGAAAGCTCATATCACATATTGAAGTGCTTAGTTCGAGTCCTGTCCTTATTTCTGATTCACTTTCCTATTAATGCACATCCCTGGGAGGCAGCAGAGGAAGGTTCAAATATGTGGATTATTACCACCCACATGTGTGCTGAGCACCTGGCTTCAGGCTGGCTCAGCCCTGACTGTTGTGAACATTTGGGGAGTGAACCAGCAGATAAAAGATTCTCTCTCTCTCTCTCTCTCTCTCTCTCTCTCTCTCTCCCCCTATATTTTAAGCAATGTGAAAACAAATAAATACAAAATACAAAAACAGAAAGGAAGGAAAAAGGAAGAGGAAAAGAGGTAAGGGAGGTAGGAAAAAGAGAGAGAAGGCAGGAGGAAGGAAGGAAGGGTGATATAAAAATCATTAGAGTAAATCAAGAATAAAGGTGTGGAAAGAAACCAATTCACAAGCACTCCCTGCACTGTAACCTTGAGACCAAGCTAGTCTCAAGCCAGTAAAATGGCTTGAGATTTACCTGTAATGAAAACTGGACTTGTTTTCACTCCTCTAGTATAGGATTCTACCCTGTTTTTGTTTCCTCTATGGCTCTGACTCCGCTGATAATGGCTTTGTGCTGGTGGCTGAATTTGCTGATAATTATGAGAGAAAGAGCTGCTGCTGTAGAGAAAAGCACTGGCTTGGGTGTTATGAGACCCAAGACCTGTGGTCCTCTACCCATCTACTGGGGCCTGACACAAATGATTAGCCCTTTCAGGGCCTCTGTTTCCTCTTCAGACAAAGGATGGGTTGGATTTAATGATAGCTAGTGTCTGCTTTAGTTTTGCTTTCAGTGACAAAAAGGGATCATCAAGCTTTTTCAGAAAACTGCAGGTGTAAGGATGCAAGTGTGTGCAGAATGAGGTAGTAGTAAGGCAATAAGTGTCTGAGCTGCAGGACAAAACATTACAGAAGATTCAGATCTTCAAGAAATAAAAGCTAGAGGATGATGTGTTTTATGCCTGCTGACATAGTATCCAGGCTCTGTCATTCATTCTCTGTTCACTTGGACAAATTTAGCCCATAAAAAAAATCTATAGTTCTTCAGGGGAGAGAGTGAGGAACAAAGAACCAACAGATCTAAGTCCAGTCAAACTGGGAAGCAGGAAATGCGTGGGCTCTGCTTCTCTTTTGAGGAAGTTGTATTGAAAAATCCTTCAAAACACAGATGAAAAGGCAAGTTGCAAATCAATTTGAATCTTAAAATTTTATTTGTTTATATATTCAATAGGAAGAATCATGCTAGCAGTTACTAGAGAGCAAAGTTATTTTCTTTTCTGTGCTGTTTCAAAGTTTCCAAAGTGTTGTAACTGTCTTATCAACTCTTCACTATACTCCTGATCCCCTGAAGCCATATTTCATAGAAATCCTAGAATACCAGTTTTTTTAAAAAAATATGAATCAGGTGATATGCATCTGTTGCTTGGAAGCCACCAGCAGACACTTGTCTCACTTGTAACACACATCAAACTCTTCAGCGGAGTCAAAATCTCAACTATTGGCTTCATACCATCTCTAGGAACAACCTTCTTTCCTATCACTCTCTTCTTTGCTTCTTCTTCATCTCTTAGAACTCCAACCAAGTGAGCCATGGCGCTGGCCCCAGCATGTCTTTATTTGACATTTGAAATTCTCTTTTTGAAAAATTTCTATTCAGATCCTTTGCCAATTTCTGTTTCTTGTTTGTTCTGTTGTTTTTGAGTTTCTTGAGTTCCTTATATATTCTGGTTATTAATCCTTTATCAAATGTGAAGTTTGCAATACATTTTCCTTTTCTTTCTGTTGTCTCTTCACTGTTAATTGTTCCCTTGGCTGTGTAGAAGCTTCTTAGTTTGATATAATACCATTTGTCTATTTCTGCTTTTATTATTAGTGCTTTCGGGGTCTTATGCAAAAAGCCATTGCCTATGCTGATGTCTTGAAGTATTTCTCCCACGTTCTCTCCTAGTAGATTGATATTTTCTTTTAATTATATTCAGGATCCATTTTTGAGTTGATTTTTGTACAGGATGTAATGTAGGGGTCTTGTTACAAATTTTACATCAGGAAATCCAATTTTCCTGGCACCACTTCTGGAAGATACTGTCCTTTCTTCAGGCAATGTTTTTAGCACATTTGTCAGAGATAAGTTGTTTGTAGATATGTAGATTTATTTCTGAGGTTTCTATTCCTGTCTATTGTTCTACATGTCTATTTTTATATCAGTATCATGCTGTTTTGGTTAATTACCCTGTATTTTGTCTTAAAATCTGGTATAGGGATGCCTCCTGCTTTGTTTTATTGCTCCAAATTGCTTAGGCTATTCAGGGTCTTTGGTATTTTCCATGTGAATAAAAATTTTTTCTAGTGCTTTGAAGATTATCAATGGTATTTTAATGGAAATTGCATTGAATCTGTAAGTTAATTTGGTTATTATGGATATTTTGATAATAATAATTCTTCCATTCCATGAAGTTGGGACATTTTTCTATTTTTTGTGTCTCCTTTTATTCCTTTCATTTGCATCCCAGAACTTTCATTTTAGAAGTTTTTCAAATTCTTGCTTAAATTAATTTAATTTTTGGTAGCTATTATGAATGGAATTATTCTTATAAGACTATTGTTGGTGGATAAAATTCTTTATTGTGTTAATTTTGTATCTGGTGACTTTTCTGAATTCTCTTATCAATTATAATAGATTCTTGGTGGGGTCTTTTGATGCCCTTATGTAGAAAATCATGTCATCTGCAAACAGGGATAATTTGACTTCTTTCTGATTTGTATCTCATTTATTCCTTTCTCTTGACTAATGACTGTGGCTAAAACTTCCAGAATTCTATTGAATAACAATGGTGAGAGCAGATATCCTTGTCTGTGTCCAGATATTAGTAGAAATGCTTTCAGACTTTCTTCATTCAATATGATGCTTGCAGTGGCTCACCTATATAGACTTTATTTTTTGAGGTATGTTACTTTATGCCTGATTAGTTTAAGATTTTTTTTATCATGAAATGATCTTGTATTTTATCAAATGATTTCTCTGCATCTCTTGAGATAATCATATAATTTTTATCCTTTATTCTGTTTATGTGAGAAATCACATTTATTGATTTGCTTGTGTTCAACCATCCCTGCATCTTTGGGATAAATTCCACTTGTTCAGGGCATATAATCTTAATAACGTGTTGTTAGATTTGATTTGCTAATATTTTGTTGAGTATTTTTGCATCTGTATTCATCAAGCAAATTGGTTTATTGCTGTCCTTATCTGCTTTTAAAATTAAGGTAATACTGGCCTCACTGAAAGAGTTTGGAAGGGTTCCCTCTCTTTGCATTATTTGGAATAGTTCGATAAGTGTTAGTATTTCTTCTTCTTTAAAAAAGTTTGGTAGAACTGAACATTGAAGTCTTCTGATCCTGGCCATTTCTTTCTTGGGAGACTTTATTACTGATTCAATTCCATCCTTGGTTATTGGTCTGTTCCGGTTTTCTATTTGTAATTCAATTAATTTATACAATTCCAGAAATCTGTCCATTTCTTCTAAGTTTTCCAAATTGATAGTGTACAGTTGGTTATAAATACTTTCTAATGTTTCTTTGTATTAGTGCAGTACCAGCTGTAATATTTTGTTTTTCATCTCTAATTTTATGATTTTGAGTCCTTTTTCTTTTTTTTAAGATTTTTTTTATATATTTGAAAGTCAGAGTTACACAGAGAGAGAAGGAGATGCAGTGAGAGAGAGAGAGAGGGTCCTCCTTCTGTTGGTTCACTCCCCAATTGGCTGCAGCGGCCAGAGCTGGGCCGAACTGAAGCAAGAAGCCAGGAGCTTCCTTCAGATCTCCCTGCGGATGCAGGGCCCAAGGGTCTAGGCCATCCTCCACTGCATTCCCATGCCATATCAGAGAGCTAGATCAGAAGTAGAGCAGCCAGGACTCAAAATGGTGCCAGTATGGGATGCCGGCACCACAGGTGGTGGCTTTACCTGCTAGAGCACAGCACTGGGCCTACTAATTGATTTTCATATTCTGAATCAATCTTGCATTCTTGGGATAAATATGACCAGTCGTGATGTATTTTGCTTTGATGTCATTTTGTTGAAGTTCTTATTTTCCATTTATTAGAATGACAGCAAGGTGAATCATCTATAATTTCTTATCGTGGGGTTTCTGTAATCTGGCTTTTGTATCAGTATAATGTTGGCCTCATAGAATGAAATATGAAGATTCCTTTGCACTTCTATTTTTTTGGAATATGTTGAGAAGTTTTGGTGTTAATACTTTTTTTAAAATTATTCTTGATTGAATTCACCAATGAGCCTTTTGGCTTTCTCTCTCTCTCTCTCTCTCTCTCTCTCTCTCTGGCTTGGGGGAAATTTTTGATAATTGAGTATGCATCCTTTTATTTGTTATATGTATTAAATAGTTTGTGTTTTTCTAGGAATTGATTTGCTTAATCTTGCTTATCTAATTTGCTGTCTAATTGCTTGTAGCACTGCCATATTTCTTTCTAGTTCTTAACAATCTACAGTATCGTGCTCACTTTAATTTCTGATTCAGCGATTTATGTATTGTCTCTTTTCTTTGGCCAATTCAGCTAAAGATTTGCATGTATATTTAGAGCAATTATTTTCTGTATTACTTTTATTAAATTAATAAATTGACATTTGTATTTAAAATACTAGCTAATTAAGAAGAATCTATTTTCTTCAATTTTGCTATTTTTCTGTATGTCTTGTAACTTTTTTTAAAAAAGATTTATTCATTTATTTGAAACTCAGAGTTATACACAGAGAGAAGAGGCAGAGAGAGAGAGAGAGGTCTTCCATCTGTTGGTTCATTCTCCAATTGGCTTCAACAGCCAGAGTTGTGCTGATCCAAAGCCAGGAACCAGGAGCCTCCTCCATGTCTCCTATGTGGGTGCAGGGGCCCAAGCACTTGGGCCATCTTCTACTGCTTTCCCAGGCCATAGCAGAGAGCTAGATCAGAAATGGAGCAGCTGTGACTTGAATCAGTGCCCACATGGGATGCCAGGCACTGCAGTTGGTGGCTTTACCCGCTACACCACAGTGCCGACCCTGTCTTATAAACTTTGTGTTCCACAATTTCTTCATTACTTCCTCTTTTGTCATTGTTCTTTTCCAGTATACTATTTTGTTTGCTTTCTCATCTTGCCCTATGTTTTTGTTTTGTTTTTTTCTTAGTGATTACTTTGGAGTTTAGCAGTGATTAACAATTAACATCCTACTCTTATAACACTGAAATTTGAATTAATACCAACTTAATTTCAATTGTATGCAGCAACTCCACTACTTTACAGCTCTATGTCCTCAGCCTTTATATTGTTTTTGTTACAGACTGAATCTTCATTATATCATCTTTAGTACAGATTAATAATTATTGTTTCATGCATGTCTTCTAAGTCATACAGAAAAAAAGAATTTCAAAACAATAATTCAACAATATTGACTTTTGTATTGACCTATGTAAATTTTCCTTTAGCACTGTTCTTTTTTAAAAAGACTTATTTATTTATTTGAAAGGCAGAGTTATTGAGAGGCAGAGGCGGGGAGGGAGGTCTTCCATTTGCTGGTTCACTCCCCAGATGGCCTTAAGGGCCAGAGCTGTGCTGATCTGAAGCCAGGAGCCAGGGGGTTCCTTCGGGTCTCCCAAGTAGGTTCAAGGGCCCACTGGGCCATCTTCTACTGCTTTCCCAGGCCATAGCAGAGAGCTGGATTGGAAGTGGAGCAGCTGGCACTCAAACCAGCGCCTATATGGGATAGCCATATTTAGTGGGTAAAGTGCCGGCACTGCAGGCGGCGCTTTACCCACTAAGCCACAGCTTTGGTCCCTAGCATTGTTCTTTATTTCTTGGTTTGAATTCTAGTTACTAGACAGTATCCCTTCATTTTTACCTTAAGGATCCAGTTTAGAATTTCTTAGAGGAGAGATTTTCTGGTAACAAACAATTTAAATGTTTGTCAATTGGGGAATATCCTATTACTTTCTTCTTCTAGCTCAAGCATGCAACCTTCTTCATTTTTGAAGAATAGTTTTGTCAGATATAGAACCATTAGTTGATAACATTTTTTCTTTCAGCATTTAAGTTATGTTGTCCACATCTCCATGCTTTATGGTGTTCATTAGTTCTAAAGAGATATCAGCTGTTAATCTTTTCGAGGATCTCTTTAAGTGACACATCATTTTACTCTTGTAGCTTTTGGGATTCTTTGTCCTTCAGCGATCTCACTCTAACACATCTCTGTGTGGATCTCTGTTCATCAGGTTGGAGTTCATTGAGTTTATAGGATATGACATTCATGTATTTCATTAATCTGAGAAGTTTAGAACATTATTTCTTCAAATATTTGTCCTGCCTCTTTCACTTCTTTCCTTTTGAGACTCCCATTATGTGTGTTTTAGTACATGTAATGATGTTCCACAGGTATCTTAGGCTGTTTTCACTTTTATTTTTCATTCTTTCCTCTTTGTGTCCCTCAGATTGGATAATCTCAATTGACCTCTTTTTAAGTTAACTAATTCCTTCTACTCGAATCTGCTACCAAATCCTCCCAGAGAATTTTTTATTTCAGATTAATAATTTCTACTTGAGAATTTTTTTCAGCTGAAGAATTTCTACTTAGGTGATAGGCATTTGAGTCAGTTGTTAAGATGTTGCTTGGGACACCTAAATCCAAAATAGGAGTTTTGTGCTTCAAGTCCCCACTATGCTTTCAATCCAGCTGCCTACTAATGTACACCCTGGGAGGCAGCAGGTGATGGTTTAAATACTTGGGTCCCTACCACCCATGTGGGAGACTTGGATGGAGTTCTTGGCTCCTGAATTTGGCCTGGCCCAACCCAGCTATTGCACACATTTAGGGACTGAATCAGCATAGGGAAGATTTCTGTCTTCGTCTCTGACTCTGTCACTCTGGTTGCAAATAAGTAAAAGTAAATAAAACTTAAGAAAAGAATTTCTACTTGATTATTGTTTGTAGTTTCTAGCTCTTCGTTTATATTCTTTGGTGATCCATTTGTCTACTGATTCTTGATTTCTTTGTCCATTTTTTCATTTAGTTCTTTCACCATGTTTAAGGTAGTTGATTTGACTTGTTGTCTGTGAGTTTCAATGCCTGTAATTTATCAGGGAAAGTTTATGTTCATTTATTCACACACATACCCCAGAATGGAGCAGACTCTTTTGTGTTTTTTTTCTTACATTATTTGTAGCTTTTTATTGAAAATTAAACATTGTTATTGCAATATGGTAACCTGGGAAATCAGCTTTGTGAAATACAGTTCCCTTCCTGTTTGAGATTTGGTTTTGCTGCTTGTTGTGGGTTTCTATGAAGTGTTTTGTTGTTTGTTTATTTAGTGTATTTTCTAATCCAGTTTTATAAAGCCTGTTCTGCTTTTCCATGTGCCACTGATCCGTATTCTATTAGCTTAGTGGTTAGGTTCTGTCTTTACAAGGAATCCTTAAATATCTACTGGGTAGCTGAGCCTGCTTTGGGCCTTGGAATCAACCTGAAAAGGAAGGCTTAAGATCTCTTCCTTCCTGAGAATGCATGCTTTTTAAGAGTTTTGTGTGACCTTTTTGATTCCTATGTATAAATGTCTGCCTTTGAATGTCTTAATTTCCAAATAGTCTCAATCTGACTTCTTTTTGGTGTATTAGAGAGTCTATTTTATGTCTACACCTATCTATAATATGTTGGTCCAAGTGTTGATGAGTCTGTCGTTCCCCTGAAGCTTTTATGAGCCATGCCCATGTCTTTCTGCCACTTTACTAATCTGAGATCTGAATTATGTCCTCAACCTGATATTGGAGTTTGGAAAAACACACAGAAAGTCCTTCTCATACCATCTACAATGATTAAAACTTGCAATAAAATCTGCTCTGTCCAGTCCAGTTCTCGGGAATAAATTGGGAAGTGGGCTGCCATCGCCACCAGAGTAAGTCCACATCATGCCAGAGAGAGAGTAGCGTACATAAAATGCATCATGACAATTCTTACCATTTTGGATTTTGCTATTTCTTGATTGAGTGTTCATTTAGTAACAGTTTCCAAGCTCTGTTACTTTTATCTATCTTCAATTGCTTTTGATATTTCTGTGAAAATAAATTCATAATTATTAAGGAAATTAGAATACATTGTTTTTAGTAGTTCAAAATCTGATCTGTTTATAACATTTAATAAATAATATTATTCCTTCAATGTCATTCACTGAATCTAGATATTTGGACAAAAGCCCACTACATGGAAGTTCCTAGATCAAGCACACTATTAAGATATATCATTGCCACTGTAGTAATATGTCTTAAAATGTTTCACAAAAATTAACATGCTACTGGATATTCCACAGTTTTTGAAAAAATATTCAATAGGGTCTGTCATCAAATTTATTTAGGAAACACTAAGGTAGCTGCATGTTTTCTCTTGGCCTCCACCTGTACCCATATTTCCGACCTTCATTGTCTTCATTTGTGTCTCTTGAAGGACTCCATTATTGGTTTGTCTTGTCCCTCGGCCAGTGAGAAGCAACTAAAAGAGATCAGAGGCTCGATGGAGAGAATTGAAAATGTCACATAGGAAATGACAGTTGAGTTTTAAAGAATGATTAGGAGTTTACCAATCAAATAAGAGAGAGGAAATATTATTAAGTTTTCTCATTCCTTTATGTACAAGAGAAAAATGATTTTCTGATAGTCTCTAGGTGCCTCAACATCCATTGTTGAACAGAATATGGTGCCTTGAATTCTGTAAGATGTTTCTTTATTAAAATATCTTTATTCTAACTATCTGAGGTAAACTCATTTCCTTCTGGGCTCCTGACTGAGTTAAACAAAATTTAGGAGGCTTCTTAATTGAAGAGGCTTACAGAGGCTTTAATATTCTAATTACATTGCTAATCTCCCAACGGAGGTTACTGCCTGGCATAATTTCCCAAAAGCATTTGTTCACAGAGTCCATTTAGAATAATTGTTGTTTGTTTATCCATTTATTTATGAGGGCTAGGCCTCATATTATTACTCAAAGAAAGTCACTTTTGGAATTATAACAAAACTTCCATTTATCAAGTGTTGTGTGTAAGCACTACATCAAGTACTTTCCTTAGCTTATCTCACACAGTCTTCATCAGAATCCTCTAATGTGGATTTCATTATTAGAACCTTCTTGCTATCATTCTCAATTTTTACAAAGAAAAACAAGTTTTAGAAAAGTGATGGGATTTTAGTTGCTGTAGACATTTCCCTATTTCACAGAGCTGTTGCTATTTTGACCTGTCTTTGGTTGTTTTTTGATGTTGAACAGCTTATAAGTGGTAAATTACTATTAGGAGACATCTTGACTCTGAAGTCTCTGTCCTTCAGACTTCTAAAGCTCTGCTTCAGTTGAGTCGAGACTGCTGCAGTTATGACTAATTGGTCTGAAGACTAGTATGCAACATATATGGGTGCTTGAAAGTGGAAAATTCCAGTTTTAGCTAATATGTCAGTCAGTGTGATTCACCCACGTTATTCAGTAGGTTGTTATATACTACACAGAAAATAGTTCCCAGTCAATGTCAATACACCAAGTGATGGTTTTTTTCAAACTAAGAGAAATAGTCTATAAGACCCATGTTTAATACTTGGAAATATAAAATTCCATGCGATACTTTTGAAAGTCTCATTAAAACGAAGCTCACTTTCTCTTAGCTATTGGGTTCTTGAAAACAAGGATTATACTTTATTCTTCAATGTGCCTTCCCAATGCCCAATGTGTTTACTGTACTTCATAGCATCTCTTACATTTGCCACATCTGGTTATCATTACCCATTATTTAATTTTTCTACATTGGCTTATGCTTTGTTATTTCTTAACTAAAAATAAATTTTAAACTATGAAATGACATTAAATGGCAATATAACATATTATCATAAATATAAAAAGTATACATTTATCACAAATAAAAGATAACATTAAAATGAATATGGGGAAAAGAAATGGAAATTAACTTATTTCCAGAAACTTATGCCTGACCATGCTGCGGAGCCTGAGTCCTGATCCCTCTGTGATAAAAGAGGAAGTTAACATGTATCACAGAAGCACTAAAGAATAAAACAAGGGGGCCGGTGCTGTGGCTCAATAGGCTAATCCTCTACCTAGTGGCACCGGCACACCAGGTTCTAGTCCCAATCGGGGCACCGGATTCTGTCCCGGTTGCCCCTTTTCCAGGCCAGCTCTCTGTTATGGCCCAAGAGTGCAGTAGAGGATGGCCTAAGTGCTTGGGCCCTGCACCCCATGGGAGACCAGGAGAAACACCTGGCTCCTGCCTTCGAATCAGCGTGGTGCGCCGGCCGCAGCACACCAGCGGCAGCCATTGGAGGGTGAACCAAAGGCAAAAAGGAAGACCTTTCTCTCTGTCTCTCTCTCTCACTGTCCACTCTGCCTGTCAAAAAAATAAAAAAAAATAAAAAAGAATAAAACAAGGGATTTCATATTTGTTATAATCAGAAAAGTTGAAAGAAAATTGAGAAGTATATGCTTTTCTAACTTGTGTGATTTGATTGACTTGATTTTGAAGTTGTGTTAAACTGACTACTTCATATTTTAGGAAACAGTTGAATAATTTTTCTTATATATTATATCTAGCTGCAGTGCAGCATTCCAATGTCTTACTAGACAATGCACTTAAGAGGATCTGTAGAGAATATCTTTTGTTCCCTCAGACCAAAGCACTCTAAATCTGAGGAAAGGAAGTCCTGTCTCACTGTTATTAAGAAATCACACAGTTATAGAAAGCTTTCTTGCCTAGTATGAAGGGAGTATCAGGCTTCTTACATTGTCTATTGTAAAGCACTTAGGGCCTACAGCAATAAGTATTATTGTAAACAACTAATGAAATGTAATGGAAATAAGCATTACCGGTAGTATTATATTTAAAGAGGCTTACTCTTATTAAATCAAGATCTGACTGGTTAATTCTCCTGTTGAGAATTCCATATGTAAAAAACTCAAACTTAATTTATAAGTATCTCTGTAGAAACATAATCAAGGATCCTCCTAAAATTGTTTCAGTATTTTTATGTTGAACATTTTAAAAGGAATCAATATCCAAATGTTCCAAATCAATGTACCATTATAAATATGCTTGCTAATTTATTTCATTAATAAAAATGACAATAGTTTTCATTTATCAATTGCCTAATAAATAGCATACACTCTTCATATATCATTTAACTTACTTCACATAACAACCTTTTACATGGAGGTTTTTTTTTAATTTTTTAAAAAAGATTTACTTATTTATTTGAAAGTCAGAGTTACACACAGAGAGAGAAGGAGAGGCAGAGAGAGAGAGAGAGAGAGAGAGAGAGAGGGAGGTCTTCCATCTGCTGGTTTACTCCCCAATTGGTCACAATGGCTGGAGCTGGGCCAATCTGAAGCCAGGAGCCAGGAGCTTCTTCCAGGTCTCCCACGCGGGTGCAGGGGTCTAAGCACTTGAGCCATCTTCTACTGCTTCCCCATAGCAGAGAGTGGAATTGGAAGTGGAGCAGCCGGGACTTGAACCGGTGCTCATATGGGACTCTGGCACTGCAGGCGGTGGCTTTACCTGCTATGCCACAGCGCCGGCTCCACATGAAGTCGCCGGCATCACATATGGATGAGTCTCTGCTGTTCCATTTCCAATCCAGATGCCTATTCAGTACTCAGCTGCTCCACTTTCAATCCAGGCCCCTGCTAATGTGCCTGGGAAGGCAGCAGAGGATGGCTCAGGCCCTTCTGTCTCTACACCTGTGAAGGAGACCCAAAAGAAACTCCTGGCTCCTGGCTTTGGACTAGCCCAGCTCCAGCTATTGTTACTAACTGGGCAGTGAACCAGAGAATGGAAGATTCCTCTCTCTCTCTCTCTCTCTCTCTAATTCTGACTTTAAAATAAATAAATAAAACCATTGACTGGGCAATGATATTCCAACTTTATGATGCAGTATTTTAATAACTATAATATTTAATAATCAGTATTTTTTTAAAAAAATATGTATTTATTTGAAAGGCAGAGGCAGTGAGAGAGAGCGAGAGAGAGAGAGAAAGACACGTCTTCCAACCTCTGCTTCACTCCCCGCATAGCCACAATGCTGGATCTGCGCTAATCAGAAGCCAGGAGCCAGGAGCTTCTTCTGGGTCTCCCATATGGTGGGCAGGGGCCCAAGCACTTGGGCCATCTTCCACTGCTTTCCCAGGCCAAAGCAGAGAGCTGGATCGGAAGTAGAGCAGCCAATATTTAACCGGCATCCATATGGGACGCCAGCACTTCAGGCAACAGTTTTATGTGCTACGCCACAGCGCCGGCCCCAACTGCAATATTTAATGACTACAAGGTAGTTGGTATTATTTCACTTTTACTGATGGGAACGTTAGGGCTCAATGTCCATACTTTTCTGCATTTTAGAAGCAGACACACAAGTGTCCAAATTTCAGCTTCTTCACTATCTTCTAGGATTTACTGGCAAATGAAATTCTATGAATTAAAATTTTTTCCTTTGTAAAATATTCTCCCATAAGGGTTATTGTAGATCAAAATGAAATTTTGTAGCTGAAAAGAGTAGGTGCGCAACATATGTTAATGGTTTTCCTCCATGCATTTGATAAGCCTACCTGACTCTTCACCACAGTGAAAACTGCTCAAACTCTATCATGATATGTGCTTATAATTGAGTCAGATTACCTGGATACTCAGATGCTGACTGATTGAAGTTAGAGCCCCACACAACAGATCACTTATTATATTCTTTCCAACTGTGAGTCATGTCTCACCAACTAGCCTGAAATGTAATGGAAGGCAGGAATCTTGTGTTTCTTTGAATTTTTCCTGGAGCTTGGTGCAGAGTTGAGAGCATAGCAGAATGATTGCAGGCAAAGGGTCTAGAAATAGAGCTTTTGCTATTGTTACTGATTTGTGTGATTCTTAGGCAAATCAACTAATATTTCTGAGTCTATTTCCTTATTTTAAAAATAAGAATGATCTACCCCCTAGATTGAATGGCATGTTTATATAAAGTATCAAATATAGTTACCAATACATAGTAAATATTTAAAATGGGGTTATTATTAGTATTAATATAAAGCTCAGCTATTAATAAAGACATGGTTGATGTAAGTGAGCAATAAGATATTAATAATAGGCTTATGAATGTTTTGATGCTGGGATTCTTTTTTCTCTGTATTTTGGGACTACTATTAATGTGATCATTAATAATTTCTGCCATTTCACCATTGCAATGACAATTGTCAGACAACCTATTATTGAATAGTAGGTATGTTTTCTTTTGCATTATTCCAAGTATTATGGCTTCAGGATGCCTTGTATTTCATACTTCTCATGTTCAATACAGTGGCACTATGTCAAAGAAGTTCTGAATTAATTATCTTACTTGTTTCAGGTTACAGATTCATTACTTGGCTGAGCAGTGAACTTTGGTTGCTATTCATAAACCACTGGCAAAAACAGGATATAACATCACTTCCTTGGCTTTAAGACAAAAATCCCCTACAAGAGTAACTAGTATAATTGAAGTAAATATGTAATATCAGACCCTTAAAGCCCATTTGTAGTTAGCTGTTAATGAAGAAAAGTATATACTTGGGAATTTACTGGGTGATAAATTTAATAGAGAATGATCTCATGAATAGGTACTCCAGACTACACTCAAGATTATCCTACTGGGTCAACTTACTCTCTTCAAAGTAAGACTTTGGCTCTACCTGTGATTAAGTGGGTAAAGTGAACAAGGAAGGCAAACAAATTCCCCACCATACAAAGCTTAAAACATGTAACTTGGGCATTCAGATTGTTGAGACAAACGTGTGTCATACTCTTTAAGGCCTAGCATACCCTGAAATGTGTCTCCTCCCTGCTTTTTACCCGTTTCTCAGACCACATTGTTTTGTTCATCCATTTGTTTAATTAACATGTTCTAAATGAGTTTATTAAAGGGTTTGTGGGTTCTCCAGAAGTTTGCTTACTGCAAACACTGCAGATAAAGTTGGATAGTCTCAACATCTAGGGGAATGGTAATTTAAGAGTGTTGTAAAGACAATGGACAGCTTTGATCTGCGTATGCAGAAAGGGAATATCTTTCATTATTCTTCAAACTGTTCTGGTGTCCTATTAATGTTAGTTGGCCAATGTGTTGAGCATACACTAGCTATTTTTCCCTACCATGACTGTTTCCTCACCTTGGACCTACTTCATGAATCTAAATAAATGAGGTTAATAGACAAAAATAACAGAATAATTATCTTCTAAGCTAAAAAGTGTGTTACTAAACTCATGCTGAAATATTACTGCAAGGACACAAAAAAACGAACAAAGAAACTTATACCACTTTCTCCAAACCAGCGAGTTTAATTTATTATGCCTGAATTCTTGATGTGAAACCCCTTGAAAACATTTTCTATAGCACTCATCACCACCTGCGTTTATATCACTCTTACTGAAGCACAGTCAGGGCACTCTACTAAACAATCTTCAACCTTGGCAGACAGCTTAAATGCAGAAACAATCATCTCTTTAATTTTAAAATTAGCAGTAGATTGAGCACTCAAAGAAACCTGATTGCCATTTGAGAAACTGCAATGCTTCGTACTCCGTTTCCCAGAGGTTCAAGCCTGCAATTAGAGAACTCAGAGCAATCAACTAACTGAGCTCTCTAAGAGGATATGAGAGGTCAGGCCAAAATATGAAACCCAGTAAGTGCCTTAAATATCAGCTTTAAAACCTTGAAATTTTAAGTGCAGTATCTCAAAGGAAAATTTTATGTCTGGGTAATAAAGAGTATCCAAGTAAATTCCATGATAATGGATTTTCTGTAAATTCATGAAAAGTGGGTTTAGAAATCCAAGACAAAATATCCTAATGGCTACAGTTATTCTAACAAAAATTCCATTTGCCTCAATAAACCATCACTAGACTGACATCCACTTCCTCATCAAAAAAAAAAAAAAAATTCAAACAATAACAACAAACACAACAACCCAGAAAACAAGCATTTACATCCACCCTACTTGCTTCTAGGTGCACAAAGCCCAGCATTTTGGGCAAAGCAATTTTTAATCACTAGAGCCCAGTTTCCAAGAGGCTCTGGGCAGTTCTAGAAAATGCATGATTTCTCCAGCTGGCGCCGCAGCTCACTAGCTAATCCTCCGCCTGCAGCGCTGGCACCCAGGGTTCTAGTCCTGGTTGGGGCGCCGGTTCTGTCCCAGTTGCTCCTCTTCCTGTCCAGCTCTCTGCTGTGGCCCAGGAGGACAGTGGAGGATGGCCCAAGTGCTTGGGCCCTGCACCCGCCAGGAGGAAGCCCCTGGCTCCTGGCTTCGGATCGGCGCTGGTGGCAGCGCGCCAGCCATAGCGGCCATTTGGGGGGTGAACCAACGGAAAGAAGACCTTTCTGTCTCTCTCTCTTTCACTGTCTCACTCTGCCTGTTAAAAAAAATTTTTTAAAAAAGAAAATGCATGACTTCTCCCCCTCCACCCCAGATTTCAGCTTTTTGCCCCTTCTCCTTTTTCTCCATTAAGCTACTATTTCTCACTTGCTCTGACCTCAGCTCCATTGTTTCTCCCTGCAATGCCAATGACTAAGAACAGCTTGCCACTAAAGGCAACTGGTATTTTAATACACTCAACAAGTCTCTATTTAATATGCATTATGTGTATGTTCTCTTGCTTCCTTTGAAATGGATCCAAGGCTTTAAAGAAAGACACAAAGGGCCAGCGTTTCTCCCATCAGTTAAACTACAGAGGTTAGGACATCTGTGTCCCATATCTGAATGCCTAGGCTCAATACTTGGCTCTTCCTCCAGACTCCAGCTTCCTGCTAATGCAAACCCAGGGGCTGCAGTTCTGTATTAAGTAAAGGGGTTCCTGTCACCCATGTGGGAGACATGGATTGAGTTCCTAGCTCCCAGTTTCAGCCTAAAAGAGTTCTGGCCATTGTGAGCATTTGAGGAGTAGACTACTGGACAGGAGATTTTCATATCCATCAGTCTCTCTCTCACTCCGTATCTCTAAAATAAGTAAATGAAATAAAATAAAATAAATAAGATGGACATGGGTGTGTGCATGCATGTATATTTATACAAACACAGAAAAAGATTTACATAGGAATATTTCAAGTAGCTAAACTAGGTTGAAGAGGAATTTGTCAGGCCTTTTTGCAGAACCTAGCTAAAACCTTTGGTACTTCTGAAAGTGCTCTACAATGGAGAATTAAAATCCAAAATCTGTGTTTCTTCTAGTCAAGACTTGCCTCTTGTATCGCACTATGAGGATGAATTGATATACTAAGATAAGCTCTTGGGGCCGGCCCTGTGGCGCAGTGGGTTAATCCTCTGCCTGCGGAGCCGGCATCCCATATGGGCACCGGTTCTAGTCTCGGCTGCTCCTCTTCCAATCCAGCTCTCTGCTATGGCCTGGGAAAGCAGTAGAAGATGACCCAAGTGATTGAGCCTCTGCACCCTCTTGGGAGACCAGGAAGAAACACCTGGCTGCTGGCTTCAGATTGGTGGAGCTTCGGCCATTGCAGCCATCTGGGGAGAGAGCCAATGGAAGGAAGACCCTTCTCTCCCTCTTACTGTCTGTAACTCTACCTCTCAAATAAATAAATAAAATCTTTAAAAAAAGATAAGCTCTTTATTTGTGCTCATAAATTAGGGGTCTTCTCTACCTGAAGGGATTCCTCCTTCTGTCATCCTAATTTGCAATGGTCAGAGTTCCTTTTAGATACCTTTTAAACAGTAAAAGCAATATATATTATAATCACTTACAATCATGTTGAAAGCATTTAGTATATGCAATGTATAGTGCTGAATATGGTTCACATTGCATTTTCATCATTTATTTATTTTAGATTTAACATTTTTTCACATTTTGCCAAATTTCCTTAAAATGTAGATATTATATACCTATGCACACATACTATTTTCCTTGAAAACAGGAATATTAATATCATATAACATAGGACTCATGAAATTATCATAGAGTGAATAAAAATGGTATTTTTATATAGATGATGTAGTTTGGTAGAGACAATATTGATAATTATATACCAAATCATTAACTAAGGTGAGTGCTCACAACCACTCCTTGAAGTGAGCAAAGCAGATCTTTTCTCTGGTAGATGAGGAAAAACAATCTAAATAATTTGATATATTTGTTTAACATCAGATATTAAATAAGTGGCATACCTCAGACCAT
This sequence comes from Oryctolagus cuniculus, assembly GCF_051225735.1. Lineage (NCBI taxonomy): Eukaryota > Metazoa > Chordata > Mammalia > Lagomorpha > Leporidae > Oryctolagus > Oryctolagus cuniculus. Next base: position 70,637,719 of record NC_142888.1, on the reverse strand, counting down.
TAATACAGCTTAATGTCTTAGCCCCTTACAAACTATCTTAAAAGAGACCTGCATTAGAATGAACTGTGTTTATCATCTATTGTTTCTGCAGTAGCTCAATAGGTGAGCCCCATATCACATGCTTTGTCTTAAGGGATGCTTGCTGTAGAATTGACAGAGGAAGGTACTGATCTGGGGTTTATGTGGGGTTCTCACACCACAGAGTACAAATCCTGTAACGGAATGGAAGGGCCTATGAGGACTTGCAAGAGTAGAGAAAGGAGCAGTTAGTAGCTGTGGGAGAAATGCAAGGTTATGCATCAACCTTGGAATTTCGCAGCTCTGGGGCCAAATTTGCATAGGCTACGACCCAAATTGAGTGATGGGAGTGGAGCCTGGGGAATGTATGCCTTGGGCTCTATGTGCTGCTGGAAAAATCTTCCCCAGGTGGGAAGTTCTTCCAAGCCAAACCAGATCAGAGGATGCAGATGGAAAGAAATCCTCAAAGATTTAGTAGATTTTAGAAATCTGTGGAGTTGGGAGTGGTCACAGAGATCATCTAATCTAATATATTCTTTTTATAGAGGAAGAAATAGGCCTGAGTGAATGGAGTAGGGGTAAATAGGTTACACACTGAGTTAGTGAGAGAGCTGGGACAAGAGCCCGGTTCATCATGCTTTGCCTCTAGTTCTTTCCATTTTACCCTGCTTCAAACACTGGTAAAGCCTTATAACAAGAAAGTACCAGTTTTAAAAGAGGCCATATACTGTCAAAGGGACAACCCATTAGAAAACACTAACGTGATTTCACCTTCTTTTGTTATCTAAAAAGTATATTTCCCTAATCTCCAGTTGCCCAAATAGCTTGAAAAGTGAATGAATTAGGTGTGCTGTGTGCAGAGGGGATTTAACTGTGGACAGAGTGCAAATGTCTAGGAAGAAGACAGGAGGACTTTCCATAACAAAGGAAACAACAGTGCACAGCTGTGGAATAACAGAAGAGTTACAAAACATGCTTGGAATGTCACAGCTCTGGAGCCAAATTTGCAAAAGCTGTATCTCATCCTGGGAACAGTGAGCTGAGCATGGGAAACACGTACCCCCAGTGTGCCTGGAGCTGCAAGGTGGACAAGGTTTGGGGTTTGGGAGTGGGATACCCTCCAAAAAGCTAGCAAACATCTGCTTCTGAAATGCATGATACCCATAAGACAAATAAAGCCATGAAATGTGCGTTTTTCTTGTAAATTTCCTTTAGGTAGGAAAAACATGGAAGTCAGCAAGTGAGAGTGATTCAAACTTCATCAATATAAATTGAGTGCAGGTACCTCTTAGCATCCTTTTGGCATTCCAGTGAAACCTGCTTTCATTAACTCCAATGATACTCTGTGTCTTCACCTTGTCTTTTCAGTAGTCCAAATTCCCATTGTTAGGCCTCAACACAGACATGCCCGCTTCTACAGATCTCTAGAAGCCCCAGTTACTTTTCAGATCAAATCTACCAGCACTGAAATCAGAATTTTCATTTCTTGGAGCACTGGGTTAGATTAATTTATATAATGATTTGGATCCTATTCAATCCAGTTACATCCTCACAGGTCTCTGAGGTATTTTTATATATTTTATAACAACAGTTTTCTGAATTTATGCTTGCCTCACAATGATTGCAATGATATGGTGGTTACTGTGGCACAGTAGATTAAGCTGCTGTTTGGGATGCCCACATTCTATATCAGAGAGCCTCATTTGCATCCCAGCTATTTTACACTTTCAATCCATCTTCTTATGAATGTGCCTGGGAGGCAGCAGCTGATGATCAAAGTCCTTGAGTTGTTGTCAACCATGTGGAGGATCCCTATGGAGTTCCTGGCTCCAGTCTTTGGCCTGGCTCAGCACCAATTGTTTTGAGCATTTGGGGAGTCAAACAGTGGATGGAAGATCTCTCTTTCCCTGTATCTTCCTTTCTCTCGGTCATTCTGCTTTTCTTTTTTTTTTTTTTTTTTTTTTTTTTTTTTTTGACAGGCAGAGTGGACAGTGAGAGAGAGAGACAGAGAGAAAGGTCTTCCTTTGCTGTTGGTTCACCCTCCAATGGCCGCCGCGGCCGGCGCGCTGCGGCCGGCGCACCGCGCTGATCCGATGGCAGGAGCCAGGAGCCAGGTGCTTTTCCTGGTCTCCCATGGGGTGCAGGGCCCAAGCACCTGGGCCATCCTCCACTGCACTCCCTGGCCACAGCAGAGGGCTGGCCTGGAAGAGGGGCAACCGGGACAGAATCCGGCGCCCCGACCGGGACTAGAACCCGGTGTGCCGGCGCCGCTAGGCGGAGGATTAGCCTAGTGAGCCGCGGCGCCGGCCTTGTCATTCTGCTTTTCAAATAAATAAATAAATAAATATTTTAAAAATTATTGAAATGTTAACTAAGTTCATGAGGAGGCCGACTAACTCAAAGGAATGTCTATGCCAGGAGTTGACACACATTTTCTGTTAAAATTAGGGTTTGAAAGTGGTATGTTCTCTGTTGTGGCTACTTAGCTCTGCCACTGAGCAAAAAAAATGCCATAGACAGTACATCCATCAGGGCCTCTGTTGTGGTGCAGCAGATTAAACCACCCCTGCAAGGCCAGCATCCCATATATGTGCTGGTTTGAGTCCTACTTCCTCCACTTTTGATTCAGCTGTTTGACAGTGCTCCTGGTAAACTAGCAGAAGATGGTCTAAGTAGGCTCCTGCCACCCCACTGGGAGACTGCCATGGGGTTCCAGGCTCCTAGCTTTGGCCTGGCTCATTCCTGGCTGTTGTAGCCATCTGGGGAGTGAACCAGTGGATGGAAGATCTCTCTATCTATGTTTCTCCCTCTCTCTTTGTAAGTCTGCCTTTCAAATAAATAAATAAATTTTAAAAAAATTACATCTCAGACCAAATGTAGCTGTATGCAATAAAGCTTTATAAATAAACAGGCAGGCATGTGGGGAGCTCAGGAGATCTTCTCAGAACAACAAGTATGTAGCTTGAGAGAATGATAGAAAACAACCATTTCAAGTACCTGAAAATTGATTTAAGTAGCACACAGTAAATGGTGATGCACTTATCCAAGAAAATTTACTGAATCTCACCAATAACAGTCAGAATCTGTTGCACTTGAGTCATGAACTGCTCATTCACTGTCCTCCTTAGCTCTGTTTTATGGAACCTATACTCCAGGTACTCTGCTTGGGTAAGTGTGACCAAGAAGAGGGACTCTCCCTCCCTGTAGTGCCCTGAGAGGATCAGAATCCATATTGTTTAAGTTCTTTTTCCAACAGTAAATACTGAGAGAACTGAAATCCCTTCATTCTACTCAACTCCCATTCATGGAGCTAATATTTTACCATGACATAGACAGAGAATACTGGAGACTGATTGGCTCGGCCTCTGTTTGCTGGCAAAGCAGAGGGTCCATGCTGGGAGAGGCAAGCGGATAGAACCAGGATCTATATGATGGAGACCTCCCAAAGTCAATGGACAAATGGACCTAGAAGATGAGTTTACTTGACGCAAAATAACTTTGGAATCCATAATAATATGTATTTTCATGCACTTTTTGATGACCCCTCATGCTTCTGCATCACAGAACCCACTTGTAGTACAGGGATGCTACTTCAGGAGAAATATGCTGCTATCTCCATTGTAATCTTCTATGCAATGGATTAAGAGGCAACTTGTACTTCAGATGTAAGTAAAGTGGCAGAGCAGCTGGATGTTTAATAGAGATGACAGGGAAAGACACAGCAAAGAAGATCCCTTATAGACGTTAGGATTTGGAAAGGCTGTGTGTATGTACTACTCATGAACAATCAGAGAAGGACCTGGACAGACTTGAAAATATTCCCAAAGTCACACACAGATAAATCAGCCCCCAAATGGAACTTATTGGCTCAAGGTGGGTTAAGCATAACCTCTGAACAAACACTGACTCAGTAAGCTATTCTGACCTCATTGTAACTAAGGTTTTAAACATAAATAGATAGCATTAAGTCCTGGCATTTTGGAAGCATAAACATGCCCAAGGTTGTGACCAGTAAGGGAATTTCTCTCAGGGGAGGCCATGGAGAGATCTTGTGAGCCACTCACCTTGGGATGAAAGTTAAGCAAAATGGAAGTCTCCTAAAATATAATAATAGTCTCCAAGATACATATACATATCCAATGATAAAGAGTAAAAATCTAAGAGATCAGTGGGCTTATGTATAATCTTTAATCAATGTCATTTATGTTGAACCAGAGAAACTAGACAAAATAACAGAAAATGATTGGGGAAATCTGAGAAGGGACATCAGATACTACACAGAAAAGAAGTAGACTTTACAGAAGTAGTCTAGCCAGATCTCTAAACAAATAAATTAATGGGCAAATAATTAATAATAAAAGCTGCACAAGTGGAGGGGGTTCAGTATCCAGAGGTGCTATATTTTTTTTCTAATTTTCAGCAAAAAATTCAAGGTATGCAGAGAACTAGGAAAGTGTCACCCATTTACAGGAAATAAATGAAATGTTAAAAGGGACCTTTGAGTACTTACACTCAGATTTTAGAATTAGCAGTTAAAAGTAGCTACTGCAATATATACAATAATTTAAGGAAATGCCAAAGTAGCTATTGCAAGCACGTACAAATAATTTAGGGAAATAATGTTTAATGAGTTAAATTAAATATGAAAATTATAATTATATCATCAAATAGAAAACACCAATAAATACACAGAATTAACAAAAATGAACATTATGCAGAAGAAAAGTAAAATAGACAACATGAAAGATTCCCTAGAGGAGTTCAAAATATGTTTTCTTCTCAGATTTAAAAATTAAAACTTAAAATTAAAATCAAAAACTAAAAACTTGAAGACAGATTAATAGTGATTATTCAATCTGAAGAAGAAAAATTAAAAAGCCTCAGAGCAAAGTGAGGCATAATGAAGTAGAATAACATAGGCATAGTGAAAACACAAGAAAGAGAGAAAATGGATGAATGGAGGGGCAGAAAAAATATTTAAATAAATATTAAATCCATAAACTTCACCAACTTCGTGAAAAATGGTAATCTTCAGATCTAACAAATTGAATGAACTCCAAATATGATGAACAGAATGAAATCTACAACCAGTCTCATCATAGTGAAAATGTTAAAAGCCAAAGATAAAGAGAAAAAATAAAATAAGCAACAGAAGACCAATTCATCATGTCCAGGGAGCCATAATAATAACAAATTGTTTTACATTAGTAACAATGGAAGTCAGAAGATAATAAGAAGATGTATTTAAAATGCTGAAGAAAAAACAAAAACAACATATCAATGAAGAATTCTGTATCCAAGAATAATACCCTTCAAAAATGAAAGAGAAATTCAGATAGTCCCAGATATACTGAAACGGAGATTTCCTAGCTGCCAGGCATGCCTTGAAGCAAATAAACAAATTTCTTCAGTTTGAAAGGGACTGATAGTAGAGTATAATTCAAAATCACATGAAAAGCCAAATAGCTCAAATAAAGATACTTAGGTAGGTAAGAACAAAAGAGCATACATACATATATTCTTGCTGAATTAATTATTAAAAATATTTAAGAGGTACAGAGAGAGAGAGAGAGAGAGAGAGAGGGAAATACCCATCTGCTGGTTCAGTCCATGAGTGCCAGGGGCCAGGAACTAAGGCCAGATCTCCCACGTGAATGGTAGTGTCCCAACCTTGTGAATCATCATCTCCCTGCCTCTCGTGGTGCACATTAGCAGAAAGCTGAAATTAGGAGTGGAGTCAAGTCTCAACTACTGTCACTCTGATAGAGAATGCATATGATCTGACCAGCATCTTAACCACTAGGCCAAATGATCAGTCCCTTCTCTGTGTGGCTTTAAAAAGCAAGTGAATGAAATGATATGCATACAATTATATTGTAATGATTATTGTATACATTTATTTAACATATTGACTATAGCAGTATTAGAGTATGAAAACTGTATTAGGTGATAATTCAAATACATGAGAAATAATGTAGGCCTCCAAAGATAATAAAATATTAACATATAATTATTAAAATGTCTACAAATACATGTGTGTTCTCCTTTCTTCTCCTGGATTCTTCAGAAGAAATTCAATCACATAAAGTAATAATTATAATGTAATATTTTTGATTTGTTACATAAACATTTTGTATATATGCACTAAAGTGAGAGAACAAATGGAGTTATATAGCAGTAAACTTCATATTCCATACTCAAACAGTACTTTACACTTTGTGTTTCTGAGTGGGTGCAAACTGTTGAAATCTTTACTTAGTATATACTAAGTTAATCTGTATATAAAGATAATTGAAAATGAATCTTGATGTGAATGGGATGGGAGATGGAGTAGGAGATGGGATAGTTGCCAGTGGGAGGGAGGTTATGGGGGGAAAAACCACTATAATCCAAAAGTTGTACTTTGGAAATTTATGTTTATTAAATAAAAGTTAAAAAATATTTTAAAAAGAGAAAAAATTCTTAAAGAAATCAAAATGATACACTGGAAAATATTCACTTGATATAAAAAAGACAGCAATAAAAGGATGGAAAAAGGAAGACAAAAGCCAGAAAACATAGGAAACAAAAGCAAAATGCCAAGAAGTGTCAGACATTTGACTTGGCAGTTAAGATGCCAATCTAGGCTGGTGCTGTGGTGTAGTGGGTTGTGCTGCCACCTGCAGTTCTGGCACTCCCATATGGGTGCCATTTCTAGTCCCAGCTGCTCCACTTTTGATCCAGGTCTCTGCTATTGCCTGGGAAAGCAGTGGAACATGGCCCAAGTGCTTGGGCCCCTGCACCCACGTGTGAGACCTGGAAGAAGCTCCTGGCTCCTGGCTTCAGATCAGTACAGCTCTGGCCATTGCAACCAATTGGGGAGTGAACTAGCGGATGGAGAATCCCTCTTCCTCTCTCTCTGTCTCCCTCTCTCTCTTTCTTTGCCTCTCCTTCTCTGTGTAAATCTGACTTTCTTTTTTTTTTTTTTCTTCATGTCGCCCGTGATAGCAACACACAACAGCAAGACAGTCGGGTGCTGTGTTTTTTGTTTGTTTGTTTATTTTGTTTCTAACTTTTATTTAAGGAATATAAATTTCCAAAGCACAGCTTATGGATTACAATGGCTTCCCCCCATAACGTCCCTCCCACCCGCAACCCTCCCCTTTCCCACTCCCTCTCCCCTTCCATTCACATCAAGATTCATTTTCGTTTCTCTTTATATACAGAAGATCAGTTTAGCATACATTAAGTAAAGATTTCAACAGTTTGCTCCCACACAGAAACATAAAGTGAAAAATACTGTTTGAGTACTAGTTATAGCATTAAATCTCAATGTACAGCACACTAAGGACAGAGATCCTACATGAGGAGTAAGTGCACAGTGACTCCTGTTGTTGACTTAACAAATTGACACTCTTGTTTATGGCCTCAGTAATCACCCTAGGCTCTTGTCATGAGCTGCCAAGGCTATGGAAGCCCCCTGAGTTCACCGACTCTGATCATATTTAGACAAGGCCATGGTCAAAGTGGAAGTTCTCTCCTCCCTTCAGAGAAAGGTACCTCCTTCTTTGAAGACCTGTTCTTTCCACTGGGATCTCACTCGTGGAGATCTTTCATTTAGTTTTTTTTTTTTTTTCCCAGAGTGTTTTGGCTTTCCATGCCTGAAATACTCTCATGGGCTTTTCAGCCAGATCCGCATGCCTTAAGGGCTGATTCTGAGGCCAGAATGCTGTTTAGGACATCTGCCATTCTATGGGTCTGCTGTGTATCTCACTTCCCATGTTGGATCATTCTCTCCCTTTTTCATTCTATCAGTTAGTATTTGCAGACAATGTTCTTGTTATGTGATCCCTTTGGTTCTTAGTCCTATCATTATGATCAATTGTGAACAGAAATTGATCACTGGGACTAGTGAGATGGCATTGGTACATGCCACCTTGATGGGATTGAATTGGAATCCCCTGGTATGTTTCTAACTCTGCCGTGTGAGGTAAGTCAGTTTGAGCATGTCCTGAATTGCACATCTGACTTTCAAATAAATAAATAAATCTTAAAAAAAAAGATGCCAATCTAGGTGCCCATATCCCATATCAGAATGCCTGGATCAGAGTGCTGGATCCACTCCTGATTCCAATTTCCTGCTAATGTTCACCGTGGGAGGTAGCAGATGATGGCTCAAGTGGTTATATTCCTGCCACTCATATGGGAGACTTTGACTGGGTTCCAGGAACTCAGCTTTGGCCGGGTCCTACCTCAGCCATTGCGGGCATTTGGAGATAAGAGGATTATCCAGTGGATAAGAGCTCTAATTCTCCTTCTATCCCTATATGAGTATGTGTGCCTCTCAAATAAGTAAAAAAAATTATTTTAGTTTATTAAAGAAATATTTATTTATTTTAAAGGTAGAGTTTCAGAAAGGCAGAGGCAAAGAGAGAAAGAGAGAGAGAAAGGTCTTCCATCCATTGGTTCACTCTCCAGACTGCTGCAACTTCTGAAGACAGGAGCCAGGAGCTTCCCGCAAGTCTTCCACAAGGGTGCAGGGGCCCAAGGACTTGGCCCATCTTCTACTGCTTTCCCAAGCCACAGCAGAGAGCTGGATTGGAAATAGAGCAGCTGGGTCTCAAACTGGTGCCCATATGGGATGCTGGTACTGCAAGTGGCAGCTTTATTTGCTATGTCACAGCGCAGGCCCCAACAACAGCAATTTAAAAATGCAAATATTTGTATATGTCAATAATAAAACTAAATTTAAATGAGTTAAACAATCTAATCAGAAAGGAAATGTTGACAAACTGAAGTAGAATAAATATAAAATATAAAATTTACTACCACAAGTGTAGGCTGTCCACAGGAGATATACTTTAGAGTCAAAGCTACAAAGAGTTTTCAAAATCAAGGGATGGAAAAACTTATACAAATACCACTGAAACAGTAATCAAAAGAGAGTTGAGGTGAGTGTAATAAGATCAAACAAAAAATAAATAGACAAATTGTTATCAGAGATAAATAGGGACATTTATTATGAAAAAAACAATTCATTAGTACAATATAAAATTATAAACACTATTTCATCTAATAAGATATCATCGAAATATATCTACATAAACTGACAATATTTAAGGGACAAATATGTAATTTAATAGTAGTGGTTGGATTCTTCAATATCCCACTTTCAGGGACCGGTTTTGTGGCACAGTGGATTAAGCCACTGATTGAGGTATTGGCACCCCATATGAATGCTGGTTCAAGTCTTCGCTGCTCCACTTCCAATTTTACTTCCTGCTGATGCGCATGGAAAAGCAGTGGAAGATGACTTGGGACACCCCACACCCACACACACACACCCACATGAGAGACTCAGATGGAGATCCCAGCTCTTGGTCTTGACCTGACCTAGACCTGGTTGTTGTGATCATTTGTAGAATGAATCAGTGGGTTGAAGATCACTCTTTCTTCCTGTTGCTCAGCCTTTCAAATAAATAAGTAGTTAATAAATCTTTTTAAACAATACTACTTTCTTTTTTTAAAATTTATTTATTTATTTGAAAGGCAGAGTTATAGAGAGAAGGAGAGACTGAGAGACAGACATATTCCAATTTCTGCTTCACTCCTCAAATGACTCTAATTGGTGTTCACAGGGGATGTCAGCATTGTTTTTTTTTTAACTTTTATTTAATGAATATAGATTTCCAAAGTACGGCTTATGGATTACAATGGCTTCCCCCCATAACGTCCCTCCCACCCGCAACCCTCCCCTTTCCCACTCCCTCTCCCCTTCCATTCACATCAAGATTCATTTTCGATTCTCTTTATATACAGAAGATCAGTTTAGCATAAATTAAGTAAAGATTTCAACAGTTTGCTCCCACACAGAAACATAAAGTGAAAAATAATAGATGATTTTTTTTAAATGATGATGAAATTAAATCAGACCTATTGTCATGTTTAATCCCAGTGAGGGTCAAGTTGGGAATTGATAATTTCTCCTTTTTTTTTTTTTTTTTTTTTTTTTTACAGAAGATCAGTTTAGTATACATTAAGTAAAGCTTTCAACAGTTTGCACCCCCATAGAAACACAAAGTGAAATATACTGTTTGAGTACTCGTTATAGCATTAAGTCTCAATGTACAGCACATTAAGGACAGAGATCCTACATGAGGAGTAAGTGCACAGTGACTCCTGTTGTTGACTTTACAAATTGACACTCCTGTTTATGGCATCAGTAATCTCCCTATGCACCAGTCATGAGTTTCCAAGGCTATGGAAGCCCCTTGAGTTCTCCGACTCTTATCTTGTTTAGACAAGGTCATAGTCAAAGTGGAAGTTCTCTCCTCCCTTCAGAGAAAGGTACCTCCTTCTTTGAAGACCTGTTCTTTCCACTGGGATCTCACTCACAGATATCTTTCATTTAGTTTTGTTTTGTTTTGTTTTTTTTTTTTTTTTTTGGCCAAAGTGTCTTGGCTTTCCATGCCTGAAATAGTCTCATGGGCTTTTCAGCCAGATCCGAATGCCTTTAGGGCTGATTCTGAGGCCAGAGTGCTGTTTAGGACATCCGCCATTCTATGAGTCTGCTGAGTATCGCTTCCCATGTTGGATCACTCTCCCCTTTATTTATTCTATCGGTTAGTATTAGCAGGTACTAGACTTGTTTATGTGCTCCCTTTGACTCTTAGTCCTTTCATTATGATCAATTGTGAACTGAAATTGATCACTTGGACTAGTGAGATGGCATTGGTACATGCCACCTTGATGGGATTAAATTTTTTGACAGGCAAGGTTAGACAATGAGAGAGAGAGGCAGAGAGAGAGATCTTCCTTCACTAATGGCTGCCACGGCCGGTGCTTCGCCCATCTGAAGCCAGGAGCCGGGTGCTTCCTCCTGGTCTCCAATGTGAGTGCTTGGACCCAAGCACTTGGGCCACTCTCCACTCCCCTCCCGGGCCACAGCAGAGAGCTGGACTGGAAGAGGAGCAACTGGGACTAGTATCCGGTGCCCCAACCAGGACTATAACCCGGGGTGCCGACGCCGCAGGCTGAGGATTAGCCAAGTGAGCCACAGCACAGGCAAACAATACTATTTTCAATAATGGAAACAAAGATCAGGTAGAAGAACAACAAAGAAATAAAATACATTAACAGTACTACCAAAGATATATATAAGAAATTCCTACAAACACCAGCAGCAATGTGCATGCTTTTCAGGTGGACATGGAATTTTTTTCTATGATAAACCTATGCTTAGCCGTAATACAAGCCACTATTACTTCAAAAGTATTAAAACCATAAAAACTATTTGGTTTGACTACAATGAAATCAAATTAGAAATGTACAATATAAAGAAATTTTATAAATTCACAAACAATACAAATTAATCAACAGACTTATATATAACCAATGGGTCAAAGGAAAAAACATTAAACAAATTAGAAAATATTTGGAGTTGAATGAAAAATGAAACAAAAACATTACCCCCACAACATATCAAAGCTTATGGTATGTTGCTAAAGCCAAGCTTAGAGGGAAATTTATGGCCATAAGAACCAGTATTAAAAAAAAAGAGTTCTCAACTTAATGTTCAAAACTATATTATTAAGACAAACATTACAACAAAACATTAAGGGAAACAAGAGAAAAACAAACCCTAAATTGGCAGGAGGAAGAAAGTTATACATATTGGGATGGAAATTAATGAAAGTGGATAGAAAAATAATAGAAATGAATAATGAAACCAAAAGTTGGTTCTTGGAAATTAAAATAACTATTGTCACCAAGAAAACCAAAAAGAAAAAAAAAATCCTCACACTAAAATCAGGAAATAGAGCTCATCACTCTTCTATTATGCAAATAAAAGGATTATAAAGGAATACTAGGAAAGATTTTATGTCAACAGATTGGAAATCTTGAATAAAGTGAAAAAAATTCCTTGAAAGACATAAATCATTGAACATATTAGGTAATAAATGAAAAGCTAAATAGACTTATACTCAAAATTTAGAAATAAATTAATAATTGTATTATTATCATCATCATCATTATCATTATCATCATTATCACAAGCAACAATAAAAACAACTTCCCACAAAGGAAAGCCTTGCACTAGTTGAATGCACTGATGAAACAAAACACACATTTAAAGAATAATTGATACCAATCCTTCTCAAACTTTTCCAAAAAATAGAAAACACTTCCCAATATACTCCATGAAGCCAGTATTATCCTGCATACAAAACCAGATAAAGCTTTCATAAGAAAACACAGACTAAAATCCTTTAAAAATATTAATGCAAAATGAATATATCAAATATAAAATGGATATTTAATTAACAAGTGTGATTTATCACACAATGCAAGGTTTTCTAACAGCCATAATTTAATCTGTGTTATACATTATACTAGTTAAAAGGAAGATGCATGATTATCTTAATAGACACAGAAAAATCTTTTGACAATATCCAAAACCCTATAATGATACAAATGTCCAATAAAATAGAAACAGAAGAAATTTACTCACCTTCTTTAAGAACATCTATGAAAAACCCACAGCTAATACCTCATTCACAATGAAAGTATGAGTGTTGTCTCCCGAAGATACAAAATAAGACTTGGATGAGAACTCTCACCACTTTTGAAAGTTTGAGACAAAGTTAATAGGAAGAAAAAGAAAGAAAAGTCATGCAAATTATAAAGTAGAATGTAAAACTATACACACAGATGATATAATTTTATCTAAAAACTCTAAAGAATCCAATAAAATGATTAGGACTAACAACAACTCTAATAGCTGGAACTAAGAAAAAAAGTTCAGCAAGATTGCAGCATATAAGGTCAACATACAAAAATATATTTCTGTATCCTAGCAATGAGTAACCTGAAAAATTAAATTACAAATATAAATTTGAGGAGATGGAGCAATACAGTGACTGAATAAGATCCTACCAATTTGAATGGATAATTACACAAATCTACCTTTAAGCAATTGGGGAAGCCATGTAAGTGACCATAGTGTCTTGTTTCAATATAATTAGAAAAGACACACTGAAAAAGGAAGGAAGGAAAGAGATACCCAACATGACCCCTCCACCAACTCCAACAGCACAACCCCTTGCCCGGGGGAGAGAGAGCGAGTTATATCCAGACTTTAGTACCAGGCCAAGTACTAGGTCCACTGTCCTGCAATCTAGTGCCAGGCAATGCCAGCATGGCCGTGTGACTCCTGCCCCCAGGACAGTACCTGCAAGACTGAGCCTCTGGTACTGCATCAGCCAAGTAGCTATGGTACTACCTTCACCATTCCTCCTACAATTTTGTAAGTACCGGAAAGTGGGGCAGGAAGGTGAGCCTGGGACTAGATGTTGCAGAGCACAAAGATATGAGGTGGCCTTATAAAGAAAGAAACTAAGCATAAAGCATTTCCTTTCTATCTCTTGAGCTTAGCCTTGAATCAAGAGGAACTTTGCTCAGTGGAGAAATGTAAGGAAGAAATCTTCAGTAGTTCTTACTCTAGTGTAACATCATAACAAAGTAGAAATTCATGAGTTGCCTGACACTTCAAAATAATGATTTTTTTTAAAAAAAGGATATGCTTATTTACGTGAAAGTTAGAGTTACAGAGAAAATGGGAGAGACAAAGAGACAAGGAGAGGGAGACACACATACAGAGATATCTTCCATCCACTGGTTCACTTGCCAGATGGCCGTAAGCCAGGAGCCAGGAGCTTCTTCCGGGTCTCCCATGTGTGAGGCATGGGCCCAAACACTTAGGCCATCTTCCACTGTTTTCCCAGGCCAATATCAGGGAGCTAGATTGGATGTATAGGAACTAGGACAATGATGGGATGCCCATTTGGGATGTTGGTGTCACAGGCAGTGATTTTAACCTCTACCCCACAATGTCCCTAAAATAATGACTTTAAGGAAAATTAGTGAGATACAGGAGACTAAAGACAAGACAATGCAACACCATCAGAAAGGTAATTCATGATACCAATGAGAAATTCAGCAAATGCACAGAGATCATAAAAAAGAGCTAATCAGAAACATTGGAGCTAAATAACTCACCGGATGAAACTAAAAATAGAATTCGAAGTCTCGGCAGTAGAAATGAAGAGACAGAAGGAAGAATTTCTGAGCTTGAAGACAAGTCTTTAGAAATAACCCAGTCAGATAGAAAAAAGGAAAATAATGAAAAGGAATGAAGAAAGGCTTCATAGTGAGCAAACATTTATCTTATTGGTGCTCCGGAAGGAGAAGATAAGAGAACAGGCATAGAAAACCTATTCAGTGACTTAATTGCTGAAAATTTTCCAAATATTTGGAAAGATATAAACATTGAAGTCCAGGAAGCATGAAGAACTTCTCAGAGATTTCACCAAGAAAGAAAGTTTCTGAGGTATATTATAGTCAATTATCAAAAACAGAAGACAGAAAATAGTAAAACAGCTAGAGAAAAGCATGAAGCCACTTATAAAATAATATAATTACTATTAGAAGAATCAGATTTGTCAGCTAAACACATCAAGAGAGAATGGGATGAAACATTCTAAGTCTGTAAAGAAGACAATCGTCATTCAAAAATACTGTAGCCTACACATCTATCTTTCTATTTTCTGTATTTTTGTTTTTGAAGAAACATGGGTATTACAAAGAAATTGCCAGTTATCAAAAATTATTTCATACCCTTAAAAATGAAAATAGATTTACTTTCTGATCTCAATTCCATTATTGGGCATATAGCCAGAGAAATGAAATACATACATCAAAGAGACATCCACACAGCCATGCTTATTTCAGCACTATCCATATTAGACAAATCATGGAATCAACTTAATTGTGCACTAATAGATGAAGGATACTACCTAGCATTCCATCTCTAGCCACTCAATTTCATGTCCTTTTCACATTTAAAATATATCCATTTTATCTCAACAGCTCCAGAAGCCTTAACTTACTACAGCATCAACTCTAAAGTCTAAAGTCCAAAGTTTCATCTAAATATCATCTAAATCAGATGAGTGAGACTCAAGACAGGCTTCATCGCCAAATTCTCCAGCTATAAACATGTGAAACCTATTAAATTATGTTCTTCTAAAATACAGTGGTGGAACAAGCACAGCATAGTCATTCTCATTCCAAAAGGGAAAAATGGAAAGGAAGAAAGGAAGAATAGGTCCCAAGCAAGTTCAAAATCCTGGTAAAGCCAATTCCAGTAGATCTTTAGGCATGAGAATAATCCTCTTTGGTTAGATGCTTCATTTGCTGGCCACTGAAAGATTATAGTTTCATCCCTGAATCTCCACTAGGAAGGAGGGTCATATCCTAAAATTTACCAGGCCTAGGATACCAGTGACACAACTCCAAGCAACCTCACCCCCATAGCTCTGGTTGAATTCTGTTTAGCTTTGTGAGCTATGTTTGAAGCCAAATAGTCAGCTGTGATGATCTTGGAATTGCACTCATGGTCATTCTTAACTTTTTTTTGAATAATACTGTATGTTTATGGCTCTTTGGTATAGTCCTGTAGGTTCTAAGATGTCTGACAGCTTTCCTTTTTATCTCATTTTCCCCATCTTGTTTAGTCCCAGGTGGCAGTGTTTCTGCTGGTATAAACTCCACCATATTCCTGGCTTCTATTGAGATGGCTGAGTAAGTCCCTGAGTTGCACCCATAATTTCTTTATCAAATGGTTGTTCAACTGCACACTTACCATTCTCATCAAAACAATTTTGTTACTTCTGGCAATATGGAGACACTGATAATTTGCCAAATATACAAGTTCTTCTGGTTCCTTTTTGCCTAACAGTTTCTTCTTCAACTCACCTCTCTTCTCTTGTATTTAACTGTAAGCGTAAAGAACACTCAAGCCATACCTTTGCTTAGAAATCTCCTCTGCTAAATATCCAATTTGACCATTGACAAATTCTACCTCTCACAAAACACTAGAAAAAAATTCATCCATGTTGATCACTTTATAATAAGAATTCTCCTTGTTCATTTTCCAATAATTTAGTCTTTATTTCCATCTAAGACCAAATCAGAATCACTTTTGATATTCACATTCCTAGTGTGATTTTAAGCAATTCTCTCAAGTAGTTGAATGCTATGTGCTCTATTATCTTCATGTATGAAGATAGTATAGCAATCTGATCTATCTTTCAGGGATAGTGAGAGTACATCTTGTCACTACTTATGGAAAATCTGCCATAAGATTTGGCTTGGAGATCTCAGTCAGAGGAAATAATGGAGAAGATATGAGGAGAAACACATTTATCCTTCCATTATTTGAGTACATGGATCCAGAAATGCCCAGAGCTCTAGAATTTTTAGGTATGTGAGTGAAGACATTACCAAAAACCCCAAAATCCAGTTTCAAAGCTGGCATTGTGGCTCAGCCAGTTAAGTCACTGCCTGAAACACCAGCATCCCACGTTGGAGCACTGGTTTGAGTCCTGGATATTCCACTTTGAATTCAGTGTTCTGCTAATGTGCCTGGACTAGCAACAGATAATGACCCAAGTACTTGGGCCCCTGCCACCCACGTAGGAGACCTGGATGGAGTTCCAGACTCCTGGCTTTGCCTGGTTACTGTGGTAATTTGGGGAGTGAACCAGCAGATCAAAGACCTCTCTCTCTCTCTCTGCCTTTCAAATAAAAAGAAAATAAATTTTAAAATAATCCAATTTGAGTGGAGCTTCAGTCACTTGCATAAAAAGTATCCTGACTAAACCATCTGGGGTGAGGCAACGGACAATTGGATTAATCTGATGACAATCCCCAAGGTTTAGAGTATCTACTCTTGCCTTCTTCACCCGAGACGTATAGAAGTCAGAGGGGAAACAATAAAAGACATAAGGCCAAGAAAGGGGAAAATGGCTTGGAATTCCTCTATTGGGAATCTGATTAATTACTTGAGAGGGTGCATTGTATTTTGGAATGTGAGACCAGAGACTCGGCTATTTTATACCTAGGCACAACTGGAACATATTAGTCATTACTATGTCACTTTCATCTTGCTGTGCTAATAGAGAAGAGTTGGTGCAATGCCTGTTCACATTTAGTCGAAGCTTCAGAGGAGCTGGAGAACAGATCATTTTTAATAAACAATGGCAAGCAAAAAATAAAAAGGCAATAATTAATGAATGATTTTGGTAGATTTGATCTAACACAAACAAGAAAACAGGTCAATATCAAAGATGTAATTTATTGCTGAATATAATTTCCAAAGCAAAACAACTAGGAGAATGAGTCTCAAACATATAGGCACAATCCAGATTTCAAAGATGGAGACAGGCAGTGTGGCACAGGAAACCTGAACAGCCTAATTAAGAAGAAATACAAATATCCAATTTGGGTGTAGATATTCTACCCTGCCAGAGAGTTTCAAATTAATTTTCTAATATCCAGTCAAAAGGGGCTTCAGTAAGCTATTGGTATTAGCAGGGAGCCATGGAACCAATTCAGGCCAAATCTCTAAGCCAAGGAATAATTTCTTCCTACTGATCATTCTGTGTTTTCTACAGCACAGGTCACAAGTAAAAATGCAGAATACACCCATAATAAAGCACTTCACCTCCAACATCCCAGAAAAGAATCTTTATAATCTACTGAGCCTTTAAGTCAGAGCTGGGGTACTAAGCAGAAAATAACCAACATGGCTTACAGCTAGCCCTATCTCCTTGCGCCCCCCCCCCCAAATATCTGTCTCATTTCAGAGTTCTGCACAGATACAGAGAATATTGCCAATTAGCCTCTAATTCTTCACGCTCACCAAAACCAGAATATTCACTATCTCCACAGTTAATCTGTAATTCTTCCTTTCTGCTAAATTGTCAGATTTTTGTATTCTTTTTATACATAGCACTTAATATCTTCATTATAATTCCTCCTATAATATCTTTTTGTCTCCCCATAAAAATGTATAATGCCAGGACCAGAGATTCTTGAGTTGGCAAGATTCCATCAGAAGCAGAGACAATTCCTAAAGAAACAGGCATTTCAATATGAGTATTGCAGATATGGCTTTAGGGGATTTTACATTGTAAGAATATTCATATTCTTAATTCTATTTGGCTTAAGCTAAAGTTCAAGAGTTTTCTATTAGACTGTTACTATGAAGTTAGATGGCTTACTAGTGTCCTAAGAGGTATTAGCAGGTCAATTTTGATTTTAAGTAATTCCTTAAATGGATCCTTTATTTTCCTACCAAAGCCAACCTCCTTCACAAGCTGCAGTGAAAAAGAGTTGACCAGTCTTTCCTCCCACTGAAAATCTAAACTGAGTCCCCCAACACTCATTCTAACACTTTCTAGGTGGGATTCCTCTACTACCACATCTGGAAATACTTGTGTTCTTCTCTCTCTCTCTCTCTCTCTCTCTATATATATATATATATATATACACACATATATACATACATACACACACACACACACACACATATATATATATATATATATATATCTTCTATGTGTTGCAGCTAGTGTAAAGACATATGGCCCCAGGTTTAGTCAATCAGATAAATCATCATACTTGGAAGAAAGTAATATGAGGCAGGAGTCATGTGGAAAGGTTGGATCTTTTGGAAAGAATTAAACCCAAAGCATTTTTAGAAAACCTGGGCAAAGCCTCATCTCCAGTTCCTAATGTCACATGTATTGAGTGGTGAATGGTGACCATGCTACTGTTTCTACTAGAATATTCCTATGATGTGTCTGGGCATTGCTCTTGCCCAAATTGTCCCTGTCTGTGTGGCATTTAGGCCCAGTTATTTGTCTCCTGGAGATTCAGTGGTTTATCTAAGTAATCTTCAATTAATCTTCTTTGGATAATGCAAATAATTCTGAACAAATATTGAGAAATTGTGTCCTAGTCTGGGCTTTTTCATTTCCTAGCTGTGAGAATATGAGTAATTCCCCTCCCCTTTCTGGGCCTTCATTACCCAAGCAGAAAAATTAAGTCAGTGAGTTTTAAACTCTTGGGGTCATAAATTATTAAAGAATTTATGACAGCTATGGAAATTTTTGCTAGTAAAATACATACAGAGAACCATATACATACATGTAACATGAACACAAATATAAAAACACTCAAAAATTATGTAACTTAAAATTACATTAAGTACCATGGTTACAGCACTGGTGATCAACATTTTCTTTCTTTTTACCACTTCCCCTCGCCTGCCTTTACTCAGATCTGAAAATCCAACACGAGCCTATATCCAACACACTGGGCATCAACTTCATCACCCATAATAACTCTGAGGAAACACCAAGGAAAAATAGAGGAGAGGATGCGCCATCCCTCAAATTATTTCCTGAGTTCATCCTGTTTAACTATGTCATATTGGACCAAATTGCAACTCACAGGCCTTCAATTTCATTACCTGTAAAAAGAGGAAGTTGGACAGATCAGCGGTTTGTAACTATTTGGGGAATTATTATCTGAAAGCCCTTACTGCTGGTTTCTTCCTGTCAGGTTGCACTTCCTGATCCAGACAAAGGTGGCAATACTTTGTTAAACCAGTGGTTCTTAAATTTGTTTTGTCCAGACTGTGAAACTTCTCCTAAGAAAATACACAGATGAATACACATAGAAAATTCCGTAAATGCTTTCAGAGATTACAAGACATGAAGTCTATGAATGACCCACTAGTAAAAACCCATGCTCAGGGCTGGCACTTTGGCATAATGAGTAAAGCCCCTCCAAACAATTTACTGCTACAAAAAGGACACAAAAATGGGAAGAGCCAAAAAGAACACATCTGAAAATATCACTTTTCAAATAGTGGCAGGCATGTGGGTGGACTTTAGGGAGGTATAACACTTGCATTGAGTATTGTACTGTGTGTGATAGGTGATAGGTAACCTTTCAATCTGGGTATGGATAAGGGTATTTCTTTCTCTGTTAGAGCCTTGTCCCCATGTATATACACGAACACCAGCCATGTAAAGTGACATTTGTGGATACTTGTTGAATATTCTATCACCAAGGGCATGCTACAGTAGAAAGATTCTATAATGGGTTATTGCTGATTATAAGGACTTAATGTCAAATAACAAAACAACTCTTGACTTTGATACTGTTTTGACCATCTAAATACAAATAGCACCCTTTTGCTTTGTGCCATTCGGTACCACTGTCATTCTGAAAGCTAGTGCTTATTTGCACTTTATATTGTGGTTTTCAGTGTAATGTTCTCTGGAAATTTTTCTATAAAATTAGGTTTCTGTCATATCTCAAATTTGTCAAACATATGACACCATAGTTATATATATTTTGATATTATGTTTTAGACCATTTACCTTTTCCATTATTTTCTAGACAAATAATGAGAATTAAAATTAACACATATACTTTGTTACATTCATTTGGAAAGTGAGTATAATCTTGAGTACACTGTCATTTTGTGATTGGTTGCTGGACTATTCCCACTTTATGTTTACATGTGTACATCAGACATAGAGAGGGAGAGAGAGAGAGAGAGAGATTGATTTTTCCATCCACTGATTCACTCCTCTAAGTTCCTGCATCAGTCTGGGCTAGAGCCGGCTAAGTCAGCAGCCCAGCAATTGATCTTTGTCTCCTATGTAGGTAATAGGGACCCAAGTACTTGAACTGACTCCCAAGTTGCACATTAGCAGGAATCTGGAGTTGGAAACAGAGCTGGGCTTTAAGCCCACATTTCAAGTGGCATCTTAAATCACCATGCCAAATTATTGCTCTATAAATTCTTATTTATTATATGCTTATTTATGATGGTTAATAGAATTAAGTTCTTAAAAAGGTTTATTTATTTATTTGAAAAGCAGAATTAGAAGAAGAAGGATGAAGAAAGAGGGAGAGGGAAAGGGAGAGGGAGACGGAGAGAGAGAGAGAGAGAGAGAGAGAGAGATTGATTTTCTATCCCTTGGCTTACTCACCAAATGGCTGCAACAGCTGGGGCTGGGCCAGGCCAAAGCCAGGAGCCCAGAACTCCATCTGGGTCATCAATGTGGGTGCAATGGCCCAAGAACTTGAGCCATTTTTCGTCTGCTCTCCCAGGTACATTAGCAGGGGAGCTAGATCAGAAATGGAGCAGCCAGGACTTGAACTGGTGCCCATATGGTGTGACAGTGTTCCAGGTTGTAGCTTAACCTGCTGAGCCACAAACAAGCCCCACAATTAAGTTTTACTGTTGCACCTTACTAATAGATACCACTACTAGCTGAAAATTGGCAAGGATGTCCTCTGGCTTGAAACAATCTTAATTACAAAACTTCAGGTCAATATTCAGTGTTTCTTGACTCTTAAAGTTTTGTAGCTTGGGGAAAATTACTTAGCATCCCTAAACATGTATTTTCAAGTGTACAATGTGAACAAAACATTTCCCAAACACAGGGTTGTTTTGATGAGTACATTAGATAACAAACGTTAAATATTTAGCACAGTTCCTGGCTGATTGCCAGCTCTCAAGTTGTAAAATAATTTCCCCTCCACAAACAAAAAAAGTAATTCAATTACAGAAAGAATGGGCATAATTTATACTTTAACTTAACTCCCTCTCAAAATAATTTGGATAACCAATTTTTAAAAGGCATTTTAATCCATTAACCACAGCACTCTGCTGTTTTATTGATGATATGTTTACTGTGCTAGTGCATGGCGACATGTACAGCACATTTCTGTTCATAGAGTGCAAAACAAAGGCTAGTTATGACTAAGTCACAATCAGTATCAAAGATGAAAATACGGACAGTTTTGGAATGAAATAACCATTTAAAATTGCAAGCTTGATAGTATGGATATGTTTGGAAGAACTGCTTTAATCCACCATATCTTTTAATGTTTTATGTGCAGCATAGCCAAGAAGCTAAGGTAAAATAGTAATTCTAGAATCATGAGGTAAGCATTTGATGATAAAGAAACATTTATTAAAAAGAAAATTCTCTATTGAAAGAAATAACAAAAGCTCAAAACTTTCCTTTACTTCTGTTTTAGTATATTTTAAATTTCAGAATTACAACATAGAGGAAAGATAAAAGAATGATATGGGTCGCTATTCTTAATTTGAGTGATCCTGACCTTTTTCTTTTTTAAGTAGATCTAAGTGAGTCAAAATGTCCACCCCTCAAGGAACAGCCAATAGAGCTTAACTTTAGAGTCCATTTGATATGTGACCTTTCCTCTGTAACTAAACAAGACAAAGCCTTGGCACAGATAATGTAACTGCAAATAAATCACCCATTTCATAGATGCCATTAGGCATTGGCCAGATGGAGATAATTTTGGTTAAGATATTGTCTTAAGAATTTAGAAAACAGGTTTCAGTTCTCATGTTTATAATTAATTTACCATGAGCCTTGAATCTCTTACTGTCTTCATTTTGAAAATAAGAATATGGTCTAATTCATCACTCATATTTCCTTCAGTCCTGATATGCTATTGTTTGATCAATTGTGGTGAAATGTGAGAGGTTCCTACAAGGGCATTCCTTTAGTTTTAATCAGGCTATAATTATTTGACCTAAATAGGAAATAAGTACAGTAGAGCTCAGGAAATTTCATCACTGACTGTTTTATTTCAAGATGCATGTAGTTCCTATGTGCTCTATTCAAGCTGAAAATTTGGAAGATGTAATATGTCTGCATCCACCTAATGCTTATTTGGTGAAGGCAAGTAGGGAGCAAATGAAGATACAGAGAGATGAGCCATTCAAAGTAGCAAGATCTATGTTTTTTTTTTTTTAATTTATTTGACAGGTAGAGATATAGACAGTGAGAGAGAGAGAGAGAGCGAGAGAGAGAGAGAGAGAGAGAAATGTCTTCCTTCAAGATCTATGGTTTTAAGAAATCCATTCTCTCCTGGAAGATTCACCTGCCTTCCATACTGAAAATCTATCCCTTACTTCAATCCTCCATGATGCTTGCCTTCCTGTTTGAAATTGTATAGCATTAGATGACATTCTTAGCCCCTTATTACATGCACATTTCTTTATATCTGAAGTACTTGTCTTATCTGCTTAACTAGATTCAAGAAAACTGAGCATGGCATCCTATCTTTCCCTTCCTACTCTTTGTCTTCCGTCTCCCCTGTCAGCTGTATTTAATCCACTGCTTTGCATTTAGCAGTTATTCATTAGATATTTTCTGACCAGAGCTTAGCCTATGCAATGGGAGAGAGCACCAAAATAAACTCTAGACACACCAAAACCAAGTAGACAAGATTATTTAAATAAACAAATTGTTACCTATGTCATCTGCTAGAGCCCAGTCTACAGATAGAAAGGCAAAGGAGGAATACTATATTTTGGTCTGCTGTCAACATACCTGGCCTAACAGGAATTTAGATTCATTTACTCTGTTTCTACTTTTACTGTTTCCTACTTTCTCAAGATCATCCTCAGTATAGTTAGCCTAAGAAAAAAGCTTTAATGGTTGCTTTCGGCAGTTCAATTTTCCCATCCTTGAATATCTTCAGTTTTCTTTTATATCCCATTCGTACCATGTACTCCTACCTTTCCAGCTCTTATAAACTCCTTCACTTCTTAGTTTTTAAGCAGGTATATTTATTTCTAAGAGTACAAGGATTTCAAAATCAAAACTTCAGGAAGAAAGCAATGCCTACCAGAGGACTAGTGTTATTGGAACAGTGGGAGGGATATTTTTTTGAGGCAAAGAGCGATCAGGTACTGCCTGTAATATACCACCCACTGGTAATGTCTTTGTATTAATTTGGACCTGCACTAGTGTTATATCTTTTTCCTGTATGTCTCATGTAAAAGTTGATTTGCTCTGATCTAGAGCTACTATTCAAATCCTGGGGTTTTCTTCCACCTGCTCCCTGTATTGTGGCTGTGGGGTGGGGAGTGTCAGGTGCCTAACACAGTGTGATGGTCTCTAAGGCTTCTGGGCTCAGGGACTCCTTAGAACATCTTCTTTAAGAACTTGCGGCTGAGTCTTGGCTACAGGAAATCCGTCTCTTTTCACCCAACCCACCCTACCCAAGATAAGGAAATGTGATCTTACCTATACTTCCTGGTTACAGGGACCCTTAAGGCAATGCAGGGTGGGTAAACAGAAAGTGCAAGGTGAATTATAGCTCCAAATTCCTCTTAAGAAGTGGGGCATTTGTTTCCATGTCAGCATTTCAGAGGCTTGTGAATTCAAGACTCCTCTAAGCCGAGGTCATCCCCACCCTGACGTCCCCTATTTGGAGTTAGTTAGGGGATGTCATTAGACAGAGAAGTGTCCACTTTGAAACCTGAACACAACTGAAGGCTGTGAGAAAGAATCATACAGAAGACTGAAGTGTTCTACTGTCTGTGGAAGGGGCCAGAGAGCATCTAGCATCAGCAAAGGACCTCAAAAGCAAGTAGGCTGTGTGTTAGCACAAACTCAAAGCTGAGTGCAACCACAGAATTGGAAGACAATGCACTGTGGCCCTATAAATAGAAAGGAGAGTTTCTTTTGCTAAGTGAGAAGCTTTGCCGGCTCTATGTACAGCCTATAGTGTAACCCTGCATCATTAATCAGAGAGAGAGAGAGAGAGCAAGAGAGAGAGAGAACGCTGCCCCCTGGAATACGGAAATATTCAGTGTGCACGGAGTGTCTTGCATATTTCACTCTGACATCTTACTACCATGTTTTTCAACATGGTAGTGGTTAGGTAATCCGGAGAAATTAATTTCTTTTCTTTCTTTAGCTTTCACCATTCTTTTTTTTGCTTACTTTTTACTATTTTCTCCCTTCCTCCCTCCCATCATCCTCTTCCCTTCTTTCTTTCGTTCTTTCTTCTTCTCTTTTCTCTTTCTCCCCTATTTTTCTGGCAGTGAAGTAAGATTGGATTGGTTGTTCTCAGAACAGAGTGCTGGAATTGATGCACACATCACTAGCGTCCTTGTTGGAGTGGCTGTTGCTTGAATTCTTTGGCGATCCCTGGAGAAAACAGAAAGAAAGTGAAACGGTAGGCTCCAATTTTTAAAAGCATAATTAGTTCTCACTTGTGCCTTTCACTGTTACTATCTAGAATTGGACTCTTTATACCAGATTCTGGATAACCTGTCAGATATAAGGGTGATTATGGACCATCCTCACATGTCATTTCCTTGGTATTTGCACAAACAAAAATAATTCTATGGTTGGCTGCTTGAGGTGGGAGGGGGAGGTAACTTTGAACTTGGGGAAATGTAAGTTTGACATGGAGAGATTTTTACAATGCGTTTTGCTTGATTGATAGTCAATAAAATAGCCTTTGTAATTTAACCTGCTGCATTAAGTAAAGCTACTCACGTGTATGTACAGGGTGATTTTTATCTACTCTTTACCATAATTCTTTGGAGATGCTATTTTTATCTGTCAAGTGATTAAAATGGATAACTTTGTGTCCTTTTCAAAATAACTATGATTTTAAAACTGAGAACTATAATACTCATAATTTTTACCACCACAAATATATCCTCCTATCATCTTGTATAAGTTACATATTTTTACTTTAAAAGTGAATTTTTCTTGTAACTAATGATAGCTTGTTGAGAGTCTGCTTTCAAAAAGGAAGCAGTCTGGTAAATAGCACATTTGTGAGAGAGAGGGGAAATAAGAAAAACAGGCACAGTTCCTCTGTTTTTCATGGATAAGCTGTGTCTATCAGAGTAAGTAATCAGTACATTAAAGAAATCAACAATGAACAAATTGATTTTGAATCAAATTTACATTTCTAGATACTCATAATTGACTTAAATTATTTTGATAAAATGCAAGTGAAATTGTTTTCTGGCTTGCGTGATGGTTCTCTTTTGTGCTCAAAGAGAAAATATTTAGAAAGGTGCATTCTCACTTTAAATCAAATGGCGAGGTTATCAGAGGCATGTAACTGTTAGGAGCTGCATTGAGAGACTGAAAGAAAGGAAAAGATGGATTTTCATTTGAGATAAGGGCAAGAATGGGAGGGATGCAGTATATTATGACCCAGGATTAAATCTCAAGTAACTTCCCTGCTCCTTTCTCTGCTATCAACTGTAGTTTGCACAGACTTTATTTTTACTGCTCTAATTTTTCCAGGAAAGAAAAAATTGTAACTTTATTCAAAAAGCAGGTCCGTATATTTTAGAGAGCTTCAGATCATTCAACATGGAGTAGTCTTTTCTTTTAGCTGCAGTAAATGTCAGCTATGGAGGCAAAGACATTGATTTTATAGATGGAATTCAAGTTCCTGGTCCAGGGAAAGATACTACCAGCCAAACTGGCAAATATTTGGATCACACAAAAAAGTCATTCTCCAAGAAATTTGTCTGAATGGGAGTATATTTGTAATTACAGAAAATGTGCTTTGAACTTGTGAACACACGTGGTGCTCTGCCTTGCTGTGTTTGTAGTAATAGTTTTGTGAGACAGGAACCACCCAGTGTATCTATTCTGTTGAGGTCAGCGTAAGGTGGTGTTGGATATTGTGAAGGTGAATAAAAACAAAGTGGAGCACTGACCGAATTTCACCTGAAGACCTTTAGGAATGAACGAACACTATGGTATTCTTTTGCAATGACATGGAGGGGAAAAGGAAACACACTTTCTGTCCTCTTACCAGCATTTTTGGCACCACCCAGATACCCAGGACCAGAAAGGGAATTTGACTCTTTTTCCTGACCTCTACACAATCCTGAGAGGAGGGGCCATAGATGGTCCTGCTTCCTTTGCTCATTAAAGTGATCTCCTCAAGGCCTTCCTTTCATGTCATAGCTGTCACGAATCAGTCTCCAGATTCCTAGTAGAATAAGAAGTTATCAGAAACAGATTCAAATCTTGTCACTTACAGGAGCAATGGCAAACATCTGATACTGTTTTAGGCTTTGGGAGGTGACATTGGTTGACAATTTACATTACAGTCAGAAAATCTAAGGCTCAGAGAGTAGAAGTTATTGGGCCAAGTACTTCTGTGAGTCAGTGAGCAGAGAAAAGGCTGGAACCTAGGTCTGCTGACTCCCCGTCCAGTGTTTGTTTCACCTCTCCCTGGTACCTAACAAGGCTTGTGGATTAAGAGGCATGAATTATTCATTGGAAAATATTAAAAGATGTCATTATGAAATCACTCAGGAAACTCTCAGGACCAGGGTACATATCAAGATTCTCAGAGGGGATCTTATTATTATAGCAGGTCTTGATTTACTGGGCTTTACCATTGTAAGAAAAGGAAAGAATTATTTCTGCTGTACCATAAGAAGAATTCCATAATTCAAATGAATATTCACTAAGTTCTGTAATACAATATCAAGACAAAGTTAACCAAATGCAGGATGCTTACAGGCTATATCAAGTGATAGTTAGGGCAACAACTTGACCAACTCAGAAGACAAGAGATGATACACAGGAAGTCTTGAGGTCTAAGAGCTGCCATCTTTCAGAAAAGAGTCATGATCTCAGGGCAGCTCCCTGACAAAATAGTCATGAAGTGTTTCATCAGCTAAAGACAAATTGTGAGGAAGCTAAGTACAGGAATTGGTGGTTTGTGAATCCTGAAGGGGGTGCAGTAGTTAGGAGCTTGGCTATTACTGATGATTATCATATAATCAGGTGTTACCTGGGCTTTGAAAATCAAAATGGGCTCGCTTGGTGTAGGTTGCAGAAGACAATCAAGGGAAGAGTGTGTTTCCAAGACATCACTTTCATTTGCAGCTACAGATGCATTCTCATCATACAGGAACCAAGATGTAGACAGAGTTGCTGAAAAATAACCCAAAGTGCAAAATAATAACCAAAATCAAGTCTGTACAGACTCTGGAAATGTGGATGGGGCAGGAACTTCAATAACATTAGTGATCTAATGAGGAAACCACAGTTTAAAGTATTTATACTATCTGTTCCATGGGTTATATAGAAGCACAGACTGTGCCCAGAGCAGGAGTGCAGGCTACCAGCCCAGGCTCAGCTGTACCTTGGACATGATAATGACTGTCTCATCAGCGACCTAAAATATATGCAAATATCTGCCACCAAATCAAAAGCCTCTCAACCCCTTTATTACTTCCTGACAATATATTAGTTTCCTACAAAAGCTTCAGTTTTAAGGTCACATCATTTGTGGCAGACAATAACAAGGTTTTCTCCACATTCGCAAGCAAAAGACAGAAGACTTTAATACTGTTATGATTATTTAGCTAAAATTGTTTCCACCTTTAGTTGGCAGATCAGTTTCAAGTACTTCTTATAAATTAATCATGTGTCATATTTCTTATAAGCAAGAATATTCTAAGTATCTACTGTATTTGAAATATCAGGGGCTGGCACAGTGGCTCACTTGGTTAATCTTCCGCCTGCGGTGCCAGCATTCCATATGGGTGTGGGTTCTAGTCCCGGTTGCTCCTGTTCCAGTCCAGCTCTCTGCTGTAGCCCAGGAAAGCAGTGGAGGATGGCCCAAGTGCTTGGGCCCCTGCACCCCCATGGGAGACCAGGAGGAAGCACCTGGCTCCTGGCTTCGGATAGGCATAGCTCCAGCCATGGCGGCCATTTGGGGAGTGAACCAATGGAAGGAAGACTTTTCTCTCTGTCTCTCTCTCTATCTGTCAAATAAATTAAAAAAAAAGAAATATCAGACCAAATGGTGTACTGAAATATGAACAACATGTAGGAATCACACAGATTTATTATTTATCATATATAATTTCACAATTAAATATCATCACCAAGTTAATTATGAGAAGATGAAGTACACAGAGGGGAGTTTTAAAGATCTATATTTAATTTTAATCTATACTTTACTGACCTATATTAATTTTTATACTGAAAGTCTTCCTCAGTTAATCTTCTAAAGACTTATTTCCTTAACTTCTCTCCTCATATTCCCATGATAGGAGCATCTTGCTTTTATATACTTGGGACCAGGTTTTACTCTGATCTGTTTTTGGTTTTGCCTTTTTCCCATTCAGTTCTACAGTCTCCTAATTCGGAAGGTATCAACACACTTCTCTCTCTTCCGGGGAAGCTAGGGTTAAAACTAGGTGGTACAGGCTGGCACCGCAGCTCACTAGGCTAATCCTCCACCTGCAGTGCTGGCACCCCGAGTTCTAGTCCCGGTTGGGGCACCGGATTCTGTCCCAGTTGCTCCTCTTCCAGTTCAGCTCTCTGCTGTGGCCCAGGAAGGCAGTGGAGGATGGCCCAAGTGCTTGGGCCCTGCACCCGCATGGGAGACCAGAAGGAAGCACCTGGCTCCTGGCTTCGGATCTGTGCAGCGCACTGGCCATAGAGGCCATTTGGGGAGTGAACCAGCGGAAAAGGAAGACCTTTCTCTCTGTCTCTGTCTCTCTCACTGTCTAACTTTGCCTGTGCCAAAAAAAAAAAAAAAACGAAAACAAACAAACAAACAAAAAAAAACCCTAGGTGGAGGTGGTACTGAATTGTGAATACCTCATAAAATTAATTCTACCAATAAAGGATAGTTCAGTCACTTAATCTTGCATTGGTCCCTTTGAAGAAGAACCAGAGGACAGTAGAAACACCTGGTTTTGTTACCAAAAAGCAGGCACAGTCCATGACAAGGTACCTGGCACAGTAATACCTTTCCCTCTGAAACGCTAAGGCCTCCAAAAGATGATCAGGATTGAAGAGAAAAATCTACCTAGCTGAAGCAGAGTGTGAGATAACTAAAGTAGATTAACTGGAGAAAGAAGATTTGAGGCCTAAGTGGGTAATCATATATTGGAGCTTCACTACTCAGCTTTGCCCCAGCCACCTTGCTGAAAGGTTGCTTTGGTCATGGAGGATAGAGTAAACTTCCCTCAGTTTGCTACCATGAAATTTGATTAAGTAAAACGCTATAAGGACACTTTGCAATTTGCAGATAGAAAGGGGCTGTTTTTCAGAATACGGAGTATGACCTGGATCATATCTGACACAGAATTACTTGTTAATAACCATCTTGGTTCTAAGTTATAGTTGTAAGAATTGCACATTGAGATATGTCACCTGTATGTTTGGATTTTTTCCTAGAGGAGAAATCGCTTGGGAAATTTAAAACTGTCTGACCTCTGGGAATTAAATCTGAAAAATTTCTGTGACATGGTCCAAAAGGGAAAAGATATTAAGGTTGATTAGGCTGGGTTATGCATTACTGCCTGTCTGGGACTTGGGCCAAACATATATGGCCAGAGTAAAATCCCAGGCTAACCAAATACCAGGAGAACATTGGCATGATGGTTAATCATAATGGCTCCTCACTAGATGCTGTGGGATCTCCATTATGTGGATTGCTTTGCCGCCTTTTCCCTCACCCTTCACAATTACTTGAGAATGTTTTGGACAAATTTAAAGTTAGAATCAATGATGAACCATCCTGATGTACCCCCCCAAAGAGTATATGATGTTGTTTTGAAAATTTTCAGTCTAATCTGGTAACATTGGCATGACTTAACTCACTTGTCATATTGGGCCAAATAATATGAAGCACTTCTAAGAAGCAGTGATCACCTCATTATCTTTTTCTTAAATTTAAACACACTAATTATAAAATTTGTTTTGTTTTTATGTCTAAAAATTTGTTTTCAATGTAAGATTTTAATTTCATAGAGCCCTTTGGTGGATTTGGAATTATGTTTAGGTTTAAAATATATATTTTATTACGTAACTAAGATTTGGTTTGCTCGGTCTCACACCTTAGCATGCTGACTTCATTTTATTCATGGAGAATTCCAATCTCTTGGCTTTGCTCTATTCCCACAGCTCTAAGAATTCATTGAGGTTTCTATAGCAAAGGAAAAATATTCATAAATTTATGAAGGTATATTTGGGTTTCTCAGAGAAACCTCACATCCTCAAAGCAGGGTCAAAGTCTCATAATGATTTAAAGATTCAGGTCATTTCTGAGCAATAGAATTTATGCCTATTTTAAATTAAGTATCTTCCTAGTACTAACTCCAGAAAAAGCTATTAAATATCTAAATAGTTACTGTGAATCTTGGTAATAGCAGGCTTTTGGAGACTATCTACTACTGGTTCTAACTTTGATTTTGAGGAGCTCAATCATCAAAAATAATGGTTATTATTTATCATACACTTAAATGTACTAATCACTGGAAAAGATCCTTACATTTTGACAGCAGCTCTATTTTTTTCTTTTCACAGATGAGGAAACTGATGTTAAAAAAAAAATTAAGTAACTTGCCCAAAGTTGTACAATGGCCTCGGTTAAGTTTTCCTTTTTTATAAATCACTTTAGTAAAGCATTATTGACATAAAATGTTCATAAATAATATATACAACTTAAAAAGATTGCATAAAAGGATAAACCTCGAAAGCCATCACCATAATCTATGGCCATAAATCTCTATCTTCGTTGAGTTTCAAATCCAGTTATGCTGGTTGCCAAAGCTCTTTCCTTTATGCATTGCTGTTTCTTTATGATTAAGCCACAACTCATTATCTTTTCCTTATCTCTATTAGGAAGAGTCAAGTTGTACCAATTTCAAAATTAACATTTTTAAACTAGATTTAGGCCAGTTGAATAAGCAAATGTGGAGCATATAAAATAGAGAATAAAATGAATAGAATGGGTAGTACAAAAAGCATAAATAAAGCATTTTTAAAGATTTATTTATGTATTTGAAAGGCAGAGTTACAGAAAGGCAGAGGCAGAAAGAGAGAGATCTTCTATCTGCTGGTTCCTTCCCCAAATGCATGCAATGGTTAGAGCTAGGTCGATCAGAAGCCAAGATCCAGGAGCTTCTTCTGGGTCTTCCACGTAGGTGCAGGGGCCCAAGGACTTGGACAATCTTCCACTGCATTCTCAGGCCATAGCACAGAGCTGGATGGGAAGTGGAGCAGCCAGGACTTGAACCGGCGCCCATATGGGATGCTGGCACTGCAGACAGAGGCTTTACCCTCTATTTTAATTCTCTTCAATAAATCTTTGTGATGTGTTTAGTATTTTTCCAGTGTAGTCTGAGCAACAATAGCAGTCCTTTCCCTCACAGAGCTTATTTACATGGGGAGAATAAGCCGGCCCATATTATATCTGTCTATACAGAACAGATTTATTTTATTTATTTTTTTTATTATTTTTTTTGACAGGCAGAGTGGACAGTGAGAGAGAGAAAGAGAGAGAAAGGTCTACCTTTTGCCGTTGGTTCACCCTCCAATGGCCGGCGCACCGCGCTGATCCAATGGCAGGAGCCAGGTACTTATCCTGGTCTCCCATGGGGTGCAGGGCCCAAGGACTTGGGCCATCCTCCACTGCACTCCCTGGCCACAGCAGAGAGCTGGCCTGGAAGAGGGGCAACCGGGACAGAATCCGGCGCCCCGACCAGGACTAGAACCCGGTGTGCCGGCACCGCAAGGCAGAGGATTAGCCTAGTGAGCTGCGGTGCCGGCCTATGCAGAACAGATTTAGCAAGAAGATATGTAAGTTTATGACATGTTCCACCTTAAACAGTCACCACCTTTTCTATACTTATGCTGTTGGATGTAAGAAGGAACCCATCTTAGAGCTTTTGAAAAATGTTAAGATTTCTTATCCCTAGCCTAATCTGTGACACATTAAAGTTTGAGAGCAAAGGTCCTGAATTGCAGATATAGGGCTCTGTCAAAGATTAAGACAAAATATGTGGTTTTAAAATGAGAGTTAAGCAAACGGCTAAGGAGAAAAAAAACCTATGCATAAAGTCTTTCTTAAACAACTCTGGGGAAATAAATTTCTTTTTATGTATTCTTGTTTGGTGGCCTCCTAATGCCCTGTGTGTTAGCTATAGGATATTAGAACTGTAGAGAAAAGCATCTGGTCCTTGAAACATAAAATCAAAGTTATGTGCTAACCATCAAAAGAGGGTTAGAACTATTTTTATATTTGCAAGTAAGCTTTTTCCATAAGACCACAGACTTGAAGTAATGGTATGTATGTTCCAGGTTCAGAGCACAATCTATGGCTATATTATAGACAGAATAACTAGAATCTAACTTATATTGCTGTGCTTGGTGATTCAGTGTGATAACCATCTAATCCAGCAAGATTTAGAACTCTGAGTTTAAAAAAATAAAACATAAGAAAAAGGTGTTAGATCACTCTGTCTCCTGATAATGTTGATTATTCCCCACCACGTTTTCCTACTCTCTACAGCTTCACTCCCCTATGTTTATGATTCTTACATAAGAGGAAATAAAAAAAGAGCCTTGGGGCATCCATTCCTGAGCCCTGTTCTAAATCACACTTTTAGCACAAAGTTGAGCTTCAGGTCATGCTCCTTTGGAATTTAGAGATATGAACCTGAATCAGGCACCAAGCTTCCTCATTTTTCAGTTGCTTTATGTGTGAAAACAATGTGATTAAAGGCACTTTTTCCTCAAGGGCATGGATCATCATACTAATGGTGGACAGGTACTTTGTAATCCTTTGGTCAGACCTCTTCTGTATAATTTGCAAATGCTATATGCTGTTGGATTGAAATCACACTGAAAATTGAGTTGTGCCTGCCTTTCTCCTGAGAGATTCCCTTCAGTACATGACAGCACTATCACTGGTCAAGCTTGCAGTTCAAGATGCTTATGAGGAGTAGTTATAGTTATAAGGTCTGCATTCGAATAAGTGAGAAAGAGAAGCATGAGTGTTACAGATCAGTGAAATCATTGCTTTCAGAAATGTCATATGAGATAATCCAACCACTCAGCCTACTGCAAGTTTGTGCACTGAATATAAGACAACTAGACAACTTTCTGTATAAACTGACATTTAACCTACTCAATTTAGCAATCAATTTAGTACATCTCTTTTTTTGTCTATTTTGTCACTGATGCCATCCTACCAGTTGTTGAAGGTGGAGACCACGCCTCCTTTATTTTCATCTCTTACGGTATCTAGCATGGTGATTTGATTTACCACAAGGTATTGCCCACCACTCCATTGGTTTGTATCAGCTTAATAGTTTAGCAAACTATCCTGGCAGCAGGAAAGGGGATAGAGAAGAAAATCAACATATTCTTCTATTTTAGTTGCTTTATTCCTTCCGTCTTGCATGCAGGTGGAAATGGGTCAATTTGCTGTAGATAATATGTGCTTATCTGTGTTTCTCTATTTGGGGGAGGTGGAAATATGTGATATAAAGGACTAAGTGGGCTGGTGCTATGGTGCAGTTGGGTTAAGCTTCTGCCTGTGGTGCTGGAATCCTATTTGGGCGCCGGTCTGCTGCTCTTCTGATCCAGCTCTCTGCTTATGGCCTGGGGGAGCAGTGGGAGATGTCCCAAGTGCTCAGGCCCCTGTATCCACGTGGGAGACCTGGAGGAAACTATTGGCTCCTGGCATTGAAATGGCATAGCTCCGGCCCTTGCAGCCATTTGGGGAGTGAACCAGCAGATGGAAGACCTCTCTCTTTGTCTTTCCCTCTCTCTGTCTGTAACTCTTAAAAAAAAAAAAGAAAAAAGAAAAAAAGAGCTAGGTGGTGACTTATTCTGAAAAAAGTAAAAAATGGTAGTTTCCATGCCATTGCAGAAAGAATCAAAAGTGACATTTTTCCAGTGATTTGCACACTGGTGTCTGATTTAGAAATTTGACAGCACTTAAGAGAAAAATCTCATATTCAAATGACTTATATATATATATATGTGTGTGTA
The DNA here is from genome assembly GCF_051225735.1 of Oryctolagus cuniculus. Lineage (NCBI taxonomy): Eukaryota > Metazoa > Chordata > Mammalia > Lagomorpha > Leporidae > Oryctolagus > Oryctolagus cuniculus. Next base: position 70,603,169 of record NC_142888.1, on the reverse strand, counting down.
TATATATATATATATATATATGGTAAAGAGAAGAATTCACACACACATGAGGGAACTGTAGTTGGGAGAATGAGTGATAAAGATAAAGGAATACAAAGCTTTTGAATTAAATGCTGATTCTAGTCCTGGCTCTGTCCTCAACTTCTTATGTAATTCAGGATGCAATCTCTTAATTTTTCTGGGTCTCAGTTACACTGTAACAACTCAAGAACCGATAGAGATTAATGGCAGATTAACAAAGACTTAATAAAGATCAATGATGTCTAATCTTTATTTAAAATGCTTGATCATCTCTTCCAGAAGATGAGAAATTACTATAAGATTCACTGAATCATTATCCTTGTCACCATTATGTTTATCAGTGAAAACACCACACTGCCCAGATGGTCAATACATATGTGCTGATTCAACTTGTTGAAATGTTCCATGTGTAGGCAGCTGAAAAAGCTCCAATGTATCATATAAGGAATTCAAGCTGTCTACAACCTGTCCCCTGCTCTCCTTCTAGGTGCTGTGTCCTTTTATGCCTGAATCTGCAATGGTTACCATGATTGAGTTAAAGAAGGCTGCTTAAGGAAGTGCTTGCATGCTCCCTATGACGGTCCTGGATAATATTTTCTAGTTCTGTGTCATTAATGTGTTAATGTAAGTCCACTTATCTAATCTCACTGGTTTTGTGCTTAAAAGTAGACACTAATCCTAAGGGATGTTTTGATAGGGAGCAGTCCACAATAGGAACGCGTTTGTGCCAACTAGGAAAGATGGTTGAAGACCATGGATCTTGGATTGGACATGGAATCAAGGCAGTTACGATGGTGGTATGACTCTTGGTCAAGCCTGAAGTAATAAAACACTGGAACAAAAGATGTAGGATTTCTTCATATAGTTTTCAATTTTTTTCAGGAAATTAGGCCTATGTGCTAAATCAAACTTTCTATGAGACTTAGAATGTCGCAACTCAAAGTCTAATTTCTTTACATTACATTAGGCCTATGTGCTAAATCAAACTTTCTATGAGACTTAGAATGTCGCAACTCAAAGTCTAATTTCTTTACATTACAGAATGAGGAAATGAAAGACTGAGGCACAGAGATAGAAGGGACATTCACATGGTCACACTCTTATTTAGTGATAAGATCAAGACCAGACATGAGGAGTCTTGTATTTCTGACTAGTGTTATTTTCCATATATCCTGTCTTCTCTTGGTCTAAGTGATCTGTCTTAGAAGTTCAAAGAGTTAGAAGTAAAACAGAGCAATTTTAATTTATAAAGATGTTCTAGAAAAATATTGATGAAGTGACCCCTGCAGACTAGAATCCAATTTTGGTACATTGCCTAATTTCTGCCCATTAAATATAATAAATGAAATTATAAAAACTAAAAACTGCTTAAAAATATTCAACAATTCATTGGACTCTGCTTCTAGCCAGCTAGATTTGTGGGATATTCATGATTAATCTATGACCTTGCTCAGCCACTGAACTCTGTCCCTGTGGACTATTACTTCAGTTTGTCCCCATATTTCTTCCTCACTCAGGTGGTGCTTGGGCAGTTATGGTTCTACTTCCACATACAACAAACCACCACCCAGGATTATAAATTTGTCAGTTTATAGTTTCCTACCTGGGCTTTCTTTTCTAGCTTACATGGAAAACTGATTTGGATTCTGGGGCTCTGGGAATACCCTTTAGGTACTCATTCTCTTCTCAGATGTTTCTCTCTCTTTGTTACCCTCTTTCAAAGACAGAATAATTTTTTAAACAAAACCTTACTCTTATCATAATTTTTCTCCCTTAGTTCTTTTGAAATATTTATTGAGAAATTCTTATGTCTAGAACCCTACCTATTAAGTATCAGGGGCAATATGAAATGAATATTTGTTTAGCACCTATTGTATTCCAAACCCTGTCTTACTGGACTTTACTTGAGATATTTCACATAATCTTAACATTGTACTCCAAGATAATTTCTTTGCATTTCTTTTTTACGATTTTATTTATTTGAGAGGTAGAATTACAGACAGAGAGAGGGAGAGCCAGAGAGAAATATCTTCCAGATATCTTCCAGATATCAGCAGAGCTGGGCTGATCTGAAGCCAGCAGCCAGGAGCCAGGAGCCAGGAGCCAGGAGCTTCAGATGGGTCTTCCACACGTGTGCAGGGGCCCAAGGACTTGGGCCATTTTCTACTGCTTTCCCAGGGCACAGCAGAGAACTGGATCAGAAGAGGAGCAGCCAGGACAGGAACCAGTATCCATATAGGATGCCGGTTCCACAGCCAGAGGCTTAGCCCACTACACCACAGCGTCAGCCCAGCAAAAGTTGTTACTTTTTAAAGATTTATTTATGGAACCAGCATTGTGGTGTAGCAGGTTAAGCCACTACCTGCAGCACCAGTATCCCATTTGGGCGCTGATTTCAATCTCATCTGCTTTACTTCTGATCCAGCTCTCTGTTAACGCACCTGGGAAAGCAATGGAGGAGAGCCCAAGTGCTTCGATCAAAGATACCCCCCTCACACTGCCACCCGGTAACTCTGCCTTTCAAATAAATAAATAAGTGAGTAAACAAATAAATCTGTATTGAATTTTAGATTTATTTTAGTTTTTGAAAGGGAGAGAGAGAGAGAGAGTTTGGTTCACTCCCCAAATGGCTATAAGGACCAGGCCAAAGTTAGGAGCCAGGAGCTTCTGCTTTTTCTGGATCTCCCATGTGGGTTCAGCAGCCCAAGCTCTTGGGCCATCTTCTGCTGCTTTCCCAGGCACGTTAGTACGTAGCTGGATTGGAAGTGGAGCAGCTAGGACTCCAACTAGCATCCACATGATATGCTGGTGGTGCAGGCAGTAGCTTAACCTGCTGTGCCACAATACCAGCCCCTTAGTAGTCGATATCTATTTTATTCAGTTTACAAGAGGTTGTAACTGGCAGGATCAGGTGGAGGAGGCAGGAATAAGGGAAAGAGGGAATGAAATTGAATCAACTGTTTCAAGGTCTGCAACTGGAGGTGGCATTTGAACTCAAGTCTCTTTCCCAGCTCCCAATACACGCTGATTTAGATTCTGGGCTCTGGGAATGCCTTTTAGGTACTCTTACCCTTGTCAAATGTTTCTCTCACTTTGTTACCCTTTTTGAAAAACAAAATTACTTTAAAAGAACTTTAGTCTATTGTATCCTCATAACTACTTTTTCTACTCAAGTCTACATAAGAAACATCTTGTTAAAGGGATGAACTTGAAGCAAATTTGTGTAGGTGGTAGGTTGCCTTCATTCTTATCTTTGCTGCGCTATACTCTCCTTTTTAGAATCCTTTGTCAACACTTAAAATGTAATCTGGCTGTTCAGGTAATCTTATTCTATATCACGCTAAAAGCTACTCTCTTTGTTCCTTTACTTCCCTCCTTCTTTCAGAAAAAAAGTATCTGTTTTTGTATTTTCATGTTTTTAAAAAGGAAAGTGAGTTTTATATTTGCCAGTACACTTCCCCAAATGCCTTCAATAGCCTTGGATTGGCCAAGACAAAGCCAGGGGCCTGGGACACCCATCTGGGTGTCCCAAGTCTGTGAACTCTGCGTCTCCAACATATGTGACAGGCACCTGCAGGACTGAGTCACCACCTGCTTCGTCTCAGGATGTGCAAGCAGGGTGGATAGAAGCAGATTCTTGGAGACTTGAATCAGGTACTCAGAAAGGGAATGCAAGTGTCCTGGGCAGTGACTTAACTGCTGTGCCAAATGTTTGTCCTTGTCCATTCCACTTCCTAAAGTGAAACAGGGCTCATCTGATTTATTGATTATAATTAATGGGCTGATGTGTGGCCCTTCCTTGCAGGATTTTCACTTAATTAGGAAGTTACTGGAGACTCAATTTCTTAAAAACTGTATCTATAATAGGACATTTCATGCAAGGTGGTAAGTCAGAGCAAAAGATCATTGAGCAAAGCAGAGCAGAGAGAAGTGGGGTGTGATTTTTAGTGCCCCTAAATCATTCTACGTAGGAAGTCATACACCAGCATCGCAAAGGTACATGTAAGGCAGTTTTGTGTAGAAATCGATCATTCTCCCAGCACCCCTTGTCCTGATAATCAATGGTCTGCTAGTTCTCCCTTCATGTGTATTTACTAATTTCTGAAACAAACAGTTGTCATGAGAACTCCTTAGAAAAGGCCTCTGACTGACTGAGCAAAGACAGCTTCTACTCTTCAACTCTGTTGTGAGTTTGACTAGAGGCTGTGGGATTTTTCTAGGATAGCTCATCATAGTTAAGATCTCCTTGTGACCTAGGAGTGACTTGTGAACACTGCTACTGACATTCCTACCTTGTCTCGCCCTTCCCAAAGGCTGCCAGGTCAAAAAGAGATGTCAGATAGTAAAGGGATTCCCACTCATTCGACTTTGCTACCACCGACAGCTAAGTGTAACTGCCTTCATACTCTCCTCTGCCATAGTAATCCATTTCTAGTGTCTCAGCGTCTATTTGCTAAAATTTTCTAGCCCTCTGTGAGCATCTTCTCGGGGTTACACTTGATCACTGCCTTTCTATATTCTTTCAGGTATGAATGAATGAATGCAGCCAGATTCCCTACTGCTTCCTCAGGAGACTACACTGTTCTGATTAAGGAGTTCCACCAGAACTGGAGAAAACAGCAGGTACTCAACTATGATCTTGACTTATTTTTTTGTATGATTCCTAAAAGAATGTTCTTGTATTCTATGGGCACTGGACAGGTAATAAGAAATCCTCACTAGCCACCTGCTACACATTTGCTGGTATAATTGGTAGATCACCAGGTAATGACCAGATTCTGGCAGTTCAGATATGTGATCTTACAGAATGCAAAAGGCTGCAGTTTCTATAGTATTTGGTGAAATGCTCCATTCTTTTTAACAGTGCTCTGTTAAGTTATGCTGGAGTCTTGTGCAAAATAAGTCATGTTGATCCTGTATTTATTTATAATTTTGATATTGTGTTCATTATGGATATTTGCATTCATTTTGAATTTTTTGGAAGAAAATTGCATTGAAATATTTATCTTTATTATTGTGGGTTTTTTGTTTTTTTGCAGTTCCTTAAATTTTTGGTTCAAGGAGATTATCTCACCAAGCTTTGCCTAGTTCTGCTCCTGCTTTTCAAAGGGCTGTTTGACCTATTACTTAGGGTTCAAAAGGAAAACTAAGAAACCAGGATACCTAGCCTTTGTTCCCATTTTGTCTATGTACAGTTTACATAGATGCTTTTGATGTTAAACTTTTAAGATTATCTCATTTTATTCTATTTCACACAACACATATTGGTGGTTCTACATATATGTAATAAAATAATGTGTGTGTATGCATGTGTATGCCTGTGTGTGTGGAGAGAAGTGGGATGCCATTTACCTACAAGAAAAATTGTTGTTGCTATAGGTGAATCATGTGAATGTTAGACAGATGGGTAGATATCATGTTAGGGATCTATTTGGAAGGCAGCAATTTCTGAGTGTTATTTTTGGCTCCTTTGTATGTTCAAATAGCAGCCTAGACATCTAATCATTGCAATGGGATGGGCCTGATTATTAAGACTAGTTTTAAAAATTGTGAATAAAATGACTGCACAGAGCTTAAACATGGGAGAGAAAGATTGTATCCATAGTCCCTAACCAGGAAGTCAGGGCGCTACTAATACAAATCTATTAGAGCACATATCCTCTACATGTGAACGTAATGTATGGATTATGAGCATCCTGAAACTACTCCTTTCTTTCTATTTGCTTCCTCATAAAAGGACAAAGAGACTCTGCTCAAGACAACTTGAGCCTTCCCCCAATGTAATCATAATAAATACAGTTAAAAGCTATATGAGATGGAATAAAAAATCAGGCATCTGTCCAAAAGTTTTATGTTTATAATACTCATATGTGAGAGTACTTTATAAAAGTTCATGGAAAAGTAGAATTAACATGCAATTTTATTTTTTCACAAAAGTAATTTTAAACCCATGCATAGCTTTTAATAACATGTATTTTCTATAAATTTTTTGTAAACTTATATACTTGGATTTCAACATATTTTACACCAAAACTAGCATATTTTAAAATCCCATTTTCCATAATTTTTCCTTGTATTAGTTACTCATGATAGGTAGAGGTGCCTTCACAGCCAGTGGCACACTTCTATTGTCGAAAGTAATCATTGGTTGACTCAAATGCAGTACTCTGGTGTTAGAGGTTTTAACTGATGAACATGCTGGTTCAAATTCACTGGGGGAAATTCAAGTGGGATTTTGTTTTTTAATATCCATGAGATGGATAACCTTGAAGAAAAAGGGAGAGCAACACCCAACTACTACTACTAGCAAGCAAACCCAAGCCAAACAAACAAAAGCCAACAAAATCTTTTATTAATATATGTGTAACTACATCTATGTAAATTACTTAAACTATTTCCTCCTGGAGACATTAGCCAGCATTTGTTTTGTGATCATAGTATTTGCGTATGCATACAGTTATTTTATATTATTTAAAATGCTAAGAATTCATTTATTTTATTAAATATATTCATATAGATCTCACTATAAAACCTTGGATATATTAGCTCACTACGTACTCACAGAGATACATGCTATTATCATTTCACCTATAATATGGGATAATTGAGTCATGGAAATGTTTGAATAACTTATTCAAAGTCACATAGCTAAAAATGGACAGAGCCAAGATTTGAATCTTGAAAGACTAGTTCCAGAGTCTAGGCTCTTACTCTGTAACAGTGATGCCTGGTTGTTTCTAAAATATGGGTATGTGTGAATGGGAGGGGGGAAGAAAACTGTGAAGAAAAAAAATCTAGACTTAATTTCCAGTAGATAAAGGGGAGAAATTATTGCAAAGGTGACCTTTGTGAGCTCCAAATGCTTTTCAGTGGTCAATATCAATGATTTAAACAATTGAACTAAATTACTGATTTTGGGGTTTTTTTTTTTTCCATGTCTGTAGGAAATCAGGATTGATTTTTTTTTTTTTTTTGGTTTTTGAATCTTGAATAGTTTTATATGCCATACTATAAAGATTATGCAAAATTGGATAATTGAAAAGAGTTGTTAAAAAACATGCAGGGACTCTTGTGTTGTCCATTTAACAGATGTTGTCTGAAGATCTACAAACATGCAGGATGGTTTGCGTTGTTCATTTAGCGGATAGTTTCTAAAGATCTACTAATGGACGTTTAGTAAAGGTCCATTCCAAGTGTGGGAGACACAAATATGAATAAGGCAGAGCCCTTACTCTCAAAGAGTTTACAATGTATAGGTTGTACAGACAACTACACTATTAGGCAGGATGAATATTATCAGACTATAATAGTGATAAGCAACATGATATGGGGATTCAAAGAAATGAATGCTAATTCCAATTTGAATAATTAAAGGAAGCAGAAGGGAGATCATCAAAATTCTCCTTTTAATCTTTTTCTGTCTATCAAAGGTAAATGTGGTGGGCTAGGACATAAAGACATTTAAGCTGGGATTAAAGATGGAGACATCAAGGTATATGCTGTGTGCTAGGACAGACTGACACAGTAAAAGCCTATACAGAACATCTGTAAGGGTATAATAAGAGGTCAGGATAGAAAGGCAGCCTAGGGCTTTAAATATTTGATTGTTTAGGTCACTGCAATGCGGACACTTGAAGGGTTTTCACAACTGCATGGGATGCTTCAATCTTTGATAAAGACAAATGCAGAAATATTTCAGTCTAAAATAAGAAAGTGATGCTATTTAACACAATAAAAAGGAAGTAAGGATATTGCTTATATCAAAATGTTTTAAGCAGAGATAAAATATGAATGCTTGTTCCTCCTTCTGAAATATTGTTTAGTGCTACTGATATTATAGAGGAAAGGTACAAAAAGTGCATTTTTCAGTAGGGATTCCTATTTTGTTTGTTTACTCATATTAAGTATACAATGATACTCTGTATTTTGAATTAACCTAGAAAAAAACCTCATAGTCTTTCAGTAAGAACATCTGCAAAAGATTGAGAAGAAAAGCTTTTTCTGAGCTTTGGAGATACTTTTTGATTGAAACTACAGACTTTAAGAAAAATAGCAGCCAATATATTTTTGTTTTTAAAGCCAAGGAATAATAACACATAACATTAATCTATTGCTTCTTCCTTCCTTAGATCCCAATCGTAAGTGTATTATTTTTCACTAAGTAAAATAAGGCGTACTCAAAAATCAAATATTTCAAATAATGACACTCACTGAAAATTTATTTAGTGATATAAAATTATGCAATGACAAAAGTATATACAATTCAAGTGAAATATTGCATATGAATTAAGCTCCATAGGCTGACCTGATACTAGTCTAGACTTGGGATGGATTCTGTGATCCTTCATAACACTTTATCCCTATCCTAGAAGACAGAAAAATTCCCTGGTCTTTAGGAATGTGGTACCTGAAAGATTATTGTGGGGAGAATGCAAGTCATATAAAATGAGACAGTCTGATATAATTTTTACCACTCCTTTGTGTGTGTGTGTGTGTGTGTATGATGCCATCTCACACGAACGTGACAAAAACCCTGATGAAGTATTGTGATTTCATGTGATGCTTGATGTTTCATACTTGGAGAATCCTTATTTCAAATTTGAGGTATAGTGACCTCCAAGCAAATTGGTTATTAACTGGGTTCTTGGATCATGGATAAAACAGAGTAACCACAAAAGTTTTTTAAGTTAATCCAGGATTTTCCACATCTCACTCTTGTGCCCTCTTTTGGAGATGGCTTCAAAGCAATGGACAACCACTTCTCTAAAACTTTGCAGTTATAATTCTGTTGTTAAATGTGGCGGTTTACACAGGAAGAAGAGGTTGAGTGGGAGATTCACTAGCCATGATGTACAATCTTCTCTGTTTCCACCTGAGTTGGGGGAAGGGGAGGGGCAGATACCAGAGTTGCCATGGTGGGTGGAAGATTAGTTAAGCAGGCCATCCATATTCATTTTAATGACACCTCTGTGTCAGGAACTAGCAAGACATTTTTAAGAACCAAGAGTTGCCAAGACTGTTCGCTCCTACTGATCAGAAAGGTTATGCTGTTGGAAGAGGTGTAGGAACGCAATACTGGATCCTGACATATAATCTGTGCTCAAGGATTTTAGAGGCTTATTTTCCGAAGTGAGAGACAAAGCAAACTCTAGATAAATTTTGCCTAAATGATGGAATCCACTCTCAAAGCAAAAAAAAAAAAAAAATGGTAGAGAATCAAGACATTATCTATTAGAATCCTGTTCAGTTGGAGCACTGGGGGTGGGGTTGGGGTGCTTCAAACATCAAAAAAAAAAAAGACAGATGCAGCAAAAGACAAAACTTAATGAGAAACTTATATTCAAATATCTGAGGTAGCAATGTTCAGTGTCTTGTATCTCTCTGCCATACCTTCCTGAAACTCTAATTCAAGGAAAGGATGTCATTTAAAATGTAAGGATAAAATTTTCATATTTTAGATTAATCCCCTAGCTCTTTTGATGCCAAGTGTTCCATGGGCTTTTTCTAATTATTAAAAACTAAATGATTTATTTTCTTCACTTATATTTCAATATTTAATATGTTACACTTTAAATCATTTACCATGAGGATTCTTTCTGAAGTTTTTGAGAACCTCTGTGCCTCCTTAGGAGATTATGTACTGCCCTTTTACTTTTTTTTTTTTTTTTTTTGACAGGCAGAGTGGACAGTGAGAGAGAGAGACAGAGAGAAAGGTCTTCCTTTTTGCCTTTGGTTCACCCTCCAATGGCCGCCGCGGCCGGTGCGCTGCGGCCGGCGCACCGCGCTGATCCTAAGGCAGGAGCCAGGTGCTTCTCCTGGTCTCCCATGGGGTGCAGGGCCCAAGTACTTGGGCCATCCTCCACTGCACTCCCTGGCCACAGCAGAGAGCTGGCCTGGAAGAGGGGCAACTAGGACAGAATCCGGCGCCCCGACTGGGACTAGAACCCCATGTGCTGGCGCCGCAAGGCGGAGGATTAGCCTAGTGAACCACGGCGCCGGCCTCCCTTTTACTTTTTAAAAAAAAAAAAATATTATAGGTTTTAAAAACTGGGGTATGGAGAAAATGACCCTAAAATATAAGTAAAACTCAGGTGACTGTAGAGGAAAAAGACCATTAAGCACAAGGACCAGAAAGAGTTGATATGTAATTGAGCTGAAAGACAAGAATGAAAAAAACTCTTGGATCTGCTTACACATGCTTAAGAAACTTCTAATTTTGTATGGGATTCTGACATTCCCGGGGAAAGTTTGCTTGTATCTTTACATGTGGGTGTCTAAGATTCTCTCCCTAATCTTTTCACATAGGTCAAACAGTTTATCTTATAAAAGAAATGAGAGAAAGAGAGGGAGAGAGAGAATCTGTCCCAGCCAGCAAGAAATAATTTTTTTTAATTTTTTTTTCTCTTAAAGGAAGGTCTTTTGGTTTCTTAAAATCACACCACCTTAAGTAGCCACATACACACAAAATCACAGCCAGCCCTGGGATGAGGCCCTGGGGACTGCTTTTATTTTCCACTCCACCCTTGTTCTTTTTACCAGACAACATAAGGCTGGTTTACTTCTCCACTTTCACAGGCTATTAATCCTGTGAAGCAGTGGATAGGGCCCACTTTCAAAGAGAAATCTGCAAGAGAAGGACCAAAAAAAGTGAAAAGTGCCAGAAGGATCTGATTATCTTGGACCTTAGTTTATTTTATGTCAGCTTGGAAGCTTATAACTTTCCTTTAAAAAATCCCTCTTCTTGTCCAAATGCTCGTGTCTGGTCTGAGACACAAGGTGAGCATTCAGAAAAGCTGAGGGGATCCCCACAGCCAAGTCAGCACTAAGAATAAGAAATGCATGCAGTTTTCCCACTGTAACATAACTTGTGGGCTTCTCATCACTTTTACAAAGTAAAAATATTTGAAATTTAATACGTAAAATGGAGCACTGTAAAATGGTACCCTGTCTTCTAAAAACAGAGTTGGGCTAAACACACCCAGATTGGTAAAAACAGGAGATACTGATTGCTAGATATTTGACTACATGTAATTCTAAACTGTCTGCTCAGTGATTTATAGTATCCATTCAAAAGTGATTTAATACTTTCACTAGTGTTTAACCATGTGTAACTAAAGAACATTTGAGATCCACTATGAATCACAAGTTAAACAATAGACAACAACATAGAGCTTTGTTCTAATTCTTCACAAAGTATCACATAGGAGAAACAAAGGGATCTTTCCATTATATTGCCACTCTGAGATCTCCAGCAAACATAGTTGAATCTAATTGAGTTCCTGCTGCATGTAAAGTAACTGGACAATTTGGAGGTACAGAATTATAAAAGTCACCAAAATACTATCTTGGCTGGTAAGGAGCTCACAATTTTGTGGGATGGATAAGAAAGAAGCATATTTTGGATACAAAATCCTATGGGAGTTCACTGGTATGATCACAACCAAGCAAAGGATAAAGAAAACCTTTATAAAGAAGTTTTAATTTTTTGATAGTGGTCGGAGAGGTTAGGCAGGATTTCAACAGGAAAAGATGGAATAGAGCGATTTAAGCTTAGAGGAAATCAAGAAAACAGGCAATGGAGATGAGAAAGCTCAGCGAATGCCTAGGAGAACTCTAGTTTGGCTGTGGATGGAATTTACGGTGTTGTCATTAGTCTTTCAAGGAATATTCTTAGATTTAAAGGTTCTCAGATTTGGTCCTTTGTGAAGCTTGTTAAAATGTAAGTCCCTTGGCTCTATCCTTGGCATAATTTAGGTTCAGATCATCTGGGAATAAACATTTTTCACAAGCACTTGAGTTAGCCCAAAGATCATATGCTGAGAGACCTGCATAAGAAAAAAGGAAAGCATAAAAATAGACATCCATAAATCAGGTGCCTAAGTGAAAGACCCTGGGGAATGGAAGCTATGTAAAAACCACCTAATATTTTTTATGGATCGTAGGGGCAAGAAAGTGGATAGTGGCTACATACCCATTAAATCTCAGTATGGCTTTTGTATAGTTTGGGGTCACCCATACTCAATACGAATTGGTGTGCCCTGTGCTCCAGAATATGAAATGATTACATACTAGAATATACAGCAGTACTGCAGAAGGTACAGATTATGAAAAAGGTACACGTGATTTAGAAATTGTTTTGCACCAAAACAAAAAATGTAATTCCGTTTTCCATGAACTTTTTGAAGTAATCTTTTGTAAAGAAAGGCATTATGACTATACAGTATTCAGTAGTGTTTTGAGGGAAGACCTTCTTGCTGTCTCCAAGTAATAAAAATCGTACTCTCAGAGTAGATGAACAAGATGCACTGTGTGCAGAAGAGGAAGTGGATTTCAGATCTCAGCAGAGACATTTAGACTCAGCTAAATGAAAGAACTTCCTGGCAAAATGGCAATGCTTACAATGACTGCATTGTTTGTCCTCACATATGTGTTCTCTCCCTTCCTGAAAATGACCTTTGGGGGACTTATAGAAGGTGTGAAAGCAAAGATAAGTGGGGAGCCTGATTCGATGTGACACCCAGGTAGATCACCCCTTTCTCTCTCTCTCTCTCTCTCTCTCTCTGTCTCTCTCTCATCTTTCTCTCTTCAAAAAAATCATATGGAATATTCAGAAAAGAAAAACTCGTGAATTTCCCAGAATTAACCAGGCAGTGACTTTTCAAAGTATTTGCTTGCTGCCCTTTATTTAGCTCCTTACTTAAATGTAGTTGCTGGACAGGTTTTCCAGAAAGATTGTAAACTATTTCATCTTGGAGATTTTCAAAAAATGATGAAAAGAATCCTAAGATTTTCCAAGTGTTCTGATCCGAATCAGGAAGAAATTGTTCTGCGATATTCTATACAGCATTAGTGCTTACTTGTGTTCCATAATGGTATAATTGCCTCTCACATACATGCACATACCTGTTCAGTACCACATCATTTGCTATCACTTTTGGCACTCAGTCTTACATTTCTTGGCTTACTATAAATGTGCACTAAACCAGAATTCTAAAATAAAATTCGCTTTTGAGCAAGTGGTTGTCTATGACCTATTTTTAGAAAATTTTAGAAGATTATTACTATAAATGTACACTAAACCAGAATTCTAAAATAAAATTCGCTTTTGAGCAAATGGTTGTCTATGACCTATATTTAGAAGATTTAGAAAAATAGCATCTTCACTAGCCACTAGTATGTCTCAAAGACCACCATTAGTTATTAAGTAACTTAATGGCTTAATATTTTAATACTTCATTTTATTTTATTAAAAAGATTAATATTTTGGTGCAGGAGGTGTTAAAGTATTATCACTTAGCATCTTCATTCATAATAACAACTTGCTTGGAGAAAATCTCAAAATGACACACAATGATATCCCTGACATTCATTTGACCTGATTTCATCAGAGCATGCAACAAAAATTCTAATGTCACCAGAAAATACTTTTAAGACAAGTAAAACTCATTTAAACTTCAGGTTTGGAAGAACAGAGACTTATTTATAAATAAACATAACTTCTCACAAGAACTCCATATGAAATAATTTCTGTAGATCCCTGGAAACTTAGCATGTTGAACTGATGCCATCATTTCCTTGAGGAAGGACTGATTCTTGCAGCAAGAAAACAAATTGTTCAAGGATTATGACATGTTCTTTCAAATAAATGTCTCATTTAAAATCAAAGTATATTCCAGTACTTGCTATAATGTGGTTTCTTTCTGGTGAAAGGACAATCTCAAAGAACAGTGGTATGCACTGAAAAAAAAAGTCCAGTTTATCTTTTGCTCCCATAACTGTTAGATAAGGGAGTATTTATACTCATTAAAGCACAGCAGACTAAGGGTTTCCCATGGTTGACAGTCCCCTCCATCATCCCAAGCAACTTTTCCTAAAAGAAAATAGAGTTATCTAAACAAAGGGGAAACAACATCAACTTTCCCAGGAGGAAACCAGAAGAATCTTAAGGGAGATGTTCTGTTTAGGAGCATTTCAAGGTTATAGGCTATAGTACAGAGATAAAAATTTACTAAAATATACTCTACAAGGGAATTACCACAAGAAAAAAAAATAGAGACTTTAGGAGGATAGTCTTGATTTTTAAGTTCAATTCATTTTATTTTTTTTAATTTTTTAACTTTTATTTAATAAATATAAATTTCCAAAGAACAACTTTTGAATTATAGCAGCTTTCCCCCCCTCCCACCTGCAACCATCCCATCTCCCACTCCCTCTCCCATCCCATTCTTCATCATGATTCATTTTCAATTATCTTTATATACACAAGATCAACTTAGTATATACTAAGTAAAGATTTCAACGGACTGCACCCACAAACATACACAAAGTATAGAATACTGTTTGGGTAGTAGTTTTACCATTAATTCACATAGTACAACACATTTTAGCAGATACATTTTCACAGGTTTGGTGACTTCCTTTCGTGTGCCTATAGAATACTTTGTGTGTTGCCTAGGATTGGACTTTTCACACTGCATGGTATTTATCTTTTTTTATTAGACTATTAGGTCCATGAAGACAAAAATCATGTGCCTTTTACTACTGTCTATATTCCCAATATCACAATGGTGCCTGGCAAATTATAGATGTTGAACAAATATTTCCTTAATAAATATTTAATGAACCCACCATGTTCCAAGCATGACTATAGATGCTCCAGTGGATACAGAGGAGTGTAAGCCCCAGCCCATGACATCAAGGATTAGCTGATCTAATTGGGTTAGGGTGAAGTAGTCAGGGCACAGTGGCATAAAAAACATATAGACACAAATTATTATGCCACACAGTAAAGGAAGCTTGTTTTTTTTTTTTTTTTAACAGAGGTATAAATAAGGCTCAAAGAAAGGGGCTAGCATAAGAGTGTTGAATTTGCCATAAAATATTTCACAAAGAATAGGATATTTGAGAAAAACCTTTACAAACTGATAGGATTGATAAACCAAAAAAAAATCCAGGTAAAAATAGCCAGATGAGCAAATGTTGTTTGTGAAAAAAAAAAAGTGTCTTTTTGAATAGTGGGATCTCAGTCTGCCTGGAGTGCTGGGCATGCTAATGGAGTAGTGGGAAGCAAAGCTCTAAAGGTAGATTATGTTGTATTAATGAAATCATTGACATTGACTATGCACCTTATGATTTGTGGGAAATGGTGAAAAATTAATGCTTTTTAAAAAGCTCAACTTAAGAAAAATCACAAGAGTATTATGTGGAATGAAGTTGAGAAATAAATAAGTAATAAATAAGCAATTAAGTAATAAGGGCAAACAAACAATAGGATAGTTAATATGAGGTTTCAGAAAATAAACTGTCATGATATTATCATATTTATTAAATATTACTGTATTTATTTAGTGGTTACTGTGTAATAGGCACTATGCTAACTGTATTAACATACATTAATCAAATTAATTCACACAGATCATGTAGGTTATGTATTAAGGTCATATTTATTTCACCAATTACAAAGTTAAGGAACAGAGAAGTTTAGTGAAATACTCAAGCTCACACAGCTACTAATTGAAGGAGCAAGAATTTAAACCCAGGACCTATTTATCCATACTATACTATATCCTCCTTTGGAACCTATTTAGAAGTGGATGATAGGAAGAAAGATGGGAGCATGGGTGGGAGGGTAGGGTGGAAAGTATCACTATGTTCCTGAAACTGCATGTAAGAAATACATGAAATCTGTATACTTTAAACAAAATTTTTTAAAAAGTGGATGATAAATGAGAAGGAACCAATACTTCCAAAAATTTGGGACAAGCTACCTTGGGAAATATTGGTGAACTTAATTAAAAATAAAGAAGTTCAATATAACATATCAAAACATGTAGGACATGGCAAAAGCTGTATCAAAATGGAAGTTCATAGCACTAAGTGCCTACATTTAAAAAAAGATAAATGTCTCAAATGAAAGATCTAATGATGCATCTCAAGAATTTAGAAAGACAAGACAAAACTCCAAATCAGGCTATATATTACAAACCAACAACCAGTATCATACTGAACAAGAAAAAGCTAAAAGCATTTACCTTCAGATCTGGAGCAAAAGAAAGATGCTCACTTTCACCATTCTTACTCAATAAAGTACTGGAAATATTAGCAAGAACCATTAGGGGGGAGAAAGAAATAAAGGGCATCAAAATGGAGAGGAGGAAATAAAATAGTCATATTTGCAGATGACATGATGTTATACACAGAAAAACCTAAACACTCTACCCAAAAGCTGTTAGAAGTGATAAACCAACTCAGTAAAATTGCAAGTTACAAAATAAACATACAAGAAACAGTAGCTGTTTTTTATACACTAATGAGGAACTAACCAAAAGAGAAATCAAGAAAAAAATCCCATTCACAATAGCCTCCAAACATCCAGTATTTAGGAATAAATTTAACAAAAGAAGTGAAAAATGTCTACAATGAGAATTATCAAACATTGATGAAAGAAATAATAAGGACACAAAAAGGGGAAAAGATATTCCTTGATCATGGATTGAAGAATCAGTATCATTAAAATATCTATACTACCTAAAGCAATCTAAGCAATCTACAGATTCAATGCAATCTCCATCAAAATACCTATGATATTCTTTGCAGAATTAGAAAAAATAGTCCTGAAACTTTTATGGAATAATCAATTATAAAGAATAGCCAAGGAGATCCTGAGCAAAAATAAATAAATAAATAAAGCTGGAGGCATTGCAATACCTGACTTCAAAAGCATACTACAAAGCTAAAGTAATTAAAACATGATGGTACTGTCACAAAAACTGATACTTGTCAAGCTCCACCCCCATCCTAATGGGATTCACTGCTCCTGCTTCCCTGCCCACCCTCGGGCAAAGTTTTAAAAGGGCCTGTTCCTGACCACGTGCTCTCTTGGCTCCTCTCATCTGCTTTCCTCTCCTCCTCTCTTCTCTGTGCTCTCTCTCTCTTCTCTCCTCGCTAGTTCCTCTCCTCTCTCTCTCTCTATTATACTCTCCTTCTCTCTCTTTTTCTCCTTCTTCGCCCTTTCCCTCCAGCCTGCTGGTTTTCCCAATAAACCCTTTCCCTTAAAAAAAAAAAAAAAACTGACACATGGACACAGAATCCAGAAATTAATCCATGTACATATAGCCAACTGATTTTTGACAAAAGTCCTCAGACTATACGTTGGACTGAGGATAATCTCTTTAACAAATGTGCTGGCAAAACTGGATGTATATACATAGAAGAATGAAATTAGATCCCTACATCCCACTATATACAAAAATCAACACTAAGTTAATCAAAGACCTAAAATTAAGATCTGAGCCTATCAAGCTGATGGAAGAAAATATAGTGGAAACACTCCAAGACACTGGTATATGGGACAACTTCTTGTGTAATATCCCCAAAGCACAGGTAACAAAAACAAAACTAAACAAATAAGATTGTATCAAATTCAGAAGCTTCTGCACAGCAAAGGAAGCCATCAGTAGAATGGAAAGATGCCCAACAGAATGGGGAAAATATTTGTAAGCTACCTAACAAAGCATTAATATTCAGAATATATGAACAACTTAAAATCAACAACAAAAAAACAACCAATCCAGTTAAGAAATGAGCAAAGGACCTTAGTAGTCAGTTCTCAAAAGAAGAAACACAAATGACCAATAAATATATGAAAAAATGCTTAACATGACTAGCCACTCAGGGAAATGCAAATCAAGACCACAGTGAGATACCACCACACTGCTGTCAGAATGATTGAAATCCAGAAAGCAGAGAACAACAAATGCTGATGAGGATATACAGAAAGGGGAACATTTATACACTGTTGGTGGGAATGTAAATTAGTGAAACCCCTCTGTGGCGATTTCTTAAAAAGGAAGGAATAGTCTTGCCATATGTTCCAGCAATCCCACTACTGGGTATATGCCCAAAATACATAAACACATTGTATCAAAAAGATACCTGCACTACCATGTTTATAGTGGTACTGTACAAAATAGCCAAAATATGGACTCATCCAAGGTGTCCTTTATCAGATGAATGGATAAAGAAAATGTGGTATAAATGCAAAATGGCAAGCTATTCAGCTATAAAAAGGAATAAAATTATATTACTTGCATCAAAATGGATTCAGCTGGAAAACATCATATTGAGTGAAATAAGCCAGACACAGAAAGACAAATACGGTGTATTTTCCCTTATATGTATAAGCTAAAACAAAGAGAAAATAAAACAAAAACAATAAAGAAATGTCTGTATGTATCAGTATTGCTGCAAATATAGTTTTGTAATACTTTGTTTCGTACCTTTGTGAAACTAATGATTAAGAATGTTATACTACTATAGTTTTAGTGACCTGTGATTACTTTAAAAATGGTCATTTTTCTATTTAATTATTGTTTATAGACCTTGAATATATTCTTTTTTTTTTTGACAGGCAGAGTGGACAGTGAGAGAGAGGGACAGAGAGAAAGGTCTTCCTTTGCCTTTGGTTCACCCTCCAATGGCCGCCGCACTGCAGCCGGCGCACCGTGCTGATCCAATGGCAGGAGCCAGGTACTTCTCCTGGTCTCCCATGGGGTGCAGGGCCCAAGCACTTGGGCCATCCTCCACTGCACTCCCTGGCCACAGCAGAGAGCTGAACTGGAAGAGGGGCAACCCAGACAGAATCCGGCGCCCCCACCGGGACTAGAACCCGGTGTGCTGGCGCCGCAAAGCGGAGGATTAGCCTAGTGAGCCGCTGCACCGGCCTGACCTTGAATATATTCTGACTAAACTTGAGTCTTTTTGCTTTTTACTTGTTATGCTTCATTTTAGGTGAAGCAATAAGCCTTTTATTACAATGTAAATTTAAAGTATCTAAAAAACAAATAAATAAAGAAAAGAAGGAGGGAAGGGAGAGGGAGGGAGTGTGGGATGGAGAGTGAGGGTAGAGGGATGGAGGCTGGGATGAAGAGTGGGCTGGAGGGAGGGAGGGAAGAAGAGAATACCATTATATTCTTAGAATTGTATCTGGGGCCAGCGCTGTGGCATAGCTGGTAAAGCTGCCGCTTGCAATGCCAGCATAACATTTGGACGCTGGTTGAACTCCCAGCTGCTCCACTTCCAATCCAGCTCTCTGCTATGGGAAAGCGGTAGAAGATGGCCCAAGTCCTTGGGCCCTTGCACCCATATAGGAGACTCAGAAGCAGCTCTGGCTCCTTGCTTCAGATCGGTTCAGTTACAGCCTTTGTGGCCATCTGGGGAGTGAACCAGCGGATGGAAGACCTCTCTGTCTCTGCCTCTCTGCAACGCTGACTTTCAATTAAACAAATAAAATATTTTAAAAAATTATGTCTATAAATTGTATTGAATCTGTTAAAAGCTGATTAAAATATATGAAAAGGACAAAAATGTATTTCATAGTAAAACATGGCTTGAAGTAATGATATCTTTTGTTTGTGCCATGTTGATTTTTATTATCAACTAATATCTGCTTACTAAAATTATTTCATTCATCAAATATTGATTATTTTGTGTCTTGCACATTTCTTTTTTTCTAAAGGTTTTAATTGTTTATTTGAAAGGCAGATTTACAGAGAGGCAGAGGCAGAGAAATAGTAAGAGAAGTCTTCCATCCTCTGGTTCACTCCCTAGATGGCCTCAATGGCTAGAGCTGGGCCGATCCGAAGGCAGGATCCAGGAGCTGCTTCTGGGTCTCCCACGTGGGTGCAGGGGCCCAAGGACTTGGGCCATCTTCTACTGCTTTCCCAGACCATAGTAGAACGCTGGATTGGAAGTGGAGCAGCTGGGACCTGCTATGCCATAGCACCAGCCCCTTGCACAGTTCTTGACACTGGTATATAGTAAAGTAATGAAATCTATAAGCATGCTTGTTCTTGTGGACTTTATATCCTGGTGTGGAAATATATCTATATATCTATATATCTATATATCTATATCTATATATAGATATATAACAAAACTAAAAAGTATAAAAGATACAGTACATCAATGATTATTGGTATGGATAAAATAAATATTGAAGGGAGATGGGTAGTGCCAAGACAAATAAGAAAATCAAGGAAAGCTTCATGAAAATATAGCATTTGTGTGTGTTAAGGCATGTGAGGGCACTTAAAATCTACTCTCCTGGGATAAGCATTTGGTCTAGCAGTTAGCATGCTGATTAAGATGCCTGCATCCCATATCAGAGTACCTAGGTTTGATACCCTCCTCCTACTTCTGACTCCAGTTTCCTGCTAATGAAGACCCTGGACATCAGTGGTGATGGCTCTGGCAATTGGGTTCCTGTCACCCATGTGGGAGACCTGGATTGAATTCGTAACTTGAATTTTAACCTTGACTCAGCACCAGCTGTCTTGAGTATTGGGGAGTGAACCATGGGTAGAAGTGCTCTCTTTCTCCCTCTCTCTGTCTCTCCTTGTCTCTCTCTGTTTCTCTGCTTTTTAAATAAAAATAAATCATATTTTAAATGGTTAAAACTCTACTCTCCTATCAAATTTCAAATAAGTGTACCATTATTAATCATAGTAATCTTACTGTACATTAGATCCCCAGAACTTATTAATGTTATAACTGACAGTCTGTACCCTTTTTGCCCAATATCTCCTCATGGCCCACTCCCCAAGCTCCTGGAAACCACCATTCTATTTACTTCAATGAATTTGACTGTTTTAGATACCATATATAAGCAAGATCATACAGTATCTGTCTCTCTGCCTGTCTTATTTCACTTAGTGTAAGTTCCTCTGCGTGCATCCATGTTGTTTCAGATGAGAGTATTTTCTTTTTTGTGATTGAATGACATTCCACTATATATATATATATATATATTATATATATACACATACATTTTCTTCATCCAGCAATAGGACATAGGTTATTTTCATATCCTTTATGAATAATGTTATAATGACTATAGAGGTACAGATATTTCTTTGAGATACTGATTTCATTTTTTTTTATTTTTTGACAGGCAGAGTGGACAGTGAGAGAGAGAGACAGAGAGAAAGGTCTTCCTTTGCCGTTGGTTCACCCTCCAATGGCTGCCGCGGCCGGCACGCTGCGGCCGGCACACGGCGCTGATCCGATGGCAGGAGCCAGGTACTTCTCCTGGTCTCCCATGGGGTGCAGGGCCCAAGGACTTGGGCCATCCTCCACTGCACTCCCTGGCCACAGCAGAGAGCTGGCCTGGAAGAGGGGCAACCGGGACAGAATCTGGCGCCCCAACCGGGACTAGAACCCGGTGTGCCGGCGCCGCTAGGCGGAGGATTAGCCTAGTGAGCCGTGGCGCCGGCCAAGATACTGATTTCATTTTCTTTGGCTACATAATAAGAAGTAGGGTTGCTGGATCATATGGTAGTCTGTTTTTAACTTTTTGAGAAACCTATATATTTGCCACAGTGACTGTGCCAATTCCCATTTCCACCAACAGTGTACAGAGGTTCCCTTTTCTCTACATCCTCACCAACACTTGTTATTCAGTCTTTTTGATAATAGCCATCCTAACAGATATGCTAATATCTCCTTGCGGTTTGCATTTATGTTTCCCTGATCATCAGTGATATCGAGCACTTTTCATGTACCTGTTGTCTGCCATCTAATTTTGTCTGTAATCTAATCAAAATTACTACTTGTGAAACTATTTCAAAGCTACACTGTAGGTTGGGAGCTGAAAAACCAATTTTAAAAACTCTTTCAATATTGATGTTATTCTTTATAGTTGTAATCCACTGTGTTGTATAATGTCATCGTTATATGTCTTCCAGATCTGAGAAATTTCACCTAATTAACCTCTCAAACTGATTGCATAAATCACAACACTTAACAAGTCTTTTAAATAAAGCAAGCATCATCTCTGTGAACAAATGGCCTATTTTACTTACGAGGCAATTGAGGCAAAATAATAATAATAATAATAATAACAACAATTCTTTCAAGGGCCGAATCAAACACACTTCAAACCACATGGATTTGATAATCCAAGGCAGGATGTTTCATAATTCCCATTTCATTTTTATTCTCCCCACATATCTTTAAAGTCAGTTAAGTCCTCCTAGATTTCAGCAGCCTTGAGGCAACTATCCAGGTCCCTAAGCTAAAATTTGTTTACCTCAGAACTAGGGTCATGGACCCAGCTGAGTCAACTTTCTGGGGATTTTGATTCTGTGTTCTGGTGCTATGGTCTGTTGTCCTGAATAATTAAGAGGTGACTAAATGACCCATGTAAATGGAAGTATTTTAAGAGAGGCTTATTGCCCACTTATTTTGTGACATCTGGGAAGGATTTGGATGAAATCAATGGCCCCAAATGATGGTTCCAAGACAAATGCTGGGCTGGTTATATCAGAATCATATGGGAAGCTTTAAAAAATTCTAAAATGAGGCCCTACCCCAAACACATTGAATCAGAATCTCTAGAGAAAATACCCAGAAAGCAGTATTAAAAAAATAACTTCCCCATACTGAGACTCAGTGAAGTCTGTGAAGCAATGGTCTAGAGGAGATCTTCTCAATTATTAGCATGCAGAAGAATTACTTGGGGGTAATTGTTAAACAGCATATAATCCTGCAGGTACAGGAGAAGGCTTGAGAGCCTTCTGAATTTCTAGCAAGCTTCCAAGTGATGTGGATTCATGGATTTTGAGTAACAAGAAGCTAGATTACATCTCTAGTTCCTTATAGCTATACAGCTGTATTGTTATAAAGTGCCTTGTTGAAATCGTGCATGTCATTCTCACTCATGTCAAAACTTTCCATTCAAACTAACATATTTTTCTACACTTAAGCTTTTTATTTTTTAAAAATGTGCCAAACAATAACTGGTTTATTTTCCTTCAATTGCAGCTCTTCCTTTGTTTCCCACTTTTTAGCTTTCGACACATATCTGAAAACGGCCCAGAAAACTGATCTGTCTGAGTTAATCATCCCCGAAGAGTGTGGGACCCTCTGTGCATTAAAGCAAACCTTTCTTCTGTGTGAGCCAACAAAAGAAAAGCTGCCTGCCAAACACCTGTAAAGAGATGGCTATCGTCATATGGGAATTTGAGGAACTGCTATATGGCACATTCATGATCCAAATGGGAGAGAATCCACTGTACTGATGTCCCAGAAGGCATGATCATAGAGTAAATAAGAGGGGGAAATTCTAACTACTCATCATCTGTACTTGCACACTAGATGCCCATGTAGTTACTATAGGCAAATTCCAAGCAAATATGCAGATAGTTCTTCCAAAAGTCCCCAAGTCCCATGGAGAGGTTTACAGATGTAGTAGAAAGATTATTTTATAGTCTCTCCAACCCATTGATGATCAGTCTTTAAGAAAAAACAATTTCTGAAGGAAGAATCATGCCTGCAAATGACACATGTAGCGAGTTAGATAAAGACAATACGGATTCTCGGTACTTTATCTATGCAGTGACATACACTGTCATTCTTGTGCCAGGTCTTATAGGGAACATATTAGCTCTGTGGGTATTTTATGGTTATATGAAAGAGACTAAACGGGCCGTGATATTTATGATAAACTTAGCCATTGCTGACCTACTACAAGTTCTCTCCCTGCCATTGAGGATCTTTTACTACTTGAATCATGACTGGCCATTTGGGCCTGGCCTCTGCATGTTCTGTTTCTACCTGAAGTATGTTAACATGTATGCAAGCATCTACTTCTTGGTTTGCATCAGTGTACGACGATTTTGGTTTCTCATGTACCCCTTTCGCTTTCATGACTCCAAACAAAAATATGACTTATACATCAGCATTGCTGGATGGTTGATCATCTGCCTTGCCTGTCTACTTTTCCCACTCCTTAGAACCAGTGACGACACCCCAGGCAACAGAACCAAATGCTTTGTGGATCTTCCTACCAGGAATGTCAACCTAGCCCAGTCTGTTGCCATGATGACTGTCGGCGAGTTGATTGGTTTTGTTACTCCTCTTCTGATTGTTCTATATTGTACCTGGAAGACAGTGTTATCGTTGCAAGATAAATATCCTGTGACCCAGGACCTTGGAGAAAAAAAGAAAGCCTTGAAGATGATTCTAACCTGTGCAGGAGTATTCCTAATTTGTTTTGCACCTTATCACTTCAGTTTTCCTTTAGATTTCTTGGTAAAATCCAATGAAATTAAAAGCTGCATAGCCAGAAGGGTGATTCTAATATTTCATTCTGTGGCCCTGTGTCTCGCTAGTTTGAATTCCTGCCTAGACCCAGTCATATACTACTTCACCACTAATGAGTTCAGGAGAAGACTTTCAAGACAAGATTTGCATGATAGCATCCAACTCCATACAAAATCCTTTGTTAGCAACCATACCATTTCTACCATGACAACTGAATTATGCTAAATAGAAAAATATCCTGAATATGGCCTGGAATGTAAGTACACCAATATGCATTTGCAAAACACAAGGCCATAGGGAAGTACTCACATGAAGCATTCACTGGTTCTCAGTTATTTTCTGTCTTAAGTACATGGGGGATTCACATTTTCCTGTAGGACCTATTGGAGAATTATACTCCACCATCATTACTATTGATATGTTCTTGTAGTAATTTGTTATCAAATCTTTAAGTCTTAAAATATGAAATTTCAGTGATTTCCTATACACATATGCTCTCAACTAGAGTCAGCATATAATGTGTGCTATGTAATGAATCTGTCACAGAGAGATTACTAAATTTGGACCACCATGAGCACTTAGTTTTGTTACAATTGTTACTGAATCTCTGTATCCAGAAGAAATATCATTGTCTATCTGTACCAGCAATCACAGTTTACATTCTGATATCATATTTTGGGGTGTATTTTAAGGATGATAGACAACATTTCATTCTGTATAAACAAAATGCTATAAATATGGATAATTTGTATCTCCTATGTGTGACCATATTCCAAGGGTTGAAATCTCAACTAGCTATTTTCTTCATTCAGTGTCAATACAAAACATTATCTGTCACAATTATTCATTGAATGGAAATCTAAACTCAAGCCTCTGATATGCTTAAACTAGATACTCAGATTCACATATAGTAACCCTCTGTGACTGTATAAGATGACATATTGAATCTACTGAGGGCAGGTAGTTTGCCAAAATTCATACAAAGTCATCTAGATGGCATCTAGCACTGGAGAAAGCAGATTGTCACTATTAGTGACAATCACAATTCTAGATCTCTTAACTTATTTCCTATCGCTTCTAAAGATGTATGGATTTTCTCAATAAAGGGAGTTTCCATCATGCTTCTCAAGTAAAATCGAGGTAACTCAGATTACTGCACTTTCTGAGCCTATGGAAGAAGTAGTGCACTAATTAATTACTAAGCTTTGGCCAGAGTGAGAAAATGAAGCAAAATTCAGTACACTTCTCAAAATTCTTACCACACGGTATTTTTTCATGTAAGAGTAGATGACAACTATCAAATGACCTACATAAACCGGAGTAGGGCTTATAGGCAATAAGTGATGTGGACCCTAGTGTCTGAATTGATTTTTCTAAGCCAAATTTTCCCTAGCCATACCATTTGGAAGCCTGCACAGCTTACCTCCCAGTAACTGGGGAAAGTAATTCCCTAATCTTTTGAGAAAAGTGAAGAAGATAACTTCTGGCAACCTTGGGTACTCTGTACAATGTCATTCCTGCTACGTGTTTGGTACTATTGTACAAGAAATAGACCCAGGATATGAGTAGTTGTTAAACATGAAGTCATAAGTGTTAAAATACTTTGAAAAATGTTTTAGCAAAAAGCTCTAAGTTTAAAAATGTTGTACTTAAAAAATCTGTGTGCCATGTAATGAAGACACATTCTATTCTTTACCCAGAAAGAATATAGAAACCATCCAGGGGTTTTGTCATATTTAGAAAAAGGGTTAGTTTTAGGCCCTGAGCTATAATACTAATATGTTTGGTGGGAAAAGTGGTGAAATTAAAGTTAATTCTTATATCTAAGATTAATGGAATGTTTTTTAAAATCTACTCTGGATAAGTATTGATTTTGCTTGTACTTTGTTATTAAAATAATACCCTAATAGAAAACTGACTTTGTGCTGCTAGCAACAGTGCATATATTATTTTCTCATTATTCTTTGCAAAGTACATGTTCTGATGTGTTAAATGAGTGTTAAACTGTGTTTTCAAAAGGGTAGCTATAACCGTGTTTGGTCTGTTTGCTTTAAAGTGATTTGTGCTTGGCTGTAATTTAGTGTTGTAATGAGAATACAAGTAATAATTCTGGGGGATTGTGAAACAACTGTGGGTACTTGTAATGAGAGAGTCTTGTCTCTACTATCTTTACTTACTATTTTCTATTTTAGCATGGATTACACTTAGAATTAATTTGGGAGGCCATTGATTCAATTTTGTTAACCTACTGGTTTCACATTAAAGGTATGTTTTTTCTCAAGGGGAGAGGAAGTACTTCCAAGGGATTATTGACCTTCCTGGGAGAATGACTGAGGTTAGAGCTCATTTGTTAAGCAGCCCTTCTACACCATTCAGAAAGAGGACAAGTGTTCAGTTTCCTTCCTTTCTCCCCAAGCCTGCCCATCTAGGTTTGTATTCAGTGATTCCTTTACCCTTGTCCACCTCTCGACCACACCAGGGTTTTGTCATGTGCCCTGACTCTTGCTCTCTTAGGCAGTAATATGATCAGTTTATTGACTTGAAGTTGTTAATGAGTAATGTTAGCTTGCTATTAATTCACTCAGGAGTGTATGAATTCCAGGCCTCATGACTAGGCATTAAATCAAAGTGGAGACTTTCATGGGAAAGGATGTAGACACTGAAGCAGATAGACTAAGATGGAGACCTATTTTTAAGGAAGTAAATCTAACAGTAGTGCCTTTCAGATTACCTGTAATAAGTGACCAACTATGTTGCTCCCCATAAAGGAGATGCTAAATTTTAAGAAATATGTCTACAAGCAGTTATAGATTCTTTCAGGTCATGTCTTATTTCTTTTGCCTTTTGCTTCTCTCCCTTCCAATGTTGGGCTTGATTTCCAGGAAAAGCCTTAACTATGAGACAAGTACTGCTGCAGCTGCTGTCCAGAGAGTAATCTCCTCTCCAAAAGTCTTCTTTCCTTGGAAAATCTTCTCTTCTGACCTCTCATTTATATAATTCTGGGTTCCATGAAATTGGAGTACAAAGAGTAAGCATCTCAACTACGGTAAAGTTCAATCAATTCATGATACATAATGTCATGTTGCCTATATAAAGTTGCTTGAATTGTGATCCCAAAATACATATAATTATTCCAATGACAGAGATTTTGAATATGAGATGATTTTTGTGTTATTTTATTCCATGACTGTTATCATCATTATATTCAAACTGTTTAGCTATTTTTATTGTCACTGAATTAAGTAGCAAATTCTATGAACTGCTAATTCTGCAAAGAGGAGCCATTTGCCCCAGGAATAACAGACCAAATTAACTTGGTCTGAAAGGGGACATCAGTGGAACTCTTGTACAACTGAATTTTTATGTCAGTTTTTTGTTTTACTCCCAGATACTGTGAAAATGTTGCACTTGGAATATATATACAGCTATAATTTATGATATTCATTTTAATAATAAAGATTGTTTCCATAATTACACAGAAATTTTCTGCCTCCAAAAATCAATGCGTTCTTACTTCTTTCAGTAAATAGATAGACTTCAATACTTTTGATAGTATTCTCACACCCATGAATAAAATCTGAGACTCTATTCACCCATTCTTTCCCTTGGAAGGGTGCAATATAGTCTCAAAATAAAAGATGAGCCACTGCTTTCACCCTACCACACCCTACACCCCACTATTTCTTAGATAAACCTTTTACTATCCTCACTCTGTCAGGGTTATTCTCAACCTTCTTACTGTGGACTGAATGTGTTTCAACTACTTAAAGCCCTGTGTCTGTAAAAGGGGGCATAGAGGTTATATTCATAGTGGTAAAGATTGTTCAGGTCTAGCAGTCTGATTTTTTTCTTGTATAAAGGCCATGGAGAAAACTCATTCTCCACTCTCCCCCTCTGCCCATCTCAAACATTTACATAAACAACCAAGAATGTGAAATCAGGCCAGCGCCATGGCTCACTAGGCTAATCCTCCACCTTGCGGCGCCGGCACACCGCGTTCTGGTTCTGGTCGGGGCACCGGATTCTGTCCCGATTGCTCCTCTTCCAGTCCAGCTCTCTGCTGTGGCCCAGGAAGGCAGTGGAGGATGGCCCAGGTCCTTGGGCCCTGCACCCGCATGGGAGACCAGGAGAAGCACCTGGCTCCTGGCTTCGGATCAGCGCGATGCACTGGCCGCAGCGCACGGGCCGCGGCAGCCATTGGAGGGTGAACCAATGGCAGAGGGAAGACCTTTCTCTCTGTCTCTCTCTCTCTCTCACTGTCCACTCTGCCTGTCAAAAATAAAAAAAAATAAAATAAAAAATAAAAATAAAAAAAGAATGTGAAATCAGTAAAATTGTGGCTCTCCCCTCATTCCAGCTTTCTTCCACTTTAACAACTCTCTCCTCATCCCACTTGTATTCTGAACGCTTTGGAAGGCCCAGGTATACTCTGTAAAAACCAACTTAATTACAAGTAACACATGTTGGTTGTCAAAGAGACTCCTAGGAAGTGGTAAAGGATTTCTTAAACAGAAATTTCTTGTGTTTTGGTAGCCCTGAAAAAAATCATGGTGTTATAAATATAGGACCTGCCTCATGTTTCAAATACTCTCAAATCATATAGAGACCTGATCCACACACTTGTGCAGCCAGCCCAGAAGTAACTTCACAGTTTTCATTACCATATTCTGCAAGAGTGGTGAGGGTGGTAGGGTAGGGAAAGAGAAACTGTCATGTAAATGCAACTGTTTCAACTTACTTATTCCTCTGTTATTAAAGGATGTGGTGTACGTGGGAGTGGAGGAGAATGAGCTGTAACTCTCTTAATCTTCACAGACCATTTCCTTAGCAGAATTTCTTCAGTCTTAACCACTACTTGATTTTGCCAACCCATCTTTCTTCTTTTATTATTTCTTGATTAAGTTTTCTTCATTCTACTTCCTACTGCACATCTCCTGACTCATCTATAGGTATAGCCTCTAGTCAACATCTTGCATTTGCCTTCCTGTGACTTTTCAAAGAAAAATATGTCAATTGTTCCATGGGAAGAGCTATCATTAAGCCTGCCTCCCTTGCCCAAGTATCATTGTATTCTTCTCCTTCCCCTACTTCTTCTTTTTGCAGGAACTTCTCAAGTTTGATTCCGGCCTCTAATGATGAGATTTTTTTTTAAACAATGTTGAATACGCGAAACTTGTAAAAAAAACCTGGTAGTATTCATAGTTTTAGAAATGCCAACATGGGGACAGGTATCGTGCAATAGTGGGATGTGTTATGAATAGTGGGATGGAATAGTTGCATCCCATATAGGCATTGGTTCAAGTCCTGGCCACTCCACTTCTGATCCAGCTCCACGCTAATACACCTGGGAAAGCAGCAGAAGATTGCCAAAATCCTTGGGCCCCTGCACCCTTGTGGAAGACCTGAATGAAGCTCCTGGTTCCTGGCTTCAGCCTGGCCCAGCCTTGGCTATTGCAACCATTTTTTGGAGGGAGCCAACAGATGGAAGACCTTTCTCTGTCTCTCCCTCCCTCTCTCTGTAACTCTTTCAAACAAATAAAATAAATAGTAACAAAAAGAAATACTAACTTAATAAGAGGAAAAAATAAAGTTTGTGTGTGTGTGTGATTTTTCTAAGATACATAGTATTTTTCTATGGGGAAGTTAAAACATATTCAAAAGAAGAGCAATTAATAAAATGAATCCCAATCATTCAGCTTCAATTGATATTACCACAGTTCAATCTTTACAAAAAAAATTTAAAGGTTTCATTTATTTGAGAGGTAAAGTTACAGAGAGAGGGAGAGATAGAGAGAAAGGTCTTCCATGTACTGGTTTACTCCCCAAATGGCTGCAATGGCTGGAGCTAGTCCGATCTGAAGCCAGAAGCTAGGAGCTTCTTCCGGGTCTCCCATATCGGGTGCAGTGGTCCAAGCACTTGGGCCATCCTCTACTGCTTTCCCAGGCCATAGCAGAGAGCTGGATCACAGGAGGAGCAGCCGGAACATGAACAGGCACCCATATGGGATGCTGGGACCCACAGGCGGTGACTTAGCCCACTAATTCCACAGCACTGTCATCCTACAAAAAATTTTATATTTAGTTACTTTTTTACTTATTGGAAAGGCAGAGACAGATCAACAGAGACAGAGAGATCTTCAATCCACTGGTTCACTTCCCAAATGCCTGAATAGCCTGAAATCTGCCAGGTTTAAACCAGGAGCCAGGAACTCACCTAGGGTCTCCCATATGAGTGTCAGGACCCAAGTGCTTAAGCTGTCACTGCTGCCTCCCAAAGTGTCCATTAGTGGGAAACTGGAATTGAAAGTAGAGCCAGGACTCAAACTCAAGCACTCCAAGATGCGGGCTTTCCAAGTGGCATCCTAACTGTTGTACCAAATGCCTGTCCCCTTCAATATTCTTTCTCATATAACTGTACTCAATCCCCTACCCCAGATTATATGAAAATACATTTCAGAATTTATGTACCATTTTATCCATAAATACTTTAGTATGTTATGGAACATTTATATGAAAGGTTCCAGGTGTGATCAAGAAGTGGTAAGGAATAAAAACTGATTTTATATGCTTTCCAGTAAAATCAAACTCTGAATTCTACAAGTAAAATAGTTTCCTTTTGATCAACACAAGTAAATTCAAACTCAGATAACATCTATTAATTGGACTTTTTCCCCCTTAGGTGACTCTTCCTTCTGCTGTAGAAGTGTGATGGAGACTAATGTTGAACCCAGTTCAGGGATTCCATACTACAAATTTATTATAGCTCTCATGGAAAGGATTCCAGTACATTCAGCTCCACTGAATGTAAAAAAGCAATACTGAAAGAATGTATTTCTACATTTTATTTAGAATGACCCACTAACCAATATTCATAAAGTGGTATTAGAATGCATCTATGTAAATGTACACTCTGTAATTTTTCTGAAACCTATACCATAGTTATGTCAACCCTGTGAATACTGCCCATAGTTAAATGTCTAGCCTTCTCTAAAGTCTCCCTCAGGCATTCTTCATTTTCTTCCATTGAGTCTGTCCTGACAAGGATAGATTAGTTAGACTATGGGTCCAGCTGTTGTTAATAGAGCTGTGGCTTAAACTACATAGGAATGTATTTCTCTTTCATGCAAAAGTCTTAGCCCAGTATGGTGGCTTTTTCTTGGAAGATATTTGGAGATCCAAACTCCTCTCTTGTAACATCAACATTTTTTTAGTGCTTCCCTAATCTGAATGGTGCAAGGTGTTGTTAAAATAAATTTTAATTGTGAGCCTTTAGGTTGAGATGGCTCCAGTGCCTTGGGTTTCTATGTAAGCAAACTGAAGCCCAATGTAAACAGTAAAATGAAACTTAAGCTAAACCAATCAGAAACTGCCAACTAACCTCTAATGAGAGACTTTCCAACCAAACAAGGCAAATGCTTAGCCATAACTAGTCAAGTGATTTCGTAACTTCGCTTCTACATTCAACCGACAAAAGACCACTGCTCACACTGCCAAAGTGTAGTTCTTTGAAACTTTTCTGGTCCTGAGTTCCACGGAATTAATGAATCATTTTTTGATCAAATAAATTCTGTTAAATTTTATTTGAAGTTTTTCTTGCAATAGTATCTTATTACATTTCCATCACAAATAGCAGGGATAGGGAATAGAGAAGGGGAGTCATGCCACTTCCTTCTAAGTGGATGATTGCAAATCAACAACATGACCCTGCAAAGTTGCAGGGTAGAGTAGAAATTACAGTCATTAATCCTTGTAGCCACATGCTAAGCTAAAAATTCTTTGACTATGGAAGAAATGTACAAGAGATACATGGACACAATGTGATTTTTTTGTCATTTTGGAATATAATTTTGGAATATCATTTTGTCATTTGGAATATCAGATGTTCAAAGATTTTGGTGCTCTGGCCTAGAGGGTTAAGCTGCCACCTGCAACACCAGCATCCCATATCAGAGCTATTTCAAGTCCTGGCTGCTCCACTTCTGATCCTGCTAGTATTCCTGGAAAAGCAGCAAAAGATGGCTCAAATACTTGGGCCCCTTCCACCCATGTGGGAGACCCAGATGGTGTTCCATGTTCCTGACTTCAGCCTGCCACAACCCTGGACATTGTAGCCATTTGGGGAGTGAATCTGTGGATGGAAAATGGTGTGTGTATGTGTTTGTGTGTGTGTGTGTGTGCACGCATCTGCATGTCCTCCTTTCTCTATCACCCTGTCTTTCAAATAAATAAAGCAAGTATTTTTAAAATTATCTGCCCTAAAGATGTCATCTAAACCACAAATCTCAGTACTTCCTTATATGATAATTCCATTTGATAAAGCCCCTGCCTCCCTCCAATGGAGCAACATTTTCTCTTCACCTTTGGATTATCCAAACATCCAATGATGCCCGTACTGACAGCAAAAGGAACAGCATATTCTAGAAACAAAGTTATGTCTGTGATACCCTGACAATGAATAAATAAGGCTTAACACTAACAAGATGGATTATCAAAGAGGAAGATAAGGGGAGTGACTGTATTGATGAACATGCCATCTATATTTCCCTATCTCTAGCTCCTAGAAGGGAAGCAAGATTCCCTTTTCTGACTTCCCACTGATGAGTCAACTCAGGTACAGAGCACACCCTCAAACTTAATTACTCCAAGGATTGAAAACTGCTTCAAAAGTGTTTTGCAGTGTCAGTTCTCTATACTGATAATGCTCTTCCAACAGCTATCTTGTGTTTTCCTTCAGTTTTCAAAATCCTTCACTTATCAAAGTTCACCATTCTAGCTAGAGTTCTCTACCTCAGTAGATATAAGTTTGTGTGAGTGAGTGTGTGTGTATCTTTGAATTTCTCCTTCATGACTCCTTATTTATCTAACTACTATATGTTTGCCGCACTCGACTTATTAGATTCGTTTACTTTTATGTATGTAATGACTAGCCCACTACTTGCAAAGGCAAATAGTAAGCACTCAGAAATTGTGTGTTGGGGTTGCTGTGGTAATGCAGCAGATTAAGCTACTACCAGAAATGCTGGCATACAATATGAGTGCCAGTTTGAGTCCTGGTTGCTCCACTTCAATCCAGCTTCCTGTTAATCCATCTGCAAAAGCAGAAAAAGATGGCCCACATACTTGTGCCCCTGCCACCCATGTAGCAGCTCCTGGCTCCTAGCTTTGGCCTGACCTAGCCTGGACTTTTTTTCAGGCATTTGAGGCATGAACTAATGGATGGGAGATCTCTCTCTCTCTCTCTCTCTCTCTTTAAGTGTAACTCTGCCTTTCAAATAAATAAAATATTTTTTAAAAAAAAGTATGCTTAATGATTTAATAGAAAACAATATATAAACAAATATATTCAACTCTGTTATCCAATATTCTTCATATGAAACAGCATGTCAGTTGACAGCTTGTGGTTTACAGAGCAGAATAGTAGTTCAGACTTATGTTATTCACCTAAGAATAAATATGTTCGCTTTGTTGCATAAGGTGAATCTCTCTTGTGTTGATGTGG
This sequence comes from Oryctolagus cuniculus, assembly GCF_051225735.1. Classification (NCBI taxonomy): domain Eukaryota; kingdom Metazoa; phylum Chordata; class Mammalia; order Lagomorpha; family Leporidae; genus Oryctolagus; species Oryctolagus cuniculus. Next base: position 70,569,547 of record NC_142888.1, on the reverse strand, counting down.
TATAATAAAGGATATATTTGGCTATTGCTCTGAATTCCTTGTACAGAACTTCAAAAGCCCTTGATTTTCCTGAATAATAGGTGTGTATATTTTGTGCTAAAGGGATGACTAAAGGGGGGAGGTGTCTGTGTGTGTCTGTGTGTGTGTCTGTGTGTGTGTGTTCCAGCTTTAGGATGAATGTTAGTTACCTGAAAGGCCAACCATGTCTGACCTCCTGCAAGGAGAGAAAGGCTGTAAATTGAATTCAGTCACATGGCCAAATATTCCGATCTATTAGCTGTACATAATGATATCTGGTCAAAATCTTCGACATGTCTCCAAGGACCTTCCTAGCTGGTGAACGTGTTGATGTACTAGGAGGCTGGCACACCCTGACTCTACTGGAACAGAAGCTTCTGAACTCAGGACTCTGTGTGACCTTGCCCTAGATCTCTCTTCATCTGGCTATTCATTTATAATCTTTATAATAAAATGGTCATCAAAAGCACAACACTTTCCTGTATTCTATGATTTACTCCTGTGAATTATCTAAACTAAAGAGTTTGTGTGTGTGTGTGTGTATGTGTGTGTGTGGAAAGCCCCCAATTTATAACCATCCAAAACTTACAGCTGATATTTAAGTGGCAGCAGTCTTGTGAGTACTTGTCATTTTGGATCCTTCATTAACTTTGGATAGATAATGTCAGAATTCCAGGACATCCAGGTGATATCTGAGAATTGGTGCCAGAACAATTTTGGAAATCTTAAAATCCATGTATTTTCACTCTTAATCAAATGAGATTTAAGAACAGCAAGCATGGGAGGCAGCTCTGTGGTACAGTGAGTTAAACCATCACTCATATCAGAGTCCTGGTTCAAGTCCCGGTTAGTCCACTTTCAATTCAATTTCCTGTTAATACACCTGAGAAGGCCAAGAAAGATGGCCCAAGTGATTGCATCCCTGTCACCTATCTGGTAAACTAGAATGGAGTTCTTCACTTCTGGCTTCGCCCTGGCCCAGATCTCTTTATTTCTCTAGAGATTTCTCTTTCTTTGCCTTTTAAATAAATAAATAAATAAATCTTTAAAAAAGAATAGCAAAAATATCCTCATTAACCCGTCTGAATTCTATCCAAGAGCTTGTAAAGCAATGGCTGTACTTTTTAAAGATATATAGTCCCTCTAAAGCAGGGAGCAAATATTTAAAAAATTAATTGATTTTATCATTGTCATTTCCAGTAGATTAGCCAAGGATGAAATAAATAAAATATAATATAAAGAACCCAAACCAATAGTTTAATCAGTAAGCTGTAGTTTAACTGAAATTCTATCAGTTGATCCGGTGATATCTAAAAATCCAAATTGGGTTTCTTGCAATAGGCACAGCTCTGGATGAAAATATTAGTCTTTCAGAAGAGAGGAATACTTGACTTTTCTGTGTTTGAAAAACTCAATGTCATCTCAATGAAAAATGAGTTTTTTTTGTTTGTTTCAAGCTGTCGTGTTTGATTATATTCCAAAAGTGTCTAAGCATGGTGTCATTAAAGCCCATATCTGAATCAAAATGTATTTGGGAAATTTGGGCCAGGGAGAGCATCATGGTTGTATATGCCAAAATTACACAGAAATGCCAAAGGAAAGAGAGAAACGGCTTTCTCAATGGTATTGCCAAAGAGAGAGACTCACCAATTCCTTGTTAACCCATAGAGCCTAGTTATTGCTCCCATGGGACTGGGACAGAGACATCTAAAACCACTAAAAAAATCTGATCAATGCTGGACTTAAGGTAGGGGTCAAGAAACATTCCACTTCTTTCTTTACCAGTTGTAATTCCAAACCCTCATTTCTGAGTAGATACAAAATACTCCAGTTTTTCTTTCTTGTTTATTTTTTTTCATCTCTTATTACAAACTATGATCTGTTCCAGGTTCTGAGCCTGAATCTGGCCTGTTAGGGGCAGGGAAATTCTCACCACTACCTCTGCCACTGTCACTGCTGCGGACAAGTTCAGGCTTGAAATTACTAAGGAAATACCTCTAAAATGGCTGCCATGACCAAGTAGGGAAAAAATGTGTATTAGGAAAGTAAAGGGGAGGTGAGGATCATTAGAACTTCTGGAGATGAATAAATATTCAGAAAAGGCACTTCTAATTATATAATATTCTTAATATATAACATTTACAAAGCTGTATTTTTCACTTTCTCTGGTTACTAAAATAAAACAGCAGATTTGCCATTTAAGGTATCTATATTTTACTCTACAACATAAGCTAAGACATAAAAAGTCGTGAAGACAGAATAGCCTTAAGAGTCATGTTATTTAATTAATTATTGAAGAAGTACCATGTGACATTCTGTGTGTCACTGGGAATGCAAAGAAAACCAACTGGATTACTTCATAAGACTGTCTCCACATTGCTACTTTCATTATTTCTCAACCCAGCGTAATCTGGGTTTTCTGTTATTATTTCACTTATTATTCATCCATCCATAAACAAATATTTTTGAGCACCAACTAAAACCAGGTACTAGCTAAGTATTGGGGAGCTTACCATATAGATGGTAAATGGTTTAAATTAACTATATGCAATTTTTTATTTTCAGAGTAAAAATAAATTTTGTCAAAAGTCACTATTGCTTTAATTCATTTCTGATTGTGTTGTGTAATGTTTTTAAAGACTTTTTATTTATTTACTTATTTATTTATTTGAAAGGCAGAGTTACAGAAAGGCAGAGGCAGAAAGAGAGAGACAGAGAAGTCTTCCATCTGCTGGTTCACTCCCCAAATGGCAGCCATGGCCGGAGCTGGGCCAATCCAAAGCCAGGAGCCAGGAGTGTCTTCCAGGTCTCCTACATGGGTGCAGGGGCTCAAGGACTTAGACCATCTTCCATTGATTTCCCAGAGAGCTGGATAGGAAGAGAACCAGCCGGGACTAGAACTCGTGCCCATATGGAATGCCAGCACTGCAGGCAGTGGTGCAGGCCCCATTTAATCTGGTTTTAAACTTCATGTTAATATTAAACAAAATGAACTTAAGAAAGCTGTCTTTGCCATGAATCTCTGATCCTGAGTTCAGTTTCCTTAGGAGTTAAACTCCATTCTGTCTATTCGTATGGGCCTGAATCTAAGATAAAGTGGGAATTTGTGCCAGTTATCTGACCACTGGAGTAAGAAATAGGCTTATCTAAACAAATCAAGTGAACAGACATTTTAAAAACTTTCCTGTTCTGTTGGTCTACAAGTCTATTTTTATGCCAGTACCAGGCTGTTTTGATTATAGTTATCCTGTAGTATGTCTAGAAATCTGGTTTTGTGATGCCTCCAGCTTTGTTTTTGCTGTTTAAAATTGCTTTAGCTATTTTAGGTCTCTTGCGTTTCCATGTGAATTTTAACATCCTATTTTTCTAGATCTAAGAATGGCATTGGTCTTTTATTGCTTTCAGTAGTATGAATATTTTGATGATATTAAGTCTTCCAATCCATAAACATGAAAGATCTTTCCCTTTTTTGTATGTCTTCTTCTATTTCTTTAATATTTTGTAATTTTTGTTGTAGAGATCTTTCACCTTCTTGATTAATTTATTCCAAGGTATTTAAATTATTTTGTAACTATTATGAATGGGAATGACAGTACACATTCTTTCTCAGCCATGGCACTGTCTGTGTATACAAAGGCTGTTTATCCTTTCTTGTGTGTTAATGTTATGTTCTGCAACTTTACCAAACTCTCATGAATTCCAATATTCTCTTAACGGAGTCTTTTGGTTCCCCAATATATAGAATCATGCCATCTGCAAATAGGGATATTTTGACTTCCTCCTTTCCAATTTGTATCCTATTGCTTTCTTTTTCTTGCCTAATGGCTCTGGCTATGAATTCTAGAACTATATTGAATATCAGTGGTGACAGTGTCCAGTTCTGGATCTTAGTGGAAATGCTTTCAACATTTCCCCATTCAATATGATGCTGACTGTGAGTTTATCATAAAATTTTGTGGTTGGTTGAGGAATGTTCCTTCTATATCCAATTTGCTTAAGATTTTTATGATGAAATGATGTTGTATTCTGTCAAATGCTTTCTCTGTATCTATTGAGATAATCATACTGTTTTTATTCTTTAATTTGTTAGTGTGATGTAACACATTTATTTATTTGCATATGTTGAACCATTCCTGAATACCAGGGATAAATGCCACTTGGTCCTGGTGAATGATCTTTCTGATTTGTTGTTGGATTAGATTAGCCAATATTTTGTTGAGGATTTTTGCATCTATGTTGATCAGGGATGTTGGTAGTTCTCTTTCTTTGTTGCATCTTTTTCTGTTTTTGGAATTAACGTAATGCTGAACTCATAGAAAGAGTTTGGGAGGTTTCCCTCCTTTTCAATTGTTTTGACTAGCTTGAGAAGAATTGGGATTAATACTTAATAGTCTGGTAGAATTCAGCAGAGAAGCCATCAAGTCCTGGTCTTTTCTTTTTTGAGAGGGTCTTTATTACTGATTCAATCTCTGTCTTGTTTATTGGTCTATTTAGGTTTTCTGTGTCTTCTTGACTCAATTTTTGTAGATTTTGTATATCTAGGAAACTAATTTTTCTAGATTTTACACATTCTAGCTTATAGCTCTTTGTAGTAATTCCTGATGACTCTTTTTATTTCTGTGGTATATGCAGTTACATCTCTTTTTTTCATATCTGATTTTATTAGTTATTTGTGTTTTCTCCTTTTTTTTGGTTAGTTGGACCAATGGTATATCAATTTGTTTATTTTTTTTTCAAAAAACTAGGTCTTAATTTCACTAATCTTTTGTATTTTTTGTTTTCAATTTTGTTTATTTCTTCTCTAGCTTTAATTGTTTCTTGTTCCCTATGGATTTTGGGTTTAGTTCGTTGCTGTTTTTCTAGGTCCTTGAGATGCACTGATAGCTCATTTATTTTATGCTTTTCCATTTCTTGATTAATTTTATTTCTGCGTATTTTAGATTTGTGGCTATTGGGAATTGGATTTTTTCTTGATTTCCTTTTTTGTGGTCTTGTTATTAGAGTATAAAAATCACTTTGAAACTTTATTGTATTTGCTTATCATTTCTCATGAATTTTTGGTGGAATGTTTTGGTTTTTCCACTTATAAAAATCATATCATCTGTAAAGTGGATGTTATGACTTCCTCCTTCCCAATTTGGATGCTACTTATTTCTTTTCCTGTCCTTTTATTTGTGCTAAGAGAGCCAATACTATATTGGATAACAGTGGCGAAAGTGAACATCCTTTTTGTTCCAATCCTAGGGCAAATTATTTCAACTTTTCCTCATCACAATATGATATCATCTGCAGGTTTCATATATAGCATTTATCATTTTGAAGCATGTTCTTTTTATACCTACTGTGTTGTATATATACAGGAATTTATCTATTTTTCAATTTTTACAATGCATTAGCATATAGATATTTACAATAGTTTTTAATAAGCCTTTGTGTTACTGTGGCATCTATTATAGTGTCTTCTTCTTCCCTAGCTCCATTTATTTAAGTGTATTTATCTTTTTTCTTTGTCTAAAACAAAGGTAGACGTATTTTGTTTCTCTTTTCAAAAACCAAATTTTGTTTCATTGATTTTTTTATTTCCAATTTCATTTGTTTCTGTATTTCTGTTTTGTTTTTTTTTTTTATTTGACAGAGTTATACACAGTGAGAGGGAGAGAGACAGAGAGAAAGGTCTTCCTTCCATTGGTTCACCCCCCAAATGGCTGCTATGGATCCGAAGCCAAGAGCCAGGTGCTTCTTCCTGGTCTCCCATGTGGGTGCAGGAGCCCAAGCACTTGGGCCATCCTCCACTGCCCTCCTGGGCCACAGCAGAGAGCTGGACTGGAAGAGGAGCAACCGGGACTAGTACCCGGCGCCCATATGGGATGCCGGCGCTGCAGGTGGAGGATTAACCAAGTGAGCCACGGCGCCGTCCCCTGTATTTTTGTTCTTATTCTTATCACTTCCTGCTTCTACTAATTTTTGATTTGGTTTATTCTTGCTTTTCGAGATCCTTGAGGTTCATCACTAGATAATTTATCTGAATTTTTTCTATTTTTTATGTTTAAGCACTATTATATAATCTTGTCTCTTAGTACTGCTTTTGTTCTACCCCACAGATTTTGATATGTTGTGTTTTCATATCATTTCCTTCAATAACTTGTTAATTTCTTTTAAGCTTTTTAAATTATCATTGATCATTTAGGAGCATGTTTAATTTCCATGTATTTGGAAATTTGCATTGTTTTTCTTGTTGTTGACTGATGTGTTTATTCCATTGTATTCTAAGAAGACAAGTGATATGCTACTGACCTTTGAAATTTTATTTACTCTTGTTTCATAGCATGAAAGAGGGGCTATCCTGAAAAATGTTCATTATGTGAATGAGAAGAAAATATTCTGTGGCTATTGCATGAATTGCTATGTAAATGTGCATTAGGTCTATTTGTTCTATACTGTAGTTAAACTCTGATGTGTCTTTGTTGAATTTCTGTCTGAATGATCTCTCCATTTTTCCATTTTGCTCTTTTCTCTCCTGTACCCCTAATTTCTTCTGTTATTGCCTTCCATTGTGTTTGGTTGCTTTTTTGCAGTAACATGTTCGACTCCCTTGTTATTTCATTTTGTGTGTACTTTATTTTGTTCTCAGTAGTTATCAGGATAATTATACAGAATTTTTTAGAATTTTACAATTTATTGTGAATTTGTATAAATTGAATTTTAATTGCGCATGAAAGTCTACTTTTATAGCTTTGTCCCCTAGGCTTAGCTATTTATGTAAAAAAATCTTTATATATTGCACATTTAATAGAATAGATTTTAAATAATTTTTTAAAAGATTTATTAATTTATTTGAAAGTCAGAGTTACAGAGAGAGAGGAGAGGCAGAGAGAGAGAGAGGTCTTCCATCCGATGGTTCACTCCCCAGATGGCTGCAATGGCCAGGCCTTGGCTGATCTGAAACCAGAAGCCAGGAGCTTCCTCCAGGTTTCCCACGTGGGTGCAGGTGCCCAAGGACTTGAGCCATCCTCCACTGCTTTCCCAGGCCACAGCAGACAGCTAAATCAGAAGAGGAGCAGCCGGGACTAAAACTGGCGCCCATACGAGATGCCAGCACCTCAGGACAGGGTGTTAACCTGCTATGCCACAGAGTTCTGGCTACTCCACTTCCAATCCAGCTCTCTGCTATGGCCTAGGAAAGCAGTAGAAGATGGCCCAAGTCTTTAGGCCCCTCCACCTGTGTGGGAGACCCAGAGGAAGCTCCTGGCTGCTGGCTTCAGATTGGTAGAGCTCTGGCTGTTGCCATCTGAGGAGTGAACCAGCGGATGGAAGACTTCTTTTTCTTTCCATCTCTCCTTTTCTCTCTGTGTAACACTTTCAAATAATTATACATATATATATATGTATATGTATGTATGTATTGTGAGTCTCTGGAGTTTTCCTGTTTTCAGTTTATTGACCACTTTTGATTTGTACATTCATGTCTTTTCTCAAATTGGAAAAATTCTTGGTCATTATTTCTTTAAATAATTTATCACTCCTTCCTCTCTTGCTTTTCTAGTAATCCCCTTAATGCATATATTGAGCTGGTGTCCCATACAGTGCATATATTGGTGGTGTCCAATAAGTCTCTGACTTTTCTCTCTGTTTTTCATTCTTTGCTCTTTTTGATATTGAGATAAAATAATTTCAAATGTGTTGTATTCAAGTTTCCTTATCACGTTTTTCCCTGCACAAATAAGTATGAATACCTCTAGTGAATTTTGCAATTCAGCTATAATATTCTTCAACTCCTGAATTTTGATTTTCATATTTTTTTGTTCTGGGTTCCTTTAGTCCCTTGTTATGTTTACCTTTAGCTCTTTCAGGATGTTTAAAACAGTTGTTTTCTTTTTCTTTTTCTTGACAGGCAGAGTTAGACAGAGAGAGAGAGAGAGAGACAGAGAGAAAGGTCTTCCTTTTTCCGTTGGTTCACCCCTCAAATGGCCGCCACGGCCGGCACGCTGCACCTATCCGAAGCCAGGAGCCAGGTGCTTCCTCCTGCTCTCCCATGCGGGTCCAGGGCCCAAGCACTTGGGCCATCCTCCACTGCCTTCCTGGGCCACAGCAGAGAGCTGGACTGGAAGAGGAGCAACCGGGACAGAATACAGTGCCCCAACTGGGACTAGAAACCGGAGTGCAGGCGCTGCAGGCAGAGGATTAGCCTAGTGAATCGCGGCGCTGGCCTACAACAGTTGTTTTCAAGTGCTAACTTAGTATGCCTATCCTCTGTGCTACTTCAGGGATGGTTTCTGCCACTTTATTTTTTGAATGGGGCATATATTTCTATTTCGTTGTATGCTTTGTTATGTATTGTTATTGTTGATAATTGAGCCATCTTTTCCAGTCATTGCAGACTGTGTACCTGGGAAAGTGATTCGCTAATTAGTTGAGCATGAGCATTGGCATCACCACAAAACAAAGATTAAGAACATCTTGGGTATTTCCTAAGCATTTTGTCATGCATTTTTTGGGTCCTCTGTGTGTCATTTTTAATTTTCCTTTATACACAGATTCTGAAAAATGACTTAGTTTCCCAAATATTGTCACCCCAGCACATACTTAGATAATCTATTGTATATCTCCAAATGAACATTTTTGACACAGGAATCTGCAGATCTGTAGCATTCCTGAAACTTTCCTAAGCAGCACTCCCTATTTCTCCACAGTTGAGATCCCAATTCATTGAAACAGAGACCAGTATTTAAGCAATTCTAAGACAGTTTATGATGCTGTAAATTTGATCTTCTGTGCTCTTTATTATTCAAAGGAGAGGAGCTTAAAACTAGGCTTGAATCTTTTCCAACCCAAGTGTGTTGGGCAGAGGCATATAAAACAAAGGTGATGAAAAATATTGGGCCAGCACCATAGCTCACTTGATTAATCCTCAGCCTGCGACACCGGCATCCCATATGGGTGCCGGGTTCTAGTCCCAGTTGCTCCTCTTCCAGTCCAGCTCTCTGCTGCGGCCTGGGAGGGCAGTGGAGGATGGCCCAAGTACTTGGGCCCTGCGAACGCGTGGGAGACCAGGAGGAAGCACTTGGCTCCTGGCTTCGGATCGGCATAGCTCCAGCCGTAGCAGCCATTTGGGGGAGTGAACCATCAGAAGGAAGACCTTTCTCTCTCTCTCCCTCACTGTCTAACTCTATCTGTCAAATAAAAAAAAAAAAGAAAAATATAATAAGCCTTTTCTTTTTACAGTCTGGGCTTGAGTATTTATTCATTGGGGATTTTCTTGATTATTACAGAATTTTAATTGTTTTCCAGGATTTTATAAGGTTATTTTAGCAATTTTAAAATTTCTTTTGACAACTCTGTGAGGGACCAAAGATAAAAGCTTCATATTCCTCAACTTTGCTGACATGACTGAATTTATATTTATTTTAAGCAGAAGACAATGCCTCCAAAGATTAAACAGCAATATTTTGTTACAGTATATTATTATAACAATCTAAATAGACAGAGAGACATCTTCCACCAACTTGTTCACTTCCCAAATGCCGGAAATGGCTGTGGCAGGATGAGCCCAAAGCCAGTAGTCAGTAACTCAATCTGAGCCTCCCTCATGGGTGGCAGTTACTCAACTACCTGAGCCATTACCTACTGACTCCCAGGGTGCACAGTAGCAGGAATCTGGAATTAGTAGTAGATCTGGGACTTAAACCCAAATAAACATGGGATATGAACCTCCCAAGTGATGTATTAACCACTATGCCAAATGCCCACCTCCATTTCCAGAATCTTAGATGGGTCTTACCCACTTGCTTCCATCACTGCTCTCCCCAAAGGTAATCATTCTACTGACTTCTAATATCATACATGACTTTTGACTCCTTTTTAACCTTGTAGTTATGGAATTATAAAGTATATATATTTTGAATCAGATTTTTTTTGTTCAACAGTGTGAGATACATCTAATTGTCATACAGAGCTGTAATTTGTACTTCTGATTCAATATTACATTATGTTAAATATAATTATTTTATTTATTGCTAACATAATGATGATAATTTGGAACTATTATGAATAAAATATCTTGACTATTACTGTACAAACCTTATGATGATCATATACATTCACTCTATTGGATATATACCTGTTGGTGGAAATACTGGTTTAAGTATATGCTTAGCATTAGTTAATCCTGCCAGAAAGTTTTCCAAAGAGTTGAATTAACTAACACTTCTATAAGACTTACATGAGTCTTCATGAAAAACTGATACTGTCAGTCTTTTTAATTTTAGCTATTCTGATGGATATTTTGTGGTTAACAATCTGTCCTGATTACTGACACTGCCTTTATAAAATACTAAGAACATGTCCATGTTACCTGTCTATGTAAATTTCATTCATTCTTCAAGGCCTGCTTCAAGGGATATCTCATTCTTGGACTTTTCCTTAATTCCTCAGTCAAATTTACTCATTTCTTCACATTCACACATTTTCTGTACTTTTTATGGTACTTATCACAAGTCCTACATCTTTTTAAAATATTTATCTATTTATTTGAAAGGCAAAGTTAGAGAGAGAGAGAGAGAGAGATTGATTCCATTTGCTGATCCACTTCTCAAATGGCCACTATATCCCAGGCTGAGCCAAGCCGATGCCAGTAACCAGGAGTTTCATCTGGGTTTCCCACGTGGGTTATGGGGACCCACGTAGTTGGGGGCCATCTTCCACTGCTTTTCCCAGGCCATTAGTGGGGAGCTGGATAAGAAGTGAATCAGCTGGGATTGAATTGGTGCCCATATGGGATGCCAGCATTATAGGCAACAGCTTTCCTTGATATGCCACAACACTGGACACACTAAGTCTTACATGTTACATTTGCTGGCTCATTCCTCCAAATGCTTGTAACAGCCATGGGTGGTTCAGGCTGAAGCTGGAAGCCAGGAACTCTATCCAGGTCCTCCACATGTGTGATAGGGAACCAAATGTGGAGTCATCATTTGATGTCTCTCAGGATACATTAGCAGGAAGCTCAATCAGAGTTGGAGGAGGCAGGACTTGAACTATCACTTCTGTATGGATTGTAGACTTTCCAAGCAGTGGCTTAACCCACTATACCACAATACCTGCCATATATACTTAGGTTTTTAAGTTTTGGGTGATCATAATTAATATTTATAAATTTCTGAGACTCATAATTATACTATTCTGAAGTGATAATTCATTTCGCAAAGTTTTAGAACTGTAAATGGACTGAGTACTTATTGCATGTCAATCATCATTCTATAATCTATAGGAGCACAAAGATGGACATGTCAGGGTGCCTTCGCATAAAAATATGTTGATGATATGGAATGTGATTAATATTTTCTCAACAATCCCCCGATATGGGAGATTATTCTGAATAACCAGGTGAACCCTGTGTAGTTATAGTCTTTATAAGTGAGAGTAAAGAGAAAGTTAAAGGATTAACACTAGAGAGAAGATGTAAGGATGGAAGCAGAAGACAAAGGGGAGAGATAATGCTATCTTCAGATGGAGGTAGGGACTATAAGCCAAGAAACCCAGGTGGACGCTAGAAACAGGAAAAATCAAGGAAGTATATATATTCTTTTTGATCCTCTGGAAAGGACAAAGCTCTGCTTATATGTTTTTAGCCCAACAGGAATTCTGACATCTACAATAATAAGACTATAAATTTGTACTGCTTTAGAACATTAAGTTTAATGGTGATATTTTAACAATTGGAAATCTATAAAATGGTTTTCTGGAAGTTTATTACAAAACAATAGTTACTGATGATGGTGTTATGGCACAATGGGTGAAATTACTGCTTGCAACACCAGCATCCAATAGTGGAATGCTGATTCATGTCCAGCTACTCTGTTTCCAGTTCAGCTTCCTGCCAATGCTTCTGGGAAGACAGTGGACAATGGCCAAAGTTCCTAGGCCCTGCAAACCACGTGGAAATCCCAGATGGAGTTCCTGGTTCCTAGCATCAATGCGGTTCAGCCCTGGCTGTTGTGGCCATTTGGGACATAAACCAGTGGGAAGAAGGTCTCTCTTTCTTTCTGTTTCTGTCTGTCTCTCTCCCTCCCTCTCATTTTTCTGATGCTATGCCTTTCAAGTACATAAATAAATCTTCTTAAAAAGAGAAGTAATAACTGTTTAATAGTAATAATACAAGGCATTAAGATATGTCCAATCAGATATAAAAAGTAAAAATAATATGTAAAGATATGATGGCTAAGAACGTGCTAAAATTGACTATAAAAGACAAGAATCTTCACATGCATAAAGTCCATAATATCCCAGTCAAGATTAACAGTTTAAAAATGTCATGTACTAAAACTACAGAATACCAAAATCAAAGATCTTAAAAACAGGAAGGAAAAAAGATAGCAAATGCACAAAGACAAATAGTCTAAGAGCAGAGTTCTTAACAGATGGAAGACAGTTTGTTTCAAATTGCTGAGAGAAAAATAAATAAAAGTCTCTGAACCCAGATTTGTGTACCCAATAAAATTATTTTTTAAGAATAAGAGTGAATTAGAATATTTCAAATAACCAAGATAAGTTAATATTAATAAAACAAAAGAACAAAATTCAAAAAGTAAATGATTTCACAAGGAACAGCAGAGATACAAAAATAAAAAGCAAAGAAGAAATCAGAATACATGAGGCTGGTATTATAAAGCAGCAGACTGGGCCACTGCCTAGGATTCTGTCATCCCACATAAACACTGCTTTAAGTCTTGGCTGCTCCACTTCTGATTCAGGGTGCCTCCCAATTTGCCTGGGAAAGCAACAGAAGATGGTCCAAGTCCTTCTGCCACTGCCACCCATGTGGGAAACCTGGATGGAGATCCAGGCTCTTGAGTTTGGTCTGGACCAGTCTTGGCAATTGCAGCCAGCCATTTGGAAAGTAGACCAGTGATGGAAGATAAATCTTCCTCTCTCTCTATTTCTCTCTGTCTCCCTCGTCACTCTGCCTTTCAAATTAATAAAATAAAAGCTAAAAAAAGAAATGAGTAAACATTAAGATAAACCAAGTTTTTTGTCTGTAAAATATAACAATAAATATTATGTGATAATGCATGGCATGTATGCTAAAAATATAGCAATTAAATTTTGAACAGCACTAGCATGCAAATTGGTAGGAGTCAAAGAAATTAAAATATCTCAAAGCACTTGTGCCTTTGGGGAGTATGCTAATGTATTAAATCCATATATTATTAAGTAAGTATGCATGATAATATTACAACAGTAAGTATTAGAAGTATATAAATATAATGTTTAATTTTGCTACCAGTAGAGGGGAAATTCTATGGAAAAAATCTAACTTTTAAATATAAAAAAGAAAAAGATACACATAAAAAAGTAGAAATAAACAAAAGTAAAATCTAAAATGTAGAAATAACTCTAAATATATCCAGAATAAAACTAAGTATAAATTAACTAGCCTTATTTAAAAAACATACAGATCATCAGACTTTCAAAAAATCTAGCTAAAAGATTACATGAAACATAAAAACATTTAAAAGTTGAAAATATGGAACTGTGCAAAGATGCACTAGGAAATACTAGCTAATATAAATGAAAGATACTTATATTAGTATTGGACACAATAGGTTTTAAAGAATTCAAGAGGCCGACATTGTGACACAATGGGTTATGCTGCTACCTGTGACACCGGTATCCAATTTAGGTGATGATTCATTGATTATAGCTGCTCCACTTCCAATCCAGCTCCTTGCTGATGTGCCTGGGAAAGCAGTAGAGATGGCCCAAGTCCTTGGGTCTATCACCCATATGGGAGACTGGGAAGAAGTCCCTGGCTCCTGGCTTCAGCCTGGCCTAGCTCTGGCTGTAGTGCCCACTTGGGAAGTGAACCAGCAGATGAAAGATCTCTCTCTGTGTATCTCTTTTTTCTCTTCTCTTCTCTCTCTCTCCCTCCCTCCCTCCCTCTCTCTCTCTATAACTGTGCCTTTAAAAAAAGAAATTCAAAAATTCATGTTAAATAAAAATTATCTAATAGAGTAGAAATTCCTGTACAATAACAAAATCCAGTAGGAGAGTGTCCCTATTATATATCAAAATGATTGTTTACGTCTAATAATTCAGATTATAGGATTAGATCACATGGACTCTCAGAAACAGATTTGGATTTTATGATTGTACTAGCACTGAGAGCAGTAGGAATACATTATTAGATAAGTGATACTTGAATAACCAGTTAACCAGTTACCCATACTGGGGGGAAAACTGACCTCTAGCTTGCACAATTTGCAAAATTAAATTTCTAATGAATGTGAAAAACAAACATTTAGAAGTATTAAAGAAAATGCAGAAAAAATATCTTTAAGTTCCTAGATTTGGGAAGGATTCTGAAATGAGATGACATAAAAGAAGACACTGATCAATTTGACTGAAATCAGAATTAAGAACTTCTTTTTAATAAAGGATACCTTATAAAGATGAAGCAAAAATTTCCAGAAAATGTCTGTGATGCATATGATAGTAAAGGATTCATTGTATGTTTGCTTATAAAATTCCTCTAAAGAGAATGGCAAATAGTTTAATAGAAACGTAGGTAAGATATTTCACAGATGAGGAAATGCAAATGGAAAATAAACAGATGAAAATAATCCAACTTTTTTCCTACTCCAAAAAGTGCGATTGGTAGCTTATAAAAAGTCATTCTACTAGATTTAACAAAAAAAGTCTCTTCATACACCTTTTGGGAAGGGTCCAACAAAGCAAGATTTCAAGGACAAACGCATGATAAACACAAATTGATTATCAAAGAATAAAGCTTCTTATACTTTGCTCACACTTTTGTAAAAAGTCCTTTAGTAAACTGTGTAAAAAACATTTCTACAATGTGTATTAGAAACAGGTAAGTGAAGATCTGTAGCAGTGTTGTTGAAGATATTCCAAAGCCAAAATAACAATGTCTATCAACTGTAGGCTGGAAAGTCAAATCGTGCTATAGTCACCTGATGGACTATTATGCAAAATTGAAATGAGTGAACTGTACTTACTTTTTGTAACATAATGACTCATATAATACTGACACGGGAGGGATTGATAGGCACACTAGAGAAGATCTTCACTTGCCTCAGTCACAGCAACCTACAAGAACAAGAAAGCAGGGAGGGAAAGCTTCAGTAACGAAGCAAGGAAAACTGCAAACAGAACAGAGGCTCTGAAAATCAGTAAACAGAAAGGAACAAAGCAAGTCATTCCTACAGCTGCAGCTCCGGCCCTATCACCTTAGCTGGAGGGGATGTCATCTTGCCAAGAAAAGGTAAGTGGG
Organism: Oryctolagus cuniculus; assembly: GCF_051225735.1. Lineage (NCBI taxonomy): Eukaryota > Metazoa > Chordata > Mammalia > Lagomorpha > Leporidae > Oryctolagus > Oryctolagus cuniculus. The sequence goes on along the minus strand of NC_142888.1, from coordinate 70,554,240 downwards.
GTATGTCACAAATCCTGACATTGCTGCAGAACAGCAGCCTTAACCTCAGGAGAAATTCACTATCCCCATTGACTTCACATCCAGTCTAGAAAGCTGACTGGGGTATGTGCGGTTCCTTTGCTTAAAAAGAGAGAGAGAGAGAGAGAAATACCCACCACCTATGTTTCCACCTTCTGCCTCCAATCTGCCACGTCTGAGCTGCTGTGTTAGAGCCATTGCTGAACTCTCTTCTGAATTAGGGAACTGAAAGCAGCCCCATTGCCACGAGAAGCCCCCAGGTAGCTTTCCAGGGAAAAAGTAGGCCCTTTGCATGTTATAGCTATAGATTTCTGAACAGAAGCTCAGGGGTCATGTTCACACACTATGCATGATCTGGGAAAGTTCCCCTCAGCTTCTTGGGATTTGGCAACACCAAAGCCCATAAAACATCCCATATGATTAGATCAAAGGATGCTCCCTTCTGTATATCCTAGTACGTGGTGCTTGATGCACAGAACAGAAGTCCCAGCATCACTCTTGCAAGTCCTATGGGAACTGGGTTCAGTTTTTCTCTGCCCTGCAGCTCTGGGATTGCTGGTATTGGTGCTAAAACCCCTGTAGTAACTCAGTCTCATGTGTGGTATCTGGAGGATCTTATCTTCATTCCTTTGCTTTTGGCTGGCAACTGTCAGTCTACAATCTCCAGAGTAACTGGCAGTCATCCAGTGGGACTTGGGAAAATAACCCACTACATCCTGCAGCTTTTGGACTGTGACTGTTAGTACTAAGTTCCTCAGAGTCACCAGAATCTACCCTGTGGAACTTGGTGAAGAATTTTCCTGTATTCCACCACTACAAACCAACACCTGTCAGTGCACAACCCTCATTATAACCTGTATTGACACTGTAGGACTGGGGCAAGGTCAACTTCTAATCCCACAGTTCTAGGACTAGGACCTTTAGTACTATACGACTGAGCATCAGTCACAACAACCTAGCTGGATCTGGGAACATGTGCATTAAAATCGCATAGACCCAGAGCCATAGCTGTTGGTGCTTCAAGCCCCATCATCACTCAGGCTTGCCTGGTGGCACAGGGGACATCCTCCTTTGTATCCCACAGCACCACTAATATGGCTATGGCCATCACAAACTCAAGTGTGATTGATATCCAAATCTCCAGTGACTGGAGATGCGCACCACAGAAAGCCCACATGAACTTCAAAGTCATGAACTCCATGAACTGTGGCATTGACAAATACTGATCACATTGATTATAGCTGAAGAAATCACTCAGAGGTTACACATCTGGGCTCCCCAGAACAAAAGCCAAAGCAACAACCCAAGTTATGTCTCACATTTTATCTAAACAAGTCTTTTCTAATGAAACCTACTCCAAAAAGAAGGAATTATTATACCATATGTAGAGATATCAATGTGTCTGGAAATGTGGATATTGAGACTCATGAAGAAGCAAGGAATCTTTTTTTTTTTTTTTTTTGACAGGCAGAGTGGACAGTGAGAGAGAGACAGAGAGAAAAGTCTTCCTTTGTCGTTGCTTCACCCTCCAATGGCCACCGCGGCCGGCGGCCGGCGCACGGCGCTGATCCGAAGGCAGGAGCCAGGTACTTATCCTGGTCTCCCATAGGGTGCAGGGCCCAAGCACTTGGGCCATCCTCCACTGCACTCCTGGGCCACAGCAGAGAGCTGGCCTGGAAGAGGGGCAACTGGGACAGAATCCAGCGCCCCGACCGGGACTAGAACCTGGTGTGCCAGCGCGCTGCAAGGCGGAGGATTAGCCTAGTGAGCCGCGACGCCAGCAAGGAATCTTGACACTTCCAAAAGAACACATTAATTATTCAGAAATACATTTTAAGGAAATATATGAAATCCCTGAAAAGAATTCAAAGACATGATCCTAAAAAACTCAATATGATGCAAGAGAATAAAGAAAGATCAGGCCGGCGCCGCAGCTCACTAGGCTAATCCTTTGCCTGTGGTGCCAGCACTCCGGGTTCTAGTCCCAGTTGGGGCACCAGTTCTGTCCCGGTTGCTCCTCTTCCAGTACAGCTCTCTGTTGTGGCCCGGAAAGTAGTGGAGGATAGCCCAAGTACTTGGGCCCTGCACCCACATGGGAGACCAGGGGGAAGCACCTGGCTCCTGGCTTCGGATCGGCACAGAGCGCCGGCTGTGGTGGCCATTTGGGGGATGAACCAATGGAAGGAAGACCTTTCTGTCTCTCTTTCTCTAACTCTGCCTGTCAAAAAAAAAAAAAAAAAGATCAGTTAAATAAAAGAGGAAAAATATATGATATGAATGAAAAATTCAAGAAAGATACAAAAATAATTTAAAAAATAAGACATTTTGGAGAACGAATACTTCAATCAATGAAATAAAATATATAATTAAAGAGTTTCAACAACAGAATAGACCAGGGGAAAGAAATAATTTCCGATCTTTAAGATAAGACTTTTGAAATAACCAAGTCAGACAAAAAAGGAAGGGAAGAAGTAAAAAGAATGAAGAAAGCCTGAAAGACATATAAAATGTCATTAAATGAACAAATATTTGTATTATAGGGATAACTGAAGAAGACAACTAGAAAAAAAAGGCATTTTGAACTTATGAAATGAAGGAATAGCTGAACACTTTGAAGCCTTGAAAGAGACATGGGTATTTACACACAGGAAGCTCAAAGGACTCCAATCAAACTAAATTAAAAAAAAAAAAAGATATTCTTCAAGGCATAATATACTCAAATTTTCAAAAGTTAAGGACAAAAAGAGATTCCTAAAGACAGTGAGACAAAAAGACATGTTACATATAAAAGAAAACCCATTAGACGAACAGCAGACTTCTCTGCACAAATCCTAAGGCCAGAAAAGCGTGGGATAATATATTCAAGGGCTTTAAAGGAAAAAGACTTCCAACCAAGAATAGTATATCCAGCTTAGCTATCCTTTTGAAGTGAAGTTGAAAATAAAGTATTTCCCAGAGAAACAAAAACTGAGAGAATTCAGACCACCAAATAACCCTTACAAAGAAATCCTGAAGGGAGTCCCACATTAGATCATGAAAATGCATGACAACACAAAATTCACTAACAGAGCAAACACAATCAATTATCCATTGACAAAATGACAAAAGTTAGTTCTTACTTGTCAATATTAACCTTGAATGTAAATTCATTAATTTGACTTAATGAATAAAAAAGTGTGACTCAACATTATGCTGCCTAAAAGACACTCACTTCACAGGTAGAGATACACAGAATAAAAGTAGAGTATTGAAACTAGATGCACCATGCAAATGGCAACTTAAAAAAGCTAGAGTAGCTATCCTCATATGAGGTAAACTTTAAATGAAAAACCATAAAAAGAGACAAAGAAGCTTACTATATATTGATTAAAGGATCAATTCACCACATTGATGTAGCAATTATACACACACACACACACAAATATGCACCCAATACAAGGCTATACACATATATAAAACAAATATTATTACATACCTTCACATAGACTCAAATGCAATAGTAATGGGGGATTTCAACACCATACTGCCATCAATGGAAAAATCATCCAAGCAAAAACTCAAGAAAACCTTAACAGGCTAGAATCATACTATTAAGCAAATGAATCCAAAAGTCACTTTCAGAACATTTCATCCAGCGCCTACATAATGTACATTCCCCTCATCAGCACATGGAATATATCCTAGGATATACCATATATTATGCCCAAATCAAGTCTCAGTAAGTTAAAAAAACAGAAATCACAACATGTATATTCTCAACCATAAAAGAATAAAACTAAAAATCAGCAACAATGATAGAAAATTTACAAATACATGAAAACTGAACAACATGTTCCTGAAAAACCAATGGATCACTGAAGAAATAACAAAGGAAATGGAAAAATTTCTGAAACAAATGAAAAGGAAAACCAGTGTCTAATGAAAACAATGAATCAAAACCAGTAGGATAGAGCAAAAGCACTATTAAGAATGAAGTTTATATGAGTGCTTACATTTAATATTAGAAATATTTCAAGTAAACAATCCAATTTTGCATCTCAAGAACTTAGTAAAACAGGAGCAAAAAAAACTTCAAATTAACAGGAAACAAGAAATATTAAGAATCAGGGCAAAAATAAATGAAATTGAAAGTTAAAAAATACCAAAGACTAACAAAATAAAAATCTTTTTGAAAAGATGTACAAAATAAACAAAGCTTTAGGCAGCCTAAACAAAGAAAAAGGAGTAAAAACTCAAATAAATAAAATTAGAGGGATTGGCACTGTGGCATAGTGGGCTAAGCCTCTACCTACAGGTGCTGGCATCCCACATAGGTGGCGGTTCATGTCCTGGCTGCTCCTCTTCCAATTGGCTCTCTGCTAAGACCTGGGAAAGCAGTGGAAGATGGCCCAAGTGCTTGTGCTCCTGGGAGACCAGGAAGAAGCTCCTGACTCTTGGCTTCGGATTCGCTCTTTTCTATCTCTCCCTCTCTGTCTGTAACTCTATTCTCAAATAAATAAATAAAAATCTTTTTAAAAATTAGATGAGAAGGGAGACATTAAAATTGAATTACAGAAATGCACAGGGTCAAAAGAAACTATTGTAAACAACTATATGCTAACAAATAACAAATTGGAAAACCTCAAAGAAATGAGCGAATTCTTGACTATATATAGCCTACCATAAATAATTCAAAAACACACAGAAAATCTAAAAAAAAAAAAATCCACCTAATTACAAGTAATGAGTTTGAAGCTGTAATTGAAGCTATACTTGAAAGTATCCCATTAAAAAGTCCAAGACTTGGATTCTACAAACCTGAATTCTACAAACATTTAAGAATGAACTAATTACAATACTCTTCAAACTACTGCAAAATATTGAAAAGAGAGGAACTCCGGAAAACTCTCATACCCAAAACAAACAGACACAACATGAAAAGAAAACTACAGATCAACGTCCTTGAACGTAGGTTTAAAAATTCTCAACAGAGAATTGGCAATCCAAATCCAACGCTACGTCACAAAGATCATACATCATAAGCAAGTGAGATTTTTTTCCCTGGGATGTAAATGTGGTTGAACATTCGCAAATCAATGAATGTCACAAATCACATGAACATAACGAAGAACAATAGTGTGATCATCTCAGTAGATGCAGAGAGAGCATTTGATAAGATTCAGCATAACTTCATGTTATTAATCCCTCAACAAGTAGGTATAGAAGGAATATACCTCAATATGATAAATGCTATCCATGACAAAGCAACAAATAATGTTGTACTGAATGCAGAAAAGCTGAAAGAATTTCTCCTCGGATCTGGAACAAGACATGGGTGTCTACTTTCACCAATCTTATTCAATGTAGAATAAAAAGTATTAGCAAGAGCAATTAGGAAAGAGATAGAAGTAAAGGGCATCAGAATTGACAAAGATGAGCTAAAAATATCTATGTTTGTAAATGGCATGTTTTTGTATATGGAAAAGCCTAAACGCATCATCAAAACCTGTTAGAAGTGATAAACGAATTCAGTGAAGTTTCAGGATACAAAATCAACATACAAAAACAGCATTTTTTATGCACTACTAATAATGTTAAGAAGAATCAACAAAGAAATCCCATTCACAATAGCTACACAAAACAAATATTTAGGGATAAATTAAGCCAAATAAATGAACCATCTCTATAATGAAAATTATGAAACATTGATGAAAGTAATCATTAAGGGCATAAAAATGGAAAGATATTCCTTCTTCATAAGTTGGAAGAATTAATATGGTTAAAATGTCCATACTACCTAAAGGAATATACAGATTCAATGAAATTGCTGTCAAAATCTGAATGACATTTTTAAATAATTAGAAAAAATCCTAAAATTCATATGGAACCACAAAAGACCCAGGAAAATTAACATGAGTCTGAGCAAAATAATAATAATAATAAACTGAAGGCATCACAATACCTCATTTCAAAGTATACTACAAAGAGTATGGTATTGGCATAAAAGCCAGCACATAGATAAATAGATCAGAAGAGACAGTTCAGAAATGAACCCACTTACATACAGCCAAATGATTTTGACAAAGGTGCCAAGAACAGATATTTGAGAAAGGATAGTCTTTTCAACAAATGATGCTGACAAAACTTGATATACATACGTAGAAAAATGAAATTAGATCCTTACCTCTCACCACATACAAACTCATCTTACGATGGGTTAAAGGCTTAAATGTATGACCTGAAACTATGACATTGCTAGAAGAAAACAGGGGAAACACTTCAAGACATTGATGAAGTCAATGACTTCCTAGATAAGACACAAAAGTGCAGACAACAAAAACAAAACTAGAAAAATGGTATTATGTGAAACTCAGAAGCTTCAGAAAAGCAAATGAAACAACCAATACAGTGAAGGGGCAGCTAAACATAATAGGAGAAAATATATGCCAGCTACTTATCTGACAAAGGATCAATATCCAGATAATGCCAGCAACTCAAAAAATGTGACAGCAATAAAACAATCAACCCAGTTAAGAAATGGGCAAGGATTCAGAATTGACAGTTCTTTTTTATTTCATTATTTATGTGAAAGTCAGAGTCAGAGAGAGAGAATGAATACCTCTGTCTCCATCTCTTCCCACCAGTATCTCTCCATCTCTCTGTAACTCTACCTTTCAAATAAATAAATCTTTAAAAAAAGAATGATGCACTACTACAGTTTTAATAATCTGTGGTTTTTTTTTTAATTCACTAAAAATGATTTCATTTGTTTATTGTTTATAGCCCTGCTGCTTGTCACGGGGCAGCAGGTCCGATAGAGCTCCTCAGGGCCAGCCTGTGGAGCTCAGGGGCCAAGCGGAATGATGAGTGTTGGCGGCAAAGGAACCACACCAGAGCCAGGAGATCAGTCAACGCCCAGGGTGCAGCCTGGTTCTTAACTTTATTGGGAGGGGAAGAGCTTTTATAGACACAGAAAGGGGGCTGTCCAGGGCACAAGGGAACCGAGCCAACCAGCTGAAAGGTAAGGCAGCACACGAGCCGGGCACGACCTCAAGGGCCTATCACAGCCGAGGACACATACTGTTCATGAATACGGAAGTCTCCTGTCAGGCTAGGTACCTCCCCCGGAGGCCATCTTGGATTGTTGGAAATGCTGAGTCACTGGGATGCGGAAGTGCGGCAAACTCAAGCAAAGGCTTAGCGGCCTTTTCGATTGAAGCCCCCCCCCCCCCACATAGCCCTTCCACTGAACTATGTTTTTTTTTTTAATTGTTGAACTTTTATTTAATGGAGCATTAAGCCTATGACTATAATCTAAATTAAAAACATGTTATCTCAAAAAATAAGAAAGAACTAATGAAAGAAAGGAAGGAAAGAAAGGGAGGGAAGAAGGAAGGGAAGTATCATTATATTTTAAAATTGTGTCTATGAACTACTTTGAATATGTTCTCTTTGCATTAATATTACATTAACATGAAAATTGATTAGAATTGTACTATAGTAAATATTATGAATTTGCTGTGACCCTGAGAATCTAATGTATTAAAAAAGTCCTTTAAAATGAAATAAAATTTAAAAAGAACATATTCAATGTGTATTTATGTTAGCAACCATAAATCAAACAACTGTAAACACATCATTCTAATTAATAGCTAGAACTTATGAATATTATACCCATCTAATATCATTCTCCTGTTATTTGCAATGGCAATCACTATCCTGCCTTTGTGCTTATCAGTTCAGTGTTTTCTTTTTTAGTTTTTTCATGTGTAAATCAATTTCTCCAAAGCATTACTTGATTTTTTTAAGTTTTAAGCTTAGTAAAAATTATATCATACTTCAAGAAGCTTCTGAGTTTTTTCTTGTTAAACTCAGTGCTATATTTCTTTTTCAACTTTTGATTTCAGAGTAGTTTTAAATTTACTATACAAAAATTGTGAACTAATGCAGACTTTCCATATACTCCACATCCAGCCTCCCCTCTTGTTAACATCTTACATATTTGTCACAATCTAGAAATGACACTTCATTTCCCCTATTATTAACATGTCATATTAGTGTATTTGTCACTATAAATGAACCACACCCAATTTCCTCTATTTTTATGTATCCAATCTTACTGTGTCCCTCCTACCCATCCCACTTCTTGAGTAGTCAATATTCTATGTTCACATTGAAGAAAATTGTAAAAGGCTTTTATGTCTAGCTATAGACTTGGCCCTGAAGATGATACCATCAGCATGAAAAAACTCATATCCCACAAGGAGTATGAAGTTAATCATACTAAAGAGAGTAGAATCATTGCGGCAAAGAAAGAAATCAGGTACATTTTTTGGTTTGGCCAATATGGGTCCTAAGATTTTCTGAAAAGTCCTTCCCACACCACGCCTGCCAGCATCTACAGCTCCAGATCCAAATTTCCTTATCATTTCTGTTGTAGCCTAGGTAATGTGCTAGAACTTTTTTTATCAGAAGGAAAGCATACATTCTTCCACTTTGTTGGATACTCCAAAGAAAGCTGATAGATGTTAGACTTTCTGGTTATTACTATACAGCCCATTTTGTTTTGCTTTTGGCAATATTAACTCATGTTAAAATGAGAAATGAAACCTGCCTGCCCCCATTCCCATTATTTTACCGTTTCTTTCCTCACAGAAGGGTAATTCCTATTTTATATTAACTATGCCCTGATATCCCTGTGGTGGTCAAATAAGGAGGTCTCTTTTGTACTGTAAGATCATGTTTTATAGGACATGTAAAGGATAACCCAAGACCCTCCCAGACTAAACGTTTTTCTCAGAGTTCTTTTGGGCATCTATGATCTAAAGAGGGAAGTATGCTGGTGTTAAGGTGAACAGGAAGAGAAAAAAGGAAATGACTCCAGCCAATGTAACCACAGCAGAAAACTTTTGCACTCCATTTTATTTGCATTTTTTCAAAAAATATTTATTTATCTATTTGAAATGCAGAGTTACATAGAGAGAAGTGGAGAGAGAGTGAGAGAGAACAAGAGAGAGAGAGAGAATCTTCCATCGCTGGTTCAACTTCCCACATGGTTGCAACAGCCAGGGCTGGGCCAAGCTGAAGCCAGGAGCCAGAAACTTCTTCCAGGTCTCCCATGTGCTGCAAGAGCCCAAACACTTGGTCCATCTTCCATTGCTGTTGCAGGCACATTAACGGGGGCTGAATCAGAAGTGGAGCAACCAGGACTTGAAGTGGAACTCATATAGAATATCAGTGTCCCAAGTGGTGGCTTAACCCATTGTGCAACAACATTGCCCCCTTGTCCTCTTTTTGGTGGATATTCTTTGTAATATTACCCCCAGAACATCAGCAGCCTCCAGATATCTTACCCCCACTCACCACTGGACTTTCCCATACCATGCTCTAGGGTTTCTCCTCACATAATCACATAGGCTCCCTTCAAAAATTGCCTTTTCTAGATCTGTTTTCCATAGGTTCCTTGACTTCCCTAGATTAATAGTAGTCTTTGGGGGCTGAGAACTGCATGATTTGTTTCATATATGAAAGAATATAAGGATGCATCATAGATAAAGTGGGCAGTGGAATAAAATTTATTAACAAAGCAAAAGAATATACTCCAGAGGAGTTGCAGGCATGCTCTAGAGTGAACTGCCACCCATGAAGTTCAGGATCATTTTTTTATGTGATGTGGAGACATATAGGGGTGGTGTGTGCAGTTTTCCAGGAATTTGGTGGATGGAGGCTACCAGGAATTTGGTGACTGCCAATTTCCTAGCCTTTTTTGGAAGTCTCAGAAGTGTCACAACATCAGGTACATATGGGAGTTAGAATGTCAAACATGGTAATATTATTAAGATATTATAACGGGCCAAAGGTCATCACAGGGACTTAGTTACCATCAATATTGGATATTTTTATTCAGCACTGGTTCTATGTGGCAGCTTTGCTACAATAACAATGGGTGTTAACAATGGGATTCATTTTAGAGAAAGGACTGGAGAAGGAGAAAAGTGTGGTGATGTATTTCTTCTGACTCTTTCTCTGAACCCCATCTTCTTACCTATAATACTAGTAGCTTCTAGGTTAATTAGACAGGAGAGTCAAGTTAATGCATTATCAACCACATAATACAATGCCTTGTATTAAATATATATCTACAGAGAGTCTTAATTAGCAGATTAATCTCACAGGCCAATACAGAGCTCTTTTAGATAAGATCAGAAAGACTGTTTTCCAGGACAATTGGAAATAACAGGAGATGGATGTATTAGCCCTATAATGGTTATTTATTCCCACATTAAGTGGCTAATGTACATTGACATTGGTGGTAGGGTGAGAGAGTTTTGTTAACAAAATGAGGGATCCAGGCTGATGAAGTCTCTCTCACCATATAGATGCACCATTTGGAACATGTGACCTTCAAGGTCACCATGGAACAAAGTAGCAGGATAGAGTGGGCACACTCATTTTTATCTGCTTCAGCCTACAAGTGAAAGACTGCAACTCAATTCGGAGTCATATGGTTAGAACTAGGCACATGGCTCAATCTAATCACAAAGCAAGTTGAGAAATAGCGGGAAACACACTGAGTTTTTAGTGAGCACTATTATCTGACACGTATCTGATTAACCGCAGGGCTTTTGTTTTGATGAATGGCAGTTAGAAGTTTGGAACTAGGGCTAACTTATTGGAGACAGTAAAGGAGATTTTAAGAGGTTCCCTACACAGTATTCAACATCACCCTTAAACACACTTATACACAGAAAGTCTTATTTTGAAAATCTGTCAAATTAATACTGGCCAGATCACTACATGTTTTGATACGGACTTGGTCCATTTCTGGCAGTAGGGAAGCAGGCAAAGTCGCGTGCAATAGTAAAAGAAACAGAGGGCTGGTCATTTTGAACAGTGGCCCTGAACAGCAAATCATGGCTTTGTGGTTCATCTCATTGAGTCTTACTAGAGTAATAATTGGGGTTTCAACAGAAATGCAAAGAGAAAGGAATGAATTCCCTCTTGCCATGGAGGAAAATAAAAGTGAACTGAATTACTTTATTCCAAAGTCAAGAAAAAATATATATCTGCATTTTTAACAGGGTCTCAGAGAAAGATTAAGGTTTAAAGCACATTTATAAGTTACAAATGGTCACATCTGAAGCAGCAGGAAGGTAAAGACTGTTAATTGTAAAGACTGAGGAAATCATGGCACTCTTCATGTCTCATGAGCGAATCTCTGTGAGTACAAGATAACTCTTGTTCAGTGTGACTTAAATCACACTACATTCAAAGCAATCTGTGCTGTTTATACAGGTTCCAGTCAGCGTGCTTCACTTAAGATTCTCATTCATGAAGAGACATTAATACTTTGCAGCCAGAAAATCCACAGTTTCTAGATATTAAAGTAACTTCCAAAGTTAGGGACCTTAAACGGTTAAAAATACACCTTAATTTATGACATTTAACAGTTTGAGTTTTTACATTCCTCGGTGAGAACTGTATACTCCTCCCATTGGCCTGGGCCTGTCTTCTTTAGTATGATAAAGGTGCTAACAGGACATGCAGCAATATCATTAGTTATGTGCAATTTGCCTAGTTTCAAAAGTGACTAAAGCTGTTTAAAATGAAAGGGACACCATTGGGGCCAGCGCTGTGGTGCAGCAGGTTAACGCCCTGGCCTGAAGCGCCGGCATCCCATATGGGCACCGATTCAAGTCCCGGCTGCTCCTCTTCAGATCCAGCTCTCTGCTATGGCCTGGGAAAGCAGTAGAAGATGGCCCAAATCCTTGGGCCCCTTCACCTGTGTCGGAGATCTGGAGGAAGCCCCTGGCTTCTGGCTTCGGGTGGGCGCAGCTCTGGCATTTGCGGCCATCTGGGGAGTGAACCAGCGGATGGAAGACCTCTCTCTGTCTCTACCTCTCTCTGTAACTCTTTCCAATAAATAAAATAAATCTTAATAAAATAAAATAAAATGAATACCACAAAAGAGAACACTACAAAAGCACTAGGTGAAGGACCACAGGTTGTTAGCATACACACAGTGAGGTCTGTCTGCCTGACCTGCAAAAAGACATCACTGGGCTGTTGGCCTGGGCCTTGGAGCCACAGTGGATCCAAGTTCAAAATACTGCAACGTTAAAAGCTATTAACAGGTGGCTAAAGTCAATCAAGCACTTAGAATACAGAAAATTACCAAGTCTAGGAATGTGATCAAAGCAGCAAAATATGCCTGAACAGAGAGGGAGCTGAACTGACTTAAGTATGAGAAATTGGAATCTTTAGCTTTGTATGAAACATCTTATATTAAGATGCCTAGAGACAAGAAGAAATATCTCCTTGTTAGAATTTCTGCAGATTGAGGGCTTTGTGCTGCTGTTCATTCCTTGGTTGCTAAACATTGATTGCAGCAATGGAAAAGATACACTTATTGTATATGGTGACAAAATCAGGGGTATAATTTATAGGACTCATTCTGACTAGTTTCTGATGGCATTCAAATAAGTAGAAAAAAAGTCTCCTACTTCTGGACATATATCAGTGTCCCTGAATTATTAAATTCTAGATATGAGGTAGGGTAGACTATCTTTAATCAGTTCAGGTGTGTCATATCTGATACAATGAAAGAAAAGCCCATTATTTCCCTTAATAGCATTTCAAGTGCTATTACCAAGAATACAGTGTAGCCAGTGTCAAGTACTACTCTCTGAAGGAGTCCATCACTAGTGAGCAGAGTGCTACGGACAACACCAAGCAACACCATGTCTGAGATGATTGACAAATTGAATTTAATATTCAACTGTACCACCAAGCTGTCATCACATAAGAGGTGACTGAAAATATCTTGGGGGCTAGAGCTTTGGATTGATGAATATGAAGGTCCACCTTTAGAGGAGAGGGAAAGAAGGAAAATTTGGGCCGGCGCCGCGGCTCACTAGGCTAATCCTCCGCCTTGCGGCGCCGGCACATGGGGTTCTAGTCCCGGTCAGGGCGCCGGATTCTGTCCCGGTTGCCCCTCTTCCAGGCCAGCTCTCTGCTGTGGCCAGGGAGTGCAGTGGAGGATGGCCCAGGTGCTTGGGCCCTGCACCCCATGGGAGACCAGGAAAAGCACCTGGCTCCTGGCTCCTGCCATCGGATCAGCGCGGTGCGCTGGCCGCAGCGCGCCGGCCACGGCGGCCATTGTAGGGTGAACCAACGGCAAAGGAAGACCTTTCTCTCTGTCTCTCTCTCTCACTGTCTACTCTGCCTGTCAAAAAAAAAAAAAAAAAAAAAGGAAAATTCACCCAGCTGATTTTGTTTTTAGCTTACTGCTACCTTTGTCAGGAAAACATACACACACACACACACACACACACACATTTAGTCCATTGTTGGAATTACTAAAGACAGCGAGATATTTGGAAATTGTTTTACAATAAACAGTTTACAGTAAGAAAAAAAGAGGAAAGGTTAGTATGTGTATTTCGCAGGAGTTGGGTGGATGACTTACTTAGGAAGATAACAAGGAAGAAAAATAACTTCAGAAAATCTAGGCGAAGGGCTAAGTTTTATAGCACAAAACATTTTTCTTAGCTTTGTGGAAGCCAAAGCAGAAGGCAAAATATGATGACTTCTGCAACTCTTTTTCTGATAAAAAGAAGTAAACCAGATGTCATTGGCATTTTTAAAAATCCCCAGCATCATCGCTCTTTTTTAATTGTAAGAGTACTCTGCGGGGCCAGCACTATGGTGTAGTGGGTAAAGCCACTGCCTACAGTGCTGACATCCCATATGGGTGCAGGTTCAAGTCCCGGCTGCTCCACTTCCGATCCAGCTCTCTGCTATGGCCTGGGAAAGCAATAGAAGGTGGCCCAAGTCTAGACCCGAAAGAAGCTCCTGGCTCCTACTTTTGGATTGGCGCAGCTCTGGCCATCGCAGCCATTTGGCAAGTGAACCAGTGGATGGAAGACCTCTCTCTGTCTCTGTGTGTGTGTGTGTGTGTGTGTCCCTCTCTCTCTATGTGTACGTAACTCTGACTTTCTAATAAACAAATAAATAAATATTTTTTTAAAAAAAGAGTACTCTTTTTTTTTTGACATTTAACATGCAAACATCACTTTTATTGACAGCTTCACAAGACACAGACAGACAACAGCAGTGTGTTCAGACAGGTTAATATTCCTCACCCTCGTCCTCTCCCTCGGCACTGTCTGCTCCAACCTTCTTGTAATCATTCTCCAGGGCAGCCATGTCCTCATGAGTTTCAGAAAACTCTCCCTCCTCCATGCCCTCCCCCATGTACCAGTGAACAAAGGCATGCTTGTGGTCCAGGCGAGCCCAGGCCTCAGCCACGGCTGTGCTGTTGCGCAGCATGCACACAGCTCGCTGCACCTTGGCCAGGTCTCCACCGGGCACCACCGTGGGAGGCTGGTAGTTAATGCCAACCTTGAAGCCAGTGGGGCACCAATCCACAAACTGGATGCTGTGCTTGGTCTTGATGGTGGCAATGGCAGCATTGACATCTTTGGGAACCACATCACCACGGTACAGCAGGCAGCAAGCCATGTATTTACCGTTGCAAGGGTCACATTTCACCATCTGGTTAGCCGTGTCAAAGCAGGCATTGGTGATCTCTGCTACAGAAGGCTGTTCGTGGTAGGCTTCCTTAGCAGAGATGACGGGGGCGTATGTGGCCAGAGGGAAGTGGATGTGGGGGTAGGGCACCAGGTTGTTCGGGAATTCTGTCAGATCAACATTCAGGGCTCTATCAAACTGCAGGGAAGCCATGATGGAGGACACAATCTGGCTAATAAGGCAGTTCAGGTTAGTGTAGGTTGGGCGCTTGATAGCGAGGTTTCTATGACAGATGTCATAGATGGCCTCATTGTCTACCAAGAAGATTCAATCAGAGAACTCTAGGGTGGTATGGGTGGTGAGGATGGAGTTGTAAGACTCCACCACAGCTGTGGAAACCCGAGGGGCTGGGTAGATAAGGTAGATAAGGGGTAAGACCCCTTGCCTCTTATTCTTTATGTTTTGAGTGAGTCTACCAGTCTCTACTCTGTCTTCACGAGTGGGCCTAAATGCCATGTTGATGACTCAATTTTTTCTGTCCCTGTTCTACAACGCTTGGTTCAGGTACAGTTAAATTAAGAAGTCAAACCAATGAGATTCAATATTGAAACTTACAGCTAGACAAATAGGAGCCTAGAGTTCATGGAGGCACAATGGCAACTTGTAATTGTGTAATGTCAAAATAATGGGAGTAGGGCAGAGAAATTAATGTCATGCATATAGCTTTCAGAAATGTTATTTATCTAAAGGTAGAATTTAAATTATATAGAGGTATAAATCCTGAGCATGATCTTTAAAACACTGATCATAAAAATGAAGTATGTATACTCAATGGAAGTAAACAGGCTATTCTGTTCAGTGTGGCAAGGAGATACTAGCATTCTATGTCCATGGGGCCAGCGCCAGGAGGCAGCGAGTTAACGTCCTGGCCTGAAGCGCTGGCATCCCATATGGGCGCCGGTTCGAGACCCGGCTGCTCCATTTCCCATCCAGCTCTCTGATATGGCCTGGGAAACAAGAGGAGGATGGCCCAGGTCCTTGGGCCTCCCCACCCAAGTGAGAGACCCGAAGGAAGCTCCTGGCTCCTGGCTTCGGATCGGTGCAGCTCCGGGTGTTGCGGCCATCTGGGAGTGAATCAACAGATAGAAGACCTCTCTCTCTTTCTCCCTCTCTCTCTCTCTGTCTCTGTCTCTCTCTCTGCCTCTCCTCCATCTGTGTAACTCTGTCTTTCAAATAAATAAATAAATCTTTAAAAAAAGAATTCTATGTCCATTTATTTTTATCTATAAATAAGAAATAACTTTTTACTTATTTTAATACAACAGTTAACAATATAATATGGCACAAGTAATTGTAATCCAATGAAGGTAAAGTCTCAAATATTTTTCACTTTTATGGATGTACAATCAAAAATTTTGGCGACATCTAATTTGCAGGGGCTCCTAGAAGAGCACTTTTTGAAGTGTGTTCCTCACTACACTCCCACTCCTTTTTCCTTTACAAACAAGCTTTGAGGATACAAAATGGCACCTGTATGTGAGGACATTTTCAAAAACTGATCAACCTATTATATCCAGGAAGTGTTGCTTCTAAGTGTTTGTCTAGGACATTGATGTTCATATTAAGATGTTTGGGTTTGGATAAGAGGCTTGCTATAAAATTTTGAACCCATATCTTCCTACTCCCATTTTTTCTTCCAAATGCACTAGAAGAGTGTGGAGAGTTGAATTAGAACATCCACTAAGACTCATCACTCTGCCTTTGCCACATTCTATAGGGGTTGACCCTTGCTTTATTCCTCCCATGTCTGGGATGAAAGTTGTGCAGAAAGTGATTGAATGCCAGATCTTTATGTGTCCTTAGAGATTGACTAGTCACATCTGACATGCCTGAAATGGGGAACCTGAGGCCTAGGAGAGACAAGTAGCATGTACTGAACTCATTTATACTATCATTGATAATATTTTTATTTAAAAATTTTCCCTAAACACCAAAATCACTGCTTCAACTTTTTAAAATAAGTATTTACATGCCTATCCTGAGCTTAGCATTGCTTCAGATAGAGAGGTTATTGGGGTGTGGAGTGGCCAGGAACTCCAAAGCCTTGTCCTCATGGAGTTTGAATTTCCAATAAGTAAGATAACAAAATGATACATTTTGGTTTCAGTTTTGTTTTTGCTTCGAAAGTTAGCTAATCACCAGCCAGTATTACCTAAGCTATACGTGAAAGTCCCAATTTTATCTTTTCATTTACACTGGAAAACATAATTTTGAATATTTGAATTTCCTCAAGGTAAAAATTCCAATACTTTTATCAAGAAGAAGCATAAAATCAAGTAAATTACAAACACTACAATTGCACCATTTTATGAAGACAAAAAGCTTACAGCTCACAGGACTATCACAAAATATACTAAACTATCAGAAAAAATATGGCAAATAAATATTATGCAGAACTATACCTTCACTGACCACTCCCACAAGTTTTCAATTGAACAGTTAATTCTTATAACTGAATATTTTCTTGGCAAGTAGAAAAATTAGAGACAGGAATGATTCAATCACATAACAGTTTCCTGTCTCCTTTTATGTAGCACCTTCTCAAATTTTTTATAGACTGTTAAATATTTGACAACATAGGAAACTAAACATTTACTTGCTCCATGCCATTTCCCAGTGTATATGAAAAAAATGATCATAAAAATCTGAAATTATAATACTGAAAAGGATCTTTAAATGTGTTCTGTTTTATTAGAAAACCAATAGAAAAAGCTCTGATTTGGCACAAGCCACCTGACAGCCCTATTACTGAGACTTTGTATTTACTTCAAATATTTTCATCAGCCTACATTGTGCTTGCATCCCTAGATTCACCAGCCAAGACGGTTTTCTCCACCAACAGTCCCTGAATTACTGGGAAACTGGTGGCAGGAGAAGAGATGTGCAGTGCAATAGTAATGGGAAAAAGGATGCTTGGGAGTATTAAGTGTGTCTCTCCTCCCTGGAACATACTTACACTGGGGATTACACCACCCAAAGCTGCCTTTGCTTCTCTTCAGTTTAAGATCCAAAGAGAAGATCTCTTTCCCTCCAAAGATCTCACTAATTAACGCCTTAAATGCACTTTAGGGAGCCATCTCTTTAAGTTATCTTTTGTCCTTGCCAGATGTATTCTTGCAAATGTTAGTCACCTAAAGGAGAAACACATCTGGTTTTTCAAACCCATCAGAGTGAGCTTCTCTGGCTACGTTTTTATGATGTAGAGGGCATATATAAACTAGAGGGGCTAGGCCCTAACCCCAAGCCTGGCTTCATTCAGACTTTTCCATGGACTCTAAAGTCATCCCTTTCCATTTCCATTTACCTCTCCCCCCAAACAGTATCTATTGTCTGTCATGTCCTTAGTTAAACCATGCAATCCTAAGTATGATTATTCAGCTCTGATTTTTTGCATGCTTTCATAATAAATTGTCCTACAAACACTTGAATAGGATAAGCAGGCAAACCCTGTGTATGTTCACCTGGGGCTTGAAGCCAACTTACAGAATATAGACTTGTTCTGTGAACTGTGATATATTACCTGGAAATAGAAGCAAAGTGGCATATAAGTTGGAATCCATCAGTGTCTCAGATATTGTATGTAGTTAAAAGTTTTACATTACATTAGCTCATGAACCATACCTGTAATAGCCAACATTCTGTTCAGGAGAAAAAGGACAAAGTGGATTTTCAATATGAAAATCAAATACCAGGAAGCACTTTTTTTCTGCCTTAGAGGAATTAGGCCATCTAAATTCTTTGCCATTGTCTACTGAGTGGTCTTGTGAAAAGGTTTTCCCTTCTCTGGAATTCAGTTCTGCTATCTATAACATGAGGGGATGGAATAAATGATCTTTGAGTTCCTATAGCTCTAGAAGTCTCTAATCACCAAATCAAAGTTGTGGCTCTGTCATGTTATTGATCTTAGCAAATTATTGCAACCACAGCATAATTGTAAATGATTTGACTTACATTATTCCTGCTGCTCCTCAAAATAAGATTTAAAAGCCAAATTAAGCTATTCAGGGTTTTTTATATTCAGTCTAAGAAATATGATCAACAACATTCATCAGAATTTTGCTTCTGATAGAATCTAGTTCAAACTTCTTAACCCTCTAAAGTTACTTTCCAATATTTTTCTTGCTTTTGGCTAAATGTTCTACTCACCCTTCATTAAACTAAAATATCTCTGTCTTTTCCAACATCTACTAACATCATCTCTCCTATCCTGGGTCAATCTATATCCTTATCATCAAATATACCCTAATAAGTATGACATCAGGAGAATGTCTAAGTAAGGAAAATCCTCTCTTCCATAAAAGCAAGAATAACTCTTACAAACCTTGTCAACAAAACAAACGTTTTAGAGCTCTGAATTTGAAAAAAAAAAAGCTTGCAAATAAGCCTGTTGGCATTTATTAAAGAAAAGCATTTGTATCTCAGCACATTGAGTTTTGTTGCATTATGTCCAACTCCATATATCTCACTCTGTGGTAGTTGAGAAAAAATCAGCAGCCAGCAATCACAGTAAAAACTAGTATCCTAGATTCCACCAGAGAGTCAGGATAATATGGAAGCTCTTTCAAAACCCTGTTCTCAGGGCTGATGCTGTGGCGCAGGTTAATCCTCCACCTTCTGTGCCAACATCCCAAATGGGCCCTGGTTCTAGTACCAGCTGCTCCTCTTCCAACCGAGCTCTCTGCTATGGCCTGAGAAAGCAGTAGAAGATGCCTCAGGCAATTGGGCTCTTGCACCTGTGTGGGAGACTCATAAGAAGCTCCTGTCTTCCGGCTTCTGATCTGCACAGCTCCAGCCCTTGTGGCCATTTGGGGAGTGAACCAGCAGATGGATGATCTCTCTCTCTCTGTCTCTCCCTCTCTCTCTCTGTAACTCTACCTCTCAAATAAACAAAATCCTTTAAAAAAATAATGTACAAAATGCATGCTTCTCCCCAAAAGCTACCTTTAAAAAAACTCTATTATTATGGAATTGCCATCATTTGGCCTGTGTGGAAGCTCACTGGAAAGTCCCACTCACAAGCTTTGTCTTTATATAACCTGGGTCAGAAATTGCTCAGTGCAGTTTGTCTTTTCGAGGCACATTGGCTGAAAGTAATCAGTGGCAATTGTTTAACACCAAAGCTTCTGGAGACCGAGATTACAGTTGGGGGAAATAGGAAGCTGACCAGAAAGTTTGAAAAAAGGGGGCTGGGGAATAAAGATATCCAAGTGGACTTTGGAAAGCTTGGACATATTCCTGGAAATTTAGAAGTCCATGTGCATTTTTGCAGCTTGCTCATGCCCAAGGATATATGTATGCCCAAGAAAGTTCTTCAACTTTAACCTCTGACAGATCTTCAGGCTATGCAAATGAAGAAGGTAAAGGCTAAGGTAGATGTATGAACTCCTTGAATGTTGAAGGCCAGCTCCAACATTTTTAAAAGCTCAGTTAATTTGAACTACAATAATTTCAAAGATGTCTACACTGGGATATATCATGATAAACTTGCAAAAACCAAAGACAAGGAGGAAATCTTGTAAGCAGTAAGGCAGAAGTGATTCATTATATGCAATGACTCTTCAATAAGGCTACTAGCTGATATCTCTTCATAAACCAAGAAGGACAAACAGTTGAAAAATTATGTACTGTGCAAGCAGTGACCAAAACAGAGATGGAATGGCTATATCTGTATTAGACAAAATAGGCTTTGAGACAAAAATGTTACTAGAGACAGTGAAGAACATTTAATAACCAAAATGGGGACAATTTGTCAAGAAGATAAAGGGTTTACATACATGTATGTACCCCAAAACAGAACTCAAATATATATCAAGCAACACCTGCAAGAACTGAAGTACAAAACAGACAATTTAACAATAAAAGTGGGGAGATTTCAATATCCCCTACTCTATATTGTATATAGCAGCTACACAGAAGATTAGAAAAGAAATATAAGACTTGAACATTATAAACCACGATAGACAATTGTAGCACTCTATCCAACAGCAGCCAGATATATATTCTTCCCAGTGACCTGGAACTTTCTCCAGAATTAACTGCATATTAGGTCATATAAATTTTTGTTAAAATTAAAAAATTGAAATCACACAAAGTATGTTCTATAACCACAATACAATGCAATGAGAAAGTAATAGAGAAGGAAAAAATTAAGAAAGTAAAAATATGTGAAAATTACACACAATTCATTACTAAGTAACTAATTAGTAAAAAAAAGAAATCACAAGAGAAATTAGAAAATAGTTTGAAATGAATTAAAACAAGTACACAATGTAGAACTTAGCAACAATATATTTAAAAAGGAAAAATTCTCAAATCAATAACCTAAAATTCATTTTAAAAAATTATAAATAGAAGAGCAAACTAAATCCACAGCAGGTAGAGGAAAGAGAATAATGACAGATATTGGAGCAGAAGTAATGGACATAATGAATAGGAAACCTTCTAACATAGAGTTACCATAAGACCCAGCAATTTTATCCCTAAGTATATTTCAAGAAGAATTGAAAATATATACCCACAGAAAACCTTGTTTGCACACATTCATTTCAGCATTATTCCTAGTAATAAACACAAGTGAAAATAAATCCTTGGTTAAATTTATTTTTAGCTATTGTGCTTTATTTTTTGTTAATATCGTAAATGGGATTTTTAAATTTCTTTTTCAGTTAGGTGATTATTTGTGTATAGAAGTGCTACTGATTTCTATTTATTGAATTTGTATCCTGTAAGTTTACTGAATTCATTTATTTGTGATAATTTTTGTGGATTTTTTACATACAGGATCATACAAATAGGGATAATTTTGCTTCTTGCTGTCAGATTTGAATGGTTTTCTTTTTCTTGTGTGATTACTCTTGCTGGTACTTAGAGTATTACATTAAATAGAAATGGTGAGTGTGAGAATCCTTGCCTTGTACTGCCTCATAGCAGAAACCACTATGAGATACCACCACCTCACATCTGTTAGCATGGCTATAATGGAAAGTCAAAAGATGGTAAGTGATGACACGCGTGTGGAGAGAAAGGATTCTTGTACACTATTGTCACGAATGGAGATTTCTACAGTCATTGTAGGAAACACTATAGAAGCTTCAAAGAAAATTAAAAGAACTCCTATAACACCAGGACATCCCTCTACTGGTAATATATGCAAAGGAAATAAAATCACTAACTGATGAAGATATTTGCACTCTCATATCCATTGCAGTATCATTCCTAATAGCCAAGATATTCAAACAACCTAAGTTGTTCATTAAATGAATAAATAAACCGGTGCATATATACAGTGGAATACTAATCAGCCCTAAAAGAGAAAAGATCTTGCCCTTGCTATAATATCAATGAGCCTGGAAGATATTATTGAAAATAAAATAAACCAGACACAGAGAAAAAATTTCATATAATCCCACTTACATGTGAATCTAAAAAATTTCAGATACGCAGAACAAAATATTAGTTATACAGGACCAGGTAGGGGGAAGAAATGGAGAGACATAAGTCAGAGAATAAAAAGTAGCAGACTATAGAATGAACAAGTCTAGAGATATAATGTATAACATGAGGACTACAAGTAATACGAGATAATAATGAGTAGATTTTAGGTTTTATTGCCACAAAACCAAAAAATTGGATAATTATATGAGATAATATATGTTATCTTGTTTCACTCTAGTAGGCATTTTAATATCCATATGTATCCTGTAACATGTTTTGTACATTCAATACACATAATAAAAGGTATTAAAATGAAAGCAATCACTGTATAGCTAACATAGTGAAGATTATCTCATTCACATATGATGAAATTAAGGTTCTGAAATGCAAAGGAATTCACTTAAAGTTGTCACTTAACTAGCAAGTAGAAGAATCAGGAGTAGAATCCAGGTTTACTGATTCTTAGGTCATTGACCTCTTTTATATACTAGTAACTCTTCTTTTCAAAAAATTTTATAAATTAATATATACCAAAAAATGAGGACTGGTATAAGCTTGTTCATGTTTTATTTTGTCAAGTTAAGAGCTTACAAACCAACAATAAATGACCCTACAGTGACACCAAACAGTAAGAATAACAAACACAAAAGAAAGGATGGGTTTTTGTTAAGTAATGTTATAATAAATAATAACAATGAATAATAAATAATTTTATTAAATAACTATAAAATACTTAACTGTTATATTTTCTCATTTAATTGGGTTGATAAAGCCTTCCTCATAGACAAGCACTGGAAGATTTGTTATATGGTTCATTGGTGTAATGATGAACAATAATCTCATCAATGGAATTATGGGCAATAAACGTCACTGTTCTTTGGTAGCAATAATGTTTACATCATCTTCAGTTCATTCACCTTGATATGGCAATACATTTTTACTCTTTTCTTTTAAGATTTTCTTTTAAGACAATTGGCTTATGGGTTAAATTTAAATGGCTGGGTGGGTAAATGAATGGGTGAATGAATGTTCTTTCATTACAATAGAATTTGTAAATATAATTTGGTATTTAAAATATTGCTAATGGTATCATATTCAAATTGAATAATTCATATCATGTTTGTGTTGACATTTTGATCCCCAAATATTTCATTTATCTGCTTTTTTAAACAATTTCCATGTAAATGAATTTCCAAGTTAGTTATTTTAGTGAGTAACCACTGAATTAATTTCTTAGGAGGCCGGTACCTTGGCTCACTATGCGGAGCCGGCATCCCATATGGGCGCCGGATTCTAGTTTCGGTTGCTCCTCTTCCATTCCATCTCTCTGCTGTGGCCCAGGAACACAGTAGATGATGGCCCAAATGCTTGCGCGCCGGTACCCGCATGGGAGACCAGGAAGAAGCACCTGGCTCCTGGCTTCGGATCAGTGCAGCTGTTGTCTCTGGCTTGAGACAGCAGAAATGTATTTTCTCACAGTTTTGATGACCACAAACCCAAAGTCAGTGTCAACAGAGCCTCATTGCTTTCTAAGTCTCTCTGTAGAGAGTCCATTCCATTCTTATCTCCTGCTTTCTGATGGATGCCAGCGATTCTTGGCACTATTTGGCTAACAATTCCATGAATCTAGTTTCTGCTTCCATCTTCATATTGACTTCTCCTCTGTATGTTTGTGTCTTCTTCTCTTTTATCTCATAAATACAGTTGTCATTAGGTGTAGGGCCCACACAGAGAATACAGAGTGATCTCACTTTTAAATCATTAAATTAAAACATGTGCAATGACCTTTTTCAAAATAAGGTAACATTCACAGGTTCTGTAAATTAGGATATGGACATATTTTGGGGGACATGGGGGATAAAACATATACAAATTTTAACTAATGAGAATAATAATACTATATTTAGATTCAGTGAGATAATTGTATAAATCAAATACAAAGTTAATTGGAATGATAACAATTCATATTTAAGATATATATTTAACTGACAATAATAACCTGCATGCAACATGGTTATTCTAATGCTAGAAAACTAGTTTAATACATGAAGAAATATATATATGTCCCATACTTAGGAAGGTGGTATTTTTAATTTAGTCCAGATTGGTCAATGAATTTTGGTTGTCACAATTTATAACACACTTAAGTAAATTCAAGTATCCAAAAGAAAGTTATCAACACAGTGAGAGGCTGAGAAGAATGGCTAAAGGTGAAACTAATAATGAATATCATGGGAAAATAAAAACACTGATTGTTGGAAAAAGGGGAAAGAAAAGAGCATTCTGACTGTCCCCACATGGAAAAATGGCTGTAACTTTTGTAAGCATAAAGTAATCCTCTAGAAATAATAAGACCAATCCATGTAGATTAGGCAGATGTGGAGTTCAAATTATAATTTGGAATCTTTTTAACAATAAGACTTCCCACTTATGAATGTAGAGGTTTCCCATCATTAAATAAGGTTGAGCTGAGACTGACTCTTATTTACCTTATGAAATACAAAATATACTAAATAAAATATCTTGATACGCCCAAAATTACATGCAAAAGAAATGCTAGGTCTGTGAAGATTCTTAATCAATAGGGATAGTCTATGACTAAGGTGAACTACATATATAAATGCAAAGGAGAAAACTCTAGGTTCATGGACATTTACTTTCTAATACTTCAAAACATATCCTGGGGACTGTGCTGTGGCGCAGTAGGATAAACCTCTGCCTGCCAATATGGGTGCCGGTTTGTGTCTCAGTTGCTCCTTTTCCAATCCAGCTCTGTGCTATCGGCTGGGAAAGCAATAGAAGATGGCCCAAGTGCTTGGGCCTCTGCACCTATGTGGGAGACCCGGAAGAAGCTCCTGGCTCTTGGTTTCAGATTGACCCAGCTCTGACCTTTGCTACCATATGGAGAAGTGAACCAGCCAATGGAAGATCTCTCTCTCTCTTTCTGCCTCTGTCTCTGTAACTCTGCTTTTCAAATGAATAAATAAATCTTTTTTTAAAAAATTAGCATATCCGTTTTTTCCTTTTCTCCATTTTTTCTTTTTCTATTCACTTTCTCTCTTCTCTGTCTCTGCCTGTCTCTAATTCTGTTTTTATTTCTGTCTCTCTTTCTACTCCCTGCTATAAATGATCAGGGACTTCCATGACCATATGCAATCTTCAGGGCTAAAGAAAGCACTGAGATTTGAGATAGAAATTATTTTCTTTTTTATAGAAAGCTTTTATTTAATAAATATAACTTTCCAAAGTACAACTTTTGGATTATAGAGGTTCTTTTCCCCATAACCTCCCTCCCACCCGCAAACCATCCCACCTCCTACTCCCTCTCCCATCTCATTCTTCATTAAAGTTCATTTTTAATTATCTTTATATGAAGAATATCAACTCTATACTAAGTAAAGGTTTCAAGAGTTTGCACCCACACAGACATACAAAGTATAAAGTACTGTTTGAAGACTAGTTTTATCGTTAATTCTCATAGTACAACACATTAAGGACAGAGGTCCTACATGGGGAGCAGTGCACAGTGATTCCTGTTGTTGATTTAACTATTGACTCTCTTATTTATGGCGTCATTAATCACCCAAGGCTCTTGTCATGAGCTGCCAAGGCTATGGAAGCCTCTTGAGTTCACAAACTCTGACTTTATTTAGACAAGGCCATAATCAAAGTAGAAGTTCTCTCCTCCCTTCAGAGAAAGGTACCTCCTTCTTTCCACCGGGATCTCCCTCACAGAGATCTTTCATTTAGGTCATTTTTTGCCACAGTGTCTTGGCTTTCCATGCCTGAGAAAATCTCATGGACTTTTTAGACAAATAGAAATGCCTTAAGGGCTGATTTTGAGGCCAGAGTGCCATTTAGGGCGTTTGTCATTCTATGAGTCTGCTGTATAAAATGTATGCAAATATTATTTGTCCCATTGTATAAAATATATGCAAATATTACTTGTTTTCCTTTTTGTTGAGACTGTGTGTATGTGTGTGTGAAAGAGAGATAGAGAGATATCAAAATCAGTATCCAAAGGTGTCATAGTCAGTTTGAGCTACCATGACAAAATATCATGAACTTGGCAACATAAACAACAAATGCTTACTTCTCACAGTTCTGGAGGCAAGGGAGTCCAAGATCAAGGTGTAACAGATGTGATGTTTGGTGAGAGCCTTCTTTCTGGTTTGCAGACAGCTTTCTTTAGATTCATCCTCATTTGAAAGAGAGAAAGAGAGAGAGAGAGAGATCCTCATCTCTTGTGTTTATAAAGATATCTTGGGGCCACCAACCTTATTATTCATCTAAAGCTATTTACTTCTCAAAAGCTCCCACTGCCAAAAATCATCACATTGGAGATTAGAACTTAAATATGTAAGTCTGGAGGGGCTCAAGCATTTCAGTCCTTAGCAAAGGACAGTGAGCTGACTTTCTGAGATATGGATATGGGTTTTGGAAGTTTAAAATCTCTTGATGAGCAACCCTGTGCGTGTGTGTGTGTGTGTGTGTGTGTAATGTGGGTGGGCTAATTTACATAACTAGTTATTCTTCCTAGTTATTTCAGAAGAGGTCAACATTGTAAATGCTATAGATTTTGTTTTCACTGGTGCTAGAACTAACCTGGAGAGACAAAAGAAGTATCTTGTATTGAGTTGGAAAACAATCCCGCCATCTGAAATGTTACCAACATGTTCTTTCAGCTGACCAGGATAAGTTTTCTGTCAGGTAATGATTGGGAATAATTGCAGTGACCTCTATGAAGTGCTTATAGAGTGACAGATATGTTCAACAGAAAGAGAGACAACTCTGCCATAGAGTTTTTGAAGGACCATAGACCCTGAGCTTTTGAAGGACCACAGAATACAGCTATTGGCCCCCTCTTCTAGTGAGCTACAAAGTGCTGGATAAGAAAAAATGAAGGCAAGTGATAATCAGCCCAGGAGTTTTGGCTGTATAGCATAATGCAAGGTTCTACAAGTAATCATGAAGATGGTAAGTGACATTTTTCTGCAGCTTTGAGCAAGCAAATTTCTACTTGATTTAAATAGTGAAACATAACCCATACACACACAACTCATTCTGGCTTGAACAAAGGTGTATTACAAACAAAGAAAAGGGAAATTGTGAGTCTTCAAACCCAACTTCACAACCTGTAGTCAGAGTTTAACTTCAAAGTTTTGAAATTGTCATCTCAACTATTCCGTTGAAGAAGAGCCTACAGAGAAAACTAAAGTTGTATTAATCAAACAACCAGGAAAATTCAATATATCTTCTAACTCTTTGAAATACCACAAGAAATGTGGAAGCTTAACTAATCAAAAGATATGAAGAACAATTCGTATGAGAATGATCTCTGATACTACATTATGACATGAGTAAATATGTTTTTAAAAGATTTACTTACTTATGTATTTGAAATGCAGGGAGAGAGAGAGAGAGAAAGAGAGAGAGAGAGAATCTTCTATCTGCTGCTTCACTCCTCAAATGGCCACAGTAGAAGGAATTGGGCCAGTCTGAAGCCAGGAGCCAGGAGCTTCTTCTGGGTCTCCCTTGTGGGTGCAGGGGCCAAAGCACTTGGGCCATCTTCCATTGCTTCCTCAGGTGCATCATCAGGGATCTGGATTGGAGGTGGAACAGCCAGTACTCAAACAGGCGCCCAGATGGAATGCTGGCACCATAGCTGGTTAAGCCCTCTTACCATAGTACTGGCCCCAAAATATCTTTTACTCAAACCCTGTAACCTCTAGGAGAACTGAACTGATACCGTGAAAGTATCGCTACGTCTGGAATCTAACGAGCAAGTTTGCAAGAATCATTGAAGAATTGTCCGTGAAGGGGAGAACTGAAATTAATTTAGTAAGAAACAGTTGGGGAATAAGTGCTTATGTTCTCATCTTCAGACTTATGCCTACCTTAGAAAAGGAGGATATAGTCACTTGCTAGATTCTGTACTTGACATTCAACAATAATCTATTATTATCACCCTTATATAACACTTCAGAGACTACCAAGTTTGTTTGGAATTAAAACATTTGGGGATTTTCTCAGCAGTCGTAGGTCACAATCATCAAGTGCACAAAGGAGAAGCAAGGAGGTTCTTTGCCTTTCCTTGGATAATAATACAGGTATGATGATGATGGTTGTTGTGGTGAAAATATGTAACACTCATTAAAATCTTACTATGATACCTTGAACTAGATGTATGAATTACATCACTAAATTCTCAAATGCCCCTCCCGTGGGGTGTGGGAGCTAGCATGATAACATTTTATAGATGAGTTTATTGAAGTGAAAAAGGTGAAGCAGATTGCCTGAGGTGATGTAACTACTGCTTTTAAAGCTGAGGTTAAGATCCCAGTCAGTCTGAAGAACTCCCTCAGTTACTGCTACCGATTAGCTGATGCAAGGACCGAAGAACAAGCTTTTAATGGCAATTCTGATGTTCTTTCCATTCCATTTTATGATCATTACAAAAGGCTCCTTGTTTGGAGGCCTCACTTATTAAGAATGATGGTGAAAGGGGTTGTATCTTTGTGGAGATAGGTAGATTGCTACAATCTGCGGGCTGCAAAATCTTCTCATAACCCTGAGTACCCAGAACCATACTTTTTCAGTCAAGAGAAAGACAATAACCTAGCAGCTGAGTCTGTTGAAGGAATATTTGAAGGTGGACCTCCTCGTCTGAATTGCCATTTGACAATCATAAAGAATGATATTTTGTCACTGCCAGAGGAAGCTGGAGCTAGCACACCCCCTTTACAAGTTGGTTTCTCTATGTCTCATCTCATAATCACTCGAGCGGCTGTTTCCATAGACACCCACACTTCAGTTTCCCAGCTTAACCACATTTGAACAAGAATGCAGGCCTTGGTTGCACCAGCTGTGAACTGTTTTACCATGTGTCTAACAGGCATGGCTTATCTACCTTCCTCTATGTGTGCAACAAGACAGCAAGGGGTAGAAGGCTCAAAAAACAGTAATGTAAAATTACCTGAAAGCCCTTTAGGAGTTTCAAAATGAAGGAAACACAATGTGTTCCATACGAAATGGAGAAAAACTAGAAAAGAAAGGAGGAGCATTTTTTTTCTGTCCTTGGTTTTTAGTAGTGGGGGTGGGGCAATAGTGGCTGGTGCTTGGCTGTTTCACAAGAGCAAAATGAAAGCACAAGCTTTTCTTGGACTGAAACAGAACTGTGGGTCCCTGGAGACCCACAGGGGGAGGAGGTGGCGTGTGGGAATCTGTGTGGGTACTGAAGAAATCTGAAAACTAAGTTAATGAAATTCACAGCCACTGGAGTGTGTTTAATTTTAAACTTGTGCTAACTACGATCAAATAAAATAATTAAATTAGGTTTGACATCACTTGCCTGCTGAGAATCTTGGAAAATAATAGCATAGGAAAAGTTTCCATAGAGAAAAATGAACAATAATCATCTAAAATTTTGCTTTTGTGAAAAAATAATAAACTCATAAATTAGACTAGGAACTTCAAGTACAGATATGCTGAAAAAGTGTGTATGCATACACACCCATACACACACACATACATTCCTCTATAAAGTTTTTATGTATACCAGGTACACAAAGCACATTCATTTGTATATATCCCACTTCAATGCACACACACACATACACACACATATATATTTGAATGTACCTCACATTGAAGATTGCCTTGAAATTCAATGTAACCAATCAGACAAATATTCTGGGCGTATATGAAACCTGATAACAAACAATACATGATGACAAATTTTCATGCCTTGAAATGGTAACAAATACTTATTTCAACTCATACATAATTACAAAAGCACTGAGGTATTTTCTATTATTACTATGTTTTATGAGGTACACAGATACTGACCAGCTAGCTAAAAGATATACTTCTAATGATATATTTCAATTTATATTGAAACAGATTTTGACCTCAAAGAGTATGGTAGCCACACTCTGCTTTTAACCATCAGCAAATTAGCAGTTAGAAAGAAGTGCTCTGAGTCCAGTAGGAAAAAGTGGGTGCTGATCAATCCCCAACCTTTTCCTCTTCTAAATGTGTAGATCTTTTGGTGAATTGTTTTGTATCAGTGGTTGAGTGGGTGGGAATTGAAGTGGTGGAGATATTTTAGGTTTGGAGGTATATGTGGTTTGAAAAGATCTCTGCTTGATTAGAGAATGAACTCTTTGTAGTGAACTCAGAAAAGACTCTTCCTCTCACTTTAGCCCTCGACTATAAAAACAACACACAATATAGATTTTGCTTTAGATTTTATTTCCTTAAACAGAGAATAGAATATTCAGGATGATTTTTGGACGATATCATTTCAATGCAATCTTCAAGACCCCTGTTCCCTTGGCTTTTAGTACCTAGTTCATAGAGAAAACGTGATTATACTGAAACTTCTGCTGTAATTCATTGGAATTGGGTTTTAACTGTAATATTTGTATACATGAGTGAGCTAGTTAATGGATTACCAGTTGGTATGGACAAATCAAAGCACTCTTTATGTAGTCAGCTTGTTCCTTGTCCACTTTTTCTCAAGGAAGATATTCCCAGACACTTAATCTCTACAAGTGCATATATCTTTCCATTTGTTAATAAAGCCTTTGACAAGCAAAAGGCTTTACTTTCTTCCAATTTTTTTACCTTTATTCCAACTTATCTTCCCTACTTCTCACTATGTAGACCATGGAGCATTGGAAATGTGTGGACTAAGCATACTGATGTTTTCCTTTGTATACTCACCTAAAAAGTGGAGTAGAATCATAGATTAAACAAAGAAGTTAGAACACTCTTAAGATAAAAATTCTGCTAGTCCTCTCATCCAGCTTATGTATAGATGAAATGCAATAAATACTCATAGAATAAGTCAGTTTTCTGAGAGCTGGCATTATCATTTCTTGTTTGTGTTGTATAATTTGAATACAAGTGTTATAGAACATACTAAAATCTTGTTTGAAGAATTGCCATAGAATCCCCACCCCTTACCCCACTAAACTGAGTCTGTTCACCCAACACACAGTAAGTAAATTACTGACAGGTGGATGAGAGATGAAAACAGGAATTTATTTGCAATGCACAGAACCAGAAGGCAGGCAGCTATTGCTCAATTCTGAAACTCCCCAAGGGACTGAAGGCAGCTAATCTTAGAGTAAAGTGGGAGTTGAGCAATGCATGATCAGTTCATGTGTAGGCCTTTGCTTGGTCTACAGTGTGAGAGGCCTTCCTTTGATTGGTCAGTGATAGGGGCCATCAAGTTTCCTTAGGGAAAGGTATGCTCTGGTCTGTCTGGATCTAAGAGTAGATTGGTTATTATTTTGTGTGATCATGGCTCATGAGTTCTTACTAAGCTCTCAGAATAGAGGCTAGCACTAAGATGTTAATTATAGGGTAATTTGGGTCTTTGTGATTCAGGGTCTTGGATCTGTCTTTACCCTTTATTTAATGAGTTACTCTTTCCAGATGGACTACAAGTTGATGGAGAACTACTGAAGCCTGGTGAAGTCCACATCAAAGGCATCAGGCTGGGGCCTGACTTTACATGGAGAAGAGATAACTGAGAAGCTATTGAAGCTTTTCTTGTTTTTAATCTATTAGTGATATTTGAATCAGGAACTAAGGGGCAGCAATCACAGAGATTTCCGGAGGTGGTATAGTCTAAATTTAGGATAAAATAATAGCTTAAAATAGGTACGTGTGTTTTCCCTGATCTGTGGTAATTAAGAAAGTAAAAAAACGTTTAACGTATATGAGCAAAATTGACATTTCAAGATTTGATTATTTCTTACAGCTCTTGTCTCTACTGTTGAGGAACAGTGATTTTTTTCTTCTTGCTTTTGTTGAACTCTTTACTTAGCAGAGGGTTAATATTATGATTACCAAATAAACTGAAACTATAACACTGTAAAAATTAAAAGAATATGAAAGGAAGTAGGAGGGAGGGTGGGAGGATGTTTGTTAGGGAGGGTACGGTCAGAAGCATCACTATTTGTATATATGACATATATGAAATTTTTTCATCTTATATAAATAAAAAAGAAAAGAAAAAGGAACATGTGAATCAATGAGGTGGGGCTATGCCTTCAGCAGAGGGGGCAAAATAGCATGTTGTTCCCAAAGCAGAGTTCTTCTGCTGTGGGCATGGGTGTTTTTATTTTTAGTACAGGCTCTTGTCTTATACAAAGACAAGCATTCTAAATCCAAACACATATAAAGTGGAAAAGTTATAACAAGTTTATTCAAATGATGAGAAAGTGAACACACATACACATAGTGGCATGGATTGTACCACATGGAGAAATACCCATAATGAGTGGGCAGTGGACCAGAGGATTACCCAGAGAGGAAAGGTGGGGGAGGGGACACAGAGAGTGTTCCTGGCAGCACCTTCAGCTGTGATCTGCAGTGAAAGCCCCTCCCAGTTGTTTGGCCTCTTTTATGAAGTAGGAGTGGTGCATCTACAGGCACAAAGCCACCTGGGAGTTATATGGTACCTCTGAGCTTAATACCCACATTTTCATGGCATCCCTCCCTAGGTCCCAGATAAAGAAGATGCTTCCTAGAAAAAGGGGCATTTTTATTCACAAGTAGAACAGAATGACACATGGAGGCTTGCAGTGACTTCAAGCTCAGTACATCTAAACTATATACATGCCCATCCCACATTATTTCCATTACTTCTTCTGGGTACAGTTCTGAGCTTGCTTGTAAGTGCTGAGGACCTAGTAGGTGAATATGATCCCAGCTGAGTAGATTTAAGAACCTGACTGTCATAGAGGATTTTTGCCTTCAGGATAAGTGGGATGTGAAAGGGGATTATAAGGGTGCTTATTGGGCAATTTAAATTTCCCACATAAATTGTTAAGAATATTTCCTGTGGAAGAGGGTGCCTACATCTTCTGAGTGGCACCATGAGACTGTTGAATGTGTGGGGTTACCTAAGCAAAAATGTGAGAGATATTTTAAAAGCCTCAAATCATCCGTTAAAATATATTACCAGCTATCTAGAGATGTAGCAGAATTATTGTGAACATTACAATTTAGGACTAGTGGTTTAGAGCACGCTCCAAGTTTGAGAACCAAGAGTATCAAACTGCTTGAGTAGCAAATGAATTTCAACAAACAGGTGCTGATAAGTTGTATCTGGGGATTACTTGTGATGTGAAACATATATACTTTTCTAATGAAGAAAAGCCGTGAAAGCCCTGGAGGCTCCACTTAGAACACTCGAGCTCAGCTGAAGTCAGGCTCGTCATGAATGCCTCACATTCTCAAACACTACCCAGTGCTGCTGATGAAATATGACCGGATCAACTGCCCAGACTCTGGAGATGTTTCACCCCAGGTTTGGGGATCCCATGTATTCATATTTCAATTACACTTAGGAGAGGAATGGGAACTGGCAGACATTGAAACACTATGATTCAACTTGGGGATTAGCCTGAAAAAGAAGTGAGGGAAATACAAGGAAGAGAAAATGGAAGGTGTGAGTTAGGAGGGGAATTTGAGAACTTGCCAACAGTGCTAGTCAGACTTTCCCTGGTCCTCAATTGAGAACTTTTTTATTTTGAGATCCCCAGCACTGAGAGAGAAGCTGCTATGGAAATTCCGTAAAAAGAAAAAAACAAGAGCCATGCATTATACATATACATCCAAAGGCATGCACTGAACAAACAATTTAAAGTATTGGGACCAAGTTGGAAATGGCTATTTGTATTATTCATTAGTCACAGTCATACTTATCCATGTCTTTCCCTGGGTCACCTGTTTGCACTGAAACTTGTAAATAGAGGCAAACAGAAGATTTCAAGGCATGACAGAAATAGCAAGAACACTCAGAAAGTTTAAAAAAATTTACTATCAGAACTATTAAAAGATTTTTCCCAGAGTTAGGGAACAGTGTGGGTGGCATGATTCAGTCCTAGTGGAAAATGAGGGGAGGAATATTGTTATATGCTACCCTATGCTTCCAATAAGTTCATTTTCCTTTTCTCTTAAGTAACTAAATGCAAAAAGCATACCCTTAGGTGTTTTTGTTAAACACTTAAAAATAGGTATAAGCTACATCAATCCTGTTGCCTCGTTTAACTATGCTTCTGTTTTGAATTTTATGGTGAGAAGTATTTATATAGCATTAAACACAGTCAAATGTTTTTCATTGAAGTTGCAAATTTCTACAAAGTACCCTTAACTACTACATTTGTATATTTATTTCCCACTCTCTCTTAAATTATAGCTTCCACAATATGTAGTGAATATATGTTCTTAAGGGGCTGGCGCTGTGGCATAGTAGGCTAAGCCTCTGCCTGGGATGCCGCCATCCTATATGGGTGCCAGTTTAAGTCCTGGCTGCACCTCTTCCAATCCAGCATTCCTGATGATGACCTGGTCAAGCAGCAGAATATGGCCCAAGTGATTGGGCTCCTGCGCCCTCATAGGAGACCCAGAGGAAGTTCCTGGCTCCTGGCTTCGGATAGGCACAGCTCTGGCCATTGCAGTCATTTGGGTAGTGAACCAACGGATGGAAGACCTTTCTCTCCATCTCTGTCTCTCTATAACTCTACCTCTCAAATAAATAAATAAATAAATATTTAAAAAGGAAAAGATCCTCTTGAAGGTCACTGGTGACCTCCCAAATGAATTATTGCTATTTTTTTCATATTCTCTCTTGGCCTGTTTAAAGTGTTTGAGATTGTTCCTCACTACTTTTTTTTTGACAGGCAGAGTTAGATAGTGAGAGAGACAGAGAGAAAGGTCTTCTTTTTTCCCTTGGTTCACCCCCCAAATGGCCGCTACAGCCAGTGCACTGCGGCCGGCGGGCCGTGCCGATCCGAAGCCAGGAGCCAGGTGCTTCCTCCTGGTCTCCCATGGGGTGCAGGGCCCAAGCACTTGGGCCATCCTCCACTGCACTCCCGGGGCCACAGCAGAGAGTTGGACTGGAAGAGGGGCAACCGGGACAGAATCCAGCGCCCCAACCAGGACTAGAACCCGGGATGCTGGTGCCACAGGCGGAGGATTAGCCTAGTGAGTTGCTGCGCTGGCCCTCACAACTTTTTGAAACTTAATTCTCTTATTTTTCTCAGCCCAGCAGTGATCCTAATTTCCTTCCTGTCTCTCTGCCTATTTCATTTGTTCTTCTTTGGGGCAATTCTCCCTCTTCCCAGGCCTTAAAAATTTGTTCTTCCCAGCTTACATCACAGGCACATTTCTATTCTCATGCTTCCTACACATAATAATCTAGCCTATTTAAGTTTATAATATCAACTACTACCTCTGCAGTAGTGGTCCTGAATTCTTATATTTTTGGCTTTGTTTTCTTTCTGCTTTGGTTCTTAATGGCATTCCGAATGTGTTTGCTCAGAGACAAAGTACTAGCTAAAACATGAAGTTCTTATTCCCTTGCTTTATCAATGTTTAGAAAGAACTTATAGCCATGTTAAATGCTATTGAAAATGAAAATATGAAGTTTAGCCACTTGAACACAAAAGAAAAAAGAAAGATCTATTCAGTAATTTTTTCAGGCTAGATAGGTCAAAAGTTTTGCTTATGTAAATCTGAGATGGCCTCTCTACCAGTTTACTCCTGGGGAACAGAAAAGCTTCTTCAAAGGGTACATAGCTCTCTGGGTAGTTTGGGAATATAAGACTGTGTATGCCTCTAAAGAGATAGCTAAACATTGTAAGAGGTCAGAACCCTTATCCCTATTTTTGCCTCATCCTCTAAAAGCCTTCCCTACTGCTACTTCCTGTGACAACTAGTCCAGATAGAATCTAGGCTTTCCATAAGAGGCTAAAGTGTCATGATTCTACAATTACACTGTATACTCTGCCACTAATGTGCAATGTAAATCAGAAGTGCCTCTCCTTCTAGTTCTAAATTTCCTCTTCTCTAAAATGGAGATAAAAAACATCTGCTCTGAATACGTCCCTTGGCTTTGTGAGACTCAAGAAGTAAATGGAAGCTTAGGTGCCATTTACACACAATAGATCTTCATTAATCTCTATTATTCAAAGAAGCAGCACAAACACAAACCTTGATAAATATGGATACCATTTGAAGAAAAAGACATTCCTGAGTGAAGTGTTAAATGGTTCACTAACTGGGCATCAGTGTCTGAAGGAGCATTTAAAATACCTAATCCTGCTGTACTAGTTTCTTTGAAAGTCATTGGAAATTACCTTTGCCTGGTGACCACAGAATATCTTTTGTTTGGAACTTAAGATTATTCATTTGGTTTTATTCTGAGCTACAAATGCTTAACTACTTCCTAGAGGTTCATAGTATATGCCCCTCAATTATAGAGAACCTATACTCTAGAATGTAAAACACACTCACAACCCAAACTCTATGCTATCATTTGAGGCTTACTGTGACCAAAGCTGAAAATGAACACTTATGGTGAAATGAGAATGCTTAGTTTGTTTCTCTTGCTGGTATGACACCTTTATAAAAAAAGCATATGTTTATAGACTTGTTGCAATAATTTCCAAGAAGAGCATTATAACCATGTGGTAAGATGGCCTTTCATTTGGGAGACAAGTTACTCTTACTGAAGTTGACCAAGGCACAGCTAGTGCTTTTGGAAAAACTAAATACTCAGTAGACATCAAGTAACAAGCCATATGGCACTGAATGGAGGGAGGAGAATAAGGAGTTAGACAGAAGTTCATAATTTAATTCTCCTCTTAGTGATCTGTGATGAAATACTAAAATGTAATTGTTGATGGAAAGCTTGTGGTTATATGATCATGCGTCTTTGTAAATTTCAATCATTCTTATACTTCCTGCATGATATTTCCATCTTGCTTTTCACCATTGAGTATACATGGTATTCACATCTTTTCCTAAATTTAACTATATAAGGTTTTAAAAACTTTACTTGAGAGAGGGGGAGAGAGAAAGAGAGAGAGAGAGCAAGCATGCACTATTATTGCTCAGTTCAGTCCCCAAAGGGTGAGCCAGGGCACTGAAGCCTGGAGCTGGCAACTCAATCCAGGTGAATCAAGTGGGCAACAGGGACTCAAGTACTTGAACTACAAACATGTCCTCCCAGTGTGCACATCATCAGGAAGCTGGAATCAGGAGCAGAACAGGGACTTGAACCCAGACATTCTGACCTGTGTTAACAGCTAGGCCAAACATCTGGCCCTATTTAAGTTTATTTACCATTGAAAAGGAAGTGCTATATAATGATGAGTTTCAAGAAAAAATAACATCTGACAAAATATGGTAATTGAAAACTAAATATCATATGAATAATAATAATTTAATTATTAAAATAAAATGTTTGGTGCTGCGGCTCACTAGGCTAATCCTCCGCCTGAGGCGCTGGCACCCCAGGTTCTAGTCCCAGTTGGGGCACCGGATTCTGTCCCGGTTGCTCCTCTTCCAGTCCAGCTCTCTGCTGTGGCCCAGAAAGGCAGTGGAGGATGGCCCAAGTGCTTGGGCCCTGCACCCGCATGGGAGACCAGGAGGAAGCACCTGGCTGCTGGCTTCAGATCGGCGCAGCGTGCCGGCCGTGGCGGCCATTTTGGGGGTGAACCAACAGAAGGAAGACCTTTCTGTCTCTCTCTCTCTCACTGTCTGTAACTCTATCTGTCAAATAAATAAATAAATAAATAAAATGCCCAAAAATCTTCTAAAATGATCATAGATGTCAATTGTGGAAAATTGATTCAAGCATAAATATGGTGTGTGTACCTGGGGTATATAGAAAATAATTTTTCTTTCCCAGAAAGTCTGACTCCTGTCTGAGGTCACACAGCAAGGCAAAAAATGAGACTAATTTTGTCACATGAATATCTCACTATCTGGGAACGATTAACATCCTTTTTCTATACTCCACAGCGGTTAAGTCCCACATTAAGTGGCCCTTTGTAAGCAAATCTATTGCTTGAAGCTTAACTGGTTGGCACATAATTTTTCCTTCCTAAATTTGGTGGTGTATTTCAAACCGTACCCCCAGTTATAGCAGGTGCTGATATAATAGCCAAAAGGTTAAAGAGAGGAACTGAAATATGGGAGACAAGATAGGGAAAGAGTTAGATTTGATATAGATGAATTCAGATGTGCAAAGCCTGAGACTCCACAAGCAGAAGGGAAATCTAGACGCTGATCACATCCTTAACAGCTGCATAAACTCAGGGGCCCATGAAAGAAATAGCAAAGCAGCCAAGTAGGACAGGAACACACAGTTTAACTGGAAAGCTTGGTGACTTGGGAGGAGTTTGGAGCCTAGAAGAAAAGGAAATAATATCAGCAATTTCTCCAAATCAGCCATGTCCAGATATACTTTCCTGGATTTTGTGAAGAGTCATCTTAACTCACCATTTTTTTCTCCATAAAAAATAAAAAGTGATGATAAAAAATTGGTGCTCAGCACAGTGCTTCAAAACCAAATGTAACTCTCATTTTAGCATTAATATGATTATCATGGTAGCAAGAGACTCCAAGTAAAATTAGTGATTTTTTAAAAGCTTTATTCATTTATTGGAAAGGCAGAGTTACAGAAAGGCAGAGGCAGATAGGTCTTCCATCCGCTGGTTCACTCCCCAGATGGCCGCAATGGCCAGAGCTGCGTTGATTCGAAGCCAGGAACCAGGAGCTTCCTCCCAGTTTCCCAGTGGGTGCAGAGGCCCAAGCACTTGGGCCATATTCCATTGCTTTCCCAGGCCATAGCAGAGAGCTGGATCTGAAGTGGAGCAGCTGGGACTCAAACTGGCACCCATACGGGATGCCAGCACTGCAGGCAATGGCTTTCCCAGCTATACCACAGCGCCAGCCTCAAGTGTTTTATTAGCTTAATTAGCTTTATCAGTTGCTATTATGTATAAAGGAACACTGTTTAAAACCTAAGCTACTTTTTGTAAATGATTCTAAGTGACTTTAACTAGAATTACAGAATTATAAATGGCCTAGAATGTTGTTTAATATAACCATCTTAAATGACCATATGAGGAAACAAAGGCCCAGCGAGATAAGATACTTGTTTTCAGTATCATAGAAAGTTAACATCAGAACTCCACTTAGAAGCCACGTCTCTGGACCACTGGTGTAATCCTGTTTCTAAAGGCTGGGTTCTGCCCCACTCCCCCTTCTCTCACTTCGCACACCCTCCCTTGCTTTAGAACATGTGCTCTTTCCACTACAGGATGTTTTAAAGTGAATGTCCTCACTTTGAAGACTAAAATTGCAATGGTCCATTTAAGAAGTTAAGGTGAGTTTTTATTCAAAATAAAACTCAATTCCCAAGTTCATCAACCTCGTTTTAGCTTTTGCCTAGCCAAGCTTCATATTTTGGCCCTATTCCCTCATACCAACTCCAATCTAAAACTGGCTCCCAAATGGGTAACTCGACTCTAACTGAGATCTGATATCAGTCTCTCTTTCATGCACCTGGCTTCATTTATCTTTGTACTTTTCAACATGTTTACACTGCCTGCACAAGCTAGATTTTCTAAAGCCATGACCTTTACTTCACCATATCTGTTTTTTTTTTCTTAAAATGTTTTCAAAATGTCAATTGTTTGACCAGAAATGTCTTTCAAGAAGGAGAGGGTGCAAACTTTTATAGGAGGGACTATTGTTTCCAAGTGCTCAGTGTACAGTTGAGCTGGTGCCTTTCTTGGCAAACTGCCCCTAATGTCTCAAGAAACACATATATAAATTTATAAAATATGAAAATTGAAACAAAAATTCAGGGTAAAGAAACATAAATCCAGCCTCCTTTGGAGAAAAAAAAACAAGACCAGTGTGTTTGACAAATGCATGCCCAATCACCAGCTAATCAGCTCAAAGGTGAGAAGTGCATTGCATTTAACGAAGCTGAAGACAAGTTCTGGGTCACAATCCCATATGATTGTCTTCTAGAGCATAAAAATTACAGAAAAGCAGTTGAAAAATAATTTGGACAGTATTATTCTCTCTTATGTCTAAACTTCAGCTTTTAAGAATATTTTGCTTATTAATTAATTAATTAATTTTAGGGGTTCTGCATATTAAGTTCTGCTACTTAAGTTATTTGTTGTCATGTGTATTATGCAACCAGAAGACACATATATGGCCCTTGTTTACAGTTATTTACAAGGGATCTGTTTCAGGAAAATGCAGTATATTTTTCTGTAGCCACAGTTTTAATTCCCCTCCCATTCACCCATTTCACTGATGTTCCCTTGGTTGTATATTTAGTATTGCCTCATTGACAGTAAAGGAATTTCCTTTCTAATAGATTGCCTTCTTTGAAAATTTTTGATGCAGTGATGATCAAACTCTTTTGTAAATATTTTCCCAAATCCATTGGTACATAATCAAATTGTATTGAGAAATATCTTACTTGCTCACTACATTCATAAACATACACAATCTCATTCTAGATTTATTGGTTGTGCTGGATAAAATTGAAGCATTAATCAAATGCAAATTAGTAAAAATAATAGAGTTACAGTCTTCACTAGTGTGAACTTAACCATATTTGTCTTAAAAACAAAATCCTTCTTGTTAGCACATGACAGTGTATAGTATTATAAACAGGCACACCATCTTTTTTAAAAAATATTTATTTATTTATTTCAGAGGCAGAGTTACAGAGAGTCAGAGGGAGGGAGAGAGAGAGAGAGAGAGAGAGAGAGAGAGAGAGAGAAATCTTCCATCTGCTTGTTGACTTACCAAATGACTACAATGGCCTGAGCTGAGAAAATCTGAAGCCAGGAGCCAAGAGCTTCTTCCGGGTCTCCTACAGGGGTGCAGGGCTTCTTCTGGGTCTTCCTCTCAGGTGCAGGGACTTGAGCCATCTTCTAATGCTTTACCAAATCATATCAGAGAGCCAGATCAGAAGTGAAGCAGCCAGGACTTGAACCAGCACCCATATAGGATGCCAGAACTGCAGGCAACGGCTTTACCGGCTATGCCACAGCACAGCCCCCCAGGTACACCATCTGTTAGGAAACTGGTGCAGTTTTAGCCAGGTGGCCACATGGCCCAGCTACCTGAGCCAGGCTCCACCCCCATCCTAATG
The DNA here is from genome assembly GCF_051225735.1 of Oryctolagus cuniculus. Classification (NCBI taxonomy): domain Eukaryota; kingdom Metazoa; phylum Chordata; class Mammalia; order Lagomorpha; family Leporidae; genus Oryctolagus; species Oryctolagus cuniculus. Next base: position 70,513,223 of record NC_142888.1, on the reverse strand, counting down.
GGATTCTCCGCTCCAGCTTCCCTGCCCGCCCTCAGGCAAAGTTTTAAAAGGGCCTGTTCCTGAACATGCGCTCTCTTGACTCTTCTCTCTTGGTTCTGCTCTCTTGGCCCTTCTCTCCTGCGCTCTCTTGGCCTCCCTTGGCTCCTTTTCTCCTCTTGTCTCTCTTCTCCCTCCTCTCTGTCTCCCTCTCTTATAGTCTCCTTCTCTCTTTCCTTTTGCTGCCCCTTCACTCCAGTCTGTTGTGGGTGTTCCCCAACAAACCCTTTCCCTTACTCCAGTGTTCGGTATGTTTTGCGACGGCTAACATTAATAAATAACACCATCTTTAGCAGGTCCTATTTATATGACCTTTAGTGGTAGAGGCACAACTTTATAAAGTTTTTATAAGTTAATTCTTTTACATATAATTCATATAATTATGATACTGTAGTTATATTTTGTTAAGGTCCCTTATCATTTTGAAACACATATTGAAATATGACAAGGATAAGGGATCACAGGTGTGCATACAGATAAAACAAGACAGGATTGTAATTATTAAAAGTAACATATAACATTAAATGCAACTCTCCATTTTTGTATGTTTGAAATTTCAACATAAAGAAAATCATTACAAAAGCATTATGACATGACATGAGGAGAATAAAATAATAGCCTATATATTTCACAAGTGACAAGCGCACAACAGAGATGATGTATTAAAATGTCACAGTGTAACCCATAAATACACATAATCATTTTTCATTTAAAACATTTAATGTTTAAAAAATTAGAGTAAACATCTTGAAAAAGTTAAAGTACATTTTTGACAAGTTTTAATTTTAGTATATGTTAGAGTCCTTTAAAACATCTAGGAATGTAACCAAAAATGTTAAATATCACACTTACTTTTTCTGAACTTAAAGACTACTGGAGGTAATGGTAAACAGTAACAACTAAAAGTAAAGATATGGGGCCGGCACCGTGGCACAGTAGGTTAATCCTCCGCCTGTGATGCTGGCATCCCATGTGGGTGCCGGTTCTAGTCCCGGATGCTGTTCTTCCAGTCCAGCTCTCTGCTAATGCCTGGGAAAGCAGTGGAAGATGGCCCAGGTGCTTGGGCCCCTGCACCTGCGTGGGAAACCAAGATGAAGCTCCCGGCTCCTGGCTTTGGATGGGCTCAGCTCTGGCCGTTGCAGCCATTTAGGGAGTGAAGCGAAGTATGGAAGACCTTTCTCTCTGTCTCTTTCCTCTCACTTTCTGTGACTCTACCTCTCAAATAAATAAAATCTTTTAAAAGAAAAAGTAAAAATAGCCTGTACTAACCTTGTACATTGAAATGTCTTAAAAGCAAAAGTAATGAGGTTTTATAAATTAAATTCAAATTATCTTTTAAATGGTTTATTTACTTATTTAAAAGAGTTACACAGAGAAAGGGAGAGAGAGAGAGAATCTTCCATCTGCTGGTTCACTCCCCAAATGGTCACAATGGCCAGGACTGGGCCAAGCTGAATCCAGGAGCCAGGAACTTCTTCTGGGCCCCCCACATGGGTAGCAGGGACCCAAGTTCTTGGGTTATCGTCTGGTGATTTCCCAGGCCATTAGTAGGGAACTGAATTGGAAGGGGAGCAGCCAGGACATAAACCAGCAGGCATATGGGATGACGGTGTATCAGGTGGAAGCTTTACTGGCTATGCCACAATGATGGCCCCTAAACTCAAATTTGTAAGAGCAACAACAACAAAATTCTTAATCACAGTCATGATTATGGATCTTTAAGACCTTTGGGATATAAATATCAATACATATTGGTTAAACTTCTTGTTAAATAACCTTTCTTCAACACACATTACGTTTAGAAAATACTCTGTATTATAGAATTATTAAAACATACACAAAAATGCAGACAATAAAGTGATTAACCCTAATTTACCCATTTCCCAACTTTAATAACTAAGCACACATCGCAAATCTTATACTGAAGTATTTTAAAGCAAATTCCAGATAAAATGTCATTTTTCCCACAAATTTTCAGCAAGCATCTCTAACTGATGAGAACAATTCTTTTATCAACATGCACAAAAATGTACTGGCCCTTGTAGTTGTTCTATTACAGAGAGCACCACAAGAGACTGGAAATTCTGAAATCTCTTCCCAAATTTGTCAACACTCAATTGTGTGATTTCTTAGGGCTTCAACCTCTCTTTGTCTGTCACATAAGAAGTTAGACACAATCTCTAAAGGCCCCATGAATCTCTGAGATTCTGAGTTTAAATAGAAAGAATGAATACTTTTGATACTCTCTCTTTTGTCATTTCTCTATTAGCAAGATACAGAGAAAATAAGATTAGAATTGGGTATCTTTAAACACTAGCTGCATTGAGCATTTAAGTTAGAGGTAGAAACATACAAATTAATGGAGTAAGTATCAAGCATGATTATTTCTGTCTTCTGAGGAAACATTTCCTCTAACTGCCTACACAGGAACACCCAATAATTACTTGAAAACAATAATAACGTGGCTTCATCATTCTGACTACCTTCTTACTTAAAGGACTAGTAGAGGCTTGACAGAAATGCTCTTAAGGCCTGTGGCGCCCTCTTCTGATCGCTCACCCAACAAGGATATGTCTTAGTTTTGTTTTGGAGCTACCTTTGGGCTTTAGGCTTTCTTGTTGCATTATTATAACTTAATCTTGAAATATCATGCAAAAATTCACATCTGATAGGTGTAAGGGACACAGATCCTATGAAAGATATATGACTTCAGATCCATGGTGAACGTATTTTCTTCTAAGTTTCCATTTTGAAATTTGAGAACTGTTCAATGGGAGAAGTAATTTTGAAATTTGAAATGTAATAAAAGTCTTAGGATTAAGTGTTAAAATGATCATATAAATAGGATAAAGTGTTTGGTAATAATAATAGATACAATTAAAGGAGCAAATGCTCCAACATGGGAAGCAGTCCATACAGAAGATTCACAGAATGACAGTTGCTTTAAATAGCACTCTGACCTCAGAATCAGCCCTTAAGGCATTCTGCTCTGGCTGAAAAGCCTATGAGAGCATTTCAGGCATGGAAAGCCAAGACTTTGTGGCAAAAAGTATCCTACATGAAGGACCTCTATGAGTGAGACCCCAGTGGAAAGAAGGGGCCATTAAAGGATGTACTTTTATCTGAAGGGATGGGAGAACTTCCAGTTTGCTTATAGCCTTGTCTAAATACCGACGGAGTTTGTGGATTCAAAAGGCTTTCATATCCTAGGCAGCTCATCTCAAGAGGCTCGGGTGATCACTGACATCATAGTGATACATAAGAGTATTAATTGTTAAATTAACAACAGGAGTCACTCTGCACTAATATCACGATATGCAGGACCTCTGTCCTTAAAAAGTTTTATTATGAATGTTAATAGTAAAACTTGTTCTCAAATATCCACTTTTTTTTAGTTTATTAAGTGTAGGGTATTCTTATGTCTCATAAGTTATAGTTATGTCTAAGTGCTCACAGAAGATGCATAATTCTTGGGTACTTCTTTTATGTTAACTACGTTTCTCAAAAAAAAGAATGCTTAAAAAATAAGTGAAATCAACTTTGAGATGTAATGATTTGAACAGCCCTTGTCTTGACTGTTGAGGAACATTTTTTTCATAAAATTTGTTGAACTCTTGGTATTGAGTTAATCTTCTGTGTATAAAGTTAATTGAAAACAGATTTCAGTGAAAAATAAGACTGGGAATAGGAGAGAGAGGAGGAAGAGTGGTGTGAGTGTGGGTGGGAGGGCAGGTACGGTAGGAAGTATCACTATGTTCTTCAAACTGTATTTATGAAATGCATGAAGTTTGTATTCCTTAAATAAAAGGTTTGTTTGACAAAAAAGAAAGCAGAAAGCCTCATAAGAAAGTCATAGAAATAAGAAATGAGAATTTTCTATGAAAACATTTAAATTATTTTAAAATAAAGTTACTGTGTTACAATTTAAAATCTGTGCCATAACATGTGTGTCTTATGACAGGGAATTTTAAAAAAATTGCTCTATGGTTCTCTATTCAGAGATATTAGTTTTGAAAACTGCTACTGTTTTTAACTCTAATTCCTCTCTATCTCTCATTCATGACTTTCCTTGTTAGACCTCACAAATACTGCTCAACTGATTTTTTAGAATAAAATGTTTTCCTATTCCCTTGCCACTGAATTAAGCTATTGCTACTGTGGTCATTTTCATACCCTCCAAAATCTTATCTGTTCATGGAAATCTTTCTTGAGTGTTCTATTTCACATGACCCTTTCTCTCATCTTGATACTGATATCTGGAATCAAACTATCAAGAACTCCATCATACTAATTAGACTGATTCTACAAACTATAGTTCTGAAATATTTTAAAGCCTTTTTTAAAATAATCAATGTATTTTTTGGCTCATTTATTGTTATAATCTTTGTATTCTGGTTGTTTTTCCTTGGAATTTAAATTTCAGGCATACAGAAGCATATATGACTTGTTTCAAAATTTTCTCCCAGCACAGGGTTCACCCACTATTTTCTCTAATGTCCCAAGTTCTCTTCCTGTGGGTCTTCTAGGAGTAAAATCTAGATCAGACTGGAAATGAAACTCTTTAATTAGGCAGAAAATTCAACTACTCAAAGTAAATAATTCATGGTCACCTCCATGGTACCTATTGCAATGCTCCAGCATTCTCTGCCAAGTAATACTTTTGGCTAAGCATTTACTTTATATAAAAATTTCTCATAAAGGGAACATTAAGGTTACCATAGAAGAATACTGTTCATTTCTTAAAAACTGTATTTGCTGAATGAGCGAACTCCTGGTTGAATTTTGCACTAGAGCTAATGGAGTCATTCACCAATGTTTAGCAAGGTCAACTGAGATTTCTAAGATAGATCCAAATAGGGAATGCAAAGCCGAAACTTAAAAGAAAATGATAGGGGCCAGTGCTGTGGCATAGTGGATAAAGCTGCCACTTGCAGTGCCGGAATCCCATATAGGCACTGGCTGAAGACCCTGCTGCTTCATTCTGATGCAGCTCTCTGCTATGGCCTGGGAAAGCAGTAGAAGATGGCCCAAGCCTTTGAGCCCCTGCACCCGCGTGGGAGACCCAGAAGAAGCTCCTGGATTCAGATAGGTCCAGCTCTGGCCATTGCTGCCATTTGGGTAGTGAACCAGCGGCTGCATGACCTCTCTGTCTCTGCCTCTCTGTACCTCTATCTCTCAAGTAAATAAATAAAATCTAAAACAAAAATAGTACAAAAGTGTTCAGACTAAGACTATGATAGCAGGCAGAATATTTTCTCATTTGATAAGGTGATATAAATATACACACACATATATAATTTCTTTTAAATTGAGTAAAGGTGACTCTGAAGAGATCTTTGATTGACATTCATGTAGACCAGGAGGCCCTGGTGGCTTATTTTGGAGGCATTATTTCTCCTCACAAAAATGGTTCTTCTGTTTAACCTACCCCTGTTACAGTATTGCCTCGGTGTTAGATCCGCCCTCCTTCCTGCTCTATGACATGCTTTTTGAAAAATTTTTTGAAATGGCCAGCGCCGCGGCTCACTTGGCCAATCCTCCGCCTGTGGCACTGGCACCCCAGGTTCTACTCCCGGTCAGGGCACCAGATTCTGTCCTGGTTGCTCCTCTTCCAGGCCAGTTCTCTGCTGTGGCCCAGGAAGGCAGTGGAGGATGGCCCAAGTCCTTGGGCCCTGCACCCCATGGGAGACCAGGAGGAAGCACCTGGCTCCTGGCTTCGGATCAGCGCAGCGTGCTGGCTTTAGTGGCCATTTGGGGGTGAACCAATGGAAGGAAGACCTTTCTCTCTGTCTCTCTCTCTCTCTCACTGTCTAAATCTGCCTGTCAAAATTTTTTTTTTTGAAATTGATGCCCTATTCTACTCATTGATGATCTTTATCATTTCTTTTATGTTCTCTTCAACAACTTTTGGTGCAAATGATGGCCCAAGTACTTGTGTTACTGCCATCTGTATGGAAGACCTGGATGGAGTTCCTGGCTCCTGGGTTTAGGCTGGCTGAGCCCTAGATGTTGCGGGCCTTTGGAAAGTGAACCAGTGTATGGAAGATTGATCTCTCTCTCATATTTCTCTCTCTCTCTCTCTCTCTTTTACTATGCCTTTCAAACAAATACTGAATAATTCTTAAAAATAAACTGATAGTGGGAGACGCTGTGGCATAGCAGGTAAAGCCACTGCCTGCAGTGCCGGCATCCCATATGGATGCTGGTTTGAGTCCTGGCTGCTTCACTTCCGATCCAGCTCTCTGCTATGGCCTGGGAAAGCAGTGGAAGATGGCCCAAGTCCTTGGACCCCTACACCCACATGGGAGACCCAGAAGAAGCTCCTGGCTCCTGGCTCCTAGCTTCGGATCGGACCAGTTCTGGCTGTTGCAGCCATTTGGGGAGTGAACAAGCAGTTAGAAGACCTCTCTTTCTCTCCCCTCACCCCCCCCCCCGCCTCTCTGTAACTCTGCCTTTCAAATAAATAGATCTTTACAAAATGATCAAACAGGAAGCTAAGAACTCCCAACTTAGCAATTTGTGTGTGTGTCTTTAGACACAGAAAAATATCTACAGCACATTTATTGTGTTTAGTAGTTATTGTTGATACCTATAAACCATTGGTCATGAGGCTAGAACGGCTTTCATTCATTTCTTCAATCATATACTCATTATTAACAATATTTTTGAGTGGTTGCTATGAGTGAGGTAGTGTTCTGAGCAGTAACAATAGAGTAGGGAACAAACTATTAGACTTGATAGTACAGAGCTACAGTTTATTGGAGATATCAGCAATTTTTTTTTAATTCTAAAGATTTTTTTCTTCTTTCTGCAATTTTTATTTGAAAAGTGCAAGTAATGAGACATTTTCCAGAGTTGGGAACACAATCCAGGTCTCTCCCATGGGTGGCAGAACCAAGCACTTGTGCCATCACCACTGATTCCTGGAGTCCACACTACCAGAAAGCTAGAATCAGGAGCCAGAGCTAGGAGTCGAATCCAGGCATTCAGATGTGGGGCATGGCCATTCCAACTACTGTCTTTACTGCTGGACTAAATTCTCATCCCATAAAAAGAATATTTAAATTAAACCTTGTAGTAAGTCATCTTAAAAAAGAGCAATCTCTTGTGAGAAATATTAATGTACTGAGGCAGAGTGTTGCAGACTAGGTAATCAGGGAAATCTCTAAGATAATCACATTTAAAATCATATCTGAACATATGATTATGCAGATGGGGAAGAAGAATAAGAACATCACAGAAGGGAGCAGAGTGCTCAGATACCCTAAAGGGGAGAGGGGTTTGGACAAAGTGAAATAGGGAGAAAGTGGCAAAGTAAAAAGAGGGCAGCTTTGAAGGAGGGGGTGATATGATTCATGCAACATCATGGTGACATGAAATATGTTGTGTGTTTACACAGAAATTATACAGAACCTACTAAGTGCCAAGCACTAGAGACCCAATCATAAATAGTACATGATATCAGTGCCTTCAAGGAACTGAGATATATAGGAGAAAAGATAAAAGTAAAAATAAGTAGTTTCAATGTAATCGGAAATGGATAGAAACAGGACAATCTATGAGATGATCTTGGAATAAATATGTGCTTATAAATTTTGGAAGTGTGGAGGTTGACTTAGAAGGAGGCAAAATTGGAAGCATTAAGACCAGCTAGAAGGTAATACTAGGATTCAGGTATTTCCAGCAGAGATGAGTTAGAGGATTATTTTTGAGGTAGAATTGAAAATATTTAGTCATAGACTGAGGTTTGATAATGAATTGGAATAGAAGTACAGAAGGAAAAAGAATAGGAAATGTCTTGTGATTTCAATTTTTAACATGTGAAACAGGCAAACATGATATTCTAAAGAAAATTTAAATTTGTGTGCTCGCTTCGGCAGCACATATACTAAAATTGGAACGATACAGAGAAGATTAGCATGGCCCCTGCGCAAGGATGACACGCAAATTCGTGAAGCGTTCCATATTTTTTGATGCCATAGACAGGAGTGTCAATTGGTAAAGTCAACAACAGGAGTCACTGTGCACTTACTCCTCATGTAGGATCTCTGTCCTTAATGTGCTGTGCATTGAGATTTAATGCTATAACGAGTACTCAAATAATATATTTCACTTTGTGTTTCTATGGGGGTGCAAACTGTTGAAATCTTTACTTAATGCATACTAAACTGATCCTCTGTAAAAAAAAAAAAAAAAAAAAAAAAAAGAAAAGAAAAGAAACTATCAACTCCCAACTTGACTCTCACTGGGATTAAACATGACAATAGGTCTGATCTGATTTCATCATCATTAAAAAAAATCATCTATTATTTTTCACTTTATGTTTCTGTGTGGGAGCAAACTGTTGAAATCCTTACTTAATGTATACTAAGCTGATCTTCTGTATATTAAGATAATCGAAAATGAATCTTGATGTGAATGGAAGGGGAGAGGGAGTGGGAAAGGGGAGGGTTGTGGGTGGGAGGGACGGTATGGGGGGGAAGCCATAGTAATCCATTATTCGTACTTTGGAAACGTATATTCATTAAATAAAAGTTAAAAAAAAAAAAAGAAAATTTAAATTTGTGTGAGTGAAGTCAGAGCTGGGGTACAGATTGGAGAATCATAGTATGGATTGAAAATATAAATGGATAAAATAACTTTTCCAAAATAGAGATAAAATTAAACAAACACAGCCTTTGATAATTTGGAACTTATGCAACTACTTGGGGAATTACTTGGGCCTATTGCTAATTATCCTTCCTCTCATTATTGTTGAGTATTCAAAAGAGCTAGCACTTTCAGCATATGGCAAGCCCGGGCAAGGAGGAAAAAGATAGCTGTCCATGGAGGACTAAAGCTCCAAATCACAAATAAAACATAAAAAAAATCTAAAGTTTCTAAACCTATAGTTGTCATCTAAGCAAAAATGCAAATCATGTAACAAATAAAGATGAAGAACTAAATCTTTTCAAATTTTGATTATTTGTTTCATTGACAAAAAAGGAATAATATGCATTTCATACAGGAAAATGCTTTTTCAATTATTCACAGTTACAATAAATTTGATGTAAAATTCTTTCTTTTTTTTAAAGATTTATTTTATTTATTTGAAAGACAGAGTTACAGAGAGAGGTAGAGCCAGAGAGAGAGACAGAAGTCATCTATTCCACTGGTTCACTCCCCAAATGACCACAAAAGCCAGAGCTGAGTTGATCCAAAGCCAGGAGACAGGAGCATCTTCCAGGTCTCCCACATGGGTGCAGGGGCCCAAGGACTTGGGCCATCTTCTAAAACTTTCCCAGGCCATAGCAGAGAGCAGGATTGGAAGTGGAGCTGCCAGGATTCAAACAGGCGCCCATATGGGATGCCGGTATTGCAGCCTGTGATCATTTGAAGTGAAATGGACACTATGAGAAACAATGACTTGATCATCCCTTGTCCTGTCTGTCGAGGAACAACTTACTATTTTATTCCTTTTAGTATTTTTGTTCTACTTAATATCATTGGATGAACTCTTTAATTAACACACAATTATTCCTAGTCATTTAAAGTTAACTGAAAAGTGATCCCTGTTAAATATAAGAGTGGGGATAAGAGAGGGAGGAAAGGTACAGTTCAGCACATGCTCACTCGGACTTACCCCTAATGGTAGAGCTAGAAACGTGCTGGGGATTCCAATTCAATCCCCTCAAGGTGACATGTACCAATGCCATCTTACAAATCAAAGTGATCAGTTTAAGTTCATAATTGATCATAATGGTTGGATTAAGTGTCAAAGGGATCACATAAACAAGACTAGTGTCTGCTAATAATAACTGATAGAATTAAAAAGGAGAGAATGATCCAACATGGGAAGCAGGATACACAGCAGACTCATAGAATGGCTGATGTCCGAAACAGCACTCTGGCTTCAGAATCAGCCTTTAAGGCATTCAGATCTGGCTAAAAAGCCCATGAGAGTGTTTCAGGCATGGAAAGCCAAGACACTGTGACAAAAAAAAATGACCTAAATCAAAGATCTCTGTGAGATCCCAGTGGAAAGAACGGGCCATCAAAGAAGGAGGTACCTTTCTCTGAAAGGAGGAGAGAACTTCCACTTTGACTATGACCTTGTCTAAATAAGATCGGAGTTCGTGAACTCAAGAGGCTTCCATAGCCTTGGCAACTCATGACAAGAGCCTTGGATGATTACTGACGTCAAAAATAAAACTGTCAATTGTTAAATCAACAACAGGAGTCACTGTGCACCTACTCCTCATGTAGGATCTCTGTCCTTAATGTGTTGTACTATGCGAATTAACCGTAAAACTACTACTCAAACAGTACTTTATACTTTGTGTTGGTGCAGTCTGTTGAAATCTTTACTTAGTATATACTAAGTTGATCTTCTGTATATAAAGATAATGGAAAATGAATCTGATGAAGAATGGGATGGGAGAGGTAGTGAGGAATGGGATGGTGGCAGGTGGGAGGGAGGTTATGGGGCCAAAAGCCGCTATAATCCAATAGTTGTACTTTGGAAATTTATATTTATTAAATAAAAGTTGAAAAAAATCAGAAAAATAATACATCATGATAAAGTTAGATTTATCCCAGAGATGTTAATGTGTTTCAGCATTCAAAAATCAATAAATGTCATAAATTACATCAACAGAATGAAAAGCAAAAACATATTATCTTCTCAGTAGACATGAAGAAAACATTT